>NC_067285.1:18581240-20041240 GCF_020740795.1 Apus apus | reverse complement strand
AGCGTTAATTTACTGCCCCCATCAGATGTCCCTTCTTTTAGGCAGGAGTCTTTAGCTGTGTGCCCTGGAGTGACCGTGGCACGTCTATATTTTAGTGTCCTTGGTGGCCATGGCCAGGTAGGCATAGTACATGGGTGCCTGAAGGCCGCTCTTCAGGGTTATCCAGGTCACTGGACAGGGAACTGGGATAACTAAGACAGGACAGCAGCAGAAGTTCCCTCGTGTCCTCCTGGGGAAGGGCCTTTCCAGTCTGCTGGGGAGGGAGGACTTGTCTCTGTAGCTTCAGAACAAGGAGAGCCCCAGAGAAGGAGGCATGGAGTCCCTGCATCCTCTTCTAGGCTGGGCTTTGTGGCAAGGGATCTACAGGTCCCATGTTCATCTGAATGTGGCACCATGGCAATTTTAGTGGAGTTTGTGACTGCAGTCACTAATTATCTGTCCGGTCAATAAAATTAAAGGTACTGAGTCCCAGTATTTGGGAGGAATGAAGAATGACTTAATTACAGCAACCAAATCTCTCACATCTCTCTCATCCACTGAAACACCAGCCTGCCTTCATGTGCTGCCCTTTAACAGAGCTGCCTATCATGCATCTAAACAAACAAGTAGGGAAGACAGAGGGGAGATTGTTTGTCAGGGATGTGTCTCTGCGAGGGAGGAGCAGCAATATCTGCAGGAGGGACTGAGGTGAAACCAAACATCAAAGGCAAGAGGCTGTCAGCACATTTAACTTTACAGAAACCCTTCTCCTAATAAAAAAGGAATGACCTCGTTACTACGGACACTAACAGTTCCCAAGGGAACACTGGGAGACTGCTGCCTGCACTTTTAATATTCACTTTACAAACAAATGGGAAACCTTGAAATAATTTCAGTGTTGTTCTTGGCAAGTTGTTACAATGTTGTGTCCTTATAAAAATCATTGAAGAATTTATGTAGTGTGAGTTTACTTTTCATCTGCTTCTTCTCCTTGCTATCAATCTCCCTCCCTCTCACTTCTGGAGTCTTTGCAGGAAAGACCAGGACGCCCAAGGAGTGAGGTGCTGGCAGGTTCAGCAGGAGGCACTGGGGCACTGTTTGTCTTGGCTTTGGCTGCTGAGAGAAGACCTGTTTCTGGAGGAGATGCTCTAAAAATGTGTCTGGACGTGGGCTGCAGAGAATAAGCCAAGTCCATCAGGAGGCTGTGCCTGAGTGACAGGTTTGAGTTGGCTTGCAGGGCTGGGGCAGGGGTACAGAGGGGAGAACGGGGCCAGTGGAGGCTGGAAGGATCCCGGTTGTTGCAGCTCCTCAGGCAGCCCCAGTGTGGAGCAGTGTGGGGATGTGGGGGGGGGGAGCAGGTTGCAGAGCTCTTTTCCCCCTGCAGAAGTGACTTCAGGCCATAAATGCCAGGAAAGTTAGTGAGGAGCAAATCTGTTTCTTCCAAGGCCCTGTGAAAGAATCAGGGAGATGTAGAAAAATGTTTCTGCAAACTGAAAGAGTGCTTGCAAAGTGGGAGTGCAGAACAATGCTGTTCTGTCAGCCAAGTATCTCTGCAAATTACATGAGTGATCTCTTTTAATGGGTTATGCTTTCTTCCCAAGTTACCACAGTCTGAGTGACCAGAAATCTTCCCTGATGTTGCCTTGATGTCACATTTAGTGTGTGGTACCTGAGGGAGGTTTGCAGAAATAGTTTCATTGACTCTTAGTGAGAGAAGATGCTCTGTGCTGGAAATAAACCCTTACAGCTGGTGCCTGAAGCTAATCAGTAGCGGTCCACAAAGTCTAGCCCACACTTTAGCTGGTGTGCAGGCTGGGGAATCCCCCTTCCACTCCTGGCACCTGGACACATTGATGTGCAGGATCAGGCACACTTCAACACACAAAAATATGAATGTGCAAAGGTGTATAATTCAACTCCCACACGCCTACCCACTTACACACACAAAAGAGCATATATGTCAGTATGTTCCTCCTCACTCGTCTCTGGTCATGCAGGGTCATCCATTGCTGGTGCTGATTCTGACAGTCATGTACAATATACCTTTATGCTTTGAGTCCACCAGTCAACCCTGGATCCAAACCATTGGAAAGGTGACTCATATTTGAATATGATTCATAATTGACCCGTTTTTTGAGACATCTGCTTATCCTCATGTCATCCCAGACTCAGTTTGTCTGAGCTCAGGATTTCTGACTCTTGCTGCAAGGCAAAAGGCAAGCTCCTGCTGTTCCTCTAGGATTTCAAGCGGAAGGATAAAGTATAGAAGAGGAAAAGGTAATGAAGGCAAGTAGGCTGTGGGAATTATGCCATTCATTGGTACCCTAGGTATCAAAGAACCCACTAATGAGCAATTTGCAAAAGACACTTTTGAGCCATTTTGAAGGAAATCACTGACTGCTGTGAGCACGAGGGTGCAGAAGGCTTCATGCAAACATGAGGTGTTACCCAGGAACTGGCCTTAGCAGCTGTGAGATATGCAAGAACCACAAGCAGCACTTTCTGCTTCCACACCCTCTGTGGGTGTCTGGGAGCAGAATCCTGCCAGCTGCCCACATCACGTGGGCAGAGCTAGGGTTGTATTGAGGTCTAAGCCAACTGGAATCTCTGTCTTCTACAATGGTGAGGCACTTTTCCTTATACCTGCTGAACATCTCTGATAGGCATGTGGATCTGGCTTTTTTTAATTTCTTGATCTTCTTTCTTCCTAAATATGGGACAAAATCCATTCTGAAGGTTTGTCATTGTGAATTTGTCATTACAACCCAAATTTCATGTAGAGAGGAGCTGGAAATTTTATCTCCTTTGTAAAGGCCTTAGCAATCTCTGTACCAAGCACTACAGGAAAAGCCAGATGTTAATACAGAAAGATGGGCCAGATTTTTCTTTGCTTAAACAATGTAAAGTTGTCTTGGCTAAGTGTGAAGGGAGTTAACCTGTGTTAAAACTCAGAACCAATTATATGAATCAGTGAAATGCTGTTTTGCAAAGGTCCTAGGCATTTCTATAAAGTCGTACTTCACTGGGGGTTTCTCTTGACTTGTTCTGGCACATTTGCTTAATCTGGTTCTCTGTTATGGCAAGTTTCCTCTAAACACTCACAGGCATCTGTAGAAGTTAATAAAAGAGGAAGATACTTAAAAGTGCCTGTACCTATTTGTGCACATGCCCATATATTTGTAAATAATCCCACATGCACTGGTGGTCATTTTCAGTCTTTGATGGGACACACCATCACAGCTCATCCTGTAAGCTCACTTTATTGCCAGCAAGTGAAAAGTGGTAGGATGGACTTGCAAAGACCATCCTCATAAACTACACTGAATTCCCAGATAGACTTTTATGTGCACATCTAACCTCAACAAAAGACACAGCTAGGCAGTGAATTAAGAAAATAAAAAAGAGAGTAGGAAATCTGGGGTCACCACTTGGCTCTGCCACAGATTTGCTTTATGTCCTTGCCCAGTTCACTTAAACCCACCTGTTCTTTGTTCTTCAGCTAAGCCAAGAAGCCAATAGTACCTCCTTAATGATCTTGTACCTTGGGACTGTGAAGAAGGAGGGAGGACTTGACTCTCTGTGATTGTATACTCCTGAGTGAAATGCAGTCTAGAGTAGAACTGCTCAGGTCTGCTACTGGTGACCAAAGTAATTATGTAAAATAGTTAGACCAACAATAAAACTTCACAACATTTTGCCATTTGGGGCTGACGGGTATATTTCACTCAACAACCTGGAATGTACAGTTTGGCTATAGTTTCAAGTCAGCTGAAATTTTCCAGAGAAACCTCTTTGCTGGATAATTCCTTGAGAGACTAGAGGAGAGGATGGGTTTGTGAAGCTCTCTGCATTGGAGGGGAAGGTTGCGCTCCTCCTGCACCTGACTAGGAGCGTGGGGCACTGAATGACCAACAGAAGAACATCACCTGTGAACAAGGAGGTAAGAACAAGTCTTCTTGGTGATATACTGTTATTCTCTGGGCAAGCCTTCTGCCTTTCTAGATGGGACAATGTGGCTTCTTTAACCCCATCACCAAACCATTGCTCCCAAATTAGTGTAATCATCCCACCCAAATGAAGCAAGTAGCTCCTGGCTCCACTATCCAGCCTCAGGTATCCCCTCTCAGCCTGATGCCTGCATCCCCCTCTTCCTCTCTCTCCCCTGAAGCCCCCTGCCTGTGGGCTCCTTGATATTTTCCAGTCCTTCCCTAATGAGCACTGCAGAATTACAGCTAATTAAGGATGTAAATGATGCTGGAGAGAGAGAGAAGGAGAGGATGGAAAGGGGCGGGGGGGAAGGGCTGCTACTTGCTGTGTGCAACTCTGCAGTAAAGTGTCTCTTACCTCAGCAGAAAAGTTATCATGGGAGACAATGTCAACTTTATGGAGGGGGGGAGGGCCCTTTGCATGGCTCCATCCCTGCCTGCAATAGCTGCTGCCTCTCCTTTATGTGTCAGCACTGCAGATGCTGATGTCCTCCCTCCCAAATGCTGCTTTGTCAGCGGTGCCGTCACTGAGCCCTGGTCTCCTTCTCCCCACCAATGCCATGCTCACCCACCTGCTGCCTGAGCAGTGAAGGGCTCAAGGACCTCAAAGCCTGTGGGCAGCCTGGGCTTGTAAAGGGATTTTGCCCCTCTAATGTGGGCCATGTCCACGTTCGTGTCCAGGGGGTTGGAGAGGACCCTGGTGCTCAGGGGGATGTTGGGTTTTGACTGCTTCTCCTGGGCACCTGCCTCTGTGGGCTGTCACCTGCCAGTGCCAGTCCTTGGCCACCGCTCCCTGGCAGGAATTAGGCTACATCCTTTATCTCCACAGTGATGGCTGGTGACCTAGGACGATGCATCCTGCGGGGTGTTGGTCATAGGCTGGACTTGATGATCTTAAAGGTCTTTTCCAGCCTTGGTAGTTCTGTGATTCTGTAAAAAGTGCTGTCAGCTTGGGCCACATGGCCCTGAGATACATGGCTGCTCACACATGTGGCTGGTCTGGTTTGCTTTAGAATATGCTACTGCCAGGGAGCAGCACGGGCACTGGAGAAAAGAGGGGTTTGCCCAGTAAGGGGGTGCAAGCCCTAGCTCCCACCCCTAGCCCTGGCTGGTAGCTCCTGCCTGTGGTGGGAGCCAGGAGCCGGCTGGCTGGCAGCCCTGCGCTGGGGGGAGATGGCTCTGCCAGCGCTGAGCAGCTGTTTGAACCCATTCCAGTCTCGCTGGGTCCTCCTGAGCACATTTCCAAGCACTCCAGGTCCCTGTTGGCATATTTCTCTACACATTGCCCAGATCAATGAATTGCGAAGGCATGTTTGTCCCAGCACCACAGCCAGTCAGTCTGTCTGTCTGCCCACCCGGCTGAGGCAGGGCTATGTCCCTAGGTCAAGGGGAGATGGCATCGGGTGACAGCAGCAGTGGGTTTTGTTGTTTCCTCAGATCTCTGTGCAATATATTCCGATATTTTTTTTTCTTGTCATTAAGCCAGTGCCTCGGAGATGATGATGTAGTCCCTATGTGGGCCGCAGAAAGCACTTCGAGCCGTGGTGGAGTCGTGCTGGGTGGCTCTGATAGCAGAGCTAATGGGAGCGAATGGGATGCAACGAACTGTTCTAATGACACCAGCCAGGGAAGAGACAACAGTAAGAATAAATAAATGTTAACTATTTTCCTCTTCCAGACATTTGCATCTATTGCCATTAAGTTCATTTAAATAAGAGAGAGAGCGAGAGAGAAGGAGAAACTTACTACTACTCTTAATAACGAGTGTCTAAAAATAAATTAGGATGCTGGGATGCACTTAAGGCATTTTAAAAATAAGTCTGATTTTTCCCCCCTTCTCTTTTTTTTTTTTAGTGTTGGAGGGTTTTAATTTGGGCCGAGTAATTTTGGTGCAAACGCTTGGGCGCCTTTCGTTGGGAAATTGGGAGGAATGCAAACAAGATTTCACTTCATTAAACAGGGGCAAACAGTAGAGAAATTGCACTTACTTATGGAAATGACTTTTAAACATGAACAGCATTTACTTGCATTGCCTTGTGCTGAATTTTTTTTTTTTTTAAAAGATTATACATGTGAATAATTCACTGCGGGCCAATTAGATGATGACTTCATTTTTAACCTCTCCTCCTTGCCATCTTGCTGGCTGTCCCTTTCATGGCAATTTTCACTCTCTTCCTTCCCTTCAATAAATTAATAAAGATCAAATAATCCCTCTTCCTGCAGTGCCAAGAACTAGCTTCTTGGATAGGGTGTAAGAGGAGAAATCAGAAGATCACCCTCTCTGCTGAACTGCCCTGGGATGATGCAGGAATAAACTCCCTGGGATTTCTACAAGCAGAGCTGCACCCACGTGTTTGGGAAGCAGAAATGAGAGGAATGAAAAATGAGCAGGAATGAAAGGGGAGAGAGAAAAAAACACGATCTCCGTGCTTTCTGCACACAGGATCAGGTGCTGGAAAGAGGCTGAGCAAGCAGGATTCACCCTTCATGAGGCTTCATTGATGCTGCTGGGATTGCACCAGGGTGAGTTTGTTCTGCCAGGCTAAAGCATGTGGGAAAACTGATGCACCGAGCAGGTAGGACACCTGTTAGCTCCTGTATGCCCTGGCCAAGCATAAGCAGCAGTGGGACATCTGGGACCCTGCTCAGAAGTAGGACTGTCTATGATTTAATTTCTTCTTCAACTCTCATTCAAAAGTTTATTTTAATGAAAAAGACCATGGCAGTTGCTCTAGTCAGCAAATAAATGTTTACTCTGGGATTGTGTCAGTATGAAGGGCACTTAAGCTTAAGTCCCTTCTGGGAGTGGGGTAGCAAGGCTTTGGCATGTGTCATGAAATCCTTGTGGGTAGCTCCTCTCCACAGGGTTGCTAGATGTCTCAGGGATCTTTCTTCTACCCATCTCTGGTCCTCTGAAGCCTTCGCCATCTTCCACCAGGAGCACTGTCCCAGCCTTCTCCCTCCAAACTGCTTCCCAGAATGTTTCATGATCATTTTATCAGTGTGTCCTTTCTCATCACACCAGATTCCCAGCCTTTCAGTGCTTTGGTGTTTTTATGGCTCTTAGCTGGTTACGGTTTTAGTGGGGAAGAGGCAGCTGCAAGAGATGACCTGTGATTTCCAGGGAAGGGAAGAGCAAGGTAACTTCAAGCAGCGTGGACTCCTGCTGGGAGCAGTCCCTTTTAGAGCCCCTGTGTCAATTATGGCTTCCAGAGGCACTTCCCCACTCTATTTCTTTATCCTGTGGGATAAAGAAAGCCTCCTCCAGGGCTGAAGCCATGCAAATTCCCTCTCCTGGCAATAGCACAAAGGTCTTTCAGTCTGGACTTGGGACCTTTGCATTGCCCATTTTTTAATCAACCTACAGCATCAGGGCCTAAGCTCCAGGAAACAGGTTGCCTGATGAAAGGCTTTCGTTTTCAGGCTTCTCTGGCTGCAGCTTCCAGTTGGGACTAGAGCTGAGGAACACACAGACAGCAAAGAGCTCACATTACAACAAATCACTGATGTACTTTGCTTTAGCCTGCTATTGCTGGCTGTAGCGTAGTGTGCAGGATGTTTTCTACTCCCACAGGGCTATCCCTGACAGCTATTCCCAACAAACTCCCACATGGACCTTTTTATCCTGGAATATCCACGACTGAAGTTGTTCAGACACATCCTCCTGAAGAGTTTCATGGAGACATAAGCCCAGAAATACCAGCTATGAGATGTGCTGAGCTCTCTGCAGGAGAGATGCCTCCATCTGCCACACGTCTCTTGAATTCAGGAATAGGACCCTACGGGCTGTTAGGTACCTCCATTGACCTCAGCAGGCTAAACACCAGGGACAAGCTCAGCTCTGTGTGTTTATTAACCTGCTTTGCCAGAAGCAGCTTCAGGGCTAAGGGCTATGTGAGGTGGACACCCACAGCAGTGGTGCATCATCTGCAGCCCTTTGTGATGGGCACCCTCCCTCTGAACTGCTGCTGCAGTGCCTGACACCAGGGGATGGGTGTGGGTCCTGACCACCCCCATATCTCTGAGAGCAGGGGGCTCAGCTGCTGGCATGGCAAGGCAAAGCAAGTTCTCTGTCCTCTGTGCAGTCTAGAAGCCTTGGGCCAAGGAGGACTTCAGAGGTTATTGATGTATATGACTGAAATGAGCTTCATTTTTTTTTCTCAGCCTTCTAGTGACAGACACCATCTCTGGGCAGCGAGTCACCAACCTGAGGCAGAGGTGAACAAGTGCCAGACTGTTACTGACATTCCTGCTGACACCCTCCAGGCACCGCAGCCCTGGGGGCTGGAGAGCATGGGGCCGGGCTCCCTGGGCAAGGGCTGGAGAAGACGTTGGACCAAGGCCTCCCAGCAGGATTTCTACTTGCAGCCACAGCTGCTCCTGAGAAAGATATCCACCCTTGTTTGGGCTCTATGGAGAACTGACAGCAGTGGTGGAGTGCCAGCGGCATTGGGAGAGTTGCTGGTCATCCTGTGAATGCCATCAGGCCATGAAAGATAACGTCAGCAGCATCCCCTGGGTGAGCTACCTGTTTCTTTTCCAAGCCTAGCAGATGTTTCCTCTGAAATGAGGTAAGCACATCCATTTCAACCCATCATGAGTGGAAGCCATATTATCAAGGACTGGCTGAAACAGCATTTTTTTTACAATGAACTTAGAATGATTTTCAGTTTGGGAGGAGTACGGACAACTGCCTCTCACCAAGATTTCTATGAGAGTACATTTTTGGTAATAGATTAAAAATCCTTCTGTTAAAACAAAAAGCTTTTCTTTAGATTTAAAAAGAATTTGAACTATTGACAGGTAGGAAAAAATAGATCTGGACATATTTTCTGGTTTATTATATTTAAAACCTAAATGTGAAATATGTTTCTGGAAATCATACTCCATGAGAGAAAAACCTGTAGTCCGGTAGGGCTGTGTAATAAAGCAGAAATATTTAGAGCAAAGAGGAAAAAACTTGTTTCTAGAAGAGTTTTAGAAGGAAACATGGCAAATGTAAATTGACCAGGGAGTTTAGAAATCCCTCTCTGCACTTCTCAAGTCTAGAGCTGGGAGACTTCTGATATTAGTGACGCTTTGCCTATAGAAATGATGGAGCCATCTTGGCACTGTGCCCTCTTAATGTATATCAATTCACATTAGAGGAGCATACAGACTTTTAAAAAAGCATTTTGTCTTCTCTTTCTTCTACTCCTTCCAAAAGATAGATCAGTTTCTTTACCTGCTTTGCACAAGTGTGAGGACACCAAGACACAGAGGTGGGAGCAGTTTTGCCCAAGGTCGCACTGCATAAATTATCATGGCAAGAGTCACTCATGAGTTGCTGTGAGTGCCCCAGCAGAGGAAAATGTGGTCCAGTGTCATGTACTCTACTACTATCTCTGCACTGTCTTTCAGATCCACTATGTGGTCATTACATCCCCCTGCCATCTCTGACAAGCAAAAGCAGTGGTGAAAGAGGCTGGTCCAAACCCCAAAATTGGAGTGTCATAGGCTGTAGATGCCCCAGGTTTCTGAGAAGATTTTGCAAGTTGTGGCATATCTGTCTTGTGGTCTTTCTTAGCCAATCCTGGGGTCACATGCAAGGAAACAAGTATGCAGTGGGAAAGCCAAGGAGAAAAATACAGGTATTCCCTGGGGCCCTGGCAGAAGGAATAAGGATGTGGGGGTACCTGGGGTGGCCATTGAGCAAAAAACCTGAAACCCCTTTTCAGCCATTTGTTCTGTGTTTTCCACTCTGTGGGTCCTGCTCCCCTCTTCTTTCACCCTCCCCCAGCTTGCCTAGTAATTCAGGAAGAAGAGGCCAAGGAGAGTAATATCATGCTGGAGATCGGACTGGAAGGGCAGTAATTTAGAATCAGAGGCTTATAGTATTATTGCCTGCAAAGCCATTCATGGGAAATGATTCCCCCCATCCCCATTCCACCCCCCCTCCCCACCCCGCTCTCCTTGCTCTGCAATAACAATAACAGAAATGCCTTCAGGAGGCTTTTCTACTCAAAATGCAGGCAGAGGAGCGCTTTCCTCCAACACCCCTCTTATTTCTCTTGCCTTCTCTTCCCTGTGCATTCTTTTGCCCCCCTGCCTCCAAGCCTAACCACTGCTCCCTCCCTTCTCCCTTCCCCCCACCACAGGATAAAAAAATAAAAATAATAATAGGGGTAATAAGAGAGGAGGTAATGGAACGTTCTCCAACTGGGCACATGTCAGAAGCCATTATATGTGGTGCAGATTTGCATAATTCAAGAAGCATCAAATTAAATTTGCATAATTCCTTTGATTACACTTGTTATTAAATGTAAGTGACATTGATTTACAAAATGGCCCAATATAAGGTTAATAGCAAATGTCACCTTCCAGCAGGGTGAATAGGGTGCATGTGTGGTGTTGGTGGTGATGGAGGAGGGGGAGAGGGGGGCCCGGGGAGTAAGGCGAGCAGACAATTGATTTCTGCTCCTCTCTCTTCCTTAAAGGGCTCAGGTCTCCTTTGCAGAGGAACATGCAGACGCAGTGTCATTAGGAGTGCCTGCCAAGTGGCATTGGTGCCGTGACTCTGCCACCTCCTGCTCAATGCTGAGGCACAACACGGCCTCTGACCCAGCTCCCGAGGGGAGCCGGGCAGAGTGGAAGGAGTGGGGAAAGCCAAGAGGCTGCTCTCCCAGGCCCAGACGTGCTCAGTGGGCAGGGAAAGTAGCTTGGAAGGCAGCTTTGTAGAAAGCTCTTATTGAGGCAAGTTGTTTAAAATGGTGTGCAAGCTGGACCCAGGCTGTTGCCCACTGGCAGGACACCCTGAATGTCTGCCAGGGAAGCACTGAAAGGCAGTGAGAGCAATGCTAGGAGCAGTGCCTGAAGTGCCAGGTTCTGATGGCAGGGATTACATGGTAAAAACACATCTGTCATTATGGCAAGATCTATAAGGTACATATAGACCTGCACCAAGAAACGAAAGACTATGTGAGGTACATATAGGGCCAGTGGCGACACAGGCTCATCACCATTATCCCCTTGCTCATCCTGGTATGACAGGATCTGGGATCAGACACTGCTAGTGTACCCTGGGGGGTTGTGACAGGAGTAATACGTGTTTTGCTAAAATGGACCATCCTGAGCACTCATTTGCCTTGTGAGTAGATCCCATCTCTGAATATCTTTTTGCCTCTCTTCATTCTGCATTTTTCTCCAGACAGGGAATGTGATTTCATGCAGGGATACTGCCTGGTGAGTTGTACAGGCACCTCTGGACTGTAGTGATAAAAATTAGTTATACGTGTACCAGAACTGGGTGAATAGCAGACTTCCTAGTCACAGGCAGTTTCAAAGACACACATACCTGCCCATAACCTGGTTTTGGTTCTGCTGAAACTGTTTTTTGCAAATCAGGAGGCTGAGGGGTGCCCACAACATCCCTTTTGATTAAATTAAATGTCATGTTCAAGGTGAAAAAGGATGCTTCTTTTTGTGACTGAGTTCTATAAACATTGTCTAATAGCACCCAAATAAAATTAGAACTAAATGTCACTCAGAACCAAATATCAGAAGGGTTTTTCAGAATGTCTCAAAGAAAAGACAACCAATTTTCTGGCATTTGTTTTTCCCTAGGGCTTTTATTTTCTTACTTTGTGCAACTTAGCAGCTGCTGTAAATGCCATGAATTCACAGGGTTCTCCAGCCAGCTCAGATGTGAAGTTTCCTAAGAAAAAGTGCCCCAAGAGGAAATATATCTCCGTTTCTGTCCATGTCTTCTGGTACTTGAAAGGGGCCTACAGGAAAGCTGGGGAGGGGCTTTTCATCAGAGAAGATAGTGATAGGACAAGGGGTAATGGTTTTAAACTGAGAGAGGGGAGATATAGGTTAGATATTAGGAGGAAATTCTTCACTATAAGGGTGGTGAGGAACTGGAATGGGTTGCCCAGGGAGGTTGTTGATGCCCCATCCCTGGAGGTTTTTAAGGCCAGGTTGGATGAGGTTTTGTGCAACCTGGTCTCGTGGTAGAGTTCCCTGCTCATGGCAGGGGGGTTGGAACTTGATGATCTTTGAGGAGCAGGTGGGGAAAACGCCTGATCCCAGGCCCAGTAACACCAATGGAGTTGGCCATCTGCAAGGGGATCTGTGATGATAAAGGTAACGTTAGTGATAGAGGCTTTAGAGCACCTACCAAATCTGCTGGTGTTAGAGCTTTGGCAACCACAGAGGAGGTTTTTTTGTGTTCAGTAAAAAGAGTAACAACGACAATATAAGCACACATGGGCTGCACAGGAATCCCACACTAAAAACGGCAGGTGTTGGGGATTTTATGCACCTTCTGGGATATATACTGATGATGGGCAATACTTGCAGCAGGAAGTGCACAGTGGGTCGGTACATAATTCCACATAAAGGTTTTTTAGCCATTTGCAGCTGATTTTCATATTCTGTTAATCAGCCCTCTGAAGCTCTAAAAGTCCATGCCCAAGATAAAGTCAGTGCACTCATCTTTCAGGCCCCAACATAAAAACTTGAAGCCAGGTCTAATAATCTAGATGATTAGCTATTGAATGAGAGATATGAAATGTATTTTACAGGCCTTTGGCAAGTCTGAAAGGAAGCTGCTGTATGAACACTTTTGATGCCCTACAAAATACCCCACATCCATCACAGAATGTTGCTTTGCTACATCCCAGGCATCCAATGCTTGTTCTGCAGCAGAATTTATTGCAACCCTCCTGAACCCAGATTCTCAAAGGTGCCCAGCAATTTGGAGTACCCAACTTTGGTCAGTTGAAGAAAATATGTTTTTGAGGTTCCTTACATTTGTAGTAGCTAATTGTTCAGGCCTGGGTCTCATCCCTGTTGTGAGAATGAGGAAAGAAGATTAAATGTCTGGATTGGGTGGACAGACATGTAAGGGTAGATGAAATATGCAGGTCCACTGTGCACACCCTGGATTCCCTGGGAGCATGCAGGAAGTGTCTGTGCATTGCCAAGGGATTGCTCTTTACTTTGAATATTTGTGTCTCTTGAGCAGGTGTTGTGCTTCCCCCTGCAAAGCAATATTCCCCTGCAGCCTGATGACAGGCCCCTTAATGCAGAAAACGCAGGTTGTATTCCCAGCCCTGTCAATCCAGTGCTTTCCACTGCATCCCTCCCACACCCGGGTGCATCTTGGCCAGTTAGCCTTTGGAGCACGGCTGATCCCTCTATGTGCTCTCACAGAGCGCTCCACGCGGCGGTCCGCAAGTGCATGCCTCGTCACTCATCCGTCCCTGCTGGGACTGACAGGGATGTTGGAGGAGGAGAAGGAAAGTGCCCAGACTCTATCAGGCTATGTCAACCCCTAAAGCATTACCTGAAATCCAGCTGTTGGCAACCCAGTTTTGCAGGATACTGGGAACAATGTTTCTCTGCAACAGCTCTGGCTTGGAACTCAGGGTCAGTCACACTCCTTGGTCATCCTTCCCTCTCCAACATGGTGATGCTGATTTAGAATGTGGGGAGTGAGAGATTTGTTTTAATAATAGGTTAAGGGGCTGTGATATTTGCTGCTAGTTGTTGAGGTGCAAGGGATCTAGCCCAGGCATGGCTGGTGCTCACGTGCCTGCTCACATCCTGAGGTATTTTTGTGCCAGCATAAGCTGTAACTCTCCCAGGTCAAAGTTGGCATGGGCTGAGGCAGTTAGCGCTGGCAGCTGCTCCTGCTGCTTTGCCAGGGGAGAGGGTAATTTCTTTTCCCTTCCTCTTGCTACTCTGGCAGCTGCTGGGCTAGTCCAGGGCTCCCCTCACTGTTGGGAAGATGGGGAGCTGAGCCAGAGCCCCTGAAAGCCAGCAGCGGAGAGAGAGAAACTCTTATTAAGGGTAACCCTGGCTCTGGCTGACAATTGCTGACATCGTCATATTTAGCACCCGCACGCAGCGAGCCTGAGAGACACTCACGCACTGGGTGAGCCAACTGCAAATTAATCGTCAGTTCATTACTGCTCTGTGCCTTTCATCCTGACAGCAGCCTTTCAAACGTGGATATAATTGGAAGGGTCCATGTGGCAGGAATTTGGTGAGGACTGGGAGGGGGAGCTGAGGCCTCTCCCTCTTGTTTGCCCTCTCCTTTCCTCTCTCTCCCTTTTTCAGGCTGAGTTCTGGGAACAAACAGCACGTTTAGGACAGGCTGATGAAGGAAAATAATCTCATCTGCCCCTGTATCTTACCCCTGCCACCTACACCCCTTGACATACATTGAGGTCTTTGTATCCAGAGATCTGTTTGCATCTGGGAGGTTCCCTCAAGCTATAATTACCCTCAGCTTGCAAACCAAGTGTGCAGAGTAGCAGGGCTGCCTGTGAGAATGTGAATATGTGTATCATTGTTATTGTTGGTGGTGGGTATTGCTGTTGTTGCTATTAGCATGCTGCTGAGAGGCCCCATCCCTGTGCTACACAGAGTGGAAAGCGGATCTGCAGCCAGGGAGGGCGTTATAGGCAAGGGCCAAGGCTGATGAGCAGAGTTTGAGGTGTGTGGGGCACAGAAGTTACTTCCAGCATTCTTGGAAACTTAGTCTCTGAAAAAAGAAACAAGCTCTTGAATTTTACTCATGGTGTGTCACAGAGTATTGTTCTGCACCTCTCTTTCCCTGCCAGCCAGGGTGATGTGAACATGCTCATCCTGGGGGGGAACAGCCACCCCCAGGACACCACAGAGCAGAGTTAGTGTCTGCTCTTCCAGAGTGTGTGGCAGGAGGGGTCTGCTCTGATGTGGCTGTAGGGAATGAAATCCTCCCAGGTGTGGACAACCAAGGTGCTAGAGTTTGGGACAAGATTCAGTTTTTGGTTTGTCTTTTGACTGATATTAGAAAGAGGTATTAAAAATAAATTGTCGATGCAACCCCAATGTCCATTTTGCCACACTTAAAAAAAAATGCAAGAGGTTTCTCAAAACTCTGGTGGTGTGGCAGGAAGCCATGCTTGTTGGAAAATTATGAAGCTGGCTAGGGGTGATCAGGAAAAAGAGCTTTTTTTGGAAACCTCTTTGGACAGAAACAGCCTCGGAGCACTTCCAGGAAATTGTTTTCCTCCTTTTTGAAACTTCTGCTATTTGATGTGCAGGCACCTTCCTAGTGGCCTGCTCTGACACACTCAGCTTCTCCAAGCTCCCTCTGTGCAAAAGTCCAGCTCTCCCTTGGGCAATGCAGCAGCCAGGGGACCACGGAGGAGACCAGGTCACAGGCCAGTGGGAAAGGCTGGGAGTCTGTGCTGACCAGATGCCTGCCAGAAAGGACCCAAAAGGGTTAAGCACTTCCATCAACCTGGTTTGTGGCTTCCTGAGTTGTGTTAGTTTGCTTCCCTCAGCGGTCTAAACGATGAGGCTGTGGTGCTTCTCCCTGAGACAGAGGGAGTCATGCCGTGGGTTCTCCGGCCCCCCTTCACCGTGTCCCCCCCTGCTCCTCCTGTGCAAAAGTTATTGTCGTATTTGGTGGAGTCTCAGGTAGGCAGATGAATGGGAAATGTTCCTCTCCATTACTAGCTGCACTTGACTGGAGTCTCATTACATTACGATGGCGCTTTAGCAGGCGAATGGGCCTTGCGTCTGGGTTCCCAGCACCCCTCATACCTCCCTGATAACGTAAATTACCCTCCGCCTCATTGCCTCAAATGATCAAACATCAAATTGCTAGTAAAAAAAAAAAAAAAAGAAGAAGAAAGAAAAAAAAGAAAAAGGAAAAAAGAGAGAGAAAAAGAGAGAGGAGGGAAAGGAGAAAAGCTGAGCAGAACCATGGGTTGAATCTAGATGGTTTGTCAGCAACAAGAGACGAGTCAACGGCTCTTAAACACTTGCTAAAGATGAATCCGTTGAAGGCTTTGAGCACGGTAATTTCACTGACATTAAAGTACACCTGTAAAACCCAAACAATGCTTTATAGCTCCAAATTACACCAGTCAAGACCTGCTACTCCAGAGCACCACTTATTTCTTTTGGTCCAGGGAGGGGGGCCCAGAGCTAACCTGTGGTTCTTCATCCATGGACTCAGCAATGCTTAGAGAGCGAGAGGCAGAGACGTGCACATGGTATAGATTTGTTGTTGATTTTGTGGTTGAACAATGTGCCAAGTCCTCTATCCTCCCTTCATCCCCCTTTTTCCAGGATGAACAAAACAAGAGAAGAAAAAGAGGGGGAGAGGCATTGGAAGGGGAGGGAACGGAACAGGTACGTGCAGGGCTGGTCGACTCCACACAGAAAAATATGGATCTCGGCAGGGTAACGAGGCGCAGTGGAAAGAGGAGGCTATACTTCTTTTCTCCGTATTTAAACGTGTGCTTAATATGGCGCTCAGTGGAATGGTTAATCTGCTAATGCTGGTAGTGTTTGCTGTAGTACTCAGAGATATGTTTACTGCAGTATTTCATGGGGATTGTGTTCTGGATGGCACAAAAGGAGGAATCGCTCTAGCGTACAGGGAAAATGTTCATTGCAAAATATACTGGAATATTAAGAGGTTTATTTAGTGGCGTACTTAGTATAATATGAAAAGAGTTAAGTACAAAGTGTTTTATTAATATTTTTGGGGTGTGGATGAATTTCAGTGCTCAGGAAGGTTATGGAGAAGCAATTCCAGCAAAGGCTGGTTTTATTCATAGATTTATAGATCTTAAGACCATAAAGGAGTCTTTGATCAGCTAATCTGACCTTCTGTATAACACAGGTATATACAGCGTGGACATACCTCCTGATTCAGCAAAGCACTTTAAACACTTGCTTAAATTTAAGTATTGAAGTTACCCCATGGAAGGCAGAGAAAATAACCCCATTGAATCAATGGGACTATTCATGCCCTTAATGGGAAGTGGGTGTTTGGTGAATTTGGGACCACAAGAAGATAATGCAGCTAAATGAGTAATTCATAACCACCCATTTATTCAACTGCTTTTGCCTTCTTTTCTGCTTGCGGATTGCTCTGGAGCCAATCGCCATTTCCTGCAATGTATTCATTGTTTGAAGTCATTCACTGAATAATTTCAGTGAAAACTCTTTCTTGATAGCTTGCTCATAAACAGTTCATTGTGAAGTGCACATACGTTTTAAGAATGTGTGAGCGCATGCACGCTTGTGTGTCTTTGCATTTAATACATGAACACACATGCACGTACACACACAAACACAGGGTTAGGATCTTCAGCTACAGTAAGCGAAACAGTTCCCTTATGCTGGTGAGGATACCCTGGTTCTGACCAGCTCACTTACAACCCCACTTCCTAGTTTCAAGTTGCTTTTGTTTTGAGTGGACCCGTAATGTTTCTGAACCCTGACTGCAAGCAGTGAATCTTGAGGTCCAGTTTCCAATGCAAATATTTACCCAGGGAATTTTTAAAATGCACTTTTGTGATTTTTCTCCTCTGTTCATTCATTACTCACTGGTTTGCAGTACATCCCTGACTGTAAAGTGATCTGCTGGGAATTTTGTAGGAAGTGAAATGGAAGAAGGTACAAAATTAGTTGGAGTGAACTCAGAAAATTATCATTGAAGTTGGTCTACCTGTACCGGGCCCTCCAGTCCCTGTATTTACTCAACTGGTCACGAATCGGCTCTGATTTATTTTGAATGCATTGCTTAGGGATTTTCCAAACTAGCCAGGGCGTATCTTCTTCAAACAAGTGTATTTGCAAACCGCTTGTGGCATGGAATCGGTCAATTAAGTGACATGGCATTTTCTTAAACAGGAACAAAACAGAGGAACAGGTACTATGAATGAGGCTGGAAGCTCTGCTGGTGGAATTGTGTTTGTGCAGTGGCCAGCTCCAATTCTCATGCAGACCTTACTGTGCATTATGCGTTACAACATGGGAATAGTTTGTTTCTGGTGCAGACTGCCAGAAATATATTCTTTCTAAAAGTCACACTGCTTTTTAGGATTCACTTACATTTTCAGGAAATCAAAAGAATTACCATGATATTTAAGAGTAGAGTAAGAATGGCTACAAATTAAGGACTGAACGTAGTGTTTCCTGCATTTCAGTTTATTTTCCTTCCTTACATTCCCCTCAGCACCAGAGAAGGATGTGAGGGAAACTAGATGTGTGCTGGGCAATGGCAGTATTGGGACAGTAGATCTAAGTGCAGTCCACCTGTGTGAGACAAGCGAGAGTGAGATTTTCAGCAAATGATGTGCTGAGAGCAGGGACCCCACAGCCACTGCAGGACACGTGCGCTGGGGATGCTGTAGAACTGATCAGATGCTCCATGTTCTCCTCTTGGACTCCCAACAGCCATGGCTTCTGAAATTGCTTCTGTATGTCTCTTCCGTTCATTTTCCTTCATTTGTCCAGTTGAAAATCGAGAAAGGATTGGTTTCCCCTGGTTAATCTAAGGTGGATTTTTTGCTTGATATTTCAGTAAAACAGAAGGCCACTGTAATTTTTCCAGTCTGAATGAGGTGTGTTGTTTACAGATGGCCACTGTCCTTTTTAGCAAAGCAGTTATGTTGCACAAAGGGAAGACATTTCAACATGAAATATAAATTATAATAATTCATTTTCCAAAATAGGAATTGAAATATTTTTACTTTTCAAAATTACCTTTTCCTTTTCTAGTTTTCCCTTATGGGGGATGATTGGCCAAATTCAGCAAGAGCTAGTGAACAGCCTGAGTCAACTAAAACCACTATTTATTCTGCAGGTAAACTTTATTCACTAAAGTAAAAAGAGAAGCTGCAAGTTCTGATGCTGTTTCCAACAAGTTGGCTTGGTGTAACTGTATCTGAGATATCTTTAAAACAAAGTGTACATCCTTCTGCCAATATTTGCGCAGCATTCAAACACCAGGGAGCATGTAGAGCTATTTAATAATGGGAGTAGGTTGCAAGCATGGGAGGCATGGTGTTTGTCTGGGCTGTGTATGGGCCCTGGCAGAGGTTTATTTACACTGTGGCTCAGTTGTAGCCCAGCCTGCTTCTGTCAATGTAGCTCTCTTTTAAATGGAGAGTTTAGCATTTGTACATGCAAAGAGTCATTTAGGTGTTTGTTTGCCACTACAGACTGTCCATTAGCTATCTTAATCCTCTGTCTGCCCTAACAGACTGAACAGAACAAAAAAAAAGCTGAAAAAAGAGAAGTACATCTAAAATATTGTTGTAGAGGAAAGAAATACCCTTTCCCCCCACTCCCTTTTTTTTTGTTGTTTGTTTGTTTTCAAATGGGAATATCTTGCTTTATTCAAGTGTCCCCTTCTGAAAGCTGACTTATTTTTCACTGAAAAAATGGAAACCGCTTGCAGAGAATCTGCAAAGGGAATAAACCCACTGACTTCTTACAATGTTTTGCACAGAAAATGAAAATTATTTTCAGGAGCTATTCTGACCTAAACCTTCAGCAGGTGTGGAGGTAAGTGGGACGAGTTTATGCTTATCCTACTCATTGACTTCCCAACATTGTTTTGGATGAAATGCAAAATCAAATCCTGCAAGATGTGATCATTCAGGATACTGTGGCATATTTTGAAACAGTAGGGCTGTTAGCCCCAGCATCTTGGCCAAATTCCAGCCTGGATAATTACATTCTGCTGGCCTATATTCCAGCCTGCAGTTCAAACAGAAAAAAAAGAGAAGAAAAGAAAAAGAAAAAAAAAAAAAAAAAAAGAGTTATCATTCTCCTCTGAGAAGTCCTGCTGTGTGATGAGTGGTGCTTTTCCACCCCAGAAGTAGCTACATTTCAGGAAACATTGCCTCCATGTTCCTACTTGTCTTGCCCATTGGATAAAAACTGCTGTGAAGATGTCCAGGCCAGCTCCTTTGTGGGAGTAAAGCAGCAGAGCTGGCCAGGGTACAGCTGTGGTGCTTAATACCAAACCTTTTAGTACCACACAGCCTTTGCTCTATAAAGCCCAGGGTCCTACATAAGGTCAAGATCCCCTGCAATCCACAGGCTGGGCTCTCTGTCTTTCTGGCAGCCCCAGCCTGGGTGTACTGGGGGGATGAACAGCGAGAGAAGAGGAGAAGAGAGGGCAGGTTGGCATCAGATGGGAAGAGGGAGGATTCACTGGTGGGCTTGACCCGTGCCTGTAATTTGTAAAGAGCATTTTTACACCAGATCGATGCTTTCCTCAGCATTTTAATGCACCCCATTGGTGTCCTTAAACTCTAATGATGCAGTCTGTGAGAAGCTGCCATTTATTACCCACAGATGGGGTGATAATTATTGACAAGATTGTAACTAATAATTAAACCCATTTGCTCCTTTAAACAAGTTGGTGTGAATTATTTGCAGGGAGTTCTTTAGCAGGCTTGTGGTCACTCCTGCCGCGCAGTGATGCTGCCCAGGAGCAGGTCTGCCATCAGGGCAAGTGAAGGCTGCTCCAGAAAGCCAGGCTGCTCAGATGTACCATGGGACTGTCCTTCCTCTCAAGCTCAGTGTTGGGCCTGTGCTTCTGGCTATGTCAGTACAGGGTTTGTGAGCACCACTGTGCTCCTACCCAGACCCTGCGCAGTGCCTCCTGAACCCCAGTTCCTTCCAGGATGAGGGGTGAGGGCAAGCTCTGTCTCTTCTTCAGGGACTTGTGTCAAACACATAGTCATGGATGGAAAAAAAATCTATCCATGAGAAATTTCGTGATGGTTTGTCCTTCTTTTCCTGAGTATCTTGAGCTTGCCTCTTCTGCAAGTCGAAGATCAATAGTTGTATGTTCCCTGTTGCTAGGTTTATTATTTCTCAGGTCAAAATCTCATTCCTATCCCGAAGCAAAGATGATGGGCAGGAAGGAAGAAGCATAATTTCTCCATGCTTTTGTTTCTTAGAGGAGCAGAGAGGTTGTAAAAGGACTGTTTAAGCCCTGTTGTGTGGTGCATTACTGTTGTACAGTTCTTTCTTGGTGCTGAGGACCGAGATGCTGGCTGCCGCGCAGTATTCATGGTGAGGTGGTGGGTAGGTGAAAAGAAGTGAGCTTCTGATGCTGGAGGCTAGGGTGGGAGCATGCAAGGGGACAAGTGCTGCTCTGCTCACCCCTGCCATGGGTCACTGGGCAGAGGAAAATGTGAGCAGTCCTTTTCATGGGGATGGCAGAGTGGGAAGCAGCCTGTGCAGGCTGGTGTGGAGGCCAGTGGGGATGAGGCAGGGTGAGCAGGGAGCAACATTTGCAGCACCACACCATCAAGAGGGCTGCCTGTGGGAGCTGCCTTCCCTGGTGTATATTTCAGGGGAGGGTGTAAATCTAATCTCAGTGCTAGGGTCCATTAGCATTAGAGGGGAGTACTGTATACGCATTCATTCCCCACTCTCACCCCTGGATGACAGAGTACCCCCTTCTGTTGTCTGCTTTAACGCAGGGAAAAGGCTGCCCATTAATTCTCCAGCAGCGGTGGATAATGCCATCGTAAGTCTTAGATGCCTATGAATTTTGTGAGCATTTTGCAGTAATAAATACCCCACACTTGTGCATATAAATAGTTGTGTATCCCTCAGTTGTTCCATCTACACTGTGATCTATCTGTCCTTTTACTGAGATAGGTCTGGTTCATCTCCTTGCCCTCCTGGTTCAGTATTGGTACGGCTTGGCCCGGTGGCAAGACATCAGGACCTGGCAAAGAGATTTGTGTTAAGGGAAGGAGAGATGTGATTGTGGACTGAGGGATTTACTGCACTTGAAGTGGAAACCTGAGCTGAAAAACTGAATGCAAAGCAACCAAGTTGTCCCAAATGACTCTCAGTGTGTCTGTATCCTCAGTGTCATCTCACCCCCTGCAGTGTCGCGGATGTACTGACAAGCTGCTAAGGTGGAGTTTGAAGAGGTTTTTGTACTGTTCAATGTACTGGCAACAATATTTCCCCTATTACACCCACCCCTGCATACCAGGTTATACAGGCTATGAAAGGACTAAAAATATATATCCATGTAAGTTTTTCTCCTTATTTGACTTTGTCTTCAGTATCTTGCACTTTCCCATTCTTCAGTGAAAAAGAGTGTGGGAAGATTGGGCCTTACTGGCAGGACTTGCTGTGCAAAGGTAAGCAATCACCCTGCTGTCTGCAAAAGCCTGGATTCAACAAGCAAGAAAGTCAGGCTTTAGGGCATCAAGTACTGGTCAGAAAGACTGTGGCCACATGAAACAAATGTGTATCTGATGTGAAGCTTATCTGCTAATTCAGATCCTTTCAGAGAGTGCTGGCAGGTTAACTTCTCCTGGCAGACTCAATGTGCATTTGGTAGTATTTGTGACACTGACTTTATACCTTAAAATATCACTTGTCATCCCCCCTGTAGCTTGCAGAAAGCTGGAATAAAATTGAAGCTGGCACAGAAACTATGCAGTGCGTGCTCTGGCTAGCTTGGTAAGATGTGATAATGCAAGGATGCCTGACCCAGGTCAGGTCTGTGCAGCTGGCAGATCCCAAACTGTGCACATCTGGCGGCAGTGTCCGCAGGAGCGTGGCTGAGGCTGGCCTCAGTTCTGTCACAGGATGCTGACACCATTAGCTGTAACCATCCTGTTGAACTCAGAGGGACTATTTACATGCTTAAAGTTAATCACAAGCATAAATCTCTGCAGGATCAAGGCTGCAGAGAAAGCTAAAAGAAGACACTGAAGAGGTATATGTCAAATGGGGCTGTGGTCGAGAGCTCACTGAGAGTTAAACATAACATTTGAGAAAATTAGTCCATTTGTTTCAGAGGCATCCTGAACATTGGCATGTAGTAATTCTGTAATGGATCCATTTAACCAGTCCTATAGCTGAAATATCCTTAACAAATATTTCCTTTAATAGCACTTAGAGTGGGAGTGCAAGGAGAGAAAATTTAAAGCACAGATGTATTGCTGAGGTCCACTTTTGAAGGCTTTCGAAGTACCACAGTAATTTTTCTCTAAATTTGGCTCAATATTTAACAAATCAAGTAAGATCAGGAAGTGATCTAAGGTCAACATTTTTAACCTGAGTTGTTTGTTAAATTGTCCCAGTTCTGCAATAGCAACCAGAACAAGTGCATGTTGTATTCAAAGGTAATTCAAACAATCCTCAGAAACTTTATAATAAAATCACTAATCTGGAGAGCAAGGCTGGAACAATGGAAACAAGGAAGAAGCCTTTCTGTGGGAAATGGGAAATCCTTGCTTAGCTGGGATCTGCAATCAGAAGAAAAGCCAGATTTCAACCTTTAGCTGTAGTGATTAACTACCTTAACTCTAGTAATTGTTAATGAGCATTCAGCATGAGCCAAACCAAGCTGGCATGTGTACAGGGGCAAGATGGTCAGGTTACATCCAACCCAAAGGAGCCCAGAAAAAGGTGGATGTAAACCATGTGTGGAAATAGCACTCTTCAAAGTGTTTCTCATCTTTGTGGCACCTATATGGTGGCTGCTGGAGAGTGAAAAAGCCGTGGGGATTGCAACACGTTGGATCACCAGTGTTAAGGAGAGGTCTTCAGGAACAGCTGGCTGCCTGCTTTCATAGAATGCAGCTCTTTGTAGACCTCTAGAGCTGCTAGTGCTTCCCTCTCTCCAGGATCTGGGAGTGAACACGATCCCTCAGATCACTCCAACAATTGCTCATCGTGGTTTAGCAGGTAGATGCTAATCGGGCTGTCCACATTAAGCACCCCATTGCAGATCACCAGCAAGGGCTCTCTAGGCCACTGGTGGCCCACAGCCCTGTTTTAGAAGCAACGTACTATAATAATGTATCCTTAACCATGCTTTATACCAATAAGTAGGCTATAACCCTGTCAAGGTGTTCTGGTGACTCTATAAACCATGAGACCTGAATGGTCAATGGTCGAGTGGTTTAAAGCTGTCACCAGAATACTGAGATAGCCTTATAAGCCTTGTGCTGCATGGCTGGGAATACATTATTCACTATAATATATGGTAAGAAATACCTGTGCAGGGTCTGAAATGAACTGCTTTAGCCACTAGCCAGCATGGCTAGTGATCAAGGAAATCTGTCAGCATTTTCATGTGCAATGGGAGACAAAAAGAGATAGACACTGGGAGAGGGAAACTTGTCTTCTCTGTGTAAAGAAACTGGGTTTTGTGCAGGGGACGGAGCGCAAGCAGAGCTGAGCCCCTGGCCAGGAGCATGTGCTGCAGTACGGGAGGGAGCACTCGGGGCTGGTGATCTTCAGAGCTCTGCAGCTCCATGTTCCTTCCCCAGCCCATTTTTCTGTTTGGTGGAGGACCCAGGAAGTACTTGGACTGTCAGTTCAGAGCTGCTCAGGAAAGGCAACACAGGGACCAGGTGTGAGGCTCAGTCTGGTGGGCAGGGGTATGTGGGCAGTGGCAGGGGGTTGTTGTGCAAAGGACTGTGGTCTAGTCATTTGCCAAATGCCTCTGCTGTCTGGCCTACCTCCATAGTGTCATGAGCATCACAGGGGAAGGTCTAAAACTGTCCAAGGTCTATTGCAAGCCAGTAGAGGAGTCAGAAACAGGGTTCTAGGGGCACCCTACACAGAAGGGGAGAGAAAGAGGTTTCCATCCCCACCAAGTGTGTTGTGGGTAACATCAAGAGGCAGAGGGATGGAAGTGTCTGTGCTTATGCACAGTCAGACAAATGGCCCCACAGCCAGGACCTGGAGCTCCGGATGATTTCATGAGAGAAGTCATCAATTCTGCATCTTCCTCCCTCCAGCCATAGCGAGGCTTGGTGCATATGTGGGTGGCTGTAGGAGTGAGGGAGGAGAAGGCAGAGATAGATCTGGGTGAAATAAGGTAAAGGGATGCTCTGCATCCAATGGCCAGCACATGGAGGGGGTAACGAGGGATTGAGGTGGCTCTGGAGGTGTTTATGACTAAGTTTCTGTCACAAACACTCTTGGTAAATACAAGAGTTCCCCACCCTGACAGCTGATGCTGCTCCAACCACAGGAGATAAAGTCCCTGAGAGCATGCCCATGTGAGTACCCTTTGGTGGCGGGGGGAGAAATGAGGAGGGCTTGGGGGATTTCATTAGGAGATGGGAGGTGAGGGAGGAAATCCCTCCTCCTGAACAATAGACAGTTCAAATTGCCTGAAGGGCTTAGCTGACTTGCTTTATTTATGGTATATACATACTTATGTATTTATATGTATAGATATGTATTTCCCCCCCCTCCAGCCATTATTTGCCTTTATTGGGAAAGGACCCAGGGGCATCCTTTCCCACCGCAGTGGCTGGGAGACAATAATGCCTCTGGGGAGGACACAGGGAAGGGCCCTGCACTGCCTGGAATCAGTAGCTGGGAGACAGGGGCTGGGGCAGAGGAATTCGGGGGCTCCGAGCATGGGGCTGGCCACCCCCTCTGCTCACTTGTTATGTTAAGAGCCCGTCGGCAGAGCAGGGGCTGTGGGGCGCAGAGAAAAGAGAGGGATGGGCTCTGAATGCGGCTGCCCCAGTATCCTTCTGTTCTCCATATGGGTACATTGTCTGCCACCCTCCCTCCGCACCGCCTCTCCTCTCCCTACTGTGCTCACATCAAATGTTGCTTTCCCTTTTTATTAAAACCCTTGGAGCAGCCAGCAGGGCAACAGACACCAGGAATTTGTGAAGGACAGAGGAGGAGCAGAAACAAGTTTGTGTTTGTCAAGCGGAAGCTGAGACCCTTTGCCTCCCTTCCTCACCTCCCTTCTGCTTCCTGGCTGGACTGAACTGTGCCTGGGGACAACCAGATGTGGCAGCTTGTTTGAATGAGGCAGCAGGAAAGGCAGCACTTGTTGGGGGCAGTTTCCCAGAGAAGCCTGCCCCATCCTAGTCACCCAATCCCGAAACTGCAGTCCTCCATTGTATGCTTAATCCTGGTGAGGTGAGGTGCTGCTTCCTACCATATCCCACCACAGGTCAAAAGTATCTTCCAATAAAGCTTTTCCCTGTAAAACACACCTCACTGCAGCATTTTCCCCATTGTGCTGGTGCAGTTAGGTCAATGGGCTTTCCAGCCAAGGAGGGGCTCTCTGTGTCCCTCTGTCCAGCTCTTGGAAGGCCCCATAATATCTAGGTTTTCTACCTGTTTTGGATCCAAATTTCTTCTAAAACAGACATCAAATAAGATCTTCTTGTCCCTTTTCAGCCTATGCTTTTCTGTGCTACTCGATTTATTTTTTAAGCAAAACTTGTTACAAAGGGTATTGTGCTCCAGAAAATGCTTCCTGTGTTATCACCCACCAGAAAGTAGTGCAAAACACATTAGAAAATCTCTTCTCTAGTGATTTTTTATATTTAATGTCAGTGAAGATAAAACTAATGGTGTCAAGCAATGTAAGGAAGGGGAAGATTAAACAAAATCTATCCCCTGCAAAAACAAAGCAATCAATATAACATTATCCTGCCGCAGATGGCTTCCAACATGCTTTAATTTGTGGATCCCTAGAAAAATTTCTCATGAAGGTTCAGCATCAGACTAGAAAATTCCCAAGCCCAAACCACTGGAGAGCATTGGTGACATTGCTTTTTCTACCCACCTTACAATGACTCCATGTTCTTCCAGAAATCTGCAGACCACAGGTTAAAAAATACCATCCTGCAGGAAACCAGCTCAAATATAACTAAGAATAATGAAATAGGGAGCTTACTGTTGTTATCGCAATACTCTCAGATCTGTCTTACCTGGAGAGTCCATTTTGCCACCTCTGTGAAGCTCACACAGGAGCTTCATCACTCTCTTCCAGTCTCGCAAGCCTATCTGCTGCAGCAAATAAATACCTCTGTTCACCACACAGGAGAAATGCATCAGATTATAGGTGGTTGGAAATTTCTGGGCCTATATTTTGCTCTTGTAGAAAAAAATATTTTTATTTTGAAGGTACTTTTCCCCCACTCCCTCAACGACCATAAGAAGAAACTATTGTTCAAACTCAGACTTATTGTTTCCTGTTCTTGCTTCTGCTTTGTGTTCTCTGTTTCATTTTGCATCTCTGACTTGAGTTAAACATTTCTGCTTAAGAGAGGAGCATCAGCTTTTTTTTAACTAGCCTAGTACAAGAAAAATAGGAATAAAGAGGGTTTGGTATTTAATTTATAAAATATTTTATTTCTGTGGGCCATATGCTGACACTGTCAATGTGACATTCATGAGACATTGAGAAATTCAAGGTGAGAAGTTTAAACAACTACAAAGCTTCTTCAGAATTTCTTTTTAATGAAAAAAATGGAAATACAGCAGCACCTATGCCTTAAACTAAAGCAGACAACATTCAGCAATATTGCAAAAAAAATGTTACAACAGAAAAGCTGTGTTTTTTCCAAGTTGTTCTACAGATCTTTAAAGATGCTGCTCCATGAAACGACGAGTGGTTCATTCACCAACCCATCAGCTTGGGAAATATATGCAACACAAATTCATTTGTTTCCAGCTAATTGCACTTTCATTTCCTCCTCCTGTCTTTGCAGGCTGTGCAGGCAAGGGTTTGAGCTGTGCCGTGTGTGCCACCCCTGGCTCCCAAAATCCATCCCAGTGATACCTAGTCCAACTCGAAGGTGCAGCCACTTCCTTTGTTTCTGGCATTCTTCAAGGCAAAAAGTATTTGGGACCCACAGGTTTGGAGTTGGCAGGACTGGCAATCAGTCCTTCTATGTTTTATTCCTGGCTTCTGTCATTGGCATGCTATACAGTTGTAGTCGAACAAATGAACTTCTCTACATGTTAGTTACCCTTTCTGTAAAATGAAGGTAATAATATTTATCCAGCTGGGATGCTGCAAGGAGTAATTAATGTGTACAAATCACTTTGAATTCCTCTAACGAAGTGCAAATTGTATTAGTCCCCACAGAAACTGGTAATAGGTTTGTGTCTTCCTTCACTGAAGGTCTGACCTCAATCCCCTGGGGTAATCTTGGGGAAAAACACTTCCTACTATTTGTATTACAGCAGCTCATAAGAACTCCTCCAGGGCCCGAATCCCCATTATGCTTAGGGCTCTATGTTCATACACTAACATATATCCTATGATTGGAGGCCTTATCTTTAAACTGAGGAAAGGTGGGAGAATGGAATAATGAATTCTATTTCAAAGGTAAACAGCCAAGGCACAGAGAAGAAACATCTTGCTGGTCATACGTCTGTGAGCCAATAGAAGTTTTGTCAGAAGATGGTCACCTCAGATTGACTTCCTGATTCAAGCTGAATTCTCCCCTCTCCTGGCTGGACGTCAGTCTTCCCCATTTTGGTGAGTGACAGACCAGCCAGATGGCAACGGATGAAGCTCAGTTCTCATGGGATGCTCAGAGAAAGCAGTGTCAGGACAGGCCAAGGTTTGCAGAGGGAGAACATCAAGGGAGTTGAGGTAGGGTAGGTGACCACTGGCTCTGTCCTTCATTTCATGCTTTTTTTGAGACCTGGACACCTTTTGTGTTCTGATTTCTTAATATTTTCAGGCATCTTTCTGTCTGGGAAATGAGGGAGCAACAGAATCCAAGAAGGACTGCTTAAGTTGGTTTTGTAAATATTAATGCATAAATATGTGGGGAAATGTGGATGCATCTCCAATAGCTTTTCTAGCTTTTGTCCTGTTCTTTTTTTGGCTGATGTAACTGTTAATTTCTTGTTACTGCACCCATACCTCGAATAGAGCAGCAAGTTGTTTCACCACCAATATATTGGAATTTTTTATTTTTGGACTGATGAAATGTTCAAAAACTTACTCAATTTTTTTCCTTGACATTAGAAATCCACTTAAATTGTGCCTTTTCTGAAGGAAAAATAGAGCAGAAAAAAAAAAAAGTGTGTCACAAAATTCCCTGCCAGCACCAATGATGGGCTGATAATCCTGTTCACACTCTGTGTTTAGCTATGAAATACCACTCTGTGAACAGGGACATGCTTCACAGGCATTGCTGCTGTTTCGTGGAGCAGACCAGAGTCAATGATTAGCCTCCTGGTCCTCAGATGCATGGCTCCTAAGCCCTTTCTAAAACCAGTACCCAGACAGATCATCAGATCTTCCAGGTGAAGATACCACCATTTGCACCTTCCCTGCTCTCCCAGAGGACCTCAGGTACTTGTCATATGGAGGTGTGACCAGCAAAGGCAGCCCCTAATTCTCAGAGGCACCTTCCACTGATTTCAGCACCCAGGAGCCAAGCTCAGGGGATATGACCCAAGTCATCTTACCACTAATGGGATGAGATGAAGGATAAAAGATGGTACGATCAGAGTACTGAGGAGAGAAAAACAGGGCCCTATCCTCTGGTGGTGTAAATATTCCCACTCCATGGATTTTATAGGGCCACGTTGATGTACACAAGGAGAAGACCTTAGCCTCTAACACCATTAAGCCATGGGCTCCTTCAGTAGTCAAGCAATCATGTTGGAAAGCAACCACCAGGAGAGATCCTTGGGATCCTTGTCTTTCCTTGGGAGATCTTTCCTGACCTACTGGCAGAAGCTGAACCAGATTTGCCTTCCTCCCTGTCCTTCTCCTGCCCGCCAACTGCCCGTGCTGCACACCTCTCAGTGCTGGGTCCCTCCTCCATCAGCCAACACTTGGCCAGAGAACTAGGAGCTGTTTATAGGCATATCCAAAGGCGCCTTTTTGAACATAGCATGTGCAAGGATGGGAAGGAGGGGGGGTGGGGGAAGACGAGAAGTAGACACAGCACTCCTTGGCAGTGATTTATAGACTGGGTCAGGCACAAATTGACTCGTATGCAAGAAATGTAAATGGAATCGAGACTTTTGATGGAGAAGCTCATTTTCAGACTTAAACGCTTTAGATTAAACACACTCACACACAAATGCTGCCGGGGAGGGTGTTTTATATAATTTACATTACAAATCAATTCATTATCCACAGAGGCAGGTTGCACTGATTTTCAAGGATCGGAGATTTGATGAAGAGGATTCATTTCAAGAAATAAACCTTTTAAATTAACCGCAAGATGAGGGAAATTTCTTTATTTAAAAAATGCGCCAGCCCCTTCTTTGTTTCTTTTATTATTATTAATATTATTTTCCATCCAGCTCTGGGTCATTAAGGAGGGTCCAGAAGTCACAGATTGCCTTTCTGAGGGAGGAGAGCTGAGAACTTTGAATGTCACATATTTTGTCTGGCTCCAAACCCTTCATTTATCGCAACACAATTTGTTACCTGTGGTTGGCTCTGAACACCATTGTGGGCTGTGCGCCACGACTGATTTAGCAGGGAATGTCCTCTCCACCTTGAACTTGAAAGTGGAAGTGTCCCTTGAGAGAAGAGATGGAAGAATCATGAAAGACAGACTTCCAGGTGCCTCAGAAGCAAAATGCCAACTGAGCTCTGTGTGAAGTCCCTTCAAGCTTTGTCAGGGTGTGGGGTTCAGGAAATCTAGTTATAACAAAGGCAGATGGCTCTAAGAATGCACATTTAAGATGCAGAGGTGAAGAAAAGGAACAAAAGGAAACCCCTTGGGTCCTGATGTCCCATCCTGCCCTCGAGGTGTGCAGATCACAGTGGAGAATTGCCAGGGCCATAGGCAAAGCAGGAGGAGTGAAGGTGATTGAAGGATGAGTGACACACTACTCTGGTCTTCCTTGACAAGGCTGCAAAGTACCATCTTTGAGGAAGACTCTTTCTCTCTTCCTAAAACATTTGGCTATAGTTTATTCACCTCCAGTCATTCCTGGCCACATCTCCCTTGTAACTCCCAGCAAAATCTCCTGCAACCTGGCTGCAAATATAGCCTCCCAGTTCCCTGGCATCCTGCATGGCTCCAGCACAGAGAGGCAAAACATGGGTGCTGGAGCAAGCACCTGCTGTCTTCCATAAGAAAACTCATTTTTTTAAGATATTTTTGTATCAAAAATGAAATGATTGCATGTCTTTCCTATTTGACAAAGAGCCAATCCTCTAGAAACACAACTTCTCACCTAACAGTAGGTGATCACCTCAGTTGTGTGGGATGAACCTGGGCCAGCAGCTCATTACAGGAAATGTCTGGAAATTGAGAGCTTTTGGGTCCTGGAGCCATCTGCATCCCTCCAAGTCCCAGTGACCCTTCCTGATCCAAATCCCAGTGCAGGGTCTCCTTGAAGCAATCCTCCTGGCAGGAGGATCTTGGCCACTGATGAGACTGCGTGGCTGGTGCTCCACCATCCTGGGAAGGGAAGGGCAGCACCTGCCCCACCTGAGATTCCCAGCACAGGGCAAGTGGGCAGGCAGCAGTTACCTGAGCTGGAGGGGGGGAGCCAAGGGACCGGGGTTAACAACTCTGATCTTGTGAGGAGAAAAAAAAAAAAAAAGAAGGCAAAAAAGCCATGGGATCTTTAATGACCAGAAATGGCTGAGACCTTTCCTTTACATCTCTTCCAAAAAGCAATCATGCACATTTTAGTAGGGGAGCTTTTATTCTCATGCGGATGGGGTAGCCAGGTCAGTGTCCTCTCCCAGGTGCATTCAAACCTGGTCAGTCCAAGTGCACAGAAGAACAAGGCAGAACATGTTTGACCTTCACAACTTTCCTTTACAGACCAGCAAGCTAAAACCCTGAAGGAATTTTCCTGAGTGAGTTTGTCCAAAGCAACGTTCACAACCTCATTCAATATTTGCCTGCAAAAAAAATGCCAATTATTGAGAGACAGTCCTGGCTGGGCATCAATAGGCAGCCAGGTGTGAGAAGTTGAAGAGAAATACATCTCATTAATGTGGAATTGTTTTTAGGTTAATAATCTTGCGTTAATTTTCCTTTAAAATATTGTCTTTGACCGTTAAATGCTTTCACTGTTATAAAAAGAACGTAATAAATGATCTTGAAGCAAATTCTCCTGCCAAATGTCATAATTTATTTGCATAATTAGCTCTTAATTTTAATTCAATATGCAAATCCACGCTTCCTTTAAATTGCAGCAGCCTGTTTCCCGGCCCTGGCTGCCATGAATTTATTGTGAGGCGGCTGTTTGAAAAGGCAGCTTCACTGCCTTCTGGGGATGGCTGCCTGGGGGAGGGGGTGCCCACCGCCAACTCCAGTCACTTTTTGTTTGGGTTTTGTTTTGGTTCGCTTCTTATTAAGTTGGACCCCAGCCTGCTTCAATCCCTGAGCGTCCCCCTCTTCCCCCAACAAGTCCTGTTTCTCTTTGTCTTCCCGCTGCATTCTCTCTTTTATTTTTCTCTTTGGAGAGGACAATGTTGATCCTCCATGTTCCCTGCCCCTTGCCCCCCCATGAAAAGCTCTGACTCAAGCCAACCTGGCAACTGCTTTGCTCTCTTCCCTGCTTCAGCTCCTTTCCTCCAGACCTTCCCTGCTGTGTGGCAGTGCCTTGCTCAGTGGTGTTCTGTGGGGCCCTCGTCCTCCTGAAGGAAGGTGAGTGGTAAAGGCTAGGCTTCCCCATGGGGTTTCATCCCTCATTCTCTTCACGGCCAGAGCCCCTGCAGACCACCACCCATCTCACCTCCCTAGTTGTTCTCCCATGGCACACCACACTGAGCCACTGGCGTGGTGGCAGAGGAACCTTGGCCCCTGATGCACCAGAGTTGGTCCCCCAGCTCCCTGATTTGATCAATGATGCAAATTTAACCAAAGAGAGGGTGTCTGGGACAGACATCACCATGAGGCAACAGCAGAGAAGGTCTCTGGGCCAAGAGGCTGCAGTGAACGGAAGAACTCTGGGCAAGCCTTCTCTGCTGGGGATGGAATGTGGCTGTTCCTTTATACGGTTATCTGCTGGCTGTGGAGCCAGAGCAGGGGTGCTCCCTCACTCCTTTCCCATCACCAGAATCCCTCTGTGTCTGTGTTGAGCCCCTGTGTCCAACAGGAGGCTGGGAGACCAAAGAGCTCAGACTTCAGCCCACAAATGGCCATGGGGGGCAGCTCTTGCCCAGTGCCCCAGGGTGTCCAGCCAGCTGGCACCAGGCACTGCTCCTCTGATACAAGGAAAATATCCAAATAAAACAGCTCACAGATTTCTTCTGCTTCCCACTCTTTCCAATCCAAAACTGAAACAGGATTTCAGCATCCACAAAGTCCCTTCAGGTAGAGAACTGTGGGCAGGCTTTGAGAGCTGGGTAAAGTGCCTGAGGGATGAGTCCTCCTTCCCAGCTGACACAAGTGGTGTAACCACACTTGGGGTGGGGAGGAGCCCAGGCACCGCTCCTGGAAAATCACTTGGGTAGGCATGGAGCCATGGGAGCCAAATCTCTGCAGGTTTTTAGACACCTTCCTCTTTGATGTCGGCCAATCAGTGAGGGCTGTGGATGCTGCACACTTCAAGTCCCTCTGGGTTTGCATCCCAGGCTTTGTCCCTGGGCCAAACAGAGCAAGGGGACACCCAGAGACTCCTGCCATTGCTTTGTACTGCACTGGGAGTGGAGTGGGAGAGATGGGTGATGTAGTAACGTGAGCCGAGTTTCACACACAGGTTGGGGAATTAAGCAAAAGGCACAAATTAGCCTAGACAATAGGAGATCTTTTTCACTGGGGGAGGACTTGGGGGAGAGGGAGATAATTAAATGTTGCTTCATCAAAGCAGAGGCAGTTTGCAAGCTGCTCTCCCTTGTAACTCTATCGCCTTCACCTCTCAGGACAGACCAGTAGGGCTGGCAACCACCCCTTGCACTGGTATCGGATGCCCTCCCTCCCCTGGGAGGGGGTGGGGGGGGTCTTGGTAGAGGCAGGGGCGGGGGGTTCAGGGTGGGGGCTGTAGGAAGGAGAGGGTGTTGGTATCTCATTACAGGCCTTAGATCTCTGGAGGGGAAAAGGAAAAAAAAAAAAACAAACCCACCAACCCCAAACCACAGGCCTTTGTTAGAAGAGCTGTCCGGGAAGGAAGGAAGAAGACAGGAACAGCTCAAATTCAGTCCTTCGATAATTAAAGCTTGCGAAAGAATAAAAGAGGATGGGGGGGGGGAAGGCAAAAAAAAAAAAAAAAAAAAAAAAAGGCTTTCCCTCCTCCTACCTACTCCTACAACAGAGTTGCTGTGGCTTCCTTGGGAACAAAGGGATGCAGTGAGAATGGGCTTTGCTTGATCCTGCAGTGGCTGGAAGGGAGCAGTGGAACAAACTTGTGGCCCTGCAGACAGGAGGCCCTCATCAAAGCTAGGGAAAAATAGGGGGGAAATGTGCCTTTCTGTTTTACAGCTCATCAGAGCAGGACTCCAACTTCCCAATCTGTGGAAATTTCAGTAACTAAAGACAAAAATGTCTTTAGCACTAAGAAAGCAATCATTTGTATTTTCTGCTAAGCAAAATAAAGGAGAGGGAAGTCCAGTCACTGGGCAATGCAAAGACCCTTCCTGCCATGGTTTGGCTGATCAGAGCCTCTGATCAGAGCCAAAAAAAAACACACGTAAAACCATCACAATCTGGGATTTGATTTTGCATCACAACAAGGGTTGGGGGGGGGGGGGGGGGGGGGGGGAGAGAGGTGTCCCAGGGGCTCAAGAGAGGGGGAGTTGAAAGAAAGTGGTGTGTGACATAGAAAACACCCTTACCTTCAGCCAAGGCTACTCCTTTCTTCTGCACCAATCCTCTGCATGTCTTGAGATCTCAAGTATGTCTCTGGGTTTCATGATGCTGATGAAAAGCAACCAACACAAACAGAACAGGATGCTCAGGCAAACGTCTGCTTTCTCAGATCTGTCTGTGCCTAAGAAGTCCTTTTTGTCTCCATCTACTGCCTCTGTTACTTCTTACATTTTCTGACCTCAAATACTATTTTTCTCCACTGAAGCTTGGTCTGGCAATATGCATGTGGAAGCTGGAGCAGAAAGGTTTTACTTTCAGATTTGCCAGGGCATTGAACAATGCCCTTCAGTACTCTCCTGTGACTCAGTTTCCTCACCTAATAACTGGGGTGATATACTCTCAGGGTCTAGGAAGTCTCATGTAGGAACCTGAGGGGAGGTACCAGCTCCTCTGACAGGCACAAACAATGTGCACAGCAGTCTTCTCAGTTGTGTGCTTTCCTAGATGTCAGGGCAGAGTGGATGCTGCTCTTTGCTCCCTGTCACTGCATCTCTGGGGCTTTTTGATTCCCTCTTCACTCCCATTTGCAGCTCTGCAATCCCAACTTTTGCACCTCAAACCCTAAGGGACTTACACTCTGTGCTGCATGTTGCAGAGATAGGACACTCATCCAGACACACATGGTGGGGAACTGCCATGATCTGCATGTGGAGCTGCAGGTGGAGGAAGCATTGCTCTGTGCTCCTGTCTGCCAGAATGGAGCTTTGTTACGATAAATAAAAACCCCTTAAGAGCTCAAGAAACAAAAAAACAAAATAACTACAAGGAGACCACTTTTAAAACAGCTGGTGTCTTGACTCCTGGAGGCTGTTTTTTCAAGGCCAGCATGAACAGTTTTGCAGTGCTGCTGTAGGGTGACACCAGCAGACTGTCACACTGGGCTACAGAGAGATTGGAGCATGCTTTTCACCCTGCCACAGCCTGCTGGCTGATTTAGGGCTTATCGCTTAACTCTCCAAGGTCTTCTTCTCGTCTGCTTGGCCCATCTAAATCAGAGCGTCTCTTGGTGGAGATGATGTCTCAATTGCCTGGGATGGGCTGTGGTGGGATCTGTGTGTCATCTGGGACCTTGAGGCCCTTTGTGAGCTGACAAAATTGTGTGCTTTGGTTGTGCTGCCTGAACCAACAGTCTTGTTGTGCTCTCAAACTGTTTGCCCACTCCTAGGGACAAGGGATATTTGCGTCTTTTAAAATTAAAGGAGAAAAAGTACCACAAATCTCTCTCCCCACACTGCCTGATCCCCATGGGGCAGCCTGGTGCATCTCAGTGGTTCCCTGGTGCTTGGTACCCTCTGAGTCTTCACACTAAGAGGGCTCAGAACGTGAGGCCAAGCAAGCAATTGGACTGCCTTAACACGCCTTAGTGCTTTATAATACCTGCCATTCTCCATGGTTGAGTCTGTTTCTGATGCTTGGCCATATTCGAGGGTTATGCTGCTGCGCTTTCCATGGTCTGCGCTGCCCTTCTGCTAAATGCTGCCTTCTGTCTTGCTTAGTTAATGGTTAATGTGGTTGCCACATCCAGCCAAGGCTGGCCCTTTGGCTACCTCCCCACTGGCCCAGTGGGAAGGGGCTGGCGAGTCTCTCCCAGCTGCCCCAGCTCCCCAGCAACGTTCCACACAATGCCTGTGGAAGTGTACAAAGTGTCAACCTCAGCGTAGTTTTTAACCTGGAGTGATAGCTTTACTGATTTGCCACTTTACTACTCTTGTTAATGAATTTTTAATCTTCTTAATGACATTAAACACGGAAAGTAATTAAGGAAAACAAGTTTGAAACTGCTGACTTAAACCCTTTATTCAGAACTATTTAATGTAGAATTAATTTGATTTTGCCCATTATTCAAATGAACACATTACCTTCCTGTGCATTGGTCTCTTTTCCTTTTCTGTGTGTGTCTGGTTTGGTTTATTAAATATATCATATAATGCTTTGTCCTTTTTGCTCAGAGGTAACCAGAAAGTTCCTCTATGTCAATGACAGAAAGGGTCAGCCTTTGGCATCTCTCATGGGTCTTGTAAAGTCTCCCTGCATCAGGAGTTCAGTTGGGAATGGAGATAGCATGCCTGAAATACCAGGTTGCTACCACCTGCTCAATTAGGAGAGAAAGGAGCTTTGCTTCCCATTGAGAGCTACTGGACTGCATCTTTGGCCCAGGGTGGCAGATCTACGCCAGGGAACAAGGCAATGCTGATTTACATCAGACCACCAGGGCTTTGCAAGGCAGAAAGCAGAGGCTGATGTAAACACCTGGGGAAAAGTAGATACTCAGCTTTTTTCTTACAGTGGACAAGAGAGGTTCTAGAAACTCATGTTACCCCTTCACTGACATTACAAGCTAGACCCTTTCTTCCCACCCTTCCTAGACATTATTGGCCCTTACCCAAATGTACAAAGACTGCAGATGTTCATTTGACACTGCCCCCTGGCTGATCTTTCCTTTCTCCAACCTGTTGCTATAAACCCTGCTACCACTTTGAGCCTGAGCACCCTAGCCTTTGGGAAGAGGCTTCAGTGCTATGGACCAGCTACATTCCTGCTGTGATGTTAATAATTTACTGCACAATGTCTTCCACATCCTGCTCCCTCAAATGCTGGGAAACAATCATCAGTCGATAAGTTCTCAGCTGTCAGAGAACTCCAGGTCTGCAACACCCACCAGTGGATTCTGTGCTTGCACTCTGTGTTGTTAGCAAAACCTTTTCTCCATCATCTGAATTTGCTACCTGAGCCCCTGTATCTGTATCAGTGTAACCCCTAAAAGTCCCTGGGTTTCATCAAAATCCAGCTCCTCCCCAGACAGATGTGGTGTTGGTTTGACGGCAGAAGCAAACTGGATTCCATTGCCAATCAAGGCTGAAAAGAGCAACTGGTCCTCATATCCAGAGGTACCTCATCATCTTTGCTATCAAGAATCTGCTTTTGGCATTCTGATGCATTGTATAAATAAGGCTTTTTCTCTGCAGCCACCTGCCTGGCAGAGTAGGTAATGTCAGTGGAGCAGCACAGGCTGGTCTGCATCTGAAACAATGAGAGTTGTCCAAATAATTTTGCGTACATGAAAGACTGATGGATGACAGAGCCAATTTGGGGCCATAAATCCAGCAGATGCGGTGAGAGTCTGACCTACAAATAAGTGCAGCAAAAGCACACCTCTGAATCCCTCTCTCAGACCTGATTTGTGCACAGGGGAATGTCAAAGTTCCGTATGAAAAACTTAGTGTACCTCTCCTTGAGCAGAACAGGAACTTACAGAGCATTGCAGGGGAAAAAAAACCAACAACACTAATTAAAACTGCATAGATCTCCCAGGTGCTCCCTTCATCATGCACCTGTAGGACACAGTGACTGCAGGAGAGCAAGCCCCGAATCTACAGCTCAGTGCTTGGCTGTTAGAATGAAGGCTTCTTTTGCAGGTCAGTGGTGAGCAGCCAGCCCTGTTCTCAGTGAGGTTTGCTTCTCTTTGCAAAGACACTGATTCAGTGTCCACTGGAAATAATGAGATCCTTTCACTTGGCTCCAGTACATAACTGGATCATTCCTCAAGCTGGAATATTAAACATGCCAGCAGATTGTCATTAAAACCCTCTGTATTTTATTATGTGTTTTTGCTTCAACAGCCAAAACTGGAGGAAAGTAAGAGCAAATTATTTTCCTGCATGCTGGCTGGAAGACACTCCTTGAGCTCCGCACTGACTCTAGCAGCATCTTTTCCCATCAGAAGCAGCAGTGCCGTAGAGCACCACGTGGGACAAGAGCAGTGTTTCAGACTGTAACAGCTCCCACCATGATACCTGACCTCCTCATAGTCAAGACCGTGTTTTAATGTGACAACAGATGTCATAGTCCCTTTGGGCTTTTTGCAGGCAGCAAACTGAGGCATTGGATAAATGAAATGACATGGAAAAAAGTCAGCTGGAGAATAGAAGAGAGCTCAGGTCCCCAGAGTAGCTGGTGACTGGTCTCTCACCTTCAGCCTCTAGTGCTCTTTTCCTGACATACCTGGGTGTCTAAGCACAGACTCAGCATGTCTGAACTGAAACATCACAGTGGTTTCAGTGCCCGGCTCAGCATGGGCTGGGGGGACTTGCTGAGGAATGAGCACCCAACTGACATGTTCATTTGGATGCCATTTTATCAGGGAGTAACCTTCTGACAGAAGGTCCAATTTTGAGTGCTTTGTCTGTGTTTTCTTTCCACCCCATGCCTGTATGACTTTAAGCGTTGCATTAATGAGCAAATGCCAGATTATGTGCCAGGTCCTTGAGTGATGGGCTCTCTCTCTGTCATCACCTTTATGTGTGCTGTTTGCTCTGTTTCTTCCACGTCTTCCACACTTCATCCCTAACAGTATGATGACACGAACCTGAGGACATCTATCCTGTAGTTGTAAATTACTCTCCTAGGAGCAGTAGAAAAGCAGTAGGAAGGGAAGACACAGGTACTCTCTTCCCCTCTCATTCTTCCTCAGGCCACCCAGACTGGCTGCCCTTGAGCAAGCCAAGCCATTCTCACCACCAAAGGGGTTCTCAGTGTCAGCTGATGGCAGGAGCTATTGGAGAGGTCAGCACCATGGAACAAGACCAGCTATGAGGAAGGGAAGGCATTGAGAGGTGAAGGAGGGTAGTGAGGAGGAGTAGAAAGGAGGAAGAATGAAGGAGAGAAAGGTGAGGGAAAGCAGCAGATTTCAGGGTGGTTGCACACTCTTCCCAGTGCTGGGGGCTCTCCAGGAGGCAGCCTGCTTGCAGGGCTCTGGCCGATGCTCCATTTCCAATTTGGCTTGTTTGAGAGCATAAACCTCACTCGAGCCTGGGTGCCAATAAAAGAGGCAGCTCTGCAGAGTCTGCATTCTGCTGTGGCAAGCTGCCGACTTTCATTTCTTTTTACTACTGACTTTGTGTGTCTCTCGCCCCTTCCTCCCATTCTGGGGACTTTATGGACTGAGACGCAGTATCCTGCTTCCCCAGAGCAGGGACTGGCTCCAGACCTGGAATTCCAGGAAATTTCCAGGGTTGTCTCTGGACAGCAGCAGCAAGCACCATTGATTGCCTGCAGCACCAAGCCCTGCATGAACAGGGCCATGCCCCACCAACGTTGCCATCACCAACATTGTGAGGCTGTGACGCTCATCACAGACTAGCATGGGGCTTCTGCATCAGACCCCCTCTTTTCCTTCCAGAAGACAATTATGCATCCTTGTTGCCTATCCCAGCTGTAAGGAGGCACCAAGATGCCAGTCTGATGACTGGAAGGGCACCAATACCTTTTCTGGCCACCATGCATTCTATTCATTGCCACCTTACCTTAGCACAGTTGCCCGCTGCTCACCTCAGTCACTTGTGGTTACATGTTTGGGAGGAGGATTTGTGTACCTGTGAGAGACTGCTACATCACATGCTGCTGACTCTGCAAACTGATTAGGCAATTAAAATGTTTCAAAGAGGAGAAGAACAAATGACAAAGAACAAATGAAAGTGAAGCAGAGCCAGGAGCTGACCTGGCTGGAAAATGATACTTTATGCACAACTCATGACATGCTCTCTTCTGTATGTCAAACTGTGAGACAAAAACCCAACCATCCCTCAGAACATAAGTTTGGCTGAGATGTGGGTTTTCCAAAGAAAGGTATGCATTTTTCCAGCACTTTCCACCATTCTTTGTCTTATCAGTGAAGGTTCAGTCCCTCCCTGCTTCTGAACAAGCACTTATTTTCTCAGAGATGTCCATGGAAGAACTGTTTCCCAGACACAGGCTTGAACCTTGACTCTCCACTGGTGTGTTATCCCTTTCTTACCCCACATCCCTGCTGTGCTTTGCTCTCTCCAGCCCAACACATGGAAACAAGTTCCAGGAAAAAAAAAAAACAAACCCAGGATACCGAGAACTGTGATGTTGGTTTACTGTGTACTAGACGACTGACCTTCTGACACCCCCCACATCCACCCGGGTTGATTACTTTTACTGTACCAAATAAGCAGAACAGGAAGCAACAAGTTGTTGGTTGTTTTCCTGATAAAAGTTGCAAATTCTGAACTTAGCATTAACTAGCTTTGCAAATCTTGGCCTCCAGCACCCCTGCTGGCTGCTCCATCCTCTGCCCAGCAGCACTTGCATGGATGTATGATTTCTGACACACGTGTGTCCTGTATATCATGATCATCACACATTTCACTATTCCCCTGTGCACATTTTGTAAGGCTCCAACATTTAAGTGTGCAAATCCCCTGCTTGTTGGGATTTTGTCATTCTTGTGGCTGCAGATCAGGACATACACGTTGAGATGTCCCATGGCAGTTCTGTGTATGAACAAACATGGAGCTGCACTTTGTTTATGAGTTTGTTTATGAAACTGTAAACCATATTCTGTATCCACAAATAGCTGGTTTATGACTGGGGTGATTCTTTATTTGATTTGATTTTTGCATGGGTACCAGTGAGTACATGAACGGCAGAAGAGGAGGAAAGATCACACTGGGAAACCAAGTATCTTGGTATTTGTGTTTGTGTTTCTTCTTCATGGGTCTTTTTTTGCCTCAAGGAGCCACTTATGGGGCTGAAATACTGCAAGATCTGGTCTTCTTGTAGTATTCCTGCTAGCCAGGGAGTGAAACACCCTGAGCAGAACAGATCTGACATTATTTCAGCTCCACAGAGTGCTCCCTGAGGCATCAGGAAGAAACATAAGCACAGCTACAAAGGCACAGAAAATGCTTGCAACACAGATCCAAGTGCTGAACTCTTTGAGAGTTCCTCTCTCAGAGAAGCCAGGGGCCAGACACTATCCACCCTAGCTGAGGCACAGTGCAAATCTTGGGGTGAGTGTCCTGAAAGAAGTCTTCTTTGACTACAGGTGACAGAGAGCTAAGCCAAATCCAAACTGCAGGAACATGACTACAAGACTGTTTGCAAGTTCACAGTCCATGACTGGAAGCGCTCACGCCCCCAGGGTGTGCAGGACTCAGGACTCAACCTCACTGTCATTTACACACTGCTTTTCTAGCATCACCTTCAGGAGGGACACAGAGTTTGGACTAGAACCATCGTACACAGCAGAAACTGGCTCACACATTTTGTCTGTGACACACACAGGGCTAGAGGGTTTCAGGATGGTTGGTGCACCCCTTAGTTGGAAGATGTCCATCTCTGATAACATACAACAGTCCTGCACTCCCAACCTGAATCCAGACCTCAGTGAAACTAATGGCAGTGCTGGACTTGCTGTGAAGCTCCTTACAGCAGGGTTGCTCATGGCTGGGTGATGGAGCTCATGATTTTTGCAAACCAAGGGTGAAATATTTTTTTCTCTGTTACAACATATCCATCACACTCTCCTGTGCTCTCAGAAGAACTATTCAAATACTTTAAAGATAGACATTAGCAGAACAATACTAGCAACTAACCAATAACACTGACACAACTCCCAGGACTGTATGCATTTCAGTCAGCAAAGCCTACTCTGTGGAATGATGAGGGGTGCAGCCCCTCCTCTCCTGCCATCAGCACCATTGAGTGCAGTTTGCCAAATGACATGACTGGGGTCATTCACTTGCATTGTGGTTCCCTTCACTGCATGGATTGATCTGGACATCAATATAGACAAAATCCCCATTGTCCAAATCTATTTTATTGAAGATGGCCGAGAACCTTGTTTTATCTACAATAACAAAAACATTTTTCTATAGAGATTAATATTTTCCAAGTAACAACTTCTGTTTTGTCAAAATGTTGGGAAAAACATTCCTTTGCCTACTAGCTCTGCTGATCTCTAAAAATATCTAAAAAATAGAAATTCCAGCCTATAGGAAATTCTGTTATTTCTACATTCATTTTCATCATGAAGTGAAATGATAAATGGAGTGAACAGGATGGGGTAGAACAGAATGTTCATTCTGAAACAAATTCAATGCAGAAGCACGAAAAATCATGTTAAAGTTTATGTTTAAATAGCATTGAAACACAAAATGGCTTATAAATATAATGAGAAAGGCAACACCAAATAATCCATTACATTTTGGGTCAGTTCAAATTGCTGCCAAAAATTCCAGTCAACATTTAGTATTTCCAGAAAATGGTTTAATTTGGAGGATTCTGCATTTGGTCCATCAAAATTATTTTTTTTTATCAGCTGTCTTGATTATAGCGTGCTTCTAAAGAGGGATGTTTTCTGCTGTAACCATTTTTATCTAGCTGCAGGCATGTAATTTACACTTATATTTCAACTGACTAATACAGCATTAAGCATCCTCTCAGAACTGGACTTTCATTATCAGAGATTACATAACAACAAAAGAAAGCAGCTATAATGGCCAAAAAACCTGGCTCCTGAGGGAGACCCTGCACCATGCATCAGGGTCCCAGCCTGTGCCCCTGCAATGCTGCAGCTTGTCCCTGCGCCTCATGGGGGAGCAGCCTGGGCCCTGGTAGCTAAACCCTGAGCAGGAACTACCCTTTTTTGTGTTTGAATCTGTTACAGAGGCAAATGCAAAAGCCATTAAGCTCTGGGCCCTCTGGTCCTTTTCTTTTTCCCTGAATTATTTTCTCTTTCCTTTTTTTTTTTGCTTTTCACTTTTCTTTCTCTCTCCTTCCTGCAAACTCTTCTCCTTTCTTCACCATGATTTCCACCTTTCTTTCCTTTTAGACTCCTACTGTAGGAGCTGCCCTGTCTTCATGCATGTTTGCAGTCCATTGTGCTGACTGTTTTGCATCCTCTCCACTTCACCAGTCACCCCTGTGCCAAAAGTCGACTTGTTCTTTCCAAGGCCTGGCTTTCGCAACACCAAGTTCCCCCTTCCAGTGGCTCTGTTTAGCAGGAACGTCATCCTAAACCCGCCCTTCGAGTGACACAGTGGGCAGCCCCAGAGAGGAGCTCTCCCCTCCCCACCACCCTATTCACACAGCATTTCATCAGAAATAAAAAAGACAAGTTAATCTGTTTGGGCTGAAAATGAAGGAAACAATGGGGGTAAAAAAAACCTGAGAGAAATTATATTTCTGTCCTCTGGCAAGGGGCATGTTAGGGGTGGGAAGTAGAGTGGGGGGTGGGTAGAGGGAAAGAAGGTTGCTTTATTTTATTGATTTAAAAAAAACACAACCACACACATATCCCACAGGCGCCAAAAAGCACAGGGCAATGATTAATGTCCCCTCAGAAAAAGAAATTATATAGAATAAATTAAACTACTGTGGCAGCAAATTGAAAAATAAGGATGTAAATGAGGTTTGAATACTTAATATCTGAGAAGGGGAAGTGAGTTCCGGGCACAGAGAGAATGGTGAGAAATTGCCAGTGACCCAAGGGGAGGTGGTCCCTTCTCCCAGCACAGGAGCACCTCTGCTCTGGGCACAAGGCCAGCAGCAAGGAGCCGGTGTCAGGAGCAGAGCAGGGTTGGTTCTCACCCAGAGGTGGAGCCAGCCATGCTCAAGCCTCTGGTTGTTTCCCCAGGAATTTTCGCTCCATGCAAAAACCAAAACTGGGCCCAGCTACTTCAGGTAGCCTCACAAGCAACATGTCATGGTGCAGGTCATTCGAGGGGGAGCCAGGGAGCTGCATGGGCTTGCCTGCATTTGCTGCCTTTTCCCTAGGGAAGTGTGGACTGACAGCTCCTTGGCATCAGTGTCTCCTCTACATCATGGTTAGAAGTTAGGGCACACAGACCTCCTGCTGTAATAAGGTAGCCCAGCCCCATCAGGCAAGGTCAGTGTGTGCCAGGAGTAAAGGAAGGGAAGGGAAACCACACAAGACAGGGGTGAAGGGAAAGCCATGGTGAAGACATATTATCTCCATGTTGGACTCATTTGTATGAAGAAATCCTGGCCATGGTCCTTATTCCCAGGACCTCCCCAGCTCAGCTCAGTCAGGCTGCAAGGGTGATCATCCTCAGGTTGGGATGTAGGCTGCTATTTGCCACACAGAACTGCCAACAACTCTATGAAACCCACTAACTGTCAGCTTGCACTTCACACACCATGTGGTGTGTCCCCCAGGATGACACATTAGCAGGTCTACAGAAATCAAACTTCGGCTCCTACCTCTGGTCCCTATTTCTTGCATTGCCACTGTCAAGTCACTTCTTCTTGTTCCATCCCTAGCAGTGGGACAATACAGTGCAGCAACATCTGGCACTGGAAAGCACGGAGGAGACTTGCCTTGATGTATCAGTGCTGAGGAGCTGGTGGTAACTGCTTGGAGTGGAGAAGGATCCTATGGGAAACCGGTCCCACTGTATGTTGCCACATGTAGTTACTCCTTGGGCTTGTTTTCTATGCTACAGATGCAGGAGAAAAATCCTGACTGGGGATTCAATATTTTGTTAAAAAACAAACAAACAAAAACCACAAAGCAGAAAAAGCTTTCCTTGCACCTTGTTTCTAAGAGCTTGCTGGGCAGCAAGGGTCCAAGGAAAACGCTGGAGATACCAGAGCCAGCAAAGATTATAGTGAGGGTCTGAGGATACCAGAACCTCCACTGGGGTCCTGCTTCAGGCCACAGGCTGTATTTCCGTCTGCCTGTCATTACTGTGAGCAGCAATGGGGTTGGAAACACAAAACTCAGTTGCCACAAAAATGGGAGGAAAGAAAACTGCCCCTCTGGTTCCTGCTGGACTGGGCACAGGAGAGTGGGTCAGCCTGGGAGCCACCAGCACTGGGGTTCTGCGGAGCTTGGAGCAGCTCCTGCTCCCAGGAGCTCACTGTTGGTTTGCGATCAGGTGCAGACCTGACTGTGGGGAGTATTTGTCAAATGGCAAGGTGAGAGAATGAGGAGGGGACATAGTACAGGGGTAACAGCACAATGAGGGTGCCTGAGTTTGGGCTGAGGCACCAGTAATGGAGCAAAGCACCCTCCCATGCCACTTTGGCTTAACCGCAGGCACCGCCATTAACCTGACCCAATGGGAAATTAATATTCTCCAAATTGCCAGAGACCTGCTTGCTCTGGCTTATTTTCTTTCCATCTGGCTGTGGTAGAGGAGAGTCTGTCCTCAGCTTGCTGCTCAGCTGGCTCTTTTTTATCTCTCATCTCTCCATCTCCCATTCAGCCCCCTCTATCTCTGCATCCCTCTGCCAGCGTGGGTAAGTGTGTGTGTGCGTGCGTGTGTCCCTCTCTCTTTCCTTCTGTCTTTTTTGTTCATATATATTTAGTATTTATTTACAAGCTTGATTTTTTTCCCTCTGAGTGAAGCCAGGCATGCACAGAAATCCTTAAGATGCTATAAAGCCGCTGAGGTATAAAATGGAAAGTGCTTAGCCTGCCTGTACAGAAATATCTCACTGCGCCGCACTGGAAGCCACCGAAGCTGGGCACTGTAAATCTCATAGAGTTTAGCTTGTTTGTTTACACCATGACGACGATCTAAAGAGAAAAAGAGAGAGAGAGAGAGAGGGAGAAGTTCTTGGTTGCCCTGTCAGGCCATAGCACACATCCCCTCCCCAAACTGTTTATAGGACCTCAGGAGCAGGATACCTTCCAGTCCCACAGATGGCACCAAGCCAGCAGCTCCTTCCCAGTGCATCTGCAGACAGATCAGTGGTGGGGCTGGGGAGAGGTGGCCTCTTTGATGTTGTCCTTTCCAGGAGACAAGACACCTTGTGCATTTCCCAAGGCCATCCCTAGAGAGAAGTTAGGAGGATCTTCCACTGCTGGGACACAGTGGACATTCTTGCTTCTTACTTGTTGGACAAACTGAGTCTCTTTTACACTGTTCAGCTTTGGCCTAACTGGCTTTCTGAGACCACCCTAAGCAGCCACTAAAGGTCTTCCTGAAGACATAGGAATGGTACTTGCTAGGAGCAATGGGCCAAAGAGAACCTGAACTTGGGGAAAAAAAGTTCAAATTTGGACTCCTTTCTTACTCCCCATGAACTAGGGTCCCTCCTTGAAACCCATCATGCCTACATTCCTGAAGGACAGCTCCACCACCACCCTTCCTATCCAGTCCATCTCTACAATAGGGCCCAAGTGAAGCTCCCACATGGTAACCTGTGTGGGGCTCTGGTCTTGCTCCCACTGTCTCCAGGCAGGTCCAGCTCTGGGGGATAACGACACCTCAGTACACAGCAGGATGGGCCCTGCCATTTGGTGCTGCCCCACAAAATGACCCACTGCTCTCCCACATGGCTGCCCTCGCAGGCCAACTGCTATAGCTGAGTCAGATTTGTGTGCTGTCCCTTTGGACAGGAGCTGTACAGAGCCCTGGAGAGCAAACAGCAGGAAAACCCCTGTTTCACCACTCCCCACTGGGATGGAGGACAAGCAGCCAAATTTCTTCATTTGCCAAACACACCAGTCTCCATCTGAGCAAGAGATTGAGCCACAGTAGCACAGGTGAGATGAGACTTTAGAGGGAAAGGAAAGGCAACACATTCTAAATCAGAAATTATAAGTGCTATATATAGTACAGTAGCAGAAAGACACTGGAAAATATGAGAGCCTGCAGTGATGGCACTGTAAAAACATCTCTTGTTTTAAAAAAAGACAGCCTGCTATACTTGTTCTTACATCACAAGTGAGGAATTTAGCCTGCAATGCTGATGTGAACTGATCCAAACAACATGGGGAGTTTGCTGCGGATCTGGGAGTTGAACTCAGGTCTCCCATGTCCTAAACATCAAGCCCGTTTTAATAGGAAAGTATAAAAGCCTTGGACACAGAAAAAAAAAATTATATACACACACATCTATATATATGTATATTGTCAGAAGTTGTCTCAAGTATTCATGGTCAGAGAGACTAGAAAGGAAGCAATCCCACCCTTTCCATGGATGGCTGCACACAGCTGAGGGTGCCAAGACCCCCAAGCTGCCTCCCAGCTTTCTGCCAGCTTCAGTGCCACAAGGCATATGCAGGGAAATTCTTGCCTTGCTATCAGTCTGCATGGATGCACACTGTCCAGATACAGCAGTGGAAGAGAAAGTTGGAGCTCCAAGTCTACTTGGCATGCTGGTGGGTTTGCACCCCTTTCTATGGGCATCCATTGGAAAGAAAGCTACATCCATCCTCACCCCCAAAACCCCTGCAACCATGAAATCTATAGATAAACCATTGCAGGTGATTGTTGACTCAAGCTCTTCTGTACCCTGTTATTACTAAAAGCTGCTATGCTTCCCAGGCAAGGGGAGGAAAAATTGGAGGAATGTGCAGAAGTCATTGCCTGGGGTGCCAGTCTGCCACTGCAGCAGGCAAAGAGTGTGCAAGAGTGCTCCCTGCAGGAAGATGACTGGTTCATGGTCATATGTTGGGCCAAAGCTGCAAGATTCTTTTGCCACTGGAGCCAGAGAGAACAGGACCCTGAAGTTCCTGCTTGCAAAGCTGATTCACACCGAGGCTTGCTGGCAGGAAGGAAGGTAGTCTTTTTAGAGGACCTACAGAAAGGCAATGATTTGTCTGTGCATCCCCATACAATCCCACTCCTATGGGTATATGGATGGTTGGGAAGGACTTTTCACCACTCCTAAAGGAGAAACTGGGTCCTGCTGCAGAGATAAAGACCTCATGCATAGTAAGGTTGGATTAGCCTTGAAATCTCTTCTGCCCAATCTTTTGCTGAAATCCTTTTTTGTTTGCTTTTCTCTTCCTTCCCAAATGGCTCCCTTGCCTCTCCTTTAAGGGGGCACAGTAAGGCCCAGAGTAGGGGTCTCCACAGCACTCAGAACAGGCCCCCAGACAGCTGCAGTGAAAGGGATGCTGCAATCCTAAATGCCCTGTGCGCTCTACATATTGTGGAAAAAGCTGTTGCATTCATCAATGTCAGACGCAGAGTTTGAATAAATTTGAATGCACTCAAGCGTGTTCCCTGCAGTTTTCTATAATATCACTTTCCAGTTTGAATATTTCACTTACTTTTTTTCAAATTTCTTTTTATCCACCAGTTTTTCCTCCCTTTCATCCTCTCCTTCCCTCCTCTCCTCCTTCCACCATACCCCCCCCTCTCCAGGTTTTTACATTTGCAACCCAAGCAATTGGATAAGGAAGCCATGCTGCAAGCTTCCTCTTAGCAGTGCCCTGGAAAAGGCAGTTGCTTCTCACACTGTACTCATGCCTTTCTAGCTGTTGACCAGTCTGAACATATTCCCACCACAGAACAACACCTCACGGGACACTGTGACTAGGAGAAAGAAAGCGTTTGCAAGGCATTGGAGCAGGACCTCCTTGTGGGGGTCTCACAGGTGGTGCTTTGTTGCCTTGCCCTACTGGCTGAGTTCTGTTGGAGTCCAGTTGTGGAAAGAGGGCAACATGGTCAAACAACGTCATGAGCCATCAACAGAGTCCCAGCCATTCATGTGCCCTGAAGGTCAGAACTAGTCACTGAGAAGCAGCAGGTCTGCAACAGTTCTCCTGCTGCTGTTGCATGGAGGTATTCCAAAGCTACTCCAGGACAAACAAGGTGAACTCAATTAATGCTTTACTTCCTCCTCTTTGCCACCAGCCTGGAGTAAACTTTTCAGCCCCTTTTGCCTCCTACACTTCAGTTTGTCTTCTCTGTAATGGAAACTATACTTATGAGTGTGTTCCTAGACCACTGAGTTTAGCAGACCTTCTAAAGAGTTAATTATACTCTTGACTAACCAAAGAGAAGGAGGTGCTATTTCTAACTCTGTTTTTGGGCTAAGATTCCCTGCCTTCACTACAAGTAGAAGGGGAGAAGGAAGAGAAATGGCTTGTACTGACCTTACCACACAGACACCTCCAACATGGTCAGCCTTTGCCCAGGACTGTGTGTCCTGGGGGCAGAGGTTTGTGTGAGTGTTGGGGAGCGGGAGGGGAGAAAGGGTTGATGACACCAGAGAATAAATGAATTCTGCTTGTATTGGGAATTCACTGCTCTCCCTTGTAGTGAAAACTCTATGATCTTGTGACTAACCACTTTCCCCTTTCACTGTTTTTGATTTATATCCCATTACTTCGCCTGTTTGTGCCTTGCAGACATGAATTTTTTCCCTGACATCTCCTATGCAGCAGCCACGTCAAAACCTTTGATAAAATAATAGTGGTAAGATGTTTGCATGGCTGTTTTTATGTTTCCAGGGATATAGACATCAATTAAAACTCTTCATACAATCTGATCCGTCGTTATTAAAGGCATTAATACTGGCACGCCCCTCAGATTAGGGGCTGCTCACCGGGCGATGGAGGAAAGCAGGGAACATTGTCCGTATGCATCTCCTTTCTGCACAGCTCCCACAGGGACCTCGTTTGGAGGACAACCAGCATGGGCTACTGAGGGCACCAGTGGCTCTACCAAACTGGCTGTGGGTGGAACAGGGCAAATGCCACCCAAGCACCAGCAAAGCACAGCACTGCCTGCCCAACACCTCTCAGACCATCACACCACCTTGAATAACAAACACCAGCTCTGCCACTGACTCCCTCCCAGACTGAAGGTGCACAAGTGCCTTGAATACATGACCTGAGGGATGGCCAAAGGAGGCAGCTGAGAGTGCAGCCATGGGATGCTCAGTACTGAGCATTCATTTGAGGAAAGGTGACCTTCAACAATATAGCCACAGAGGCAAGATGTGATTTCCCCATGGCAACTTATGTAGCATTTCCTCATCTAAGATGTCCACATGTTATAATATACAAGAAACATCTCTTACGCAGAAGGAAACTGCAGCTGCCTAGGTTATATTGTTAAATATGCCTCACTGAAGGAAAAAACTGCAGTGGTCAGCCTATAAAAAATTGTCAGTATCACCACCCAGGGTTTCACTTGGTGAGGTAAACCAGAAGGTCTGAATTATAGCTTCCTGCAGTCCTGTCCAGATCCATGTGTGCCCAGGTTTTCTCATTCAACACAGCCCAAAGCAATTCCTGCTGGAGCTGGAAACAGTTGGTGTCCCCATCTAACCTCCTCACAGTGCTTCTTATGGGGGGAAATTGGAATTTACAGCGAACTTTTTTGGAGGCAGGGCCTGTCCCTTTTCCCTCCAGCATCTCCACCACACAGAACCTATGTTCCCTCCTGTTGGCAGTGTATGGTATAGCCAAAGGCTCCTTTAGGTGATGATGCCTGCCCCAGTGCTGCCAGAGGACTCTACAATCTGAGTGAAATCACAATCTTTGCTACAAAATCTTACCCTCATGCTGTTTTTCAGAATCTTCATTCAGTAAAGAATGAGATGTAGGAAACCACGCTTAATGAATGGTGGTTTACAGGCTACTGCTGTCTCTGCTCTATTTATATTATTTCAATGTGGTTTTTTCCTCTCTCTCTTTTCATCTCTTCCTGTCCCTCCTTGCCCAACAGAAGTAAAAAACTCGTCCTTCTGCTTGTCATCTCTCACAGGAAAAGACAGTCAATATGCCCAGACAATGGCCAGAGAATAGCCTCTGCTCTCCTCACCAAGTCACATCAGCCACCTTCTCTCTGTGTTTCTGACAGCCGAAAAAAGTAGCCAAGAGATAGTGGAAGAAAGGTGGGGACAATAACCTGGGAGACAATCTCGGCCAGTAGTTACAACCCCTCTACACAGGTGAAAATGCTCTGAGATACACCAGGGTTCAGGGACAATATGGACCCTGGGAGGCGAGGGCTTTTCTTCAATACTGACTATGGGGCAAGGGAGGGTACTAGTCCAGCAGGCACCTTCTTGGTGGCTCACCAAGCAGGATAAAGATAGGGAAAACTCCCTGAAGTATTTCCTCCCCCAGTTTTAGCCGGGGATGGGAAAAATGTTGGTGAGGATAAACTCCCCTTTCTCATCCAAAGGGAACTTAGGAAAGTGTCTGCTTTTTAGGCAACTCTGCAGATCCCAGCATGGCCACTCCCTGCCCCACTGGTTTGTGCTACAGGCCCACAGCTGAGACAGGCAGCACCAAGGAATATCACCCCCCAACACAAGAGTTGGGGGGCAGAGACGGGAGTAAGGTATGTGTACATCCTCCATTTTGGCGTCTCTTTTTAAACACTGGCTTTCCATTGCCCCAGGGGAGCCAGGGGGAAGCATGTGTCTCTCAGGCACACAGCAGCCCTGACTGGGTAACGGTGCAGAACGTAAAGTGTTGTCTATTAGGTAGGAGACTGGTTAATACAAAGAGTTGTTGGTAATAACAATGTCCTTTCAGCACTGACAGAGACAAAGTACCTGAATGTGGCGTGTACCACTGCGTGCAGCAAGTGATGGTCGCAGGGAAGCTTTGGAGATCATTTGAATTTCACATCCAGGGAGAGTCGGCCTATCATTAAAAAACCCTAATTTCAGTGTCAGGTGGAGTTCCAGGTAATCGATCATGGTGTCAGCTGGCACAGGCTCTCCCTGCCTCCTTGCCTTGCCTCCAAGTCAGCCTTGTTTTTTTCCAATTAAACTTGTTGCTGGGATCCAGAGGGAAGTGCAGGAGTGCAAGAAAGGCAGATCACACAGCCCCCCTCATTACCAGCAAGGTGGGGGCTTGATGGGGCCAGGAAGGTGGGGCTGAGGGCTGGTGTGGGATGAGTATGGTTAGGGGGCATGGAAAGGGGATGCTGATAAAATTATCTTTGCTGCAGCAAGGGGCAAAAGGAACTTGCTTGGGGGAAAATCTCAAAACATTGCATCTTGGGGAAGGCATTGCATAAGACACTCTATGTGCTACTGTGGCAGTTTTGCTGCCTCCTACTTCCTCTCTGCCCCTAACAGTCTTTCTGACCTCCTGTGCCCCTGTGAGTCTCACCTTGCACTCGCTGCCCTTGGCTTTTTTCTCTCACAACCTTCCTCCCCTGTTTCCACACAGGCATCTCCGACATGCCCAGCTCCTCTAGCCCCCACCAGTCAGTTCTCCAGGGTTCACCTCTTGCTCTCCAGAGTCAAATTCCCTTTAATGGGTAGCATAAGGATCCAGGCTCCTCGCTACAGCCTCAGTTACCAGGGCAACATTTTTGGCAAGAGAATTTTTTGGTTACAAAACAACCTTCCTCTTTCCCCAAAGGTCAAATCTGCATGAAGAATTGCCATCAATAGAAACATACTCTGTTTTCAATCATATTTCACCCCAGTTTTAAAACTCATATCAGTAACCAAAATAGAATGAAAAAGCTTCATACAGAGAGAAAAATACTTCCAAAATAATGCCAACCAAAACATGCTTTGCAAAACTGAAGGAATCTGTTAGAAAAAGACCTTCTCATTCCTACATACATTCTGTGGGAAATTCCATTGCAATCCTACTACATAGAAATGATACTGAAATTGAAACACTTCTACAACATTTGCTCAATGCTTTGGCTAGTTCTGCTTGCCTCTGTAACTGTTTTGTAGCTAAAGTTTAGGAGCAGTAATACAGTCACCCTACACTGCTGCATTTACATAGCGATCAGAAATATCAGCCCTAAGCTGATACCAGGACTCCATGTCCCAGGTACCAAGTGAAAGAGAGCAGTAGACTGAAAAAAGCTGAATATAAACAGGGCCAAATGTCATCCTATCTGAGGGGCAGGGCACAGGACCACACAGAAATTTAGATACCTCATTTTATGTAAGAGTGAGGTGCATAACCCGAACAGGATGGTTCAGAACAAAGGGGTTGCAGTAGGGGTAAAAGAGGAGGAACTTGGGGTTTTTGGGGCAGGATTGCTCAGGGCTTTCATGCTCAAGTGATTTCTAGAGCTACAGCAAAGCAGAAGGAGGTAGCTATGAGGTTGGTGTGGGGTGAGCCAGGTCTCACAGCCAGAGATCACCAGGGGCTGGCAGAATGGGTCATTCAAGGTTCAGCAGTGGGATTAGCAGTGTGGATGGTCAGCAGACACGAGTTGGAGGGAAAACATGAAATTGACCTTGACTGTGGGTGCAGGCACAGCTGGAGAACAAGCCTTGAGGAGGTAACGGGTGGCATGGTGCAGGCAAGCAGCTAGATTGGCTGTCTCTGTAGTGTGAGGACCCTGCCTATCTCTGCCAAGCGCCCTTGGACTTGCCCAGGCATCCACATGACAGGGAAAGGTCAAATGGATCTAACTGCAGCATTGCAGAAATGCGATCTTTGTTTCCAAGAGGGAAACTGGGCAGCAGTAAGACATTGCTGTAACGCTTAACCATAAAGCTGGGCAGGGAGCCCAAATGCAGAAAGTTGAGGTTAGCACCATTCACTATTGGATCAAAGGTTGTTGTGGATCTGGAACATCCAGCCAAGACTGGAAATCTCTCATGCATAGTAAATGGGCCATCCCATTTATGCCAGTGCTGCAGAGGAACAGCATACCCAGAGCTGGTGGTGATTTTGGAGGGTTTGCTAAGCTGTAGCTGCATGCAGTATAAGAACCTGATGAAAAGTCCTGCCTTCTGTTTTCCTGACAGGGATCTGTTCTGGGCACAGGGCAAGGTCTGAGCAGAGGCCCTTCACAGCTCAGGGTATAGACAGGCTTTCGTCCCATCCACCCTTCCAGGACTTGGAACCACTCTTGATCTTGAGGGGTATTGGTTAGGGACAGGTCTCCTGCAGCTGACAGTTTTGCCTAGATGGTGACAGTTGCTGTAGAGACCATGTCAAGACTCTTCTCATTCTCAGCTTGGTTTGAAAGGCACTATTTATAACCAAGTTGATTGCAAGTGATCTTCAGTGCTGAATCTGGGCTCACTGCACTGGATCCCCAAGAAGTGGCCTGGGCCAATCTGCCACAATGCTCTGCAAGCACAAAGACTACTATTTTTGCATCACTCCAAGACAAAAGAGGCATGAGGAAGAGGATGGCTCAGTTCCTATCTGCAAGGTGTATTAGTTACTTCTTGGAACATCCGAGCTTACTGATCTGCAGTTGGAGAAGTTCATTTCTCATCTGCCTGTGAGTTTCAGGGAGCCCTGGCCTGAACTTGGCCAGGTGAGTGCAAGTCCCAGGCCTGTTCCTATCTGATATTTGATCCTGGCTGGCTGCTGCTGCTCCACAGGGGGCTGGAGGCACTTGGATCCCACATGATGCCCAGAGGAGAGGAGAAACCAATTGCCTTTGCTTCAAGGACATTAAGCAAAGCATAAAGAAGCTATGTGCAAATTGAATGGGAGGCATTAGGATATATCTTTGAACAGAGCACAAGTTTCATCAGCAGTTGCATGGACTAAGATTGATACATCTGACTTCTCCCTCCACTCCTCAGGCAACTATGCTGGCTGCCAGCTGAAGGGCAGGTACCATTCCTGGTCCATCACAGAAGAGCTAGCAAGGGCTGTGGCTTTTTGAGGTTACCTTTGTGATACAATTCCCTGAATGATGAACCTCAGTGCCCAGGTTGAGATATCTTGCTTTGTGCCCTCAGAGGAGGGCAGGCTTGGAGCTGTGGTGGTGGGGATGTGTTCCCCAGCCAGGGTACATACCAAGGTATAAAACCATGCTTATCTTCCCACGGATTAATGAATACCTGAGCACACAGACAGATGCAAAATAAGCTCAAGGAACAGGGACTAGAATGTCTGAAGTCAGTTTGCAGCTCAGACAGTGACTGTCTGTTTAGTTCCCTCTCCTCTTCACCAGGGGCAGGGCCCACCAGTTTAATTTGCTTGCACAGTCTCTTTGGCACCAGGAATGGCTCTCCCTGTGGTCTTGCTCACCATCCCATTTCAGCCCATCCACACCAACAGGAGCTGCTGCAGTAGAAATAGCAATGCTGGAATGTGTGATAATGCATAATGGGAGAAGGTGAGGCCAGAACTGACAGTCTCACCTCCTAAGCTTACGGTAACAGTGACAAATCTCTCATCATTTCTTCCTTCCTTGCCTGGCACTTTTGCTTCTCTTTAAATGGAGTTTATCATGGTGCAATGGGCTTTTTTCCAAGTTAATGTCTGTCAGCTCCAATTTGTTCAAACGACCTTTGTAGGCTCAGGGGAATTTTAAAAATAAATAAAGAAAGGCCTGCTGGAGTGCTTAGGGAGGGCTTCACCTGACAGTCAATGATAGAGACACCTCAGAGTCTGAGAGCACTATGTCCTCCCAGGACCAAGCCATGGGAAATGGGCTGATTAAGGAAAAGACTCTGGGGTCCCAGGGATACTTGATGGAAGAGAGAATGGAGCTGAGGCATAGGGCTACTGCTGGCAAGGAAGGGTAGAATGCAGCACTCAGTTCCTTGAACCTTCCTCTGTATCCCATCTCCCCCACAGCAGGCTGCAGCCTGGGGTGTGGGTTCATGCAATAGCCCCCAAAGAACCCTCAAAGTGTGCAGTCCAGGTGATTTTGTCTTTGCTTCTCTGTCAGAAGACACGTCACTGATAATGTCTTCTAAGAAGTTCACTTGCTGTTGATTTAACCCCTTTGTCTGGGCTGGTCAGGCTGAGGCTGGTCCTGGGGCATGGCTGACTTCATGCTCTGCCTTTGTGAGCAGCTGGATGCAGAGCTCTGTCTTAGCTTTGCCTTCTGGAAAGACTAAGGTAATTTTGACAGAATTTACCCCAACCAGAGCTGCCAAACTAGGTGGGAATATGCATGGACTTGAGTGTTGAGTAACAGTGAGGGGGAAAATACCTATGCAAAAATCAGGGCAGGATAAAATTGGGGTGGGAGGCTGGGACTAGGAAAAAAAGTCAACACTTCACTTGAATGAGACTAAAGGCACAAGAGAACCAGGAATGAAAGAGTGAGAAGGTCAGAGAAATACAGTCTAAAGCCAACCTCCTGGCTCCAGCTATCATGGGCAGGTTTTGCAGGGTTATCCAACATTCTTGAGCCAGCAAGAAGCACACCAAAATCTGTTTGGCAAAGAGACACAGGAGTCCTAGAAGGATGGGAGCTCTGGGAGCATTTCATGGAGATGCCCCAACTGAAGCCGAGCTGAAATTGCAGCAGACGCCAAGAAGGTCCAGTTAAGTGGGTTTCCACTGGCTTTTTAATTCACAGTGCTGGTGGCGCAACATTAGCCAGCAGTCCTTTGCATGCACAGGCTCACCACCAGCTGCATGGTATAGCCATGACTCAAAAGGTCTGCTCAAAATCCTTGAAGGAACACAATGGATATCCCTGGCTTAGCAAGAGGAACGTTGAAGTTAGTTTCTCTTGCTGGCTCTGACACTGACATGGTATGGAAACTCAGGCAAGTCAACATACAGAATCACAGAATCTTAGGGGTTGGAAGGGACCTCAAAAGATCATCCAGTCCAAATCCCCCTGCCAGAGCAGGATCACCCAGAGCAGATCACACAGGAACATGTCCAGGTGGGTTTTGAATGTCTCCAGCGAAGGAGAGTCCACATCCTCTCTGGGCAGCCTGTTCCAGTGATGTTTACATGGAACCTCCTATGTTCCAGTTTGCACCCATTGGCCCTTGTCCTATCACCTTTGTTTATTTTCTCCCAGTGCATTTGTACAATGCTCAGCACAACAGGGGTCTTTGTTCTGAGTGGTTCTTGAAGGCTAATAATAATAATAATAATAATAATAATAATGGTGATAATAGTGGTGATAATATGGGCTGAGCTGTTTGGGATTCTTCTTCTAAACACTTCCACACCCAGTGTCCGCGAAGAAAAAGAAAGGGGTCATTCAGAGCATCACAATGAAATAATAGGTAGCGTCAGCAGAGATTTAAATTAGTGAGACCTGCTTATTGGATTTCGCTCTTACCCTGCACTTCTGAGCCCTTTCCCAGCCTGTGCTGGCAGTGCTTACAGCAGCCCTTCCTACCAGTCTTCATTTGTTTCAGTTTCTGGCCTTTGCCTGTTGCTGTGTGGGCTGTAAAGCAAGCTACAAAAGCTACAGGGCCATCAAGAACTATTGAGCATCCATCAGCTGTCTTTTGGGCATGAACAAGGCATATGACACATAAAGATCCCTTCAGCACAGTGAGTAATACTCCATGAGGCCAGAGTTCAAGGACAATCAAGGCTTAGAATTAGTGCTCTGCTTTCCAGCTCGGCAGAAAAGACCCCAGCCCTTGGAAGCTGTCTCCCATCCAGCCTTCCCTCCAGAACTCCTCTGAGTCAGCAGAGCTTTGCACAGCCATAAGGATCTTACCTCCAGCCCAGACATGGAGGATCCAGCCCAGATCTGGACCCCAGTGTTCACAAGGATTTGGTGATTCTTTGTTTTAGGTAGGGCCGTCAGAATACAAGACAATATTTGCTTCTTGATTCCCCTTAAGCTTGAGCTGGGCATAGAACACACATCACCTGTTATCTCACACACACACACACATCCATCTCTAGGAGGGAGACAAAGAGTGGTGTCATATCTGTAGGGCCAGGAACAGGGCAGCAGAATTGGGTATTAGCACCCTGCATTCAGATCCTCCTGGTCCCAGATATGAGCCATACATGAAGGACTCACTGCAACAGTGTCTTGCTGACCCATGGCAGAGGATCAGCCAAGGTGGGAGTTTGCTACACCAGTGAGGTCCTGCTGAGTCAAACCAGCCCGGCTACAAAGCAGAGCCTCCCACTGCAGTCCCAAAACAGTGTCACTTATCTTGCCAGGTGATGCTCTGTACAACCCAGCATTGGACATATTCAGAGCAAAGAGACTTTGGGCCTCAGTAATTCTCTCCCTACCATGAACATGTAGGTTTACTGTCAGACTGTACAGCTTGTATGGTAGCATGGGGTTTTTACTTAGGACATTCCTGCTTACTTAGGACATTGCAGCTTTGGGGCCAAAATCTGAAAATACTTGCAATGACAGCACATAATAAGGCTAGGATTAAAAATACACCAGCATATTAATGTCTGGTCTTCTCTGTTTGCAACACTAGGTGCATTTTTGGAGAATAAATGAAAGGTTGATTTTGCCTCAGACCTCCCATAGTTGAAGATATGACTGTCAAGGGATTTGTAGATGAGTCCTTAGAACTGAACTTTGATATTATCAACTCTCTGAATGTAAAAAAAACAACAACCAAAAAACAACCACAACAAAACCCAAAACAAAACAAACAGCACAAAACCAAACCAAACCAACAACAACAAAACAAACACACAAAAAAACAACCAAACAAAAAGTAAAATAAAAATATTAATGCCCTGTGCCCTGATGAGTTGTTCAAGATAACATAAACACATATAGCAATGTCTGCCTGAGTCTGAAGATAGCCTGGACTGTAGCTGAGAAAGGAAGGCAGGAGCTGCCCACACCCATCTCAATATCTCACCTCTGAAACCTAATGCTGACACTTTAGAAATAACTACACATATGGCTTTCCTAGCTGCAAATTTTTGCAGATGCCTGCAACTCTGTTAATTAGCCCCCATTCCCAGGTCATTTTTTGCTTCTCTCAAGAAGGCAAAACATTCAACTGTCTTTTCTTCAACAGCCAAACATACCCTGTATCTTTCATATTACAAACATTAATGTTGCATTCAGAATGAAGCACCAACTCAAAGTATAGCAACAGAACAGAATAAAGACTTTACCATCAATTTCAATAAGTTTAGGAATCTTGGAATGATTCTATTGTTCATGATTCTCCTCAGTTCATCTCTCCTGGAATATAGATCATGCTGCACCCCTACCTGTGTGCCTCCTTTTCCTTAGCAGCAGGGATCACACCACTGGGCAGCTCATCTCAGGCTCAGTACTGCAGCAGTTCAATCAGGACTGAAGGCTGTAGTCTCATCAGAGGGAGGCACTGCAGACTGGAGACAAGAGAGAGGATGTTACTAGACATGTTCTGGTGAGCTTTGGAGCAGCTTTTAGCTTTGAAACACTAGGACTCATAATGGGTCTGTGGGCTTTTAAAAACTATTAAGAACAGAGTTTAAAGCTGAAAGGATTGTGAAAGTTGCTGTTGTGTTCCCAGGTTCCCACTTTCCCTTGTATTCTGGTAACACAAATGAACTAAGATCATCCTGAGTCTGCAGACAGCCTGAAAAAAATTTCCCATCATGAGTGTGCTTACTGCCCTCAGGCTGATGAGGCACGTCCACCTTCACTGTCATCTTTCTTAGGTGCCTCATCCATCCCTGCATCTCAGTGGGTTCAGCCATCTCTACCTCTGCCCCATACAAATCTATCTGGAGGGCCATTCCCATCCAGACCTGTCTATTCATCCATCCATCCATCCATCCATCCATCCATCCATCCATCCATCCATCCATCCATCCTTTCCTATCTGCCTGTGAGAACTGACTCTCCAAGAGCATGTAATCAGTACAGCAAGGATAGCAGCAGAATCCTCTTGAGCCCTGTGGATTATCTCTGAGAGGATGCTCCTCTCTCAGACAGCAGCTGGGGGGACATGTGTGTTGACCCACAGGCCTCCTCTCCCTCTCTCTGAAGGGAAATGGCCCTGCAACAATGAGAAAGAGGCTGGCAGACAGCATCCCACAGCAGGGCTAGGAGAACATAGCAAGGGAAACCTCTGTGCCAAGGGTATTCTCCCTTTGTGCTTGCTTGTGGGGAGCCTATCAGGCAGAGCAAAGTCCACTGCCCTCCCTCCTGTCACCCTCCCTTTCCCCACCAGCAGCCCCCAGCCCGACGGAGAGACCAGGCTGGATGGAGAGCCTCTCTCTCCAGCGTGCCGCACTATGACAGATGATTGACTCGAAACAATATCTAAGGCGATCAGGATAAAGTACCGACCATTTCAAGGCTCAGCAGAATTCAAATTCTAATTAGACTTCTCACCACATTCCAAATAAAAATTGTTCCCCTGATATCCTTTTTGCCTATCAGGTGTCTCTCCCTGATCGCTGGAACAAAACGCATAAAGAAAGTGATTAAAGCCATAACAAAGGCATAAAATTGAAATTATCGCTGGTATCACATCTGGGAGCAGAGTGTGTCACCACACTGCCCCCCTCCCCTTGGCGTGCTCCCTCCCCAAATAGACATGCACACGCGTCCCCCCATAGATCTCGCCTGGAACGTGAGAGACAGGCTGAGGGAGAAGGGGCGGAGGGGATAGGTGCAGGTCTCATTTCAGGTTGGAAGTTATCTATTCCCATGGTCTGGGATGGCACCTCAGCCCACACTGATGCCACCTCTGACCCCAGGCTGAGCTGGAGTTGCAGCGGGTATAAATTGCCCCATGGACTCCAGTGCTGGTTTACATCAGCTGAGAATCTGGCCCATGGCATCTGCAGATGCAACACATGCAGATGCCTGCAGCATACACACCCAGGGAGAGGAAAACACATAAGCACAGAGGCCTGCTCACTGCCAGGCACTCTCTAATGAGCACACAGACAAACCCTTCTCTAGGGCATACACCCCCCTGCACACACACACAGACAAGAACACACAGAGCTGAGCCTCCAGTGCACCACACACATCAGAAAAGATTCCCCTTGCCCACTAATGCCTGTAGTACAGCCAGAAAAAACACCACACACATGCGTGCACAAAAGCAGACAGCCCACACAGAACATGTGTAAGCCTGTTATCTATTCACTACACACAGACACTGAGGGTTATAAATCAGCATCCAGTCAGACAGCCCCATGTCTACCCCAATCATGTATAGAACATACATATACACTCTAAACTTGAGCATAGCAATATGTACAAAGAGAATATTGCACACCCTAATTCCCAGTCCATGTGCATCCCCATGCACCTGCAGTCCCAGTACATGCTACATATAATCCTTACACAGCTTCTTGCTATTCTACTTTTTTTTCTAGTCATCCATTTTTTACACATCTGTATATAAATGTCAATTCACACACAGGTGTGTATATATATATCAAATATATATACCTCAGTATTTTGCATTACCCCTGTAATGGGCTCATGATCACAGACACATGTACCTTACACACATGCACACACGTGCACGTTCATGCTCAGTGCAGCGGTCACTCTGCAAACACAGCCCTCTGTGATCCAGGTGTGAGTTTGTTCAGACAGGCTGAAAACACAAGCATCCTGTTTGGCAGGGAGGGGCACAGCCTGGTCCCTTTCCCTCCTTTTGCATGGATGCAGCATCATAGGCTCCAATGGCCCCACTCATGATTTACACTGACGTGGGGGAGCAACATGCCCCTCGGCCAGGCTGGCACCCAGGGCTGCTGCAGGGACATTTATGGCAGCAGGTGCCCATGGCCAGGGCTGCCCTTTCCCCCTTCTTGATCCTTGTCCTGCCTCGGCTCCGCTCAGGATGCCCTCACGAATGGCCCATTTCATTTTTCTGCTGCACGAGGGGCTGCTCCAGATGAGAGTTAAAAAGAGAGAGAGCGAGGGAGAAAAAGAAAGGGACTAAAGCGATATAAAATTAAAAGGTAAAAAGCAGGAACGCAAATGGGAGAGAGCTCTTTCAGCTTTCACATTATTAATGACTCTTCAAAAAATCGGCGAGTTTTCCAATCTTCTCCGAGAAGCGCTTGAAGGAGCTCACAGATGAAACTGACCTTCAAAATGTTCTTTGGTCTTTAGTTAAGAAATTCGCTCGCCATTATGGCATCATTAGGGAAACAAGGATAAAATTACTCCATGGTTAATGACCTATAGTATCTCCCCACCAAAATTTGTTTCAGATCTAATAAAACTGTGCTTAACACACTCGGATGAGTTATGAGGACTGTTCTGCAGGGTATTAAAATGTGGAAAATAGATTTTCCGAAGCTGGGGGGACTGGACTTTTCGAATCAGATAGCAGAATGGAATTTTCTGGGCAATAAATTCTTCCATGTCTCAATTTCATCTCGCTCTCGCTCTCTCTCTCTCTCTCCCTCCCTCTCTCTCTCTCTCTCATGCTCTCTCCCTGAAATGCTAAAGCAACATGGAAATCTTTAAAGTGCAGAAGCTTATATAAACTTTACCCCCAGACCCAAATTAGGGCCCCCACCTTTTCATGCTTTTTTTTAATCTTCCATCTGAGAAGAAGGCATAATCCCTCCATCAGGAGAGATTCGGTATCATGCACAGAGCCAATTCAGCTGTAAGGCCTTTTTGTGTTGCAGTGTTGTGGTTTGGACTTTGCAGGAGCCCCACAGGCTGCCAGCATGCCCACTGGGGCATTTGTGTGCCGGCAGGAATGGGAGCGGGAGGGAGCAGATATCAGGCTTTCTAGGGGTGTGATACCTTCCCCTGCCCCACACCCCAACCTGAGGCCTTGGTAGGAGCAGATGTGGGACCACTGCTGGGCATTACATCCTTCACTCTGCTGTAACAGGGCACCCACAGCTCATGTCTTGCTGAAAAGACACTACATGGCACCTATACAGCATACGTATGCGGACATGCTTGCACATACGCATTGGTCCCAAGGTGACAGGCAAGTGTACAGTCACACGGCCGCTGGCAAACACACCTGTGCCAGAGCCACAAGCCCTGTTGCCACCGCTGCCTGCAGGCAGGTCACCAGAGCCCACGGACGGGCAGCCTGGGGCAGCACAGGGGCCCGTCTCATCTGTTGTTGCCTGAAGCAGGAGCCAGGGACTCCAATGGTGCTTTTAGGTTAGTGAGGGCTAGTTACTGCCGCTGAGAGAGGTGGCTTGCGAGGTAATGGCATTTTGCTCTCTTTAAACTTTAATCTTTCCTATTAATTCCCTGCAACTGGAGAATGTATGAGAGTTAATGTTCCATGAACGTGTTTCTCAGCCGACAGTCTCTTCGAGCTAATTACCTTCAGGTGCTAAATGGAGGGAAATTGCAATCCATTTGGATGTGAAAAAATTTCGCCTTTCCAATCCCCTGTGAAACATTCTTTTTCCTGAGTGTTGCAGAAAGAATGCACTTGGCTTCTTTCTTTTTTTTTTAATGTTTTCCTCCACTTGACACCCCTCCCCTCCCCTTCCCCAAGCCCCTCATTCTCTCCAGGTACCCATCTTCCCTTAAAGACTGGGTTCTCCATAAGACTCCATGGTATACTCAGTGGAGGGGAGCATCATCCTCAGCCCAGTCAAATGGGACAGTACGCCAGCCAGGGAGAGGAGGCAAAGTACGTATATGCATGAAATGCAAATGCATGGCAAAAATATGAAGGGGAAACAGCAAGGAAGACAGCAAGAGACTTCCTTTGGAGGTCTGAAGTTAAAGTGTATTTACACGCTTAATAACACGCTTATTACAGCCATTTCCCAGTTGTTGAGTTTTGAATACAGAGATAATAGAATTTTACAAGCTACATAAAGCCATTATTCGTTTGGATCCAGGACTGGGGAGGGAGTTTGGTAGGACCCACTAAGAAAAAAAGGGGGAAGGCAACTGGATTCAAATAGGGCACATGCCTTCAGATAGGACTGTGAAGTCCATGTCCTCACGTAGGCTGATGGAGCCAGAAAGATCCCATCAGGGTACGTGTGAACAAGGCGTAGCTGGAGGCTTTAAATGAACATTCATCCTATCTGGAAGTCCCTGTCTCTCAAGACCCACAGATGACCACCAGACACATTGGCCATCCTAAATGGAAGCTGCTAGTGATAAGAGGTTCCCCATTTCACATCCAACTACTGAAGATTCAAGATAAGTAGTGCCAGACAGAAAACCTCAGTGAAAACAATAGCAGGGAATTCAGAGGGTCCCAGGCGATGCTCATCACTAGTAGTTTTTGGTCTATTCTGTCTTTGGTGTTCATGATAGTGATAGTAACTATTCAGCACTTACTGCTGCATTATCTTAAAGGCTCTGTGCAACCTTGTCTCAGAATCAACCCTGGCAAGCATCAGGAGCACAAGTCTTTGCCACAATAGCATAAATATACTCCAACTGGGAGTGGTGTCGCTTGAGAAAATTCCTTGGAGCTTTGCTGAACCAGCAGGATGTTCTTGCAAGATCATTCAAATGCCCTGTTTTTATGGCTCTGCTCATAGTCCAGATGCCACTGAGAGATACCGCTAAACCTGCACTTTGTCGGTAGACTGAAATTGAAAACATTTATCAATCTCAGTAGACTAAAAGACATGTTGAATTCTCCTAGTGTCATTTCAACCATTAGTGAGTGAAGGTGCAGATGGTTTGCTATTCGTCCCACTGGTTCTCTACAGAGACATGTTCTCTCTGACACAGGTGTGAGGAGCTTGCCTACAGACTCCATCCAGACAAAGCAGCCCAGAGACGCTCTATCTTTGGACTCCTCTTGCTCAATCTGAATTACCAGCATTTGACCAACTGCCCCAGACAGCTTTTTAAACCATCTTTACTGAAGCAATAAGATTAACATCAGGTCCAAAGCTTGCAAGGCACGATGACATTGCAGCACGCTGGGAGAGCTGGTTTGAAACTTGGCTCTTTTAAACTGTGAGGAAGCAAACTAGGAGGGGAACTCACATTACTCTGACAATTTTGAACAGTGTCCTGGCCACAGACCACACCTGTATCCTCTCCAAGTTGTTTGTCTGAGCCCTGTTACTGCAGAATATGAGCATCTTCTAGTCTCTGAAGGATTAACTCCTTATGGTTTTCAGTGAGACTACCTGCAGTGTATGAAAGAGCGAGTGGTGTACCCAGGGCCCCTGAAAGGGATGGCAGAACAAAGAGCTGTATCAGAGGCTTTCTGTACTTCTAAAGCATCCTTCCTGCTTGTCAGCCCAGTCACAAAAGTGTGTATTTCTGTCACCTCCATGTGACAGCCACTCTTCCAATATGTATCACACACCTATCCATCTATCTGCCCCATACACCTCGCTTTACTTAAGTCTGCCCATCTGCTTCCCATAGCTCTTTGAACATCCAGCCCCCTGTCATTCCACGTGGCTTTAACCATTCTGCACTTAAGGAGATTTGCAGAGGAAATCCAATAGTTTTCCTTAAACTGTTGTTGGGATCTTTCATAAGAAAGTGGGATTTTCTTAATTAATTATTAACTCCTCAAAACAACATTGTTCTGCTTTTATGGGGTTTTTTTGTAAGGAAGGTGGTGGGGATGGTAGAGGGAGAGACAATTTCAACAGCACTGTCATAAGAAAGTATGGGTTTTATCATATTTTTTATGGCTATGTCCAGTGTTTGCTAGTCAATATGGCTGATCAGACCTTACTGGCTACAACCTATGGTGTCTATACAATGCCTCAGCCTCAGTCAGAATTAGGCCACTGGCTGAAGAAGAGGGTTTAAGCCATCATCCAGCCCAAGATACTGACTTCTGCATGCCCAAAAGCACAAATAGTCACCAGCTGCACTGAATCTATTTTAAAACACTGCACTTGGAACACAGGTGGAAATGGGCTACATGGGCTTCTCCCACCTCATCTGTGTTTTCACATAAAAACTCAGTTTGCTTCTCATGACTCCTTCAGTCCATATTTAATTTATTCTTGGCTTCTTTTCCCCCTCTTGCTCTTCAGCTACACTTTTCTCTACCTTTCCTCCTTTGCTTGTTCTCCTCCTCAATTTTCCCTTCTTTTTTAACTTTTTTTTTTTTTTAATCCAGAATTAGTAATATTGAAAAAATAACTAAATCACCAACATGGGGCTGATGAGAAGGCAGGAGATATTGTTTTCTCTGACTCACTCTCAGTGCTGACTGTGTTGCAGTAAATACTGTCTCTTTTCAATCAGTTGTTTACTTTTCAACTTATTTATTTTAGTTACACTGCAAATAACCTGAATTTGAGGGAGTTTGAAAAGGCAGAGCAGTAGGAACTCTGTTTTCCTTACTCCTGTCATTCCTATATTTCTTTGAAACTAGGCAATAATCTTCAAATTATAAGGAAGAAGGGAAGAAGAATGAAATTAAAGTCCAGACAACCACCAAGTGAGAATTGTGTGCAAAAAGAGAAAAATGGGAAAAGGAAGATAAAAACTAGTATGCTTTGGGTACAAAAGCTTGAGTGCATGTATGTACTTCAGGACAGAAAATATGTACATGAATAAAAGTAAGATTGCAGCTAGGAATGGATGTACATTACCAGTGATAGTTTAAATACCATCTTTTAACTTCTTTAATCTGCTTAAAAACCCCTGTGGCTAATTCAGTATAACCCCCCTCAGACTGTGAGCACAATTTTGCTGGTGTATGTGTACCTAATACATGTGTAGCTTAATTTCATGCCTACAAGAGAATAAAGTTAAACTGCTAAACCACCTCGTTATATCTGTGTAAATGCTGGAGGGAAATGTACTGTGTTTATCCTGCTGCTACAGTCAAAACTTCTTGCATAGATAAAGCCAGAAAGGGAACCCTGCCCATCCACCATTTCTCTCCCTTCCCTTCCACATCCCTTTTGTCTCTATGTCTGTATCAGCCTTTCCTCCTCTCTAGAAATCCCCAACGCTCACAGTTGTGGGATGACCTCATCTTGTAGTCCACATGCAGGTCGCTCACCAAGGGACAGTTCTGTCTCCCTGCAGATTTCAGTGAGGATGGGTGAACTCTGAGCCCAACCTCCAGCCCTGAAGTGCCAAGCAGGGGCAAGGGGATATTGGTGCACACCTGTGAGTGGTGATAGAGCTCATTTTCCTCCCAGCTCAAAAGTTCAGCTTTGCTTGATTGCTTGCTTTAAGATCAGGGATAAGTGTGGATTTTGTGGGGAGGAGGAGGAAAAGACATTAAATGTGAGCAAAGAGAAGAACGGCTGCTTGTGAGATATTTACTCCTTGGGTAAGAAGAACCAGGGAGGCTGAAACTGCAGGAAGAGAGAATCTACTCTTGGGAATGTATAATCCTCCATCTAAAAGCTGGGTCCACTTGTTCCTCCTGGCTACTTAACTTAGAAGCTTTTTGTGGCAGAGACTCTGTACTACAGCTTTAACACAAATCCTGGGAGGTTTTCATTAGGCTCTTTACACATTTCTGAGGGGCAAAAAGGACACTGTGCTTTAATAACACAAAACACAGGTCAGAGATGTAGCAGCTGGACTCGAGGAAGGAGATTCTTAAGACTCTGCTAAATTCATCCTGTTAGGCACTAGCACAAGACGCATTTTACCTGCCATGCCCTCTGTCCTGTATGTGATGTAAGAGAGTTATGGAGAGCCAAAAAAATAACCTTTACAGAAGTAAAGGAACCTGTTTCCATGCAGAAGACTCTGTAGCCTTTAACAGCTTAAGTTGAATGTGAAAGGCACCTAATGCTTGGACTGTCTCCTCATTCTCAAACATAAACACAAAATCCACCCAAGACATACCTTAGATCTGAGTTTCTGGGTAGCTGTCTAAAGACAGACCAAGAGCTTTTAGGCCAAGTTCATCACTGCAGCAGCTCCATTGACTTCAAGACTGTTAAACCACAGAGGGATTTGGTCTGCTGCTTTTAGTTGTAGTCACAAACACAACTGCATCTTGATGAACAGAAAAGAAAGTATCAGTATCATGCATGCCTCTACCCAGCAGAAAGGAAAATGTGCAGGAGCAAAAGCCGTAGCTGGACTGATCCCAAAGCCATATTGTTTGAGGGTCTGGGAATCTGGTGCAGCCCAGATGTCTGTGTTCTGTTTGCACCAGCATCAGGTCTAAAGTACTGTGACATCCAGGATCAGTTCAGCATCAGGTGATTTGCTCATTAATCTCATCTATAAATCATGTTCCTGCCTTTAAAATGGCAAGGACAATAAAATACACAGTAAAAGATATGAAAGACACACAGTCACATACGGTGAGGGAAAATATTTGCAAAGACAATTTACTGTGTATGAAATAAACTACATAGAGGGCATGTAACAATATCCTAGGGAAAGTCATCAAGAAGAGATCATCAGTACAGCCATGCAAACTTCATGAGCTTAGGGACTCTAGTAGAGGTTGGCAAAAAGCAGTAAAAGACCACCTGAATCATCATCAAAACAGTCACTCCTCAGGAGGAATTAAGTGTCTTACTTTCTAGTGGTGCTCAGCAATTAAAGTTCCTCTTTAAGTCCACAGCATTTAAACATGTGCAGAACATGCTTAAGTTCTTTCTTTAACTCTCCTCTGTTCAGGAACGGCTGAGTCTATGACTGCTGAAAAGATTATTTACAAATGTACAGTCTTTCTTTGGAAGGTTGGAATTAAATATGTAGCTCTCCTACTAGTGTTTTCAAATATTTAACTGTGAAAGAATCCAAAACATTAAGACTGAAGAAATGTTAACACTTATAAGAATCAGTATATCTGTTCTCTCCATGTTAGGATTTGCAAAAGCTTTATAGGTGTGAAAAATGGAGCTGAACCTTATGAACTAAATAAAAAAATTCTTATTATAATTTACAGGAACACACACACATAAACATGTGTCTATCTGTATACCTGTAATACACAGTACCTGGTATATAAAATTTTTATTGCCAAATTGAATACCAAATAATAAGTTAAGTTGACAGAACCGTAAAGATCAGCATTAGATGGCACCCAAAGGAAGGCAGAATTTCCAGCAGGGTCCTTGCTCACTACCCCACCATGTTTTGTAGGGAATTTGTAGGATATATGGGAATTGCTGAGATGTTGTGAAAGTGTGGATATATAAATCCCAGGGGGATCTAGGACCTGAGGATATATGTGGCCTTTTTATTTTCAAGGCATATATCTGAGCTGAACTTAGTTGTGAGTGCTGAGCCCTTGGACATTTCTTTTGCTTTCCAAGAACTCAGCAGAGAAGAAAATGGGTTTCTAGTTAGTTTGAGGAGAGCAGGAGAGAAAAGAGAGACCGACAGGCTGTTCTAGGCACTGTGCTGTGGTGCTGCGTTGTAGCATGAGATCGGAACCACAGGAAAGGAACGTAAGGCAAGAACAAACTGTGAGGAGCAGCAAGGCTGCAGAAGGCCTCCTCCACATGGCTCCAGGGTGGTTTTGTTTGGCAGAGCATCCTTCAGCCTTGAGGCCAGGGCTGCCCTCCGAGGGCTGTATCAGGCCATGTGGACATGGTGCAGTGGCTGCCCTCAGATGGCAGGACAACAGGAATTATGGGGACTTAACCAAGACCCAGATGTCTGGGGACACAAGGGGGAAGAAACAACATTAGGAGACAGTTTGGAAGCTGCTGCCCAGTTGGTTGGAGCTGCCCAGAAGCAGAAGGAAACCTGCTCTGCATGTGGCAGAGCACAGAAGACTGCAGGAAGACACAAGCCCTATTTGATACCTCTAGGAGTCAGAACAAATCAGATTATGGACAAATTACTAATTAGCCTCACCTTAAAAGATGGTTCTGGGATCTCCAACTGTGGAGAGAAAGCCATGTTTTAGATGGCCACCAAACCCATGACAATATGGTTCTTCCATGGCCAGAAATGCTCCATCATACACTTTGGAAATGAAGCCATCAGCCATGGTATCCTGAATGGGTGCTGTAAGTTCAGAGTGTAAACTGAGGCTCTTCTCCAGGGCTTTGATCAATATTGCCCATCCCTGCTGGGTTTCCTACAGATCCCTGCCTCAAAGATACATGCAGGGCAGTACTCCTGCACTTCTGAAGGGAAATACACACATCTGTGTATACAAAGGAGGCCAGATACGAAGCCTCTCCTATTCCAGAAGAGAAGGATCAAGTCCCACAGGCCTAATGTTAATCTGTCTTGGTCAAGATGCTGAAATCAGCCAGGGAACGGGTACTGCCTCTCAATATAAGTTTTGGACCTTCTTATATTAGGCTGAAAGCACCCATGGGAAAGGAACAGCACCTTATTCAAGGGCACGGGGAGAGATGCTGTAGGGGTCCCTGCACAGAGGGGACAGAGATTTGCTTTCAGAGCAATACAAGGCCAGACCCTCTATGCCTGCAACATAAGCTGCTAAAAATGGGCTCTTCTTTCAGCGCAGAGGACAGGAGTGAAAAAAAAAAAACCAACAAAAACATCTCCCTGTGCCTGTGCTGCCACCTCCCTCTTTCTCCTCTGATTGCGACCACTTGAGCTGTGAAGACATGGTGCCGAGGTGAGTGTGTGTGTGTCTGTGTGTGCACGCCTCTTGGTGCGATTCCTCCTTCCTTGCCAAAACATCTCCTGCTGTTTATTTATTTATTTCTCTCTGATAACGGAGGGGATCGTGTTTCCGGAAGAGTGCCAGCAGATGATACGAGCCCAGGACTGATACTGCCAGCAAACCCATGCCAGCCCTTTCTGCCGGAAAAATTTCATTTTTTCCAGAAGGAAGCCATGAGTGTGAAGCAGAATCCAAATCCGATTTCTCGGCATTTTTTGTTATCGCTCAGCAGCCCACCAGGTGGGGCAATGGAGGGAACTCACTCAGCTGCAACTCAGTGCCTTAATCCAATTTACAGCTTCTCTTGGAGAGATAATTACAGCCCTGAAACCAGTTAGCACTGTACAAAGAGGCTCTCGAACCAAAGCCCCGATCCTGTCTTTCAAATATGCACCTAGAGTGTCAGGGATGCTTTGGGAGGAAGAACGGCACTTCAGCTAAGCCACTGTGAATGGAGAAGTGTGTACACAACACCCACCCCCAGACACGTGTGCCTCACTTACACACTCACACAGGTTTCCAGAAGCCCCACAGAGAGTGACAGTGTGGGATCATGGTTTTCCAGCTCCGGACACTCAGGCAGCAGAAAGTTGCAAAGCCTTCTCTACCAAGCACTACTAGCAAACTCAGGGGATGAGATGATGGACAACCTGAGGTGAGCTGGGGGAGAGAGGAAGGTCAAACATTTCCCTGGCCATGGCCACACCAGCTCTGTCATCGAGGTTGTTCTTGAAGCCACCCTGAAGGAGCCAAACCTGTTCAATTTTTCTCCATGATCAGTCATAACACTGTTTTACACAAAGGTGCAATGCCTCTGTGGAAAGACACCACAGGTTACAGCATCTCACATGGTGAGTGGGCCACCCCTGCAGTTGCTTCTTCCCTTGCATTTCACAGCAGCTGGGCCTAAATTTCACACAACATTATCCCTCTGCTTGGCCCTCATGCAGCCAGTCCGACCTGGCTCTAAGTTGTGGAGCTGCAGAGCTGTCCATGGATTCACAAGAGAAGAAGAGAAGGAGCTGGGGCACTCTGTAGCAGGGAAAAAGGCATGCAAGGGGATCTCTGCTCCATGCAGACCTCCAAAAAACCAGCACAACAGCCTTTCCTCATCACAAGTGTAAATGGGTGATGCCTCTTCTGTCACTGTTACAGCATTGCCTTCTACAGCCAGAAAGAAAACATTTGAGAAGCTAAATGGTGGTCTTCTAGCTTAAAGGTCATGATCTTCATCACCCTGATGTGATTCTGGAAGATCTTCATTGCAGATGATTTTCACTCTGAGTGGCATAGCCTAGGGAAAAACCCAGCCTTTGGGATTTAAGCATTAAAAAGGAACAGAAAAGACAGAAATACAGATTCTTGGTGGTAGGAATGGCAGCTGGTGTGGGAGCAATTGGGACACCAAAACATGTAGAGTGCAAGTAATCCATCCTCCATCCCAATGCTTGGTTCATAGCCAAGGCCAAGTTGTTACCACCACCCGATGAGCTGAAGTGCTGTTCTGGGAACTCCTCCTCTAAGTGTGGATCTGGAAAGTCTCCCATGAAAGAAGGGCAGCCAGTATTGCTTTGACTGCATCTGCTGTGGAGCACCAGCTTGGGGGCCAAGGGAACCTTCCCTTCCCTGCTTCATGCAGAACTGAAGGAGTCAGGCTGGCTTCCTGGCAAAACATGCTCTTCCAAAGGGGCAGAAAGGCCATGGCAAGTCTGCAGTGACAGAGCTTTCCCTGGGAAAAAATAACCTGTTGTTGTTCTTCAAACATTGAGTCACAGAGAGTGCACTTGGTTGGGATCCAGGTTCAAGACCTCACTCTTCTACTCCTTTCCTTTGTGTCCTTGGCCAACTCTGTCCACCCAGTGTCAACAGCTGACAGCAGGCACTATCTCTCACTGGGTGTGACCATGCTGGCAGGTACAGTCAGAGCTGAGCTCTGAAGCATGGCAGTATGCAGGAGAGGTTGGTGTTGGCTGAATGCAAGAGGTTTGGCTTACTTGTTCAAGTGTAGCCCTGGAGGAATGTGCCTAGACACAGAAAGTTAGCACCAGGTGAGCTTCTCTCCTTGCAGACCTCTGTTTGGGCTCTTCTGTAGGGCAGACATGCCCCCATGTGGGGTTGTTTCTGGATGGACTAAGCAATGGATATTATTTTGATTGGAGCCTCCCAGCTATTACCTGGACTCTGGGGCTTGATCATGTGGAAGTTTGTCTTTGCTCTATCAGGAAAGGAAGTGGCAGAAATCAGATGTCAAGAACTGAGACATTCCTTTTGGAAAATCTTTGGTCTCTGAAGCATTTGTAGAAAAACCTCTTTCTTTTAACACAAGCCCATTGCTAGGCTTCAAAATGCATATCTGCAGTGCATTGGATACTCACACAATGGACAAGTTTAGGAGCTCCTCAGCTATCCCGATAGGTCCTCACTCTGGCAGCAGTTGCAATGTCAGGGTCATAAATATATTCTATGAGAGCAGCTGCTTATATTTCCTAGCAGTGTATTAGCATCTAATCCTCTTAGCTTCTTCATCCTTTTTGCATAATATTGTTGTCCAGTAATATAAAAAATAGACAGTCTGTTTCTAACCATGATGTTCCTTCTTTGATTCAGGTCTTTTGAACCGATGCTCTAGCCGTGGCACTTGGCTTTTCCATTGACTGCTCCTGTGGCATTTCTGACCTGCTAGGAATGTGGCTAAAGGGCAGCTGGAGCTTTCCTTCCTAGTGAACCTAGGGCAAAGTGTGGTTCCTCTGAACCACTGCCTACCACTCACGGGGATGCCACCCCTTGTGCACGTGATAGCCATTTGGTTTGATAGCACAGCTCTGTCAGAACCAGTCATCTTCCAAGTGTACAACAGGGATATCTTACACAGTTGATTTGCTTGTGTAGATGCTGGCAAACACCTGGAATTTCCTGTATTTAAGAAGTAATTTCATCTGCCTCTAATGCAGCCACCTCTAATGTGGGACACAACCACCCCATTAACAGGCTATTATAAGGTTCCTTGGAAGATCTGGAGAAAAATTAAGTATATTGGTCTCAGCAGTCAACCAACTTGAAATCCATGGATTTCTTCACTTGCATCCATTTGGCACCTGGGACATAATATTTAACCTTGAGCAGCGCCAGACACACAAAACCACCATCCTGATTGTCCCAGGACTGGAGACACACTTACAGCAAATCAAAGCACTGGACCAATGCTGACCCAAAGTGGGGAGCAAGGCACTAGCACTCTACTTCTTACTCTTCCATGAGCTCCATGATGGATGGCTATACCTACTACCCCTGTCACAACACTAATTGCACCCCAAACTAGACTGTATTGGCAAAGCCCAGGAGACCTTCCAGTCCTATATTATATCATGCTTTGGGAACAACACTGACCAATGACACCCTCTCCTCTGGAAGATAAGACTATGAGCTCTTAATTTCTGAGACATTTTCCAATGCAGGCAAAATCCATAGCCATTAAAGGAGTGCTGGTAAAGTCATTAGTATTAAATTGAATTACTATGCTTGGGCTCAAGGGTGTTTTGTTGTTGGTTTTGGTTTACATATTGTTGGACTGTTGTCTCATCACTGAAGAAGCTACAGCACACCTGTGGGGCACAGGTGGGGCAGGACACCTATTAGGTGGAGGAACACCTATCCAGCAGCAGCAGATCAGAAGGCTGGCTTTAATTGTGACCTTTTACAACTAAATGTAAAAACTCTTTTAAAGAGTTTCTTACACTAAGCCAGATTCTGGAGGCCTTGCTTATCTCAGAATGTCATGACTAGGCCTGGAGTCTTTTGTCAAAGTTATATGCCTGGACACAGGGAGACAAGTTTAATAATATATGCTGGAACTGCACTGCCATTAAAAAGCACAGCTAATACTGAACTAGAGATTATGGAAAAAGAACAGATGGAAATTAAAACAGTCACCTCTGGTCAGCCTGGTGACTTCAAATGATGCTGAATGGCTCCAATCTATGACATCTGAAAAGCTGTGGTTTATACAGCCTCAAAATGGGTACCTAATTTTTTGGGGAAACCTCACCTTTTGCTTCTGCCCTAGCTTTGCCTAGACTCAGAAAGCAGCTGCATATATGGACAGGAGAGAAGCAAGGCATTTATCTAGAGTAAACTGGTGAGGATGCCTTGTTCCCTGCAGCCAAGTCAGAGTTGGGAGGGAGGGACAACATAAGCCGCTTTCAAACCTCCTTTGGTTGGTGTAAATGGCAACTTAAATGTTGATGGGAATTTTTGTGATCTGAATTGTGATCTGAATTGGGAATATTGCATGGAGGATGATGGAGCTGAGGACTCCAGCCAAAGCAGCTGCCGAGCAGCCATCAGGAGACACTGTCGAGAAGCAGGGACCTGGGCTAGGACTCAGGAAGTCCCTATAGGGTCCTAACCCTTCCACTGGGTCTAGAGCTCTTCCCTTGTCTCCAGCGGCAGCAGCACAGCTCCCCCCAGGCCTGCTGCTGCTGCCAAGCTGTGCGGCTGGAGGGGATGGCACATTGAAGCAATTTGCCAGGCTGCATGACAATTACTGACACAGATGCTCCTGTGTCAATATGGGCTCTTCTCTCCATTCTGGTTACAGTGATGGGTGTGCCTGGCGGGGACTTCTCGGCACAGGCCAGTAGGATTATGGGGTTGGGAAGGGGCCATGCCTGCTTGGGCTTGCGAGGGCAGAAGTAGCCTCAGCGGTTGTCCCTGCTCCTGCTCCTCCTCTAGCCTGTTTGTCAGGGTCTGCAGCTGCTTGCCACCCCTGTGTGTTTCTTCCTGTCCCCCCCTACCCAAACAAAAAAGAAGCTTTCTCTCTGCAGCACCTCTGCCTTGCTGCCTGTTTTGTGGTTATGGATGAGGGAAAGGGGCAGTGTTCAACTCACTTCTCCTTCCAAAGGCTCTTAGCCTTATGCCCCCTCTTCCTTTTAGCTTCATCTCCTCTCCCTCTGCCCCAGTCATTCTCCTTTTAACTGGGATACCAGTCATCGCCCAAGTGCCAATACATCACACTCTCCACAGACACAAGAGAGGTGAGACAGGGCAGTTTTTAGAAGGGTCAGGACAGGCATAAGGAATTACAAACCCCTTCACCCTCTGAGCAGTTCTGGGATCCATCTTCCCCTGCCATTTTTTTGACCAACAACAAAGTCTATATGTTTTTGCCTGCCAAAGCCTGAAGCACTGTGACAATGCTCAGATCCAGTATTCAAATGTCATCAATCTCCATCCAAACAGAAAAATGTCATCAAGTCGAAATAAGCACCTCAGCCAGATGCTGTTAACAGTACACATGATGCCAACACCCAGCACATGCCATGATCCTTTAGAATGCCTTGAATGACTCCAAGACCCCTAGGGATGTGGTGTGCTATTGATTAGGTCTGTACGAACATAATGGTCCCTCCCCTGGCTGCAGCTTTAGCACTAGGTGGAGAGACAAGCAGTCTTGGGCAATTTACTCTCCAGGGCTGCCCGACTGTGCCTCTGCAGAGGAGGCCCAGAGGGGCCACGTTCAGGCATGCTGAGCCTATGCCTCATGGCTGCACCCTCATCACTGCCTGCCCCAAATTCAGACTTGACAGTCAGTGCTGAAGGCTGAGTCATGAACCACTCTGCCAGAATTCCTTCAGCACATCTTAAGGTGATTTGAGATATGAATGCTTTCAACTGCTCCCCTTTGTTCACTACTCCCTGTCCCCATCACAGAAGCAGATCCAACTCCCCTCAGGCTGCTGCAGCTGAGGGACAGCCACGTGTTGCCCTCTGCCAGCTCACTGATGGCAGATGGGTCTCCAGGAGAGGGGCAGTAGGGCCTGCAAGCTGGGAGGAGATCACGTCTGTGACAGACCCTCTTGACCACCAAAATACTGTCTGCTATCACACACTACGTAACACCAGGCTACTTCTAGACAAGGTCACCGTTGGCTTAACTCAAGGACAAAAGCATCTCAGGACGTCTCCTTAGTGCCTTCTGCCCTCTAAGGAGGCAAATATGGCTGCTGTTCCTGCCAGAGCTGCACTGCTCCAGACAGGTCACCCTCAGTCCCAAATCAGCTTCCCTTCTGCCCCACACCAAAAAAGCTTTACTGTTCCTTTAAATGTGGTGCATGTTAAAAAAAAAAAAATTGACAAGCTCCCTCACTCTCAAAAGAGTGAGAAATTTTCATGGATTGATTTCTTCATGGCTTCTTAAACAGATAATTAATTCACCGTGAACCTGCGGACACACCGTCGTGAGTCGTTAATATTGTAAATTCACATATACTTCAATAATCGCCTGACCCCCCCGTCACCCCGAAAAACAGATAGCTGTGCAATGAGGAGGAGGGGAATGGGGGGGAAATCGATTTTCGAAGACATGAAGGGATCACCCAGCAAAGGGAAGCTATTGATTCTCTTTTATAAGACACTGCTATAATATTTATTCTTTTGTAAACAGAATTAACCCAGCATCATGGGTCATTCCTATCGAACAACTTTCCTCTCATGTGCACAGCAACGCTGATTGTATCGGATGAGGTAGAAACATCCCAACTGCACCACCCACCCTGGTCTGCACCACAGAAGCTGCTCAGCTCATGCTCACTGGGTCTTACCACCATGGCACAAACCCAGCTAGCACTGGGCTGGCAGCAGCAGGTCTCAGGCTGAGCAACTATTAACAGCCCTGGGAACCAGCCGTGCTTTTCTAACCGAGTGGTACTGGCACCGTGATGGTCCTGAGCTGTCTTGGTTGGGGCGCTCCTGCAGCTGGAAGCACAGATCCAGTGCTCATGATGGATGGCTGAGCTGTGACTCCTACCTGCCAACAGTTGCTGATAGAGGAGAGGGAGCTTACAATGCAAAAAGGAACTTGTCTCCATCCCCTAACCCACTCCCACTCTGGAGAGGTTTCTCCCCTGCACACCTTCCATGGTCACTCAGTAGCAGATAGGGCAACAGTTGGTGTGATGACCCTCTCACATTCAAGCTCCTCTCTGCCCACCCATGGCAGGAGACAGAGACCAAAGGGTCCATGCAGGGCATAATGCCCCAGAGCCCTGACTCTTGCTGGCCAGGGGACACAGGACAGCCCAGGGACAAAGATCAAAAGGGTTATCTGTTGCTGAGGCACAAGCTATTGCTTCTGGGGGGGACAACTGTATTTCACCCAAAAGAAAGGTCACTCCAGAAGGAAGAAAGAGCCTAGATAAAAAAAGTGACAAGCAAAAGCCAAGGGAAGGCTTCTGGATAAAGTGTCCCAAGAAGAGCCAACAAGATGTGATCAGGTTAGGGAAAGATCTGTAAATCCTGGCTGGAGCTGCTCTCCTTGCTTTTATTTATCTGCATAAACCTAACACACTACTCCAGAAGAAAGAGACCAGTCACACACATTCAAGTCTTGTCAAGGTGCATCTGTGTGCGACATCAAAATGTGTTCTGCATAGAAAAAGACGCAAATCTTTGTGCAAGGTGCAGACACACCTGAGGTTTGGAAAAGTCTGCAGAATGTAACGGTGAAACTCCTGAGTGGCCATCAGCTCCTGAATTGCCCATCAAGTATCACCATGCAGTTGAAAGCAAACACAGAAATTGTAACAACACATGGGTTTCCTTTCATTTGCCTCTCCAATATGAAAGCAACAAGGCCTTCGAATTCCAGGAGCTGTTTTGCAAGAGCCACCAACGTGACAAGAGAAGTATTATTCAGATTTTTACAAAAAAAAAAAAAAAAAAGAAAAAAAAGAAAGAAAAAAAAGAAAAATCACATCTTGGCCACGTTTCATGGGCTAAACCCAGACCCAGCCACCCTAGAGCCTGTGGGGTGGGGAGGTTTGAAGCTACGGCATCCTCTCTGGATGAACCCTTACAGAGGTGGCTGGGTCCCGCAGTCCGGCAGCCGGGGGGACTGCGGTGCCCCAGGAGGGACATGGTCACTTTGTCCCAGGCTGGCAGCAGCAGGACGGCCTCATGCCTGCCCCTCTGGCTGAGATCCGGACGTGCCAGGCTGCTGGCGCTCTGGCTGGCTTCTCTTCGTCTGTGTCCCATCCCGGCTGGCAGCCCGAGCAGCGAGAGCGAGGGCTAAATTGTGTCAAAGAATGTAAAAGCGGTGGGGGGAGAGGCGGAGGGGGGCGGACAGCAACAGAGGGGCAGCGCAGGCAGCGGAAGCCCTAATTAAAAGCAAGGCTGCGGGCAGGCAGGGCTCCCATTCAGAGGGCTGACAAAGGGAGGGTCTGTGGAGCAGAACCGGGAAGCAGTGAAAGGAGAGGGCCCCCGGCGCCCCTCGCCCGCCGGCGCAGCGCAGCGCCCCGGCCGGCAGCGCCTGGCTGACCCGGCCTCCGGCGAATTAGCCAAGGCACTGCCTGCGAGGGGAGCCCGCGGTGGCCCTTCCCGTTCTTGCTTCCCTCCCTCCTCAGCAGCCGTGTCGCTGCACCCCAGCCAGGGCAGGGGAGACCTGGCTGGTGGCAGAGGAAGAGGAGAGCAGGGAGCGCCAGCCCCCCAGGTCACCTCCCAGCTCCCCGCCGCCAGACGAGCGCCTTTCCACTCCAGCAGTGCCCCTGAATGTGCTAATTAGCCCCCCAAGCCTGCTGCTGGGAAAGGCCACACCGGTCAGATGACAGCCACGAGTGGCCTGGCCCTCAAGGGAGCGTCAACACACCTGCCCTTCTCCATGGCTTTGGGTGGGACGTGGCAGAGGGAACCTGGGCTGGGTGGGGGTGCCAGCCCTGCAGCACCCTGCTGTGTGAAGGCACTGCGTGGTGCGGGGCGCTCAGGAAGGGCTCTGCCTTCCACTGCCAGCCGCAGACACAGGGGGAGGAGGGTGGAGGGGAGCTGCACAGCCCTGCTCTTTCTGGGGGTTGATGCTAGGAAAGGCTGGGGGGAGAAAGGAAGGAAGGGCCCAGAGCTGTGGAAGAGCAGCCTGTATATCACAACTAATTTGGGGCTCTTTCCAAAAGAAAGGCTCCTGTGGCTTTCAACATGTTTACACAATAGAGCACAGAAAGAGCAGCAATGTGTCATCTCAAGGGCCCCCTCCCCATCTTTGCCTGTCCTCCCCACACATTCAGCACATCTTCATCACTGCCTCCTCCTCTTCAGACCCTGTTTTGCTCCGAATTCACATTTTTCTCCCCTGCTACATATGCTTTGCTTTCTTAAGGTCTTCCCAAGGCTTCACTGTGAGGCATCCACCAATGTGACACGCTACACGCTCCCAAGCCAGGGCCACTCAGCTCATTGCTGCAGTTCATCCTAGCTCTGGCCTCTTTCCTCTGGGCTTGAACAACATCAGACTCAAGCCTAAGCAGAGGCCACCCTATTATGTGTCCCAAAGTGAGTTCTGTAACAAGAGGGGACAAGAAGACCATGTGCTTCAGGTCAAACAGAAATCCCCAGGTTAAATGAGGGGCTGCACCAGCGCCACATCATGGTCTTCTGCATCTAAAGAGCAAGGCAGAGACACACCAGCCTTGGCTTGTCTAGCAAAGGCAAAGCAGGGTGTACAGGGAGCTATTATGAGACCTCAGGGGCAGTGGTGGGATCGGTGAGTGAGCCTGGGGGAGGGCAATGTCACAGACAAAGACCTAGGCATGTTGCTGGTTCATTAATTCCTCCCCAACCCTCTCCCATTTGGCTCCCCCTGTAAACACAAAGTTGATGGCCAACAGTTTTCTCCACCTCACAGTCTCCATCATGAATCAGCCCAGGCAGAGAGCATCTCAATACACATCTGCACTTCCATATGATACCTTCTCTTTCGCTCCTCTTTGGGGTCTGTACCCTAGCAGACACCTCACATCTTGTCAGGAAGCATGCACGGGTCTCACTCTGCTAAGACATACCAGTTAAACCAGACTGACACACAGTCTTCTGTCCCTGTGCCAATGCAACAAATAACATCACCTGATTTAGCTGTCCATGTTATTAAGCTCAAGGGATCACCAGCTACCAGACCCTCTGTCATGGTGCTCACAGCCCTCAACAGCAGCATGGCACTCCTCACTGGCTCTCAGAGCACTCCAAAAACCTGGCAGGAGTCAAAGACCCTCACAGGCTCTGACATGCTGGTGGGGAAAAAGCAGCATGGTATAAAGGAGTACACAGCAAGCAGCAAACCAAGGCCATGGATTAACCACCTCATCTTTGATTTTCCTTTCCCCCTCCCATCTTCAGCTTCCAAGATCTTCCAGCTGAGGCCCCTTTCTCACCTGTACACCCCCAAGCCCCAGAGCCCCCCCATCACACTCCAGGATCCTGAAAATGACTGCAAACAGCCAGGAGGCCTCATGCAGAAACCCACCAACCCTAGCAAGAATGTAATTGCCTTCAAAGCTAGCAGTGCCACTGTGAGAGACTGCCTTCAGTATGAACAGCCTTTCCACCATCAAATGCCTCAACCAGGTGCACAACATCTTTTGCAAAGGCCCAAGGGACTGAAACAGCTCTGCAAGGCCTTAAGAGAATGGAAATTGCTATCAGAGACTCCTGTTGACTCTACAGCTCACCAAGGAGGCTGCTGGCTTCTACAGGCCATCCCCCATCTGTTGAAATAGCAGGAAGTTTTACGTTAGCAATAAAAAATTAAAAATGCTGGAGTCCAACTGGTGACTGAAGCCTGGTGCCAGGCTCCGCTGCAGAGACATCACAGCTGCTTACAGTGCCTGCTCTGAAAGAGGTGCTCATTAAATGTTTGCTTTGGGTTTATTTTCCCTGCTTGTTTTGTTTATAAAACAAAACATTCACAACAAAAAACTATAAGGGAGGAGTGCAAATCAAAAGTTTGATTTGATAAAACCAAATACTCCTATCCATCTGACTCTGGAGTCTTCTTCCCTTGCCCTCTGTTTTTAGCATTTAGGGGTTACTTTGAAAAGCTCAGAGCCACATGGGCTAGAAGAGATTTTTATTTTCTAGTTGAGAAACCTGAGATTTTCAACTAAGAGACTAGGCTTTTTGAAAAGATCCCAATTAGTCAGTACACTCTTTAGACCTGGCAAAAGGGGTTTCATGTTACAGAATTACCTCAAGATGCAGAAGGGACTGTTTTCTAAGCTGGATATTTTTGGTGGAGTTCATGCCTTTTTTCCCAACTATCCATATGCTTTCAAAAGCTGCAAATACCTTCCATGCATGAGCCATTAATACCAACAGTTCACAGCTGAGGAGTCGGTCAACAAACTGGTCTCCCAAAAGGCACATTGATGCCAGGCTGCTCAGAGGAAAGTTCTCTCTAGCAGGACCAATACAGCAAAGCTGTGAAGAGAATTCAGAAGCACCAACATCCAGATGTTAACAACACATCAGGTCTCCAACAGGAGTGGGAAGCCCACAGCCAGTAAGCTATGCAGTGCCCACAGCTTTGCATCATATGGCTAATAGCACATAAGCTTTTTCCTCACTAAATACCATTCAATTCAATCTGAAGTTGTTTGAAAAGTTTATTTAGGAGGTTCCCCACCCTGTCCGGAAGACTGGCAAGCTCTGTCTGGTTGCAAACCCATCTCCTGCCATACTAACGGCTGTGCCTTCCCATCTCCCATTGCCACTATCTCAAGAAGCCAGGCAACACTGCTTTGTTTACACCCCACGCTGGAGCACTGCTGTGCAGCGTCCATGGGCCTGCATCTCTCCTGGTGGTTCCCCTGCACCTAGAGGTCCAGTTGTCCCCAGGCCCACCCTTCCCACCATGGCTACCACCAAGCCCATCTCCTCCAGCTCCCTGGGTACCTGGGGGGAAGCTGGCCTCCCCGCAGAGCCATGCTGTGAGGCACTGACATGGATCGATCCACAAGCCGCCCTGATGTTCTCCACTTCTGATTGCTACATTTTTTGTGACAAATTGATAAACTGCATCTCCACTCAGTTAAAGATTTGATCTCGCTCTCTTAATCCACTATCAATAAGATATTAATCGTGCACCCGACCCGTTCTGTTCCCCGTCTGCCTGCAAATCCAATAATCATTTCAGAATTCACAACCGAGTGGGGCACTCCCTTAAAACAATTAATTTCAGGGGAGTCTCATTTATTTTCCCTGTAACCCATCTCCAGCCCCCATTCCCCCTCCCCTGCTTGCCTGTCTATCCCCTTCTTCCACCCTATCTACACACTTCCCAGCTGAAACTCCTGCTCAGCAGACAGGGGGTGGGAGTGCAACATACACTAGGAGCTGGAGAGGTCCTGCTGAACTCCTTTTTGTTTGCTGCTCCACACAGCCAATTCAAATCCCCTTACCCAGCTCCCAGACTTCTAAAGATGGAGGCAAGTTCTCCCTGAAGCTAACAACACCCTGTGCCTGCAGCCTGCCACCCGGCAAGGAAGGGGACTGCATGCTGATCTGCATGGAAAGGGAGTGAGTTGACACACAACCACCTGGCTGGGGTCTGAGGCTCCAGGTATGAGCTGTGTGCTCAGCAGCCAGAGTGTCCCTGTAAGGAAGTCACAGGAGAGCTCCCTCCCTCTCAGGTCACACTAATGTACCCAGCCCACAGACAGATGGGAGAGCTCCCACAGAACCATCCTTATGCCATGAATGTTACTACCCATGCTAGAAATGGGAGAAAGGAGTCCCTAAAATGGGATAATCCCCAGTACTGCATAGCCCCTTTACCATCTCCCCAGGCTTTGTTCTGCCAGTGCCTCCAGGTTTCCAGCCCTGGCTGGCCAGGGCAGGGTTTGTCTATGCCCAGAGCCATGTGCCTCAGGGCAGCCCAGATAAAGGACAAAAATAAAGGACAATAGGATAAGAAGTCTGTGTGGGCCATGAGGATGGATGAATTGATAACAAGAGAGCTTTATGCACATACACCCTTGACATCTTCTCCTAATATACCACAATCTAATCTGAGGACTTCTTGATTTGGACTTTAGAGCTTTTACCTTCTCCCCATGGAGGGGAGAGAGGAGGAGAATTAGGCTTCTTGTCCAGCTGTGCTCTCAGGCAAAGTCTCATTGCACCATTCCTTTCCTCTCCAACCTCGTTTGGTATTGCATCTCAACCACCAGCACATTTCAGGTAATGCTAGCAGGCAAGTTAGTCTATGCAATAATTTCTAGCTATGACATTCATGTGAAGGCCAGGTAAGCAAATTTGAGTAGTTTGTGCCCCAAGCTTGTTATGACAAATGCTGGAGACCAAACACAGAGGCCATGCGCTGGTAAAAGTTTGCAGAGAGCACCACAGGACATGCAAAGTCTTTCATTGTCCATGCAACAAATATTAGGGGAAAAGCCCAAGTTAAGAGTGTCCCTCACTGTTGAAGAACTCGCTCCTGATGTGCTCCTTTTGCTTCATCCTCTTTGTCATCCTCCTCCTTTACCTCAAACCCCACAGGGGACAGAAGCACAATGTCCAGAGATGGGCAGGGCTGGGAGTGCAGAGCTGTCACCAGCCGTAGCTGCTATTGGCATCGGCAGGAAGGCCAGAGCAAAGTGTCTCTGCGCCTGTGTGGGGACAAGAGCAAGGCTCTGACAAGCTCTTTAAGCTCCCCAGGCTCCAGAAAATGCTGCGCAAAGTGTTTTAGCAACAAAAGTCTTGAGAAGAACAAACACTCTAATCCCTTAATGAGCCGGCTGATCCCCCATCTTGGCTCTGGCTTCTCTAAAGAGCCACACGCTCCCCTCCTCCCCGGCCCCTGGCCCCCCCCAGAGCAACCCACGGTGGCTGCCTCAGAACTGATTCAAGGTGCTCTTCGGGATCCAATCCAATTACCCTGAGTCCTGCTGCGTGGCCCCACAGACCGACAGCTCTTTCAGGGCTGAGTCTTATGGCCTGTTAATCCTCCCCTCATTAAAAGACCTTGTTCCTCCCTCCTCAGAGTTGGGGGGGGGGGAATCAACCACAAAAAAACCCAACCCCACACTGGGAAAAGTTTATACAAGAGAGCCCCAAAGCGGAGCATGAAACCTGGCCTGCAAACTGTGGGCTCTCTCTGCTTTCAGGGGTCACTCTGACTAACTTGGGGGTGTCTCTGCCTCCTCCTGCCCCCAGACCTAGCTCACACATGAAGAAGATGGGCAGGCAGCTGGCCCTCGTGCTGTTCTTGCATTGTGGCTTTATTGGCTTCTCTTTAATGGGCCTGTCATTAAGCAGGAGGAAGCTGGGTGGGAGGGTTCCCATAAAACTAAGGCCTCACAGCTAATGAACGCAGCACCCGGGGGAAAGGACACAGGAGCTGCAGTTGTAGTTGGTCATGCAGGGCTGCACTGGCCTTCGACAGCCTCGCAAGGACAGGGTCCCTCCTCACTGGGAGAGGACATGTTGAAGCAGCCCTCTCTGCCATCCACCCCTCTGGTCCCACACATGTGGGAGGGACTGAGGTCTCCAGCCCAGAGGGTGGTTGTTCCCCCATCTGGGGAGCTTTCCTCTACACTTAGCTGGAGGGATGAGCCAGAGATCAGTCAGCTGCAACCAATTCCTAACAAATGTACAATGCTGCCTCCCTTGGGGTGATTTTGCTCCTCTCTCTCTGCTTCCTCCTGTCCTGAAGATGCAGTCACAAACCCCAGCGTTTTTCTTCCAGGTGTATGTGCTGTCTAAAGTCAGAACAGCCAGATTCGAACTTGTCTCACAGTCTTCCTGTAGCTACTGCTACTGGTGCCAGTACTCATTAGCCCACTGATAGGTGTGTAATGAAGAGCAGGACCACTCCTTTTCTGAGGGAGATCTGCATGTATATGCCCATCCCTCCCTGGGTCTGGGTTATGTAGGATGGTAGAATAACAGCAGGGGCTTCTCTCTAAAGATAAGAAGCTAAAAATCAAGCAGAATAAAATTAAGGGAGAAATGTCCTGGTAGTGAAACCCACTAGGGATCTTAACTATTTAAAGCTTTTGAAGATTGTGTTGAGGAAAAAGGCTTCAGAGAATATTTTGATACCAGAAGAGCCTGAGCAGATGTGGTACAGCAGGTAGCACAGGGCTTGGCAACCACTGTTTTGTTCTTAGCCGTCATACCAGCTCACAGTAGAGCCTCACCACGGACTAAATTCGACACATGCCTAGTTGCTGCTCCCATCCCTCTTACTGTCTACAAACAGAAATCTCTTGCCAAATTTAGCCCAGCTAATCAGGCTCTCACTTAGAGGTACCCTAAGCATCATGAATTCTCAGCTAAAAAGAATTAGAATAATTCCACAAAGTCATCTCAGAATTGAGGCAGGCTCACTATTCACTTGAAAGCAGCTACAGAGGTGGTCAGCAGCCCTCCAGAGCTCCTGTATGAAAACGAGCCAGAAGAATGAAGCAACTGGTTTTTGTGAGGCAAATGGCTTGTCCCAGCTGGGGCTCACCCAGGCACTGGTGCGTCAGGCTCTGCTCTGGCCGTGCGCTATCAGGGACATCTCTAACAACACACCTGTGGCACTCTGATGCAATGGGGCTCAGGAGTATTGACTTGCTGAGCATTTTCACAGTGGGTATCTGAACTCTTTTCCTTAACATAGTCGGCAGGGAGTGACTATTTTAAGCTGGAAATTATGTTTTTCAGTGGGATGTGAATTCTATGATTCTATGTTGTTTTGCATTAATTTGGGGGTGGAAAGAAAAGAAAAAAAAGTTACTTTAATTCCTGATAACTTCTTTTTTCCCCTCTCCAGCAGAAAAATTCCTTACCACTCTGTCATGGGCCCCAGGGAGGTGAACTGCATTATCTAATTGGGCATTATCTCACTCTTCTCCAATTTCTCTCTTGTCACACAGTCTGCTTTTTGACCTATGCCAAGAGAAACAACGTTGGCATGCATCCTTTTTGGCTTTGACAGAGGCTGTTTCTGCTAAGCTCTCTTCCACAAATTCTTTCTAGTTATGCCATCTCATCCATTCACTTTGCACTTGCACATTTAACACTGCAATTACAACACATGAGATTAGAAATCAGACTCACCTTTTTCCACCTAGTGCTGTTTGTTTCTTGTTCTTTGTAATCCCTTCAGTAGGATCAGTGAAACTCATCTACTCTGGTTCACTTTCTGTTAATGGTCAGGTTCCTTTTTTATCCTTTCCTATTGAACCCAACCATCTGTAGAGAACTACCTTGCTCAAGAACTTAGTCTCTTTCTCTGCTCACTGATTGTCTGCCATCAGCTGGTAGTTACTCCCTGTCTGTTGTTTGAAATTTTGTTCTAAATAATTTCTAAATAATTCAAACTATTTTGGTCAACTTTGATTGCATGGAGTGATCACGCAACCCATCACCTTCTTTGTCAGTTTTCAGTCACTTTTAAAGTCAGGTCTTGAGTGGCAATCCTAGAATTTTTAGAACAAAATAATTTTCTATTAGGTCCCACTAAATTTTACTTACAAGTGCCTTTTTTCACAAATACTCTGGATAGTAAATCTGTCTGCTAGAACACCATCAGAAAACACACATCTAAAAGAGAAATCCCAAGGAAATTTAAGTTTTTTGTTAGATAGTACATTAATGGAAAATGCTGTGTGATGATTGAAATCATTACAGACTAAGTTCAGCAATGCTGCTGCAAACACAGACCTGGTCCTTTGACACCACATAGAATGCTGAGAGCTCTGGACCTGATCCAGCAAAATATTTAAGCACATGAGCAGCTTAAGGAATGAAGTGTATGTTTAAATATCTAGCTAGATCAGGGCTAAAACATTTGGTATCTCACAAGACTGCTCCATAAAAATGCTTTTCATTTTAAAGAAGGTCAATTTTTCATCAAAAAATAGTACCAACTTCCTTTTTAGACACAATTTAACATGGTTATCTAACTTAATATCACACCTTCAACCCTTCCTCTAAATAACTGCCTGCAGAGAGAGAAGTGTTGTTATATGTTGTCACTCAGATACAACATGAAGCTCATTTCCTGCCTGAGTGTCAGCCTGGGAAGTTCCCCATGGTTGTGACTGGTCTCAGCAGGTCCCAGCAAAGCAGGGAAGGTGGTCTGAAGGACACAAATATGCAAAGACTCATAATTTACAAGGGGTATGTTCCAAAACAGTGTTTGTAGCAGGACACCAAGGGGCTGGCCCAGATGTGGAGGTCAGATACACATATATAAACCAGACTTATTCTCTCTTTTTGTCAAGCAGTTACTTGCACTGTGGTTAGCACAGGAGACGGTGAGATAGAGATCAGAGCCCTCTGTGCTAGCTACCAACATGAACACAGAGTTACTGTCCCACAGACCATCTGTTGAAATAACCACAGCTAAGACTGGGAGGAGAAACTGAGCCTTTCCAATGGGCAGAGTGAAGAGCTTTCCCATCTCTCTGTCCAAAAACAATTACTGGGGATAGCAGTGAAGAAGACTACAAGACATTGGCAAGATCTCTTCCTTCCCACACAAAATACCACCTCACATGTTTAATGAAGCTGGCATATGGCCCACCACATTCTCCTCTGCCCACTGCCACCTTTACCACTCCATTGCTGTACGCAGCTGCTAGGAACACTGGAAGTCTGTGGGGAGAGGGAGGTACACAAGTGTCTCCCAAAAGCGGTAGGTCACGAAGAAGTCAAGTCAAGCTAGATTGCCTTTTACTGAATTCTCCCTCTTGGGGCCATAAATAGCTCTTTTCCTCTGTGACCCTCGGCCTCCCACAGCCCTTCCCCACCTCCACCCCCACACCAGCACCCCCAGCACAGGCTGCTCCTTGCCCTCTGCAGATCATTGTCTCCCTGCTAATTGCCCTGTCTAGGAGGAACAGGTCAGCAGCTTCAGGTGAGAGCCAGAGAGAGCTGTTAATAAGTAAATGATAAAAAAAAAGTTACAGAATGAACTTGTTTCTTGCCAGGACTTGCCTTGCAATTTGGCAACCACAACTGTCCTGTTGCAAAAGGGCTCAAACTCTTTTTCTCCCCTTGACCCAAAATTTTGACAGTAACATTAAGCTCAAGCCTGGGCCCTGACTCCAAAAAGTGTGCATCCTTGTGTGCAGACCTTGCCAGCTCAGAAGCTGTTCTGATAGCCATGTCTATGCTACTAAATAAAGCAAAGTCTGGAAACACTGTGCTCCCAGATCATCCATACTGTTTAATTAACTACAGGTTCCTGGTTGGGAAATGGTTCAGAATCTCAGGCAGTGCCTGTCCATAGTGTGAGCCATCAATCAGCCTGACTAGACAGTATGGACAAAACCTCCAGTGTCACTCCAACATGCCTTGCACCCTTGGACACTGTTGCATGCCATACCTCAAGGCTCTGTCATGCTCTAGAGGGGGCATTTCCTGAGGTGAAGTGGGGACATGTAGCATTTTCCTGTGATGGACCCTTGCAAGAAGAACCTGGTGGTAATGCAGGATCCACAGTGCTGCAGAACCAGCAGTCACAGCCACCCACTGCTGCCTTTAAGTGCTACAAGACATACTGAACTTTTAAGAAATTTCTCAAAACCAAGCACAAAAAGCATTTGAATGGCTCCCTAGCCAGCAGCCCCATCCCAAAGGAGACATTGCAGGAAGAAACCTCAGAGCAGACTTGTTCCCAGGACCAAGCATCAGCCAGAGGGCCCAAATTTCTCCTGAAAACACTGCCCTGGGCTCCCTGTGCCATCTGGCTGTGGCTCCTGCCCCTCTTTGGGCCACAGTCACTCCTGTTGCTGCCCCTTCCCGGGAGGAGGTGCTGCAGAGTGGTGGCTGGACTCCTCTCCTCCCTGCCTTTGTGAGCCTAACCCTGTGGGGTCTTGTATGCCTTTGAAACCCGAGTTGTGTTGATGGATATATTTGCTGGGTGCCTCCCGTCTCTCCTGGGCTCAGGCTGCCCTGTCTGGAGATTCTGTGAGGGAGAGGGGTCTGGAGTTTAAGAGCGTTATTGTTACCGGAGGAAGGAATTTTCAGTCCTATAAATCAGAGGCAGGCAGCAGTAGGGCCAGCATACTTGGGCTGTGTGAACAAACTTCATTTCCTGGGAGACTGGCCTTCAATCACCCTCTGTCATACTCCACTGATCAGAGGTGGACATGAGAGGAGTTCATTAAGGTGGAAGAAAAATAATATAATAGGTCCTCCCCATGCATGCACTATTCCCGACCCCTGGGGGTGGCAAGACACCCCTTCCTTGTGCTGAGATCCAAAACACATGCGCACACACACACACACACAGTTACTCACCCTGAATATGCTGGTATTCCCCTGCCTAAGCAAATTTCCTTCTAAAAATGGACACCTCGAACATAGCCTGAGGTTTTTTCTGGCTACTTTTCAGATGAACTCAGTTCCACTGTCTGTTGACTCGCTTTGTAATTCTTGGCTGCACTCTGCCGGAGAAGAATCAGGCCCAGCACTTTGTGCAAAAGGAGTCAACAACTTTCCAAGCAAAACAGAAAGCTCAAAGCTCTGCCTGTTGGTTTTGTTTCCTGGCATTCTGAATGGATCTTTTTTTTTTTTTTTTTAGGGGGTAACCTCTACTGCTTCTCTTTATGGTCCTTCAGCACTACTGATTCTGAATTAGGAAAAGGGGCAAGAATGACAAGTAGGTAAAAATTAGAAAATTAAATACAGTGAATGAAAAGAGAAAATATTTTGGGTAAAGGATATGGGAAAAATTCCAAAGGGGTTTTGTGGTTTCAAGAACAAATCATGAGCTGACTTGCTATACAGAAACATGTAAAAGAGCTATAATAAGGCCCAAGAGACAGAGTTGGTGTCTGTCATGGACTGATACAGTGGTGATACAAAGTGGAACAAAATCTCTTCAGACTTCTGAGCTCTTTTGGGCTGGTGACATCCATTTGGGTGCTTTTCACAGAAAGCATAAATTAAAGAAAGACATAATTGATTGTTCTGGCCACTTTGAAACCAGTTTTCATAGTAATGTTTATGTTTATAAAATAAATTAAAAAACCCAAAACAAACCAGAGAGTTTGGGCCCATAGGATTTAGGCAACTGATGTGAAACAAATTATGTTATTTTCAAGGTGCTGCCCGAGTCCAGCTTGAAGCTGATGGCCCCCCTGCGTGATAAACGGAGGCATCCAAGGTTTAGTGAGCTCCTTGCAGGCAGTGTGAATCAATGCCTAGTTATGCTGCTGGACTCAGCTCCTAGAGAAATTTGTGGTTCTGGCCAGCCAGACAAAAGAGCACTGGCACTGCCACCCTTGTATCCTGTATCTTGGACTCTCCATCTGTGATGTCCAGAAGCACCAAATCTACCCAGGAGGAAACAAGAGAAGGATTTTGCTTGAACTGATCCTGGGAACAGACAGTCCTGGAGTCTGGAGAGTGCACTGTGGAGCAGAAGCCTCTGCTCACAGCCCTGTTTTCACATGGCAGCATCTCACGTTCCTTACCTTTGCACAGTTCTGCTGGTGGTGCTTGAGCACATCCCAGCAGTGGTGGCTGTCTGCAGCAGATGCATTCCTTCAGCCTCTGCTGGAAAGGGAAAGCCCAGAGACCTACATCTTTGGGAAAAACAGAGAAAGTTGGGGAGCTTAACAGGGACTGAGGGGTGCACTGCCTTAGTGCATCCTCTCTGAAGATCATACCAAAGAAATTCCCTTCCTTATGATCTCGTTTGAGACACATGGTCTCCAAGGAACACAGCAAGATACATCCACAAGCAGGTGAGCTATCCCAAGGAGCAGCAGACTGCTCCTGGTTTGAGAAGCAGGTCTTATATTAGGGTATAAAATATTCTTTTCTGCCTAAAATCAAGAGGCTGAAGCTGAGGTGAAACAGAGTAGTATTTAATCATCCCAGAAAATGTTGGAGGATAGTCTCAGAAGGTTTCTTGCAGGGACACTTATTGCATAGAAAACACAGAACTGTCTGGTACCAACATCTTCTCTAGAGAGCTTGATCAGACATTTCAGTGGCACTTGATGAATAGTCAGTGAAAGATTTTGCCAGCCTCCCAGATGAAAGGGGTTGCTGGAAAACAGGACTATGGGGTGACTTTTCCACCCTGGCTGTTTATCACCAGACAGGCTGTTTGCAAACCTGCCTTCTTATTTGCTGTGTGAAATCTTTCTGAATGGACTTTAACACTAATATCGAAAAAGACAGCTGTTGCTAATGGATATACATCTCTGTTGGCAATATGCTGTTTAGCATATCTGCATTGAGGAAAAGTTCACTGGGTTTGTTGAGAAGTGTCAGAGGGCAAGGATGAATTAACTCCAAGCTCTGATGGGCTGAAAAGCAGAGGGAATAGGAAAATTGAGCTAAAAAGCTAAGGCCATTGCTGCAGTAAAAGGGAGAGAACAGCATGCAATACTGGTGATGCACTGGTGTACACTGGCTGGCATGAAGGAACTATGGCTGGAGAAAGCCAAGGGTGCTGTCAGAAGAAAGTAAGTGCATGATTGAGGTGTACCCTATACCCAAACACAGCTATATGCCCCAGCCCACTCCCACTACATCAGGGCTCTGTTTGGGTCATTAGTGCTTGTTTTAATTTATTTAGCCAATTTTATCGCTGGAAACACACAGTGATTTACAACCTTTCCTGAGTGCACAGATTAATAAGCCTTCTCCTCACTTCCCCTAGAGACAATTAGCATGTAGCCATGATGGGAAATGACTATGAGGAACATGCAGGCAATATGCTGAGAGAGCTAGACATTGAGCTGAATTCTGCCTACAGAAAAGGTGACCTGAAAGCCACACCCAAGCACAGATCCTCACCTGGAGAGAAAAACCACCTCCATCACTGAGTAGAATGCACAACAAATGGACTGAACAGCTGTAGGGGCACATCTGGCTGCAGGGCACAGAGACTGAATGCAGAGTCCTCTGGGGAGCTGGAATCTACTGGCCAGAAAGAGACAGAGACCTCAGCCTCCTGCACTGATTTTGTGTGTACCCTCAAAGCCCCTCCTGCCTGCTTAGACTGCTCTTGCTCTTGGAGAGAAGAGTGACTTCTTACTGTGTCTGATTTGGGGGCTGACCAAGCACACAGTATGGGGGTGCTCAGTCCCTGATCATGGAGGCATGTGCCAGGAAAAGAAGGGATGTAGGGGCTTTCTGAAGCCCATCAAATCGAAACCCCACTTCAGCACAGTTCTTGGGAATGGCAGAGATTACTCTGTGTGCTCATACTTGGTCCACCATCCCTCTAACAGTTCCAGGCAGATGAACTCCCTGCAAGGGCTCTCAAAGATGTGGATTTTAAAACAAGCACCAACTGTTCAAACTCTTTCAAAATTTAAGGGAAGAGAGATGGCAAAAATATGGTAACAATTTTCTCACCTTTTCACTTGTTTTTCTTCAGCTTACTTAAACTTTTTTTACTTCAGTTCTAAGAAGTTAAAATACTTTCATTCTTCAAAACAGAAAAAGATGCAGATTTTGAGAGAGAAAATTTAAGAAAATGTTGTAAGAAACTTCAGCAAACTTGCAGTCCTTTTTATCTCCACAGGTATTTTTGAAATGATCATTGCCAGGTATGTTCCAATGAAGGTGAACATGATAAAACCCACTTTACAAGCAGGAAAAGTGCAGATGAATCCAAGCATTGGTCTCCTGCCACTCTGGGGCATCTTCTTTTTACTACAGTCCCATAACTAACTACATTGTGTGCTCTGATCTCCATGTAAAGTTGGGGCTGTAAAGGTGCTGTTAATAACCTAACTCTATTCCCACTCCCCTGCTGACCCACACTCATCACCTTGATAAAGGAGGCCCATGGGAACCTGAAAGACTCTTCAGTTGCCCTGAAATCCCACATACATGGTGCAGAGCTATTAACACAGGAGTCACCTGCAATGACAGTGGAATGTGTCCATGACTGTAATTCAGCAAAGCCCTTGGCTGCATCTGCCTGCTATCACTTTCTCCTCCTGGGCAGCTCAGTCCCCCAGCTCTCCTGAAACTGTGAGCATTTTGGACTAAGCCAGAAGCCCTAAAGAAAACGAGGGTGTGATGCCTGTGGCAGCCCAGCAACTTCTTGGAGTTTGCTGGTCTCCATGTATTTTCTTATGCCCCAGGGCACCTGGTCATTGCCCACTATCTCTGTGTGTGCCCACTGCCTTCCTGGCAGCTGCAGCTCACAAACCTTGTGGGACATATGCCCACAGCAATGGTATAGCCTCTTGAGTGACACTGCTGTGATTTTACTCTCCCATTCAGGTTCCAGCAACTGCATTGTTCTGGCACATTGTCCACGGCTCTCCATGGAGCTCATTGCAACAGCAGGGCCCATGTGGATATCTGTAAGGACTGTGTCTAAGTCTCACTTTGAGATATTGAGGACAACAATATAACGTTGCACAGGCAGAGCCTATGATCTCCTGGAAGCATCTCATCTCAGCCAGTAGCTCTGCCTTCTCATTGCTCAGGCCACCCAGGGTTGCTTCCACCCTTGGTCTCCACAGATCCTCCTCTCCCTTCCCACAGCAATGAGGTCTGAGCTGCCAGCAGGACTACAGAATGTTTCTCCAGAAGATGATGGGTCGGAGAGACTGAGGGGAGCGGCTTTTGGGGTGTACTGTGCTGAGTGTGTTGCCTTTCCCTCCCCTCTGAACCCAGCCCCGCTGATCGCCATGAGCGCGTGGGAGGCTGGCTCACTCCAGAGCACCTCTGACACAAAGGGAGTTTTCACCACACCTCTCCATCAATCAAAACTTAAACTTATTTCTGCTTATACGCTACTTCTTAAGTAGAGAAAATAAAAACTAGGTTTAGGCGAGTGCAAATATTTAACAATAAAAAAACCACATTAATTTACCCTTTTTCATTTCTACAGAAGGAACCTTAATGGAGTCACATGACTCTTATTCTAAGTGATAAACCACAGGTCATAAAGCACCACTTTATCACTCTGCACAAGCAGTATAAATAACAGCTATTACCCAACCTCACTCCATCTGATAAGCTCAGAGATTTTTTAATATACATTTCTGATTTTTTTAAATAATATTCATGATAATTTCCTCTTGAACGTTATGAGTCTCTGGCTATGTGGCCCTTGAAACCAGGGCCCACAAGCCCTTGTACCATCTCCCTGATTTATGGCCATGTTGGTTGGGACTGACACCCTAATGAAATCTGTGACACTGCATTAATGGGGCTGTTTGTTACCACCAGAGTTCAGCGGCTGGCTGTAGTCTCAGAGCTGTGCTCAGGAAGGCACATGCAGAGTCTATAAAACCCACCGGGTGGGCAGCAAGCCTACCCTACCTGTACACGCTGTAGCACCACCCCCCAGAGAAGCTACCTGGCAAGGTCCAAGAAAGCCATCTAGGGTCATGGCTCTACACTGCACAAGCACAAGGAGGACACGACAAACTCCAGGTCTTCCCCAGGACCACTGCTACACATACAGACACACATCTCCCAAGCATGTAATTAATACCCAGCCCCCTGTGTGCAGTCATTCAGTTGCACAAGCCACAGCGCATGTGCACCATCAGATTACCCACTAACAAGCACGTGCATACTGAGTGTAACTGACACACGTCCCTTCAACATGCAGGAGTTCTGCAGCCTCAACATGACATGCAGGCAAACAAAGGTCACCCCACATCTCCCTACCATCCTGCCTAGGGCTGGTTTTCCTCTAGCTCCAGACCAAAGCCACAAGACACCATGCAAAATGTGCCCATGGTGTGTGTGTGCTTCTGCAGCAACGTTTTCTTGTGTAATCTACTCTTGTTGACTGAGACATCTGAGCCAAATAGCCACCCAGTTCTCATCAAAACTAATGGCAGTTTAGAGGACAACTCATTTCCTCAGCTCAGAAAAACTGAGCCAGCCTGAACACAACGAAGATCTCATGTATCCACAGCACAATAAAACATATCTGCAAGACAGTTATTTTAATGCCAATATGTCCCTTTTAGAGACCTGTTATCACAAACTCAGTCTTGAAGCTACCATGGTAAACAGAGAGAACTCCAGCTTTCTGCAAGCAGGGTGGGTTAGTACATCTCCTTAGGATAAGAAATCACCCACAATATTTTAACAGATGTACATGCTTGAGTATTTGAACCTATTCTAAACTGGATGAAGTAGTCCCCTACTTTGCAATCAGCACACACTTTCTCTTGAGTTTTACTTGTTTCTGGCTTTGTTTCATTTTTCCCTTTTTAAGGCAGTATAGGAATTCAAATGCAAAAATTCATGTTTGTGCAATGCAGACTTCTGTGCTACAGGAAATAAAAATGCTCAGAGAGAATATTTAGCCTTAATCCTGCCTTGGGATAAAATGCTTAACACTGTACATGCTGCTATAACCATATATCACTTATCAAGTAATGCAACACAGTAGATAGACACTTTCTTCCATCTTAGGTACACACAAGGAAGTGAAGAACACATTCCTGTGTGCTTCATTTGACAACTTGCAGTGTAGGCCTACTCACTGAACTGAAAGTCTGCTTCAGGCACATCTGAAGTGGCACTACTAAGGAGTATGTTGCTGTGCCTCTAAAATCCTGTGCCTTTTTTCAGGATGGCTTTTGTAATATTTTCAATAGTCAAAATGGCTTACCAAGAAATCGGGTTTGACCAATTCGCATCTGCTGGAATTACTAAATAATTGCAAATAATAAAGCATTGAGGTTAAAAATGACAATTTTAAATCAGTAATATTGATGTGTCTGAGTTTCATTTATCCTGGAAAGGAAACAGCTTTGACAAGCCCATATTTTTAAATAAAATGAGTATGGTATTTTTCTATCAGGTCTCTTTAATTCTGGCGTCATAAAAATGTGGTATATCTTTATTGATAGACTAGCTGGTGAATTCTCCTCTCTACAGCGTATATATGTTAACGATTTTCTCAACACTGACATAGAATATGTTTAACCAGATGATTTTTTCTTTTCACTCAGTTACTTCTCTGACCAATAATTTAGTGGGCAGTTCTCAAATGACAACTCTTGAGAAATACACACACCATGTCTTGTTAAGAGTGTATTTTAATGATGTCTTTCTTGACCATGTTTCTTTTTTGTAGAATTGTAAATAGTTCCTACTCTTCTTGTGATCTGTAGCTAAAGGGACACAAGACTGGAGGAGACCAGCTATGCAATCCAGTGCAGCTGCAATCATAGGTGATTTTGCAGCAGGTGTTTAATCCAAAAGAAACCACAATATCCTTCCCTATGCCACAAACCACAGATTTCCCAAAATCCTGAATCAAACATACTTGTACTCAAAAGACAAAAAACAAAACACAAACAAACAAAAAATAAAACCATTTAAAAAAAGAGTTAGAGCACATCACAGGAAAAGAGCAGAAGATACCTGGAGCCTGAGCATCACCCACTGCTGGTAGCTGCATGGGCAAGGAAGTGTGATAAGTGAATAGTCACAGCTGATCTCAGCGCATTGCAAATGTAGCTCTAGTCAGGCAGTAGACGTGCTCTCTTTAATGATATTACTGAACAGATTACATAAATGAGTGAGAATTTATGTAGAGAATTTGCATTTGTTTGCAACTGATCTGAAACTTATAAATACGTTTCTGTATTTACATGCACAAGTAAATTAATATTGATTTCTAACCAGCAGCACCACCAAAATGGCATTCAAGTGCATGTTTCCAGGTGCAAAGTATTTAGCTGGAGAGCAAAGCAAGTGAATTTGCAATGAGAACAGTGACACTGTGGATGCAGTTCTGGAAACGATGATTTGCATTGTTTGTGTTGGCAGCAGTGCTGGAAGGTTGCAGGCACTGTGAGTCTCTCCTGTGCAAGGCACTGTACAATCGCATTGCAAAACAGCTTCTCCCAGCACCCGCTAGAGAGGAAAGCGCCTCGGCGCAGCCACTCAAGTCTAATTCCCCAGTGGGTGCTCATTCCCTGCCCAAAGAGCTTTATTATGTTGGGTGCACAGCTCAGCTAAATGGGTAGGCCATTAAAGATTTACAAGCCATTGACACTAGCTAGCTCAGGGACATTGTGGCTACTGCAAGTACCATGCCCGCTCCTGCATTGCTTCATTTCCAAACCCCTGCACTCCATTACCTCCCTGGATACCTGCCCTCTGCATACATTCAGCACCCCTACTCCCCGGCTTCACAGCCCCCCAAACCCTAACATACCCATGCATTTCCCAAAAAGGACACTTTCACCGGCTACCCAGTTGCCTGAGTCTGTATCCACTCCTTCCCCCACCTTCCTACATACCCTCTTACCTTCCCCAGAGCTGGGCTGCTACCCTGTGCACAGATCCTGGAGTCCCAAGGCACCATCACTCACTGTCCTCCTGCTGCATCCTCAGTCCAGGAGGGAGAGTTTTAGGACAAGGCTGGAGAGGGCAGAGGAAAGAAGAGCTGTTGGGGAGTCTGTGAGTCAAGTCTAGACCTCTCTCCTGTTCACTGGAGAAGGCAATTACTTTACCAAGATTTTGGGTTTTAGCTAAGGTTTTAACAGTCATATGTCTCTGGAATTGCTCCCTGAAACTCCTCCTGATGTTTGGTGCATTTTTCTTGGGTATGCTTTATTGTGTTGGGGTTGGTTTGTTATTGTTGCTTGCAGCCACTGGAGAGTTCCCCTTTCTCTAGTTAATGGCCCATTAACTAGCTCTCTCCAAGCAGGGGTAGGGCCTGGGAATTACTGAGTTCTGGAAAATCCTCACCAGCAAGGAACCTTTCACCAGTAACAAAGTCCTCTTTTCAGAGGGGGCTCTGTGTAATGGGGCAGCGAGGGGGGACAGTTCTTGGTGGGGAGAGATGGGAACAGAGCCCACAGAAGCGTGGGGCACAGGCACCATGGCTGTTTCTTGAAAAAAGACGCTAGCTGTGGGCAAGAGGAGGGAGAGGAGACAGGAGCCGGATTGTTAAAGGATTCAATGAGCTGTGCCCAATGTATTCGAAAGGTGCTTAAGACAGCCAAAGCTCCTCACCAAACACACACCGCTGCGCTGGGAGACAGCACAGCACGTGCCCACCAGCTGCAGAGAAGCAGCCCAGCTCCCCTGCCCCATGCACATCACACCCTCAAGAAGCACCAGGCATCTCCTCAGCTTGTGCCCCACACCTGCATGGTGTGGCCAAGGCAGCAATGCTCCCACCCAGGCACACACACACTGGGACCTCTGACCACCCCAAACCATTCCTGGTCAGTGCAGGTGTGCCCACCCCCCAGGCACCTCACACCAAGTTGCAAAGAGGGCCTATCTCAGATCCTTCTCCTCCCTCCCATCTCCTTCCTCCCAGCTGCACCTTTCCAGGTAGAAAACTATTTGCAAATTTGTGTTGTCTCATTCAAGCAAACCCCATGGCGAGGCCAGAGCGGAGATGCAGGATTTTCCACAGACCTAAAAATGGGGAGACAAAAAAAGTTTTGGGGTCAGCAGGACTAGTGAAACCTGGTTTCTGATGGCTTTGTGTTCTGATTCCTTTGCCCTCCCTCTATCACTACTGCAACAACTGCAGTGAGCAACCTCTCCTTCAGCGGCTCTCATTGCTCCTGAAGGACCCACAGCTTATGTGCTGTCACTGGCTCCAAGCTAGTTGTTGAGCTTGTTGAGTTGTTGAGGCTGTGGATGCCCCCTCCCTGGAGGTGTTTAAGGCCAGGTTGGATGAGGCCTTGTGCAGCCTGGTCTAGTGTGAGATGTCCCTGCTCATAGCAGGGAGGTTGGAACCTGATGATCTTTTAAGGTCCCTTCCAACATTAGCCATTTTCTGATTCTATATGGTGGTGGGCCACTGGGCATGGAGGTGTTGTCTGGCCATCAGAAAAGACAAGCAGAGTAATCCATTGTTGGCACTAATGTAAACCTTTCTGCTTTATACCATCATTAATTTTGACACATTTTGCAGGCACAGAATAGTGTGGTGGTCTCTGTCCCTGTGTCAAGTATGGTTGATGCTGACAGGTAGTTTGAACATTGTGGTGAGGAAAGGGACAAATTACAGACAGTGCAAGTGCTTAGGCTGGGTTACCTGAGCTTAATCTTACAAGAAGGTGACCATTTCAATTTAATCAGTGACAGAATGTATCCTTATCTGCATCTGTAGAACACAGCACAGCTCAGGCTCATGACCATAAGCAATCAGCTTGCCACAGTTTAATCAAGTAGCTCCCATCAGCTAAGCTACAGAAATCACTGTTCTTGGTTGTCTTGTGGCCCATCTTCCCTACAAAAATAATTCACCTTCACCCAGGAGGGTTGAGCTCCTCTGGGCCTTCTGAAATACCATGGGACAGTCAAAAGTGAACCCACACTCACAGTCGCTCACAGTAGCTCAGCACACAGGTCTGCCAGGTAATGACCCACAGGCTATGTGGAACACAGCAGTGCCAGTGTTCCTCCTACCAGTTCAACTCATCTCAAACACTGCAAACTCAATCACCATTTCTGGTGCCCTATAGATGCCTACCTGTAGCATCTCCCAGTGTAGGAAATTGTAACTCTCTCAGCACTGCTGTGACAGCCTGGTACTATGACCTCTAGACCAAGATTAGGAAAAGCAAAGTGACAAAGCTAGGCCTTAAGGCCACGTAGGAAGCCTGTATCAGAAAAGAGGAGTGAAGGCCAAACCTGGGTGTCCGTATCTACTGGGGCAATCCTAAGACTGCCTGCACAGACCAGCGGACACACCTGTGACACACAGCAGTGGTGCTGGCTCTGGTGCTGAGGGGTACAGCTGTGGTCATCTGGAGCATAGAAAAGCCAGATGCCTGATGCTGCTTCTACAAAGAAAGGTGCTATCAGACTGCTGAGATTGGCTATCACTAACGAGTACATACACCCACAGACACACATATCCAGCATCCCATACAGCATGAGAAGTGCATGGTGATGCACAGAAGACACCCCACAGCAGGGCCTGGCGCTGTCTGCACGCCCAGGTCACAGCACAGGGGGGTGCACAGAGCACACTGCAGCCCTGCACAGCTGCTGCAGCATGCCCGTGCCACAGCAGAGATGAACAGAACTTGATGCCACAAGTGCACTGGCCCCATGGCAACACTTGCCACCACTTGCTGCTCTGGGGCCACCTGCCCCTATGGCCATGGTCCCAGTATGGCCAGCTATCTCTCTAAGGGGCATCCTTAATCTGCACAGTACTAATCCACCAACAGATTGCCATGACTGATAAAGCAACAGTTTCTTACCTTGCATTTTTTGTACATCTCAAATTTCATCACAAATTAAGCAATCATGATTACCTTCATTCTAAAGGCAGGGAAACTGAGGTACTGGATGGCCCAATGTCTCCCAACAGAGTGGTGGCAAGGGACCACAGAGACACCCAAATTCCCTAAATTTCAATCCAGTGTGCAGGGACCAGATTATTTTGTGGAGAATATTCAAGGTATGATGCCCACACAGGTCTTCATGGCAGCTTGGGTAAGACCAGTTTTAGACCCAGGGTGGTCTAGGACATCTGGGTGGCAGGGCAGGAGGGAGACATTCTCTAACAAGATTTTTCCACAGAGAAAGCCCTGAAAAAAAGTTCAGCGTAAGGTCCTGGTGAAAAGGATGCCTGCACGGCCACCCGCACTGTCCTTTAGTCACTTCCAAGCTGGCTGAAATTCTTGGGAAAGTGAAAAAAAGTATATAGGTGGAGACAGAAACTAGCTCCACTGACCACTCACACCAGTTGACATTAAAAAGTGCTGACAGCGGAGAGGGAGGAAAGGAATAGACCAAGGGCCACTTTCATCTCACGACAGTCTCCTGCCAGCCCCAGCCACTGTGTCTCCCTCCCACCCCCCCTCCTGGCCCCTTGCTTTCCTAGGCATTTATTAAATAGGGTCACAGCCCGCATTAGAGTCCCTCCCACAGCCCTGGCAAAATGAAAACACTTGCCCATCCCTGTGACCCCCGCTCTCCCAGATCTCCGTCTCCTTTGCCATTTCCCCCTGCTCCAGAACCAAGATCTCCACCCCACTGCAACCTTGAAGTTTCACAGACAAACATCAAGGCAAAGGGCTCCAGGGAGGGGGAAGGTGTCCCCCATTTTTTTCCCCTCTTACATTAATTATCTCATTTAGTTGAAAGAAAAGTCAAAAAATGGAGCTTTCCCTTGGCAATTTATGGTGCTGGAGCAGTAATTTATGGCTCAGTGCAACTTTATTTTGCTCCTTTTTTACACACACACAGAGATACACACACACTTAAGGAGACACTAACCTGAATTTATCACACTAAGTACCTGCCTGCTAAAAGTAAAGGACTGACTGACCATAATTTACAAGGCAGGATGGGGAGGGGTTCACATGTGGGAGAAAACATTTAGAAGAGTTAATGTTTGAAAGTTGGTCTTTGAAGGCAGGAGGCTCCTCTGGACAGAATGAGAAAACCTCACTAATTAAAACTGATGTATCAGTTTCAGAAGAAGAATGTACTGTTAATGAAACTGTGTATGAGCAAAAACAACAGGCAGCCAGGTTAGCCACAACAGCTTAGACACCCTCCAGGGAGAAGGTCCTGATTTCAGCATCAGACCATTAAGACCTGAGGTCTAATTCGCTGGGACAGTAGCCAAAACCTCCTGTTGAAGTGTCTGGTCTGATGCGGGACACACAGCTTGGGTGCAGAAGCAAATGTGGGTCATCAGTGGGGTCTGAATCATGGCCATGGCATGCCAGCAATGTGACGGGCTGCCACTCCGCTCCAGCTGGAGAAGGGAGGAGACCCTGTGCCACAGACGTGCACTAGTTGTTTCAGCAGTAACCAGGCACTGAGGATGGCCAAAGTAGAGGGCTTGCCTGCCCCAAAATGCTGACCATCAGGGCATGCAACAAAAGGGAAAGAGCAGAGGGCACAGAGAGGGGTATGTGAAGGGCCCAGGGCCACCCTGTGAGCCAGCTGCAGAGCCAGGTCTTGTCAGCATTTGCACCTCCCCGAGCCAGCAACAGAAGCCTCCTTGTGTGGTGCTGGGGGAGGCTTATGAGAGAAAAACCAACTCATGACTTGGAAGAGAATCCCACACATTATCCAACTCACCAGGGAGACAACCAGCAGAAATAGCTCATCCCAGGCCTGCAGTGAGACAAGTGGCTGCACAAGGCATGGCCAAGCCAGCAGCTCTGCACAGTGTGCTTGGGGCACTGGCATGGAGGCTTTTGTTTGGCATCACAAATCATGCCAAGGAGGGTTTGGGGCACATGTGGCTTGACAATGCCTGCATATATGAATTCATAGGTACCCACCTATGAACAAAGCCTAACCTTTCCCAGATCCTGCTCTGTCTGAAACCCTCCATGTAGCCACACACTCATTTTTTCAGGCTGTACCTCCTCTAGGAAAAATGGAAAGGAGAGATCAAATGGGAACATCCTGGCTTAATCTCTGCATTTTCCAGTGTAGCTTCCTGAAGTGTCTTCTTCCCATCTAGGGATACCTGTGAGGGTTCCCTGAGTGCTTTCCACAGCCAGCCCTCTTCTCCAAATCTCTGTGACTGATGTGTAAGGGAGAGGTCCCTCCTCACACTGTATCCGGGAAGATGAAGGTAGTGGAGTCTGAGCAATTAAGTATGCCAAGGTAAGAAATACGTGCAAAGCATCTCAACTGCTAGTTGCTTTTTATCTGCACACATGAACTTCCCTAACTAAACAAGGTACCTCTGTCTTACAGCTAGGAATGTGAGCCATAGGACTCATCTAGTGACTTGTCCTGGGTCACATAGCAAGCAAATGCCATTAAATCCATCAGTGAAGTGCCAGGTGAGACAGCTGTAGCCAGACGATTCTTCCACTCTCAGAAACCTGTACTTCATGTGGTTGGGCACTGACTTTAACTCCATTGTCTTTATACAGGACAACATCCACAGTTTCCTCCATATCACAGAATTCTTTGTCCTTACAACCTCAAAATCCTTGAGAAATCATAAAAGGGATTTGAGAAACACACATTACCCAAGTGCAAATTTGTTAAAATATTAGCCTTTCTGAAAACTATGGTCAGTGTTCCCGTAAAGTGATGGGGCTCTGCATCAACTACTGTACACCAGACAATAGCCCCTGCTTGTCAATCAACCCAGAAAATTTCTAGAGAAAACCAACAACCCCCCCAGAAGGTGATTTGTATGTAAACACAGAACACCCATTCCTTTTGGTAGGGAAACTGTTCTTTTTCTTACTGCTTTCTCTGTAGACTTCAGCTTGCTCACAAATCTTACAGCAACACACAGCTGTGGCATTAAACAGGTGAGGAGAATAAGTTTTTTTTTCTTATTGATTTAGGGACAGTTTCATTTGTAAGCAAAAGGGCAGCTGTCAATAGACTGCATGATATAAGGCACCAATCCAGAGAAATCTTAAGCACGTGAGTGCTTGGGAGCAGGCACAGGATTCAGGGCTGTTGAATTTGGGCCAGCAGCATAAACCAGGCTCTATTTCATGTTGCATCATATTGCATGAATGAGAGGGAAGTATTAAATGCGAGAATGGAGGGGGAAGAAGAAGAAAGCCTCTATTTCTTGTCCAATAATGTTAGCAATGTACCTATAAAAACAAAACAAGACTAATCTTCATTCTTCTGGGTTTTTCAGGGAGCTCTGTCTACATTGTCTGTTTTGTTTAGATTGCACACTCTTCACAACAGAGATTATCTGTATTTTATGCCTTCTAAAGCACTGGGCACTTTTATATAATAGTAATAATCTGTTAAACATAAATAAAAAGATTAGAGCAAGCAAGTGATGTTGCAGAATTGTTTCTGCTCGAAAAAGAGTAGCAAAAATCCAGTTAAAAATTGCTATGTTGATAACAAGGAGGGAATAAGTCCATAAAATCTATAAATATGTGTCACCTTGGCGTCATGCAAAGTACCCTGAGCTCAACCAAAGCTTTCTGACACTCTGAGGGACTCAGTGGAAGTGTGCAGGATATTAAGAGTGACAAGCCATCAGGACTGCAATATCAGAGCAGTAAGGAAGGAAAACCGAGGAGGGTGTCAGCTCAAATTGTCATTATCCCTGTTCAGGAAACAGCATTGAGCAATGCAAAGCAGTGTCAGGAAGAAAAGAGGTCAGGACATCTGGGGTCTAATCCCCCAGGGATCCTGCACCCATTCAGAACCTGGAACTGACTGACCTCTGCATCACTCCCAGTCCTGCTTTTGTCATCTTGAACACAGGGGTGACTGTTTTCCCCTGCTCCCAGGGTGCTCAGGGTGGAGGTGTGAGGGGGCAGATGAAGCTCCACACCCGGGGAAGGGCATCAGGGCAGTGGGAGGGACAGTGCAGTGTGGTGGGAATGGGCAGCACTGGGCAGCACCAGGATGGAGAGGAGGAAGGGAGGGAGAGGAGGGAAAGGCCTATAATCCCCTTGGTAAATCCACGCCTGAACTATAAAAGGATAATCCATGTGCAACCCTGGCCCCACTTATAGGATTTAGCTCTTAGTGTGGAATACTAATATTTGGCTGTTTGTTTACCCCTGTGAACTAATTTGGCAGATTCTTATGATTCTCACAGGGAGAATTTATTTCGATTTTGATATTACTCAAAGCCTTGGGTCTAGTAGTTGTAGGATTATATGCAAAGCTCTGAGCAGACTTTTAAAATCCTTTTCCTTAAGAAATAACTGTTTGTTGTGGATGCAGCAAACAGCTTGAAAGCTGACCTGCTGTTCCACAATACAATGGCATCTGAAAATAAGCTGTTTGCTAATGCTTTTTTTTTTTTTTTTTTTCCTTAACATGGTGAATTTTAAGCCAGTTTTGCAACTGAGAAAGGTGAATGGGGATCAAGCCCATGATTTTTGAAGAGTCAGCACAGTTAAGCCAGACTCTGCTTGCAGGTTCACACTGGCTTGGTGAGCTTCAGTGCCTGGTTGCCTGCTCCTACCCCAATGGCATTGCCTTGTGAGAACAGTGTTGCAAGCAGAAATGAGATCCTTCCAGCTAAAATAACATGCAGACTTTGGGGAAGAAAAGGGCACGGGAAGAAAAAGGAGACGTGTTAGGATCAGGAATTCAGCCTTCAATTAAAAAGTAACTTTCTAACCTTGGACAAAGCAGACAACAGCCTGAAAATGTGATGCATGCACCCCCTTAAAACAGAAAGCCAGTACAAGAATCCTAACTATTTTATTTTTATAATGTTGCTGGTTTGAGTGTTTGCTATTTGTTTTTTGAAGAGCTAAAGTTGTTAATACTAGGAAAAAGGTGTCCTTTTTTAAAATGCAAAAAACATTTCATTGCAAAGTATAAAAAAATGGAAGGAAAATGACAGTTCCCTCTAAATGTATTTGTTGTTGTTCCTTTCCCTAACTGTCCTGAAAGAAATTAAAGGTTGTAAACATAATCACAATTAGGAGCAGAGCAAGCTGGGATATTTGCTGAAGATTTGACTCTCAATTTAGGAAACTATTTAATTTTAATTCTATGTCCCAAACCATTACTTCTAAGAAGATTTAAGTGCATTCCTAAAGTAGAATAACTGCAGAAGGGTTTCGCCAAATCAGGGCCTTGAGGAGAAAGCTGGCAATAAGATCACAAAATTTGTAATGATAAAAAAATTCTCTCTCTTAGTAAAAATAGAGGCAATTCCTAAAAAATCCCAAACTTTCATAAATCAGGCAAACAAGAGAGGCAGATGAGAATAATATAATACATTGGAAATGATGCAAAAATAATTTAAATTATTCACACGTTTTGGAACTTCATGGGACAAAGAAGAGAGGGCGAAAACTTGGTGGATAAATAAGGGCCACAAGCAAAATTTGTGCCTAGCAGTTTAAGCTGGAAACACAAGGTACAGGTCCTAGGAGCCCAAGAGCAGAAAGTTTTCAGAGGATGCGTGTGCATGAGAAGTACCTGCTTTATTTTCCTGCTCTTCAGATCCTGCTGTGACTTGCTCCTTTGCACAACTTCAGCTTCTCGGGCTGCCTGATTCCCACAGCCGACCGGGGAACAAACTCCCCTCGGCGCACACTTGCTCGTCGCCTCGGCTGGGCTGGGCAGAGAAGGGAATGCTTGGGCACTCTGCAACCCGTCCTGTCATTCCCACCCATACCCTGAAAATCTGTGTGTGTTTAAATATACAGATCTGTTGTCATTTTTACCCCTCACTCAAATGCTGACAGCCAGTTCCATCTCTGGTAATACCTGTTAACAATTAATCTGAAATTATACAGCGACTGGAAAAATGTTCTTTAAATGAGTGATATTTTCCAAATTTTTTTTCCAAAGACAATGGAAAGGAAAACAATGTATTCATACAGACAACAGGGAGGGAGGGCTTGGCTGTCTGATTTTCCAGGGGTTTGGACTTATTTCTGTTTCCTCCTCTTTTCTTCTCAGCTTGTTTTCTGGTGACAGGATTGAAAAGCCCCAAACATCACCCAAAATTGGGTGGAAAACATACTACACAAAGGATTTGAAGGGAGCAGTTTGTTTTGTTTATTAAAAAGATCAAGAGGTGATTTGCTTCCCGCATATAAATTTCTACCTCGGGAATAAATACCAGGTTCTAAAGAAACTTCAAACTGCCAGAGAAAGCTGTAACAAGAGCCAATGGATAAATGCTGAAGCCAGACAAAACCAAATTAAAAAAAAAAAGTACTGAATCTTTTTTGTTTTGTTTTACTTTGTCTGAGGAGGTCAGGGTGATTTGCCACTAGAGCAGGCTGTTACGGGAAGCACTGGAGTCTCCCTTTCTCAACATCTTCGGCTCAAGACTCACATTCTTTCGGAAAGAAAGTTATTGTATTCACTAGATGGGTAACAAGGACAGTCTCTTCCTTGCATTACACAGGCAATCCAATAAAATAATCTGAAAGTGTTTTGTGAGCATAAACTGAATAAATAACTTTGCATCCCTCAGCTTATTTTTTAAAAATCAGGAAAGTGAGGAAAAAAAAATCCTCCACAACTGAACAATCATTCTTATTACAGAAAGTTTAAAAAAAAAGGTGAAAAATTTGTAGCAGCAAGAAGGAATCTGAAGAAAAATGATGCCAGGATGCAGGACAGAGTAAGGCAGCAGCCTCACTGCCAGTTGGGGCTGGCAGGGCTCTCCCCCAGTGCCGCAGGCCTTTGAGGAAGGAGCTGCTCAGGCTCCATGGAGAATCCTGCCTTGCCGATTTCCAGCTGAGCAGCTTTCCACACTCAATGGCCGTCCCTGCTGCTTTCATGCAGGGATGTACTCTAGCTCAGAAGAGAGCAGTTCTGTTTAGATAGCCCCCAATCCTAGCTTTACCTCATCCCTTCCAGCAGAGTCACTGTAATTAAGATTTGTTAAGGTTTGGAAGAAATCTCATTAATCAGATAAGATCTGAACTTTATTTTCTTTTTAAAGACCCAATTTGATCTCTCTTGCTTGTGATAATTGCTCTCCTCTTCTAACATGGAAATTCATTTTCCAGGCACATAAAACACAATAGATTTCCATTGTCAACAGCAGAAACCCCAGGGGAGTTAAAAATATTCCTCCAAAGGCAAAAAAGAGTCTTGGGATCAAATCCAGATGCAAGCAGGGAAAAGTAGCATTAGACAAGGTTCTGTCAGAGAGAGGTGAGGTGAGAGAAAGGAGATTGTACAGTCCCTAAAAGGGGCAGGGGTTTACCAGGAGAAAGAAAGGCAACAGGATCCCCACTGCTGCCCTGCTGTCAGGGCAGAGCTGTCAGGTCCTACTGAAGGACCCTGTGCAAAGAGGAGAAAAGTTGTTGCCACTCCTGGTCCCTGACCTGAGTGGAAAAAATCATCCTTCTCCTGAGTTTATCAGAAACCAGTACTTCAAAGAACCATCAGAAAAGCTCCTGAATGGCTGACATTTCACATGAGGCAGCACCAGGATAAATGACACTGTGTGAAATATACTCCACCACATCAAATCCTATCCATCAGCAGGATTCCTGGTTTCTAAATGTCAGGTGTGCAATGGGAACTCCTCAGGAACATCTAAATCAGAGGGCAGCTCCCTTACCCACCACCACTCCCCATCATGCCTCCCCATATGACCCACCAGCACAGCACCACGCTGAGCCCAGGCAGCCAAGCACAGGTGTTGGGCTGAGAGATGCACACAAATCAGGTGTGCAGCCAAGGGACAGGGCTGGGTGCAGAGGTACCACCTCTCCCCCCATGGACTGCAGTCCCCAGGAGCAACAGGACAGGGGCACATGGCATCCTCCTGCCCATTCTTCAGCCTCAACCCATCATATCAGCCCAGTCAGTGGGCACCAAGCCAGGTGCTGGGCTCACCATCTTCCTCCTGCCCAGAGCCCTGTGCCCTGTCACCCCACTGGCAGGCTGGTCCCCTCAGCCTGTGCCCTGCTCTTTATATCACCCTTTCTCTGATTTCTACCTGGACCAGAAGAACATGAGCCCCAGCTGCACCAAAATGCCAGTGGCTACAAGCAGCCTCCACTCTCCTAAACTGTCACAGGGAGAATAAACCGAGCCACAGTTTTCCAGCACTCCCAGGGGCCACAAAATCCCATGGCAGCAGCAGTTTCCATCACAGCTCAGCCCAGCCACCTTCTGGAGATGCTGAAACTTTGGGGGAGCAGACACAGATAGAATGCACTTACTGGCTGGCAATGCTGGCTGTGGGTGACCAGAGTGGCCAAAGCAGGGCGAGTCCCCCACACCACTGGCCAAGGGGAAGCCAGGGGCCAGGCATGGCTGGCACACAGAGAGGTGCTAATAGAGACCTAGGGCAAATGTCCTGGCCCTGCCTGCCTCTCTCCCTCTCTTTGCAGAGAAAATCTGCAAACATATTAATCTCATCTCACACACAAACCCTCTGTCCTGATCCCAGAATCCATATATTAGGAGATTTACATAAATTACCAGCTATCAATAGGGCACATGAGGTGTGGCTGAAAGCCAGCACCCTTGCCAAGAAAACAGCACAAGAGGATTGGAAAGGAGGGGGAAGGAGGGGGCTGCAGAGACGTGCTGGGAGCACAGCCCTGATGAGCAAAGGTTTAGGATGGTGGTGGCTGGGTCTCTGAGTCACTCGCCACAGCCACCATACCCTGCTTTGTGGAAGCAAAGGCCTCTTTTTCCTCTCTACGCTCTGTGCTGTAGCAGCTTCCTTCCACACCTCCCCCAGGAAGGAAGAGTGAGCAGTGGGGTCTTGCCCTGATGGGTGCTGGGGAGCATGCACTGGGCCCATGCCTGTGGTCTGGATGTGGTGGTGTATACATAACAGGGAAAAGGGGATGAGTTCTTCACAGTTGTGCCTTGCTTTATTTGGGGCTTTCTGTTTGCAGTCTAGGTCAGAGCTTACCTTAGCCTCTAGCATCCTCAAGCCTCAGGAGCTCTGAGGAACCAGAGCTCTCTGGGTCCACTGAGGAGTTCAACAAATCCCTAACTCCCTCTTGTTTCTCCCTGAGTGGCTTTGCCTCTGCTGGAAGAGGTGGAAGGCAGGAGCTCAGCCACCAATCATGCTGCCTGACCAGAGGTAGAATGCACTCCACTTTAGGTGCACTGAAAAGGGTAGTCAAGCTTCTCTGAGCCATGATAAACATAGGTGATGCTTGGTGAGGGTTATGAGAGCCATATACAGAGCCCTGGCATGCAGATACAGAGAAAACCTCCAAAACAGTCCCCCTTCCAATGTGTTTCCCAGGACAGACCTGCTCCACAAGAGGGCTGATGGCTGAGCATAAGGCAGACCCAGAAGTACTCAACAGGCCCCACTTTGAGGGCACACCACTGTGATGCTAGTTTGCCAGCTCCATCTTCTTGGTATCGGGGCCTGGGGCACACCTCCATTCCTACTATCCTATGTCTCAGATGTGCAAAATAGACTCCGGACAAGTCTCGGGCAAGCTCTGGTCCTAAAAGGGGACACGGCTGGGTCCTTCGCGGGATGGGCAGCGTGCCTGCCTCTCCCGCAGCACCTTCTGAGCCTCCGAGGCAGCAGCCCTGGAAAACCCCGCTGTGAAGAGCCCGTGAAGGGCCCCGAGTCCGTGTCCCTTTTGTCACCAGCCCTCCGCGGCGGATCCCCCGCTTCTCCCGCGGTGTTTTGCTGCCCTCGCGGGTCCAGCGCGCACATTGCAGCCTGCGCACCCGCCCCGCAGCACCCCCGCCTGCACCCTTCCCTGCCGAAAGCCCAGGCGCGGATTGTTCCTTCTCAGGGCAAGTGGAACAGGCAGGCAGCTCGCTGATTTGGGTCTGGAGCAGGGGAAGAGGGACAGGGAACACTCAGAGGGGGCTTCAGGGAAGACACACCTCACTGGGTGTGGAAAACAGGGTGAAGAACAAAAGTGATCACAGGAGCTAGAGCATCACCTCTCCTTGGAAAGGGGCATCACAGGTCACTTGTCCTTCGTCCTTTCCTCTGGATGGGCAGACACCACAGCTAAACCCAACGTGTCCACGGGCCGCTGGGGCTCTCTGATGGACAAATGTGAGTAAAGCAAGGTCCTGAAAGCTTTTTCTAAACTTGAAGTGCACCCCAGTATTATTTCTAGTGCTGAGAAATATGAAAAAGCAGCCAGTGTTGCAATAAAACAAAGCAATGTGAACCACAGAAAACAGGCCTGGACTTAAATTACCTGCTAGAGAAGCAGATTAAACACGGTAGAACTTCTCTTTTGTTTTATGGTTGTGGGGAAAAACCCTACAACCCACAAAGGGAAATGTGAGTAGCTGACATTAGCTGTCTCACACACAAAATCTCCCAGCAGTGTGACCAGAGTACACACAGACCTCAGCAGGATTGCACTGGTATAGGACAAGATATGTAGCACAATGAAAATACGACTTGTCTCATATGCTTGTACTTGTACAGCACTTAGCACAGCAGTCAGCATCCATCCTGCAATGCCAGTGTTCAGGTGTAGGTACCTGTTCTCATGTACATCCCCAGCACCTGTATCACCAGTCTGGAAGAGGCAAGTCCAGTCCAGTTCTAGCAACTGGGTTCCAAAGCTAAGGCTGAAACTTGATTCAGGTTCACACCTGCTGCCTCTAACACATCAGAACTCTGTGACAGGGGAGATGATTTTCACAGGAAAGCGGCTCCTGCAAGACCTCAGTTTGGAATTTAGGTTTTTGACTCTCCGGATAGCTTATCTTCAAACTCCTGCAGTGGCTTGGGCACCTCCGCGGGCCGAAACCACCCGCCTTCCGGGCTCTGGGCAGCCCCCGCCCCACGGGCAGCCCCCGCCCCGTCCCCCCGAGCCCCGCACGGAGCGCGGGCTCCACGCCGTGGCCAGGCGGCAGCAGCGCGCGGGTGGGTGCGGGACGGGCAGCCCCCTCCCGGCGGGTCATCGCGGCTGTGCCCACGCAACCCCCGCCCCGGGGTCACTGCTACGCTCCCCTGTAGCTCCAGGTCCGGATGCCTTCTCTCGCTTTTCTGCAAGGGAGGGTGGTGGTTTTGCCTCTGTGCCTTCTTCTTAGGACGGTTTTTTCATTGCTCTCCTCTGCTTACCTCATACACCTTGATTTTTGTCAGCACTGGTGTCCCCAAACCTGGTCACAGCCCAGACACTTAAAAAATCAGCCTCTTTGACTCTGAGCTCTCCTCTCTTGGACCCACAGGATGGCCCCCTCACACTCACTCTCTGATAATTCTGCTGCCTTTAAGCATTTGGGAAAGCAATGCCATGCCCTCAGCTGCCAGATCCTTAGGCTTTCGTATCCCACCACAGCCACCACATTTCATGACAGCCCTCCCACAGGGCTGTACCCTGAGGCCAGGGATTACCATAGGAATTTGTCCACCCACCTCTGCTTTTTTGCTGTCCCAATGTGGTGGATGCTTGCAGACACATGCAGCATCAGGCTGATCTTTTTGCCCAGGCACCTGGAAACTTCTGGGCAGTGACTGGTTGTGCCCAGGGTGCAAAGCTAGTGTTTGATGGTACCTTCCCAGGGCAATACCTAATAAATCAGCAACAACTGTCCAGACTCTTTGATGCAGGAGGCATCAAAGGACCAGAATGAGCAAGCGCTGGCAGCAGTTTTGTCCTGCTCAGAAAGGAGCAAGAGGGTCTGACAGCTGCACAGCAACTGCCAGAGGTGACAGCAATGCCTTGGCTGCCTGCACCAGAGAAGACAGCTCATCACAGCTGCTCCTGAGGAGCAGAGTGACCCTCACAGAGCTGGAGAGCCACTTTGGGAAAGGCAGGTCATCATTGCAGCACCTCAGACTGCACGCAGGAATAAAGGCAACAGCCAGCCTGATGGCAAATCCTCCCACACGCTGGTCCCACCTGCAAGGCCTGGCTGTTGTGCACAGGCAGCTGCAAGCCAAACAAACCAAAAATCAGCACAACGGGTGAAAATGGCACCCAGAGGTCAAAAGCAACTTGAATACTGGGGGCCAGGATAGCATGCACATTTCTACACAGGCTCCTGATGCTGACAGAGAAGAACCCACAGTAAAACCAGACAAATTTCAGTTAAAAAATGAGATCCAGTGACGGGTTTTACATGAAGTGATGGGGGCCTTTCACCTCTGGAGGAAATTCCTCAGAGCAGCAGTAGATTTTCTGTCCCAGTGCCTTCAAACACTGACAGGAGGCCCTTTGGGAAGAAGGGTTTAGACAAAAGAAACCAAGAGAATTCCCTCAGTTACCTACAAGCTTACACCGAGTGACTGAACAGCTGCTTCTTGACTTAAAAATCTCTCCCTGGTTGTGCTTGAGTTGTACAGCTCTTTCAGGTGTGACAGGCAGGCCTGCCTCCAGTACCATAGCCTCCATGTGGATGGGGACAATGGGACAGTGACTCAGGTGGCTTCCTAATCTGTCACAGGAACAGCCAGCACGTGCACTCTATCAACTCTACCCTTTCCAGATTGCCTATCTGAGCATCAAACCACCTACTGCAGCAAGCAAGAGGAGAGTGTTCACATCCTTGACCTGCATAAAGAGCACCACCAGATACCTGCCTCAGAAAAGCACTTGAGCCACGGGAGCAGTGAGGTGACTGTACGTACTCAAAGGGTGCAGTCTTCTGGTTCACCAACTATCTACAAAAATCTCTTACACAGTTGCTCATGAACCTCCCCTCTCCTCTGATTATAAGCCAGAAGAAAGACCCATGTGTCATCCTCCAGAGGACCTTCACCAGAGTCACAGCAACTGTACTGCAACTCTTGAGGCACAGAAGCAGCTGCCAATGCAGTGGAACCTATTTGCATGTCAGGCCCAGGGGCAAGATATCCACAGGAAGCCCTAAAGTCTCTCCTCTATTAGTCCATCTCAGAAGTAGCTCACCCTTGTGAGCAGCTCAGCAAAGGCTCTCCCAACTAAGTCCCTACTTTCCCAGAAACTCCGCAAGGTAACTGGTATACATAAGCTCACAAATGAAGGCCCTGCTTCAGCCTTGTTTTTTATTCTCTCATGCTGACAGGCAATGCCATGACTGACAACTCATGTAGAAGACCCCTGGGATGCCAGACACTCCAGACCTTTAGCTGGGCCCATGTATGCCTCAAGCAAACACACCAGAGTAAGCACCTCCAGCCATTGCATTTACACTTGAATCCACTCAGGCCCGGACCACAGCTCTACTCACTTTACCCAGAGGCTTCCTGCCTATCAGTGATCTGACTCCAGCTCTAGGGCAGGACGAGTGAAGTGACTCACCTCTGATATATTTGAAATTCAAGGAACATGAAGGAAACACAGATTACAGTGGAGAGCCTTGAGAGGTCCATAGGTCCTGAGGATGAATTTTCATGTAGCACCATGCACGAAAGGCTCACAGGAGGATTTATGTGATGGACAGAGAAGGCAGCAGATATTAGCTGGGACTGATGACACCAATGTACCTAAAAATGGAAAGCCTTACTATACTACCATCCTGCCCTTCTCTGTGGAAACAGGGCATTATCTCCACCCAAATCCCAGCAGACATGACCTTCTCTCTCAGCTGGCAGGAAGTAAGAGCTAGTGAACTCAGCAGAGGGCTGAGGCAGTAGGCAAAGACTGTTTTTGAAGGCACCCTATGTACATGGTCTAGGAAACTTCTGCCTTCAGATTTACGTGCAGACTGATGAGATCAAGGAGACAAAGGACAGGGATTATTAACCCCTTTTTTCATGTGTAGAAGGGAGGCTCAAACCCCCTGGGTTTAGTGCTGCAGCAGCATAGAAGTACCCAGAGAAAAGATCAAGATGGCAACAAGCTACAGTCCATAGGTAGTAAAATAGAGAGTGGAAAACTAGGAGGAAACTAGTTCAAGCAAATACAGAGCCCTTTAAAAGGGACAAATCTCAAGAATAATGTCACATTTGAATTTGACCACTGGAAAGTTCTTTAAGGGCTGGCTTTGTCTAAGGTTATAAAGACAGGGAAATTCTGAGAGTAAATGGTTCTCTACTAAATGGAGGTAGGCATACCTGTGAGAAACGGCATCAGCTCACGACAATGCCTCAGCCCAATTTACTAGCAGGACAATGACTTTCCTATGGTACTTCTGTATCAGCAAGAGAAAGCATACTCATAGATGTAAACATCATGAATGCCTAAACCAACAGGTGACACAAAGCAAGAAACAGAATCTCTCTCTCTAGTATATCATGTTTAAGTAGATATGATTAAAAGCATTAATTTCTTAAATGGATAAAAACATAATGAAAATAAACATTATTTTAAAGCAATTAATTAAAAGCTTATCCCACCATTAATCTCACTGATCCTATCCAGAGTTGAACACAGAAGTGTGGCAGGTATGTTGTCTTACTGAGGTCCAGCCTTAGGCAGTTTGTCAGGTAAAGCCAACAACAACTACAGGTCTGCCTGTAATCTCACTGAAGTTGCACTTTGCTAATGATCCAGTCACTTGGGTCTCCATTTCCAGGATCGTATCCAAGAAAAGGCATGTTCTCATGGCTGTATATGAACTAGCATGAAAATGAAAGGTCTTAGCAGAGATTAAGAGAGCCTACTGATCTACTCACATCAGTTTAGGGCCCCACTATGTTCCTTATTTTCCTGAGTAGCAAACACTTATAGTCCAGAAACATTGATTTTGTCAATTTTTATTTAATTTGGGCAGTTTTTAGTGTCACTAGTTAGTTTGGGAAGACTTCTCCCCAGACAGGATTAGAATCAGCCAGGCTTTGCTGAACCAAGCTGCCAATACCCTAGGGATTTCCTATTTGGTACCCTCTTCAATCCTCTTTCAGAAGCTGTTCCCCGATCAACAGCTGAGCAAGTCTGAACACCAGATCCAGGACTTCAGGGCAAACTTCAAGGCTATGTTCCTCCTAGTCCTCAAGCTGCTTTTCTGTGTCCCCTGGGAAAGGCACAGCCAGATAACAAAGTCAAGGTGTATTTCTCCTCCCAGCCTCAGGTAACCTTGTTCATGTCAGGAAAAGATAAGTCAGCATATGGTAAGAGGAGAAAATGCCTTTCAGGTAATTCTGTCACTCAGCAAAAATAACTTTCACATGCTGGCCTGACATACCTTTGTTCCCTGTAAGCACTGGGATCCAAGCAAGAGGTCTGGAGATGGACAATCAGCTCAGGCAGTGAAGTCCCATGGTGTTGGATGTGAAAGACCCAAGTGCAGTGCCAGCAGATGACAGATCTCCTTTAGCAAGGTGCAAATAGTTGCCCTCAGGATTTGTCCTGCTACAGGCTCTGCAATACATGGGAAGGGGCTACCTCAGGCAGCATAAGCAGATGGAGCTTGGAGGCACAAGAGGTGAGTGGGACCCAGCACTCACTTTCTGGAAGGCCAAGCCAGCTGTTAACCTGCACTGCTTCTGCAGCTCCCAACCTGAGCCAGGCCTGATCCACCTAGCCCATCAGTTCTGCCTCATTGACCACACACAACCTCTTCCAAATGCTGCTGTAAACAGCAGGCTTATGGAGAAAGCTGGAAGGTGGCACTGGGAAGGTTCACAGGCCACCTCCTGGCTCTCTCCTCTCCAAGCACAGCCACCTTGCCATGTGAAGGAAACCTTTGGCAGCTATCTTGTGCGGGGAGACAAGGCTTGTTGAGCTTGGCTGAGTAATCCCAGCCTCTCCCCTCACTGCAGCTGCATGCATCCTCATTCTCCCAACCCAAGGATCGCTGCCTCGCTGAATCACCCCATTAAATTGCTAATATCTTATTGTTCCTTAAGATTTTGAAACTTGCTGCGAAACGTTTACAGATAATTTTTTTTTTTTTGCCTGCAGTCACTGTGCCTAATGCCCAGTCATTGAGTGCCATATGTGTTTATATGCACTGCAATTTTCCACTTGATTACATTTTACCACAAACACTTTCATCCACTCCGAAAAGACAGCAGCAACACATCCATAATGTTCAGAGCAGCCCAGACACAAATGTCTCTGCTGGTCAGGGCACCTCAGAATGTGAGATTCCTAAATCCAACTGATCCAGCCTCCAATTTTGACATCTGCAAGGGCACAAGCACCTCTGTCACCTAAAGAAACATGCAAAGTTAGCCTCACGTTCCAGCTTTTCCATTGAGCATCAGGCGCTGCTCAGAAGTCTGGAATAGCTGCACAACATGGAGATGCTTGTCAATAACTAAGGGTATCTCAGATTTTTCAGAATACAGAGGATGATGCAGGACATTACAAGAAGGCTCAGCACCTGAACCTGCAGAAATCCACAAGCACAGCAACAGCACAGCAAGCAGCATGGACCTGTTCTGAAACTGAAGTCTGCATTCCTGACAGCAAGGGTGAGTTCTCGTTCAGCCTCCTGCTAACTGGACATAGCCCAGTAGTTTGTCCATCATGGGGATCACACAGCCCCTGATTGCAACACCTTCCCATTTGCACTACCTCAGCACAGCACATAGTGCCCTGGCAGGAAGGTCAGCCCCTGCTTGAGGACAGGGCTTCCATAACTCTAGCTGGCTTAAGGCCACAGCAGTGCTTATGCAACCAGGAGAGGACAGGGAACACATCCACCAATGGCTTCTGCATAGAGAAATAAAATAATCTGATACTACCTTTACTTTCTGGGTTGCCTGGGCTCTATAATCATTTTATGAGGTGGGATGAAAGACAGCACATCAGGTGATGAGCTCTCTTGAGCAAACCCATGGGATCATAGAATAATCTAGGTTCAAAGAGGCCTCAGGAGATCATCTAGTTCAACTTCCTATTTAAAGCAGGTACAATTAGATCAGGTTGTTCAGAGCCTTTGCCAGTCAATATTTCTAAGGATGGAGACACCACAACCTCACTGAGCATGCAAAGTTGAATTTAACAGATCAAAGCAACAATGAGAACCCATGGCTGCACACTCTAAGGCACCTCTTTCCATGTTTTGGTCTCATAAAGAGAGAAGACAAACAGCATTGTGTTCTGCTTACTGCTCATGGCCTGGGAGGGCATAGACAGATGTTGTCAGTGCAGTGCTATGTGATTCAAAGCCTCAAGTGCACACAACAGGCAGGAACCCTTAAAGACCTGGATCTCACTGGGGCTGTTGATGATTTAAAATAGGTTTTCTAGGATAGCTAGTATTACCTGCACTGGTTGGAAACTAAACACATTTAGTTCTAAAGATCTCATCCGTTCTCTCTGAAAACTCCCAGCACTGAGATGAACTGTTTAAGACCTCTGCCATGTTCCCTTATGTTATATTCAAGAAAGAAACATTATTTCCTATTACTGCATGTAAACTGTCCAGTGACAGGCCACTTTCTGCTCCTAATTAACATCTTCCATCCTTAACCAAACACAAGGGAGCAAACTTAACTACCCCACACCAGAGAAGAGGCATCAAAGCCATTTGAAGTAATTAGCATGGAAGCCCAAAGCCAGTGTTTCTTACCCTGGACATATGAGCACAAGCCTGCAGAGAGCAAGCCAGAGCAGTGAGCCTAGCCACCATGAAGGGCCACCACTGCTCTGCCAAGCATTTATAACATCTTTTTCAACAACACTGCTTAGCACCACCAGCACAAAATCAATATTTCCTTGAGAGAAATGCTAGTTTAGAGCAACTCAGTAGTGACCTTGGCTGAGGTCACTCCCAAGCCATGGGGCAGCATGTCTGTCAGAGGGAGTGCACACTGCCTTTTCATCTGATGGAAAGTGCCTGTTAACTCCTCTTTCATTCAAGTCTTCCTACTTTCCAGAGGTCTGATGCAGTCAGCCCAGAAGGGGCAAAGACATTTATTCCAGATGAGCTCACTGCCCTTCCTTTGGACTTGGGCTGCATCAGCTTTTAGGTCTGTACCTGAAGGGCAACCTTTTCACAGGGAGAAAACTAACAGGTAGGTGTAAGGAGTAAGGTTGTGGTTTTCCCTCCAGGTTCTCTTCACCGAACACATCCGGCCGATGCTAGCAGGCCCTCCAGTTAAAACTGACTCTCATACCTTTCACGTAGGGCAAGAACTTACGTGAAAAGTGAGCACTGATGTTTCATAAGAGGGTACAAGCTTCCTAGAGTCAACTGGGAGCTATCACCTGCCTGGCTACTCCTCCAGAGGCACAGTGGGATCCAGCTAGGGAGTTTCACCTTGTGTTGCTGCCCTGTCCCATCTCAGGAGGTGGCAACTTTCAAGCACAGACACTCCATTCCCTGTTTTTTTCCCTTCTTGAAGCCTTCAGGCAGTCTTATTCTAGGGCCTTTCATTAATGAAGAGCCTGTTTACCATCTTCTGCGCTCGGCGCAAGGTTTATTTACTTGTTGAATAGGAACACAAGACTAGAGATGATCCTTTGGGTCCTTATATACAGTCTCCTGCCTTACAATACCTGACAACCTTATGCAAGATCTTTACATCACATTACATCTGACTGCTAGTGCATCATCTTAAACTTTTTTTTCTCCTTCACTATCTCCTTTGCTTCTTTAGGTGTTCGTTACTATCCACTGTTCTGCACAAAGAGTCTCTAGACATAGAACCACAAAATGTTTTGGGTTGGAAGGGACCTTAAAGATAATCTAGTTCCAACCCCCCTACCATGAGCAGGAACACCTTCCACTAGATAAGGTTGCTCAAGGGTCCTTCCAACCTGGCCTTGAACACTTCCATGGAGTGCACATTCAAAACTTCTCTGGGCAACCTGTTCCAGTGTCTCACGACCACCACCACAAAGAATTTCTTTCTGGTAACTAATCTAAATCTACCCTCTTTCAGTTTGAAACCATTGTCCTATCACTCCATGGTCTTGTAAAAAGCCCCTCCCCAGCTTTCCTGTAGCCCCTTCAGGTACTGGAAGGTGCTATAAGGTCTCCCTGGAGTCTTCTCTTCTCTAGGCTGAACAACTCTCTCAGCCTGTCTTCTCAGGAGAGGTGCTCCAGCTCTCTGAAGGGCCAGAGGCCCTGGGTAGAATAGTTATTCCTGAGCCTCCCCTTCCTACTGTGAAGGATGTCTGCTTCATGCTACAAGGAAAAAGAACAACTGTAGAGGTATGGCATTCCTTGGTCCAAGGGGAAGGACAACGCTTGTCGCGAGCCGATGCCAGGGGGCCTTTACTAGAGCAGGTAAAAAAATATTTTGGGAACATTATGCACCCTGATCTACCCTGTTTTTGTTCTAGTTAGGTGGCAGAGCATTTGCAATAGCATGTACTCTAGCCTGAGAGCTCCCATTGCTGCAGGGGAATGGACATCCTCATTACAACATGACAAGTCCAAGTGAACCACGACAGAGACTCAAAAGCAACTTCCTACATGAGACAAAGGGGAGTTTCCCAGGAAGGCTTCCACATACATCTGCAAAATCATGCTCACTATTTTCCCCTTGATGATCCCAGCCTACTCCTCTTTCTTCTCCAACAGTTTTTCCTTCCAGCCACTCTGGTGGAGGCTGGTATTATTTCTAAGCAGACTGATTTCTTTCCAACTGTCTTCAAAACCAAGATTTAAAGGGGAGTCCGGGGAGAAGGAGGGAGAGAAGTATGACACATTCAAGCTACAGTGAAATGACACACTCATCACAGCTAGGGGGGCCCACATGGAACCCCAACTGGATGCTGCCCCACTGCCCATTTCCCCAGCTGGCTCTGCTGGAGTTGCTCCCCCTCCTCCCCACCCTGCCTTTCTGGTGGTGTCACTCCAAGCAAAGTGGCTGATCTGATTGGTGAGAGAACAAGAGGGGTGTCAGAGAAGGTGCTCACAGACATTTCTTGACTGCCTCAAGGAAATAAAGGCCATCGCCGAGCCTGTCAAAATGATTAATCGCTTACAGGGAATGAGGGGGAAGAGGGAGAGGGAGGGAAAAGAAAGGGAAGGAAGGAGGAGAGAAAGACAGATGGGATGGGGAGAGCTATAAACAAACAGCAAAAGCAGGAGACACAGGATTGCCTCTGTGCTGGGGAGGAGGTAGAAGCAAGGCCTCAGGCTGTGCTTGGAGTAAATTGGTAGCAGATGAATGGGTTCTTCAGAGCCCTGAACTCCACTCAGAGGATCCCAGCCCTGCTCACCCACAGGTTTGTGGCACCCCAGAACACAGGCTCAGAGACCACCATGGTCTGCCATGCCAGAGCAGTGTCAGACCTGACAGCCAAAGTAACATGGCCCTGCAATTCCACAGCTCTATTAATCTCTGCAGTTCACATGAGCTGACAGACCAGAAGCTTATTACCTCAAATGCCAAGCAAGGCCTTACTGCCTCACACCCTCCAGCTCTGCAGCCTGTAGTGGCTGGCATTTGACCTAAATACCCACCAACACCAGTAATTCTTCGCTGCCAGAAGCATTTTACCCCAATGAAACACAAATGGAGAGGAACAGCTTCTGAGGGACTGTCAGAGGTCCTGGTAGAGGATCTTGGAGCAGAATCAGTCCATCACCCATGGCACTAAGCTCTCCCACAGAAACTATCCCCTTAGATACCATTTTAACCCCATGTGCCCTCTCCGTGACCACAGGGACTGTCATTTTATAGAAGCAAATTATTTGACCTCACTCCATTTAGCTGAGCTGGAGCCCTCACACAGCTCACTCTATGCGAGGCCCAGCGATGCTCAGGCAGCTCAGGGAGGACAAAATGTGTAGATCTCATAACACAGATTACCTACATATGGGATATCATACACTCTCCTCCCTTCTGGGCTTCTCAAGGGGTTTCAACTCACATCCCTTGTCAAGGCATTCAATAGCAAGTCCTGACTACCAGGAAAAAAAATCACAACTGAAACTCCAAGATGAAAGTCACACCTGTTGCTCCTGCCATCCAGCACAGTGACATTTTCTCCAGCAAGGGCAACACCCTGCTGTGTCAAAGTCTGGGCTTTCTCAGGGTTTACTGGAAGTTTTTGAGGTGAATTCAGACAGCAATCCCACAACACTTCAAGCTGCCTTACTGTCCACAAAAACAATGAGATGTACTTCTCCAAACATAAACATGTGTTTAAAGTGTTGCTGTGAATGAGAATCAGCCCTCCCTCACCTGTTTAAGAGGGGATAAGAGTCACTACCTGACATCTCTTCACTCCAAGCAATGTGACCAGTGATTCTCCCAACTTTCATAATGAACACTGGATGAAAATCCCTATTAGATCCTGTCCTGAGATCTGCTGTTTTCTCTTTTGATTTGAGTTCATGTGGTGAACACTAGCCATAGGAAAAGGCTGAAAATCCAAGGTGACATCATTTATCTGAGCTCAGAGCCACCTGGGATCAAGCCAACATATATTCAGCTCTCCTCTCTGCAAGTATCTGCTCTGATTTCCTGGCACAGGAAGAATAAAGACCCTGATGGACACCTCCATCTCAAGTGAATGACACAGCCTTGCAAAAACAGGAATTGTCACTTAAATCAATTACTCCAATAAACTAAATGTTAAGATGCACCAACATTATATGCCCCACAAATGGTCTGCCATCCCCCCTCCCAAGTTAACAGCTGATGATCTTACCAAACACAGTGCCTCTTCATGTAAATCACACCAAAATGTTTAACCTGACAAGACTATGAATGATAGCTCTAGAAAAAACAGGTAAGAGACTTCATGTGTACTCATAATTTGACCAAAACCCAAACAAATGCATATACTGGATTGTGCATGGCTGGATTATGAGCTAAGCCAGCAAACGACAGACACAGAGAAGTTGCAACTGCCTTCTTTTTTTCACCTGTCATGCAGCCCATCAGGTTCTTCCTTGCTCTTGTGGAAAATAACATTATAAGGAAAAGAGCCTGGAACTGCTTTCACATTGCTCATCTTCATTTCTATGCATACCAGTCAAGGACAGTACCTATTCTCCTCTGCACCAGAAACTGCAGGATGCGGGGAGAGAATGCAAACAATTTAATAAGTTGATTCTGTAGTTTCTGCTGCCAGTTTGCAGCTAGGCACTGAGAAGGAAATGCAAGCTGTTGATGGGCCAAGGAAAGGGCTCCAAGATTTGCACTCTCCCCTACTAGCTGAGAATCACTGAACAGCATGGGAAGGATTTTGCCTAGCTGCCTTCCTCCACAAACTTTCAAATCAAGCCAAGACCCTTGCTGCTGCTCTGTACCTAGGCAGAGGGGGCTCTGTAGAGCAACAGTAGCACTCAGTTACACATCTCATGGACTTCACTGTGGCTCTATAGTGGCTGCCTCCATTGTTTGTGGAATATTCTCCCCCCCATTCCCTCCTTCTAACAAAGATTCTGATTAATGATCACTCATTCCTAATTGTCAAATTTCTTTTCCTTCATCCTGTGTCTAATCACCAGTGACAGAAGCCATTACGCAAATGAGAGCAGACGACTTCCCACAACTGTTCTCGTTGGTAAAAGCCTTGTAATTTAAAGCTCTGATTTGTAGAGGAAAGCTGCGTTTCCCCAAGGCGTCCGGGCATCTGTTCCACTTACACTCCAAGAGCCTCGACTTCCGCTCCCTCCCCCCACAATTAGTCCTCTGCTTGCAACAAATATTTGACTTTTCAAGGCAGTAATTAGAACTTACTTTGCATGTGTTTGTCACAGTAAGAGCAACTCTTTCCCTTTCACTCTAGGCAGTGCCAATGACAAAAAGTGCCCTGGGAAGATGATGACTTCAGGACTTACCAGGACACTGACAGAAGTGCAGTCTCCAAAACAGGAATGGAAGATGAAGAGAATAACCCTAACAGAAAGCAAGGAAGCTCCCCACACATAAGTAGTAGAAAGGAGGCTTAGAGAAAAGCACTTAGGAAAAACAGGTGCAAAGTTAGTACACCCTGTTGCAGTTGCTGCTCTGCTTCCACGGCTGGGACTGCAGCATGGGTTACACAGAGGCCTGCTGAGAAATTTTCAACAACCTGAGTGCACCACCCCTGTTCTAGGGCTTTAAAAAGCACTTCTGAGTTCAAGGTCAGCTTGCTCATTACTAAGAACATCTGTAAAGAAGCTGCACTCTTGGCCCAAGCCTGCCCCTCTTTACCTCAACAGCTGCTTTGATGACAATAGTCTTGCCCTTTACCCCACCTGTGTTAGATTGCCCCTGCACAGCAGCTGTGTCTCATACCTTCTCAACCCTGGCCCTGATCCTGATCTGTTGGCTTCACCTTGGACCTACTTTATCACACTGAATTTCCTGAGTGATCACCAGGCTAAGCCTGACCCTAACCATCAAGGGTGCATCAGCCTAAAAACCCATGCTCTTCTCTTTCCATGGGAAAGATCCTGCAGCCATGACCTACAAGGATTAAAAGAAAATTAACTTTTCCTTAGAAAAACCCTACTTTTCAAGAAACAGGGGAATGGTGGAAACAAAATAAAAGTGTTATAGAACCTAAGGTAATAAAAGCAAACAAGACTAAAAGTACAAGTGAAAAATCTTGGAGTCTGATTTGGTTTTCAAATGACAGTTCTCATCCTTGTTTCCTCCATTTCTCTGCACAACCTGAGACATTTCTGAGCTTTATTATGCCAATTGTTTATGTTACCCATGAGGCACATGCACAACAGAAAGACTGCAGGATCAGAGACATAACAGACCACTAAGTTTAGTGGAACAGAAGCAATTGTGTTCAGAGATGATGATCCCAGCAGGCACAGCAGGGAAGAGTGAACACCCATGGTCACAGAAGACTTTATCCACTTGTCTTTCCTACTCCCTCCACATCCCCACTGTCCCCTAATGATGTTCAATTCCAACGGTGGTACTCCAGGCTCAAACAGCTGTTTCTTTTTCTCCCCACCACCCCCAACATTCTTAATCTCTATTCAACTCTTCCTGATTGTACCACACATTAGAAATTTGTCTGGATTTAGGGCAACAACATTTCATTGATGGTTTGATGCCAAGACTGCTGTTAAGTGAATATTACCATAAAATAACTTGTGTCTTTATTAGGCAGAGCAGACTCCACCACTGCAAAGCTGCTAACATACAGCAAAGGTACACACAAAGGATGCCTCACTCCAAGATCTCCTTGAACAAAGTATGAATCAGATAAAGGACCAAATGGAGGACAAGATAACCCAAAGAATAAGCAACTGATAGAACTCATTAGACCTAACAGCATATTTTGCTCCATTGGTCCCATCAGTGACCAGAGCATGGTGACACCATTCAAGTAAGCAGAGAGGGGAATCTGTTCCCTTTTCAACACTTGTTGTCAGGGCTCAAGGATACCACCTTATTTCCCAGCTTTCCTTTCAGGCTTATGACAATAGTCTGAGGAAAGACACAAGGACACACAATAATAATGCAACTGGTATTGCTGTTTTGAAGGCAGTTCTAGAGACCAGCAGCTTTCAACAGTGAAGAACAGAAGTGGAGTTATTAGAAAGACTGAAAAGCAGCTTTATACATAGCTCTCCTGCACAGGCACTCATAAAATAAAAGCCACACAGTTCTGTTGTTCAACATTGGTTGTATTTAAGAACTACACTTCAGAAGGTACCGTGTGTTCATCACACCCCACCCCCTGCACACACACCCCTAGCAGAGAACACACAGCTTCCCAATACCATGGCAAGGGGCATTGAAAGCACAAGGTGAAAAGGGAAGGGGAGGGAAGTCAGTCCATCAGTGCATTGTAAATGAGCTTTCATGAAGTCAAGTGCAGCAAAAACCTGTTCAGACACTTTAAAGGTTAGACCTTTGGCAAATAAAGGAAAAAAAAAAAAAAATCCCAAAATTCTGTAAGTACCATTCTCTCTCCACATGGGATATGAACTCCCACCCTGAGCTTCAAGAGTTGATGGTGCCTAGCAAACAGTACTGGAGACTACTACGTCCTTAATAAATAGCACAGGGATGGAATTTTATTTGAGAATCTTTCAATGAAGGGCATGTGCCCACGATTCCTGGGAAGCCTTGCTTTTGGCCAGAGTCATCAGCTTAGCATTCTTCCCCACCTGCCCAGGGGCTCAGCATTGCTAAGTTTCCAGCTGAGTGACTTTCATTTGTAATTAAACACAGCTCTGGAGTCTGCAACAAGTAACATGGCAGTCAGACTACTCAGTGACACGGACTTATTTCTTAAACAAGGACCCTACGGCTGCCAATTATACTTCATTTGTTCTGACCTGTAAAGCAACCAGAAAACTAGACCCTGGGACCTCCTGTTTGAGAAGCCTTTCACTTTTGTGCAAGACAAGCCCAAATCAAGTGGTGCATGAGCTGTCCCAGTAAAATACAGGGCCTGAGATCAAAGACCAAGCGCTTCTTGAGCTGATGTTCTCAACACATTTATCAGAATCCCACGTGAGAACAAGCCTTGAAGAACAAGAGGGAAAAAACACTGGGAAGTCTCAACAAAACAAATTCTCTACTGTTCTCTGGGATGAGATATAATGGCCATGAAAAAGTTTCTCCCACTTCCTGGGACCCATTACAACCACATCAGATATACAAGACCTTTGCACCACACAAAAAACAAGGAACAGCAGGGCAACACACCTCAGGGAATAAAAAGTCAGCCTCCATATGAGCCTAAGGCTTTTACATGGAAGAGGAGGAAGAGGAAAGCAAAATGATTTTTCGGGGTGATTGCTAAGAACTCTTAAACAGAAGCTTGTCTGGTTCCTATGCCCTGGTCTTGTCACTTCCTGGTGTGCCATGTCAAGTCCCAGAACACAAAAAAAAAATCAAGATAAACTTAACCACACTGAACAGAAAGCCTTGACCTCTTTCAGGTGACCATGGTTCACATGGAACCACACACTGGTATGGATTTAACTGATGGATAGGAGCCACACAACATCACACAAACATGTGCACCTGTGCACAGCCACACACACTTGAATTCTTGCAGTTTTGGTAAAAAGGGCACTTTCCCTTGTTAGTCCGAAGAACCAGCAACCCTAGGTAGGGAGAAGGGAGGCTCTGTACCTGTCTGACACTGCATTTTGACAGTCTAGCTCAGCACCCCTGGGGAATTTATGTTAAAAATGTGGCTGAATCATTCAAGACTTGGGAAAGTGCCCTGACATTTATGCATCTCCCTTCATAACGCTACATCTCCTTTTAATCACACTGCACCTTCCAAAGAGCGCAAGAGAAGCCTTCACTCTCCAGAGAAAGCTGTCAGAAAGGAGGTTTATCTAGACTTCTACAACACAGATGTTATTTGGAGAGCATAGGATTTGGTGCTCACACACTAAATGAATTCACTCTGATGTCTGCCCGTACTAAGTCCAAAGCATAAATGTCTTAAGTTGAAGAAACTGAATAATTTGTCCAGTTGCTCATCATATACAGGCCAGCTCACATGTTCATTTCCATCAGAGAGGTGCCAGAGATGAGCATGGACAGGTCCTCTAACAACAGAGGACTGTGAAACCTATCACTTCCCATCTTACATCCACTGCAGGCACCAACACAAACCCAACCAGGAGGCCCAAGCCCCACAAGGCTGAGGACACAAGATCACTCCTGATTCTCCTCCGAAGTCTTCTTCAAATGCCTGAAAATCCTGAAGTGACACATCCAAGTGCCAGAAGCCATGATCCTTATTGTGGCAAACAGGGCAGAGGGAGAAAAAACAAATTGGTGAGCATGAATCCAGCTTCCAGTAAGTGCAGACTCTTTCTTGGGAGGTTCGGTTAGATGAGATTGGAGGATGAATGGGGTACTAACGGGTTTGCAGTTCCAGTAGCCCCTTTTATTGTAGTGGGGCAGGGATGGGCCAGGAAACCCCTCCAGTCTGTTAAGTGCTGCGTGCAATACTAGCGCTCAGTATCTTCCATTGCTTGTGAAAAAAGCAGCTCCAACATCAGTCACCCGACAGCCAGGCATTAGTCATACCGTCCCTTAATCATCATATTCAACAAGGGACCCACCTGTTCAAAGCAAAAACAGAACATCAGCCAGGACACTTACACAGAAATGGCAGCTGCAGAGCCTGCTCCCACTGCATCACAGCAGCTTATGAGCTGAGGGGCCCAGGGCAGAGTATCTCAGCCTACACACTAAGCCTAAGGAACACCAAATCAGCTTTGAAGTATTTTATAGATGAAACCCTTAAGCACATCCTCAAACACCCTACCAAAATTGCAGGATTCTCTGCCAACACCCAACTTCAGTTATTACCAAAATATTGCATCCACAGTATTTGAAATTTGTTTACTTCTTACCCTAGATTTGTGATTTCTCAGTAGACGATATGAAAAGGAGCCAACGGTCACAGGGGTTTCTTTTTGCAGGGCAGGGAAGGAACATTCTTACTCATCGAATCCTCTCTGGCCCCTGAGGTCACTCAGAATGACAGCGAGGACTGACAATTTTGATAAAGGTTTTGTTTTCAGTTAAGACCACTCCCATTTTCTAAGCAGTGCCTGATCAGCTGAGGGAAGTTCAGCATACTGAGCAGCAAGACAATCTCAGGGAAAGGCATGATCTCACATGAGCGTGCTACAGAGAAGATCCAGCACAGTGGAAAGGGTCTGACCATAAAAACACTTCTATTCACATTTAGCATTTCCACTTTCAGATCAGCAAGAGATCTTCAAAACCATATTCTTCATACTTCAATTTGCTTTATGGAATACCAGTTTATTAAAATTGCGAAGAGTTCAGGAACAACCAAGATGTGTTAGGTGGGAAGGGATTAATAGAAAAGGTTTTCTTATTTAAGAGATTTGGATTCAACAGGTAAAATGCACTCTTTTTTGCAAATACTGGGTATTCCTGCTGCACAGAAGGCCAAGGAGAGTTTGGGAACAACACTTCCCTGGCAGCGCCTAAAGCCAAAGTACACCTTCTCCCAGATACAAGAACAATATTTCATTCTTTGTAGTGGTCCTCTCCAGAATTATACTTAAGGAGATTGCCTTTCTGTAGCCAAAGGACCTTCTGAAGACACCAGGAAGAACCAGTCACAACAACCTTCTTTATCCTACCCTCACTGTCACACCTGCAGAGCCAAATAGTTGGCATCTCAAGTTTCACGTTGAGCCAACTACTTCAACAGCAGTGGCTATATGGTTCTTTTTTGTACCTCTTGTGGATTTCCTAAGGCTTCTCCCAACATCTTCTCAATGTTCCTCATGATGGCGACTTTCTGATGAGCCTTTAATGGATATTCAATTCTCTTTGGGGTTGGGGCACCCTGAAATATCAAAACCAGCTCATTACACACTTCCTGAACTGGCAGACTACTCCACCTTCTCCCAGCCTTCCAGTTCTTCAAACACCACTTAAAAAGAAGTAAGTGAAGGATTTGGTGCAATGAAGTTCTCACATGGACCACACATGCCAATACACTTCTAACTGAAAAAATCCTCTGGGATAGAGCTATCCAAGCTTCTCACTAAGGTACCTGAACTCACCTTATACCAGAAGTTCACAGTGATGGTGATCCCTCCATTCAAGAGAGATTCAATGTGGTGCCACCTGCATGGAAACCACACAAAAAAAGAGAATAAACTATTGCTTTAGCTTACAGTGAAATACCTTGGATAGATGGGATTGGACTGCACTAGACAAGCCTTGCCCTATACCTCCATCATTAAGGCCCCAGAACTTCTGGAACGCTCTCCTTATTTAAATATAGATCTTTTTCTTGCACACATTAGTGTAATACTCACAAGATAACATACTATCAGGAAGAATCACCATGCCCATCCAACAGACAGGAAACAGAAGCAGATTGGCCATAGATACCACAGAAAATACCATGCTTGCTGGAGAAGTTAAAGCAAAATTCTGTTAAGAGCCAACACAAGACTTTGAGCAGAAGACCTTTTAAACCTATGCTTGCTGGGTCACTGTGCAGTCCCCCACCATTGTTCTTACCAGTACATAGGTATGTATAGCACATCCCCTGGACCCACCACTGTCTCATAGCCAACCACACTCCGGAAGTTTGGAAACTTCTCATAGTCAGGATTGTCAAAGTCCACCTAACAGAAGAAAGCATTAAGAAACTCAGAAGAACTTCCTGAAATAATAGTCCTTATTATTGTCTCTCAGAATCAAATCATCCTGATGCTCCTGCTATGAATTTTACATTCCCATTCCATCTTAACTCCATCGAAAGGTCCTGTAGTACCCCCAAAGTATCACCAACATAGACAGGTGTCCTTCAATTTGTCTCTGAGCAAATCTGTGTTTGACCAAGTGATCAAGGAAATAGAACAAAGAAGGTACCAAGTGCAGCCTAGTTGTGCTATCAAAGATGTTTCTAGGCCTAGCAATTGCAAGTCAGGACGAGACACAGAAACATCACCAGTCCTTCCATCTATTTTCAATGTATTCACCAGTTAGCAGATTTTGCAAAAGCTCAGCAAGTAGTATGAAGCTTTCATTCCAGTGGAGCTTCCTCCCACCTAGCATCATCACAAATGCCCTTTTTTGGCATGGGGCAGAGAGCAGATCTGCTACTCTCACCTGGCTCTGTCTGTCACATGGATGGTGCACAGGATAAGGGTAGAGGCATTCAAACTGATCAGGAGGGAACAGGATACACCTCTTGTAACCCTTAATCTGAGCAAAGAAGTTCTGCTGTTCATCATAATGAGCTGGCGTCACATTCCCTGCACAGAGAGAAAAGACACTCTTACACACAGGTATGAAAGACAGAAGTTATATTCCTTACTCAAGACAGTAAATTCACTGCTACGTATTCAGCAAACTAAACAAAGAAAGTGACCACAGGATGGTTACAAACTCATTGCTGTATCAGTCAGCCTTTATTGAACAGCTGCTACCCCACTCAATAATTTCCACCCTAAATCTATATTCAGCAACTTATCTACTACAGGATTAGGATTTCCAGATTGTTTCCATGAGCAGCAGATGGCAAACATTGACAAGAAACTTTTTCATAAAACAGTCTCTTTAGATGACAAGTTGTGCAATGGACTTTCAAAAAATCATTAGTCTTGAGAAAAGGAATCTAACAGTCTGATTTTTGAAAAAAGTCCTAGTAGTTTGGCAAGAAAACAAGTAAACAAATCTCTTTGTCATCAGGGCTCCCAAGAGCACCTCCTCAGTCTCATTAACAGTTATGAAGCTTGACTGTCACTACTAGATCTTAAATTTAATCAAATCTTTAAACACAGTGGATCAGTCTGAACCCCTCAGAACTATGTTGTTCAGGCTATTTGCTAAATCAGATATTACTCTTTTAGTTTGTCTCTTATATGAATTTTCACTAAAGAGAATTAAAGTAACAGTTCATTAAATAGACCATACAATCACACGTTCCTGACAAGACACTCCTTTTTCTAGCACACACTGGTTCAAGACAACTCCTTGGTTCTTGTGCATAGCCTGTTGAAAAGAGGATTTCACTGATCATTTTCTGACCTGTAGGGAAGTGTTGATGCAGTGCTTTTATGTCAGGTTCTTTGCTCTCAGCTAGTAAAACAAGCGGCAAAGACAAACTACTCTAAGTTGAGTATGACTTGTTGCAAAGGACAAAAAACGTCTGCTGTCAGAACTGAACAGCCATGAATTGCCAAATAATTGTAACTGGACAATGATAATTGGATGTGCAGGCCAGCCTGATTATAGGCCACCCCACTCCACAAAACTGTACACATTCCTTGCCCAGTTTTTGAGATCACTTTCTACTAGAATGCTCTCCTTGCCAACAGCATAGCTGTATCTCTGTCTTCTAAGGCACCTGTCTATGAGTCAGTCTCCATGTGGATTTGGAATTCCACTCTATCCAGATATTTTTAGGTTTTATCAAGTTCTCCAGTGCCCTCCAACCTTCCAAGAAGAAATTCAGCTCTTAATTGAAAGACAATTTCTCCCCAGAGTGTACCAGCTCAAAAAAGATCAAATGCTTCACAGAATAACTGACATTTCCTCCTAGGTAGACACTGGATGTGCTAAGAAAAGCCCGAAGACCAGCTTTGCTCAAATTGCAAATCCTTTTGCATTTTAAATCTGCCAACTCTGAGCATTTAAAATGTACAGCACCTGAAACTTCAAACAATAAACAGGTCTCTGAGAAACTGGAACTAAAAGGCAGCCCTACCAGCATCACATAGAGCCTTTCCATGAGCAGGACACTACATCCAGGCATTCAAAGTACATCTCTGGGGAAATACACGCTATTCCTTTGGTTGTTTCCTCTCTGTAACCCAAGCTAAGTTGTGACAACAGAACCCTCCCAACCCAAAGCTTCAAACTACCTGCTATGAAGGAACACATAGAAACTAGTGGAAAATCCAACTGAAACACATTCTGGACATCAAATGCAGAACTGCTGACCAAATCTTCTCCACTTTCCTTCCAGTCAGATGAAACTGCTTACCTTCCATTCCAATAAGAAGCAAGTTGGAGGTCAGCTGACCCCAGCCACGCTTCCCCTGCTGCTTGTTAATCCAGTTCCAGTTGAAGCCAAGGAAATCCACCACAATCTTCCTTCCAACTGTGTCATTCAGGGTTTGCTGCAGATACAGCCTGTATTTCCCCAGAGAGAAGCGGAAAGCAAGTATTAATTTTTGCCATGAACATAAAGACTTATCTCGGCATCTCTTCAGAATGACTTCAACACAAACAGACGTGACTCTTAGAGATTCTGTTCTATCACCACATACCATAAACACTTGTGGAAGGAAACAGCTTCAGAAAGTCCCCAGACTTTGCTGAAAGATTTCCTCGCACAGAAAGGAACAGAATTCAGTTCTGCTTGATCACAAGAGAAAAAAGAATTTTGGAGCAAGAATAACCCCCTCACAGTACAGAAAGAGAAAAATATAAAAAGACTGGCCACTATCAAATATGGAACACACTAATAAACCATCTCCAGATAAATGGCACCACTGTGAGTCATCTGCAATAAGAGTTACCTCTTGTACCAGAAGTGAGTGCAAAAAAGGGCTCAGGAAACCCAACATGCTTCAGTATCACATTACTTTAAAGCCACATTCACATTAGGCATAGAGGATCAGAGGAGTCAAACATCAGTGTTAACAACTGCAGTACTACAGACCGCTGTCTGCAATGCTGGAAGAAAAATGCATTTTTAAGCTCAAGGATTGCCTTCTCTCTTGGAAAAAGCACAACCAAAACTGATAAAGAAAAGTATAGTTGACAAGTGGACACAGACACTGAGTTGCTTCCAGTTAATATACAATAAAGCATCTATATCTCCTTTTAAATGGCTAGTAACTGATAAAATTAACTGGCTATTTCAGTACAGCTGCTCAGAGTAATATTCCATATAAATGTGAAGCTTCTCTCAGTAAATTACAGCTGTTAGTGATGTACACCATCAGCACCAACAAATACTCAGCACATATGCAACATCATCTCATCTTTCTGAATGAGGGTTAGCACCAGCTGCCTTGCTATTCTGTAAAAAATAGGCTGAGTGCCACAGCCTGTACCTTTGGATCAGATAACTAAGCTCCTCTACCAATAACAGTCTGCCAAAATAAAGTGATGGTCAAGGCTTCCTCTATCCAAACCCTGCCTCAGACAGAGAAGAAAAAAATAAAAACCTCTGCAGACAATGCAAACAGTTCGCTCAGAAAAAGCAGGGCTATAAAAAAGAAAAGTTTGAGAGGACTTAGCCATCAACACTCACTGAAGATAAACTTACTCACTCCTCAGACCTGCAGAAATGGAGAAATCTCTGTATGTTACTTACCTCTCAGCACTTCCTTTTTGTTGTATTTCTTTAAGTCTGTCCACAAACTCAGCAAACTTCATCTCTTCTCTGCTCGACTTGGGTTTGAAATTCTTAAAATTGGCCATCTTCTTCTCATCATAGTACAAAAACTTGTGTGTGCTGGCACTATACACTGAGAAGTCCCCGTTGCCAATGTTTTCCTGCAGGTAGTCCAGGTCCCATTTCAGAGCAGGATAAACCAGATTTGTATCTGTCAGCACCACTGGCTCCTGGAGAGAAACAGGAAGTTTATCGATTCAAGGACCTCTTGAACTCGAGAACCATCACATTCATTACTGCAAGAGCACAAGCTCTCTTTGAAAACTGAGAATCAAAAAAGGCACTTAGGGTAATAAATATGACACCATGGTCTGGAAAGAAAAACAAACAAAACATGATGTGAAGCTTTAAGAAACTGGTGGCCTGCTCCTACAGTTGGCTCCTGGTAGCAATGGGACAGTCCCACTATCTACTTGGCTAATCTCTAACACGTGAGGCTACACAAACACTAGCTGGGACCAGTTTTAGACCTACTTGGTCCTGCCACGTAGCAAGGAAACAGTAGATTCTGTCTGGTCACTTTCAGCCTTAGCTATGAAGGGCTAAATACTGGAAGATAAATACTTCTGAATCCAGAAACAGACAGAGACAGCACCCATCTCTTTTCTCAGAGGACTGCAGATAGCCATCAGCCATTGAAAAACAGAGATTACACCGCCTCTTCTACACAAAAAAAAAACCCCACCACTACAAAAGGAAAACGACCAACATCCTCTCTCTCCTCGCTTATAAACAGCAACAACCTAAACGTGTGCTGATGGTTTTACACATAATTCCCACGAATTCCATCCCCAGAACGAAGTACGTTTCCTGCAAACTTCACAGCTCAACTCTGTGGCAGGGAAAAGCCATGCCCGCAACACCTAAAAGGCACAGGTCAGCGGCAACAACCGGGCCCGGGCGGGAAGCGGGGACCCCTGGAGGGCAGAACCGGGACGGGTGGGTGGGGGTACCCGGGACGGGGCCGGGCCCCGGGGAGCCCCACGCCCCGCCCTGCGGCCCTGCACCGCCCGGCCGGGCTGGCTGCCCCTCGCCGCGCCGCACGAGGTGCCGGCCCCGCCGCAGCCCCCGGGCCGGGCCGGCAGCGCTCCCCGTACCTCGTTCTCGATGAGCTCCTCGGCGCGGGGGTCGCTGTGACTGAGCCGCGGGATGGGCCGCGTCTCGAAGGAGTAACGACGGAACTGGGAGTCGCTCCAGCCGGGCCCAGCGGTAGCGGCCGGGCCCTCTCGGCAGCCCGCGGCCGCCGCCGAGGAGGAGGCCGCCGCCATCGCCGCCGCCACCGGAACACCCGGAACTTAAAAGCCGGAAGCGGACGTTGTCCGCGGAGACGGCGGGAGGCGGAGGAGGCACCATCGAGAGGACCGGAAGGAGCGGCGGCGGCGGCGACCGGCGCCCCCGCGCGGCGGGAGGCTGGGTGGTCCCTGCCCCACGTCCCGGCCCTTCCCAAGCCCCTTCCCAAGCCCCTTCCCGAGCCCTTCCCAAGCCCCTTCCCAAGCCCCTTCCCAAGCCCCTTCCCGAGCCCTTCCCAAGCCCCTTCCCGAGCCCTTCCCAAGCCCCTTCCCAAGCCCCTTCCCAAGCCCTTGGGAGGGCGGGAGGTCGCGCTGCGGGGAACAGAAACGCTTCAGTGTGCGTGTGGGGACATCGCTGCCTGCCTCCCCCGCCTGCGGGGGGTGCGGGCGGTAGGAGCCGCGGGGCCGCGCCCTCCCGCCTGGCCGGGCTCTGCTCCGTGGCCGTGCCCGAAGGGAGACACCGAGCTGCCCACCCACAGCTGAGTGCTGTGCCCGAAAGCCTGGAGCTTAATTAACACTTGCTGCAAGAAAAAGTGTACAGTGCTGCTCAGTGTCACTAACATCCACCTTTTGGTCATGGATGGACATGGGGTGAGTACGTTTCATTCATTGCGTGCCTGGGTTCAGAGATACTGCATTTATTTTCTTGGTATTGTGTTTATTAAGTGAGACGTAGTCTACATTTTGCTTTTAGTCTGCAAGCAGCAAGAACTATGGTTGCTCTTTCTCAAGAATGAGTGCCATGTCAGTTCTTGAGGAAGTTTCAGTCGCTGGTATTCAGTGGTTCTCATCTTACAGTCTATGGATCTACTTTTCTGGCCACAAAGAGCTTTGCTTTCTTGAGAATAATGCAATCTGTTTTCCTTTATCCTTCCAAAATGTATTAACATGCTTAGCTTCTGGGAAAATGAGTGTGCCCTTGCCCTTTAAATTTACAGCACTACTCCTGTACAGGTTAAGAAAATTTTTTACAATGTACTTGCAAACATATTTGGGTGTTTAAGAAGCTTAAGCCACATCTGTGGAATATTCAAACATAAGCCAGAAAGTAAATACCCTTCAGTGAAGCACCAACACAAAGAGCAGCCAACCACGACCTGAGCCTGCAGCGAGGGCTGAGCCCAGCCTGACAGCACAGCCAAAGGTCCCCATTTCCAGCATGATGCTGCTGTCCTCAAAGTGCCATGCGCTGCAGAGGTGGGAACAGGCACCCAGCACTGCTCGTGGAAAATGCCAGCAGCCTCTGCATCGAAGGGCTGGGCTCTGAGCAAGTAACTTGACTAAATAACTGACTGACATACTAACTTTGCTGCATAGTCAGTTGTAAGGGAGTGGGCTGAATTAAGACACTGTCCCTAAAGCAACTCGACGAGGCCTTTCTTTGGGTAAGTGAAATGATCCTGTTCCAGTCTGCTCCATTTCCCCACCTCAGGCATGCTTTGCATCACATGTATTTTTGTGGTTCATCACTCTCTTCATTCAGTTAGTACGTTTACAATTAATGTTGTTATTAGAAGGAATGGTTTTAATGACAAATTTTCAGTGATAGTTTTTGAGCTGCAAAGGTTTATAATGCAGATCGTTATAGAGACATTACCCATTACAGCTGATGTGAATAACTGAAGGAAAATGAGTTCAACTACCACAGTTTACATAATGAAGTAAACTGCAAAATCCTTTAATGCTCATATCGATTTTATCTGCAATAACATATAGCCTGTGTTTGAAGAATAGCATCCCTAAGTTAACACGCCATTTCAGCTGCTCATTTCCCTGGTTCCACAAAGGCAAGGCGCTTACATTTGGGTGTTAACTTTAATAGCATTGATACTGATACACAGAAGGTTGTTTGCATAAGGCCACCAGCCGCCCCAGCATCGATCTGGCTGAGCATCGACTGGCTGCTCCACAGCAGGCAGCCCTGCCTCTGGAGGGCAACACCAGCCGTAAATTCCCTGCCGTTCCCAGACGATGACAGCCAGGGTGGCATCCCGCCCCCGTGCCCTTTCCACATGTCACAGAGTGATACAGAATCACAGAACGGTTTGGGTTGGAAGGGATCTTAAAGATCATCTAGTTCCAATTGCTCTGCCATGGGTAGGGACATCTTCCAGTAGACCAGGTTGCTCAAAGCTCCATCCAACACCTCCAGGGATGGGGTATCCACAGCTTCTCTGGGCAACCTGTTCCAGTGTCTCACCACTCTCACAGTAAAGAATTTCTTCCTGACATCTAAATCTTCCCTCTCTCAGTTTGAAACTGTTACCCCTTTTTCTTATCACTACATGCCCTTGTAAAACATCCTCCCTCGGTTCTCCAGTTTACCTTTCAGGTACTGGAAGGCTGCTGTAAGGTCTCTCCGGAGCCTTCCCTTCTGCAGGCAGAACATCCCCAATTCTCTGAGCCAGCCCTCACAGGAGAGGTGCTCCAGCACCCCGATCACCCTCCTGGCCTTCCTCTGGGCTCACTCCAACCGCTCCGTGTCCCCCTGATGTTGAGAGCTCCAGAACTGGACACAGGATTCCCGGCGGGGCCTCACGAGAGCGGAGCAGAGGGGGAGACTCCGCTCCCTAGCCCCGGGGATGCAGCCCCAGGCACTGCGGCTTCCCGGGCCGCGGGCGCCCAGTGCGGGCCCTGCTGGAGCCGCTGGGCAGCCAGCACCCGCGCTGTGTATTTATGCCGCTACCACAACAACGTCGGGGAGCCAGCTCATCAGGACGGGTTCGCACCCGCCGCGCAGCCGGTGCGGGGACCGCCCTGCCCCGCCTCGGCCCCGCCTCCCGCCCTTCCCGGCCCCACCGGCCCCCGCCGGCCGCGCCTGCGCGCTGGGGGCGATGGCGGCGGCCGGGCTGCGCGGTGTCCTCTGGCTGCGGGCGGCCGCCCGGCTGCGGGCGCTGCGGGGCCCCGCGGCGGCGCCCCCGGGGGCAAGGGCGGGTGAGTGCGCGGGCGGGCGGGCGGAGGTGGTTCTGGGCGGAGGTGGTTCTGGGCGGAGGTGGTTCTGGGCGGAGGTGGTTCTGGGCGGTTGCGGCGCGGGTGTCCTTGGGGCAGCGGGCTGGTGGCACCGGGGCCGCGGGGTGAGGGTGGCGGGGCCTCCGCGGCCCGGCGGCGGCTGCCGGAGGGGTCCGCGCCCACCCTGCCCTGCTGCTCTCCCGCCAGCCTCGGAGATGTCCAAGGACATGATGCCGGGGCCGTATCCGCGGACGCCAGAGGAGAGGGCAGCGGCCGCCAGGAAGTACAACATGCGGGTGGAGGACTACGAGCCCTATCCCGACGACGGCTTCGGGTGAGGCGGGGGGTCCCGTGCTCCTGCTTCGGGCAGCAGGCCGAGGCCGGCAGCTCCTGCTTTGTGGGGCTGGCTGTCCCTGCTGCAAGCCTGGGGTGCTGTGCTGCGAGCTTAGAGCGCCGAAGGCACACGTCACTGTTGTAAAACAGGAGTAAATTGAATTGCTTGGGGGCCCCTGTGAATAAAACACCGTGTGAGCTGCTTCATACGCTGATGCAGAGCACGGCTAACAGATTAAATGAAAGCTGTCTCTGGAATTAGGGTTTCTGGAGACAACGTTTAAGTGTGGAGGAATGCTTTGACATGCAAAATACTGGATGGCTAGGGTTCTGTATTCCAGTTAAGCCTGTATTTTCTTCCACCTAGTATATGGCCCAAGAAGGTCACCTGGAGGAATGCTGTTTTTTACAATGACTGGGGTCAAGCTAATGGTTGCTGTGTTAGTTGCATGTGTGCCTTTAAAAATGTGCATATGTACAAGCTATAAAAACCATGCTTTAAGTTTTCAATTCCATAGACTGCAGTGTCTCCTATAAAATGTATATATTTTAATACAGATTTCTTTTGTGTTTGGCTTTTTGTCTGTTTCTTGCAGGTATGGTGACTATCCCAAGCTCCCTAATAAGTCTCTCCATGAGAGAGACCCCTGGTACCAGTGGGACCAGCAGGATGTGCGACATAACTGGGGGCAGCCGGTAGGAATCCTAGTAGCTCTTTTCATTGTGATTAAAATGGTACTGTTATTAAATGCTAACATCTGCATCTAGTGTACATATTTAATTCTTTGTGTATGTGTAACTTTACGAACTTGAGTTCCTCTGTCAGAATGGGAAAGCCTCATCCACTTTCTTTGCCTGATCTGGCTCAGTATGAGAGCTTAGTTCAGAACCATTTAGCAAAGAAGCCATTGTTTGAGAAAAGTCCTTCTAGTTCAATGGAAGTAGCTATTGTTGCTTTGTTATTTTGGGGTAGAATGCAACTATGGAGGCTTCCTCTGAAGAAAGCTTGCAAGATATCCTTAAGAGAGGTGGGTGAATTGAGAATCTATGTTAACTTTCAAAATCCAAGTTCTTCAAACTCCTTGTTGGGAGCAACTTTTCCATTAGTGCATGGTTTTTCTGCAAATGACTGTGATTACTGAACTTGGTAATTGATTTGAGCTCTCCTTACTAAAAGCAGAGATTATGTAAGCATATGTATGTAATACATCATAGTATAAACATATCAGAACATCATAGTGTGTGTACTACAGTGAAGTGAATGTTGTAACGACTGTAGAAACACAGGAAAAAACCCATGGTGATTCTGTGTTGTGGTGCTTGGCACGGGAAGGCTTGAGTATGTATCCTTGCACCTGGGGTTGGAGGTGGGGCACCAAAGGGAATAAACTGGTACGTTCCAGGGGTCAGCAGATGCCTCTGTTCAGGCAACTGAATGCTTCTTAGTCTTGCTCTCTGTGTTTGCTAGCAAGTGGCTCTCCATTCTGGGAAGCTAGAGGCAGTACTTGAGCTGCAAATTAATGAGTTCTCTGCCTTCTATAGGCAGAACATTCTTGGGACTTTTCTATGTATGTTTCAAAGCAGAAGTTTACATGCCCTTCTGCTTCAATCAGGAAAAGCATTAGTTTGCTACCAGCCCTGCTCTTGTCATGGAGCAACAGTGGCAGGTGCTGTACTGGTTTTGAGGAACCAGCTTCCAAGTGGCAGTTGCTTCTTTGAAATAACACTGATACTTCTCTTTGGGTATGTGACTGAACTTGCAAAATGAGGGCACGAATTTATACTGTGTCTTTTCAAGAGAGCTGGGGAACAAATCTAAGGTGGCATGATTATGGATATAAATAAAAGCTGCTGCTGTTCTGTACTTAAACATATTGCCTGGTATAAGCATAGGGTGGAATTTGGTGTCCTGAGTTTTACTGCAAGTGGCACTTGGCTCCACTGTGGCTTTATCTTCCCTTGCAAGGTGGAAATGAAATGGCTTTTGGCAGTAAAGCATTTCTTGCCTTGATAAAAGCAGCTTGAGCACTGTTGGTAAATGTGCAGTGTTTTCCTTTGTTCTTCAGATGCACTGGGACTTCGACATGTATATTCGGAACCGCGTTGACACGTCCCCCACTCCAGTTCCCTGGCACACCATGCGCAAACACTTCCTTGTCTTTTTGAGTACCATGCTGATCATGTTTGCTCTTGGAGAGATCTATCCATCTTACAGGCCTGTGGTGAGTGACACCCTTGGGTAAAAGGAGGAAAAGTAGCTGTGTTTCTTGTCACTGCTGATGCCCAGAAGAGTGGGTGTGCTGAAGCTGAGTGTTGAGTGTGAATGCAAAACCTTGCTGCCGAATTGTTCTCTTGCCTGGCTTGGCTCAGCTCATAGGTTTTTGTTTCATAGTGAGCACTCACTGTTCACAGGGAAATTATTTTACACTATGCTGCTTAGAGTATCTCTTCTTTGGTCGAGGAGTTCTCCTTCCCTGGGTGCATCTGCTAGAGGGAGATGCTTAATCTCTTGCCCTGTGTTTTTAATTATATCTCATGATCTGGGTCATTTGCAATGTGATTCTGAAAAATACATCTGAATACACAAATAGCCTTTGCAGTATATTATCCTCGTGCTTTGAGATGAACTGTTGGTTAAGATTAAATGCTGACCACCTTTATTTCTGTTAAAGGACTTGGGTTTATACAAAGAACTCTATCTGTGAATTTACTTTCATTGTATGCTAATATTCCTGCTGAAGCACTTAAGAAATAGACATTTCAGTTGTAAATTACAAGCCTTGATTTGGGTGGGATGAGACATTTCCCCTTTTCCCCTTAATTTGCTTGGTGAATGTGGTGAATTTGCCACTCTTTATCTCTCCTTGTAGGGACCGAAGCAATATCCCTTCAATGACCTGTATTTGGAGAAAGGAGGAGACCCCAGTAAAGAGCCACCAGTGGTTACACACTATGAAATCTGAACATTGCTACGTTCCGCCTGTGTCAGCTCTGCTGGGGATGGCATCTTCTCTAGTCTTTACTGTGGTAGATGTTAACGCTTGTTCTTCAATGTTCAATCACTACTTGCAGTGAAATACATCAGTGATACCTACTATGCTAGTTGTCTTCTCTTGGTTTGAGAGGGCTGAACAATGGTCAATGGCATTGAGTGACCTTTGACATTTTTCTACACAGGCTAGTATCTGTGGGGCAAAGTTCTGAGTGCAGTCCTGGCACTGCTGCTGGTTTATGTACCTTGTGCACAAACATTCCTTAGCTAAGCCTGTTTATGTAGGAGAGACATAATTTTATAAAGCTCCTAGATTTGTTTTCCAGTTACTCTTCCCTTAATGTATTATTTTCCCCTTAATGCTGGAGGGAACAGTACATTCAGTATTTACAGTGAAAGCTTTATCAGCTGCCCTGTGCTGTGCCTTGGACCTCACTGTTTGGTTGCTGGAGTGGATGATCACAGGAGGTGAAGGGCTTGGGCTCTTCTGGGTGCTTCCTATAGACTGGATGCTGAGCTGTGCTCTCAACGCCCTGTCGTGACTCATAGATTTGTGCTTTAAGAGAAGCAGGTATTTGAAGACAGTGATTCATGATTTTTCAATCTATAAGGATTTTTAACCCCAGATTCTGAAGGACAGATAGATGAAGCTATGTGTAGGACTTTCTTTATGGGTGTATGTTCAAGAGACTTTGATTGAATGCTAGGACATATAAGTATGTATGTGTAAGTAAAACTAACCCCTTTGGACGTGCTGAACAGTCACCATTCCTCTTGGTTTCTGTAAGCTGTCACCTTCTCTTCTAGTTACAGCAAGGCTTACTTTTAAATTACAGACAATTACGTTTTACCCCGGAAGGGTTTTTAAAAGTATTTTTTGAGCTGTGGGACCTTGAAACTGAGTTCTGTTACAAAGTGTTATGCGGGGGAAAATATAGCTCAGTGATAACTTGATGGCGGTTATGTGACACCACTGTATACAATGCTGAGTGAGTTTAAGGAGTCCACAAGTAAAATAACATTAACAGAGCAGTAATAGGAACCTTGTCGTGGTGTCTGTAAGGTGATAGTGCAGCAGCTGTGCAGAGGCAGGTTACTGTGCAGTGTACCACAGGATGCCCTGCCCCAGCCTGGTTTGCTGCTTCGTTCTCGGCGAAGTTTCGCGCCCAGTCTGTGTCTACTTGTAACTTAATGATCTTTTTCTTCATGGGGAAGGCATAATGGGTTGGGCAGAAAATGCGGCTCAGGAATCCTTAAAAACGGCGTTTGTAGTGTAGGCAAATTTCCTCTTTTTTTTTTTTTTCCTTCTCCTTCCTGAGAGGTAAACTGCTTTTAGGAAAACACCCCTAAGCTGTGCTCCTTTCCCTCCCGCGTGTTCTCTCAGGAAGGCTTATCGCTCTTGCTGAGGCAAAGTTTTTTTCCGAGGGGGGTGACTTCAGAGGCAGCAGGTCCTGGATGCAGCCGTGGTGTCCGTTGTCCTGCAGGATGAGCCGTCCCTGGCTCGTGGATGGAGCTAATTCCAGCCGAGACCCTGCTGGCGGGCAGCCCCGCGCTGAGCCCCGGCCGCTCCTGCGGCCCGCCGTCGAGATGCCCCCCCCCCCCCGAACCTGCTCGGGGGAGACTGAAAGCAGCCCTTCCGCCGCCACCCTCGGGACGCACCCGCAGGGCGCTGGGGGCCAGACCCCGCATGGGGCCGGTCCCGCACCTCGGGGCGCTCCCGCCTCGCCCGGGCAGGGCGGCTCCTCCCGCCCGGGGGCGGCGTCACGGGCGGCGCTTCGCGGGCGGGGGCTTTTCGGCTCCCGGCGGCCACCGTCGGGAGGAGTCATCCGTGGGAGTCGTTGGGCTTGGGGCGGCGCGGCGGGACCGGAGTGAGCCGGTAAGGGCCGCCGCTTCCCCCCCCCGCTCCCCGCCGCTCCGCTCGGCCGGCTGCCCCTGCCCCGGCTCCCGCGCCCCTCGCCCGTGCCACCTGCGGCGTCCCCGCCCTGCCGCACCCCGGGCCGGGCCTTCGCTGCCGGCCCCCCATCCCCGGCCCGCTGCCCTGCCCTAACCGCCCCGATGTCGCTGTGCCGGCTGCGTCTGCAGATCCCGTGGCTCTGCCCTGGGAGCATGTTGTCTCTCCGCTGGCGGACCAGCTTTGGGCAGCAGCAGGCGGGAGCACCCCGGGGGAGCTGGGCTGTGTGACCTGGGCCGCGGGGAGGCCTCTGGCGTAGCCCAGGGCCTGTTTTGTGACACCCGGGTGCCCCAGGTCAATGCTCTCTTCCTGGACCTTCCCTCTTTTTTAACTTACAGCGCAGTTCTGCTGTGCGGAGCCAGCCCACCCGATACGTGTATCTACGTTCGTGTCTGTGCAGTCCTGTGGTACTTAGCAATAGCTTTTGAAAGTGCTCACAATACAAGAAGTTTGTGTATATAACGTGATAGCTGTCATGGAGGAATGTGCTGAGCCCTACCCTGGAACAACCCCGCCTTGCAAACACCAATGATTAGCTGAGATTAGTGTTTCTGTGCCTCCTGCCTTCTGTAATCAGGGTTTATAATAAGCACTTGGGAGAACAGCTTGGCTGTAGAGTATTGGGGAGCTGAAAAAGGAGAGTGTCAGGCCGATGCAGAGGGAAGAAACAATGCAAAGACTTTAACTTGACTTTGGAAAGTAAAATCTGTAGGACAGCTTGTGTCTTAACTATTGTATCATGGCTGAGAAGCCTTTTTCAGTTCTTAGGGTGGCTGCTTGTTACTTGGGTGACCTTGGATAAGTCTTTTCTGTTCTGATGCTCAAGTTTTACCTTTATCTAAGGGGATCAGGGTACCACTTCCCTTTTGTGCTAAGCTCAAAGTCCAGCATCAGCAGGAATTGTTCAATGAGAAATGGTTGGGTGCCCAGTGGCAGGAGGAGGATTGGGAAAGTCAGTAGGAGGGGATTTCTGATTGACAGTATTTGGGTGGTGCAAGAGAGAGAAGGCCTCACTAGGGTGATATCACAGATGATTATCAGGGCAGCTTTGAGGGTCAATTAGCTGATACAACAACATCAGTTGTGGTCTTTTAAAATGTTCTCTTCAGCCACAAGTATTTCAGGTTGGTGTAGGTGAGGAATATTTGCCTCTGTCAGCACTGTTTGCATGGCTCATCATGATTTGAGAACATGTACTTTTAGTTTTCACAGTTCAGCTGTGTGCTCTCCATATACCAGTCGTGGGGAGTTCTCTGACCTGCCGGGTTTTGCTTTGCAGACAGTGTTACCTTTTAAGGACACTGTGCAGGAAACCATGGCTTGGGGAGGCTGCGGGGAAATGCTGTTTCTGTCCTTTGACACCCGTTGGGGTTGAGGTTCGTTAATACGTTAGATCTGTAATCGGATGTTTGTAGAAGGAGAAAGAGGAAGAATTGTCGTGATTAATTAATTAGAGAAGCGTGAGCTTTCTCAGAATTCTTAGATGCTATTTTGGGAGATGACAGCAGGTGGCAACCTCTCCCTAAAAAGACTGCTGTGGAAGAGTTCGGTGCTTGTGAATTTTCTCAGGCAGCCGCAAGAGGTTGCTGAAGAAGGGCTTCTTGCTGCTTTAAGGGTCGAGAGTTCTGTCCTAGGTACAGACGTTGTAAGATTAAAATGAAGCTTTTTTTTTTTTTTTCCCTTCCAAACTCAGAACCCACTGCCTTAAGAAGGAGGTGCTGCCGCATCCCTGCAGAGCCTCAGCTGCAATGGAACTGAATAGATAGAAGGTGTTTGAAAGATGGTGTGATACTGCAATCTTTGGCTTCTTATGCATCTCCTGTGGGCCTTCTCAAGTCTGTTGGCACTACTGCTGCTTTGCCTTGAGGACCAGGGATACAGCATACCTGTTCAGTATCTGTAATCCAGCACTTTTGGGTTTGTTCTGTTTGCTTTCCTGTGTCTCGGTGTGTCACCATAGGCAAGACACTTTACCTTACTATTCTGTCCTGACTTAAGTTTGTGGAAAGAGAGTAGTAATGTTGACTTTCTTATGCAAAATGCTTTATTGACATGAAAAGCTGGACAGTTGATCAATACTGTTCTGCACTTTTTTTGTGGCTTGTCTTTGTATTTGCCTGTTAAATGGAAATTGTGCCAGCCATACAGTCAGACCAGCACAGGGTAAAGAGTGGGAGCTTGTACCACTCACCTCGCTAAGTTTCTAATGGTTACACTCTTCATTACTTCCTTACCAGTTAACTTACTAGAGGAAGGAGGTGTCTTGGCTGTTGTTGAGTCATGTTGCTGGGTTAGCAAGGGAGTTGTCCTTTCAGAAGCTAAGAAACAGGGAGGCCTGTATGTACAGCCAGTGCCTACAACTGGTGGGTCGTACCTGGAGGATAAAAAGGCAGGAAGGGGCCAGGTAAGGACCATACCAGCTGTCCTGCTCCTCAGCAGCAGGGGAGTCAGGTATGGCCTTGTGTAGTAGGCTGTTGCTAGCAGGTTCATCTGACTCCTGGGGATATTTTCTTTCCTCGCTGCCAATGAAAGGAGAGGACAGAAGTGCTGTGCTAGTGCAGGAGACAGGTAAGTGAGTAGGTGCTAGAATTTCTTGGCAGAGGGAATGTGATGGAGCCCTAATGAGTACCCTGCAAAGGGTGTGCTGAAAGATAGGAAAGTAAGCTTCAGAGGTCTGTTATGCTGATCAGCAGGAGATGATCTTTCCACCTCTGTTCCTAGTTGCACTTCTTTTATTGTACAAGAGTTCTGTTCTCATTCTTCTGAACCTCAGCTAAGTTGGGATAAAGTTAATGTGAGAATAGCAATAGACAGTTTGAGCTTTGGGAGATACTATTACAAAATAATGCTAAAAAGCATACCATAAATTCTAATCAAGCAGCATGCCCTGATAGTGCATGAGAGAGAAAGAGGATATCCTTAGCTTCTCACTGGTGGGACAGAAGAAACCCTAAAAAGAGTGTGGAATTATTAGCCAGGAGGTCCAAGCCCCGGAAAGAATGCTGACCAGATTGTGGGCCTCAGGAGGCCACAGCTTCACATAAGCCATCAGCTGATCAATTGACGGGAGGCTTCTTCTATTATCATTTATTATGATGATTTGGCCAGACAGTGGGCTGGCCACAGCAAACTGCCTTATGAACTTGGTTATGAATAAACATTCATCCTTTGGCCTGACTAAGGCCAAACTCAAGCACTGACACTTGTAGCCCAGCATCTGAAGAGAGGGCCACATGGCACAGATGGTGGTTTAATGGTCAGCCCAGCTAACACCAACAGTGTCAAGTAAGCAGGAAAGGATTAATCACAGTGAGCTAGCAGGTTGCAGAGTGTTTTGCTGTGTGGCCTGCTGGTAGTTTTACTTTATTCAGCATAATATCATCTGAGTGTACCGTTAGCAGCTCTGTTTAGCTAGGGTTAAAAGACTGCACTGTAGCCAAGCTCGAAAAATGTAGGAACTAAACCCCACTAGCCTGCAACTGATACACCCAAGTATGATTTATTTCACTGACATGCCTAGAAGGCCTTGGCATAATATGTGGAGAGGTGCTGGGTACTTTCTCCTCAGCAAGAATGGAATTCTATGTGGAACAATAATTTGTATTTATATTCATATTGCAGCCTTCTGGCTGCCTGCTGTTGATGTTTGACTTTCAGTTGCCCTGCTGCATTATTGCCCAACTAATCTCTCTCTAGTGACATGGGGAAGTTGTGTTCCCTTTTTACAGGTGTCAGTTAATCTATCCATAGTAAATAAAAAGAATTGTCAGAGCTGAGACTGAAACCCAGTTGTTACTTCTGTTACTTCTAGATCACTTCTTCTCACCTTCTACCGTTTACAAACTCGAGCAGAAAGTAATGATTTTTTTTTTCCCCTTTTCAAAGGAACATGAACAAAGTACATTAACTGAATTGGCACGTGATAGCATTGTACTTTGTTTTCTGTTGCCACGTCACTTTTCTGCTTGGAATTTAGCCTGCCCAGAGATTCCTCCTGCTCCCTTTTTGCTTATGTATATACTGACATCAGCTTGCTCAGAGAGAGCAACTAGTGCTTTGCAAATACATTTGTGTAAATTAATTTCTGCAGCTAACCCTAAACCAGCCTGGACTGAAGACTTGAGTACGTTGTTTAATTTAAATCCCCTTTCTTTTACAGAAACTCTCTGCTGTAATTGGGGTATATGAAAAAAAAAGAGATGTATGAAAAAAAAAGAAATCTGGGATCAGACAGCTGGGATTGTTGTGTTGTTTTTTTTTAATGAATTCTAAAATACCTCAATTCCTGTGAAACTGTAGTCACTAGCTCAGGAAATAACAAGTAACTTCTCTCTATTGAGAACTGTATGTTCCCATTGTACTTTTGTAAGGGGGATATTTTGTTACTTGTGTGATTATTTTCATGTTGACTTTATTAACTGTTCTAACCACTATGTGAAATTTCTTCTAGAGCCTAGAAAATGAAGCTAAAAGAAATTGAGCGAACAGCTGTCCAAGCATGGAGCCCAGCAAACAACCACCCCATTTATTTAGCAACAGGTAAAGTTCTTTTCAATTTGTGAAAATTAAAGTTTGAGTCACAGAGTTTTATGTAGATTTGTATTGGCTTTAACTTTCAAAAATTCCCACCTTAATAAACTCTGGAAAGCTTTCAAGCAATATACCAAAAATGTTACAGTCTTAATTTTTTGCTAAATGACTTGTAGAGGATTATTTGTATGCCTATCTTTGACACATTGATGGCCACTGTTTTTTTCAAAGGGTGAAAAGCTAACTAAGACATTCTAATTAAGTCTGTATGAATTCCAACACCTGCTTATTATTACAATTAAAACAAAATAAGATTACATGCTTGGTGTGTCTGTAGGAAGAAAAAGTTTTCTAATCATGTTCATTGAAGATCACTTTTACTCTGTTGGTCTTCAGACATTATCACATGGTTTGTAGTAGAGTAGTAGAAGTCTCCCCAAAGTTTCATGTTTTAGTTATAATTAAATTTTCAGTATTTCTGCAGAACCTTAAATTTGCATGTTGTGGACATTATTCATTATTCACTATTACAGTAATTTTATTTCCTGAAGCACAAGGTCAGCCTGTTCACTGAGTCGGCAGTGAGTGAGTTTAGTGTCATTGTGGAACCAACAGCCTGGGTTGTTTGCCCAAAATGAGAGCTAGTCATCTCTGTCTCCTGCCTGGGTTGTGCAGCCCTGCCATATTGCTTCGTTGTTGTTTTTGTGGGTTTTTTTTAGCAGGGATGAATGTCAAAAGAAAGTGCCAAAATTTCAGCTATTGCCTTAAAAACAACATTACCATTTTGGGGGTACATTGTCTGTGTTTCTCTAATAAGGACAGATTTTTGCTTGGACCAAAGGTCTTGGCTTCAGTCTGCTTTAGATCAGAAACTACATAGTTTCATAATTTGTACTGCTATTTAATAGTCTCTTGGGCACTTTTCATGCCATAGACTTTTACAAAGCACCTCTGTGGTAACTGAGAATTTGCCTGGCAGTGTCCCATTAGGCAATGTTCAATCTATTTTTAGCTTTTGTTCTGTAAGCTAGGGAGAAGAAAGGAAGCCAGCACTGTGTGGCTACTAGCTGTCTGTAGATTACTGGGGAGCGTTTAATTGGCTAAGGTTAAAGAACTTTTGTTGTAGACCAAATTTAGAAATCTTGATCAAGACATAGGGTAATGGTTGAGGAGCAATGTACAGAGGTATTTGGGATCATACTTGTAGCAGGGTTTCATGATGCAACTGCATTTGTAATTTAAATAAGGACAATATCAGAAGCTGTGGCTGCTTGGAAGAAGATATAGGAATTATATTTATCCTAAGAGAGGTATTTATGCAATAGTGACCCTGTTGCCTAGAATTTCTAGAAAAAATTCTAATTTATTTTAAAGTTTTGTATTTATTTGTTGATTCCTCTTTCTGGAGTATTCTAACATGTCCTCTCCTTGAGTGCGTAGAGCCAACGTTGTGTTGACTATGAAGAACAGATTTCCAGTGCCTTGCTCTTTCTGTATCTTGTGCTCTTGAAAAAAGCGCCCACTTGTTTTGCCCTTGTACTTCTGCTAGGAACATCTGCCCAACAACTGGATGCATCCTTCAGTACAAATGCCACTTTGGAAATATTTGAGGTTGACTTCAGGGATCCCTCCCTGGACATGAAGCAGAAAGGAACACTGACTGCCTCAAACAGGTACTAGAAACTCATACTGCCATATCAATCAGTGGAACTGAAAAGGGTTTTTCTGCTGCAAGAATGGAGAGGAGTATAAAGTGATCTTTTACATCATTTGACCTCTGTCTTTAAGGATTGAATGTATTTGTGGACACAAATCATGTTGGGTGTAAAAGTACAACAGTTGGACCATTGGAGAAGTCTGAAAGGACTTACATGGTAGGCAGTCAGGAGAGTCATTCTGTATCGTGAATTTGCTGGGGCTAATGATTTGCAATAAAGAGCGTAGAGGCAGAGTGAAACTTATATTCCAGCTTTTTAAGACAGGGTGATTTCTTAGGCCCATCGGTGTGGGTGACATTTGTACCCAGTGTAAAACAGTCTTGATTTGTAACTGGTGGCTTTTACATTGGATAAGCATTTTTCAGACAGTAGCTCAGGAAAAGAAGGCATGTAGTCCTGTGATCTAATTTTCTGTATAGTGTATGTTAGAGTAGTTCACCACCAAATCCCGTATGAGGTTTCAAACATTTTAAGGGAGGAGGGGTGTGGGAAACTTGCGACGGGGGGGGGCGGTGGGGGGTGAGGGGTGGGGATGGTCTTTGGAAAAAAGCTCATTGTTGTTTTTTTTTTCCCATGTAAGAGCCACAGTCATCATCAAAGGGAAATGGTTATTTAAGTGCAAACTGATGGTTATGTTTGATAGGTCAGAACATGGATGTGGTTTTTGGTAATGCAGAGGGTGTTTTGACTTCCACCACTGTGGCCTGTGATAGCTCTATTTTCTTATTTTTTAGGTTTCATAAGCTGATCTGGGGTAACTTTGGAAATGGGTCCTCAGAGTCCTCTGGAGTGCTCATAGGTGGAGGGGATAATGGTGTACTGACAATGTACAGTGTGCACAACATTTTGGCTTCCAAGAGTGAGCCTATAATTGGGCAGACAGAGAAGCATTCAGGTCCTGTTCGAGCTCTTGACTTCAACCCTTTCCAGGTAGGCAACATCAAGATACTTATAATCAAATAAACCACTATATTAAAAAAAATGTTTTTCCCTTGTGTATAGAGATTTATAAACTGAAGTGACAATTTTTAACCTCAAAGAGGCATGGTAGTTGTGACATGAGACTGGTTTGGGAGCCAAATTTGGGTTCTATTCACGGCTTTAGCCCTCTGGCCTTGATCAAGCCTCTTACCTCTGTAAAAAGGTGTCTATTCCATGTTAGAGCATTATCCATTTGAAATCAGGACTGTTTTTGTTTAATTGGTGTCTGAATCAGTGTGGCTGTGATCACACTGCAGAGATTGCAACATAAGTGAGTGGTGAACGGAACACAGGTTCTCACAGTAGCACAAAAGCAAATTGAAAGTTGTCTGCAGACCCTTCTGGGAAGCCTGCATCTTCTCAGAAGAAATGTCCCTAGTGGCAGGAGGCCAGGCAAAGGCTCAGCTGGCTAGAGACAGTGGCTTCCAGGCCTCTGACAAAATGTAATGATGAGTAACACCAGCCACACACTGCACATCTAGTTTGCTAGACAAATTTTAAAGAGGTCTGTACTGTGGCACAGCTGAAGGCAGAGAGGCCAGAAAAGTGCTTGGTTTGTAATTCGGTTAGTATCTTTCTGCTTCACAGTGGCTGTGAAATGCAGCTCTTATCTGACCTCGGAAACTCTGGGGTTTTTTAATTACATTTATTTTTAAGAAATCTGTCCTCTTTCCTTGTGGAACTCAGCTGAGCTTTTTTTTTTTTTTGTCTATAGAGTAACCTCTTGGCTTCTGGAGCAAATGATTCTGAAATTTTCATCTGGGACTTGAATAACTTCAGTGTGCCTATGACTCCAGGGGCTAAATCACAGGTAAATGAGTTTTCCTCTGGGCAATACCCCTGCAGTTTTATATTGCAGCAGGCAAGGCAAAAAGATGTGGATGTGTGGAGTCCTCCCTGTCTAGTCAGTCTGTGAAGGGGGAATGACCTTGACATCTGTCAGGAGAATGGTGACCCAGAACTGACTGATCAGCTTCATTCTGAAGAGGTGCAAAGTGTGTTATAAGGGGAGGGGAGGTAATCTGGCAGGCTCTGGAAAGATGCGCTTTGCATGGATGGGTAAGCCCTTTGTGGATTTGAATCAAGTAACTGACCAGTTTATCTTGTGATCCAGCTGGGGCATGTGTGATGGATTAAGAAGGCTTATTGGACCTTCTCTGAGGAATGAATTTACTTCAGGCTTCAGCTGAAGCTTTTCATATCTCATAAAAGTAATATCCTTAGCAGAGCCAGTGAGCCGTTTAATGCATCTTGGCTATTAACTCCCAGATGGTGTTTCCTATGTTTGAAGAGGAAGAAGCTTCTGATCTTCTGTTGCTGGTTATATTATTCAGGACAATCCTGAATAGTGAAAAAAATCTTAGTAAACTTGTGTAAAAGCAGGCCAAGTTCTTATTCCAGTAAGCCTCCCATTTGTCTCCTCACCTATCTCCTGCATTGCAGTAGGTACAGTCACAGCAATTAGCCTTGAATGCTTCATCATTTTCCATCTCACTGCACTCCTGAAATGTTGCACAAGGTCATCTTTCCATTTAAGTTCATCCAAGGAGTCAGAGTAGAAGCATGCATCTGTGTTCTCTTAGCTGCAGTTCTCTCTTAACTGGTTTATGGCACATTTGGCCAATGCAGAATCCAGTGCCTGCTTCCAAAATGCAGAGCTGCTTTTCCAAGTGACATTCCCCATACAATTTGACTGTCCACTGTACATGCTGAGTAAAGGTCTTTCTGTGCTTCCTAGTCTTTCTGGTCAGTGTTGCTGCTTCCAGTCAGTTGATCAGTGATTGAAGAGAAGAATCTGTATATCCTCAAATCCCTCAGTTCACCTTGTGACAGAATACTGTGGTTAGTGTTGCCTCAACATGAGAATAATGGATGTGTGGCCTTTCCTATCTTGGCAGCCTCATGAAGACATCAGCGCAGTGTCCTGGAATCGGCAGGTGCAGCATATCCTGTCCTCCGCTCACCCCAGCGGCAAGGCTGTGGTTTGGGACCTCAGGAAGAATGAGCCTATCATCAAAGTCAGTGACCACAGCAACAGAGTGAGTGGAGGAAAGACTGTGGTTCTGACTAGCTTACAATGTGCCACATGTGACTGCAAAGCAATGCACAAGCTCTTGGAATCAAGCATTTTTATTGTGGGAGCCATTGGGGGTGGTTCTCTTGGAACTGAAGCATCAGAGCACCTCTCTCTTTTTCCCCTCATGAAATGGAGAGACAAGGCCTCTAGCTGTTCCTAAAATTATGGCATTCTTGCATTCAGTTTCTGTGTTCACAGCTCATTTATGAGAAGCCTCCTGTGTTTTAATCCCAGCTGTCTTCCTACATAAACTTTGAAATAGTCCTTCAACTTCTGTATGGCTAGTGGGGGTTTTTTGCTATGTAGAGAAGGCAGAAATACTTGCTTTCCACAGCAAGAGATTGCTAGACTTGTTATAAGTGTTCCTGGCAAGTTAAATACAGAATGATGTGGCTCTGGACCATCTGTGCTATTGCCAGGTTGCTTTACTGAATTTTCAGCCTGTGCTATTCTTGTCCCCAGATGCATTGCTCAGGAATGGCCTGGCATCCAGAAGTTGCAACCCAACTGGTCCTTTCCTCTGAGTGTGACCGCTTGCCAGTGATCCAAATATGGGACTTACGTTTTGCTACCTCTCCTTTGAGCCAGCTGGAAAGGCACACTAGGTGAGGACTTGCTTGTTGAGTTGCCTTTTCAAGGATCTCCATCTTTCAAAGGCAGCCATCTGGGAGACTGGACTTAGGAGAGCTATGATTTTTTGCTAGGCTTGCTTTGTTTCACAGGTTAATCTAGTTGAGGGTTGAGTTCTCATCTACCTGAGATGAGCACTAGCATTTCTGAGCTTAAGCAGCATTTCTGCTGCTTTCTTGGTGACAGAGTGGCAGAGTGGACCAGGTATGAAATATGACTGATTTATTTCTGATCTATTTTAGGGGAATTCTCTCTGTCTCTTGGTGCCAGGCTGACCCTGAACTGCTGTTGAGTAGCGCCAAAGACAATCGGATCTTGTGCTGGAACCCAAGTGTGGGGGAGGTACGTAGCCACAGCTACAAGTACACATGGTCTGCTTTATACAGAGTTGCATGCTATGCTATGTGTGTGTCCCTTTTCTGTAGCCCTGTGAAGTACCAATGTAACTTCCTTCAATATATTTTCTTCATTCTTCCTGTCTGGAGTGAATAAGAGTGTTGTCCATATCCAGACTGAAAACAACAGAGACAGGCAGAGATTATCTACAGTATATGTGTGTCCAGAGATCATAGAGGGAAGAAAGCTTTAGTTTCATAGAATCATAGAATCTTAGGGGTTGGAAGGGACCTCGAAAGATCATCTAGTCCAACCCCCCCTGCTAGAGCAGGGTCACCTAGAGCACAATTATGCTAATTATGGTTACTCTTGCTATGCTCACACATGTGGTGTTCTCTGTCTGTTTGTTTCTTCTTTCTTCTCCTGTAGTAGTAAGTTTTTTGGGGGGGGAAACTGGGAGGAAGATGAGGTACATTTGTTAAGGTCATTCAGAGGGGAACAATGTAATCAAATATGTATGTAAACTTTATTCATAGTACAGTGGTTTAATATGTATGTGCTTATCTAGTCACATGTCTCAGATTCACTGTTTTTGAAATATTTTGGTATCACCTGAATTAAAATAAGACGGTGTAAAAATATTTTCTGCACACCTAGTCATTCAATGCTGAATTTCTTTATAAAACTGAATTTCGAACTTTGAACAGAGTTCATGCAGTTGATCTTGATAATAGCATAGGGAAAGTATTCTAATAATACTGACCAAAGTCCAGCTGGGAGCCCCAGGCTTGATTGATTTCATGGGACAGTTTGACTTAGCTGACCACCTCTGCCTTGGAGACATGGAAAAAAATTAATCCTTTTTCATAAAATGCATGAAATGCTGCTGTTGTGGTTTTGTGGGATTTGAAGCTCACTCTGTACAGATGTCTAGTGTCTACAAGAGAATCAGATTCTGAAACATTCCCCAAGACTAATTTTTATTAATCTTTTCACTGTGTTTCAGTAGAAAAATAAAAAAAAACCCACAGTTTTAGCACAGCTGACTCATCTTTATGCATGCTGCTGTAGGTTTGCAGAGTCCACATTCAACTTAGGCATTTATGCACAAACTATTGTTAGGGGGCTGTTCTTGGCTACAATTTTTAGATACTACAAAAATTGGGAAGGTTTCCAATAGTAAGGATAGTACGGTTACAGAATGGCTGATGCAGTGAGTTTGGGAGAAGGGTTGTTTTTTATTATTTTGGGTTTTTTTGGTGCTTGTTTTGTTTTAAATTTAGTGATCCAGATTTTAATACAAGCAAAAACAGTGTTTTATACCTGGAGATAGAAAATGCTGTTCATGTTCCTACAGAGGAGGAAGCTGTGATTCTATGTGCTTTGTGCCTGTGAAGCATAAAGGAAATCTCTCCATTTTACAAACTGGAGGTTCAAAGTCAAGGCTGTGTTAGAGAGTTGCCCAGCATCAGGCAGGAAGTCCATATTTGGGCCATGAATTGAACTTTGGATTTTTAAATTCTGGAGCAGAAACTTGGTGACTGCAATGTCCTTCATAGTTCAGCTGCAGCTATTACAGTTCTCTTCTGCTCTACTTTTCTTTCTTTAGGCTTTTATTTTCCTTCTCAAATTTGTTTCCAGACTGTTCTTTTTGTTTACATGTTCTTGCTCCTGACACCTTCTTGCTTTTGGTTTTCTTGTGGTGTTTTCTGGTGTGTCTTCCTTGGTTAGCAGCAGGTGTGGCTGTACTGACTTGCTGCCTTTGCATTTTGTTCCACAATCAGGGTTCTGTGGTATGGTAGTTTTCTGTGGCTTTCTGCTGTTTGGGCTCAATACACTGTAACTTGGTTGCAATGCATCCTTCAAGAACCAAAATAAGAAAATTGTATACAATGGTGACGTGTAAATAAAGTGTGACACACTGGGCAAGTAATTTGGGGGAAAGCAGGGGAACTATTTGTGTTGTTCTTCTGCCTTCTCTCTTTCTGTCGTAGGTGGTTTATGAGTTGCCCATACGGAGTCAGTGGTGCTTTGATGTCCAGTGGTGTCCAAGGAATCCTTCGGTCTTCTCTGCTGCCACTTTCGATGGCTGGATCAACATTTATTCTGTTATGGGTGGGAACTTAGAAGCTCAGCAGAAGACACAGGCTGACAAGGTAAAGTCCTGTGAACATGTTGATGCTTGACAGATTGGCACTTACCTGACTTCTGAAAGCATTTGAAGCACATGTGTAGCTGTGATTTTTTTAAGTGATGCAGTCTGGCCCACCCACCAGGAGTATAGCTGTATGGTGTGGGAAGCAGAAGCTGCCTGTATGAGGACTTAATATCCACCAACTCCCAAAGGGGCTACCTAGCCTCTTGACAAGGGTGTCTCAGTATTTTTTGTAAAATTCATTAAAGTGTGCGAAGAGAACCAAGATCAAGTGTAGTTTTGATGTTATATATATTGTATGGTTTTTACTACTAGACTAAAAAAACCCAGCACAAGTGTTAGAGCAACAAGCTTGTTTTGTCATTAGATTAAAATGGAATACATTGATACTAATTAATAGATGTTAATATTTATTAGTTCAGAAAATATTTTTTAAAATAGCTTATAAGCCACTATTAGGAATTTTTCCTAAGTCAGTTGACTGTAACTTGGAGCATGTTAATATTTTGGTACTGAAATCCATTACCTAGCCAATGAATATATGGGTGAACTCTGAACAGATTAAGTGTCAGTATTGTCTAAAATTTTAGTTTTAATCTGGTGTCTAGTCTTTTAATTCTCTCCCTCTTTCCCAGCCAACAAATGCCTTACAATACAGGTTTTAAGAGAATATGTATGAGCTGGCTTAAGTGTTATTTATATAGTCATTTACAGCTGACTGAGTTCAGTTTCATAGGATTTGCAAGAGAAAGAAAATACTTTATCATGGAGCAGCTGTAGGAGATTAAGGATTTCTTTTAACCCATGGAGAATTTTCTTTCTGTGGGTTCTTCACATGCGTATGCCACACTTCCACTCTTCAAAATTGGAGAACAGTTAGCATAGAATAACTCTGAGATAAATAAAACAACAAGTAAGAACAAAAATAGAAGGAGATAATTAAAATTATGGAGGTGGGGAGTTCATAACCAAGGGATCTCTTTCCTCTGCATTCCATGGCATCAGGACAGAAACTCTGTTGAGGATCTGGTGGTTGATGTTCCTGGTACCCTGTTAGTGCATGTTGGTTTTTTGAAGGCTTAGGGTGAATGATGTGTTAGGTATAAGCTGTTCCTCCAGGAAATGGTCTTTCTTTAGAATTTGTTTCCCCTCAAGAAAGACTTGAAAGACAAAACATGTAGGTCTTGCCTGTAATTCTTTGTGAGTCCTAGTTTGAGCCTTGTGTTGCTTCTTTTCAGGTGTACCGGTCAGCTGTATTTTGGAGCTATGCCCTATGGTCCAGTCAACCTCAAACAGGGTTGTGTTTAGCAAACAACTAATCTATGCCAACAATGTTAAAAATTAAGAATGCTTGTGAACAGCATTGTATGTATGCTCACTGAATTCCTAAATATCAGAAATTCAGATCAGAGAGCACATAAACACTCTCTTGTCTAAGCGAGAAGGTCTGGAGAGATTATTTCTCCAGCCTTATGTAAGCTATAAAAGCTTGAGACAGTCCTTAAAACCAACCCATTTGGAGGACTTCAGCAACAGAAAGGGAGTCAGCTTTCCTTGCTGAGCAAGGAAAGAAATAAGTTGGACAACTTTTGGCCCTATGTTGTCAACTGTCTTGCATAAAACAAGTAATTTTGTAACTCCCGTGTTTAAGAGATGGTTGCTACACTGAGCAATGTTTGTTAGGGAATTTGCATCTTGCTGAGGAAAAATTACTTGAAAATCTCTCAAGATGAAGCTTTCTTGAGAAATAATTTCTGAAACTGGAAATACTGTTTCTCTCAGAGACTTAGTGGTACTCCAGGAAGAGGTGATATAATACCCTATTTTTTTCATCAGCAAGGAAAGTAAGCAATAGGGTTTTGTCCTTACTCAGTACAGAGAGGAATTGAATTATATTTTATTCTTTTCTCCATCTGATTCTAGATTTCTTCCTCCTTCAACAACCTGGATCCCTTTGGTACAGGACAGGTGCTTCCACCTCTACAAGTGCCAGAGCAAGTAGCTCAGACCACCTTGATTCCACCATTAAAAAAGCCACCCAAGTGGATTCGCAGACCCGTGGGAGTTTCATTTGCAGTAAGCAGATGGAGAATTCTTATCTTAATAAACACAATAAATGTGTCACCTTGTGACACGATTCTGTTCATTCACTACAGAAACCTTTATATCTTCCTGTTGCTAGTTGTTTAATGGCTGTTTAAGGTGCACTGTGGTGTCCCTTGGAGCAAAACTCTTTTGCTCAACATTCGGATATATTTTCGACAGGAGTTTTGTAGCAGAGAAAGGGAGATTATAAGTAAAAGTTAAAAAAGCTAAGGAAGACTTATAAAAGCTATCCTGGTAGGCTGTAACATGCATTCCTGTTCTTATTGGTGTTTCTTCTTCCTACCCATGTATTTAATTTTTTCACCTCTTTCCTACTTAATCAAAAGGCTGAATTGTTCTTTTACCCAAAGGCTTGACTTGTTCACTGTCTGTGTAGTGCCTGCCATTCTCCTGATAGTCATTGACTCTCCTTGTCCTAAAAGAACAAACACTTCCAAATGGTACGTTTTCCTCTGTGCCTATCTGGCATTTGCAAGTGGCTAGGCCTGACAGTGCATACACAACTGTTCTTATTAGTGTTCTGCTGAAGGGCTTGTGATGTGAACTCCCTTGATGTCCGTACCACATTAAACTGCGGGTTTCTTGTAATCACAGCTGGAACTTGAGTCCACCTTGCTGAATGAAGAGCTAACTGAGTTACTTTTACCTTTGTTTATAAGAATGCTTACTGTATCTCATTCTGTCTTCCTCAGTTTGGAGGAAAACTTATTTCCTTTGGTCTCACCAAAGCTCCTGGACAGCAAATGCAGCAGGCTCACCTGCACCAGGTATTCATCAGTCAAGTCACCACTGAAACTGAATTCCTGCTCCGATCCAGAGAACTGCAGATGGCCTTGCAGTCAGAGAACCTTTGTGATTACTGCCAGGGCAAGATCCAGACAGCCAAGTCTCCATTTGATGAGAACCTTTGGAACTTCTTGAAGGTAGGATGTCTGTGATGAAACACAGAGGTCAGTTCTTTTATGGTCCTGAGGTGTAATGTGTTCCTTCTAGCCCTTTATATTCCTGTTCCTTAAGATATAAAATGGAACTGAATAGGCTAGTAACTTACTTGTCTAAAGAAAAGTTTTTGCAGTTAAGGTGTTGGAGATTGCTTTATTTTTCAGTAGGAATGGTCTTTTCTGTGGACTCGTTTGGGCTTCCTGTCAAGGTGCTAAACAGTATTTTCTTGTCTCAACCCACTGCCAAGCTGTATCTGCCTGCTACCCATGGAGCTCTACTGTTACTATTTCTTAAGGCAAAGTCCAACTGGACAATGAGAATCCTCCATAACAAGGGAGAGAGCTGTGGTGGCTTGAGGACTGACTGTAGCCCTACGTAGGATGATTATTTCATTGATAATTTGCTAATATGGAAGAGTTTGATAAGGAGGAGTAGCCACTCTGGCAGGGGCAGAGCTTAGCTTGGGTAGTGTTTTACAGATCCTCACAGGCAGACTGTGCGTGGGGCGAAATACTGGGATCTTTTCCATAGTATTACTTTTACATGGGGAGTGATACCTGTTGAATAGAATGACCAGGTGTTGCCTAGGTAGTGACAGTAGTCTCCATTGCAAAAATGTCTTCAGCTGCATCCAGTGAGATACATCAAACTTTTCTAGTGAATTTTTGTAATCCAGCTGGCCCATGGTCCTGTGGGACCACTTCAGTACATACAAGATCTGTTACTATTGATTGTCTTAAACTACAAACCAAGCTACAGAAGACTGTCTGCATGACCATTTCTGCATCTGCAAGAACAGTTTCTACTGACTGTTTATCAGTTTCTTATCCATGTACAGTTTGGTCAGTTCTGTAGTAGGAAGAACCTGGAACTTATGGAGACAGATTCTCCTTGGGGAATATTAATCACACATTAAAGCATACAAATAGTGCCTGTCAGTTAGGCTGTGTGCTGGAACTGTCTGAAATCCCACCCAGTGAGCTTCCTTAATGATTAGTTAACTAATTTTTGGAAAGTCAGCTAGGACTTCAGGCAAACACCTTGTCTCAGTTTCATCCAGACTCAAATCAGTCTATTGTCTCTATGCAAAGATTAGCTTGGCAATTCCTAGACCATCCAGGGAGTTAACGACCAAGTACATTCGCGAAGTACGTATACAGTCATAGCCCTCACACGCAGTTGTACCTCATTGTAACTATGTGACAAACTTGAATTTCACCCTTTTATCTTGATTATAAATTCCATAGATTTTCCCACAGTAGTAGTTAGGTGGACTTGTCATAGTTGAGTTCCTTATCTATAAGCTGAGCTCTACACTTTGCTGCTGCCAGAAACAGCCACCTGTTGGCAGTGTGTAGATGTCTTGGATTTTTCATGTTTTCGTGTGTTTTTTAATATCCGTTGGGACTCAGGTGAATCTGGAGCAGGAGTCCAGGACTAAACTCCTCAGGCTGCTGGGCTACAGTAAAGAGGATCTACAAAAAAAGGTAAGGGGCCTTTCCAATAGAAGGAAACCTTTAGAGGACTAAAGCTGCTGCACGGGAATTGTAGAGTCCCTGCTGGAAATAAGTGAGAGATGTCACAACACAGAAAACATGGAACTGTATGAAATTTCAGCTGCGTGGCACCTCTATCTCCCCTTAAAAAGCAAATGCAGGCACTTTTAAGGGTATAACTGTATCTGTACTGTATCAAACCAAAGGAATCTTGAGCCCATTTATCTTGCTTCCAGATGGAACTCTGGGAAGTGTATAACAAGCAGAAGAGTTGTGAGAGCATCTAACATCCAGCTCTCTGAATATTAGGGTATTCCACAGCCAGAAAGAAGGTGACAGATGAAGACAGTCTGTCATATCACTGATGGAGCTGCAGGGGAAGAAACGTGCTGCAGCATGGACAATGCTCTGAGCAGGATAAATAAACTGATAGGCAGCCAGCCAGGAATAGGGAGAGGTGGAACTTTTCAAACAGTTGAAAAAGCTGGGAGAATTCTGTTAGGGGCTTGCCAGTCATTTGATACCTCTGCTGCTCAGGTGTTTAACTTTGGTAGGGGCTTCACTCTGTGAATGTCTGTTACTTTTCTAGATCTCTTCGTGCTTGAGTAATGGGATCCCAGATAAACAGCCCCTTCCTGAGGCAGATGAGACAAATGCTGTGCAGCCAGATCAGGTATGTCCTGTTCATCTTGCCAGTCTGGGAGAGCAAGGGAGGGCAGAATGGACGGTTTAATTCCAACCACAAGTTGTTGGACTCAATGCAGGCATCACAGAGGGCAGTTCACAGGCCTGTCAGACCCTCACAGGGTCAGACTAAATGATTGTAGCAGTCTCTGCTGGCTTTTGAGCAAATCAGTGAATTATGGAGACGGATTCCTGACTGTTAACACGGCAAGAAGGCCTGCTTCACCAGTGCTGATTTCTTCAGTGACAGAATTAGCCTTACCCCAGCTTAACTTCATGGTGCAGTTCTGGATTTCCTCTGTGAAGCTTCTCCTGTGGTATTTCTTTTGTATTTCTTTCCTTTTCACCTCTGTCCTTTGAAATACGTTCTCACATGATTTTGGGATGTCCGTCTTCTGGTGCCTTCCAAGGCCTGGTTCACCATGCACTGTAAATTTTGCTCCTCTAAGATATCTAAAACTACTATCCTCAAATTAGTAATCTTCGCAAACCTTAAACGTTTGCTGAGATATTCTCTGGGTAGCAGTTGCGTCCTGCATTTCAATAAAGCACTAAGCATGGCTGTGATCCTACCTGTTAGTTACAAATACCACTTGTTGTGTTTGTCCCTATTCTCTCCAAAATTGTTCAGCTTCCTGAAGCACTGTCAGTTGAGTTGATGAGTACTGGCCAGCGATACTGTTGGCACTGCATGTCTGACTGTCAGTTTCCTACATTTTGTCACTAGCAGCCACTCCAGTTGCTGCACTGTTGAAACTGCCCAGATTGATAGAGCAGTGACAGGAGGCATGATGGTTTTCCAAGTTGAAATCAGACTTATATGAGCATGCTCAAACAAATGGAGAGCAGTAATACATTAAACTGTTTTGGGCAGGATCTCTGTGTTCAATCAATTAATTAACCTCTTGCACTCTTTGCACAGCTTTTGATAAATTCCAGTGATGACGTAGCTGCCGTTTCCTCCTCTTCAGCCTTTTTTGACAACCTCATCCCACAGAATATGAGCACATTGGAGATTCCTGTCACAGAAGGTACATGACATGAAATGTGTTTCTGCACTCTTAGGGAAAGAGGAGAGTAGGGAAAATCAGAAAATGAGAGATACCAGGAAGAATCTGGTCAGTTCCAGCAGATGAATATTTTTAAAACACGACCCATTCCCCTGTTGTGCAACATCTCTCAGCGTCTTGCAAGGAACTCTTTGCAGATAAGAGACCCATTAAAAGTATAGAAGAATATTTTAGATGATGGCTTAATGTCAAGTCAGTGTATTTTTTTGAAGTACCAAACCTGATTTGAGTTTCCAAATCTTCTTTTAGCTAGGCTTCCATACATTGTTGGCTTTGGTTTTTTGTACTGTATGGTCTGTAAAGTGAGCATCATCGATACATCTGAATGATGCCTCTGTGGGTTAACTCTGCTTCTCATCTCTGTAGATACAGATGGACTCATCAGCCAAGCTCTTTTGTTGGGGAACTTTGAGGGTGCAGTGGAGCTGTGCATAAGGGCAGAGCGTTTTGCTGATGCCATAATCTTAGCTATAGCCGGAGGGGAGAACCTCCTGAAGGAGACCCAGAAACGCTATTTTGCCAAGCGTAAGACAAAACTCTCCCTGGTAAGTGACAGTTTTGTGTACCTACTCAGCAGGGGAAGGTGTGCAGTATCTTGGCAGATGTTTGTCTGAATATATGTGGAAATGGTTTGGCAGGAAGTAGAATGTTGGCAGAATCTCTTCATCTCCTCTTGGCTAGACATTTACTCTAATCTCTTGGTAGTTGTGTAACAACTTCATGTTGTCCACCAAGAATGTCTGTGTTCTTTGTTTCTTTTATTTTTTATCTAATGGTTTCTGCCTCAGCTTTCTGTGCTTGTAACTTGTGGAGCATATTGCTCCTTTACAGCACAGCTAGAATGGTCCTAGCTGACAGATTGGCAAAGGATGATGTGTAACAGGAGTTTGGATATCCTAATGCTACATTCCCAGTCATAGAGAGTAGCTGCTCTGAAACAGGTATGTGTTAGCTGAAACTTCAGTCTTCTCTAGTGTGGCTGTTTCCATATTGTCTTAAGTGCCTTGTTGGGCTTTTTTGCTTTCTTTAGTGGCATTGGGTTCCAGTTACCTTTAATACTGGGATTGGTGGACCTTCATGTACAGTGAAGTAGTTGCTGCACTGTGGGAAGTGTACCTGAAAATGAGCTATCCCTGTGGATGCCCGTACTTAAGCAGTCAGCTTACCTTTGTCTGTAGTGACTGACAGGCCTTCTGGTTCTCTTACAGCTGCTTTCCTCCATTGTGCAGCAGAACTGGCAAGATATTGTTTGCACATGTGATCTACAGAGCTGGAAGGAGGCACTGGCCATCTTGTTAACATACTCAAAGCATGAGGACTATACCCAGCTCTGTGGTATGCAGTGTACTATGTTATTATACAGTTTCCCTTACAGGAGGGCAGCTCTGGACTGCTTACCGAAAGAAGTGGATACTGTTAAGGAAGGAAAGCACTCCTTACTCATTAGAGCTAGCTGAAACTTACTAAATAAGTGTGGACTGTTGAGTTACATGAATTATGTGTGCACACTGTATCTGGAGTCATAGTGCAAAGTTACATGTGCTGATATTTCCTGTCACCTCTACCAATAGCATGTGAAAAACCAGGATAGGCACTAGACTGAGACACTAGGAGGAGGATATTTATTATTTTATTCTGGGGAGAAAGGGATTTTCTTTACAGTAGAAGGTAAGGTGGCTTCAGTAGTTTCTTCAGTCTTGTTAGTAGTCCAACATGCTCAGCAACAGGTTGTTCTGAGGCTCCGAGTTAGAGGACGATCTAGTGTCTGAATCTGATTAAGTTACTCATATTGCTTAGCTGGGACCTCCTGACTGATGGGAACAGTTAAGTGCTGTTGGAGAAATGCCAGCAGTTTATGCAAGATGATACAATTTGAAATGCAAGAAAACATGACACCTTTTACAGACTCAACTGTAGGGCTTGGAAGGTGGTGGTGGTGATGGTGGTATAGCTCCAGCTCACCTTTATCTCCTAGCATTTGCTAAACATTGACAACTACCAGATTACTAGGTGTCCCTGGCATTGGACGCTACTGTTGCCTGGATATTCCCACAGTGCTTTGGAGAAAAAAAAAAAAGGATTGGATTTTTTCACTGAATTAATCTGCCATTTTTAAGCCTTTTTCTTTTTTTCATATGTCTGGGCAGACATATAAAAATTAGCAGATACATACAAAATTACTTATTTTTTTAACAAGTTGGGTTTGGGATTTCCTAATGATGCCCATTTCTCTGTGTTATCTAAGAATTAGGTGCACATCCAACATTTTCCCATGCCAAGCCAGAGTAGGATTGCTAAGAGATGACGTTTGGTGTTAAATGAGCTCTTCAGAAAGAGTGTGTTAAATGTTGGTTGTGTTTCTTCCTCTCCAGATATGCTGGGTGCCCGCCTAGAGTCAGAGGGAGATGCATCCCTGTGCAATGATGCCTGCCTCTGCTATATCTCATCAGGCAATGTGGAGAGGTTGGTGGAATGCTGGGTAAAAAACCATGAGACTTCGTCACCCCTTGCCCTGCAGGTACAGGTGCTATAATGTTGGTTGACTCCCCTTTAGCCCAGTCTGGTTGCCCTGATCTGTTTGCACTATCAAACAGAGTATCTGGCTTCCAGCAGACAGTGGAGACCTGTTTGTAGTCACCAAGGTATCTCCTTCTAGACCAGACTCTTAGATGTTAAGGGTTTGTGTGTTCAGAGAGTATTGATTACGTTGCATATAAATCCATGGACAGGAGTTATGGCCTACCTATCTGTTTTTGGATATTGATGTACTAACTTCCTAGTAAAAGATCACAGTTGATGGGAATGTCCTTGTGGCTTCTGACTTTCCTTTTCCTTTAGCATAAAAGTAGCACTGTCAGGGTTTGCTTCCTGGTTCCTGTTTTTCTCCACAAAGTGCACCTGAGGCAACAGTAATCAGTGGTAGTATTTGTTCCAGAGTGGAGTAACTTCCATTCACATTGAATCCAATGTCAGTTGAAAGTGAGGAAAGTCATCTGATACTGTCTCAGCATAACATGGACCAGTGAAGCAAGTCAGATTCTGAGTGGTCTTTTCTATTTCCCTTTGGCTTATTCAGGATCTCATAGAGAAGGTGATGGTGCTGAGTAAGTCCATTGAGATGCTTCGAGGCACAGCAGGACCAGCTCCAGGCCCTGTCTTGGCAGAACGAATCACCCAATATGCCAGTCTCCTGGCATCGCAGGGATGCTTGGCAGCTGCAATGAATTACCTGCCCAGCAGCTCTAAAGAGGTGAGTCAGACATGAGCTGTTGTGGGAAGGAGTAGTATATGAGGGAAAATAACACTTTGTATGAGAGAGACCTTGGATTTTGACAGGAATCGGGACTTAAGGTTTCACCTGAATTATGATAACTTGAGAGTAGGGGTATGGGGTTTTTTTACAGGACAGCTTTTGTCTTCATTTGCTTTTTCTTTTTAGTGCCTTTGATTCTGGGAAAAGGAAGGGAGCTATGGAATGGTAAAGGGGTTCCTAGAGAACAGTGCTGGCAAACAGCTCTCTAGGGAAGCTGCACCTATTCCTGGAACTATCTGGTAGAAGAAGGGAATGGGGAGGTCACCTTGTAGTTTGAAACAAATCTGTCTAGTGCCCAAATGTGGGTCAGGGTTCAGCAGGGAAAAATCTAAAGACTGGAGGAAGGACTGGTGAGACTTTGTCTGCCTGGGAGTATGGCAGGTGACATTCCAGATTGCCACTTGTTTTTTTTCCTAGTGGTTTTTGTGGAAATGGTTAGTTTTGCAGGTTGATAGTCAGTACTTTGTGTCGGGGTCTGCTGACCCTCACCAGCACCTTCCATCTGAGGCTCTCAAGACACTTTTACTAAAGCATAGTTTGTTTCAGCTCCTGATTGAACAGCTCCGAGACCGGCTTTTCCATGCTCAAGGAGAGAATGTGGGTGATCAGCAGCCACCCCCTTTTCCCTACACACGTGTCAATGTAGGTGTCACTAAACACACATCCCCAGCAGCCAAGGGCACTTCTGCACCTGAAGGAGCAGCTCACAAAACAGATCCCAGACACCCAGAGAAGGTAGGCCTTAAATTCAGGTGTTCTGGCTTGGAGAAAGGGAGGAAGGCTTACTGGGTTATGGAAGGCATATGAAGTAATATGAGATGATGCAGTTTGGAGGCACTGAGGAGCTCATCAGTGATGTCCTTCACTGGAGCAAACAAAAACTGTGATAATCCAGAAGTAAACTTCTTGCATCTTTTAATAAAGGCCTGTGCCACAAGTAGTCACTAGAGGAGACTGTTACAAGTGTAGTGATCCACTGAGGGAAAAGGGGGCTGTGGTTCACTCCTCTGTGCCCATCTCATCCTCATATCTCAGTTAAATTAGTGTAGTCTGTCTTCATCTCAGTTCTTGCACAAGAAAACTCTTCAGGAAATTTTGCTTCCACTCTGTACTACTTCTGAATTGTTCCTTTATTATTTCCTCTGGCTGTGCTTCCAGGAGGTCACTGTGTGGGAACTGGCTCCTCAGGACTAATCCTTGTGAGAGCTGGGGAGTGCTCTGAAGAGTATGGTGCTCAGCTTGTTGATCAAGTTATGTGGTGGGAAATCCACCCAAATTGATCAAACCATCCAGGGCACTGACAGCAGCAGCCTATTCCCTTGCCTGAGAAGTGACAGTGATAGAAAGTGCTTCTGCTTGTATGTGTATGCACATGACTGTGTTGGCCATTTGCAAGTTCTTTGCTTTTCTAATTGCAGCCCAACTATCAGTCATCATTTGCCCCCTCAGCACCTTCTCAGCCTTCAGTGCCTTCCCTCTTCACGCCTCAGCCAGTGCCAGCGATGTCGATGACACCTCACCATGTTGCCCCTCCCCAGGCCAGCACGGGTCCACAAACAGGGCCCCCATACCCACAGTACAACTTGGGCTTGGCTCCAGCAACTGTTTCAGGGCCAGGTAAGCATTGTCTGATAGTCGTGTCCATTCTCCAGGTTTTCTTAGACTAAAGCCTTTAACCTGCATGGCAGCTCTACTTTCTTCCTCAAGGGCCTGTCCTACTTAGAACAAACAAGTCAGCTGTCTGACAGGCTTTGCAGTGCTTCTGACACATCTCAGTTCTAGCAACTGTTGCTGGATATCGACTGATTAAGCATATCTAGGGTTGGAGAAGCCACAGCTACCTTTGCGGCAGAGTTTGATTGAAGCAGCCTGGGCTTTGAGGGATACACCTGGCATGGATTTTCTAGGGTATGGCTTGGAGAAGGGCAAACATACTAGTATGAAAGAAAGCATCAGGAGTAGTTTGCACATGAAACGAGTGATGCTGATACATACCCTTTCTCACTTGTAGCTGTGTGTCAGTCTCAGCCATTCGGACCAGCAGGAGTCAGACCGGTTGGACCTGCTCCCTTCCCCAGCCAGCCTTCTCTGCCAGGACAATCCATGCCCGTGGCATCTCCTGGTGTTCCACCACCCAGACCTGCCCACTTCACTCCAGCCTCAGTGCCATCATCTCAGCTTCCTGCAGCTTGTCCTCTCCCTGTGGCAAGCCAGTCTTCTCTAGGTTTCTCTTCAGCATATTTCAGCCCAATGAACATGGGTTACCCTCAGGGAGGTCCTGGAGCTCCAGCTACTCAACCCCTGCCAGCAGCCAGTGTTCCTCCTCCTCCCACAGGTAAGTACTGTTTGTGTGGCTTGTGTGTTCAGGACACTCCTTGATATGGGGTTTTCACTGTTTAATAGACACGGACCTTCTGTGGTCTGGTCTGCCACCATAGAGGCTGGAGGTGGTGCTGTGACTAACCTTACAGGCACATTGTGCTGAGTCTTGTGGTGATGGTGAAACAGTAATGTTGACAGTTTTGTTCAGTCTGTCCCGCTGCTCAGTCTGCCAGGTTGCAGTTACAACATGCTTTCTCTTCAGGTCTCCAGTGCACCCTGAGTAGTCATCCACTGCAGAACAATCTGCTCTGACTGAAAAACTGGCAGTTCCCAGGGAATGCCTGGTGGAAGGCTTGCTGAGCTCATCCCTGCTTATGTAACTTATATAAGAAGTGCATTTGAAATGCTGAGAGAGCAGGTTGCTGCTTCTCTGTCTGTGGGATACCCCTTGCTTCAGGATAAAATTCCTCTGACTGCTATGCTCTATTTCTCCCTGTTTTTTCCTGTTGTTCTGAAGTGCTTGACTGGCACTTCTGTATTCCTCTGTGCAGTGCTCCAGACCTGCAGCCTTTCCCCTCTGGGTCTTTAGTTTGAATTCAGCCCAGCCTGCAAGTACTGTGAAGTCCTTGCTAGCACAGCAAAGAAAAATGAAGTGTTGTTGGACCTAGTTCCTAGTGGATGGGCATCCCCTCTTTCTATTTTCCACAACATCACCATATCAAAGTTAATCCTTTGTGTGCTGCCTCGGGGGACAGGTTTAGCCAGGCTGTGGAGAACCCTAACAATGAGGCTGTCAATTCTTAAAATTTTGAGCAGGTGCTCCTCCAAGTCACATGTATTCTGAGGGTGAAGGAACTGAAACTTTGAGGTTTCCCTCCACCTGGAATCTTTTGCTGGGCTGTGTTTAACCAAGGATAGCAAATCCCACTATGTGAAGCCTGTGGGACTACACACAAAGGTTCTAAGCTAGGGCTGGACAAATTCCTTCTGAAAAGCTAACAGGGATACTAGTCCAGGGACATTACTCACTGAGTATAAAAGCTGTTGGTGATGATGACTCTCCCATCCTACCTTGATTTTCAGGTTTCTTCCCTTGGCTAGATCCCCACGTGGATCATTCAGGTAGTACCCAGAGAAGCCTCCCGACCTGCGGGGGAGGCGATGTTGCTGCTTCCAGTGAAATGTGGGGGGTGTGTGCACGCTTCACTGTGTGTGCATGCATGCTCATTGCTGTTGTTTCCTTGCATGCCTGGGCAGCTGTACAGCTGGGCTAGTGGGCATACTTGTCCTGTGGACCAGTAAGTGACATCTGGAGATGTCAAAAGTGAAATGAAAGCACTGTGATCTTACTGGTTTGGGTACGGAAAGCAGGGGTTCCAGCATGTTCCTTCTCTACTTCCCTCCAGTCTTGGAGGAATTAGACCATTCTCAGTCTCTGTGTCCAGCAGTTGCTGCACCAACAGGACAGGGAAGCAGCCCCTTTTCCTTACTTGGTTCTTTAGGCAAGGAACAAGCCACTGGTTGTAACTTACCTTGTTTTCTCCCTGTTACACTCCCAGTCTTGTGTTTGTGCTTTTCCCAGGTGGTTTGGAAGAGGTGGGTCCCAGCATGAACAGTGGTGGTGGAGAGCTTCCCAAGCAGAATTTGGAGGCTCTATTCCAAACAGAACTGGAAAGCCCTTTTTGCTTTAGTTACAGGACAAGGTTTGGCTTTGAATCTCAGTCCCAGGTTTTCTGACTGACAATGTGTACTTTCTCTCTTTGGGATTCATTGATGATGGAGAGATATTCCAGTCTACACTGTCAGTGGGGTAAGGCTCAATGCCTTGGGCTGTCTCTGCACAGTGAGTTTTATTAAGGAAACCTGAATACTTGGTAGCCACTTACACCACCAAGCAAGGCATGCTGTGTGAAGTGGGACTCTAGAAAGGGAGTTTATCCCTTCAGCAGAGAAATAAAAAATCTCAGTGATTCCCTTTTAAAAGCAAGATGATTCCATGGCAAGGATTTCAAGCACTTCCCCAGGCTGAAGTTGCCTGGGAACTTCACTGGAAATTCACTGCTGGGAAGTTCTCATCCCCTGGTAGCATTTTCCCCTCAGTTTTAATGGCTGCATACAGCACACCCATATCAGAAGTGCAAACTGGCTTCCTTGAGAGTGCTTTCTTGCCCGCTACTGTTGTTTTGGTTTTGATGGGCACTTTTCTTTAGTCCGGAAGGGGACCGTAAGGTCACTTAATCTGACTGACCAAACTTGCTTGCTTTGGAAATTCCTGAACATGATCTGAATAGCTCATGAGCAGTCTCACTAGCAGGATGACAAGAGATCTCCACTTGTAGCAATCCCACGCTCCTGGGGAGTGTCAGGGACAGGGTGAAGTACAACACCATGCTGGCTGATCTCCTTTCTGGCTAGGATAATCCCTGACTCCAACCTGTGCCGACTGTCTTGTTTTTTCTAGGGCAGGCATTGCTGGAGACTGCTGCCATGTGCCACTTCTTTCAGGGTTGGTGAGAAATCCTTTCACAAGTGGCACAGGCAAGATAGCCAGAGTTTCATCCCAGCAGAATGCAGCAGGGTCTTGTTGTCTCTTGTCTGTTGATTAAGTGCCTGGCTTAAAGACTATAATTTAAATAGCTGTTTCCTGTGAGGATTCAAAGTGTCACTGGGTTGGAATAGTGCCAGGGACTGCTAGGCCACAGGCTCGGTGGGGGCCAGCAGAGTTCTAGGGCACAGAATCCCCAAGCTAGAAATAAGTGCCAACTTAATTAAACTACTGATCCAAACTCATCAGAAAGTGAGTCTTGAAATCATGGGAAAAGGGAGGGCAAAAAGAGGCTGCCAGAATTTTAATAATAAAGGTAATTAAAGTAATGAAGCACCTTTTGCATGTCTCCCCTGTGATTTTTAAAGCTCAGTTCAGGATCAGCGGCTCATTAAGTGTGGCACTGAGCTCCAGCAATTTTTATATTGCCCCTTAGAATTATGCTACTTTCTCACAGATTATTCCTGTCTCATCAACTTGAGGTTATTAATACTGGGGTGACAAAAGAAGCACTGGGGTTTTGTCTAGAGATGCAGGTACCCTTACAGGACAGCAGCAGACAAGGTAGTTGGAATTTGACCTTTGCAGAATGAAGTGTAGTCGCAAGTCTTTTGATGTGATTTTTGTCTGATGGGTTTTTAATTACTTGCAGTGAGGTTAGAGGCTAGGTACCACAGAAATGACTGCTGAGACAGCCCTCTGCTCCCAAGGCACTTGCTGGTTGAGTCTGTTCTGTTCTAGTTGGGAGGCCAGCAATTTTGCTAAGCTTTGGTTCTGAACATGATTTTGGAAGAAGCAAAATTTCAACCCACCCCAAACTTTCCCCCTCTTTATCACAGTAACCTGCATTGCTGTGGACTGCCACCGTGAAGCACTCCTGTGAGTGCTGGTCAGAAGATATGAGATTTTATGTTTGGGGAAGCCCAGATGCTCCATGAACCCTGATGTGCACACAGATGCAGATCCTGACCAAGGCTCAGGCCTGACTCTGAGGCTGACTTCTGCAGCCTGTGCAGAATGCAGAATGCTTCAGATAGCTGCAGGCAAGCTTTCTGTGTGGGAGCGGGTGTGTGCCAGTTCAGTCTGATCAGACATCACCTCATGAATCCTATGCACATATACAGATGTTAAAAATATTACTAAGAAAGAAAAGCACGAGCAGTTCTGTGATCTGGGCCTGAAATTCCTCAGTTGAAGTGGTCTGAAGGTGGGAGCCACGGACCCTTTTGCTGAGGGAAGTTCCAAACCATGCAAGCAACCGTGAATTGTTGTTGTGGCCACTTTCTAGGCATTTGTCTTTTTCTTTCTCCTGGCAGCTCAGGAACCTTGGACTGATCCTTCCACTGTGAGAGGAGGCCTTCAAAAGAAAAAGGTAAGCTTTTAGCTGCAATGTGTTGGTTGTCTTTTAGCCAGGGAGTTCCATGTGACAGAATCCTATAAATGCTTCCTATCACACTCAACAGGTCTCATACCATGTTGGCCTGTCTACTTCTGTATTAAATGCATAGCTAAGACTGGAGTCCTAAGTCATCTTGTCCCTTTGCTATCCAAACTTGCTTGCCATTCTCCAGGATGGCTCTTCTGTAGCATGGTAATCATCTGTGATGCTGCATCCACTGTCAGTACTTCTCAGGCTGAGTACAGTTGCTTGTTGCTAGAAATACAGATTTAATCTTATTCCCTTGCCCACACACCTGTTTTGATAGTGGCTGGAGAGATCATGCTCACTTCACATCTGATAGTTGGGAGCATCATTTCCCCTCAGCATAAGGAGACCTACAGTGATTTTCCTCAGATGCTGATACCAACTAATAAGGCACTTCTGCTGAAAGAAGCTGGGACAGGTGTAGCTGTGTGAGCTGCCTGCTGCATTGGCTCTGCTGCTTTCTGCCTTGTAGTGATTGTACTGGAGGACCTGTGAGCTGAGCTCTTTTGCAACATATGCTCTCAGTACCCATTTCTATCACTGCTGCCTGCTGGCAGGTGTGACAAGAAGCTTCTTTGGCACCATTCCCACCCCCCACTCCTCTTCTTTAGCTTGGAACAGACTTCTCGCCCTTTTTCTGGCAGCATAGCTGGGAACCTGCTTCAGGCTGTGCTCACTACAACAGGATTAGCCTCTTGTTAAAGCCATCTCCTTTTGATCTAGCCCTGTCGGAGTGAATCTATCCTGACTCTCTGGCTTAGCAGGGGCACGATGAAGTGTTTGCAAGAGGATTCTCCCCCCATGTCGTGGGATTTTCCCCAACACTTGCTCTGTTGGACACTTTACTGCTGCTAATCTCTACATTCAGGACTCGTGCCGTCGCAGAGCCAAGGCGGCTTTCTGAGGACCCGTGCTTTCAGGGGCAACGGATCTGTTTGATTGAACAATTCCAGAGAAGTTTTCTTGCTGTCGCTTTGACTGTTCATCTAGGATGCAAGAGGAAGGGCCCCATGGTCTGAGTCAGGGGGCTGAAAGAACAGGGATGTGTTACACATCATCTTGAGAACTGGGCACTCTGCAAGTTAGTAAGGAAGTTGAATTTGACTGTGGATAGTGTAACCAACCCTCCTTCCTTCAGCTTGGTTTTCTTGATTTATATTTTTTTTCTTTCTTTTGCTGATAGTTACCTGAGAAATTTACTCCTCCAGCCCCCATCACAGCTCCAGTAATGAGCCTGCCTGCTGAGCCCCAAGGGATTCATCCTCAGCTGTCCAGGTTGCAAGAATCTGGCCAGTCACCCCCAGGAGCACCCAAGGAAGGCAGCCTGCAGGTACCCAGGGAAACAGCCACCAACACACTGTCAAGTAGAAAAACAACTCAGCTTTTGACATTCTTGTTGACTGGCGGCTGCAGGGCTTATGTTGCTCCCTAGCCCTTAAAGACATCTCTGGCTGACTGTTAGAGGAATTGCCAGGTTGGAAAATGACACCTGGGTACGGCTGAGAGAGAGGGAGGGAGGCCAAACAGGCTGTCAGCCTGCTGGGAGTTGAGAATCCACAGAGGCCTGAAGCTATACCAGAGTCTGAAGATCTCTGTGCTTCCAGGTATTCTCTGGGTTTGCAAAGGGATAAAATTCTTCTGTTCATATTTGCAAGAGTTCGCATTGCATTAATTCATCTGATTCTCTCTCTTGACAGTATCAGCAGCTACCTGTGGAGAGGGTTGAGAGGAAGGAGGTGCCTCCTGAGCACCAGGCTCTGAAGACCACATTTGAAGGGTTGGTGCAGCGCTGCTCTGCTGTCGCCACTGATCCAGTAAGTCCTCCTTTCTTTGATATTTGGCCTTTTTGTCCTCATAGATCTTTGACTGGTGCTTTCTTCTTTTGGTTGGCAAAAGAGAGGAGGAGTCTTGTCCCTATAACTGTTTATCTCCATCTGACTCTCTAGAACAATGGTTTTGTTCTCCTGGCTCTTTTCTCTGAGGGAAGTAGAAGAAATCATAGAATCATAGAATGGTTTGCATTGGAAGGGACCTTAAAGATCATGACCCCACTGACTCAGTTTCCTTTTTCATTGGATTAATAGTTTCTGTAGAGCTGGTATTACCAGCTATCTCAGAGTTTGCAGGTAAGGGTTGAGCTATTCTGGCTGAAAGAGAAAGCCAGGCAGTCTTTATGCCCGAGTCACTGTCGTGTCTCCAGCCTCGTTCCTGGAAGGCTGTTGTCATACATGTCATGTTGCATGAATTTATCAGGCCAGACTCTCTGGAACCAGAAGAGCAGTGTTTGCAGCATCTTATTAGGTTGCGAAGTCTTCCCAGAGCTTGGGAGCACCATGAAGTCTTCCAGAATACCTCTGCTTAGGATGAGCTCAGAGCCCAAACTGCTATCCTAGAGTCAATTTGTGTGCAGCAGCAGCTTCAGCTGAATGCTCTATACAAATTCCAGTGCAAGAATTTCTAGGAGATGAGCTAAAGTTTCCCCCTGTGAACAGAAAGGCCTGTTGGTTTGGGTTTAAGCACTCAGCTTATATGAAGGTCAGATGGCTGGGTTGGTACAGCAGTGCCATGCACCTGAGCTCCTAAGGCTGCCAGGCCTGTCCCAGCATTGCCCAGAGCCAGACATTTCTATCCATAGTATAATTTACCTGTGAGTGGATTACCCAAGGTGGAGTGAGCAGGGTTAGTCCCATCAGAGCTTTGGTATTCAGGCCCTTTCCCTAGAGTGGAAAGGATATTCCCTCTTTTCCCCAAGGAGACCAGGAAGAAGCTGATGCTTAGGTCAGCCAGGATTAGGCTGTCTGAAAGCCCTGTGGATCAACTAGCAGATGTTTCTCAAGCTTTGAAAGTAGTCAGTGTCCTGTGGTCTACAGGCACTGGCAGAAAGGAGGAAAGCCTAGGCTGGGAGATGAGGAAAAGGAGCAAATGCAGCTTCCTGACTTGGGAAGAGAATGTGTGCATGTATTTGTGCACAGTGAGGACAAAGGCATGGCTGGCTTGTATCACAGTCTTTGGCTGGCAGAGGCTGAGATGCAGCTGAATTGTAAGGTGCTGTGGGAAGAACAGAGGAGGGGAGGGACTGAGTGGGAAAGAGCCTGGTTCTGGCAGAGGTGGCTTTGTAGCTCTGGCAGAGCTAGCAATACCTGTTTCACTTAGAAAACCCGGAGGAAGCTGGAGGATGCGTTGCAGCGGCTGGACTGTTTGTATGAGAAGCTCCGTGAGCAGGCGGTAAGTAGATGCCACCATTCCCTGTAGTCCAGCCAGTTTTCTGATCCCCCCCCTTTACACAGGGCAATGGGCCTTGGTGTCTATCCCAGTGTTACCAGGACATATGCTCTGGAGAAAGCTCTTGCCAAACCTTATTAATGCAACTTGAATCCAGCCAGCCTTATCTTGTCTGGGCCAAGGTTAAGGAAGACATAATGTAAGAAAAAGCTGGGAAGGTTATCTGCAGGGTCCCTTTGCCCCCAGGAAGTATACTGGCATATAGACAGGTTCCACATGGGAATGGGTAATTGGGTGAACTTGTTAAGTGTGAACCTAATGTAACCTCCAGCTTAGAAAACTCTGAAACTGCTGATGCTAGTTGCTGGAGGGATAGCTATCAAGGGGGAAAATCCTTTTCACATATATCCTTGTCCTGAGTGTCCATATTAGGGTTCTGTGCTAGATGGAGCTTTGACCTCCTTGGATATATTCAGTAAATGCTGAAATGTCATTACTTAGAACCTGTGTTCATTGTAACCAGACTATTAGATTAGTGTTTATTGTGGGCTGAGAAACTGCAGAAAGAAGCAGGCTATCCTTCCTGACAGTGCCTGACTGTGTAGGTAGGTACTGTTTGGTGAGGATGAGGTGGAGAACACGAGGGAAAGGTGTGGAGGAAAGGGTGACCTGTGTTATAGTGCTGAACATGTTGACTCATTTCTACTCCCTCCCCACAGCTCTCTCCAACCATCCTCATGGGTCTCCATGAAATTGCCCGCTGCATTGAAGCTAGGAACTACCAACAAGGTCTCCTGGTTCACACCCAAGTGGTGAGCAGCAGCAGTTTCAGTGAGGTGTCTGGTTTCATGCCCATCCTGAAAGTCCTCATGACCATTGCTGGCAAGCTGAATGTGTGAAGTGTGGAGCAACTGGAACAGAGCACACTGAGAGCTGGTGGACCTCTTCACCTGTTGATGTGCTGCAGGTTATGGACTCTCCTTCTGACTGTGGAGAAATAAGTCTGTGCCAGTGCCTGGAACTGTGCTGGGCCACTGTCCCTGGCCTCATCCACTCTCCAGACAGCCAACTGGGGCTTGGGACTCCTGGAGACTGTTCTTTCTCTTCTTTCTCACTAGTCTGAGGCCACTTCCCAGACCAGGAATCTTAGTTTCAGGCTGTCCAGGTTGCCCAGAGATTCCCCTCTTCCCTGTTTTCCCTGGCACAAATGGGAAACTCCTTCCCACCCAGGCTGACCTTGCTTTCTTGTTTTAGAGGACAAACAGGGCTGGCACCTGCAGCAGACAGAAGAGCCTCGGGCTCTATTCCTTGCTGCAGTGTAAATTGCCTGAGTGATAGCTGAGCTCCCTCAGGACCTAAGCTGGGGTGTCCTTGCTCTGTTGGGCTACAGTGAAGCTCTCTCCTCTGGTTCCTCCTTTCTCTTCATTCTCATCCTTGACTCACCTTCTCACCCCTCTGCACCCATATCCTTACTTGGGCTAACTACCAGCGTGCTCTGGGCTAGCTTTGGTTCTCTTTTTCTTCTTCACCCAGCCCTTTATTTTCATAGTTGAGTCTCCTGTTCACACTGTATTCCCTCTCCTTTAGAACGTATCCTCCATAAGCTGCAGGCTTGAACCCTTTTTGTTTCAGGCCTTGGGCAGGTTCCCCCTTCCAGCTTCTGGGACCTTCCCATTCAGGAGTTACAGCCGATTGGACTGCTGTGTGTGCTCCTCCCCAGAGCCAGGTGCATCCTGTGTTTGGGCTAAAAGCCACACATGCTGGCTTTTTGCTTTTTTTCTTTGTTTATGTTAGGTGGTTGGCCTTTCGCCCACTGGTGTTACCTAGTAATTATCTACATCAGGCTTTTCAGACAGTCTGGGGGCTTTAAGAGCAGAGGGATTGTTCAGGTCCCATAAAGAAAATCACTTCAAGCTACTCTGACCAGCCCAGACTTGAGCAGGAGGACAGAGCTCACTGCTCCAGGTGTGGTGCATTCATTCTGCCTACAGTAACAAATACATGCAGAGGTGGTTCTCAAAGGCCCCTTGACACTATGGTGGCAGGAGGTGATGCTGTCAGGTCCCAAGGATATGGCATTTCCTCTGGGTTAAAATTGATGAATGAAGCACATTGGTCCTGGGGAAGAAATCTAGGAAGGCAGATGGGATTTTAGACCATCTCTGTGTGTCTTTTGCTCTTCTTCTCTCTTGCCCTCTTTCATGCTAACCAAACAGTGTAATTCTTGGGCCCTAACTGGAAGCAGGACTTCTTCCCAGTGTTTGGCTGCAGCCAGCCCCTGCTTCCTCTGCTTGCTGCTTGAGTGCTAATGCCATCATGGGCTGGTGATTCAGCGACTTATGTGAATCAGCCTGCTCTACCATGAGACTCAGGAGGGAGGGGAATCAGAGCAAAGAGGGAGAGGATACATCTCATCCTATCCTTTCCAGGTCAAAGTGCCTCCTCATTGCTGCTGTGTTGTTTCTATTGCTGCAGTTTGATGCACTGAGAGATTACAGAACAGTGAAATAAAAGCTGTGTTTTGTGATACTGTTAGCTTTTTTTCATAGGCTTGTCACCTCTGGCTACAGGGAGTTCCCTTCAGTTTGCAAGGCCACCCACCCAGAGTTGTGTTATCAGCTTTGGTGAAAGAGGGGAGAGTGAGAACGGTGTGGGGCAAACCAGATTGTGGGCTCTGCTGATATGGGCAGCAATGGTCCTGGTGTGGTGAGACCTCAGGCCTTACCCACTTCGTAAAGCTGTGGGGATGAAGAACTGATCTTCTGATCACCCACCTCAGCTGTGACTGAACACCTGCATCAGTCTCAAGATGGTCCCTAGGATGGCTGAGGTTTTCTTCAACAATCACAGCAGTATTGGGGATTTTACAGTTGACACTGGGAGTTGCAAGTATGTCAGTAAGTAAATGGAGAGCTCTTGATGAGATCCTCTCCTGTTGGAAATCAACATTACACCACTGAAGCTGTGCCACTTAAACCAGGATGAGGATCAGACTTGTGTGGAAATCAGATGTATACCATTGAATTGTCCATTCGGTGGTAACTTCCGAATCTGTTGGCTGATTAAATTTAAGCTTTTATGGAGATCAGGCTGTAGGGAAACATCAGTAATGGGATAAAGTCAGGGGAAAACAAACAAAACTTCTGCAAAAAGACTGATGAAGTCTCAAAAATACTTATTTTCTTGTTGCTGTCAGCTGGGTAGCTGGTGTATACATACAGGCTAGCCAGTCAGCACACATGGAGTACTGTATTACCTGATTTGTGGTTGGAGGAAGTAAAGGTTAAGAAAGATGGTTTAGATGAGAAAGATTTGAAGGGCCATTGCTGGGAAGGCACTAGGGTTTATGAAGGTTCTGGGGTGCTATGGACACAGGGCACACTTTCGGGGAAAAGCAGCCTTTATTAGTTCTGCTGCTGGTGGAGACAAACACACTAAGTGTAAAGGAGTCTTGCAGAGCTTTTGCAACCCCATATGGGAGCAGTTAGCAATCAGTCTAGCCTCCCAGCTGTTCCCCATCAGGGAAGTGCAAGCTGATTTGCAAAGGCAGCACTTGTGTTGTGACCTCTTCTGATACCTAACAAGTGAGCAGGTAGCCCCGCAGGCACACATTTGCTTAATGAGTATATCAGTAAAGTCCTACCTTTCTGAGATCACTTAACAAGCCTGGTATTAGATTCTGCCTGTGCAATCAAGCCCCTCTTTCTTTAACTCAGGTGTGTTGTCCTCCCATGTGAGCACACGCTCCTGCAGCATCCCTGACTGCTCAACAGAGAACGCATGTTCTGTTGAGTGAGGAGGCCTTTGGGCTGGCAAAGAACTGGGGAAGGTGGTAGGAAAGGATCCCCGAGCACAGAGAACAGAACTCTAATCCTGTTGCAGATAACATCATGTCTGCCGGCTAGGCTTGTGTGTGTTTGGGGGAGCTGGAGGGGCAGAGATTGTTAGGCAGTATTTGTTTGTAAAGCCACTTGCTCTGAAGATAATGCTTGCACTAACTTCTATTGAGGGAGCAGTGTGAGTCCCCACAAAGTCCTTTCCCAAAGTGCCTTTGAAGCCAAGAACCCATTGAAAGGAAGAAAGGCCAAGAGAGGGGATTAGTTTGTTCAGCAGCTGTGAATTTCAGTGGGAGGCTGATGAACTCCAAAGTCTTTGTTGAGATGTTTTTTGTAAGGAGCCCTGCTGGAGGGAGAGACCCACACGGGGGCCGCAGCCTTAGACAAGAAGGAATCCGAAGCGGCAGGGAGCTGTAAACGGGCCACAAGGACTTTTCCCAAACACTTTTCGGAAAAGGTGTTGTGAAGAGAGCTGAGGGGGATTAGCATGTGAAATGACACTTTCCATTGACTCCACAGAGGGGAGGGGAAAAGGGCTGGCTGGCTGATTTATTAGCATTTCTTTCCTTTCTCTATTCTGCTCCCCCAGCAGCGCCTTCCCCCCCGCTTTGCTCCCCTCCTCCTTGAGCCCTCTAAAGAGGTTTGGATTGGAAAAGGGAGCAGGGGGCTGCCTGTTTGTGTGTCATCTGGGCGAAGGTGGCCACCTGGGAAGCTGAATGTAAATATTTCTCCTCTGAGGAATGCGCCTTCATTAAACCGAAATGAATACATGGAAGCATCCAATCCAGCCGCACAATGGCCGCAGTGCCTTTGCTGCTTCGGGCTCCTTGTGCCGGGGAGAGAGGACCTCTCCGGGCCCCGACCCGATGCTGAGGTCAGCACATTTTGCAGCTGCGGTGCTGCCATTTTCTCCCAGAAAAGGAAGCAGGCAGCGGTGGGGCCCCCGCTTGGAATGCTGCCTGTCTGTCCCCTTCACCAGGAGGCATCCCTGTGCCCAGCGGGCACATCCTGGGCCGTGCCACGGCTCTAACGGGGCATTAGTGTGGGGCAATAATGTCAGCAGGGAAGGGACAGCACAGCCTGCCATGTCCTGGGGAGGAAATGGGAAACGTGTCATTCCACCTGGCCCTGGAATGGGGGGCGCAGAGGGACAAGGAGGGGCTAGAAGCTGTCTTCTCTACTTTACAGTTGTCCTCAAGCCAGCCCACACTGGACCTTTCCCTGCTTGCTGAGAGGCTTTTGCCAGCTCTTTTCTTCCCTGCCCAAGGATGCATCTCCACCACAGGGAGATGGAGAAGATGCAAGGGACACTGAGGGCAGGGTCACTGTACTGATAAGAACCTTTGTGCAAACAGCTGGTAGTTTGTGCATGAAATTGAGGTGTTTCAGCTTTCCCTGAGAATGGGCCAGGATTGCTTCATGCCATCTTTGAAGGGCCAGATTCTTGCTTCACATGAATGCTCTTTGGTAAGATCCTGGCTTGCCATAGATCCAAATTCCCATCCCAAAAAAGTAGTCCTGGGATTGAGGGAGTTATTTGACAACTAAGAGACACATGCAGACTACTGAGTCTGTATTCATGTATCATCTCTGAAATGGGCAAATGGGACCCTGTCTGCCCCCCTTTTTCCCTGCATTGCAGTTGGATGCAACCTCAGACAAGCTCAAGGAAGGAGCAGGCCTTTTCCCTCCTGGTAGGGGCTGTGGTGGTGCTGTGAGGAGGGTGCTGATCTGCTCTTCTTATGCATAACAGATGGGTAAGTGGCTGGGTTTTAAATTACGTACAACCACACATACAATTGGATGAAAAAAAAAATCAACTACTTAGACATGAGCATTTTGCAAGCACTTGGCTACTGATTTATTGTATTGGCTATTGATTTACAAATATTGGCTACAAGACAGGTCTAATGGCCAGTAACTTAGCTCTGCTGGCTTTTCGTCTGGCTAAAGGACACTTTAAACAGCAAAGTAGACGATAACCTCACGAGCCCAGGGGAGATCACTGTGATGAGGGAGCAGTGAGCTTCCCCAGGTCCTGCAGCTGACAGCTTCTTCACTCCCTACCCCAGCCACGGCAAGGGGGCAGAGATGCATCAACCAAATCTTCCTGCTGCTTACTTAGCCTATAGTATATATACAATAAGTGGTAGAGGAAAAACTGTTATGTATACATCACAGTAACTGTGCAATAAATTAAACTTAAAAGTGCTTCACTTTCCTATTTACAACACCATTAAATAGTAACTGACATTATTTTCTCAGACTAGAAGGAAGTATTTAGTTAGTTAGATGACAGAGTGCTCAGCAAGTATACCAGGAGGTGGGGAATGGGCTCAGCTGGCAGCTCCTCTCTGTGAGAGATTTGGGAGGGAAGTGGGACTGGAGAAGTGTGAGGGCATCTTTATGGCACTGATCAAGAGCTTTGGCAGGGTTGCTGGGGTGAAAAGGTTGACTAGACCTGGAGAATTAAAATATACAGAGAAAGCTTCTAAAAATAAGTGACGGGTCTCCACTTTTGGACAGCTGCTTAATGGCCAGGTCAAGCAGCAGCTTCAGTCTCACTGCTGCCATCTCAAATGCCAAGTACAGCACTGGAGAGTTTGGCAAAGTTGTCAAAAGGTAGGAAATGATGCTGGGCCCTCCTGGGGACTGGCTTCCTGCAGGAATAAGTTGCCCCTCTCTAGTGGTGCCATCTCAGCTTCCTCTTACTTTCTTGCATGTTGATCCTGCTTGCTTAAAAGCCCAGAGCAGGTGCTTGCTTGTGGAACAGACAAGCTCGAAAGAGCAGGAGCCACCAAGATCACCTGTGGTTTCAGTGATAAAACTGTAGTCACTTGATAGAGTGACTCTGGGCTGAAGGGACCCAATCTCACCTTGTTTTGTCAACACTTGATGGTTTTTCCATCACCCACTGCACTGATGGGAAGTGCCCTGTGTGGCTAAGGTCCAGGGGCTCATGAGTGCTCTTTGCCTTGGCAAGCCCCAGTGAGGCAGCATTAAGAATGAGACAAAACTAAACCAAAGGGAAATGGTGCTAGGGGGCTGCTGGGGAGATGGAGAGGGTCAGACAGGACTATGGAGGAGCAGAGGCAAGTTAGAGCTTTCTCTTGAGCTTGCGGCTGGCCCTGCCACCCCCACTCCTCTCCCGCTTGTCCTTGCGGACGCAGAAGTACTTGGTGACCCTCTTGCGGCACTGCTCGCACCGCACCGCGCAGCACCAGTGGAACTTGCAGTTGCAGCTGGACACCATCTCGGCTCGCCTCTCCTCCACCGCCAGCCCGCAGTCCCCGCACAGCCGCCGGCAGCTCCGCTTCTCCCACTTGCTGAGCGCCTTGCCCCTCTTCAGGCACTCCCTGCCCTCCGTGCCCAGCAGCCCCAGTGTCTTGTTCTCCAGGCAGTAGTCAGGAGAATCTTCTAAATGGACCAGCTCCTTCTTGGAGATGGAGCTGAAGGTCTCAGCGATGGCTCCCCGGCTGGCAGCACTGTTTCCTGCCCCCTGCAGCAAGTCCACCTTCAGGGCTTTGTGGTACCTCTCCTTGAGGTAAGTGCCCACCTCCCGAAACTCGGGCAGCTGCAGCCAGCAGGTCTGGGTGGTGCAGCTCCCTGACACGCCATGGCATTTGCAAGTCCGCTTCATGGTCCCTTTCACAGCCTACAGGGTGAGGAGGGAGAGGGCATTCAGGAAATAGCCCAGAGGGCTAAATTCTGTTCTGCAGTGCATGCAAAATAACAGCTCGAGGCCTGGGGAGCAATTTGCCATTGATCCGCCCTGCACAGTAGTTCTGTCCAGGGGTGGCTGGCTTAAAGCTCACAGATATGCTTCTCCAAGGTACTCTCCAACTTGAAAGAGGACAGCAGGAAGCTATTAACAGTATAATCACAAAGGGTTTGCTACCTTAGGACAAACACCACCCATCACATCAGTACTGCTACCATCCCCCTCTCCTTAGCAGGGCAGTTGATTCTTCTGGATACGTGTTTTTAGTCACAGCAAGGCTTGACTCTCCACAGTGAATGGCCAGAGCCAATCTGGTACGGGCTGTCAGGACTGAAGGGAGAGAGGTGCTCACCTTTCTACCTGCCTCGTTGTTATGCAGGTTCATAGCAGCTCTGGCATCTTGTCCAGTCTCCAAGGCATCCACAAACTGCTTGGAAATGGCTTCCCCAAAACCCACGTTATCGCTACAGCCTCCCCACAGCCAGCCTTGTCCCCCTAGGAAAGGAGATAAGATGTGCGCTGTCAGGGAACCAGCCCCCTCACCTGCTTGGCTTGTGATTCCAGGGACAAGAAATTATCTGAGAAGTGATGGGAGAGAATGGGGGCAGTGAAGCAAATCCAGCCTTTTACCTCATGATATTCTCAGATTCCCTTCTCTTTGGCTCATGCCATTTCTGCTGAGGCCTGGATAGTACAGGGCTCATGCCTGTAGCAAAGTTTGTCCTATGCGACAAACCCAGGGATGTCCAGGATTCAGAAGCTGTTAATTATCATGCATTAGCAGTCATACAGATGGGGGTTTCAGTTTTCAATCACCTTCCCTCAAACGCTGACTTGAACTGGTTCTGTCTGACTTGCACAGACAGTACCTTGCTAATGTGGATTAGCAAGCTGGCAGAGCCAACCTGGTCAGGAGAAACAGATTCCCCCCTGATGGGAAACAACCCAGGCTTGGCACACAGGTAGACAAGGGCCTCTTTTTGGTACACCCAGAATCCTGGGCTGATATTGAGCATCTCAAAAGGGTCTGATTTTCCCATTATCATAAAGAAACAAAGGAGTCGGCACAGAACTGGGAAACTGCACAGCAGGATGTGGAGGGTATTTTCCTAACCATATGGGAGCTTGATAACTTAGGTCAGTTGACTGGAAACACGTTGTGCGGTTTGCTTCTTTTCTTCCTAGAGAAAAATGCCAAATTATTTTAAAATATTTGAAATCTAGAATATTCTGACCCTGATGCGCCTTGGTAGTATATCTTGGGAGTTGTGGTTTAATGGCTTAGTACCTCTCTTTTCCCTGAAATACCTGGCCCTTCTGAAAGGCCTTTTTCCCTGAAAGACTTCCACAGAAAGACAGGGGTATCTCATGGGCGGTGAAGTCCAAATCAAGATCTGGGACCAAAGGGAGAATGGAAACCTTTCACCAGCTAGGATTCAGCACAACAGCAGTTAGAATTGAATCATGCTGGTTTGGACTAGCCCAGAAGTTTCCTTTGCCTTCTAAGGTTTCAAGCTCACAATGGAAAATTTTCATGACAAATAGATATGTTTTGAGAAAAAGGAGTAGCATGACTAACTCAATTTTCCAGAGAAGATAAAATTTGGTGTGTTGCTGTCCAGAAGTCTTGCTCTGCTAGATGTGGGCTATCCCATGCATTGAGCACCTAAGAAGCAGTGGCTGTTTTAAAAACTATTAGCCAATGAAGCAAATTGCTAAATACTGGGCACTCCAGAGGAGTTTGTTATAAACTGACACATACTGACTATGGTTAGGCAAGGAAAGTATTTTAAAAGATTTTGGCAATTTGAAATCAGACTTCTTTCCATTCAAAACAACAGACTGGAACACCAGTGTTTTCTGTAGAAGCTAAGCAGAGAGCTGGAGTGGTGCCTCCTGTGGTTCCCCCCCCAAGGGTGCCTAACCGCTGTGGGTACTACTGTGATGGGGATGGGGTGAAGGCTGTATGCTGCCACAGTGATTCTCCTAGCTGTGCTCTCATGTGCCTGCCACAGTGATAAATGCTGTTGGGGTCTATAGGTGCCACCTTGCTTTTCCTCCTGGTAATTCTGCTCTGGGGCCACCCTGATCCTGCACACCCTGAGAGCCCTGAGGTCCCTGATCAGAACTGATCTAACCAGACCTGCCATTTAGGTGCACTGCATCAGATTGTCTCCTCTGCCTGTACAATCCAGTCCCTCCAGTGACTTAAAAAGAGTTCTTTATTTGAACCAGGGAAACTGCAACCCCTTTCTACTTTGCTGATCATTTAGAAAGCTACTTTGGTTTGAGCCAGGCAAAGCTTTGCTGTGGGCATTATTTCTAGGTGCTGAGACCAGGAGGAGGGTTTCTGCAGGCCTCAGTGGAGGAGAGGAGAAGAACTTTCTCCTGCCACCTGGGATGTAAGGGAAGGATGGCCACTCCTCTCTCCTTACCCAGCTGTCCATTGCGGGAGTCATCACAGCCACAGTTGTCAAAATCCCCCAGGCTGCAGTTCCGGGTCAGCGTGTACATGACGCCCGCGGAGCTGATGGCGTGGACAAAAGCAGTTTCTCGGTTCGCTGTCAAGTGGAAATAAGTAAGAGCAGATGGGCTAAAGATTTCAGGGCAACACCAGTGTTAAAATGACTCATGCCATGCAGCAGACTGGGTAGGAAGAGATCTGCAACCGGCAGGGCTTTGTGGGGTGAAGAGGAGGCCCTACGTGTCAGATTGGCTTGGTTTTGGCTTGAACTACACAAAGACAGAAGCTCCCAAATTCAATCCAGTCTGACTTGTGCCATTGACAAGGGCATGGAAGACTTTAGCAGTTGGCTGTCCTTGTGGGAGCTCACCAGTGGGGACAGAGCACAGACAGCCATATGTCCCCTTTGTCTCACTAATACACTTTGAAGGGGAAGGGGCCCTTCCCAAGCATCAAAGAGCTCGTTCCCCCCAGCCCCTGTGAGCCTTACCTTCTGCTGGACACTCTCTGGTGCTCAGGGCAGTGTCCATACCTACCCACCAGGATCAGTGTAGTGATCATCAGCTGACTTCACTGAGCCTTTGACTTTCATTTAATACCAGCAAGATCTGGATCTGAGCAGGTAACCTTGATGGGAATGGTCCAGGGACCTGCTCCCAGTCCCCAAGTGTTACTTTGTGCTGCAATTGCCACCTCAAGGGCCTACTTCAAAACCTCTGTCCACCTCTGCCTGTGGCCCTGGGCCCTTGGCTGCTGCCAGTCCCACCAGAGACCTGAGGGTCCCCTCCATACCCAGCTCCAGCCTGTACAGGGCAGGTATGAGCTCAGGCCAACAGCACACATGTCTCTAGAGGATCAGGTATGCACTGAAACATTTCCTGGCACCTGCAAATGGGTAATGAATGGGAAATAATGACAATGACCACAGCACCACACCCTTTGGTGACACAGGTCATGGGTGCTGGATTTCTGCCCAAGGTGACTCTGATATCTGGAAGCTACAGGAAGACCCTTGCCTCTTGGCCAGAGCACAGCCACTGGTGAACTTTTCCCTGCCATTTAGCCGTATCTCTCTGCTTGGCACCCCACCACCCTGTGCTGGTTCTCAACCTGCCTGGGACACCCAGGTAAGAGCCACTGCTTGGACAAAGCGTGTCCAGAAGCCCATACCACAGGTTGTGGTGGTGCCTCCTTGTGGGGAGCCAGTTGTGGGAGGGCTGGTGGGACACTCTGGTCCTGTGCAAGCTAGGGCCTGGTGGGTCCACAGGCAATGCTGCCATTGCAAGGCTGCCTTATCTTGAAGCTAGATACCAGCATGTGTCTGGGAGCTGATGGGTGAAGGGGCCTTCTGGAAAGATCCCTCTGGGACATTCCTGAGAGAGTGACATCTCTGGTGCGAATGGGGAAGAAAAGGAGTCACTTTGGAAGAGACAAGTGGCCTGCAGGCTCTAACCTGTAGTGAGGGGTTCCCAGTAGTGGTATCCAATGGTTTCCTTACCGCTGCGCAGCCCGCCATGGCTGGAGAGCTGCAGTGCCCTCTCAGGGCAGTTCCAGCGGTCCCAGGCAAACTGGAACTTGCACTCCTCGATGCCGCTCTGTGCCCCAGCTGCCACACTGCTCGAGTAGATGAGATAGGCCTAGGAGAAGAGCAGGTGGTCAGGAGAGGGAGTGGTGCATGCCCCACTTCAGCCTCCCAACGCTAGGTGTTAGCCTGTAAAACTGATTCAGAGTGAGGTGGCTTGGTGAGAAGAGACCACCTTATGAGCAACAGGCTTGGAATGTCTCTAGGCTGCTTCTAGGGTCCAGGACAGTCACTCAGCAGCTTTAGTTTCCATTGCAGACAGTGTGAAGCTGGTGTAGCCCCAGCTGCTTCCCACACAGCCGTGGGACTGATGCAGGCGTCAGCTTTCCTGTCCTGTGCTGTATATTGTGGGTCCTGCTGCTTTGGGGTCTAGATGAATGGAGAAGCACAGTGCAAAACACCAGGGAGAATATGGCCCCAAGCTCCCCAGAAGGTGGGTGTTCAGCTGAAAATAAGTCACATGCCATCTGCCAGAGACAAGATGTACAGAGCTGAGGATGTCTCCCAGGCTTTGTGGCCCTGGGGAGCAGTGCTCGCCAGCAGCAGCAAGGAATGCATTTTGTGCTGTGCCAGGTCAGAGCCTGAGCCTCCCCGGGGAGAAGGCCAAGCAGGGCTGTTGGCTGTTAGCCATGTTAGGAGATGTGCTAGCTCGTCACTGCAATGGGGAACCCTTTATCTCACCAGCATGAGAGGAGGCAGAGGTGTCTCCTCAGAGACCAGCAGGCCCCAGACCAACAGGTACCTCAGCCCACCTCCTTCACCACAGCCCCAGGGTGACAGACACTGCTTTGGGGCAAGGTTGCTCCACCACAGCACTGAGAGATTTAGCAAGAGATAGATGGGCTTGAGGTTTTCCTTGGAAATAGCCAGGAACATAATATAGGTGAATTTCACAACTGGTCCTGGCTAGGGGAAAAAAAAAAAAAAAAAAAAAAGGGAGGGCCTGTGAAAAGGGGTGCAAGGAGGAAGGGGGTCAAAAACACTGAGCAAGTCATGGCAATTCCAGTTTTGCTTCTTGTGGAAGTATATTTTGCAGGGCCTACAAAAGTGCCCTTCCAGCTGGATGAATATGCTAATCCGATCATCAGGAAGCAACAGATGACAGGTGAGATGCCCAGCTGGTGCCAATATACCTATCTGCAGAGCCTGGCCCCCAACCAGCTTAAAACCAGACCAACTTTGCCTAAGGCTGACATAGTTCAAGGAGTTGCAGCTTGTAACAGATCATTTCTGACCCTCCTTGCCTGGCTGCTGGAAATCTGGGGGTAAGAGGAGTTGTGGCCAGGGCTGACTGGAGTGGGAAAGAGGAGCCCCTCCCTCCCTGGGTTTAGTAGAATCAGGGACAGAGATCAAAGGAATTTCTCTTACCTTGGGGCCCGTCATCAGGAAATTATTCACTGACCTGGAAGACAGAGACAGTGTCAGCAGGGAGGGGGTGATGGTGGAGGAGTCTGGGGAATGCCAGGCATCCCAGGGCTCATCTCTTGCCCACTGCAGCCTGTCTGTCTCCTGGCTGCAGGCACCTTTGGTCTCTCCCCCTGTCTTCTCTTGCTGGTCCCTTCAAGCTGGGATGGTGCCTTTTCCATCTCACTCACCCTGCTCCCCCAAGCAGGCTGTACCAGGCTGCAACCTCCTCACCTCTCCCTCTTTTTGCTTTCTTCTGCACAGCTGCCCTTCATGCCAGTCCCTGATTTATTTAGGGTGCTCCTGTTCCTTCAGCCTTGCTTTTTGCTGTACTGAGATGCTGCTCAGCTTAACTCAGGGTAGTGTTGCCCCAGCCCCAGGAGCACCCTGGTTGCTCTTGCTTTCCCGGGAGGTGGGCTGTGTGCCAGCACTGCTCTCCCTGCAGGACCATGTTGAGGGAAGCTGCTTCTACGTAGTGTGTATGTCCTGGCAGCATCACTGCAGATCACAGTCCCCTCTTTCCCTGCAGTGCCAGGTCTGGCTGCCCAGTCGCTCCGCTTGGTCACATTAGGGTGATGGCTGAGCACTAACACACTTGTCCCACCTGCTGGACTCTGCCTGGGGAGGTGTGGGGGCATGAGTGAGGTGGTCTTCGCCAAAATTAAACTTTTCTGTTTTGTTTTTTTTTTCCAAATGAAATATGAAAAATCAAGATGAACAGTTTCCAGTGGTGCATATTTGTAAGTATTCCTGTGAAACATTTAATTCTGTCACCATTCATGGAAAACTGTTCTACTGAAAATAGGTTTTGTAATCTGAAATTGCACACTCCTGAAACCTCCACCTCTGGGGAGCCTCATGATTCACACTTTGTTCTGTAGGTCAGTAGCTCCTGCTCCTTGTGTGGAAGAGGACACTGAGGCCAGAGAGACGGCATGAGGGGACTGAGACCTTACAGTGGGTGAGTGATTGGGCAGAAGGTAGAGCACACACTAAGAAACAAGGCTCTTCAGCTTCCTCTTGACATGATGTTCTACTTCATATCCTGGTCATTTCCCAGTGGAGGATTCCTCTCCGTTTTAGCTAGCCTTTAACCCACACTGTGTCCCTTCAGCACTCTCTGCTCTGCTATCTCATATGCAGTGATATTTGTTGCTTTTCTAGCTTCTCTCTCTTTCCTGAAAATCCAGCTGGATGGGCCTTGGCTGGCTGTGTGGAGAAAGTTGCTGCTTAGGGTATGTTTTTTTCTCCCTGTGTTTTCAAGTGATGTTGTCTGAAGCCACAGGTCTCCCTGGTAAGGGGAAGAATGGCAGTGTCCTGTTGTGCTACAAATCCAGCACAGAAAAGCACAGGGGCATCCCAGGGTGGGCTTGAGCACAGGCAAAAGCAGGCACTGCTGCCACAAGCTGGGGGACGAAGTGTAGCTGTGCAGCAGCCCGGAAGTGGCATGGGACAGACAGAACGTGGCTGGGTTGAAACCTCAAAAAAGAAAAAATAGTGTTTGCTGTTTCTCACAGTTTAGAGAGAGTTGAGAGAACTAGTTTGTAAAGTTTCACTTTGGCAAGTCTAACTTTTTTTAGTTGTGTGTCCATATGAATTAATTGTGTGCTGGGAAAGATTGCCCTGGGTCAAAATGGGAGGGAGAGGGCTGTGCCAGGGCACTGCGAGAGCAGCAGATCCTTTCCCTTTGTTCCGAGCTCAGGATTCAGACCCAGCTGTGCTCCAGCTCCTGTGGGTACTCTAGCACAAAGTTGATGGCTGTTTTGCAGAGGAATTTTCCTTTGGGAGCTGGTTCTGCATTGTACAGCTAATTAAATATTTCCTGGGACTCGGAGAGACGGCATCTGTAGCCGGGTGATTAGAGCATTGGGTGACCTGAATCACACAGGGCCATGAACCTGGGGCTTTTCAGACTGTGTAAGCTCCATGGGTCCCCATCCATCCTAGTGCAACTGGGTAGCAGCATGAACAAGTCATTTTTCCATCTGGTTTCCCTCCTGTCCTTTGCTTTGCCCTTAAGCACTTTGCTATGGGGACCACACTCAGGATGGTGTCAGTGTGAATCTGAGCTCTTGAGTAGCAGCTGTGAGAAAACTCTGCTAAAATGTCCCTGTGTAGGCAAGGGAATTGCAAGTCCTTGCTTATCTTGCTTTTGTGACCAAAACAAGGGACACGTCCCCCCATCAGCATTACTTCCCCTCTCAGTAGCAAAAGTCAAATTCATAGTGTGCAAGAAGGATTTGCTTCAAACCCTTTCTGGCCTCATCTTGGATTAGGAACTTCTGAGCCCTTGCATGGGTGGCTTTAGGAGAAGGACAGTAATCCACAAGTTCAGGGTTTACAGCAAACCAGCCTGTTAGCAGGTGTCAATTGACATAACAGCATTGAAGCAGAGGATCTGTTCCTCCCGGGATAAACCTCAAGGTTCATAAAAAGGCCAAGTTCAGGATACGCCAATTCACCATCTGCAGCTGAGCAAATGGTACAGTAGCAATTTCCCAGCAGCATATTCTAACCATTTTTATTAAGTCAGAAGGACAGAAGGCATTTCCCTGATCTCTCTGATGAACAGGCAGGCACGCTGCTGGGCGGGTTTGTAGGACTTAGACAAATAAGAGATTCATTTAGACTGATACACTTGACACGCCCCCCCCCCTCCCCCATTTATCTCATGCAGCTGCAAGTGAATGCAGGAGAAGGTGAGATGGGACTGTCACATGGCTGAAATTTTTATTTGTGGTAAGAGAAAAGGAAAGATAATAATGGAGACAAAATCTGTGTGCTTGTCTTTGCTCATATGATCTAGCTAAGAAAAAATGCGTCTTTGTTCTGGATGTCTTCTCCAGCAAGGGTAGGGAGTGATTAAGTTACTTGTTCCACAGATGTACAATATTGACAATGCCACTAGAGTAATCTCTGTGCTGCAAATAGGAATCACTATGAAAATGATTCTCTCTTCATTTTTGTCTCTGTAGTGGTCCTGGTTTTTGTTTTTAATGTATGTATTTCTGCTAATTTTCCATACTACTGTAAAGAAAAGCAGAATGTAATCCTAAACTAACTGGCTAGCTGCATCTACACTGGGTGTAAACCAGCCCAATTCCCATGACTACAGTGTCACCACAGTCACTTAAAACTTTTTGAAATCACACACATGAAAGGAAATGCTTGGAATTATTATTGAAAGTATCTTCTCCAAGAAAGCTCACAGAGTTTCTAGCTATCTAAACCCCTTTCTCTCCACCTTCAGTCTCCAGGATAGCATTACACATGCTGAAGCTGAGCAGGGGCAGACCTCAGCAGGTAGACAGAGGAGTCCCACCGAGTTCTTCAGCCCCTCCCCAGCCCATGCAGGGCCCTGGGCAGGACATGCTGCTTCTCTCACTGCAACTCTACACGTCCAGGTAAAAAGGAAATCTAGGGCAAGTGATTTTCATTGCATCTGATATTAGGAAATTATCTCATAGCTAATGAGTATCTATAGCAGGAGTTCTCTATCATAGTTTTATTGAACCCAAAAGCGAATCATCCTGCCAAGCATCTGTCCCATTATATTTCACATATATCAAATACTAATAAGCCTCTGATAATTTCTGTTCAGTTACAACTTTAACCAACAACAGCATACTGCTCCTCAGCTTAATATGCCCCAGGAACCCTATCAAATCTTCCATTAAAGTATTTGTTTGATACCTTATCACCCCCTCATGCTGCTGTGCTGCTGGTTCAGCTCATTAGAAAGTTATAAAGCTGTCTGTAGATCTTTACTGTCATTATTGTGAATATGGAAAATTGATGTAATTTCACTTTGCATCCAATTTCCATTCTCAAGTACAAACTACCCCAAGATATTAGAAAACCAATGACACTGGAAATGAAAGGCAGTCCTACAGCTGAAGTGTAAAAAAAAATTTAGAAACAAGCTGCTGGGTTAGAGATTTTTACGTTATTCCAACCAGATAGGAGACTGGGAGAAAACTCAATGTTTGGAGCATTTCAGCCCCCCCCCCCCCCCCCCCCCGGCCCCGATTTTTCTGGTTTTTATAGTTATTTGTTTTTTAGTTCCTAAATGCAACCCTGATAATTTTGCTCATCTAGAAACACAATGACCATTCAGCCCAGCTTACAGAATGTAATTCATACTCAGGGAATGGCCACATGTACTTAAAACAAAAGAAATTATCTATATTGCCCCTCACTCCCGATTCTCGATATTAAATCACAAGAAAAAAGCATCTTGAAGCATTTTAAGCTGTTGGATCCAATAAAGAAGACCAGCAAAAATTACAAGCAGGATGATTCCCACAAACCTTGCTTTTTTTCTACTCCAGAGTTAAGGGACAGGATCTGCAATATGAGAATTTTGAATAAAGTTTGCAATTTTCTCAGGAAATTATGGTCTGCAAGCAACATACAGAGTGGAGCAGGGCCATTTTGATCTATAAACTTTTATTTTGGATAAAAACTTCTGAAAGGCAGATAGGGATTATAGACATCCAACTTCCACAGAAAATGCCTGGAATTTCTGTATTTAACTCTACCTCTACTCTGTGCTCCAAAATTTCTTCCCCTTTGAACTGTTTCTTGAAAGTCTTAGGTTTAATTTTTTTTTTTCATGTATTCTAAACATGTTTATATTGACAAAAGCAAGAGACATACACAAGAAGAGCAGTAAAAAAAATAACAGCATTAAGTTCTTGCCTAGCTTCTGCGTAACATACATATCCCCCGTGATCCAGAAGGGAGGTTTATTTGCTACTGTATAATATTTAGATACGTAAACATTGTTGCACATTCTTTTAATGAAGGGAATAGAAAATCTCTGAAGGAACACCCAGCCTAAGAGGAATGAGTTCCCATTTACTCTTGAGTTTCTTTTCTGTAATTTTGTTTTCTCCATCCATGGTAGTAACCCTAGAGATCTTCTATGGGGGAGGCAGGAGATTTTAGTAACTGAACAGGAAAAGACTTTCACTGCTATCAGAGATAAGTCTGTAACCCACTGAGCAGATTCCCCAGGGTGTCACATAAATGGAGAATAAAGTTTGGATACTTGGTAAAATCACACAGGAAAAAATACCTACAGAGCCAGGCTGTTTGAGTCCATCTCCATTTTGACATGGGATAGATAAATTCCACAAGGAATGAAACAAGATTTGATACAAGTGCAATCTCTTTCTGTTCACCCTTATAAAACATTTCTGGAAATAAATGTAAAACCACTCTTAGGACAGAGCAAGAGGCCCAGAGGAGATGACTGCAGGTTTCTGCACAGGGGAACTGCTCTGACTGGACCCAGGTGGTTGGGAAAGAAGCTGTAGCAATCTCCATACCAAATGCTTCTCCCCAGGAAATCCTAATACATGAATTTCAGATGGGTGTAATCCTGACCCTGTGCCTGCCAAGGAGCCCGGGTCTCAGGCTGCTCATCCAAAATGATGCTCCTGTGGAACTAACTCACCCCTGCTGGCTCTGAGCTCTTAATCAGGGACTGTCCTCTTCGGGGAGCAGGGGAGAAGCTCTGCTTGATTTGATTAAGGCAAGGGACAAGGTGACTTTGCGCCTTTGGAAAAATAGAAATCCCTGAGTCTCCCATTGGGTTATCCTCCCAGCTGGAAGTGAGGGGCTAGATCCTCCGTGTCCTCTCTCTTCTACTCTGTTTTAACCCAGCTCGGGATTTGGCCCACATAGTTACTGTTTGGAGGTACAGGGGAAAAAGGAAACTTTCTTAGATCTAAACTCTCTGTCAACGAATGTGACAGGACTTTATTAAATATCTGGTAGCACTAAAGACCAGAACGAAGCTAAATGGGAAAGAGGGGACATTTAGAAAGGTGAAGAGGAGTTTCCTTAGGGTGTCCAGGAAGAACACCTGCCTGTGGCACAGACTGAGGTGCTCTCAATACTCACCAGGCACAGCAGGAGTGGAAGAAGTGAGTGAGGAAGAAGATGCCCAGATAAGGGTCCATGTGAAATATAAAATCCAAATAAAGAGGGAGAAAGAAGATCCTAAAAAAAAAAGCCAACTTAGGTACTACCAGAGGAAAAAAAAAAAAAAGAAACACAACAAAATTAGGGAAGAGATGGAGTTATTTTCCACCCGGCAGTCCTGGTGTGATGAAGGGGTGTATGCCTCCTGAATCCCAACTTCTGCGAAGGGCAACCAATCCTAAAGTAAAAGCTAAAGGGGCTTGGTGAAATGGAGCCGCAGAACTTCCTAAGAAGAGATTATCTACTTAATTAAAGATTTTTTTTTCCCTAAGTCCTTCAGCCAATCAGGACTCAAGTGCCAGAGAGAGATTGAACTGATGAAAAGAACACCCCAGGTTCCTCGAAGACAAATGCACCACGAAAGGGATAAGAGGGAGGGAAAAGGGGAAAACAAAACAAAACAAAACAAAAAAAAAAAAAAAAAGGAAGAAGAAAGAAAAAGAGAGAGAGGGGTAAAGAAAGAGACAGCAAATCCCTTAAGGTAATCACTAGATTCAATCTCCACCGGCACAGCACTGCCTCTCCATCCCCCACAAAGGCAGCAGGAAGGGCTGCTTTTGGTGTGCTCTTGCCTCCCACTGCCTTTGGAGACACCTCTAGGGTTGGTGTATGCTGGGTGCTCTGGGATGAGTGGCTTGGGTTTGGGCCACCCGCTGCTCAGAGGCCAAGCTGCATGCTTCACGGAGGGCTGGAAAGCAGGCGTCTGAACATCATCTCTGCCTCAGTCTCCCCAGGAGTTCAAGGCAAATTGGAACCAGTTTATTCCTCCATCTGCTCTTCTGTCATCACGGTGACCTGCTCTTTCTTCCTACCTCCTGTTTGCATCGTGCTACTCTTACACCAGGAGAAAGGCCTCAGACTAAATCTTCCCATTCCCCCTTTATTTTTTTTTGCTTTTGGGGATTCCTATGAAGTCCATGGGAGGGGGTTATTGGTTTGGGAGCATCGCCAGTCTCTCAGTGAGGGCTTACCCCAGGCCAAGTGCAAGTGCTGCTGGAGCTACTTAGAGGTGCATGCAGCCTGTGCCTCTGGGGCATGTGGGACAGCTCAGTTGCTGTCACCACCACAGCCACTCTGACCAGCCCTATGTCAGTTGGACCAGCTGTGCCACCCTGTCCTAGAGCCATAGGAGCATCTTCTCCACACTGCACTACTGATTTTCATGCTGTGGAATTAGACAGCTAAAACATGGGCTGACACCAGTCAAACTCATTTCACCTGGGGTGCAGCTGCTGGGCAGAAGGGCAGGATTCAAAGGGGAGTGAGACCCAGTGGCTGAGCTATTACGCAGGGCTGGCTGGAGGCTGAGCCTTGCTCAGGCTGCCTCAGGCAGATGAAGGTCCCTCCTGGGTCATGCAGTCTTGGGGAAGGAAACCTGCCCAGCAGATTTTTGCTCTCAGCTGGACTTTGGCCATCCCACCTCGAGCCTGGCTCTGCCAAAGTTTTGTGTTGCTCCAGCCAAGGCAAGAGTGTGGCACAGAACACAGGGCACCACTGGCACATCTCTGCCTTGGCCTGGAGTGCTGTCCACCCAGCCCCTCACCCCAGGGGGTGGCTGGGCAGCTTGCAAGCACCCAGGTGAGAAGAAAATGCAGCCACCAGTAATGGATCCCAGGGCCAGCTGTGTCTCTCAGCTACAGCCTACTACAGCAAGGTTGATGCTCTATGCAGTAATGAAGACTCCAGCTCCTGGGGCGGTGAGGCTTTTTAAAAACTATGGTGTTATGTACACTGAGAAAAAGCTTGAGAATTTACCTAGGTAAAACCCCAGAAAATGAAGGGTGAGAGGAACAAGAGCTTTTTTTTTTTTGTTATATTTTGTTTGCTATTTATTATCTTGAAATAGATTTTCAATACTGTGATGCTTAGCACAGTTTAATGGTTTTGGTGGCCTAATTCAAGTACTGAAGGTGTCTGTGGTCTCCCAGCAGAAGAGGCTGTCCTGGACCCAGCGTAGGAAGCAGCCACAGTGGCTGATGTTGCCCTGGGGGAGCTGAGGGTCTTTCCACCTTGCTGGGGCTCAGCCTCACAAGCACAGCACCAGTGGGATGCAGGGGATGCTGCCACCCTGCACTTGGCATTTATTTCCAATGGCAGGAAGAAGAATATTTCCAATTATTTCTTGTAGGTCTCCAAATGTCTGTTTCAGGAGTCTTGAACAACAGTTTTCTCATTCCTCATGTCCATTTTGAAATCATGCAACAAACACGTCAGACATGTCTTCACCAAATGGAAAGGAAGGACACTATTGGGTTTGCTGGGATGAGCTATTATTTTTTACTCCAAGAAAAAATAAGGGATTGCAAAAATGAGGAAAAAAATAATTGTAGGTGGATCCAAATTAAAGAGGAGGAATATATTTTTTTATAAGAGGCAGCCAGGCCTTACTCCAAGCTCACAGAAGTACCAGCAGCACTAGGGTGCTTCAGAGCCAGCAGCCTCTCCAGTTAAATTCTAATTTAAATTAAATGTAATAGTCACTTTCCTGGAATCAAGAATGTTTTTCAAGCCAAAAAGTCTGGAAGCAAAGCCTGAAACAAAACTGTCCCAAACATGTTTCAAAGCACCTAAATCCAGCTCTGGAAAGCTGTTTAGGAGACTCTATGAGGTACTCTCTAATGAAACAGGATACATAATAGCTTCAGAATGTTCCTCAAATTTTGTTATTATTACTAACAAAAGCTCTATACATTTTCTAAAGTGGCTCAGAAAGCATTAAAATGCACTTCATGGCTGAAATGACTGCTATAATATCCCATCTGACCTGTTGGCCAATACAGATCCCTAATGACCTTTGTATTGAGTGCTGTAATGTTTGCTTGACTATTTGCTCATCTCCCAGAATGAAAGTTTGAGGACAACAGCAAATAGAGAACCTACCATGATCTGTGGTAATTTGTTCCAGTTTGTTGAAACAACAAACTAAAACATTATATAAGATGTCTAAGTTTTATTACCAGAGTACAGAGAAGATCTGAATTGTCCTCAAAGAGCTTGTGTAATTAATTACAAGAGTTCAAAATAACGCTCTTGCTGTCTTCCACCCTGGTACCAACACTACTGATGGATATGAAAAAAGAGGTTAAGAAGTGAGTGTAGAAATTCCAAGTCTGCCTTGCAGTTTCTTGGTGTCAACACAAAGTGCCCAAAGGACAGATTTTAAAAATAAAATGGCCATTAAAAAGGTCAAGATGAAGTATCTTATTTTAAAAGATACGTGAATGGTATGAGACTAAAATAAATAAATAAATTCATTTTGTGTAGGGGCAGACAAAATTCAACTCTGAAAGAGCTGAATAAGTCTCAGGAAGGTCTGGCTTCCCAGTGCAGTTGGCAGATTTCAACTGACTTGACTGCAGCTTTGCCTTTTGCACCAGCTAAATATGGCTTCGGTAGCATCTAATGCCTGTCAAAACATTCCCCAGCACCCCAGGAAAGTGTAAGTGTTGCTTGTGATCCTGTACTGAACATTCCCTGTGCTATTCTGCTCCCACAGTCAAGTGGTTCTCAAAACAAAGCCAGACAAAGGCTGGGGAAATGTAATAGCTTTTATTAGATCTTGATTGCTATGCAATGGAAGCAGCAAACACACTTTTTGAGCATTTTGGCTCTGAAAAGACAGAAGCCTGTCTGTTGTTAGTTGAGTTTTTTGGTGTGTTTTTTTGTGTGTGTGTGTTGTTTTTGGTTAGTTGGTTGGTTTTTTGTTTTTTTAGCAATATCAATCTGAGATTATGCCATTAAAGACAGTATTGATACATCAGGACATGCAAATGGCTGTGTGACCTCTTTGCTGTAAGCTTGATTTTGTAACCTTTATGTTCCCTAGTGCTGTCCTCTGCATGGATGACGCATGCTGAGCAGCCTCCTGTACGGTCTGCTTGTGCTTTCCCAGTATTGAATATATCCTCACCTTTGCAAGTTCTCATACAGTTCGTGCAGGGACAGCTCAGGGGATCCTTGCCTACTGCAATCAACTGTGTGACTGGACACATCCATCACACTTCTCACAGGAAGTGACTTCTGTGAAACTGTGGAAAAAGGCAAGAGGGTCAGATGTTCAGGCTGCTCTTCAGTTGCTGTAGAGAAGCTTAAAGTGTGCAGAGGAAACCAAGAAAATTATTTCACATCAGAAGGGACAGAAACATTGCAATGGCTATACAGGGTCAGTTCAAGGTTTGAGGTATGGACACATACAAAGTGTTTTCTACCTGCAGCTTTCAAAATGCCTCCCCTATTTTTCCTATTTTACAGGATGCAAAATTGAGTCCTAGAGCCAGGCTGTGGTCTGGGGATAGATCCAGCCTCCTGCTCCCTGGGCTGGCCCCAGCCTCAGTCTCAGTAGTCTGATGTTCGGTGTAGCCAGTTGAAGGTCAGTAAGGGAAAGACCCTCTTTAACCATGGTACATAGAAGTTGGCCATGCCCTGGAGCAAGTGCTCTGCTTCATCCTAAGCCTGGGCTATGATTCCTTTATCACATACTCTCAGTTACAGTACTAGAGGGTATTCCCTTGGAATGGTCTTGACTTGCTATGGCAGTAACTTGCACAGGCTCATGTGGCGTGGGCCAAAGAAGCATTTATTTTGAGTCCAGAAAGCAAGTGTGGGTCCAGGGTGTCTTTTTCCAGCACCCACTGACAAGGAGGCTGAGGGCTGCAAGAGGGAAAGAGACAGAAGTCCTGAGAGGTGGGGTGCTAAGAAAGAAAAGCAAAGGAAAGTGAGGAGTGGTGTGCCTTTAAAGGACAAGCGGGATCAGCTTGGAGACAAAGGACTATGAGGGTGGGAGGGAAATTATATATAGCACTTCAGGAAGGTGTAATTAGGATGAGCAAGTCAAAGCACAGTGCTGGCTAGCTGCCAGGAGGTGAGATAACCCTGCAGGTGAGAGGAGCCACACTGAGCTCCCAGGTCTAGCAACATACCGTGGCCACTTGCCAGCTGCACCCCACTCCTGTCCCTGTGCACCTTGAAGGAAGGCCAGGCTCCCATGTGGAGTGGCAGCTACAGTGCTCCCCAGCACGGCTCTTCGGGGACCAGCAGCCCAGGCCATGTGCTACTGCTCATCCTGGACATGGCCACCATCCTCCAGAGAGCCTTTCTTAGGCCACCACAGACAAGCTCAGGGTCACGGGAGTATGTCACAGGTGTCAATGCAGGTGGCTCTGGAAAAGCAGCCTCTCTTCAGCACCTGTGAGGGGCAACGTGACTGGACCCTGCACAAGAAGATTTGGGGCATGGCAAATAATAATAATAATAATAATAATAATAATAATAATAATAATAATAATAATAATAATAATAATAATAATAAGAAGAAGAAGAAGAAGAAGAAGAAGAAGAAGAAGAAGAAGAAGAAGAAGAAGAAGAAGAAGACAGAGATATCCTTCTATACTGGAGAGAAGGATGAGTAGCTGGAGGGTAAAGGGCTTTGGGTTTGTGGTGCTAGACTAGAGGATGAGGCAGGTAAACCAGGAAGATGGCTCAGCAGTAAGGTGTAAATAATTGCTAGCTTGGGTCTTTAGGAACCCAAGAAAAATCTGCATGGAAGCTGCTTAAATGGATCCACTGTTGCAGCAGAGACATACATTTTGTTTCTCTTTCAGGCTCCCTGTGCTCCCCTCAATATCATTATTATCAGGAATATTTGGAAACAGAACCACATTTCAAACTGAACAAAATGAGGCCTTTTTATTAAGAACAACTGTCCAGTGACATGCTTTGATCTTTTTTAGCTGAAACCCTCCACGTGCTCTGCAGGAGCTGTAAATAGCTCCATCCGACTTAAAACTGGAGATCCTTCACTCACCCCAGCGATTTTGCTCAGCTCTAGTACAGAGACACTGATTGATTTGGAGTCCCTTTTGTAACGCAGACAGGAGGAGGTTCAGCTGAGGGTTTTACCAATCCTGTGATGTTTTTCATCTCTAATTTGCTATGTGGTCTAATGTCCGTGCAGCAGCGTACGTAGCTGGGAATTGCCCTGTGCCGAGTCCCCGCCGTGAGCCAGCTCGCAGCTCCGCAGCCGGCAGGTGGTGCTCCCGGCTCGGCTGGGGCTCTGCGCTGCTGCTGAAGAGCATCCTTGGATCACAGGGTCGCAGGGAAATGCCCTGGTGCTGGGCATTGCTATGACCAGCGCAAACAACAGGCTCTGCAGGGGATCCGAGCTTAAAAAAATCTTCCCTCCTCTCCCATTCCTTGAGGCCTCGGTCTGGCTTAAGTCCAAAGGCGATCATGAATGGTCCAGTGTTCACAGCCGTGGTCCAGAGCCGCTGGCAGCTGTGCCCACAGGAAGAGACCAGCAGCACCCTGAGGTGAGCTTGCTGCCACAGTGCAGCCACCGCTCCTGTGCTGCAGCAGACTTCCCCATGGGCCATTCACCTGGCAGCCAGCAAATCTTCTGCCTACGCCTGGCCTTAGCTTGGGAAGGATCAGGCACTCAGCAGGGAAGTGGATGTAAAGCCATCAGCAGTATGCACAGAGAATCTGGATCCACACATTTTCACTTGTGTACTCCCTAACAGGCCCTAGGACAAATCCCAAGGCCATGTACCTGCAAATCTGGCTCTTCCCCCTAAAACAGCGGTAAAAACCGTCCTGGCAGAAGTCCAGTGAGGTCCTTCCTCTTTGCCTACGTATGACTAACATGACTAACCCTCAGCATTTACCCAAAATGAGTCAGGCCTGCAAAATCATGAGACTGGTTTGAAAATAACACACAGTGGGAGCTATTTGTGTCCAAGCCTTTAAGGTACTCTTGGGGCTTGTTTCCTCTGGAATCGGCAGGGCTGGGAACATGCTGTTCTCTTGCATGCAAGGCAAGCTGAGAGGATTGGGCTGTGGGCAATGGGGCTTTCCAATGAACACAATGTCTAAAGGCTTGCTATAAATCACAGGAGGTGTCAAGGCTGAGAAGGCACGTAAGACCTCTCTGCATTGCCCAAAACTTGCTGAGTGTGGGTCCTGGCTTTTTGCCTGTGAAATGTCACACGTTCACTGTTCATACATAAAAATACCAAATATTTTTTGTTCGGTCCTTGGCCAAGAACTTCTCTTGGCCTTCAGTTTATTACTTGTTGCTACTCTTTACCTTGGGAGTGGCTGCATTTCAGTGTTGAGCATCAGATCAGGCCACAGGGTGCTGTGGCCCCCAAAGAGCTGTAATGAAAGTGGAATTGTTTCCCAATAATCTGAGAGCTCAGACTCTGGCTCCAGCAATCCCCAGTGTCATCTGCCCTCACTAGGACTCTCTCTTCTGCCAAAATAGTCAGTCAGTCCCAATAAATGGTGATGATGAGAAGCCTGGAGACTGAATCAGAGCGTCAAGATGAAGAAAAAGCTCCAAGATGGTGAGGGTAAACTGGCACCACAAAATCTATCACTAACCCTTTGTAAATGTCATTGCTGACAGAGCCAGAATCCAGCTTCCTGCCAAAATCTTAACTACAAGGCACTTTTATTGATGGTTGTTGGAAAAGTGAACACACTGTTGTTGGACAACCCTGGCCTCTTTTTTAAGTGTCGCAAGAAACAGGCTGCTGCATAAAGCAACACTTTTGCTGGCTTACTGGGGACAAACATCTTGACTTTCATACTGTCAGCCTGGATGAGGTTTCACCACTGATGAGGGCCACCACAAAGAGGTGCTTTATTGAAACATAACACTCTCTGAGGAATGTGTTTCTTTTCTTGTCTAATGGGACCAGACATTTTGGTTACAGGCTAAGAGCATGGTCTGTGGCCTGATCAAGATTTTCCACTGAGCCCTAAAAAATAAAGACCCAGAGAGTGAAGGAAAGAGAATTGTGGCTAGAAATAATATCCCTCTTCTGCATGTCACTCTTGAAGCACAGCTAGGAAAGAGAGCTTCGTGCTGGGCAGGTGCTGCTGAGGGGAGTCAATCCATGATGGTGAACTTTGGCTGGTTATATTCCTTTGTCACAACTGATAGCAGTCAAGCTTGCTTTGTATGAATGTTTTACAAAGTCATCCTTCTCTGACCTCCATCACTGCAGCATCCCAGGACATGCTCTCCTGCTGCCTCTCAGTACACTTACAAAGTGTAAGCTGTTGACTAGAGGCTGGTAACCAAGGCACGGCTCAGATAATGACTTGCCCAGACTCAGGCAGTGAGATGATGGGTGTATCGTGTCATACATCAGAGCTGAAAACAGACCAGAGAATAGCCTGCTATAAGGGAGAGAAAGAGGGAGCTGAGGGTACCCCTATGACACGTCACTGCTGAGAAGGGGTGTACCCCATGGAAGAAGATGCAAGAACATCCTGGCTTCTGGCCAGAAGCTGCTGTAGGCTGGGACAATAGTGCACTGGGATGGCACTGCCTCAAAAGCAAAAGTGGCTGCTGAATAAAGTCAGCTCTTCCCAAACAGGGTGTATATGGGGACCTGCATCCGGTCTCAGAAAGAAAATCAACAGCCATGTTGGTGTTGGTTTTACATTAACACATGCCAAGTAGGAATGAGTAATTAGAGGACAAAGCATTCATTGCTACACTGAGAGAGAAGGCAGCAAAAAAGCCCATCTGGCACCACATTAGAAGAAACCAACATTCATATTAATACATCATGGGGCAGCATTTTGTGATGTACTTCAGGTAGTTTTGTCCTTAACTGCTGCCACTGTGAAAAATGTGCAAACTTCAGATTTTTCACTGTCTGATTTCATCACAGTCCCTGTTTGGATGGCAGAGTCCCACCCTTCCTCTCCTCAGTTTTCAGAAATATGACAACATGGGGATTGGAACTAGGTGATCTTTAATATCCCTTCCAACTCAAACTCTCTGATTCTATGATCCAGACCTCATGCCATCCAGGGTGAGCAAAGAACAACATGTAACTTGCAGTGGCATTGAAGACACCAACTTAGGACGCATTTCTCCTGCAGTTCCCTCTCCAACTCAGGGATGGCGATGCTGCCTCAGCTTTTACTTCAGCTGGTAACGCCCACTATGCACTTTGTGAAGGGCTTTTTTTATTAGCACCACAGGGTGTGCTGAGAGATGACTGCATATGACAGAAGTCATTCTTACAGCCATGGTCTGCCTGCTGTTGCTGCATCCGAAGCCTTGCATGCAGCTGCTGAAACAGCCCTTACTGGCCCATGATTTGTAACCAGAGAAAGAACAAAATGTCCTTGGGAATTAAGTGTGGCTTGTTTCTGGGAGTCTTTTTACTATGAGTACTTACAGACTGTATCAGTCATTGGTAGGTAGTGATGCTAAGAGGAGACAGCAGATTCTACTCAGGGCAAAGAGGCTTCTAATTCTAGCTCAGCCTTTGACCGTGGATAAATTATTCCTTTTCCTCATATCTCAGTCTCCTTCCTCATTCATGTATCTACTTAGGCTGTAAGCATTTGGAGACAGTGGGTCTCCCAGTGTGGGTTTGTACAGCACCTAGCACAATAGAGACCTTGATCTCGATGGCTGCCTTCACTTATTGTCTTAATAGGAGAATAAAAATCTTCATATGAACAAGCTTTTTGCCATATTGCCTTCAGACCACATATGTGATAAGAAGTGAGTGAGGAAAGGGTGTGCATATAAAACCACTTTCTGGGGTTGGAGTGACCAGAGGTGTGACATCTGGGCTGTGAGTGTAGGTGACTGCCCTCCGAGTGGCAGCACTGCACCCCAGACACGATGTGTATGCCTCCTACAATGCCTGCTAGAAGCTTTTGTCTGTGTGGGAAAAAGACTCCTTGTCTCGGATACCAAAGTATTATTTTGTAGCAATTGTGGTGGCTTTCTGTGGAAAGCAACTCTTCAGAGCGCAGGGCTAACAGCACACTAGGACTGGAGAATGAACTGGTCCCTTAATTTCAAAGGAATCCCCTCAGCCTGTCTGAAGAGGGAGCAAAAAGCAAAGGTTTGAGACTGGACCCTCCAGTCCCTTTTCCATTTTTAATCTCCCACTAGAAACAGCAAGGGAGGTAGGAAGTATCAGTTCATAAGACAAACTCCCTTTTGACTAAGAGCAGCCTGACAAAGGACATTTACTCATCAATTTTTTGTCCTTTTCCCATAAATAATGTGACGACCACTAATACTGCTCCATCTGTCATTAAGACAGTGAACTTCATGTCTTGCAAGGTGGAGGAGCAGACCCCACTGTGCATCTCACCTCCCATGGTATGTCTTCCAGCTTTGCTAGGTTGCAAGGCACAGATCTGTGTGCACCAGATATGTGTCTCTACCAGAGAGAGCCTATTTCATTGGCTTACTACCTCTCTTGATCAAGACATCAGCCAGTCATCCAAAAGACCTGGTGATGTTTTACTGTGCTTCCTCAGGCCAGTCTTGTGTCTTATGTGTCTCCTCTGCCCCATCTTAGCAGACCCACATCAGCACTGTGCAGGATCCTTCTGGCAACACTAGGCATCCTGAAGCAACAGTGAAACCTCTATTCCTCACATGCCAGCTAGTTTCTAATCCAAGCCTTGCTATTTTTATTCAGTTAGGATTTCTTCACTCCCTTAATAAATACATAATGTGGCACTCTATCAAATGTCTGGTTAAAGGCAGAACAGTTGCAATCATTGCTGGCCATTTGGGCCCAGAAAAAAACTGACTGATCAAATGGCTTGTTTGCTAAGTTGACTCCAATAGCAAGTCTCTCAGAGGAAGGACCTAGATATCAGGACTCTGTCAGCATTTCCCCCAAACTGAATCTCTCTTCCTCCTCTCTCCCAAAGCATCTGCATTAATGATGTAGTAGAGGAGCATTCAGCAGCCTCCTACCATGTTCACCATCTGACCCATGCACCAAAGGAACAAGCACCCCACAGGTCATAAGGTTACAAGACCTCAAATAAAATCACACAGTCCTCTGAGATTTCTATCCCCAGTGTCCCAAGAAATGGCAGCAGTGCTCACTGCCATGTCACCTCATGACCTCAGCCCCAGTGTGTCCTACATGTGATACTTTCATCGACAGCTGAGTGACGTTTCTGCTTTGGACCACCAGCAGACACTGCTGGGCTTCATCTGAGCTGAGGAAAAGCACACACATTCAAAATATACTAAGCTCTATTAAAAAAGGGAGAAGGTGGCCACAGATATGTTGTTTGTAAGCATCAGGTAAACGGTAATTTGGAGCTGTTCTCCCTCCCCCTTTGCTGCGTTATCTTGAGAGGACAGAAGCCAGAATTCCCAAGGAGCTAGTCATTGCTAGTAAGTTTCCAAGAGCAGAACTCAGAAACATCAAAGGAAAACAAAACAAAACAGTCATATAAACCTATCTCTCATCCTGATTTCTAGGAAAAAAACCAACCAACAACAACAACAAAAAACAAACAAACAAACAAAAACCACACAAAAAAACCCCAAAAAACAAACAAACAAACCAACCAAACCACAAAACACCTGATCTCTGAAAACTGGATGCTTCACAGTATTTTTGGCAGAATTTCCAGAATCACCTTCCACAGATGTAAACCTGGGGCTCGATGTGATCTTCACAAGGCTAAGGTGGTGGATCATTCTCTTATGCTCACTTAAATACGTTAATTAATTTATTTCAAGCATAGCTCTGTACTCAGCATGTGGATTTTAGAGCATTTGTACCGAAATTAGCACAAACTTGTAACTTCTCTGCTGAAGAAAGGTGGACTGACCCTTTATAAGCATCAGCTGTGCCTGCTCCCCCTTCCAGGTGGGGAATTGGTGGGGGACAGAGGGCAGCTGACCAGAGGGGGTTTCCTGTAAAAGGAGTCTGCTGAGACAGGGGCTTCTGGAAGGTTATTTGGGTGGTGAGAGCATGTAGCTGATAGTATGTGTCAGGGAAAGGCTGGGCTGCAGCAGAATTCCAGTGCAGGTTTAGAGATTAAGACACAAAAATTTAGCTTGTGGTTTAGGCAGCTGTGTAAGGCAGCTGCTAGTGAAGAGGGCTGCAGTTGTATTTGGAAACTACCTATTACAGCTGATACTGTGTAGGGGAGGGCGAGCAAAGTGATGCACGGTCTGCTCTAAGGAAGGAAGTTATCTTTTGCAATTCTCCTTTGTTTCTGTCTCTTTTCTGGGGTTAGGTATGCTCTGGGTAGTGTGAAAGAGAAGATTTTAGGCTCTGACACTGGGAACCTGAAGCAATTCTGAGGCTGCAGAGCCAGTAAATGACAGCTGAGAGTCCCCTGCCCTTGAGGAAAGCAGTGCCTTTGTCCCTGGCCTTACAGGCAATGGAGGCTTGTGAAAGTCTCTCTTCTGACGACGATGATGATGATGTGGCAGTCTGACCTCCTATGTGGCATTTTTCTGCTTGTTGCTGGTATATCATTAGGGTCTAGAAGCTTATTAATTAGTTGGGGGGGGGGGGTGTGTGTAGCTGCTATTTTAAGTGTCTTTATGCCCCTTCCAGGGGCATAGAACAGCTTCTTTTCTCAGGTCTCTGAACAACTTAATAGTCAATCTATAGGCTCTTCCCTATGCTAGAGCAGGTCTGCTGCAGGGTCTCTTTGGCCAAGTCAGGGCTATTTCTCAACTGGTGATCTCACAAATGCTGGGATGGAGGAACAGAGTTCAGAAAGAGTCATCTGAGGAGCTGGAGGCTGAAACCACTCTTTGATGAGGTCTGTCTCTGAGCTGCTGTCTTGGTTGGGTGCTACGTGTTTGTGTGCTGGCAGTGTCTGATCAGGTAATTTCACTTAAGAAACTCCTTTCTCCTCCCATGTCAGAGAGCATGGGGTGTGCGTCTATCAGACAGTTTCCTTGTTGCCTGGCATCAGTCTTATCACCCATGAAGTTTACTGTTCTCAGGTTTCTGTGGTCAGCCAGAGATTTAGCAACTCTGATGCTTGCAGACAAACAGAAAATCTGGCACTTTTGCAAGTGTGACCGTGTTCCTGTGGTGGTTGGCAGGATGTCCTGTCAGAAGGAAAATTACAGATGTTTGATCTTCAAACTGTGTCCATAGTAAATCTTACTAGATCTGAACAGCTATCATATCTCCTCTGATATCTGGAAAGCAGATATTCTAGCTGCAAGGCTTCCAGTGGCTATATCTGCTGCTGTTTCATCACTAAGCAAATAAACCAGTTACAAACCCTTATATTACTTAATGATGTCAAATTTTTAAAAGCTCTTTGATCTGAAATTGATTTTTTTTTTCCTCCATCTGCAAAAAGATCTTGGGCAAGAATGCAGAATCAAATAAGCCTTGGGATGGTTCAAAACCAACTAATTTGCTAAGCCTCTGGCTATCTAGGACATGTCAAATTATTTCTTAAATGGGTGCAGCTGTATCACATAAGCTGCAGCAGAAGTGTGTTGCATAAAGCTCAGTGAGGTGGGGATTAGTCCTCATGAAGAAGGAAGAACAGGGCATGGCTGAGGTTGCTCAGCCACTCAGTGATAGTGTGGAAATGAGCATCCAAACTTCTTGAGCTCCAGTTCATGTTTCATGCATTAGGAGAAAAAATATTTTTTTTCCTCATGACAGAGGGAAAAGGGAGTTGGGAATTTCTACCCTCATTGGTCAAGGAGCTGGTATGTACATCTTAGGCATATAGACCCTGACTGGAGACACTTATCTGAGGGAGGGAGTGGATGTCACTGGATTTTAACTTGAGTAGGTGTACTGCTTAGTTACTTCATACAGGTTCCTTCACCCACTCTATCTGCACTGGAGTTAATTTAACTCCCACACTGATGGGATTTAATTCTAAGGTTCTTGCTGACTGCCCTCTGGCAAGTCTGGTGATGCCACCTAAGAGAACTCTCACTTGATACTTTATGGCTTTCTAGATGCTCCCCTGCCAGACAGAGGTGGCATCTGCTTGGGTTGCTGGCAGCAGTGGTTTGGAAGCTTTAGAGGGCACTGAAGCCATGTCATCAGCTACTCTGCTTGCTGATGCACAGAGAGAGGTAGAGGGAAAGGCATTTAGCTTTCTGAAGTAGGAAGGCTTCTGCTTGAAGTGTGGGGATTTGAAAATGTTTTGGCACTGGTAGAGAGGATTGGAAAGGACTCCCTTCAGCTTTACAACTGCTGACATCCCACAGGCTTTCCTTGAAGTCTGAGGTAGAAGTGGAAGTGTCAAAGCTAAGCGAAGTTTTTAGGACTGTCTCAGCAGAATTGACATCACCTATGTTTCACACAGATAAAAGAGATAAGAGAGGGGGGAAAAAGGAAAACAAGCTTTGAGAACTTTGAGTGAGTAAAAATTAATGACTAATATAATTAAAGCAGAGCTGAGCCAGCTAATTTCCCCTCTGTTCTTCAGTCACATCCAATTTGGCTTCTTTTACTTGGGCATTAAACAAATCCAATGGCTGTAGGCAACACATGGATTCAGGAGGTCCCACAGGATGAGGAACCTTCTTTTGCTCTCAGAGCAAGGTGCTGGGTGCAAAAGCTAAGCACTTTGTTGTCTGCCTGAGCATGCAGGTGACTATGGGAAATGAGCTGCTGATTGCAAATGTTTGCTGACCACTGCTCACTGGGAGTGCCAGCTCCAGTTGCCTGAACCCAAAAAGCTCACAAAGCCAGAACCTCATCACTGATGGGGAAAAAAAAAGATACTGGAAACACCCTGTTCCATCTCTTAATAAAACATGATGTTGCTGACATCAGTGTGCTGGGATTGAAGGAGTTACTGGAGACAATAGGAAATACGCTCATCAAGCAGAAAGTTTTGCTTGAATGACATTTGAGCTAGGCACGTGTCAGGACCATGCTTGTGCACTCACAGAGATCAGGTGTGCATGTGAAGCTTCAGTGATCAATGTTGGAACACCATCAGGAAATCTGGAACAAAGTTTCACCTGTCAAAGCCTTTGTTTCTTTAGTCTAATAATTTCCATCATGTTTTGGACAGATGGTTTTGAAAATATAACCCAGTGTCAAAAGATGGCATTAGATTTTCAGCTTTGCCACAGATGCTTTGGGCTGCCTTTTGCAAGGCAGCTCTGTGCCTGCATCTGTACATGAAGGTTTTGCCTCTTGGATTATAAACTTTCTCTAGAGTAGGAGCTGCAAGACTGTGGGATCTGGCTCTAGACTTTCAGCACTTGCATGGAACGGGTGCTTAACAGAGGATGAGCCTGTTTGTAGTTATTAAAAATAAAGGTCCAGATACAATCTGACTGTTCTTCTATAGGCCTCTAAGCATCTGCTGCTGGCTGTGGTCTGACTTCTGGTCTGACTCATAAAGCTAGTTTTGTTGCAATAGTTATTCAAATAACCTCATGTTCTTTTTATAGATGGAGAAATCTGCCTGTTCCTTAAGTGGAGGTACAGACTTGACAGCCCTCAAGAGATGGGAATCCAGGTTACCTGGAGGCAGCTTGAGGGGGAGGCTCACAAGATAAAATGTTGTGGGTCTCATTTCTTGGCAATAGTGTGACTAGGAACACTTGTTGGTTTCCTGCATTAGAAGTGCTGAGTCTGCATAGTTACTCTGGACATCAGTGGCAGACACAAGGCATCATATATGGAAATGCTTTAGAAAAACAGCAGACTCAAGTGACAACCCATGTCTGCAGAGCAGCAGAGTTGGGTCTGTGAGTTCATGGTCCCCAGCCATGCATTGAAGCATGCAGAGAAGACAATGTGTGGGGTGATGTTAGCTGGCTCTTACATGGGACCTTCTCTTTTTTAACATATCTTCCTCTTGCACAAACACGCACATGGTTCCTGTTAAGTTTCTTCGCAGGGCTAGATTTGACTGAATTTCCTATAGCACATTTCAGGAGGAAGAACATTCCCCACAGCCACCAATTTGCTCTGGCAAACAGTGGCAAGGATTTTACTGTGATTTCAACAAGCCCTCTCATGCCTAGTGCCTTATTTGGTCAAAGAAGCTGTCCTATGCTAGCACTGTCTGTCCTAGCTGGGTCTGCAGCTCCCACCAGGAAGAGGTATGAGTGCCACACTGTCATTAGCATGTTTCTCCCAAACAGGTGGTGTAAATTCCTTTTTCCTTGATTGGGTAGTGTTAGGGGAAAACACAGATTACTACTGCTATTTCTTAAAATATCTTTTATTCATTAGCTGCTGTTGTTAATAGAATCAAAGTGTTATTAGTAATAGCAGGTAACTATTCACATAACACACCTTTCATTGATGGCCACTTTTAAGCTGGAGCAATGTGTGGAGGCCAACCCCAATGAGCACACTCAGAAGCAGAAGGTCATCCTGATGCACCACTGGCTTCTAGGCAGGTCTTTAAAAATTCCTTTAGAGGGCACTTTGTGTCACCAGCTGTATACATAACTCCATGTTCTTCATCTGCATATAGCAGCCACTGCCCTCCTGGGTGTGATCCAAGTTACACAACCTGTTGTAGATGCTAATTATGTGCTGGCAGCCTTGTACAGCACTAGACCCTGATGATCTATGTTTATCAGTTCTTGCAAATTCTTCAGGATTACTTGTCTCCAAACCTTATCTGTCCTTGGGAAACTTTCACATAGTATCTTCTTAGTATATACCTTTCTCTTACTTGGTCTGTGATGTTTTCTAGTAACTATTTATCCATCTGAATGTATAGAAACATCTAGAATTTAAACACACAAACTTTCATAAAGGGAACTTTTAAGACATCAGAAGGTAAAGCTTTGCTGGGGTGGTGGAAGATACATGTCCTTGACAGAGTACATTATATTGTGGCATAAAGTGGGCTGAAATTCATATGGAATAAGCTGGTTAGATCAGTACTTGGGCACATGTGCTGGTTTGGTTCTGGCATGGTTTCAGTAGTGAGGGAGGGGCCCCAGGGGTGGCTCCTGTAAGAAGCTACTAAAAGCTCCCCTGGCTCAGGTGGCCAAGGCCAAGCCATTGAGAGACAATAGAGGCACCTCTGTGACTAACATATGAAATAACTGATATAAGACCTGAAAGCAGAGAGAGCAAAGTGGAAGAGTTGAGCTGGAGAGATGAGAGCAGTGCCAGAGTGGAGATCCCATGGTTGGTGAGGAAGAATGGGAAGGACATTTATCTACTCCAACTGGTCTAAAAGCCTGTACGTGACACAAAGAAAGGCTCCCTGCCACAGCTCTTCTTCATGTTTTACAGACTGTTTAGGGTGTCCCCCCACTCTTTTGTTGCTTCCTAGACCTCTCCATCCACAGAGATGTAACTCCCCATTTTAAAGTGTGTGTTTGGGCTTGTGACCAAATGTATCACCAATCTTCCTGTCTCTGATTTTGACTAAAACTATTCAGTTATACCCTTTAGAGAGGTAACATAAGTTCAGGTAGACTAATTCTGGTTCCTGATTTTTAATAGTATCTGTGGGCTTTTGTCCTGTTTCTGTTCAGACGGAAGTCTTCAAGACATTCCTTGTAACACTTAATGGAATTGAATCTGGACATGCAGAGATTTTTCCTGGAGGTCCACCTTTCTCATATATGGAGTGATGACCTCCTCCACCAACTGTGTTGTAATGCCCAGTCTCACTGCTGGTGGGGAACAGAGACTCTAGAAGGCTCAAGAGGAGCACAGTGACTGTGTGGCACCTGGCAGCTGTAGGGAATGTAGCAGAGTGGGATGGCCCCATCTTTCAAACCAGCAGAGAGCTATCTGAGATCTCAGCCATATGGCATGTGCACTGGTTACTCGTGAATAGGTTTGCTTGGGGCTTTTCTATAGATGTGGTTGGTTAATGAGCAAGTTTACTTCTTCAGCAGATCTCAGTTACTCTGACTCCTTTGTGAGCAGCACTGGCTCAGTCTGGCAGCTTCACCAATGTTCTTGGTTGACTTTCCCTGGTTTCTCCTAGATGAGTCTTGGTCTTCAGCTGCTGAAAGAGAAAACACCTTTGCTGGCTGCAGAGCAAGGATCTCCAAAGAAGTCTGGGCTGTGGCTGGCAAGCCTGAATTTAATGCCAGCCAGCAAGCCTGGAGAATGGAGTGTTTATCATCTTGAGTGTCCACAGCGGAGGAAAGGGGTGAGTGCTCTCAAACTTTCTAATTCCAGCTCTGCCTTTTCCCCTCCATGGAATTTGACCCTCCAAAGAGGCTCTGCCCTGAGCAGATGAAGTGGCTGGGGGTAAGGACTGGGTAAAGGGACACTGTAACAGAGAAGTCTGTTGGGATCCTGATCACCACTATTTGAGCCCTTCCCTGCTGCAGAATCCCATAGGTCTTGCTCCTCACCTTACCAGGAGGGCTGGCTTTCAGTCCTGCTGGAGCAGTGAGCAGGTAGAGAGGACCCAGTCGGTCTGATCTGCCAGCAGCCTGGTGCTCTGACCCTTGTCATGGTCAGCTGCAGGGGATCCAGAAGCTGGGGATCTGCTAGTGCAACCAAGAAAACAGGAAAACAGTTTTTTAGAAGGAACCATAATGGAGAAACACTCTAAATTAGTAACTTCAGTTTTGGTGGGGGAAATTGAGAGGGTTGTGATGCTGTGCTTGACTGCTAGCTCTGTAGCTATTACCTGTGACAGTGGAGGTGAGGTCAGCAGGTGTCCAGGCTGGCATACATTGCACATCTTTATATTGCTGGTGTTTTCTGTTAGTTTTCAAAAGCATTCAGAAGTCCCACATAGAATTACAAAATTAAAACAGGTGGTGGTTTGTGTTTCGTGTGATAAAAAGTATAAACCAGCAGGTAAGTGTGAAAGGCCATGCTGTCGTGTCAGTAAAGAAGAGTCACTAGCTGTGGACTTAAGCTCTAAGTGAAGTGCTACAGACTGTTTGACAAAGCCAAGTTTCTTACCCAGCTTATTAAAGAGCTGTCATTTGGGAAGCTGGAAGCATGTCCAGCCCTTACGGACAGACCATGCTCTTCATGGCCTTTGATGGGGGTTTTCAGCACCAAGTACCTTCACTTTTATTTATTTGTTTATGTCACTGTGATAGACACCTTGCCAGTCCTGGCAACTGTGCCATTTGTTATCTGTCTTGCCCTTAACTGGAATTAGCTTGCACTCCCATTTCCCTGCTGGCTCAGTCAAACAGCTCTTCAGCCGCCAGGTCATTTCTCAGCCTCTGCTGCCTATTGCCCTGAGTTGGTACTCTCATAATCACTATCTTGCAGTAAGAACATTTGTGTATCTGTACCCTCATCTTCCCCAACAGGAAGAGCTAAATTAAGCCTGTCCTCTCAGCCATGGAAAAGCTATTTCCAAATACAGGAGGAAGGAGGCACTTTTTCAGTAGTTATAAATCAGAGCTATTACTGGGAGGCACTTTCTCTGTGCCAGCTAATCTAGAGTGTCTCAGTATTTTTCACTGAGGATGGTTTAATTATTTTTAAGGGGATGGATTATCATTAAACTAACTCACTTTCTAAGTGAGCACTGCTCTTTTTTATTGCTGCACTGACCCACCCTCATGACCAGGAATGGATCCTCTTCTCCCCAGCAGCCTTTTACAGGATGGCAGCTAGTGCATTTAATAGGCTAATGTGTGGGCTTTGCATGAAAGATGCAATGCCTGATCTTAGCCTGACCTTATAAATATTTACTATATGATATGCCTTGAGCAGTCCTATGTGTTTAAGGCATGGCAATGAACAGCAAGCACATTTCTAAGTATGTGTGTTACTACCCTTTGTGCTACAGCTGATGCCATGAGGCCAGGAAAGCTGTCTGCCCTACCAATTGGAGACCAGAGAATGTGGGAGGCCATTGGCACCAACACCATATGCTATGGAGCAACAGGCAAACATTAGGGTTAGAAATATCTGTATGTACTGGCCACAAAGAAGGGCAGTGTATCTTTATTGTGCAACTAAAGGGCAAAAAGACAGTCCTCAGCATTCACTGAGCTTAGAGCTCACCTGTGCCCCCTCAGCTGTGTTGCTGGGCAGCAGAACAGGGCTGGTCAGGAGACAGAGAAGGGTTTCTTCGGCCAAACAGAAATCTGTTACAGCACAACATGATATTGGGGCTAAATGAAAGTAACTTAGCAGAGCAGGGAAAACGCAGCCAAGCTGGTTACTGACAAAGACATGTCAGGCAATTTGTGATCCTTGCAGTATGTTCTGTGCCTACTTGGGTAGAAGAAAGAGTTCCTTTGCTAAGGAATGAAATGTGTCCAGTTCCCATGGCAGAAGCATTTATTATTAGACTGTGCTGTTCTGTTAGCTCAAGATGTCCAGATGAGGATGCTGGCATAGAACAAACCAGATACTAGGAGAGCTGTACCTCAACCCTTCCATCATTCAAAAGCATCAATCATTTAAATGTGCAGTTAGAACTTATTTGAATCTTTTGTGTGTGCACCTCTTGTGAGAAGGTGCTTTAGTTTAAGTGCCTCAGTGTCTCTCATTGCACAGGAGTTTGCTTCTGGCAAGGGTTTCTGCAGCAGCAAAGGACAGGATACTATTCTGCTCTGATTTTCCTCAAAGGCAGAGGGGTCACCTAAGGACCTGCCTTGTGAACCTCACAGAAACAGGGACAGCTGAACTCTAAACAGAGCAGATAAATTCTGTCTTGGTTTCTACCATGGCTATTTGGGTTATAACATCCCTAACCACAGGCTGGCTTCCCTGTGCTAGATGTGAAACATGAAGCCTTTCCTCCATAGAGCACAGCAGAAAATCTGGGAAGGAAGAAACCATCATCTTTACCAATTCCTGGAGGATTAGAAGACCTGCCCAATATCATGTAAGAAGCCAATAGCAGAGTGGGAACCAAAGAAATGCATTAGACTCGAGGCTGGCCCAGCTCAAGAGGAATAAAACTGCATCATCCTTCTTTCAAGCTAAAATCTACTGAGGGGATGGATGTCTTGCCAGCAGAAAATGTGGTCATCATAATTGAAACACTGCCTAAAACCAGAAATACCATCTTAGAGGAGAAAAAATATTCTAGCCATTTTTAAATATTCTGGCTAAGGTATTTTCAAAATTAAATGCTTCTAGCTTTTGCTTGGAAAAGACTATTTAGCTGTATTTTTGTGCAAAGGTGCTGATTATGTATGTTAGGATGGAAAAAGTTAAACCAAAAAATCAGGAAGAAAAACAAAAGAAGATGCAGCCTCATGAACAATCAACCAGACAAGACAGCTGAGAGAACACAGCTTTTTGTCTGTCCTCAGATAAATCCATAAAGACTGGGAAGTTTTCCTTCAATTTTTCACCTTTCTGAATCCAAATGAAAGCTAGTAGCAATAAAGGCTATTGCTGTGAAACAAAATTTTCCATTTTTAATGCTCCTCTAATTCAACCCTTTATGCTCTGCCTGCACATGACTCAGCTTAATTGGATTTGGAGAAACTGGGGACAAAGAAAAAAATCTCATAAACACAGAAAATAGATCCCACATGGATATTAAAACAAAGCTAGTACATTGGTAGTAGTGGTTCTAAAGAGCCTTGATATTTCCTGAAAACTCCCATGTGTCTGCAGTATCTTCCACAACATCAATCCCAGCATGTTATGTGGTCATTAGTCCAAAGAACATACTCATTCATTTATGAGTTTGAGATGGGCTCGTTAGTTGGGAGTGGCACACTGAGTTATGAGCCGCATTCACAAAGATGCAGTATTTATTGTGTGCCATCAGAGATTTTGATAATTTGATGGCTGGACTTCTCAGAAGCTTGGAGTGTTAAAAACAAAGCCTGGGGGAAGTGAACTGGAAAATCTGAAAGGAATCACATGGAGAATAGGAGTGCTGCCTCCAAAGCTGGGGGGGAGTTGTGATTCCAGCCCTCTTTGTCCCTTTGCTGCAACGGGGGCCATCATGAGAGCAGAATTTAAAGCAGGGTAACTACTGGCAACTATTCTTCATCCCTGCTGTACCTGCCTGACAGCAGTGCCTGACATTCCTACTGATAGTCCGTCCTGCTCCATGTCATGTTCTCCATCAGTGGCAACCAGAGCAACTGTTTAAGGAGAGCCTGCAAGCCTGGGGGCTGTTTGAGGTCTGCTCTACTCAGGCCTGTGCCAACAAACCTTTTGTGTTTGTGTGTGTTAGAGGGCACATCTCTGTTTTTACCATCTGGCTAGGGACCTTGTTTACTGTGAGTCTCCCTAAACCCTCATGAACCTGTTGATGTTGTCTGCTGCCACAACATCGGCAACAATTTCCAGAAGTTTATCACCTCCTGTGTCAAAAACCAAAATTAATCTAATTGTTGTTGAACCTGAGTCAAATGGTGACATCTGTAAAGTGCATCTAAAATTTTCCAGTTTTACGTTTCCAGTAATTCTTGGAGCATTTTGAATTTCCTTAGCTCCAAACCAGGAGGTTGAGTCACAAACCAAAGCCACCAAGATGTCTCAGATGACATGTTTCTCCCTCTGAGCACTCAGAGCCTGGGTTTTTGTGGGTTGCTGCTGGAGAGTTAAAGGTTCTGCTCATTAAAATCCAGGTGTGGAACTCACTGCACCAAATTCATCATCTAGAAGACAGGCATCCAACAACTAATTCAGGTACCTGTATATAGAAGTCACATATGCACCACCAGCAGATGAGTCACCCTCTTCTAAAACAGGTATCTCAGATTGCTGCTGTGAGTCACTGCAGGAACTGCCTCCCTGTCTCTCTCAACTCCAGAGGATGCTTATTTAACCAGAGTGGATTTCATATGTAGGTTTAAAATTGCTGAAGTTAGTTGAAACCTGCCCCCACCATCTCTGCCCTGTGAAAAGAGACATCTGAACTCTAAGTCATCTTGAGAGAACTTTGGCTGAAGGGGGATAGTGGGCAGGTGAGTGCAGGGTAGCCTGATGCTCCCTCACCTGCTTGAAGGTAGGAAAACATCCTGACTGCAGTCACAGCTTCAGTCTTTCTTAATTAGAAAACCAATTATCTGTGTTTTCTAATGATGCACTGCCTGGTGATCACCCAAGAACAATGTATCTAAGTGGAGTTTATTTGGAATTCATGGTCAAGCTAAATCTATTTTAGGTGATAAAGTGGCCATATGGTTCTATGTCATATGGTTATATGGTTCACTGCTATTTAATTAGGCAGCTCAAAAAGACAAAGAAGAGGTGCAATATTATAACTGTGTAAGTCTCATGTTTCTGAAACGTTAAAAATCACATGGCAGGTGTCACTAGAATTGGGTGATTAGCTTCAAAACCATTAATCTTATATATCTGTGTCAATGTGACACCATGTAAAACCTCTCTGTAGATGAAGGAACAACTATTTAAGAGCATTTCATCAAAATGACGATTTTGCTTTGTCAGCTTATAAAGTGACTGAGGTCACAGGCCTTTTGAAAAGGGACAGGCATTTCTTCTGAGTGCTGAAGATCAGGGTTTTGGAAAACGCTATTTTAGGAGAACTGAAAAAAATAGTAAAACAAGCAGATGAGTTTGTTACAAAGCCAAATTGGCATGTAGCAGCTTTCAGCACGATGGTCTCCATTATGAAATACTAGTTGTTCTGCAAAGGGCTGTATCTTTCCATGCAGTTTAAAAAGAAAGAACAGATATAATTTACAGGTTGCGTTTGAAATTAAGAATTTTTTAAATTAAGAATTTCAAGTAAGGGAGGATTTGACTGAGTAATGCAACTTTCAATATAGTTAGAAAACAACGGATTCATAAGACAACTAACATTTATATGAACGAAAATAGTATTATTTTTAAGCCTCTTTTCAAAATCTAAGTATCCTGCTTTATGGCTGATACTTGTGTCACCCGTTTGAGTGTGACTGTGTGTGTCCACGTGTACTGGATTATAATTTTTCTGTATCTTGGATATTTTTTATTTTACTTTCCTTTTACAGCTAAGACTGGCGCTCATTTTGGGATGGAAGGGCGTGCTCGGGTTTCCCACGGCTCCAGCACCCGCCGCTTTAAGAGAAGGCACTAGCCGGGCACAGCTGGCAGCGCTGGGTTCGAGGGGCGATGCCCTGGGCGGGCAATCCAGGCGCAGACACGCGGCTGCTCTGCCTGAAAGGGCATTTCTTGCTGTCCTGCCATCCCGCTCCCGCCGCCCGGGCGAGGCAGGCGGGGCTGCGCGGGGCGGTGCGGAGCGGCGCGGGGCGGTGCGGGGGTGGCTCCGGCGGGGTGTTCCCGCGGGGTGGCGTCACGGCGAGCCCCGCTGTGGCCGTGGCGTGACGTGCCATGGCGGGGCGGGGCGCGGGCTGGGCCCGGCGGGATCGGGCAAGGGCGGCGCGGCGGCGATTGGCCCTGGCGGGTCAGGCGCTGTGGGGTGTTGGACACAGCCGAGCGCGGGGTGACCGGCAGTAACCCGCGGGGAAACAGCCCGCAGGGGGTTGGGTTGGCTTTGTTTGTGGGTTGGTTGTTTTTTTTGTCTTTTCCGTTTTGTGCACAGTCAGCCGGTTGCGGCTCTGCCGCGGCGGCCCAATGGCCGGAGGGGGTGTGCGTGTGCGTGGCAGGTCCCCGCTTGTCCTGGGCAGCCAAGCGAGGGGCTGCATGAAAAGACCCGCTGCCGTGCCCGGTATAGACGGGGCTCGGCTCCCCTTCGCAAGCCAGCACCGCGGGAGGTGGGGGTTTAGGGGTCGGGCGCCCCCCAAGGCTGTGCTGATGCAGTCTGTGGGGACCCCGCGCTCTTGGGGTACCTGTGGCCCCCAGCCAGAGCGCTGCCCACCAGAGGTCCTGGGGCAGGGGTGGCTGCCAGCCTCCCCGGAAGAAGAGGTCCCTCTGGGGCAGGGCTGAAGCTGCTTGGTTGGGCGTTCAGCAAATGCCACCCACTCCATCCATCTGGTGCGTGAGGCTGCTGTGGTGTTATCTCCTCCACGTTCTCTCTTGGGACTTGGTTCACTTCCCTCTGCCTCCCCTCTGCTCCCCACAGCCTTCTTTGGGTCCTGCCACCTCTTGAAGGGTCAGCAGCATCTGCTGGTTCATTGCTGTGGTGGGTGCCAAGCCCTGCTGCTGTGCAATTCCTGCAATGCTCTTCCTCGGGCACCTTCCCTGGTCCTGCTTCCAGGGTCCTGGGCTAGGCAAACTGGGCACATCGTAGCTGAGGTCACCACATCTGGGTGCAGGGGAAGGAGCTGCAGGTGGAACCTCATCCCCTTCCTCAAAGACCATTCTGACATTTCTTGCATGATGCATTCAGAGCAAGAAGAAGCAGCAAACCATCTAACTGCTGACAGCCGTCAGGCCGGCCCAGAGCCCTCCCTTCACTCCCTTGCCTGGGTCTGAACAAGTAGGCACTTGTTTGCCTGTGCTATCCTACCCAGCAGAGCTGGCTGGTGCATTAACCCTTTCCTTCCCTCCTCTGCTGTCGGGTGGGAGAAGCAAAGTTGGGGTGCATTGGAATTGCAATCCAAATTCATGGGTTACATAGGAAATTGAGAATAATAATCATGTGTGAGACACTTCCAGGCAATGAGCCCAAAATGCTGAGCTGGCCGTGGTGAAGGGCTTGATAGTACAGGAAAACCTATTTTGGGCAGGGGATTTAATAACAGCCTTTAACAAAGAGGGAGAGGCTGAGATCTGAGTTCCACTCATGCAATCCAGACAGAGGGATCATTAACTGTATTTTTAGGCTTGGCTGAATAATCGGGAGGTTTGAAGATTTGCCTTCTCTGTTTCACTTGTTCTAGGAGGGCTCAGCTCCCAACTAACCTCCCACTCTCTCCTTCAGGCACGTGTTCCCACACTCTCCCCCATTCTCCCATTTGCAGTGCTGTGACTCTGGCATTCCCACACAAAAAAAGCTTTCCAGCAGCAGAAGCTGCAGCTGGAAACCAAACTTGGGCCAATTTTGTGGACAAATTCAGCATCCTGGCTGCAAGGAGCTGGCTAGGCCAGTGAACATGGGCTGGTTCAGTTATCCCCAGGTGATGTGGGTGGTGAAGCTCCTGCAAACAAGGCCATCCCTATGCCTGCTTCCACATGGAGCCAGCTGGTGCCATGCTGAGGTGGCCTTATTCACTGCTATGATCAGATGTTTGCAAGGCAGTTGGATGGGGGAGCTGGGAAGCTAACAAAGCCAGCATCAATTAAAGTGAGATTTGGTCAGGGGATTTCCCCCTTCTTTCACTTCCCTCTAGCTGTGAAAGGGGCGGAGAGAGGAGGGACTGGCTATTGCAGGAGGAAAATACCACCTGGCTGAGGTTAATGAGCCCGCCTGACACGGCGGTGGCCATTCCTGGCCGGGGAGACAGGCTGCTGGAATTACGTGTTATGCTGCATGTACATCCCTCAGCCGCGAGGCTCTGGCAACAGGCACCGGCTGGAATTAACCTGCAGTAACCCCGCAGCTCAGGGGCAGCCTTGGCAGGGCGTGCACAGCCAGGCTGTGCTGGAATACGAAAGCCATTATAATCCTCTCATTCATGACGTTTAAAGAGCCAGAGGTTTTTTTCCCTGGTTCTCCTGGAAGGGAGTAGCGTTCTTCATCCCAGTGGGGCACTGCGTGGTTTACTGAGCCTGGCCCACCATGTTATATATTGAACAAGTTTTAAAGTAACATTTTTATTATGAACAAATAAAATTTCAGTTCAGCACAACCAGATGTCTGTTTCCATATTAGTAGAAATTATTTCAAAAAGTTTTTTTTTCTTTTCCAGTACACAAAACAGAGATACTACTATGCAGAAACCCCTAAGCTGTGAAAAATCATATCCTACTCACATTTCAACAGTGACAGAGCTTAGACAATGTGCAGATTCAACTTTCCAATCCTTCCCTGAACACCCAACACTTGGACATATGCTCTTCACAATACCAGCAGGGCTGGGAACAGTTTTGGAAAACAAACCAGTCCATGTTTCTGCCAGCAGCAGTGTGCATGTGGTCCATATGCCTCCCTCCTCTGTGCTCGGCTGGTCGGCAGTGAGGCAGGGCGTAACACCTGCTACAGATGGGGAAACTGAGGCATGGATAGTTTTTAAGTGACTTTGTCCCACATCACGCAGTGAGCAAGTAGCTAAGCCAGGAACAGGTCCCAGGAGAACAGCTGCTCTAGCCGTGAGGTCCCACTGCTGCTTTCTCGGTTTCCACCTCTCACGGAATCATTTAAGCTAAACATACAGACGTGTCCAGGATACACACATGCCACCAAAAATATATATATATATTTATAGGTGTATATATATATATCTCTCAAAAAAAAAACCTTATACTGAAAGTGTTGTATGTTTCTTAATCTAAAAAAAAAAATTCTAACTCAAATACATTCAATTTCACCTTCACCCACAGTTCAATGTAGGTGATTAAATAATTAAGAAACCCCTCAAATGCTTGTAATTCAGAAAAAAAAAAAAAGAAAATAAAATAAAAGAAATATGGCAAATAGCTGTCAATACTTCTATGTATATTAAAGAAATACTTAAGGCACCCAGAGATATTTGCCAATCTACCTTTAAAGTGACTGGACAAACACCAGGACTGTTTGGTTACTGGTCCTTAGCTTCCACCCTAATTCCAGATTCTGGACCCAAATCAGCTCTTGAAATTTGAAAGGAACCCTTGATGTCAAACTCTCCTTCTCTGCTAAGAGGATGTGAGATACTGCAGCATGTCACAGCATGCTTCCTTACCGTAGGGTATGTCACACAACACACTAAGGGCACCAGGAGCAAGGAAATCATTCTCCACACCTGCTCCCCTCCATACACCCCTTTCAAATTACTGGCTGGAGCAAAGTCATTCTCTCTGGAGACTTCTACGAGTTCTGAGAGGTTTAGAGCAAAATCAGCCTGCAATTACAGAGCTAACAGTGTTTCTCTTTTTTTGGATGGCTTTTTCTGTTTTTTTAAATGGCAAGATACAATTCTAGCCACAAGAGCCTCACCTCCAGCCAGCCCCCCGGCAGTCATGACCCTTGGAGGGGTAAGGATGCTGTCTCCTGACACTGGAAGCTGAAGGGCTCCCTGTTCTATTCCTCCCTGTTGTACATCTCAGCTGGAGACCACTTCACTCCTGATGGCTCAAAACCTTGAAGGGTCCTGCTTTTGAGCAATAAAGAAGGCCATGGTGGTGGCAGGGAGGAGAAGGACTTCTTTTCTGATTAACAAGAGTGCTCTTGTTAAGGAGAACATCACAGAGCTATGATGGCTCCTGGAGTTTCACAGCAGCAGGAAAAAGCAAAGGTGCAGAGACTCGCTCCTGTGAAGCTTGCGTGGCTGCTGCCTGGCACAGCTGAGGTGAGGAAGTTGGCATCTGCTCTGTCTGTGCCCTCCCTGGCCTGCCTGAATACAGGAGACGCTGCAAACCCCACTCCAACATCACTTCGTTCCAGCCAACTCTCGTGCTTTCCTCCAGCTCCATTTGATGAATTTAAACAACAAAACCAATACTATTGCTACAACTAATAATAATAATAAAAATTAATAATAATGGGGAGAGTTAAGGGAAGAAAAGCCTGTTCAGCCCAGTGAGGGACTTGAGGCCATGATGTGATGCCTTGAACCTAACCCATTGCCTGAACTCAAGCTGCAGTCTCTGGAACTTGCAGGAAACAACACCCACAAGGGCCTTTTTCCCCAGCACACCCTTCAGCTGCATGCCCACATTGGCTTGGTGATATAACTGACCTTTCCACAGGCTCAGCTGCCCTCACTGCCTGCCTTGCCAGAGAAGGAGCGAGGCAGCGAGATGTCTCACCGAGGGGGCCAGGAGGCCAGCTAAGGGACTGACAAGGAACAGCTTTTGCCTGCCCTTCCCACTCCCCCAGAAGGGCAGGGAATGGCAAACCACCTTGGTGGACCCTGGTCAAGAAAGCCCAGAGGTGGCCCACAGTGGCAGCAGTGTCTCACCTCAGAGGTCTCGGGTCCCTGGAGCCCCCTGTGCCACCTGGCCCCACGTCGGTGTTTCTCAGGCACTTGATAAATTGATCCAGCAGAGGCTCCGAGGATGGGGAGACCTGCTCCCAGAGACACCCTCAACACTCCCTACACCTGCAGGCGCTCTCTTGCCCCATCTGTGTGCTCAGCACAGGATGCAGATCCACAGGGCAGGCATGGACATCAGGACATCTGCCTGCCACCCAGCTGGGACCCTCTTCATCCAGGATATAAAGCAGCTTAATTCAGCAGTGGAGCTTTGGTTTACATCCTTCTGTCCCTCTCCATTTCAGTGGAGTCCTGTTTGCTGGCAAAAATCTCAGTGGTGGTGGTGATCAAAACCACCCCAGGCTGGTGCTGCTCCACAGCAGCCAGTGGCACACCCCCTCCATCTGTACCCCCCCTTGCTGTGACTCTCCAAAGGGGCTGTGGAGCATGGAGCCAGGCTCTGCTTTCTGTCCCTGGTGGCATAGGGCACAGTGGGCAGTGCAGGGAGGGAGGCTATGACACCAGAAGGAGAAGGTAATAAGGCCACCAAGGCTTCCCCTCCAGTGCCCACTGTGGCCATCAGGCCTCCCCTAGCCACTGGTGGACCTCTGAGAGAGCTTGGAGGCTCTCCCCTCCCGGGCCAGAAACATTGTGCAGTGGAGAAGGGGGAAGAACACTTCCCAAGAGACATCCTGGAAAGAGACAATTCTCTTTCCAATGGCAAGGGAAGAGGACAAGGCTACTTTTCCCAAGGAGAGCAGTTTAGCCATGCCATGTCTGTCAGCAGCTCTTGAGAAAGGAGGAGGGACAGGGGAAGGAATTTTGGGAGGAAGGTGGTGGGGAGAGGGTCACTGACTTTGGCTCAACTCTTCAGCTGGCTGGTACAGGCTTCCCTTAACTCCATGGTACATAGCCAGCTGTGATGGAACTCCCTGGTCTGCTTCCTACCAGCTCCTCTGCCAGGGAGTGACGACATAAAGCGGGAGAAGGGATAGAGGGGCTGGAGAGAAAGAATGGAAAGGAAAAGGAAAGGAGGGAAAGGGGTGGCCTTGCATTATAAAGGCAGAAGCCTAGATCTTAAATACATCACGTAAAATACAGTATGGGAGGGGGGGTTAAAACTCATTATCTTAAGCAAATTGGTAGCATTATTCAGTAGTTAGTAAACAGAACATTAAACCTTTGTCCAGCGTGTTTGGAGGGGTCAGGAAAGGAGAAAGGGAGAAAAAAGTAGGAAGGTGTGGATGTGTGTGTGTAGGGGAGTAGGAACTCAGCCACTCTTGTGACTCCCATCTCCAGTCCGCATTTTCCGAGCCAGGATGACCTCCTTGGAGACCTTCTTGCGATCACTGGCCAGTCCCAGGAAGCACATGAGGTCAATGAAGGCTGTGGTTAAGTTGAAGCGCCAGCCAAACTCACTGGTGGAGTAGTCATAGGGGAAGGTGTGGTGGTAGTTGTGGAAGCCTTCTCCTGAAAAACACGACCAGGGAGAGGATTTTGCAGAGTTCTAGGGGATGAGCCCTTAATCCTGGACCAAAGAACCACATTCTTGAAAAAGGCTCTGAATTGAGTCCGAGCTCCTCTCTCCTCTCAGCCTTATTTCATCTCTCTACAACCCCTTCTTATTTGTGCATGCTCTGACATGCCTGGGCTGGCCTAAATGAGGCAGTGACTGTCACAGAGGACCAATGGTGCTTCAGAGGAAACAAGTGCATGGCAAGCAACTGAGAAAGGCCCTGGCTGATCAACTGCACCAAAATAACAGGGGAATCATAAGGGCTCTTCCTCAGCGACCAGAAGAAACCACCTAGTATTGGTTGAGTTACCAGCTAGACCTGGAGCATGTCCCATATAAGCCAGGCCAATCCGTATTCTCAATACTCCTAACACACTGGCAGTCTTTATGTCAAATCTAAAGGGCATTTCCAGATGGGAATAATGCAGACAGACTTGTACTAAGCAATCCACCCTGGTCATCCACCCTCTGCTCTGGACACTGTCAAGCCTGGCTTCAGTTTTCACCCCTTCAATGACATTACTTGGCCTCTTGCTCCTACCCCTGTGAGTCTCTGCAGTTCAAATCCCATCCTATGAAAAAAACAGGAGCAGATCTTTCAGTGTTGAAAATCAGTGCAGCCCCAGTGACGCAGAATGATGCAAACCAGTGGAGGGTTTGGGCTTAGGAGAACAGACCAGACCAAATGCTGACCCTGGGATGTATTTTCCTAGGTCCTTGACATTTTAGGAAAACACATGAGATGATCTGGCTTGTGTCATCCTCAAGCACCCCAAAAATCACAAGCTTCCATGAGAACACATCCAAATGTGCCTGTGCTGCTTTTCAAGCTTACAAATCTTAGATAGATAAGCAGAGACTGCAGCTCACTTTATTCAGTCTAGTGAACAGGGCAAACAGACCTTTGAGCAGGGTAAATTTGCTACTGCTATTGAGATAAGGAGGTGCTAAGTGTAGCAGAGTCCTCTCCAGACTGGAGAAAAGCTAGTGGGAGCTGATAACCCCACTGCCCTTACGTACTCACTGGCCAGCCTGGGAAACACCTCCAGATGCAAAGGCTGGAGGGAAAGAGCAGGGTGAAATGGGGACACCTGAATTCACAGAAATTCCTAGAAGCAGCTGCAGCACCAAGGGGCAGTTCCCACTCTACAGTCTACCCACAGCAAACGACACGGATGCTAAACATACCTAGAGCCCCCAGGCTGACCAGGGGGTTCTCCCGTGGGTTGATGTTCTGATCATATGGCCGGTTGCCAAACATGTGAGCAGCACTGTTCACTAGCCAAGTGGCATTGAGCCCTATGGTGTAGCGTAGGATGGCTGGAACGAAGAAGCTGATGATGATGGATTCATCCCAGAAGTACCAGGGCACTACAGTGGGCAGCGTGAAGCACAGCAACACCACCGAGGGCTTGTAGTATCTGGAAAGAAAGGGATGAGGAGGAAAGTGCTCAGTGGCAGAGGTAGGACAGAAAGGGCTAGTTCAGTCCTCCCTTTGGAGGATTCATGCTCAGGTATACAAGGAACATCAAGGGCAGAAATACCTCACCCCTGAGCTTGGCATTTTTTGCTGTAGATGTGCAAAGCCACCCCTAGAGACTTCCAAGTCCCCAGGAAGGAGACTCAAACTGAAGTCCTGCTCTCCCTGTCTCAATCTCACATGTGCACAAAGCAATGTCCCACAGCACACTTCTCACATGATGTTCTCAATCCCCTCACACTCTATCAAAGGTGCTTGGGGTCCCCAGCCCATTTGTGGGGTCCCTGCTCCATCTCACATGGCTCTGCACTGGGGCTGATCCCACCACTCACCTCCGCTGGAACATCACCACTTTGTCAGCCTTTATGTCACTCAGGTCCAGCTTCTGGCCCTTCTCTATGACGTCCGGGTGCTTGCGCACCAGCAGCCACCCGATGTGGGAGAAGAAGAAGCCCCGCATGGCATTGTGAGGGTCTGCATCTGTCTCAGAGAACTTGTGATGGACGCGGTGGTCCCGCACCCACTCATAGATGTCATTCTGCAAAGCAACAGGAGCAGAGACTTAAGGCCAGGACTGGAGACATTCCCTTCAAATTAACAAAAGGCCTAAACCATTTAGACACCTAAATCCCACTGATCTGAACTCATATCAGTCATTTTCTCTTTCTTTGGTTTTTGGCTTTTAAAACAGAGGTTGGATCTTCTTTGCACAACCACTTCAATTTTATTTCAAATCTACTTTGTTGATGGTTTGCCTTTACTCTTTTAAATTTTAGTTGGTTAACTTCAGGGTTTGGTTTGCACATCCTCTACAGCATCACAGGCTCTGATTGGTCGGTCTGTTCCCCCACCCCTGCAATAGCCAGTGCCTCCTACCTCACGCGCTCAGCTCTTGTTGGTCACTTGTCCCTGTCCCTACACTGTGCCAGCTAAGATTGATCAACCTGCCCCTTCCCTCCACCCTGACATTTTCCATGGGTCAACCTGCCTTGCATTTCCTGGGATTGCAAAATCAGATTTGTTTAACTTGGGGACGATTTTTTAAACTTTTTTTTTTTTTTCCTTGGAAATTAAATGGTCTTAAAATGAAGGTCCCTCTTTAGAAATAAACACACCTTTTAAATGATAATTATAAAAAATACTTCCCTTCAGTCCCGTAGCTGTTCTGTTTAAGCTGCAAAATCAGAATCTTGACTGAAACTTTAGCATGTATCTTTTCAACAGATATAATTTTGGGACCACCTCTAAACTGCAACCTTTCTGAAAATTATGGCTTTCTGAGACTAGAAGGCAAAGCCCAGGAGAATGCCTCCTTTCTTGGGAATTTCCACCTGCAGGCTATAACTAGAAGAGCTTCTGTTGTGCTGCAGCTGTGTGGTCTCACAGGTAGAGGAGCTGACTAGGGGCAGAATTCCTGAATTCTCTGAAATCACAAGCCACATGTCTCCAAGCAGCCAACAGGCATTTTCTGGAGGATCTCAGATAAGATAACCTATAGTTTCCTCTGGCCTTAAAAGTTACCAGTCTGATTTTAGAGCTGCTGCCACTAACAGCAATGAGGTAAATAGAAAATAAACCTTCTCTTTATCTCTTTTAATGTAACTATTAAAAAAAAAAAATCAATAAGGAACAGTATTGAATTTTCAGTAAAACTTTGAATTAGTTCCTACTGAAGCTGAAATATCTGTCTTTCTCTCATCTTTGTCTATTCCTATCCCCTACAGCAATAGCTCAGCAAATTCTTCCCCCTTTGCTCTATAACCCTGTTAAAGATGGTCTTTGTGTGGGACTAGCTGATACAGAGCAACCCATCCCATTCCCTTGCTGAGTGCTGGACCAGTAGCTAGAATCAGGAGCTTGATTCTTCCTCATGGAAGACTCTGGTTTGGTACCAATGGAGAATAGGAAAGTGAACTGTGTTTTAGAAAGTCTGAAAAAAAATCCCCACCCTGTTTTGATTACCTGTCCGTGAAGTGATATCCTCTATGGCTTCACAGGAGGGAGAGAGGGAGATGATGTCTCTAAAATACTTTGTCCATGTGGGCTTTATCTGTCCCCCATACCTCAGCTGTAGAATTACTTAGGGGCACTGCAGTAACACTATCCTCTTTACCTTCTAGTGGAAAAGGCTGCACCATGTCATCCTACCAACTACTTCCTACAGATGGGCAAGTCTGCATGAAGTCCCTCCAAGTACAGTTGGAGAATGGAGTGCTGTCAGAGCTGCCTCATACCAGCAAATCCAAGAGACCACCAGGATTTTTCTGTTCCATGACAGGCTGGGTTTTCACTCTAACGTTATTCTTCTGAAGTGCCATCTTGGCTACTTTCTACAATCCCTAAGTACATCCCGGTCTGTTTGCTTCGTGGACTGTGAAGAGGTTAGTGGTTAGGTCTTTAGGTACTTATCAGCTACCTGCAGTCTCTTGTGCCACTCTGAAAGGGCCCAACCCTTCTCTCCTTGAAATATCACTGATCCACGATGACTCTCTGGCAGTCAGTGGTGTGACTTAAAACAGCATTATTCCTAAATATCACTCTTCTGAACCAGAGAATTATCAACAAAATATTGGTCTTTCTGCAGCAGCAATTTCACAGCCAGGCTCCCTGGGCTCTTCAGATGTCTCCCCCCTTATCAGCCAAGCAGCAAGAGCAAGGTGAGACAATCTGAACATCAGGAGAGTGCTCAGCATTTCCACACCTCTTTCACAGGACCTGGAGCAAGCATAGGAGACCACACCTCCTGGGAACCGTGCATTCTTGCTTTGGAGAGTTTTCCTACCCTCAGTGTTGGCCAATAGTTCTCTCCCCACCCAGTTTGTCTCAGAGTAACCCTCTGATGAGACAAGGTGAAAACAATGAGATGGACTCTGGCACTGCGGTGTTAGATGGAAAGGGCAGGTTGTTTCTGAACAAAGAGGCAGCAGAAGAGAGGAACCTCTCCACCAGCTTCTGCCCCGTATCTGAGGCAAAGATTCAGGGGAGAACTTCCTTCTGAGGACCAGTGGCATACTGAGGAGGTGCTTACCTGGAAGGCCATGGAGTTTGCAATAGTCAGGAAGATCCTCAGCGGCAGTGTGGCTTTGTAGGATCGATGGCTCCAGAGGCGGTGAGATCCAGCTGTTATTCCCAGAGCACTCACCAGGAAACACAGAACAGCTGGAGAGGAACAGAAAGTGCTGGAGCAGTTAGAGAAAGTCAGCTTGCAGCAAGGTTTCAGGCAGAACAGCACAAAGGCAGGCCTTCCCCACAACTGTATAATCAAGTGAGGAATTAATGGAGAGCACAGCCTGGGACAATTAAAATCAGTGTGAGTGCTTGAGCTACCACAGGTTTCTTAAGCAACGTAGGGCAAACCATTTCAGCTCTTCATATCTCACAAGGGAGGAGGCTCCTCCTTACAAGCCTTGCCACAAGAGTTGGTTCTTCAGCACAGTGCCACCTGTTCTGGTGCAGGATTGTCAAAACTGTAAAGTGACTGCTTCTGTACAGTCCTGAGGTAACAGCTCTGGAGTCCATCAGGGAATAGCTTCCCACTTTCCTCCCACCTCAAATAATCAGGAGTCTTGCTTTCCTATCTCTTTTGGATTTCTGTCACCTAGAGGTAGTAACTCTTGTTTTAGGTTTTACAGTTCTTCAGGGAACAGCATAAGCCAAGGGTTAGGCTTCTTCTCTGCTCCCTTTCTGATAAGAGGCTGGCTAGAAAAAAATTAACCTACCATCCCACTGAAGACTGGGCTTCAACTTCAGCTCCACCACTGACTTAAAATCTGTCCAGAGACTGCTGTTCCCAGGGTCTTTTTTATCCCTTCCCCTGCTCAGCTCTTGCACCATCTACAGAAGAAAACTCAGAGGCCAACAACGCATTGCAAGTCACGCCCATGGCAGAGGCAGACATTGCTGGTCCCAGTTAAGATTAGAGGCTGCTCAATGCACTCCCTTTCCATACAGGTCAGAAGAAATTCCTCGCACCTCTGGCAGCTGGTAAAAAAACCACATCCCTCTCCCTTTGGATCATGTGTTTATATCGGCCCTGCTGTGTGTTCCCACATGCCCTCCTGGGACTTCTGAATTTTAACCTGGGTTCCAGTGTCTGGTCCTACAACTAAAAATGGAGAAAAGACCCTGTCAGGGTCATAGCAGCATTACACTGGGAAGCTGGGGATAGGAAGAAAATTAGATCTGAAAGTAAGTCTTTCTCTAGGAAGGATGGGTCAGAAGTTTGGCGGAAAGACAGAGGGCATTCAACAGTTGGTTTGCTGAGCAAGCTCAGACAGCAAGAGGGAAGGGTGCATATCCATGCATTTGACCCACCTTCAGTCCCCTGGAGGAGGCAGCACCTTCTTCCCAGCTCCCCAGAGGAAACTCTTTCTTTGGTATAAATTTGCAGATTTCAATCAATTGGATCAATCATGAAAACAGCTCCTTATTCTTACACATAAAGTTGTGGCTAGGAATTGCTGGTATGCTTGACAAAACCATTCAGTCCAGCCAAAAGGCTGTAAGCAAGCTTATCTTGAACCCAGAAAATAGATACTCTGCCAGAAACGTGTCTTGGATCAGAGATCTGAGACATGTGCAAGGCACTCTTGCCCTGTTCTTTCATTCAAAATAATCCAGGTTTTATTTCCTATCATCTCCTGATCCTTCTTCCTTCTGTCACCTCCTTTTTGTTTTTCTACATTCCAAAGCTAATCTCTTATCTGCTAAAAGCCAATCTCAGCTGATTTAACATACTCTTCTGGCCCCTTAGACTTCCATGAACCCTCCTCACTCCCATCCCACTGTATAATAGCAACCTTCCCTGTCTGCTCATGTGACCGTGACTTCCCATCTTCATCCCTTGGCTTCCCCACCTGCTGCAGAATGCACTGCAAGTCTTGGACCAGCACACCTCTGCCTCATTTCTCCCAGCACCCTGGTGGTCTCTTAGAGGACCCAATCAGTCCCTGGTCATAGCTGATTTACAGGGCGTGAAGAGGGATGAAACCACATGCAAATGCAGCAGGATCCAGCCTTTGAAAGAGACAATGGAGATGAGTGAAGTTCAAAAAGCTGGTCAAGCCTGGAAGGGGACAAGGGAGGGATGTGGAACAAGGCCTTTGGTTAAGGTGTCCCTTTGGCCTTACTGACAGGAAAGTTCTCACGCTGGACACCTTTGAATGTCTCACCCAGCTCCACGATGCTGACTTGAAAGCTGCGAACAAGCTTATGACCAGTTCTCCATTGATTTTAGATTTTAAGACTAATTTTAAATCAGTCACTCTGCCCACAGATTCATACAGAAGAACAAACTTTGAAAAAGCTCCTAACACATGGCTCTGGTGTGGAGAACCTCTCTGGCCTCAGACAATGCAATAACAACAAAACCTGCTCCCTGATGTTTCAGACACTTCCTACTAGCGGCAGATAATGACTCACCCCCATTCTCCCTTGAACATAAGCTGCTGTGTCCTGCTAACCACAATTCATAAAACCTCTGGGCAACAATATACCTATGGTGCACAGATCAGTAGCTGAGGTAGTTTTCCAAGGGTGACAAGTAGTTTATGGCAGAGCTGAGAGCAGCATCCAGGAGCTTGGATTTAACCTCCAAGCTATACAGTCTTACGAAAGACACCAGACAGGGCATCTGTGGAAAGAAACATCAGCTTGCAATGGATGTAGGGGGCAAATTGCTGGGGAAAGAGCCCAGCTCTCCACTGTGGGGCAAGCAGGCATGAATTAACGGTGCACTGGGCACAAAAATGAACTTTGCAGTCTTTCAGAACGTAAAGTAAATGTCAGATTAGGTTAATACAGGCCCTATTTATTGCCCTGAGTTCAGGCTTTCTCTCTAATGAATTCTCACATGCTGAGTGGGAATTTGTTGGTAAAAGGCCCTCAGGAAGAAGACTCTGGCTGAGGACTGTGATATTTAAGCTTTGCAAGAAGAAGTTAATCTGTATCTCTTTTATATAGGCAATTATCAGAATTTGCCTGTGGATATACCCCTCAGGAAAAAATGACACCAGCAATGAAGACATATCAGCAAGCACAAGGAATCAAGAAAGAGATGTGATGGGGACAGCAACAGACCCAGAAAACAGACAACTCAGTACTTGTTTTTGGGTAGCCTTGACTGAAAGCTCTTGTTAAAAATTTGGAAGAGTACTGACAGCTTTCAGGTGGGGTATAGAACAGCCACAGCCTTTATCCAAAGCCTATGAACCTCAGCAGCTCCTGTTGACTTCTCTTGAAGCTGTGTCCCAGGTCACTACTACTGACAAAACTCTATAATTACAATCCTCTGCTGCCTCACCTCTTGCCCACATATGGCAGCCATAGTTTACCTAAGGGGCAGACACTTGCTGAGGGAAAGGAACAGATCCTCAGTATGTGCATACATGGCACCCAGCCCCACAGAAACCAAAGCCCTACTTGGATGCTATTAGATCTATCACCCTTACTTACAAGTTGTTGTGACAGCGAGAGGATATGGATGATAAGATTGAAAAGCCTGGTAGAAAATAGAAGAATCCAGCACCCTAATGATTTAGAGGTTCATCCCCACAAACAGGTACAATGATTATTATTGCAAGCCAGGGAATGAGCATCTCACAGGGAAGGAATAAGAAAATCTCCAAGATCATCCACTAGGAGTGAAATTGGAAAGAGAATAGAGAAGGTGAAATAAAGTAGTACAGAATTTCACAGGTGCCTTGTGAAGCTGCCCCAAACTGAAGGACTTAGGGACTCTATTAGCTGAGGTTTCAAAGTAATCTTCCACACCATGCTTTGAAGTATCAAAGATTCAAAAGATTGACATCTCACAGGTCATGTTCCCAATTACCCACTGAACAGGAATACAAAAAATTATGACCACCAGCAGTATTATACACTCAGTGCTCCAAAAACTAAACCCAAAACATTCCAGATTCAGTCATGTCTATATGAGTCACTAACCTTTACCTCCTCAGAGCCCAGATTCAGACCTCAAGTTATAATGGCAAGCCAGGAATGTGCTAAAGGCATTGCCACCTGCAGTCAACAGCAAGGATGTTTACATGAAGAGGTGCCCCTGATCCAGAAGGTATCCTTGAGCTTCTGCTCGGTGCAAGGGAAAGCTACAGCTTTAGGCTGTTCTCTCCTTGCCTCCCAGCCCTTGCTTGCCAGGTAGGTCATGATTCTCCTTGGTCCAAAGCAGCAGCAAGAAAAAATGGCATCAACTCACATTGCTGCCACTGCTACCACTTAAGGGAGCTGGGTTATTGTCAGAGCACCACATCATGAGGAACCATCCCTGTTTTATAGACATTGTTGGCCAGGCCACCAGGGGTTAACACAAATATTGTTGGTCTGCTGCACACAATGCCAGAAAGACAACCTGAAAATCATGTTTCCAGGGAGGCTCAGAGCAGCTAAAGAAGAAACTGTCATAGAATCATAGAACTATTCAGGTTGGAAAAGACCCTTGGGATCACCAAGTCCAACCATCATCCCTACTCTACAAAGTTCTCCCCAGTCAGTCATCACCTTTGCATTCAGACTCAATCTCTGTGCCGTTTGACAAATTATGTGAAATCTGCCCATGATCCCTGAAAAGACTGCGCAAGACTGTGTCAAGTGCAGTGGAGAAGACAGTAAATAAAAGGGGAGCTGGCTAGAAAGCCATAGTGCTGGAAGGGTTTGGAGAGCTCTTGTTATGGTGAGCTCTCACCTGACCAACAATCCCAGCTCTTTCTGGGAAGCTCTGTACCAGAAAGAGATCAGGGGATACAATGCACATAGCAACGCAGAACAGCAAACAATGATGAAGGCAGGGCTGGAGAGCTTGAGAGACAAAGAGGAATTAGCACACAGAGAAATGAAAACAAAAGAGGACACAATCACCAACATAACTGGTTTCAGAGGGACAGGAACATCAAGGAGATGGTGGGTGGGATGAAAAGGGTATAAGCAGGAGATTTCTCCTTACAATAAAATACAGAAGTAGATTAGCTACCAGGCATCACAGCTGCCTGTAGCATCACAGCAGAGAACATATGGGGCTGTGTCAACTTTATATTATATGTACACAGCCTGAGGAAGGAATGATCTGAAAAACAAACAAAGAAACAAACAAAAACCCCAGCAGCTCCAGAACTGTCACTGAGAGAGCTGCTCTGCTGTGAGCCCATGACAGTGTACTGCTGGGAGCAATGTCAGTCTCTGTTGTTCTATCATTGTATGTAAAATGGGAACCATAGCCCTCATCTTGCTACAAAGGGCTGCTGGGAAAAAACAGCAAACTTAACTGAGGTAGCAGTGACAGATGCTTTGTATGTGCTAAAGAAAGGTATGCGCTGTGAAAAGGACAATGCAAGAAGGACCGAGGGGACTTGCTGAGAAGCCAGATCTGTGGAGAATCAGAGTACCCCAGCTCTGGTCAGAACTGGAGGAGAATGGACTATAGGGAAAAGCTCTGACTTGCCTGCAGGATGCAGGGAAGGGCGATCCTTCCCCAGAACAAGTGCCAGGGATGCAGGAGATCTGCAGGGAGATCTGTGGAACTGCTCCAGCTTTGGTTAGACAGAATGGATCTTCAGCAAGTCCAAAACAGTGCAGTTCCCCCCATGCTCCATGTCCTTCTCCCATATTACTCCAGAAGCCACGAAGGAATCTTGTAGTGCCTCACAGTGGCAGGAGAGCAACTGGCGTTTCACACCAGAGTTAACTGAGGGAGGGGAGCAGGGAGTGCTGGCATCAGGTAAAAAGCAGGGCAGATTTGCACAAAATGCCATGGGAGGCCATACAGTCATCCTAAACAGGCACATAGTTGCAAAGACACTGCTTCAGAGACCATTTTGGAGTAAGGTGGGCCTAGCAAAAAGCAAAGCAGCATTAACATTCTGGATCAAGATGCTCAAGCCCACTTAAGTATCTCAGGGAAGCTCAAGGGAAAAGAGTTAGATGAATTTAGAAATCATAGTGCATCACAGCAGCCTTGAGATGAAACCAGTAAACCCGACTGACCTCCTCTTTGCCTCAATGCCCTAAGGATAGTTGGCTGGGGTTGGAGGACCCAGGCTGTCAGCTCAATGAGTGAGAGAAGCCAGCAGCCCCTGCCAAGCCTCCAGCTGAGAGCCCGGGGAAGGAACACACAGAGCAGGACTGAGAGCACTGAAACACTCCTCCAAGGTCATGCTGAGGCTGCATGTTCTGCCTTGCCCTTCCACCCCTGAGAAAAGTGCAGCCTGTCAGGTTTTCACAAGGGAAAGGCCCAGCAAAGCATTTTATAGCAGCCCCTTGAGAGGCTGTGCTGGCTGCACATGGAACACATCAGTGCCTTTGCTTTAGTGGATGCTGTAGCCAGCCTCTGATGAGTTGAGTCCTGTGACCTTCAGTGATGCTCATCTCCCAGGCCTCTACCTGTGAGAAGCTGAGGCGGTCCAGGAGGGAAGGAGTCAGCCTGGCTGTCCAGGGAGCCGTTTCTTCCCCAGTCCAGCTGTGACACAAGTTGCTTGTAGCCCTTGGGAGGACACATTTTAAAAGTGTGACAGACCAGGTGTATCTCTCCAAAGCTGGGCTGGCCAGGACCCTGCTCCTGGATGAGCACTTTACAGAACCACCACTGAAATCAAATGCTATGTCAGCAAGTCGATTTTTGTTTCAGGATGCTGTTTCACAGGAAGGCAGGGGCTGGATGCAATCTCTTGACCTCCCTACAGGAAACCATTTGATTTCTTGACTCCTCCAGAGGTCCACATAAAGGCTCATGGAAAGCCAGGCTCCCCTACAGTGTGGGCCCCCTTTCAAGCAGTCAAAGGAGAAGTTTCCTTCCAACCCAGAAAGAGGAGCTTTGCCTGGCTACCTTCTGCTGGGTTTTGCGTTCCATTGGAATTTGCTGCCTGGAGAGATGCTTATTTCGTTTTTGAAAGCTGTCAGGCTTAGTTCTGGGATGATGGGAGCTAAACTGTGCTCTTGCAAGAATGATAAAAGACCTGAGCTTCAGACGTCACTCTTGACTTCTACCTTCAATACAACTGTATTTTGTCTCCTTCCCCTCACACACATGTGGAGACTCTGTAGGATTTATCCTCCTTAGGTAGGGGCCAGTTCTTGTCCTTGGGCAGCAGCCTCATACCAAATAATGCCCTCTACCAGCCACCCCTTAAAATGCTCTTGCTAGCGCCTTGCTTTCAAACTTTCTCCATCAAATATTTTCTGTGCTCCACAGCAGAAGTGGCTGCCCATTCCAGTGTGGGCTACTTCCAATCCTAATGCCTGTGAATTAAGTTGCTCTTTAAGCAGTCAAGCATTCCCCTGTGAAATCCTTCCCTCTCATGCATGACCTTACAAGAGACACTAGCAAGCCCTCCCACAGCTTGCTATGAAGCTGGCTAAGTAGCTTCTTCTAACAGAAGACCTTCACTTCCTTCTTTATCCTCCCGAGTCTGTGGGCCTGGAAGGAAAAAACAAATACCACCCAACAAACGGGGTTGCAGATGCCAAGGAATAAGTGAAGGAATGTGCTTACCCCATGCCAGTGTCTGGATCTTTGCAGAAGGTATCAGCATCAACCCAAATATGGCCCCTAGATGCAGTAGGCTCATGAGGATGATATTCCTCCAGACGTATCGTATGGGGGGCTTAGGGCCCTCCTTCTCCCGGTAGGTCTCATCAAAAATATCGTCTATCATGCCCCGGTCTCCTGCCAGCTCCTCGTGATTGAATGAGTCCTTCTCCATGACAGCATCCCCGTTCCTGGTCACCCGGGAGGTGACAGTGCCGACAGTGGCGGTGCTGGAAGTGGAGGAGAACTCCTTGGAGAGGCGGCAATGGACATTTTCAAGAAAAGAAAAAGGAAAAACAAAACAGGAAGTTAGTGGTTACCAATGCAGGGAACTGAAACACAAACAGCTTGGCTGGCAGTACCAAGATGGGCAGCCTGCAGTTTTCCTGGGAAGCTCCATTCTCTCAGCTGAGCCCTTGGCAACAAGAAGAGCCCCCTGTAGCTCCATGGAATCATGGCTTTAGAGGGAGGGGGCCTGATATTTCTGGGAAGTGGGGACAAAAAGTGGACAGGATGTAGAAGTTAAAGTAAAATACTTAAAAGTCAGTCTTTTTTTCCACCAGTGGCTTTGGTAGGATCATTTGCAGGCTGCAAGGATTTTAATTTTCCTTCAGTTTTATTAGTAGGCATTTTTAGGTGGGCTTATGGTCTGGACTTGTGGACTATGCATAAGCAGACAACAATAAAGAAAATATTTTGAATGGACAGAGGGAGGTAGGAGAGAAATACAAGCTGACACACAGTTTTATTGTAAAACACGGGGCTGTGCTTGATATCCTGCCTGTTTATGTCACCCCACTAGGGATCACGGGAGAAATACCAGGAAGATTCACAGTGGGATTCTGCTGGGGTGCCTCCTTACATCCCCCTGCCTCACTTCCCAGGCTGGGATGTAGCAAGACCAACAGGCTTGGAGATCAGCAGACAGAAGCAGTCAAGCGATGTGCTTCCAATTAGACATCCTATCCCATGGCTGCTGCCAAACCTCTTATCCCTCTCCCGCTTTCCACCCACGGGCAAACTGAGGCACAGGAAGACTATCCTCTGAGCCAAGGCCACCGGCATGCAGAGAGGAAGTTTTAAGCAGCAAGTTGGCTCAGCCTTGCTCACGGCTCCCTTCTGTAATCATGACACAACATTCCCTCTGCACACGCTTGTTTGCCCTGGCTGAGTGACAGCCTGCCTGATCAGGCATGCAGAACGAAAGGAGCAGGCAGGACTGACCCTAATGAGACAGGTCGCTGAACCCTCAATCACTGACTTCCATCTCCATCATGACAGCTGTGTGCTGGCTGGTGCTCGCAGCCCTTTGTCAGGCTTGAGCCCATGTGCCCAACTGGGCTTGACCCTGGAGGTGTCAAGCACATGGGACTGGAGAGGTGAGAGGACACACCAGCCACATCCCCTCAACCCCTGGGAACCTGCCCAAAGGACATGTCCCTTTGATGCTCACCCCCATGCCTCCACATGTGAAGGGGCCCTAAATGTCAGCTGAAAGGAGCAGAAGAGCCAGGACCATGGGAGGGAGTGTTGCCAAGCTGGGAAAGCTCCTTTCCCAATAGAAATCTCCCCTGATTTAACAGCAGATTCCCACCCAGACAACAGGAAGTCATAAAAGACCATCGTGCTGCCATGGCCTAATTTCCAGAGGGAGGCATTAAAATCAGGCCAGGCAGCTTACGTGGCCACACCAACTCCTCCCTTTCCCAAGCGTAGAAACTAGAGGGTTACAGACATACCTTCCTACAGGGAGGAGCTGGCAAAGCTGACAGATTCCCCATGTTTGGGAAGTAAAATGATCTCTACAGAGGTAGCCTTCTAAGTTTTTCCTTCTGGAATCAAAGGTTAGGACATGAAGTATCCTGCTGCTTTCACTGAACCCAGGCAGCTGCTGAGCTTGGGACCAGCTCCTCTGCATCCTGGCTAGAGGCTGTCTATAACTGTTTTCTGGGCTGTTGGAGAATTTTAAGGCAATCCCCCCAACAAAAGAGCGGTGGAAAATGGTTTCTAATCCAAAGATCAGGCAAGGAAAAGTCCTGCCCATTCCAAAGTGTCAAATATTATCATCTGGCATTTTGGCAGGAAGGCACAGTTTTCTTTCTTGGCTGGACGACAATCTATCAAAAAGACCTAAGAATTGTCTATGCAGGAAAAACTCCCAACAGAGATCTGGTGGTATGATCAGATGGTTAATGCTCCCCATATGGACATGCTGCTTCCAGAGTAAGAATGTGGGGTTGGAGTTGCATTTTTTTTCCCTGTGATAACTTATGTCAGTGCCGAAGTTGCACTGGGGCAGAGGAGGAAGAGGAGGGAGCGCACACAGGAAAGAGCAGAGAGGAAAAAAACTTCTTCCTCCAGAGTCACAGTAGCCACATGAGAAATGTTACCAGCATAGCTATGCTGCTGGAATGATACTGAATCAAACTGTTCATTTCTCACATGCAAATTAAAGCAAAAGGGCTATAAAGTAGCTGTGAAACACAGCTCCACCGTTACAGGCTTGGTGGGGGGAGCATGGGGGAAAGAGGGAGGGAAAGTAGTCAGCTATTTAGCTGGAGACAGAGGAAATGAGGAGGAAAGAGGATTTTTTACTCCTTTATGTCTGCAGTGGCTCCTGCAGCCACTGAGGAAAATGGGATAAGGATTGATCTAGGGTCTAGAGGTGAGAGGGCTAAGAAGCCAACTAAATCCTTTTCATGAGCTCTCCCTCACTTCTGAATGACTCTGCAGCTCTCATCTGCAGAGCAGATGTGTTCCCCCATCTCCAACCCCCACCACACCCTACCAGCCTTGAACATGCCATAGGTGTTCCTGGCAGCCAGCCAGCTTATACAACCAGCTACAGCTCAAAGGCTCTGGGTTCAGCCTAGGGGCCCCAGGGCACTCAGTCTCAGGTCCAGGAGACTTGAATATGCTCTATCTGACCCAGGGACAGGGTTCCTTCCAGCCTCCAGGATATGCCCCAAAACACATGCCAGAACCATGAAATGTGGTCTGAGCATCCATCTGGGGTGGAAAGAGGAGTAAAGCTCGTTACATCACAGCATTCCTGGAAGGTCATGGCACCTGCACAAAAGCGCCAGGGGAGACCCTTCGTGCTGGCAACAGGCAAGAGAGAGGGGCTGAGGTTTACCTCCAGTCCTCAGCATAGGCAGGAGGGCAAGGATGAGAAGGTGAGAGCAGGAACATCAGAATCAAACCCCTGCCTCCCCTTGGGCAAAGGGTGGCTGCCAGGAGGAGCAGAAATAAAATATCTAAAGATCCAACAACTCTATGTATCTTCCTGGTGCCAGATTGTTATCCAAGACCTTCTTATGCCAAAAACGGGCAGGCTCCCCATTGTGTTTGCTTGGCTCAGCCAATGCAGAGAGTCATTCATTTCATCTCGGCAGTTGCTGCTTTCACCTTGCGTCTGCCCTAGAGACGCTCCCTGCTGCAACACTTGCCTGAAAAATGCTGCGGCCGAAAGCCCCTTCTATTAAAAACACAAACAATAAAACACACCCCCTCGTAAAAACCACAAACAACCCCCACCCAAAACAAAAAAAAAAATCAGTCTGAGTGTTGCCGAAGTCTCTGCGACCTCTTGACACAAAAGACCTTCCTGAACAGCCCTTATCAACAGGCTTAGACAGATGTTTTTAAAATAAACCTGTATTTTCTGCTCGCTCTGTTCAAGGGCACAGGCTCCGGGGAGATAACCCCAGCGGAGGACACCCCCTTCTTTCACGGTCTCACCACGAGGCCCGAGCGATGTCTTCAGTTAGCACCGAATCACTTCTCATGGCTGAGAAGCGGCACAAGAGAGGACACGCGCAAACACACGTGTGTGCATCTGTGTGCGTGTGCGTGCACGGACACGCGTGGATGCCCAGACCTTTTTCCCCAAGAGAGCAGCAGCGCAGCGCTGCCGGAGCCGCGGAGAGGAAAACAGGAGGAAGGGGCGAGGGGCAGACAAAGCACCCGCACCCCCAGGCAGGCCGGCAGCCCCCGCTCACCTCCTCCTGCAGCAAGTGCGCAGGCATGGAGCAGCCCAGTCTCCGCTCCTCGCAGCGGTGCGCGGATCGCAGGTCCCCGGGGGCGGGAGGAGGCTGGCTGTCGTGGGCCCCGCGCCTGGCGAGCTGTGCGGCTCGGGGAGGCGGACGCGGAGATATTTAAGCGGTGCTGCCGGCCTGGCGACTGGCGGGGCCGGGCTCTCTGCGCCCCGGCCTCCCGGTGACCCCCTGCCCGCGGTTGGGATGCGCGGGGTCAGCGCGGCAGGAGAAGAGGCGCGGCGGGGGCCCAGCTCTCGGCGTGCCCGGCAGGGGAGGCGGGGCGGGGCGGTCCGGGGGGCGGGAGGAAGGATGCTGAAGAAGAGGAGGATGGCGAGGGCCAGGCTCGCTCATGATGCCTGCCCTTTTTTTTTTTTTTCCCCTCGCTCTCTCTCTCTCTTTTTTTTTTTTTTTTTTTTTTTCTCTCCTTTTTTTCCTCCCCTTCGGGAGCCGATTGGCTGCTGGAAATTTGGTGCCACCTCGGCCTGCTCTCTCCATTGGCTGCCCGCAATCTGCTGTTCGCTCCCCGCGGCGCGCACCCTGCGCGCACGGCTCCGCGCATGGCTGCGGGCGGGGTTGCTGCCGGCCCTCCGCGGGGGCCCCCGCATCCCTCTGCTCCACCGCGGGGGCTGCCTCTAAGGAACGAGGAGCCCCGGGCCCCTTCTCCTGCGGGCTGCGGAGTGCGGTGGAGAAAGAGACATCAGCGTAACTTGCCTACTCGGTATAAGGGGTCTGTATGGGAAGCGTTTATGTATAAAGTCATACATGTCTGCAAAGAAAACAGACCCGTAACTGTATATCCGGATAAGCATGTATATCTGTATAGGTGTTTATCTCAATAGGCAAAACCAGTCTGGAAAATGTTTAGCTGTCATGTTTTAAAAGGAGTCCCGGCCATTTTCCACCAGAAAACAGTCCCTTTTGGCAGAGGGCAGAAGGAAGAAGCAGCAGCTCAGTTTGCTATCAGCTGTTTCCCATATCAACCTTCTCATCAGCCAGTAATGCCAGCAGCAGAAAAAATCCAAGCTTTATCCCAAGGAGACCTTCAGTATTAAAAGTGAAAAAGAAAGCCCTTACAAACAAAATGTTGCTGGTGGCAGAGCCTGGAGGCAGCTCTCCTAACCCCACCATGCTGTCATGATGCCAGGCACCCTCAGCTGCTTAGCAGCAAGGCTTGGGGTGCCCTAGTGCCATCCCCCCAGCCAGGACCTGTTTCAGCTTCTTCCCCCTCTCACGGTATGTCCTATATTCAACCTCTTGCCCCTGCTGACACGAGTCATTCTGGGAGTGGAACCGGGATGTCAAAAGCCATTTTGAAGTGTGCTCATATCCCCTCACACATATCCTGTCTGGGTGGCTATCCTGCAGCAAGGGAGGTGCAGATGGACAACCAAGACCTTGCAGAGTCCCTCTCTTAGCTGATACTGCTCAGACATAGTGGGGCTGATTCAGTGGCAGCTGTCAAAAGTGAGCTGTGTTGTAATCACTGGGAGGGAAAAATGACAACGAAAAATAACAATAGCCCAGTTGTTCTCTGCATTTAGAGGTGTCCAGCAAAGGGGCAAAATATGTGTCTCCTTTTTCGTTTCACTGTGATGGATGAAGAGATCAGAGAGTAGCCTGTGTTCTAGTTTTACATTAGGAACTCCATTCTTGCCTACTTTCTGAAACACCCAGGTCAGAAGATGTTCCTAGGTGGTGAAAGCTGACATGAGGCAGAGAGGGACTTTCAACCATCCCTTTTAAGACCCTCCATTAAATGTTTGGTGAATAACACTGAGGGTTACTGAACACTGGGAATAAATGGTGTTTTAATTAAAGATTCTACCTATTTTCTATGTGAGTGTTGGAAGAACTATGAACTCTGCTAAAAACTACCCTAAGGAAATCTGACTCCTACTAGTTCAAGGAAAAATAGAAAGGAAATAAATATTTTTAAAAAAGAAGAAAGAAATAAGATGGTACTTGTTGATTTTAAAAAAAACAATCTGCAGCTTGTGCTGCATGGGGAAATTGATCTCAATGCCACGAACCAGGGAGAGAACTGACAATGCTACTGGTGGTGACAATGAGGATTTTGGAGATTCAAAGTTTGCTGTTTTGCAGATACTCAGACCTACGAGAGCCCTTTTCTTTCCCACCAGTTAGTTTCTTCTGACATGGAGCATGGCTAAGAGGGAACAAACAGGGCAGCTAGACTTTATCATCCTCTAAAATTAATACCATGTCTGGCTGCTCCCACACAATAGAAACAAGTTCCCTGAATGTTCCCTGACTATGTTATCCTAGGAGATGACCATAATGTTTTTTTCCTGCACAAAAGGAGAGATGAATCTTGACCATCACCAGGGTTGTGCTCACCTGGCAGGTGTCAAGTCTTATGCACAAAGGACTGCCCTGAGAAAGGCCCTTCACCGCATGGCCAACTTCTTCAGCTGGCATTTTGATCACTTTTTAAACAGGTCAATACTCATGAATGTGGTCACATGGGTCAGGCATTGACATCTTGGTGAGGTGTGCAGGGTAGTTTGTTTTCCCAGCGTTTAGACTGCAGTAGCTCCAGCCTTGCCTGTCAAAAGGCCTTTTGGCCCTTTGTGGGCAGCACCGTACCAGGCTCCCTCCTGTGGAGAGCTGCTTGCCAGGGTGATGGCCAGCATCCTGCCATCCCCTGGTTCCTGCCTATCTGAGTCTCTGCTGCAGACTCTTGTCTGATTGCTAATACTTGACACAAGAGGGGGGATCTCTAGGAAGCCCAGGTTGCAAACCAGAAATGTCTAGGCTTTTCCTGGTTTACCTTGTATCTCTCCAGACAGGCTTTGCCCTCCTTCCAGGGAGAGCTGCCCAGCTAAGCCTTCAGCAGAAGTAAGTATCTGGTGGAGTTCACAAACTGCTTAGCAAAGATTCAGCTTCAGCCATCACCCTGAAGCAACTGGCTCGATTCTTCTGCATCTGGTGACTGCTGATGCAACGCTAGGGCCATGGTGCAAGGCAGCAATGAGCAGAGCCATGCCATGGGCAACACAGGCCATGAACTTCAGCACAGGGTTTCTTTAGAAATGCATAGCCTAACGTAAGAGTGTGACAAACCAGCAGTGGGGCATATCACAAGACACTTATCTGTGAGCAGAGCCCATACAAGAAAGAATGATTGCATCTCTCTCCTGGGATGCAGTAACCAACCTGGTTTTGCTACCACAGTGCCAGGATGCAAAAAAAAAGCATCAAGGCTAAGCTAAGGATTTTTCACCAAAACATTTCCCTCCCTCGTCTCTGCTCAAAAAAAACCCAAACCAAACCAAACCAAAAAAAAAAAAAGACAAAGTATTGCTTTTTCCATTTAGCAGTAAGTTTTGCAAGGAGATTTTTTCTGGTGTTGACATCTTGGAAATTTTAGTAATTCTCCTTAGTTAACCCCTCCAAAAATTTTGAAAAAGTCACACAGAAAAAGCTTGCTGCAAGAGCTTTGCAAGGTTTGTTTCATATTGTTTGTTTATCTTCTTTATCTGCATTCCCCGTCTCTCCCTTTTTCTTCTATTTCACAACTGGAAGTTGAAAAAAAGTTGAGGAGACTCAAATAAAGAGGAAATAAGCTGAAATTTGGGGAAAGAGCTGACCTCTACCCCTTTCCCTTTGCAAAAAATAAAGGGGAGGATTATTTTCTTGGGATTATTTTATGCATCTCTTGCATTGTTTTCCTGAAGCAGTATGAGGCAATTCCAGCTTTAGAGCTTTTTATAGGGATAGGAAAATCATGCCATGGGCTTTTGGTCAAAGAAGTGCAGGGGTGGTTTTCTGCCATTTCACCAAACCTCCTTTCTTTCTCCTCCTTCCTCTCACAAAGAATCTGCTTGTCGAAGGAGCTGAGTCCTCTCTGCAGTGCAGATGAACCAGTGTGATTCACCACTGTGGCCAGCGGTTGCAGAGGTTGACGGTCCTCCTGTTTTTGACAGGTTGACTTCTGGACACAGTTATGTGTTGCAGAGAAGTGAGGTGAGGACCCACAGCTACAGAAGGAGTTGAGATAAGACCTGACTCAGACACAGGAGTTCAGAGTTAATACCTGCTTGAGTTTTTATGGCAGCTGCAGGTCCTTCAGGATTGTCAGTCACAGGAGTTCAGATGCCAGGGGATTAGACGCCAGCTTGTGGGGTTGCCACCCTTTTTAAAATATTGCTTTCTCCCCTCTGCTTTCTTTTGGAATCTGGTAATACTCTGTTATATTTTTACACACTCTTCCTCAGCTAGGATAGGCAGCAAATGGCTTTTCTTTCTGAAACAGAAAGCCAAGACTCTTGTGTAGTCACCTGGCTCCAGAAACTGCGACTTGCGGAGTCTGAGATCATGGCATTTGCCTAAAGTGAGGTTTATGTTTAAAGACCTAGCATCATTTTGCTTGTTTCCCCCCTTCCTTAAAGCATCATTTGTTGCTCCAGAAATTCAGTGGATCCCACAAACTCCTGAAGATCTCCTGCTCCATCCTCACCCTTAAAGAACAGGTAAATTCAGTATGGATTACCTGGGCTCTTCAGTTAACAACAGCTGCTGGGAGCTACCAGAAGAGCAGCAGTGGCCAAACCCCCAGCTGCCTTTGCACAACTGCTTGGAGAAGGGCCACGGCTGAAAGAAGAAGCTGGTGCTCACTTTGCCACCCCACTGCTGCTGAGTGGGAAATGTGAGGTTAAAGGGAGGCAGTAAAGTAGCAGAAATCACTTGTGTCTCATTGCCAGGGTCAGAAGGGAAAGCAGATGTAACTGGGGTGACAGGCCATGCCTCTAGGCCATGACCAGGATGGCTAAATTCCCTGCCATTGGTGCAATAATCTTATCAGCATGGAGAATTAGGCTGATAACACACTGATGACTGGAGTAGGGTGGTTATCTCTTCACTTTGCCCCACCCCTTGCTGCCTGACTCTGTGACAGGCCCCCTACCCATCCTCCTCCCCTCCTGTTGCCCCAAACAGGCTTTGCTCCCAGTCCTTGGGCTGCCAGCAGCAAGAACCCAGCCGGTATTGTCTAAACAGGGCCATACAATGGGCAGCATTGTTGACACTGGATTTTTGCCCTCATTAAAGATGACCTCACAGCCCACCCCTTGGGCACTTCAGCCAGCCCCTCAGGACTGTGATGCTGTCTTTTGAACTCGGGTAAATAAATTGGGAGAGGAGGGGGAGAAAGGGATGGGGAGCAGAGGAACACAGCAGTCTTTGTGTTGCCACCCTCTCTTCAGCACTGGTGCTCTCTGGTGTCTTTCTACCCACATCAGACATGGCAGGCCAGGTTCCAAGGAGCCAACATGCTGAGTGCCCTTCCCCACCCTCCTTGGCCTGTGTTCACCAGGCAGAGACACCCTCTGTGGTTTTGCAGCCTCCCTTCTTTGGGATGCAGCTTGCTGCCATCATCTCAGCTGTGCTTTCTGCTCCTTCAGGCCTTCTGGGCCTCCCTTCCCATACCTGTGGCCCACACGTTCTGTCCCTTCTGTTCAGGCTGAGACCACCCTCTCAAGCATCCCCTGCTGAAAGTGCCAAGCAGGGACCTGGAGAAATGTCACCTCCTAGTGGCAGATCTTCCGGTCTAGCTTAGGTAGGGTCACAAGGTCTCTTGCTCCACGGTGTCACACAGCTTTAGATGCGGTTAACACAGATAAGATGCCAGCTGCCTCTAAGGGTAGATCTCCATCTGTGTGGGGAGGGAAGTGATGCTGCAGGGCTGTAAGTGTGAGCTCTGGGGATGGATTGCCACATAGTCATCAGAGGGACAAATTTCAGCACCAGGAAAGGATGAGAACATTTCCAAGGTCAGTTTGCTGCTGCTACTGTTGGACAGAATGCAGTGTCCCATGCCAGCGTGTATCTTCTCTGTGTGCGTGCTCTGCATCATTGCTTTCTACTCCACCTCCTTGCTGCAATAGTAGCCTGGGCATCTGGGGGCTGCCCAGCACTTAGGAGAAAAAAAAAAAAATACGGTTTCCCAAAGTGAAAAATGACCCGATGTCTAGCGATCAGAGAGACATCTCCCTTCTGAGCTGTTGGCTGAATCCCAGGTATTTATTCTCCTTCTGGAAAGGTTTCTGGTAGACTCCTGTTGGGGGAAGCAGGCATACCCTGGCAGGGAGAAACTGGTGGGACTGCCCTGAGAATGCTGCTGATATGAGAAGCAGGAAGGAAAAACTTGCTGGACCCTTCTCCCAGCCTTTTGTACTCCAGGCTTAGCAGTGGCACACAAAGGAAAACCTTAAAAATGGAGTGTGACTCTCTCTGCATGCTACCCCTGACTCTGCTCAGTCTCCTTTAAAGTGAAAGGTTTTTTTTTTCCTCTTGGGCAATGGGACTACAGCAGAGAGCTGTCTTTGTATTCCTCCGGAAGCCAGCCTTGCTTTTTCTCCTTTTCCTTGTTGCTTATCCCAATGAAGAGCTCTATCTCACAAGCAGCATTTTTGGGGTCTACAAACTGGGAGTGGTACTTGTGTCCTTTATCCAAGACCATTCATAACAGAAAATCATTCAGGATTCCCACCTGCCCAGAGTGCCTCCCCACCACAATGTGTGATGGGCTGCAGCAGGTATGCATGGCTGACCAGGGAAGTGACATTCAGAGTCCTGAAGAAGAGAGGTGATACAAGCTGTTACACTTCTGGCCACGAACACTTCTAGGTCTCCTTGCTGGCAATGAAGCCCTTACCTGCCTGCCTGGTTTTGCTGCCTTTCCAGGTCTTTAAAGAACCTGTCTACCCTGTCTTCCTTGAAGAAGGGAGCTGGAAACACGCTCTTCCCTTTCCACATCTACTTCTCCGCTTAAAGAAAAGGGCCACAGACCTCTGAATTCATGCTAGTTTGAGTGGGTAGAATGCCTTGTATCAACCTGCTGTTTGTGTTTGGAATGTTAATAGGGGAAGAGATCGGTTGCAAGTGTAAAAGAAATCCTGCAGGTTACAGTGAAGGGACCCTGCAGCCCAATATTTACTCTTAGCTATTTCTGAGTACCTTTTTTAAGTGTCCTTGTTTTGTGTCTTAAGTCTTGTGACAGTGCTGACATAGAAGTCTCATTCAGAAAGTCAGTCTAGATAGGCCTCTTACACAGTCTGGTCCTCATGGCTCTGGAGAGCTGCAGCAGGTGATTGACCGCCACATTCATTCACAAATTCAGGCATTCATGCAGGCATTCAGTGTGTTCTGGAAGGTATGTGTTTTGCTTCATATGGGCAGAGTTTGAGAGAATTCAGGTATAAACTTCAAGAACAACCCATGTTGGCACAGAAATTACTTCAGCCTTCTCTAGGTGGTAATGCCAAATTATTTTATCTGTGAGTCTTTGGGCAAAGAAAGTAAGAAGTAGCAGAATTGTACAGCTTTTGATATAGAGCTACATGACACTATCATAACTGCTCTTACCCTCCTAATTTTACCCAGGTGAGGATGGTTGTGGAGCTTTTGGAAAACTGGGCAAAGAGCATCCACTTTCATTCTGAGGCTTGCTGGAACAGCTCTGGGATCCATACCTGCAGTACAGCTACTCTGAATTTCCTTGCTGATCTATGTGATGAAAGACAGATCAGGCTTCCTACTTCTGCAGATGGTGCTAACAAGAAGAGTGGAAAATGTGTTGGAAGTCACGCTGCTCAGCTTTTCAATGAGATCTTAGCAAATGGGATACACAGACTGAAAGAAATAGGATGCAGTTCACTAGACAAATACGAAGTTGTAGCTTGAGGGGAAGAGTCAACTATCCAAACCTACACTGGGAGAGTAGCTTGGTAAGATAGCAGTTCTGCAGAGAAGGACTGGGGGCAACAGTGGAGCATGTGTTCAAACATCATGCTACTATAAACAGAGCAAACTGTCGATGTAGAAATAGTAGCATATGAAAGACGCATGGAGTAACCGTCTGGTTCTGCTTGGCGCTGAGGACACCTTAGCTCTGAGGTTTTGCTTTGTTTGCCCATTGTGTCATTCTGCTTTTTAAATAGTCTGCTGGCTCTGTGTTGTACCTTGGGAATAACAGCTGTACAAAAGGAATTCCTTTTTTAAAGGTTAGCAACCCTAAAACTTGAAGAGCCTCCACGAATGGACAAAACAACATACATGGAGAATCCAGGCAAACTTACCCTGTCCTGCACCAGCAAAGCTTCAGTTGCACATGTGTCTTTGGGCTGTGCAGCTCTGGGGGATGGATGCCTGTCAGGATGACACCTCTCAAACCACTATCAAGAGACTGCAATATCATCCCCCTGAGGATGTCCCCACCTGATCACAACTTCTGTTATACGTTGAGAGCACCCCACAGGGACCCTAGAATCCCAGCTAATATTCCTGAAAGCTGTGGTAGAATGGGTCTGGTAAGTGCTGGAATGCAGATAACAGCTAGCTGATGTGCAAACACACAATGCTGCCTGTGACTGATAGGGCCCCAGCTTCTCCTTTCCCTTCTTTTTCTCAATCAGTAAAGTTTATCCTCAAAGAGTTGGCTCAACCAGATGATTGGCTCTTCCCTGGATATCAAGCACATGTAGCATCTAATCCAAGAACTGATGCCAGCCTCTGGCTCTTCAAATGGCCACCTGGGCCTTTCTTATCTTATTTTCGTAACTATGGAATGGTCCCCCCTAAAATGGGACCTTCACGGATTATTTGGAATGATATGGTCAGGAATGAATAGAGGAAAACAAGTACTGTACAGCATAGGACTATGCAGGTTGAGTTGATATAATTGCACTGCGGACAAAATATCTCTATCTAAACAATGGTTTGGTTAGAGAAAATTGGTGAACAAAGGTAGAAAGGTGATGAATGTTTGGCAACTCCTGAAGAATCTGCCCCTCTGCTCTCCAGTCAGGACTTGGCTGGCAAGGATCAGAGATGCTTGTGGTTTTGCTGTGGAGGTCCCTTATCTCATGGTGTCTCATCTCTAAAGTTTGCTCCAGGCATGACAGGAACAGACAGGGTGTATTCCCCTGGCCAGGATTAATCTGACAGTTAATCAGGGTGTAAATTTGCACTGCTGATTTCCATTTTATCACCCCAGCCCCACCCCTTGGACGTTCCCTAAATCATCTCTATGGGATACTGGCATTGTCTGCCCCTGCCAGAAGGCCCTGACAGGTGTGCCTGTTCCTAAGGTCTCTCATCCAGCCCCTCTCCACATGCCATGATTCCACTGCTAAGAGCCTGACAACTTTCAGCTGGTGGCTGCTGCTGGGGACTGGTACTGCCCTCCATGCCATGTGTCTGCCCCTCATGCTGAAGCATGTGGATGATGCACAGGGAGCAGCAACCTACCAGAAAAAGCTTTCACAGGTGGAATAAATGCACTCCCTTCATGTCAAACACCTGCACTGGTCCTAGGGAGGGATTTATAGCCGAGTGCTCTGCCTAGCTTTTGGAGGAGGATGTGTTGTGGTTTTTTTGGTGTTTATTTTTTTTTTTTTCTTCTAGTTGGTAGGGGTCTCTGTAGCTCTGTCCTGGTAGTCACAGTGTTGGCCTTGTTGGGACTGTGCTGGCTCTGTCCATGTTGCCTTTATTAGCAAAGGTGACAAAGTAGGCAGTAATTGACTGAGTTTGGCAGAGAACAGCATCAGTCTGGTGTGGGAGGTAAGTGCTGGTGGAACTGGGGTTCCCAGTGCTTGTGGCTGCTAAGGAATGTGGTCCCAGGCAGTAGGAGCCAACTGAGGAGAGGGCTATGCAGGCAGGTCCAGCTGCACAAAGGGGACAAGGCAGCAAGTGCTCAGGCAGCTGACATGCTCTTTCTGGCCCTGGAGGCCTTGTGGAGCTGCAGCTGAACCCAGGTTGGCAGTGCCAGAAGGTTGCTAAATAAGCTAACAAAGCTTAGGCTGTGACAGCAGGAGTGGCAGAGGTCAGTATGTGAGGTTGTTGTGACACTGGGAAGGTACCAGTTAGTGAAATGTGCTCAGCAGTGGGCACCATGCCCTCAGAGAGGGAGCAAATTTTGGGACAATTCAGAATGCAGTGAGGAAAATAGGAACTAATGCAAAGTGTGTGCTCAGCCTGAAGGTGCTGGTGATTGGCAGCCGCAGGAGAAATGAAGGGAGGCAAGGACAAGGCTGGAAGGAGAGAATAATCTACTTCCTCTCTGCACTGAACAAGAGGGAATAGGGTTATGTTGCAGTAAATTAGATTTATATCCCACCCGACTCTGGCTCATAAATTGTGCTCAGCCTGCTGGGACAGTGGTTTAGCCTGTGCTTCTCCCCTGGCCTGACATGGGTGGGCATCAGGGGAAGTCAGCAGAGGAGTTGGTTTGCTGTCCCCCAGGAATGCCATCTCCCACTCCACCCCTAACCTGCCATGGACCAGAGGGACCTTCTTGGAAAAGGCAGTAGCCCCAAAGCCGTGTTACTGGAGGGCCCCTGGGACAGAGGTTTGTCCTCATACACGGGCTTTGCTGTGTGTGCATCGGAGGTCTGGGCAACCTCCACTCCTATGGAAGGACATCCAAGGAGATGGTTGCGGCGGGAAAAAGGCGTGAAGACCACACGGCAGCCCCTCGACCCACGGTCCACAAGCGGCTTTCTACGTGTGGGTAGCGCTCGGTTCGGGGCTGAGCACGGAGCACGGCTGCCACCCGGTGGCTGGGGGGCCGGGCGGGGAGCCCGGGGACGGAGGGATCCACCCCGCCTGCCCAGCGGGGCCACCGGCTCCCCGGGCGGTCGCAGGCAGCGGAGCGGGCAAGGTCCCGCGGGCGTCTCGCCTGGGCTGAGCACTGGGGGTCTGTCCTTGTCCCGCCCGTGGGGCTGCAGCTTTTCTGCTCAAGGCCGTCCTGTGCTGCCGCGGGGCCCACAGCTCATGTGCTCATAGAGGGTTTTCAATTTTGGTTATTTAGGGGGGAAGCTGAGGGACAGATCTCATTCATTGACTCCTGCAAGGTTGCTGAAGTCCAGAAAATTGGGGAGTGTAGGACTGCAGGCCTCCAAGCATCCCATAGAGATTTCAGCTACTGAATTGCACCCCAGTCAGGGGGGTAAGTGTCTGAGGTAGGCTGGACCTGGATTGCTGAGGGATGAGAACACCATCCTCACAGGATGCATCCGAAAAGTCAGAAAAGGCCAACAATGCTTCCAGTGAGCTTTCCCAAGCAGGGTGGCCCTGTGAGTTTGTAGCCACAAGCCACACGTTATAAAATACCGGGGAGCTGCCCAGCAAAATGAGGGTGCTGTGATGAGTTTAAGAGCTTTGATGAACTTGTGTGTAATCTGTGAGCAGAGCATAGTGATCTGTGAGAAAAGAGCATAGGCTTTATCTATGCTTCAGAGACTAAATGCTCAAGAATGTGCTGGTGCATTTAAAGGTGAGCAGTAGGAACACAAGTTCACTAGGAGGGGAACAGTGTCACCACAGAGACCTTCTTTTGCAGTGTCCTGTTGCAGGAATTGTGGTACTTTCTCAAGAAGGTGGATGCTGTTTTCCATAGTCCTGTTTCTGTTAACAAAGCCCTTCTCATCTCTCACTTGTGATGCTTCCTACATGTTTTTTCCTACACATTAGCCTATACAGCAGTGCAACTTTCAATAGTTTTGGACTGCACTGTTTCATGAGCTGCATTTCCCATTTAATTAGTTCTTGCTACCTCTGTGGAGCTAAACTGTTCCTTATCTTATTATAGAAGCATCCTGTGTGCTAGTAGAGAATCTCTCTTTGAGACTAAACTTTGAGGCGAAGTATTAAATTCCTGGATGTGGACCTCTCCCTCTTGGGGTTCTGCTGGAGAAAGGCAGGCTGCACCTGCCAACAGCCTGGTGGGACTGGAGTCTGGAGGTTTCTCTTGCTCAGCTCTTTTTGGCTGCTGTATAAGGTTCAGTCACTTTCTTCACCTCTCTGCCTGCTTCTGTTTCCTGTTCATGTAACCTGTAAGTCCTCTAATGGAATGGGCTCTGCAGAGGCGAAGGATTCCTGATTATTGGAAAAACCTTTATGGTATAATGCTTTTTTTTTTTCCTACTTGGTTCTTCCCACTGTGCTCAGATGTTGTTGAAGGAAAGCAGTGAGGGGTCTGTCTTAACAGTCAGTGACTGTGGTGAAGGGTTTGCAGGAAAAGGTGTTCAAAGGATAGTGATCTTCCAAGGAAAAGTGGTCATCCCTTCTCTCTCATCATGCCCTGCCACTGGTGCTGGTAGAAGCCAAGCCTACAGGAAGCTGCTCTTTGAGCACCTTGAAGGGAGCCACTCGGCTCTCTAAGCGCGAGTCATCTCAGGGAGTGAACTGCTGGTTGGGTACCCAAACCCCAGAGCTAGCCATGTTGTACAGGAGGAGGTACCTTTTGTGTTCAAGCAGGCCCATTAGGACACTTGTGCTTCTTCAGCTGTGGTGCCTGATTGGGTGTCCCTCCCTGCTCAAAGTGCTTCAAAGACAGACTTTCCTCTCCATAATGCCAGTACAACATCCACCCAGACAAGCTGCCAGGAGTGCAGAACATGCTTGCTGCAGAGATGCTGCATCAGAGCTGTTTAACCAGATTCTTGCTCTGCTATTATGTCACATCAAGACTCACCAAGGCCAGACCAGTCCTGCTGGTACTGGGCCTACAGGGGCTGTGCAGCTGCTGGAGGCTCACTGGCATAAGAATGCTCAAGGCCCGGAGCAGCCAGTGGGGTATAGGAGGCTCCTGCCTTAGACCCCATTCCCTTGACCAAACAGACTGTCACACAAAGCACCTTGTGTAAATTGAGAGGGAAAGATGCCCACAAAGCCTCAAGTTTAGAAAAGGGTTGGAAGTGCAAGTTTTAATCCTTTTTAGGTAATATGGAACTCAACAGAAAAATCTGTAGGAGCTAAGTGTGTACATGTGCACACATGCATATGCACAAGTGCATGTATTGTGATGGAAGTTCAGGAAAACAACACCCTGCAGAGTAATAGTAAAGCTCATTCATAATCAAAATAACTAAATATTGTTGATCTGTTAGTATTATTATATTCTGAAGAGAGGAAAATTTACCGTTATCTACTAAAGGACCTTGTACATTTTTCCCACACCCTGCTTCTTTCAGCTCAGCAGGAGTTGCACATGCTGAGCATGTGAATTTGCAGCCAGCCATTGAAGTCCTTTGCCTTACAGGAAGGCAAGAGAGTTCTCTAGTGCATTAGGAAATTTACAATATTTGTAACTATATGTTTAGACACATGCAAATATTTATGGAAACTTGTTACTGTGTTGCACAACTTAGCAATACCTTTCTCTGGCTCACTTGCAGTGTGTGCTTGTCTAAGATTCACTTCTATCCCTATTTAACTTCTTCAGATAGATTCATCTTGATGCAATGGAGACATGTAGGGTTGCTTACTGACACAGTTCCTACGTCTTGGTCTTAGAAGCAGCTTACATCTCTTATGTTGGTTTCTCACCAAGTCTCTCATGAGATGGTTGGCTACTTTAGCCACTGCTCATTCTTAGAATGAGAATGGTATCAAGTAATTCAAGTGCAGAGTAAATCTGCTCATTTGATGAAAAAATGGAGACAGGCAGAGAAGACTTGGTTTAAATTAAAAGTAATAAAAACAGAGAAAACACTGCCCTGAGAAAAAATTTAACATGCAGCACAAACAACTTAAAGACTTTCAGGCAAAGTACTTTTTTTTTTTTTTTTTTCTTCTGGCTTTTAAAGCTGCCAGCACCAGTTTCCCATCCTCTGGCCCTAGTGCAATCTCCAGGGTTAACCAGCAGTTCTAGTTCAGCTCAAGTTGCCTGGAAGCAGGAACCAAAATGGCCTTGTATGAGGTGCACGGGAAGCTGCTGAAAATGGATTGTCACCAAGAGAATCAACATAAGAAAATGAGAACTTGGGTGTAGAATTATTTATCCATGGCTGTGTCTTTTGTTTGTTTTAGTTGCAGCATGTTGGGTACTGCTGTAACTTTCCTGTACAAGGCTTCTCAAGAATGAGACATCTGGGAAATTCTAGACGTCTGTCGTGACTACTAAGCTCCTGAAGAAAGCTAAAAGGACTGTTCAAAATCTAGATAGAAGCTGGTTGTGTTACAAAGCTGGATGTGTCAATTCTGGTTCTCTGCAAGGGGGCAGGGGCGCGGCCCTTCAGAGCTGAGCTTCCATTGCTGCTCAGCACAGAGAGTTAGTTGGTAATTGGTGTCCCAGCATCATCTCTAAGTGATAAAAAATTTTCCTGAGGGGTGGTTCAGCAGGGGCCAGTGAGCTCCTGGAGAGATGTTCCAGGGAGAGAGTCTGGCAAGCAGATTTTCCTTCAGTGTCTCAGCAAGTGTCTGCCCTTTATGAACAGATGGAACTTTTTTCTAACCACGAAATCTAAGTGCTTTGTAGCTGGAGTTCAGCGTTCAAACCTGCTGTTTAGTGGAATTCACAAGTTCTTTGGTGTTCTCTTCCCCGTGCACTGAGGATTTAAGTGTGGGACGTGATCTTTGTGTAGGTGTTTGCTGATGTTGGAGTGGGACTGCAGGAGAGGGTCACTTTGGGTAGGCTTATTGAGGGGATGTAGTACAGAGAGTAAGAGAGCAAGTGGGTGTGAACGAAGGAAGTCAGCTAGGTAGGTAGTTTGTTTTGGACAGTTTGTAGGTACCTGCCGGGTACGACATAGGGGTCAAAAATGACTTTCTCTGTGTAGCGCAACTGGATTGGTGTGGGAAGCTCATCAGAAGTGCATGTTTTGCAGGCGTCAACTGCTGTGCCATTAGGAGTAGGAGAGATGCTTGAGCCGCACCAGCAGAAAGGATGCGGTTCTGTCCACCGGGAGGTGGAAACCGTCTGTCCTCCGTGCCGTCCCTCCCGCAGAGACGCGGGCAGCGGGGCCTCCCAGCCCCGGCTGCTCCTGCTGCTGCGCGGGAGCGGCGGGAGCGGCGACAGCCCCGCCCTGCAGCCGGCGCGAGGCGGGGCGCGCGGGGCGGGCTCAGCAGCGCGTGCTGCCAGTGGCGGCGGCCGCGCGGGCGCAGCGGCAGGTGCGAAGGGGCCGGAGCGGAGCGCGGCGGGAGCGGGGCGGCCGCGCTCGTACCGGCCGGTGAAGGGTGCGGGGCTGGAGCGTGAGGCACCAGGTGACGTGCGGAGGAGGAAGGGGCAGCCTCGGGCTCCAGCGGGGGGTCCCGGGGTGCCTCGGTAGCCGCAGCGCGACGGCCCCGGGCTGGGGAGGGAGACGGGAGGGCGGTTTGGAGGGCAGGGAGCGCGGGGCTCGGGTGCGGGCGGCGGGGCTCGGGTGAGGCCCGCGGGGACTCGAGGTGCGAAGAAGGAAAGCGCGTGCGGGGGGCGCGCGGGGCGGAGGGCGCGAAGGCGGGAGCCTCGGCGGGGGCAGCGCGGCCGCGCGAGCGGGGAAGGGGCTGAGGTACCTGAGGGAGGCGGCGCGAGGGGCTGGGGCGGGGGAGGCTGAGGTGCCGCGGGGAGCGGCCGGGGCTGCGCTTCGCTTCGGAAGGCGGAACAGCGAGGGGACGGCACCGAGGGGGCTCCGGTGGGAGAGGCGGAGGAGCCGCAGCGCGGGGACGGTGCTTGGGGCGCTTCAGCAGGGAGGCTGAGGTACCTGGGCGAGGGGGCGGCAGCGGAGGGGCTTGGGCAGGGAGCCCGGAGGCAGCTCAGGGAGGGGGTGATGCCGGGAGGGGCTTAGTGGGAAAGTCCGAAGTGTCTCCGCGAGGGGAAGTTGCCGAGGGCCACTGGAGCGGGAAAGACTCGATCACCCCCGCGAGGAAACGACCCCGGGGGCGCTGGTGCGGAAAGTGCTGCGGCAGCTCAGGGAGGGGATGGTGCTGGGGGGCTTGGGTGGGAGAGTCTAAGGTACCTCAGGGAGGGGCCGGCGCTGTGGGTGCGTTGGCAGGAAACTTTGATGTACCTCAAGGAGGTGACGATGGCGGGGGGGGGGGGGGTGTGCTTCAGCATGAAAGGCTGAGGTACTTCAGTGAGGAGGTGGCACTGGAGGGGCTTTGGCGGGAAACTTTGAGGTACCTCAGGGCTGAGATGATGCTGGCTGGCCCTTCAGTGGGAAAGGCTGAGGTATCTCAGTGAGGGGATGTTGCCAGTGGGTGCTCCAGCAGGAAAGGCTGAGGTATTTCAGTGAGGGGATGATGCTGGGGGTGCTTCAGGAGGAAAGGCTGAGGTATTTCAGGGAGGGGATGATGCTGGGGGTGCTTCAGGAGGGAAGGCTGAGGTATTTCAGGGAGGGGATGATGCTGGGGGTGCTTCAGGAGGGAAGGCTGAGGTATTTCAGGGAGGGGATGATGCTGGGGGTGCTTCAGGAGGGAAGGCTGAGGTATTTCAATGAGAAGATGGCACTGCAGGGGCTTTGGTGGGAAACTGAGGTACCTCAGGGGGGGGATGATGTTGGTGGGCACTTGACTGGGAAAGGCTGAATTACCTCAATGAGCAAATGACATGGGGGGCTTTAAGCAGGAAAGGCTGAGGTATCTCAGTGAGGAGGTGGCACTGGAGAAGCTTTGGCGGGAAACTTTGAGGTATCTCAGGGAAGGGATGATGTTGGGGGGCACTTGACTGGGAAAGGCTGAGGTATTTCAGGGAGGGGATGTTGCCAGTGGGTGCTCCAGCAGGAAAGGCTGAGGTATTTCAGGGAGGGGATGATGATGGGGGTGCTTGAGCAGGAAAGGCTGAGGTATTGCAGTTAGGGGATGATGCTGGGGGTGCTTCAGGAGGAAAGGCTGAGGTATTTCAGTGAGGGGATGATGCTGGGGGTGCTTGAGCAGGAAAGGCTTAGGTATTTCAGGGAGGGGATGATGCTGGGGGTGCTTCAGGAGGAAAGGCTGAGGTATTTCAGTTAGGGGATGATGCTGGAGGTGCTTGAGCAGGAAAGGCTGAGGTATTTCAATGAGAAGATGGCACTGCAGGGGCTTTGGTGGGAAACTGAGGTACCTCAGGGGGGGGATGATGTTGGTGGGCACTTGACTGGGAAAGGCTGAATTACCTCAATGAGCAAATGACATGGGGGGCTTTAAGCAGGAAAGGCTGAGGTATCTCAGTGAGGAGGTGGCACTGGAGAGACTTTGGCAAGAAATTTTGAGGTACCTCAGGGAAGGGATGATGTTGGGGGGCACTTGACTGGGAAAGGCTGAGGTATCTCAGTGAGGGGATGTTGCCAGTGGGTGCTCCAAGAGGAAAGGCTGAGGTATTTCAGTGAGGGGATGATGCTGGGGGTGCTCCAGCAGGAAAGGATGAGGTATTTCAGTTCGGGGATGTTGCTGGGGATGCTTCAGCAGGGAAGGCTGAGGTATTTCAATGAGGAGATGGCACTGCAGGGGCTTTGGTGGGAAACTGAGGTACCTCAGGGAAGGGATGATGTTGGGGGGCACTTGACTGGGAAAGGCTGAATTACCTCAATGAGCAAATGACATGGGGGGCTTTAAGCAGGAAAGGCTGAGGTATCTCAGTGAGGAGGTGGCACTGGAGAGGCTTTGGCTGGAAACTTTGAGGTATCTCAGGGAAGGGATGATGTTGGGGGGCACTTGACTGGGAAAGGCTGAGGTATTTCAGGGAGGGGATGATGCTGGGGGTGCTCCAGCAGGAAAGGATGAGGTATTTCAGTTAGGGGATGATGCTGGAGGTGCTTGAGCAGGAAAGGCTGAGGTATTTCAATGAGAAGATGGCACTGCAGGGGCTTTGGTGGGAAACTGAGGTACCTCAGGGAAGGGATGATGTTGGGGGGCACTTGACTGGGAAAGGCTGAATTACCTCAATGAGCAAATGACATGGGGGCGTTTCAGCATGAAAGGCTGAGGTATCTCAGTGAGGAGGTGGCACTGGAGGGGCTTTGGCTGGAAACTTTGAGGTACCTCAGGGCGGAGATGATGCTGGCTGGCCCTTGAGTGGGAAAGGCTGAGGTATCTCAGTGAGGGAATGTTGCCAGTGGGTGCTCCAGCAGGAAAGGCTGAGGTATTTCAGTGAGGGGATGATGATGGGGTTGCTTGAGCAGGAAAGGCTTAGGTATTTCAGTTAGGGGATGATGCTGGGGGTGCTTCAGGAGGAAAGGCTGAGGTATTTCAGTGAGGGGATGATGCTGGGGGTGCTTCAGGAGGAAAGGCTGACGTATTTCAGGGAGGGGATGATGCTGGGGGTGCTTCAGCAGGGAAGGCTGAAGTATTTCAGTGAGGGGATGATGCCGGGGGTGCTTCAGGAGGAAAGGCTGAGGTATTTCAGGGAGGGCATGATGCTGGGGGTGCTTCAGGAGGAAAGGCTGAGGTATTTCAGGGAGGGCATGATGCTGGGGGTGCTTCAGGAGGAAAGGCTGAGGTATTTCAGGGAGGGGATAATGCTGCGGGTGCTTGAGCAGGAAAGGCTGAGGTATCTCAGTGAGGAGGTGGCACTGGAGAGGCTTTGGCAGGAAACTTTGTGGTACCTCAGGGAAGGGATGATGTTGGGAGGCACTTGACTGGGAAAGGCTGAGGTATCTCAGTGAGGGAATGTTGCCAGTGGGTGCTCCAGGAGGAAAGGCTGAGGTATTTCAGGGAGGGGATGATGCTGGGGGTGCTCCAGCAGGAAAGGCTGAGGTATTTCAATGAGGAGATGGCACTGCAGGGGCTTCCGTGGGAAACTGAGGTACCTCAGGTAGGGGATGATGTTGGTGGGCAGCTGACTGGGAAAGGCTGAATTACCTCAATGAGCAAATGACATGGGGGGCTTTAAGCAGGAAAGGCTGAGGTACTTCAGTGAGGAGGTGGCACTGGAGGGGCTTTGGCGGGAAACCTTGAGGTACCTCAGGGCCGAGATGATGCTGGCTGGCCCTTGAGTGGGAAAGGCTGAGGTATTTCAGTGAGGGGATGATGCTGGGGGTGCTCCGTCAGGAAAGGCTGAGGTATTTCAGTGAGGGGATGATGCTGGGGGTGCTCCGTCAGGAAAGGCTAGGGAACCTCAGCTAGCGAAAGACACAGAGGGGCTTTGGCATGAAACGCTGAGGCTCCTAAGGGAGGGGATAATGCTGTGGGATGCTTCACTGTGAAAGGCTGAGGTATCTCAGTGAGAGAATGGCACTGAGAAGGCTTTGGTGGGAAACACTGAGGTACCTCAATGAGGGCTTAGTGCTGGGACACGCTTCAGCAGGAAAGTCTGAGGATTGATGAGCAGGGAACTCGGCTTTTGGGCTGCATTTTATCTTGATTTACTTGGGATTTGATTGAAAAACATGTATTTACTCACCTCCTTTCCTCCTTCCCTTGCAGCACCCACTTGGCTGGAAAAGCATGTGCATGAGAAGATCCATCCTGTGCCACAAGACAGATGACTGCTTACTGCTGGGGGCTTCAGAGACCTGGAGAGCCATTCCCGTCTTGCCTTTAAACAGCCTCTGCTGATACCCTTCTCCCAGGGAGAACACAGAATTCCCCAATAAAATGCCAAGCTGAACCATGGGGGGTACACTCTGCAGCTTCCAAGCCCAGCTCTACCTTAGCTCACACCTGCAAGAAGGCACTGCACATGCAAACTTAATTGAGCACTAGTCATTGTAGAGTTTGTCTTTGGTGAGGACAGTGTGTGTTTGTCAGCAGTTAGCATAGGGTGGACTCTGATGGAGAAAGTGGAATTTTTCCTGCCAGAACCTGTTGTTGTTGAAGCGTTATTGTGGAAGTCTTCAGGTAGGCATTTGTTGATGTTGGAGTGTTACTGTGGGAGGAGTGGATTACTTTGTGAAGGCTTGTCTGTGAGATGGTATAGAGAGAGTAGGGGAGCAGTTTAGTGGAAAAGGATGAAATCTGGATGGTTTGAAGGTAGATTCTGGAAGGTCCTTGGTGGTACAGGTACAGATTAGGCATAGGGTAGAGGCTGAAGCTGACTTTGCCTGTGCAGTGCAATTAGATTGGTGTGAAGAGCTAATGAGAAGCGGGCTTTTGCAGGTGACCCTGAAACTTGGGACCAGGTTGGCTGTTAAAACATGTTCCTGCTGCCTGGCTGGGCTGAGGAATGCAGTGCACATTTGTAGTATTACCAAACCTCACTGGAGTGACACACAGCAAGTTGAACCTCTGCACATTGCAGAAAAATGTACCAAGTTGCTTAGCAATACGTTATACACAGATATTTTCCATCCTGGATGACTGGGATAAATATGTCAGTTTTTTAATTCCCAAAATTATTTTTTGACTGTATTGTGCATTGTCAAAATAAAGTTTTTTTTCTTCTACAGAATTAATATTTTGTTGTTGTTATTAGAATTAATAGAAGTATTTGAGTTTTTCTAGTTAATCTGGAGAAAGTTAACAGGCATGTGTACTTTTTAATCAAAATTAAATCAAGGAACTACATTTGCTGCTTAGCACATGTTATCTAGGATCTCTTCCATCTGACCTACTGTTTGGGTTTTTTTGCGAAAAGAGCATATCATGAGACTCAATAACCATCTAATTGTGTAATTACATACATTCACTTCTGTTTTCTCTGCTTTATACTATTTGTAGCTTTTTAAAATTTTTGCATTTTTTTGAAATTGGTTTTTATTTTGGGTCTAAATGGGCAGCCTTCAACCTCAGTTCACTATACCTGTGTAATATGATTGTGGCATTATCCCCTGATGGCAAAATTAACTGTGTTTTATTTCTTCAGTCAAATAATTACAAAAAGGCAATATAATGATTATGGTAGGAGGTATCTTCAGAATAAGTATTTGAATGAAACCTGCTGCTAATTTATTTTTTACTTCTTATCTGGATTTTTATATGTAACAAATGTCCACTTCTATCCTTTATGTGGAAGATGGTTGCATTTTTAATAGCAGATTCCAGCACTTGTTGTAAATTGAAGAAGCTGGATATATTTATTCGTATGGTATAAGCACCATAGATTAGCTATATCAAGGAACAGTTTAAAGAAACGAAAAACACCAAGAAAGCCAGCAATAATGAAATAAACCAAACAAAATTACACAAACCCTGCAACACTAACTGCTGTGATCTCAGTCTTCCTGAGAGCCTTTGAGCAGCCCGCCACATAACTACAAGTACAGGTAAGCTGAGCCAAATGATGCCACCAAGACAAAAATTCTGTTACCCTAGTCAGATTAACTTGTGACTCTGTGAGAAGCTGGTGAAAAATGGCAGGTTAGAGGCCTATGGTAATGCTATATGAAACTGTGAATCCTAAGTATGCAATTGCTAAAACAGTCCCAAGCACTGGCAAGTCTGTTGTTTCCTAACTATGGCAGTACAATGAAGGATATTCCTTGTTCTTACACACTGCTTTTTTTGTGATAGCAGGGTTACTTAGTAGACAGTATCTTTATATTTTATCCTGTTTACTGCAGCTCATCAGTAGTGGTTCTAATGCTTTTAGTTAGGGGAATCTTGATGGAAAACTGCAATGGGGATGTTTGTGTGCATACCCTCAAGATAACTTGATTTTTTTTTTTGTAATGTTAAGCATTTTGTTTCAATTAGCCACAGGAATCAGCAGTTCAAAATAAGTCAGAGCACTGACAACATTATGCAAACAATACGCCATGATTAAGGTTATTTGTTGGATTTGCAAAATGTAACTCCTTATCATGTGAGTTACAATAGATGCAATCTTTTAATCAGCTTTTAAAAGTCATTCTTCCCTCTGTGTGGAAGTAGTCTTTCATTCATAGATGTCCTTGCTTTTGCCCCAGGACAAATTTCCATTTATAAGGCCTAAAGTTTGCTTTGGGTCACGTTCTCCCTGAGCTGACACAGCTCCCTGCACTGTGTAATGTAAAAGAAGGCAGCTTCCTCTGCAAACACACATCCTGCCTCCTAGCAAAGAATTGCATGTACCATTTTGCAAGCCAGACAACTTGAGCCCCACCTAGAATTATCTCCAAGACTGAGGCGTGCACTAACAGTGCAGTTCAGATTTACTGGCTGAAAAGGACCTTTACAGACCTGCATAAATGAATGAGTGACTCCGGTCTGTCTGCAAAGCACTGCCTGCATTTCCTTAATTGGAGAGTGCTCTTTGTCCTGCCTCATCTCAGGCTGCTCAAAATGAGGCGAGAGTGTCCCCTATGGGGCAAGACAGCAGATGAGATGTATGTGCACAAAACCAAGATTTATTGTAAATAATAAAAGATCTTAAACATTGGACTAAAAGGCCCAAACTGGATTACCCAAAAATTAGGATATCAGGGTAACAAAACATTAAGTCACCTTAACAACAGAAAACAACTGAATAACCAGTAACTATTACACAAAAGCTAATTGTTTGAGTGCTAGCAACTTATTAATAGGTCTTATACTAGACTTGAAACAATGATTAAAATAATACCTTAGGATAATGTGGTAAGACATCGATTGCAATCTTCTCTCATGTTTAAAAGGATGCTGAAGTCTTACAATTTCCAAGGCTTAGAAGTTAAAGCTTTCTTTAAGATTTAAATCTAGGTAATGAAGATATGAGTAAGAGTTCATGTATAGGGATTTCATATTTCTTACCCTTCCTCTGAGTCTGGCACGGTGTTCCTTTCTCTCAACCTCTTGAGGAGTAACTACTCCAGCAGGCATCCACACTGGAGGGAGAAAAGGTCTAGTGCATCTCCAAGGGAAAGCATAGAGGAGTCTCTCCGATCAAAGATGGGACCAGGCTTTTATAGAATAAAGTGAGCAGCTGCTGTCATTTAACTACTTAGGCATACCTCCGAAATCCCCTATAGGAGAACGAAAGAGAAACGGCGGGGGGGGGGAAAGCCTTTTTCTCGCCAAGCACACTGTTTTGTTTGTCTACCCGTTTTTGTTTTGTCTCCATTTGGCCCCGCTGTGCCTAAGCTGAGCTCCGTGTTCTTCAACACAGAGCAGCTGGTGTCACAGACATCAATTGAGGCTTTTATTTGTACTTTCAAGGTTGTTACCAGTTCAGTTTGTTATTCCCTTAGAAGCCCTCCAAGTCCAGGCTAGGGGCAGTGCAACTGAGAGACAAAGCAACCGAATCACAAAGGGAAACTGAGGCAGGCACACTGAGGCAGAGCGCTCTGCTATACACAAACTGACCTGTTTCCCGGGCTAGGTGGGTGACTCTTTCAACACAGAAGCCCAGAGCTCCCCGTGCCACCTACTCTGTGCCCTAGCCGGTAAGAAGGCAGACCTGCAATCTGGCTTGGCCTTGAAGGATGCAACGGGATGCGAAGTGTTGCTGGCATGTGGCTTTCACTTCCTGAAGCGTTCGCAGTGCTAACTGCACTGCCTCCGGACCCGAGTGGGGCAGCTGCCCGGGCCCAGCTGCCAGCGTCGCTCGGTGTGTCCCCTCCGCAAGCTCCGCGCTGCCGCCGCTCACTGGTACTTTCCGTCTTTCGGCGTTCCGCGGGAATGTCGAGACTTCCCCTGGCCCCGGAGCGAAGGCTCCCGCCCTGCCCACCTCCCCAGCGGCGCTTGCATGGGGCCCCACCGCGGCATCGCTGGAGCCTCACCTGGCGCTGACCCGGGCTGCAGGCAGCCTGGGGGTCCAGTTAATCCCAGCTGCCTCCTCCTCTTGTCCGTTCTCCCGCCCTGCCCGCCCCCTCCCCAACTCAGGCAGTCTCCTAGCAGCTTCCTCTTCCCACGACGGCAGCTGGGTCCGTTGGGAAGCAAAGAAGGTCTCCTGGACGCGCCCATGTTCCCAGGACTGCTGGAATAATAGGACTGATAGTGGATCCTAACAACGGGTAGTGCCACCCCTCTAAGAGGTGTCACAAGCTGAGCTGGTATAAAAAGAGAGGGAGGATGCATGTTGTCTGTGGGAAGCTAGTGGTGCACCCTCTCTTGGGCTGCTGAGGTGGATGAGCTATTTGGCATTGATTCTCTCTCTGCTAGCCTGCAACTCCAGCTTGGGCAGGCAATCTTCACAATTCCAGTTTAGAAGTACTTCTGCTGACAGTGACTAACCATGAGCTCGTCTTACCTAAACAACAAAGCTAAGAGCCACTTTCAAGCCTCAGAGGACCATGAACTGGAGGCAGTAGGGAAGAAAGCTTGGGATAATCCTGTTTACAGTGGCTCTCCCTCTCCCTCACTGAAGATTCGAGCCATCTACAACCCCAAATCCATCCTGGAGAATCCCTATGAGAACTTTGAAGAGGTGAGAGTTCCACTGCCCTACCAGAAAAAGCAGAGCAAGTCTGTGGATGGGAAGACAAGTCCTTTCCTCAAGTGCTGTTTCTACATCTTCAGAGGCATCCGAGGTAAAGCTCTGGTATCTCACTAGAAAGGATTTACTGGCCCTTAGGAAGACAAATGGTATGGGAGGGGGAAGTGGTGATGTGGGGATGCAGAAGGTAGAAACTCTATAGTATTTGCATAGCCCAGGAGCCTGCTAGCATTACCCCAGAGATCACCTGGCCTGGAGGGAGCATCCTCATTCTGTGTGCCTTGCTCCAGGGTCTGTCCTGTTACATTTACTACAAGGCAGGGCACACAAGGCAGTTAACACAGTGAATTTGGTGGTAGAGCTTTAGACAGAGCTGTGCTATCACTCTGAAGATGAGATTATTCTACCTCTGTGTGCATTTTCTAGATGGTGTGGTACAGGTATATAATTATAACAGGCTTGAAGACAGCTGGAAGAAAGAAGTGCCAGTTTCCAGTTTAGATGACAAAAGGGAATGAAACATAATGTAGGTTTATTCAGAGGTAATAAAAAAACTGAGCAAGTTAGGTCTCCTGTAAGGATACAGCCCTGGACAAGGGTATTTGCTGAACAGTTTCTTATAGAAGGCATAAATTCCTAGTGCTGTAAAAATGGGGAAGAAAAAGCAATAAGCTATTTCTCAGGGAAACTAGTATTTTCTTACTATTGTGTCTTTCTTCACCACTTAGGAAAAAAAAAACAACACCAAAAAAACCAAAACTTTTCTTAGAGCTGTAACCTCTAACAGTACATGCGAGTGAATAACAAAATAGCCTGGTCCTGAATTGCAAACCCCCTCTATGATCAATTCTTTCTTACTTGTTATTGCAGTTATTGTCTAACCCTATTAATCCATGTGGAAGTTAGAGCTGAGGCTTTAGAGGTTCCTCCTGGCCAAGGAACAGTGCTGGGTAGGGTTTGGGGGATAATTACAGATTGCTCAGAGGCAATGTATTATTTACGGGTTTTATTCTGATCTCCTCCCTTCTAGGCATTGTTTGAGACTTAAAAAGGGAAAACAAACCCCTACTTTAACATCAAAATTCCATTTGTGAGATGCTGGGTTTGGAATTGGAGCACGCAAATACCTGTCAGGACACTACAGCATTTGCTGCTTCTGTGACTGTTGCAGCAGTTTGTCCTGCCAATAAGGGTGGTAAATAGGGTTGTGAAACAGACCGTATCTGGGAAGATGAGATCCAAAAGCCAGTGCAGCCAGAGGAAATGCCTCTATCAGCCTCACAGAAGTGGTGCCTGCTTCCTTGGAATTACGTGTTCATAGGTCTTTGATTGCATTTCTGATCTTGTCCTTATCAGCTACTGGGCTGGACTGCCAGTGAGTAGCTGCTGCTCCTAGTGCTGCTCAGGACTGTTTCTGAACTGTGTCCAAGCAACTCTGTGCCCTCTGGATCCTGCCTGCCTCCTGCCACCTCAGCTGTTCTTGGCCAGCCTATGCAAAAACTTTGCTGGGTATGTTGGTGGCACAGTGGCTGGTGAGGGCACGCAGCTTCCTGCTGCCTTTGGAAAGCTTTAGCTAAGGCTGTGAGCTAGTGACTCACCTGGGTCACAAGTCTGGTTTAAAGGCAGCCTCGGAAGATAAAGTAGATGTTGCTGTTAATTTTTACCAGTAACTTCTTACTAGCAGGAAGGCAAGAATTACAAACAAACTGCAGTGATTGCCTGTTTTCTAGATTCTGAAGTTCTTTTCTTTGCTGTGCCTTGTGAGTGCTGGACTGTCATGCAAGATGCCCTAAGGAAGTCTTCTATTCTTGAGTATCCTTCCACTCCAAATGTCACGTCCAAAATATCTGCATCCCCAAGAGGGTAGGTGGCGTCAAAGGAGCCACAGATGAGGACACGCTTCATTTGTGATAGGGTATATTTCTATTGCATATTTTCTAAACAAACAGCTGAAACCAAACCTCAACTAGTAATAGTTTGACAATTATTGAATGCAGTCTGAAAGGGTACTAGGCCAGCCTCATGGTCCTCCAGGTATAATTTTTGGACAAGGCTCTGAACCAAGTTATCAAAGATTTTGAGTGTCCCTGAATTTAGGTGTTCCCAAGTACACTTCTACTGCCAATGCAAAGGAAGATTTCTGTAAAACACATCCTACTCTCTCCTACACACGAGTTAATCCAGATCTTCTCCAGGCTCTCATTTCTGTTGCTGGTCTGGTATGTTCTGGACAAGCTACTTGTTTGTCCAGGCGTGAGGGTGGTTGCTGCAAGAGGTACTATGGCAGCTGATGGTGCAAAAAGCTCTCTACCATATTGAGATGCCAAAGAGCTATTGAAAGGACAGGAGTGCTTGCTCCAAAGAAAGAAAGCACTTTGTCCTCTGCCAAAGGTGACTTCAAACATGTCGCCTTTGATCAGCTTTGATCCTGACATGCAGTAAGATGATACTACTGGGGATGAGCATTGGAACTTAGCTCTCTAGGAGCTGCAAAAGCATCAAGACTATAGGTATTGACATGGCTTCCATCACTAGGCTTTCAAGTGAAAGTTCTTATGCCTTTCAACTTCAGGAGCATTTCAGAAATCACAATGGAAAGCCATTACAGGAAGAAAAAACAAATACACTAATGGTATCAGGCGGATCATCAAACCCAGAATATCAAGGCTCCTTTTAAAGGAAGAGTTTGTCTGGTTTTGATCAACCCTGGTGATGTTTCAGGAGTTGCTTTCACTGTGTAAAAAAATAGATCACTAGCTGGTGCAATTTGTATAACTGTATTAAAGCCAGCAGATCTCCATTGGCAGACAACCTGATGATAATTTGGCTCTACGTTTTATCCTGAAAATGCTGAGTTGGGTTATTTGATTGAGTTTTATGACTTACAAGAAGTCTGTGAGATTTTTTAGGAAAGCAAAGGACAAATATTTGGGGCTGATGGCTTGATCTAAGAGGTCCACACTAAGAGGACTAATAGTTACAAAGCTAACATCAGATGCAGTTCTGCTATCAAAGTCCTATCAGAAGGTCAGCTGTTGGCACATGGATGACTGAGATGAAATTTGGTGGTTTCAGGAGTACCTGTGACAAAGATGGAATTTCTGCAAAGAGCAGGCTGCAAAGCAGGCAGGAAATGATGAGTCCATATTGAATGCAAACAGAAAACTGGTGAGTGACTTAGCAAAATAAGAAAGCAAATATATTTTGGTTTCCGTCAGCCCAAAATCTTTTGTTCATGCTGGAATGGTTTGGTTATGGGGTTATTTAATTAATTTCTGCAGCTCTTAGTCAAGTTTTGAAGAGAAAAGTGGCTTTGCTTTGAAAAGCAATAAAAATGCAGCTCCTGACAGTCTTCTTTGGGAACAGGACTTCAGGTCCTCACATGGCCTTTGACAACGGCCATTGAAACTCTCCAACTTCTTCTTCCCACCCAATAGGGCTGTGGGGCACTACACTGACTGAGAACACAGCTGAAAACAGAGAGCTTTATGTGAAGACCACACTGCGAGAGCTGCTAGTCTATATTGTGTTCCTGGTGGACATCTGTTTATGTAAGTAGCTGTCACATCCCATAGGTGTCTTTTCTGTGTGCAGCATGAGAGGAATAATATGAGGTTTTATTATTAGACTTCCCCACTCTGATGTAGGTGCTAAATTTCTTATACATGCACTCACTTGCAGCAAGCAGTTGTGCTACTTACCTACAGAACAGCTGCTGCACACACAAGTAAAACGGCTATGTATATCTATAGACCTAAATGATATTGGTGAAGTTTAAGCAGTATTTCTGATCTGTGTTCTCAGTTCTAGCCATCAGCTCCACATTCCTGGGAGAATCTGTCCAGGGCATTGTCTTAGTTTCACAGCAAATGTTCAAACCCCAGAGAGCAGCTCTAGAAACTTGCTGGGATCAAAGACATAGTGTTCAGTGAGATTGTTCCCCCTCTGGGACTGGAGAGGTGGCTGAGATGATAAAGCAGATGGCAGCTCACACTGTTGTTCTTGGGTGGATTTAATGCATCCCTTTACTGAATGCTGCTGGGCTTTGTGGGGGTAGAACAATGGCTGTTTGATTTTTGGGAAGGTTCATTCATTATCACAAATGAGCACCTGTGGCATGGGGCTTTGAAGAGGATTATTTTTCATGGATTCTATGGCAGGAGAGATAAACAGACAATACCAACCTGAGTTACTATCACACTGGCCCAGGGAGACAGTGCTTCAGTCACTCTTCTGAAAGAACCAAGACATACACACAGATGTGCGTGTGGTCACACGCTGACTCATGCAGAAGAGGGGGGGGTCTTGAATGTCAGCTGCTTTATTTTCACGGTACCCTTTCAACAATAGGACATATTCTTAGTGATCACCATGATGGATGCTTTTCTGCAGGGAGGAGCTCTGCAGAGAAGAAACAACATGTTCAGGGAAGTTGGAGCTTGCTCCTCTTTGAGATGAGAACATAACTGCAGCTTTCCACTTGGGAAAGTTGGGTGGTCTCTATACCTTTATGGATTCAGATCAGAGCTTCTAAATACAGATCATTTGTTCTGAGAAATAAAATTTCTTCCAGAAATTTTGTCTGAGGAAAAACATGTTGCCCAGGATGTTCAGTTGTGTCATCCAACAGCCTTCTCTGGCTTTTAAAATCTTACAGTCTGTCAGTCTAAGAGTTTAATTCTAGAACATTCAGCAGATAAGTTTGTAAATTCCTCAGAAAGCAGAACGTAATATGATTAGAGTTCCCAAGATTTCTTCTCTTGTGCCTAGCTCTGCTTAACTGTGATAGTATAAGCTGTGCAGAAAGTGACTATGTGCGTATATTTATGTCAGGCTCCAATATTCATGTATAAAGGTGGACCCTGCTCTTGTCTCTTCCCTTAGTGACATATGGAATGACAAGTTCCAATGCCTATTACTACACCAAAGTGATGTCTGAGCTCTTCCTACAGACCTCTGCGGATGGCCGTGTCTCTTTCCAGTCCATCGGCAGCATGGCTGACTTCTGGGTGGTGAGTACAGATCTGGCCTGACATGGGGAGCCCTGAAAACCTCAGCTAGACCGCGATATTCGGTTCCCTCTGAATGTGCCACTTCGTGCTTTCAGAAAGGCATGTTGCTGCCACAAGCTTTTGCCAGCTACTAGCAGTAGTTATAATGCAGTTTGCATTCAAAACATCCACTGATTTAAAATATAATTTATCCCTGTGAGCACTGTGGCTGGAATACTGGCTAGGTGAAGTGTTGTGTGTGCCCAGAAGAGTCCATTCCCTAGAAACTTACCAGGTAGACAGGCAGGACATGACAAAAAGAAGTTGCTGTAATATGATGCTCATCGCACAGATGGGGAGTGCTGGCCCAGAGAGGCTGAGTGACTTACTCCAGGTTTCTCAGTGATAGAAATGTCTTTGAATCCTACAATCTAATGTCTTCACACTGGTGTCTAAGTAGCAATAAGCCCATGTCCACTTTCATGGGCAATTATAGGAACAGCATACTTAACCTGCCTGTAACTCATGCCTGGGCTGGTCTGATGTATAGATTGTTTATGAAGAAGCCGGATTAAAAGTTGCACTGGCTTTGATAAAAGAGAATAAAGATAAGAAAAGCTGTCTAGAGCATAACACGTCTCTGTGAAATAACTGGTGAAGGAATAGTATGAGGCATAGTGAATGTTGTTGAGATCCTGCAACCACTTATCTCTGACACTCAGCTGGAAATCATTTGTTAGTGAGCTTTGTCTTAGCCAAGAAAATTCCTCTGATAATGTGGACCATGAAGAAGTTGTTCTCCTCTCCTCTTGCAGTATGCACAAGGTCCCCTTCTGGATAATCTTTACTGGACAAAGTGGTACAACAACGAGTCCCTGGCAGCTCATGGCACTCAGTCATACATCTATTACGAGAACCTGCTCCTGGGTGTGCCACGCATGCGACAACTGAAGGTGAAGAACAATTCCTGTGTGGTCCATGAGGACTTTAAAGAGGAAATCTCAGGCTGCTATGATGCATACTCGGAAGACAAGGAGGAAAGGGTCTCGTTTGGGCTCATCAATGGAACCGCGTAAGTACATTTTCTGCTGTTCAGGATTAGAAAATCTGTGTTTTCTATGATTATTTTTCTTTTCTATAGTTGCCCCAAATTAGTTTCTTCTCGTTAAAATAAGAGCTACTGAGCCACAGGATGCCATGGTTGAGTTTTTCAAATAAAGCTGGAATTCCCCTTATAGCCAGTGGCAGCAAGTCCTTTTTGTCTGTCAGTAAGGCCACGTGTCTCTTTGAGGAAAAGCACAACAGAATTGTTGTGTGGCAGAGTGGGACCTGTTGGGAAAGCTATGGAAAATCCAGTGGAGAAATAGGTAGAGATTGTTGTCTGGTTTTAAGAGAATAAGGAGATATCCGGCCTTTGGAAACAGATCTATAAAAATCAGTGGTGCTATCTGCTTTCCTCCTGGATGTCAGGAGCCAGAGATAAAGGAGAGCATCTCTTTCATCTTGAAAACCTATTTCTCTGTAATAATGTGAGGTCGTTGCAATTTAATAACTCTTTGCTTGCTGCATGAATCTTGATCTGTTAATGAGAAAGTATTGTTCATAAAGAAATATGAGAACAAGCATGTTCTAAGCAGAAGGTTGTGTGAAGCATGGTAGAAGGCAATGCAGCAGATCCTGGGAGAAAACTCCACGCAAATAAGACTGTGCAAACAGTCAACGAAGCTGCAGAATTTGACCTCCATAGTATTGCAAGTCATGTTGTGTTTCTGCTGGGAAGCATTGGATCAGAAATCTATCAGTAATGAAGAGCTGTGTAGGCTCAGATCTGGAATAGGAATTAAGTGCCAACTCTTTTATTAAAAACTGCTCTGTCCCTTGAAGATATAGTCTAATTTCTCCTGGCTACCAGGTCGTATCCAAGCCTGGGCTGGTGATGCTTCTGCTTAGGGCTTGTCTGTTGCAGGTGGAGGTACCATTCTGAGGAGGAGCTGGGTGGCTCATCTCACTGGGGAAGATTAACCAGTTACAGCGGGGGAGGATATTACATAGATCTCAAGTTGACCAGAGAAGAAAGTGCTGAAGCACTGCAAGCCTTGAAGGAGAATTTGTGGCTGGATCGGGGGACGAGAGTTGTCTTCACTGATTTCACTGTGTATAATGCAAATATCAATCTGTTCTGTGTTCTGAGGTAAGCCAAGTCGCACTGGATATTCTTCTGTCTCTTGCTTCTTCCTCAATGCCACAGTTTCTTAAAATGCAAATATTTTAATATGGTCCACCAGAGGGGTAGGAGTGACTGGTGTCAGTAGATATTGCATAGATTAGTAAGAAGACTTGGTCTTCCTGACACAACCAGTCAAACTTCTCTTCAGTGTTTACCCTTCCTTATCATGGGCAGTGAAGCAGCAGAGATAAGGCTGGGTAAACACATGCACAAGTCTTCTGCTCATGGTTTGGTGGATAGCTCACACTCAGGCTTGATGCCTCTCAAAATTATCTGAGTCTCCTTTTTCCTGCTTGCAATTGCCAGAGTTTCCTTATTCCCTTCAAGGTTAGTGGTTGAGTTTCCAGCCACGGGTGGTGCCATTCCCTCCTGGCAAATCAGGACGGTCAAGCTTATACGTTATGTCAGTGCCTGGGACTTCTTCATTGTTGCCTGTGAAACTGTCTTCTGTGTCTTCATCTTCTACTATGTGGTGGAGGAGATTTTGGAGCTGCGTATACACAAGTTTCGGTATTTCACCAGCATCTGGAACATCCTGGATGTGGTTGTCATTCTGGTGAGGATCCTGGCACGCTGCTTTGGGGGGAGCAATGGCAGAAAGCAATGAGAACCAATACAAAAGAAGGAATAAGGGAACTGGTCTAGATAAGACAAAAGCTGGCACATGTTTTGTTCCAACAGCAAAATGAACTAGTAGAGTAAATGCACCCATGTGCTTCTAACAGCTGTTAGGAGAAAATTATTTCCTTAAAATATACTTGAGAGTCTGTGAAGTCAGGGCCTCATTCAGTGTATGAAGACCTTCTTTCCATCCCGCACCAGTAGACTGCAGTTGTGGAGTGTGATACCAAGGAATTCTGTGGCACTTTAGTTTCTGCAGAAAGGATGGGCACAGAGGTCACTGCAGACTCTTCCTCTTTGCAGCTCTCCATCGTTGCTATTGGGTTTCACATCTTTCGCACCATTGAGGTGAACAGACTGTTGGGAGAGTTGCTGAAACACCCCGACACCTACGCAGACTTCGAGTTCCTGGCATTCTGGCAGACACAGTACAACAATATGAATGCAATGAACTTATTCTTTGCCTGGATCAAGGTATTGTAGGGAGGTGCCTATTGTAGGTCTGGGAGGTGTCAGGCCCGCAGTCTCAGACTTCTTCCTCTAGATAGTTTGGGCGTTGAGTTTTCCATCCCTCTGAGTGAATGAGGGTAACAGCTGTATAACAGAGAAGGATTTTCCTCAGTCATATGCCCTATTTTGCAATAAATCCAGAAAACCTTTCACCCTCTATTCTGAGGCCAGTTATTTGGAGATAACGGACAGGGAGATGAGCTCAGGTGTTGCAGTGTAAGAGTGGTTTTAGAAAATGCTGAGTACAATATAACTTTGTACAATACAACTCCTGTACTATTTTAGTATTCTGGAAGATAAACTGGCAAACTGTGTTTTCCTTTATACTGGCCATGGAACAACTGGAAATGTCTCATCTGTTGACATTTCAAATGAAGAATCTTGGCATGGTGGAGAGCCACACTGTACCTGGGGTTCCTCATCAGCCTCAAGACATTTGTCCTTATTGCTGTCTTGCTCTATTTTCCTTTGATACAGAGAACAAAGGGTTTATATGTTTATAATCCCACAGGAAGATGGTGGCACACCTGACACAAATATCTGGAACATTAAGACACTGTTCCCCTAGCCCAGCTGTCCTCTTGGTGCTTTGGTACTGTAGTGAACCTCTTGTCTTAGTAAGCCTAACTAACCTAGGTGATGGTTTGACCTAACTTTGTCCCTGTTCTTTCTTCTTGCAGATATTTAAATATATTAGCTTTAACAAAACAATGACTCAGCTCTCCTCCACACTGGCACGTTGTGCCAAGGACATCCTGGGATTTGCCATTATGTTCTTCATTGTGTTCTTTGCCTATGCCCAGCTGGGTTACCTTCTTTTTGGGACACAAGTGGAAAACTTCAGCACCTTTGTTAAATGCATGTAAGTGTAGAAGTCAGAACCATGTTTCCATAATTTCTCAAAAGAATTTTAGCTACTTGCCATCCTCTCCTTGTGTAACTCCCCAGTCAGACTGAGTGACTTAGACTCTGCTCTGGCTTGTGCCTGCGACCATCAGGACTACAGGCATGTTAAGGGTTCACCTCAGGACTGCCTGAGGAGATAGCATAAATGTATGTGGCCTTTGTGTAATCCTGTGTTCTTCCTCTCCTCCAGCTTCACCCAGTTTCGCATCATTCTTGGTGATTTTGACTACAATTCCATTGACAATGCCAACAGGGTCCTTGGGCCAATTTACTTTGTCACTTATGTGTTCTTTGTTTTCTTTGTGCTCCTGGTAAGTAAGAAAGCCCTCCTTGCCCCTTTATTGACAGCAGTGCTTGAGAGATCCCTCCAATAATCGCTGAATTAGGTGCAGCACAAACGATTTGACAATCAGGGTAATTAAGGGCCATGTTCACATTCTTTCAGGTGAAGACTAAAACTGACTGTGAGTGCCACTCAAGTGGTAGCTGAATTCAGGGGGAGCAGCTCAGCTGCTCTGTAGCAGACAGTTAACAAAGCATGGGAGGCAGTCTCTGGCTTCCTAGGCAATGGATGCAGGGGAATGCTCATAATGACCAGGTTTAATGCCCAGTGCTAGGCATCCAGACATAACTTAGGATCTTGCAAGGAAAGGCTACCAAAGATGGTATTTGAGCTGGGAACAAATGTACCTTTGGCCACTGCTTTAACTGCAAGGATCTCCTCCCCACTGAGAAAGCATGATATGGTTGAAGTGCACCTTTCCTTCACCTACTTTAATTTGCCAAAGGAATACCCCATATGCAAATAGCTCTTTGTTTAGCTAAGTCCTGCACAGTTATGACTGTCTCTTACAGCTTTAGCCACTGCAGCATGCAAGATGTCCCTTGCTTTTTCATCTCTTTTCTTCCCCTTTTTCTAGAACATGTTTCTGGCCATCATCAATGACACCTACTCAGAAGTCAAGGAGGAGCTTTCAAGCCAGAAGGATGAGCTGCAGCTCTCAGACATTTTGAAGCAGGTGATGAATAGTGAAAGCTATGCTACTCCCTAACTAAATCCTGAAGCACTTTCTGGAGGTCCCTGACTTATATGGAGTTTACTAGAGAGAAACTATTGTTGCCAACACCTGATCCACCTTCTTAGTGCACACAGGAGTCCCGCTTCCTTTCTGGGATAAATCAAGTTCCTAGATCCTTTGGCAATGGGAAGATGAGAAAGGATGGGTTGGGGGAATCCTGTTACTTGACTGTGTCGGTAGTGTTTCTGAAGTCAGCGTTTCCCAAGTCAGCCTCTGGACAAAGCTCTTTCAGTCCTTGATAGAGTGCACTTATATCAATAAAATGGCAAGTCCTATTTTGCTAAGCTGAAGATGTTACAGTGGTACAAATGTAGTGAGTTACATCTGGATTTCCCAGAGATAAATTCCATAAAAGGTCCCAGAAGTCTGTAGGACAAATATTCTGCAAAAAAATGGTATTTGAGACTATATCTTAAACAGCTGGTGACTGAGAGCTCAAAGGGAGAGTCAAGAGGAGAAAAGCAGAGCAAGCTTTGTCATGGAGACCCTTGCTACCATGTTGGTCTCGCTTTGAAAGCATGATCTGAGTTCAGAGGTGGGGCTCATTCAGCAGTGTTGTATTTTGAGTTCTAGAAAGCTTTAAATCTCCCTGTATTACTTAGCATCTGCTCACCCATACTCACCCATATTGCATTGTCCGCTCTGTCCTATTTTTCACTGCTCTGCCTGCATGATTCCGTATCTGTTTGCACCTTTGGTAACAGAGCTACAGTCGGACACTCATGAGGCTGAAGCTGAAGAAGGAGCGGATTTCTGATGTGCAGAAAGCACTGCAGAATGGCACAAAGGAACTGGACTTTGAAGACTTCAAAAACAGCTTGAAGGAGTAAGTGAGCCGGCTTAAGCAGTACCCACTTATCCTTTTCTCTTGGTCATACAGGTAATTTAAATTATCTGGTTTTCAAAGCTAGGTGAGCAGTTTGCTTAGATCTGGGCAATGTAAGATTCAGAAATAAATATCATCTCTCCTCATGTTTAATCTGTTGTTCTAAATGGGTTTGTCTTGCTATCTCTTTCTCATTTGGGTTGTTTAGGTTTTGTCACTGGCAGGGGGAAACAATACACTGGTTGCAAAAGGCTTGGTCCTGCACTGTTACAGCCTATCAGTGTAATTCAGTGCCTTGAGCTTTCTCTTTCTATTATTTTGCAGACTGGGACATGCAGACCATGAGATCACAGCAGCCTTCTCCACATTTGACAAAGATGGCAACCACGTCCTTGATGAAGAGGAGCAACAGCAGATGAAGCATGACCTAGAGGCAAAAAAGGTAAAAAAGGGCAAGGAACCCTACCCTCTGTTCAGTAGACATCACTCCAAAGTGGCCTCAGGAACCTTTGGGTTTGTGGTATAAACTAAGCAGGCAACTCAAATACAGCTCCAACCATCTGAGTATTCACTGCCTGTGAAGCCCTGTGTTATTCACAGTGAAGCTGAAACAGAGTTAGTATCCAAATTTGCAGGAGTTTCTTTATATATCTTCTAGGTTGCTCTGAATACAGAGATTGAAAATTTGGGGAAATCCTATGGTGACAACCTGGATGAGAATCTGACCTGTGTGGAAGCAAGGAATAACCAATCCAACAAGGCCATCTGGGTCTCCAAAGAAGAGTTCCAAGTGTATGTTTGTGCAGTACTTTAATCCCTTTGCAAATGGGGGGTCTGAATCCCTTCTGCTTCCTTCCCTGATATAACTGCTTACATTGCTGCTGAGCAGTATCAGTAAGATTTTGTCCCTTATTGACTTGCACACATGTAAATGATCATGTCAGGAGAGAACTGAGACAGTTCTTGTGATGTAGTTTGCTTGTTCCTGTAGAAGTTTAGGTTAAGAAATGTTGGGTTTTGCCTCTTGAATAACCTCTGCAGCTGTCAGTTAAACACAGACGATATGCTGTCATGTTCCAGGTCTGAAGGTAGTCTGGATAACTGGGCCAGGGGAAGTTAGTAGCTTTACAGAAGGTCCTATGGGGATACATATTCTTGATTTATAGCCTAGCTGACCTCCATCCTCCAGGTCTGAGAATAACACTTTGCTGTCTCTTCCATAGGAAGAGCATGGGATTAATACAGCATAGAGAATCAGGAGATCCTGATTCTGCTACTGAAAAACACTGAGCAATCCACATAGGGCCAAATCAAAGGAGAGGCAGGTGCCATATTTAATAATGGGATTATATTGTGATCCCAGTTGGGATCCATCCTACACAGAATCACTGATTACAGATGAAAATACAATGTAGCAGGGAGTTACGTCTTCACTGGGTATGAATCGGTTCTCTGACGTGGAGCTTTCAATCCTGTTTGAGGTTTGGCCCATTGTCCATAAGATTTCTGCTACAAATCCTGCTGTTCATCACAACAAAAAGTTTGCAAATGCTCTCCGTTTCTTTCTCAGCCTCTTACAACGTGTGCTGCAGCTGGAACAGTCTATAAACAGCATTGGCTCCAAGATTGATGCAGTGGCAAGCAAGCTAGACATGCTGGAAAGAAACAAGCTGAAGAGGATGGAATTGTTGGACAAGCCACTGGATAACGTTAGCAAGGTTCGTAGCCCTCCACCATGGATTTGAACCAACTTCAGAATAGGTGACCAGACTTGCTATGTGAATGGACCTGGTATCATCTTTGCTTTCCCAGTCTCGATTGACATAAGAAAAAAAGGGTTGGGCAGGGTCAGCATTTTATATGCCCAAGCCTCTTTGGTTCAAGCACAGTGACAAAAAGCTTCTTGCTTTCATGCCCTGCCCCCCGCCCCAAGTTAACCATTAAATCCACCTTCCCTTAAACCTTAACACACCTTCCAGCTCCTTTGAAGCCAAGCTTATTCCTATGGCAGGGGACAAAATTCACTTGTATTCAGTTTCTACTTATCCTCAGATGTCAAAAGAAATCATACCGTCCTTCCCAGCAAGAGCAGCTCATGATAGTGCTGTGGAGTGTGATCTTCACATCTGGGCTGTGGATTCTTTATCACACATGAGGCAGAAGATTGTTAGTGGTGTGCCCATAGCTCCTCATGGCAGGCTTGTGACTTTTGCTAAAGATTGCCTGTATTCAGTCAACCAGCATATTTTGGGTCATCAGCTTTGAAGTCAAAGGCAGAACGGCATGTGGGAGCCATGTCATTACTTGAAGTCTTCATGGCTTTCATAATGAGAATGGTCCAACACCATACAGTGGCCTAGCTGAGTCTGAAAGAAGCCTCTCTCTTTTGCAGAGTAGTTTTGTGATCCCTTGCAGATTCACTTCATTCTGGGATTTTTTTGAATGTTGTTTAGTGGGTGAAAAGGGACATTCCTGTCTAATGCTTGAATGCACATTCATCAGTGTATTGTAGCAAACAGCATATTGGATCTTTAATAGGCAGGCTGTACTAATTTCTGGAAGAATGTGGAAAGATAAATTTAAGTATCATGCACATCTCGTCTCTCTCCTGGCGTGTTGCTAGACTTCTTGGTAGCTTGCTAACAATGCAGGTCACTCTTTTTTCTGGTTCATAGGAGGAAGAACTCAGTCAGGAAGAGCTGCTCCCCCAGAGCCTTGACCAGCTGGGGACAGAAGAAGCAGAAAGCTGGAGGATGGAACGTGTCCAGGGAAACAACCTGAGTGGCAACTCTTCTCAAAATGGGGGCTACCCCATCTTGCCCACGTCAAGTGTGCTGGGATCTCAGGTGCCCAAGAACATCCAGCCTCAGTCTGATGTCCACTTCTAGCAAATAGCCCTGTGCTCCCAGTCTGCCTCCCACAGCACTAAGTCACTGTCTGTTGTTTCCCCCCTGCTAGAAAAATTAGGACAGCTGGACTCAGATACCATGGTTGCTAGGACCTGGTAACATGAAAAATCAGGGATGCTCTTTTCCAGCATAACGATATGTGATGTCACAGAGCTAGAACTTCTGCCCCCTGTATCTCTGGAGTAAGCTGAAATTTGGAACCAAGTATTTGCATTAGTTTTCTGCCTCTGAACAGGCCAATGTAAAGTCTTTTGTCTATCCTTTCCCAAAAAGTAGAGGCCCCAGAAATCTTGGGACATGTATGTGCAATGTTGCTTCTTGTTCCAACACACACGATTATCTGCAGGACAGAGACATGGTAAACATGTAAACAAGAGTGTAATAATTAGTGTGAGATGGAAAGGAGAAAGTTAGTTATATGTGCCTACCTGATTCCTAGCAGTTTTTTTCTGTTGTAAACTGTTTCCAGAACCCTTTGGTAACCCTCTCTGTACCTCAGATTCAGATGCTGAGAAAGAGGAAACTAATACCTTATTCTGGATAATTAAAATGAGAGCTGGGAGGAGATTTCAAATATCATAAAAAGAGAAGCAGTTGCTACTAGTAAGATTCTGAGGTCTGAGTGTTAGAGAACAGATCTCTGGTTATATAGTTTCTAACACAGCTATTTACACTAAGAAATATCTCTCTCTCACCATTTTTCACTTTGCTGAGAGTTCTCTTTCCTCATAGTTGGTTCACACTATTGCAGCTATTACAGGACCACTCTAATGTATTTAAAATACCGTAAATGCTGGTGTTCTACAATAGTTAACCTCAAATAGGCTCTGTAGGCTTAAAGCCAATGGAAATGAGTGCCCCAGACCACTGCTAAAAACTCATAGTAATGCTTCACTGTTCAGTGTCCTATGCAGTGCAGTGATAGGTTTAGTTGGGACATTGTGGAGTGGCATTTTCTATTGCCACCTTTTCAAGACGGATGTATCACTGTTTTGTGGGGGAAAGTGTCCCTGGGAATGTCTGAAGGACCTAGAGATCTGGGCTGTCCCCAGGTGTTCCATGCTCCAGGACTGTCCCAGCTACAAGATATCATTGATAAACTGAAGCAGAGAGTAATTTAACTGCCAGAGCCTAGAAGGAGCTGTGAGACCCTGCAACTCCTACATCCACAGCTCTTGGCTGAAATCTAAGCTCCCTATGGGCTGCATGACAAGGTCTCACAGCTCCCTTCCCACCAGCTGCTTCTGCTGTTGGGGATAAGACTTGGCTGTGAGATACTGCCATGGCTCTTGACTTCCAGTTCCACTGAATTCAGAATTGAGTGGGAGCTTCTTCAGATTTTTCAGCTTTCAGAACAAGAACATTGCTTATTTCTTCCTTTAATAGCATTAAAGCTGTTGGCTTATTCAGAAGAAAATGGCCTGTCAGGAGAACTTCCTGGAATAGGCCTTCCCCCCTCAAATTTTAATTAAAAGAAAATCCGTATGTTAAATTGTAATTGAACAGAGCAGCTACATGCTCTCTAGAAGGCTTGAAGAGTGCACACAGCCCTTGCTCTGCATGTTGAAAGGCACAGAGTAAGGTTCTTCCTTAAATTCGTATGTAAACCTTGCTTTAGAATCCTGGCCTAATAGCAGACTCTGGTTATTAAGGCCTAACTGCAAAATCAAAAATACAGGCTGCTCTTTTGAAGTCTCTTGAAGGAATACCTGACTTTTCCAGAGACTCAGAATATTGGATGAGATTCCTGAGTCTAAGTTACTGCATAGATATCAAATACTTGGGGTACTGATCTGTGAAAAACTACGTCTAGCACCGTAGGAGAGATCCCAACAGGGGGTAGACTCTGTGCTGGCAGAGTCAGTGGAAGATATGTTGCTCGCTGAGGCTCAGCTTCTTAACGTAGCAACAACTACTGTCATTGCAACAGGATCCTGACTTTGAGACCTGCCAAGAAAATGGAGGCAATAGTGATTATCTGTAAAGCCTGGCTTTATAAAGCCTCAGATTTCTCACAGGGAGAGTGTTGCTTGGTTGTTCTGCTCAACTGAAAAGGTGACACAAAACGCCCCTCTTTGCATTGCCTGGTGTTTATGTGCCAAACATCTGCAGGACCAGTGCCACGGATAACTCACCCAATTAGGCACGGATGCTGCAGCCACGCAGTGCAGCACAAGAACACCAGGAGGCAACCTCCATCACTCTGCTGCTTTCTGCACAGGGAGCTTCGTAAGCCCCTTGGAAAGTAGGTGAGGCAAGAGGACAATGTTGCAGCAGCTGGGCTCAGATCCATGAGACAGTGACCATTACCCTCAGGCTGCCAGTCTGGGATGCTCTTTAGACCGGCAGGACAAGCAAAACAGTTGTTTGTGCTGCAGGGCTTGCTCATGCCTGAATCCTGAGAAGCCACTTTTCCTCAGCAAAGGGAGAGCATGGAGTCCCCACGAGGCTGCTGCAGCTAGGAGAAGTGTCTGTCCCTCATTCTGCCTGTCTGTGGCAACCACAATAGCAGCAAGCCCAGCTTCCCAGCTCTTCCCACTGACAAGAAGAGCCTGGAAGCCTCTTTGGGCAAGATGCAGCAGCCAGCCTGCCCTGTTGAGGAGCCCTGAACCAGCTCTGGCTGGGATCAGACAAGAACCACAGGATGCAGGGGAATTCTGGGTATCATCAGCAGCCTGGTCAGCGAGTTCTTTTCCCTCTTTCTGGCAAAAAGAGCAGTCCCTTCACTCTGTGCTGTGTTTTGGTGATGCCAGTGCCGCTCAGTGTAAAAAAGTTCTGTCACCTGTATATGCCTGTGCCTGCATTGGTGTCTGCTCTTACTTGTACATCTCCATGCAACTGTGTCTTGTCTGTTCCTTATTAACATGCTGTCCTGTATATGATGTGTCCTAGAGCAGGGCAAGGCAATTACTTGTCCCCAGCAGTTGCTTGTGTGTAGTTGTCAATCGTGTGTTCTAGCTGGTTGAGAAATAACATCAATACACTCATGGTAAGTTCATACCGCTTCTCTTATCAGATGTGTGTTGTCAGGCCTCCTGTCAGGAGTTGGCATTACTTAGATGATATATGTCTCCTGGGGAAAGTAAAGTATTTTTTCCTCAATAGCAGGTGCATGGCTGTGTTTTGTTCCAATTTGGAGAGGGTCACCTTCCAAACTGCCATGTCTGGCTGGGAAGCCCGTGTCCTGTAGAAGACAGCTGTGCCCTGAGGTGGTTAAAAATCCTCAGGAGGAGGTTTGGAAAAGTACAAGGTGCTCTGAAGAGATATCACCACCATGGTTCTTTGTGTTGGCAGTCACAGTGGCCAGGATTCAATCCCCAAGGTAGCAGGTGTTGTGCATGCTCTGAAGGAGAGGCAGTTTTAAGGTGCTCTTGGATCCAGCCAAGGGGGAAGACAGCAATGCCCTAAAAAAGGTGTCAAAGCCCAAGTGAGGCATGGGGAGACTCTGGGAACAGGGAGGGGCATGGCAGGGATGCCTGAAAGCAGGTTCAGGGAGCCAGCAAGGGGCAGCCACAACCAGCCATGGCCAGGAACATGAAAAGGTGCTAGCAGAGTCTCTTCTCTGTGTCTCTCCAAGAGTGTGATACATTTTTCTCAACAATGAGCAAGCCTAACTTTTCATGTTTAAAAGGAACATGTAAATCCCCAAACCACCCCATAAATACAGTCCAGTTTCTGAGGTTACCTTATCAACCCTGTTCAGTTTACAACCACTCACAATCCTCCACACCTACAGAGACTTCTCTGTTCCGTTTTCAAAATAGGTGAGTAGTAAATTTCCTGTTTGTTTTACTAACAGAAGCTGACACAAATTACTTTTTCAGTGGCAAAAAGAAGCAGAATCCACTTTTCCAAAACACACTTTTTAAACTAGATCCTCCCACTCGAGTATTTGTTGCTAACTTCGCTGATCTTTGGCAGGTTGCAGTTCTCTCTCCAGCCTTTCAACAGGGTTAGTACAGGTTTTGCTCCTTTTTTTTGCAGGCTTGTGAAGAGTCCTTAATAAGTGCTAGTATTAGCTTACAGCTGCTGGTGACTGGTCAGCCTTTAGCAGATGAGATTGCTGGGTGGAGACTGCTGTGCTCCTGCCTGTTTTACAAACACAGGGTAGCAGGAGTCACTTAAAAAGTATAGTGCAACATCAGGGAACAACTATCAGTATTCATAGAGTTTATTGGTAACTAGGAGAAAGGGAGGAATCATCCAGCATCATATGATGAGCCAGCTCAGGGCTTTCACGTTTGGAAGAGCCCAGCACTGGGAGAGCAGTAGGAGGAATTTCAGTGGGTGCCAGGTCCAGATCCTCTCCTGAGCTCAGAGGTCAAAGGATACATTAAAAAGAATATGTCAGGCTTTGGAAAGGTAGCAGAATTAGGTGCTTGAGGAACTGATTAAGAAGTCTTGCTCACGGGCCAGTTTCAGAGGTGGCAAATACCAGGCGTAGTGGATTGCCAGCCAGCCATGCTGTGGGTGGCAGAAAGGTGCCAGCCCCAGGGTGTGGTGAGCTAGGGCTGAGAAGTGTGGAAGAAGGAATGCAAATGCTCAGCTGACAAAATAAAGTGGGTGTCTGGTGATGGGTCTCCAGCCTGAAGTCACCCCAGGCTTTGCTGAGGCATGCCACAGCAAGTCACTAAGAGAGCCCATGTGCCTGGTAGTGACAGGGCTCTGTGGCTCAGGATGTCCCAAACCAGCTCTAGATGGTGCTGTATCCTGACCGCTACTGTCCCCGGAAGAGATCAGTCATTTCTCTGCTGGCATGCTCACCTCTAGGTGCAAGAAGTCACAGCAACCTAAGAAACAGCTCATCAGAGCAACATCCAAGGTAGCAGCTTGAAGCCAGCTGTGCTTGTGCTGACTAAGAAAGGGCTGAGGATCCATCCCAAGCCATCATTTCTATTGGCTGTGACTACCTCTGCGGTCCCCTTCTGCAAAACACAGCAGAAATAACAGCAAACGGCTAGCTCAGACGTAGGAAAAGTCCATATATGTGTATGCACACATATTCCTGTCGTATGCCAAACCAACCAGGTTGTTCAGATATATGTGGAGTTCACAAAGCCAAGCAAGCTTTGAAATCACGTACCAAGATTCCTGGGACAAATGAAAGAGCAGAGCTTTTTCTCACTTTCCTACAGAACAGACAACTGTTAGGGCAAAGCGAGATGTCAAGTCTTTCTGAATCCTTTCAGGAACACAGCCTCTTCTGTCTGAAAGGGTATTATCCTATACAAGCCCAGAAGAGGCCATGCCACCACTCTGCAGTCTACAATATGTGGATATGCAGGCAAAGGCAGTGAAAGTCCTGTAGCACCAGAGTCTGATTCCTGAGCTGCTCACTAGATCACATTTAGATATGTGACTGGGAGTTTGCCTTCAAAAGAGGCAAACAGAGATGGAAGGAGATTAGTAACGTTGAGCCCATGTTTAGGCTTTGCAAGAACAGCAAAAGTAGAGGGGAAGTGCACAGAACAGAACTGAAAGTGCCACCTTGCCTACCTTATCTATATGCTGGACATGCTTGTTAAAAGGCCTTTCCAGCTCTGATTTTGCCATGTAAATTTGGCAGGACTTGTGAGAGAGGGCTCTCAGGAATGAAAATCTCAGGATCTATGTTGCATGCCACTCTGGTATTCCACACCCAGATTCTCATTTATTCTCCATTTAGACCTATCTTAGCTTTTCTGTTAAGATTCTCTACTCCCCTGCCTCTCCAGAATTACTGCCAACTGTCTCCTGTCCTAGGATACCTGGATGCCTTTCAGTGGTTCCTGGGTAGCTCTGGACATCCTCTGCCCCTTTTTGCATACTATAGTAGTCATCTCTGTTTACACAGCAGTTTTCAAACCAGGAGAGAAAAAATAGGTCAGGAGAGGAGCAGAGCAGCACTGTCAAAAAAACCTGAGACACCCCAGGCAAGAGAAACACCACATAGAGGCTCCACTAAAAGAGATGGCTAAGTACTGAGAGGCACATGGAACCTGTGGAGCATGACCAGTTGGGCAAGCTGGAAGGTGAGTACAAAGACCTCTGGCATAAGTAACTTAGGAGTGTGGAGTTTCTTCCTGGGGGTGAGCTATGCAACCAAGAACTTCCTTCTTTCTGTTCTTCCCTTTGTCTGTGTTACTGCCTTCATCTCTAAGTCAAACATCTGGTGTCACCTACTGGTTTGTGTTCTCTTTGATAACACTTGCTACTTGGTGATCCCCTGACTTTCTGCCTCAGTTTCCCTACTGGTGAATGTGATTTTCCCACAGTCTACATCAGAGTAGGGGACAGCCAAAATTACTGAACCTTTGCCCTTTGCCTTGTTCTTTCACCTAATGTGATGAGCTGCCCTGTCTTGGAAGGACATGGCATGGTAGTTCTCTGTCAAGATCATATAGCACCACTAGGCATCTAGGAAGGCAAAAAAAAAGGGGGAAGTTACAGATGAGACCGAACTAGCTTCTCACCTGTCCTGTTTACTGTCCCACTCTCTCACCGCCTGCTGTCGTGCAGTGTCACCCTGGGGAAGCACACTCTGCACCTCTGGGCATAAAGCACCTACTGCAAAAAAAGTCTGAATCTGTTCAGGGCTACCACAACAAATACTAATGGCAGCAGCTCAGGCTTTGGGAGTGGATAAAAGTTAAACAGTTTGTAGGAATGGCTGGTGAAGCAGTCTGGACTTTGCTCCTGCAGAAGGAGGCAAAATGTCTATATAACATTGTGTATGTCAACATTCACGTTGAGGGAGGGAGCTGACCTCTGGAAAGCTGAGTTGGGACAGTTAAAACACACTTTAATCCTGTTAAACTCCTGTGAGCATTGAGGCCCTCAAAAGGAAAACAGAAGGATGGAATCCCCATTCCTGGCTTGCAAATACTGATACAAACTGTACATGAGGGAGTTCTGTCCCAGGACCTTGGGCTGAGTGTGAGAGATCTTCCACTGGGGAACTTGTGTTGCTGCCTTAGCTTAGCTTGGTGCTGCTTCTTAGTCTGCAGTACCAGGCTTTGTCCTAGAGGTCTAAGAACATGGGGCAGTCATGACTGGTGTCTTTCTAGATCTGCTTTAGATCTAGCTGCCATACAGAGAGGCTAAGATAGCTCTCTGGTCTAGCTCTCTATTCCCAGCATTCTCATTGCCATTTCTGCTCCCTCTACCTGTGTTATCTCCCTCTCTTCATCTCTCTAGACTATGAGGGAAAGAAGTACCTGTATTTTTGTTGTATATCTCATGATAGTCCTACCCTAGGTTCTCTGTAACGTTACTAACAGCAGCAAGTTGGAGCTATAAATATCTGAGCACACTTAATAGCCACTGAGTAATTGCAACAGTGGTTTAGATGCATGAGGTACTTTAGAGTACAGATACATCCTTGTCTTACTTGCTCTACCCAGATAACACCCATGTGTAGTTCTGTTGATTCTATAGTTTAGCTATTTGTGATTTCTGTCAGAGTCATGCCCACAATCTAACTAAATATTTATTTCCTTTACTCTTAGATTTGCTTGAATCCTTTCCTATCTTTAATCAATTAAGGATTTTTTGGTGCTATGAATTTAGATAATGCACTAAAAGATTAACAAAATTTGACATAGTCAGACCTCATCTACTTAATCTGCAAGTATTGCAAAAGCCAACTTCCCCAAGGCAAGCAGCACTTTAAGTAAGGGAGGCCAGTCAGCACTAGCTTTGACATGATAAGCATTCAGAATGGAAAAGGCAAGATGAGATTATTTTTTTTTTTGCCTAGGATGGTGAATTTGTATATGCAGCACATTCAGCACATGTACACATCTGTCCAGGGTGTGTCTTTTAGAACAGTGTATTGGGGTTTTTGGAAAATAAGAGCTAGGATATATCTGTCATGCACCGTGACTGATATTGCTATTGTCTGCATTGATCTTACAGCTGCTTTTGTACAGAGAGCATTGGGATCTGTTTCTTGCTGTATTCCGTAGAGAAAGCAATAGTACTGATCAGAATGTAATTTGTCCTGCACATATTTCTCATGCACTCTCTTGCTGGCTCAAGTCCCTGAAATATTTCACAAACTTCATGAAATTCAGCATGAGGCAGGATTTAAAAACAACCTGGATTCTCAGGGCAATGAAAACAGCATCCTAAGGAAAGCAGTGGAGAAACAAATCTGAAATTTTTGTGTCCAGCAGTTCTGCTAGACAAAGCCACATCTGAGATGATCAAGTGCTGGCAAGTCAGCCCATGTGAAAAGCTGGGACTAAGGCGGAACCCTCAGCATCCCCTTCATACAGATGTTTTTGTGATGTTGTTGCTCAGGTTGTAGGAAGATGGGAAGAAGAAACCAGGACCTCCAGTAGAGGGTGGAACTCATAGTTCTCAGCAAACTCTTATTCACTCTGTGTGCTGGGGCACATGCGGGACATGTCTAGTCTGACCAAAACCCGTAGGAAAGGAACAATGTTCAAATCAGCTGCAAATGAGAATTACGCTTTTCAACAGGGCTCCTCAAAGCCTAACTTTCTTCTATGTCCTTTTCCCCATGCCCAGGACAGTGTCATTGCCTCTCCTGTTCTTCAACACTATAGTAACAGATGGATCAGAGGCTCCAAGGCAGCAGGGGTTCAGGAGCAAGAGCAAAGACCCCAAACCTGTGCTAAATCCTGCGTAAGATCTGAAATATGACCTGGTTTGCTCTTGTCTTCCTATCACAGTGTACCAAGGCAAGGCCTATAGCATTATTTGTTTAATGTCACCTAGGAAAAGCAATAGGGCTTCATAGCTTGGTGCCTGATGAAGCTTTATGCTGGGGTAATGCTTTTGTTGTCTTTCTGTGAAGACCATGTGCTTTAATCAGGAGCAAAGGCTGACAGTTTACAAGGCAAATGCTGCCCTGTCGACCGGCAGCAGAAAGCCCTGCTGGCACCCATGGACCTGCAGAGCAGTGCAGTGAGACAAAAATACTGTGCGTAACGCCAGGCTCCCCTCAGGTTTGCTATCAGTATCTGTCTTTAAAAACCAAGCCCCTGGCCACTGTTTTCTACCCCTGTACTGTCAGAAATCTACTTCAGTAACAGTATGATCTAGACCAACTGGATCAGTGAAATTACGCCATTAAAAAATACTCCCAGCTGGGGGAGGGGATACAACAGGCTGAGGTTCAAAAAGGCCCAGAAGGAGCCCAGAAGACTTGCTTCAGGAATGGGCTAGAGGAAAGCCAGAGCCTCCAGTCACATGCTGTAGTTGGCAGATGTGGTTCCTCCCCGTAACTCGAGTCGGTGTCTTATTTCTGTGTTGTAGGGATGTGCTTAGGCACAGGGGGCAGAGAAGTGATTTTCCATTTCATTAAGTTTGGGAGGAGCAGCAACGTTTCCCAAAATCACCAGCATGAAGCCATCTATCACCTCTGTCTGAGGAGCAGCTGAGCAACTGAAACTAACTGCCAGGAGTAACCTGAACCTTTGTGTTCCTTTAGCAAGTGCACCTCCTGCATCACTGTGCAGGCACTATGTGGAGCAGCAAGTTCATGACTCAGAAAATGCTCACCTCTGCCCCTAAGCACAACAACTTTTTTTTCTCACTTGTCCCAGGCACATGATGAGAGGGTTGTCACTGCAGCACATTGGGGGACAGTGAGCATTCAGGTTTGAAATACACTCAGAAACAGGCACGTGTGTGCTTGTTGAAATACTAGGGCAAAAGTCTTAAATGTAGGCAGATTTTCCTCAGAAAAGGAAGTTAAATCACAAATGAAACATGAACTCAAGTCTGCCTCTGACCCTTAGAGTGACTAAAGATAACATCCTTATTCAGCAAGCCTGATCCTTGGACATAGCTATGGCAAAACTTGCTCTCCTGAAGGATCTCGAAGGCTATTTAATTTCCTTCATAAACCCACCTGCTCTGGATTCCTCTCAGCCCTTTAGGGCAATGCAGCTGCATGAGATGAGTGCCTTCTGTCCAGTGCCTGGGGGGAGGTGGGTATCAAAAAAGGGACAGGTGAACCTTAGGAGTTTTTATTACTGCTATTGATTGAGTAGCTAGAGGTATGCTTTGGCTTAGCTGAGCCTCAAATAGATCTAGCAAGACTTGTTGCTAGAAAACAGCAATGCTGTACAGAACAGGTCTGTGACTGGTGGAGTCCCTCAGGGGTCGGTACTGGGACCAGTACTATTCAGTATTTTCATCAACGACCTGGATGAGGGAACAGAGTGTGCCCTCAGCAAGTTTGCTGGTGACACTAAAATGGGAGGAGTGGCTGACACACCAGAAGGCTGTGCTGCCATTCAGTGAGACCTGGACAGGCTGGAGAGTTGGGCAGGGAGAAACTTGATGAAATCCAACAAAGGCAAGTGTAGAGTCTTGCATCTGGGGAAGAACAACCCCATGTACCAGTACAGGTTGGGGGCTGACCTGCTGCAGAGCAGTGTAGGAGAAAGGGACCTGGGAGTCATGGTAGACAGGAGGATGACCATGAGCCAGCAGTGTGCCCTTGTAGCCAAGAAGGCCAATGGCATCCTGGGGTGTATTAGAAAGGGTGTGGTTAGTAGGTCAAGGGAGGTTCTCCTCCCCCTCTATTCTGCCTTGGTGAGGCCACATCTGGAATACTGTGTCCAGTTCTGGGCCCCTCAATTCAAGGACAGGGAACTGCTTGAAAGAGTCCAGCACAGAGCCACAGCGATGATGAAGGGAGTGGAACATCTCCCTTATGAGGAAAGGCTGAGGGAGCTGGGTCTCTTTAGCTTGGAGGAGACTGAGGGGCGACCTCATCAATGTTTACAAATATGTTAAGGGTGAGTGTCTGGAGGACACAGCCAGGCTTTTTTCAGTGATGTCCAGTGATAGGACAAGGAGCAATGGGTGCAAACTGGAACACAGAAGGTTCCGCGTAAACATCAGAAAAAGCTTCTTTCCTGTGAGAGTGACAGAGCACTGGAACAGGCTGCCCAGAGAGGCTGTGGAGTCTCCTTCACTGGAGACATTCAAAACCCGTCTGGACACCTTCCTGTGTGATATGCTCTGGGTGACCCTGCTCTGGCAGGGGGGTTGGACTGCATGATCTTTCAAGGTCCCTTCCAACCCCAAAGATTCTGTGATTCTGTGAACTGCAGAGTAGTCAAACTGGAGGCAGTTAATATGGTGACTTGACTGCACTTATATAAATCATGTTTATAAACTACAGAAGCAGGCCTTTCCTGCATTCACAACACCATAGGAGTCAGGGGAGAGCAAGCTTATTTATAAAGACAATAGTGCTTGGAAACAGGAGGCTGAGAAGAAACCTTGACAACAAGCTGAAGGAAATCCGATCTTCCTGCTTTCACACATTCTCCTAGCTGGGAACACATGGCAGTGCAGAGAGGCAGCCCAATGGACAACGGGCAACTCCAGTGGGCTGCTGGGACCCCTTGGACCCAGTGCGGAAACACCTGAGGAGCACACAGCCTTTGAAGGTGTGAGATTGGTGTGGCAGAGACGCCCTTGGGAGTGGTTCCCAGCACAGCCTCTGCCCTCAGTTGACTCAGCTGGACTTGAACCGTCCCCTGGGTGTGATGGCCTTTCCAGAAGGTGGAGGGGAGGGAGAGGGTATTGCCTCTCGCCCCCCAGCCGTACTCCTCTGTACCAGGAATATGCAGGGGCCGCGGACAACTTACTGGGCACCTCGTGTCCGACGCCCGTTCCCCCCTTCGGTGGTTTCCAAGGGCAGAACAAGGGTGTTTTCCCTTCTGCTCCTCCTCTCCCCGCCCCACGAGGGAGCGCAGCAGCGCGGGGCAGCCGCACCACACCGGCGCTCGGGGCCTCCGCCGCCCGGCACATCCAGCTGCCCCTGCGCGCCCGCGCAGCCGGGGGCGGCCCGGGGGGCGGCCCGGGAGGGGGCACGGCCCGGGGGGCAGCGCAGCCGCGGGCCGCGCCGGCCGGGACAGCGGGGCTTTATCGCCACCGTCGCTGCCTTCGCCTGTGTCCCGGCGGGGTGTGCGTGAGAGCGCCGGGCACTCCCCGCGCCGCTTTATGTAACCCGCACCCGGTTATAAAACCGCCGAGGCAGCGCTGCCGCCGCCACAGCATCGCCGGGAGCGCCGCGGCACCGCGAGGTAACGGCGCGGGGAGTGGCCGAGCCCAGCCGAGCCCTTCGGCGCCGCTCCCGGCTCGGCTCGGTTCGGTTCGGCTTGGCTTGACTTGGCTTATCCCATCTCATCCCGGGCGCGGGGCTGCCGGTTTGGGGGGCAAAGCGGAGCGCGGCCGGGGCGGGGAGCGGCTCCGACTTAGTAGCGGAACGGGCCCGTGGAGCCAGGGTGGAGTCGAGGGAGAACGAGGTGCTTGTGAAGTGCTGCTGCTTGGTCCAACCTGTAGCCTCTGCTAAGCTTTTCTCATCCTCCTGCCATCCTTGCACATACCCGCAGCAGTGGATTAGCTTGCCAGTGCTAATCAGTAACTTTGCCAATTAAAAGGTTTATGGTGTAATAAGCTACAGAACCTATTGAGAGCAGATGTGAGATACAAAAGACAGTGAAATGTTCAAAAGTCTAACCAGGTCTTTGCCCCTGGTGTCACTGTCATCTTGACTTTTTTTTTTTTTCTTCTGATCTGTTGTGCAACCTTTCAAGCATATAAGCCTTCTCTTGCTGATGTAACCAGCATATCCTTTCTTGTTTCCCATAAGCAAGGCTTTCCCAGGGCTGACCAGTCTTAGAGTTCAGGATGTGTCGAAGCTAAGCAACCCTTCCTTCTTCCCACCAATTTGATTTTACTTCTACAGGCAGGAAACTTCTGCAACTTCGTGAGCTTTAAGTGATAGGCAGAGAGGAAAGAGTGATTCCTGTTTCTTTTAAGTCTGGCTCTTGTATTTCCAGGTTTTTAAAAGTATGACTGACTCTTCCCTGAGAAGTTCACTACTTCTGCAGTGATGGATATTATTGGTCCTACTGATTATCACCCTCTCAGTCCTGGGAGGAAAGAAGTGTAGATGGTGGGTAAAGAGTGACTGGTGAGATACATCTGCCTTTCCACCGAACTCCAGTAACCAGCAGTGGATGTCTGTCTGTCTTTGTGGACAGTTCTCATGCCTTGCTCTCTTAGCCAATGACTGCCTTGGCTTTCTGCAACATCACAGTAAATTTTTAGCTTTACAACAAACACCTTCCTGCCAGCAGCTAGAAGGGAAGTAAATGATTACACTAACTTGTGTTAGTCTAACCTGTCATGTTCAATTTCTGAAAGGGGCATGTACTAATTCCTTGTTGTAGTTCATGGGAAGGTGACAGGAAGGTTTACTGTGTAGGGGGAACCTGGCTAAAAGGCAGAGTATAAGTTGTGCTCAGGCCTTGCACAGGCTGCAGAACTTGGTCACTGAAACGTTTCCAAGTTCTTCACATGCAACATCACAGCAAGAACTGTAAACTTTTTTTTTTTATGATCCAAATTTGGTCTCCATCAGTTCCAGCAACGCTTGTAAAAAGAGCTCTTCTGCTATGAGTAATAAGTGAGTAAATATTAATGGTGATACCCATATTGATATATTTCCTACTATGTATGCTTGATGCATGGATAGGGAGAACAGTTCCTTCCCTTCACTGTTCACGTGTCCTCCCTTTCAGGTTCTCCTATCCTGAGTTGCAGAAGCAGTTTATCTGCTTGAACCAGAATGCTTTATAACTTTGCCTGCGGTTACAAATAGAAACCATATTTAATTTTCCTTAATGTACCAGTTTGTACCATGTTTTTCCTTGCTGTGAGGTGTCCCAGATCCCTCTCTCTGTGGGAGGGGAAACTCCTACTGTTCCTCAGGGTAAATAGTGCCTACAGACAAATCCGAATTTCTCTTTGTTGTAGTTGTGCGGTATCTTCATACTGGTATGCCTGAAACATCATAAGCAACACATGTAATTGCTATTTTAATCACAGTGGCATCTCTGAAACAAACTTGTGCCAGCAGACAAGGTGCATGTGGCTGTCCTTCATTTTCATAAGCACAACCATTTTTCTTCCACTGGTTTTTCATACAGGTTCATCAGTAGGTTTTCTCTTCAGGCTTTGTGGGTGTGTGAGGGAAAGCAAGCACATTACAGCTGAAGGAGGGGATCTTGAGTCTCTTTAGCTTCAGTGGTAGCAGTTTGCATTTGTAGTTCCCACTGTGTTGAACAAGATGGTGACCATCACAAATGAGCTTGGTTTATACCTCATTAGATGTTCTTTTATCTAACATCACTTCAAGAACCTGTTTCATTCTTAAAGGCTATATGTATTGTTCTAAGTCTGTGGGTTTCCATGCCTTTGGGAACTACTGGATGTCTTCCAGTGTGGATGTCCATCCTTTTGGAAACTTGGCACTTGTGAGGATTGGTGTGGTGTGTGTGAACTTGCTTTTTCAAGACACTTCCTGCAGAAATTTTTGCTTGTGTGTCTCCTTCCCTGAGTGTTTTTTTCTTGTCTCAACAGATGGGAACTGCTCCAAACAGTGACCTGAAAAAACTCCATGCAGTGGAGCTTGACTTGTGTAACAAGGACATGATGGCAGACACATTCGATCACAGCATTATTTCTGTTGGAGAAGAGGAAGGAGTGGGCAATTTCCAACGTTCTGTTCCAACACAAGAGTCCCTCCGATTGCCTCGGGGCTCTGTTGTGAGTTTCCATAACATCCAGTACTCTGTTAAGCAATCCAGTGGATTCCTGTGTAAACGGAAAACTATGGAAAAGAAGATCCTTCATAATGTTTAGTAAGTTCTTGCTTAAATAAAATACCAGAGGGTAGGAATTAATCTGCTATTGTGAATTGGTGACTTCAGTATCACCCTCCAGATCCAGCTGTGCAGGTGAAGAAACAACTACCCTCCTGCCAGTCTGCAGTTCATTGTGAGCACTTCATAATTTGCTTTTAGGCAAACTAGGCAAAAATGTCTGTCTTCTGTAGATTGCTTTTTTAGATGCCCAGCTCTGGTCCTGTTCTGACTTGCAGCCTGAGGCAAGAAGGGAAAAATGTGTATTGATTTAAGATTTAAGGAGAAGGTTTTGATAATCTCTGAAGTTTTTCTTTCAACAGCATTTTGTTCACAATTTAACTGTATTTTAAGCTCCATGTGAATAGCCCTTCATTTGGAAATAACTCTTTCCTTCTTCCAGTGGCATTATGAAGCCAGGCTTGAATGCTATCCTCGGGCCAACAGGGAGCGGGAAGTCTTCGTGAGTACTTTCTTATGCTCCTTCACCTGGACAGTCAACTGTGCACAGAGGATTTGGGACTCTGTGGGTTGGGGAAGATGTAAGGGATCCATAACCTCACATCTTTGCATGCATGTTAGAAACCTGGTGATGCAGTCTGCTCTGGTGTCCCTCTGTGGTTGGCTTTGCTGGAGCTCTTGCCCACCAGTGGTGTCACACCCCTCATCTGCTCCAACTGGTTGTCCATATTACTTCAGTCACCTTTAGTGGTGGCCTGAGTTCAGATACCAGGCTGAACTGAGATGACTGGAGCTCAGGTATAGGCTCTGTTCAAGACCTGTCATGGGGTGGGGAGCAGGGGGAGGGCAAGCTCCATTGGAAATTAGGAGGGATGTTGTCCCCTGTGATGTCACTGCAGCAAGACAGAAATATGGTGTAATATAAGTATGTAGGATGCTCTGGATCCTCACCCTGGCTTGGCCATGGCCTGGTGGTGGGGGTGCACTTGTGCTTGAGATCTTTGAATGAAAGCACAGAGAAATACCATTTGGAGTATCTCCAGTCTGTGCCGATGCTGTTTTCTCTCCTGTATAACCATGGTACAAGAGTTCTTTGTCACGCTCTGCCTTTGAGAATGGCAGAAACTGGCAAATATGACCAGCATTCACACTGGTTTGTCTGTGGTGACCTTTGATCTCCCTCTCTAAGGAGACTGACTGCTGGCTAATCAGGAGGCTTTCAAGCACAGCACTTCATCAGGACAGTGTTTACTTAGCCAGCAGACAGGCTAGCCTCTGCATTGGCAGTAAGGAGAATCCAGTGATATGTTAAAACAAAATTTCTTTATAGAATTAATCTTACCTCTAGTCTTGTTTATACCCATTTGGATTAATTTCCTTGAGATCAAAGCGGGTACTTCTGTGGTCTCCCGGCTGGAGAGCAGACTGCAGCTGCTCGGCAGGGTCCTTTTGCTTGTGTACACTTGAGGTTAGCTGTTAATATGGAGGCTGAGTCAGTGTCTGTAGGGGGTTGACTGCTGTGAATTGTGAGGGTCTCTGTGCTGTAATAGTGCTGTGGCACACCTTGCACTGGAAAGCCTGTCCACCAGCCTCAACACCAGCCTGTCTGTACAAAGAGCTAAAGCCACCCAAGTGGAGGAAGCCCCTTTCTGTGCCCTTTGGTTTGCGCCAGGCTGTGAGCAAGCTGTAACTGCAGTCCTGGCTGGTGGTATTTATCCAGTCAAAGGCAAAAGCAGCTGTTACTGCAAAACCTAATGTCTGGTGCTTTTCTGAAGTCTCCTAGATGTGCTGGCTGCCAGAAAGGACCCAGCAGGCCTGTCTGGAGAAGTGCTTATAGATGGCATCCCACAGCCTCCAAATTTCAAGTGCATCTCAGGATATGTTGTGCAGGTGAGCAAATGCTTTCAGTGGAGGCTTGGAAGCCCTTGTGAGGGAATTCTGTGTCATCATAAGCAAAGCATGAACCGTTAGGTTAGGTAATATTCAGTCATCCTTACAGAGTCTAATCTGATAACTCAGATGTTACAGTATTGAGTATTTTTCTGCGATATGGAAGACAGAGGATCAGACTGTCACTCCAATCAAGTTCAGGAGGTTTTTGTCTTTCTAAAACCACAGAGATGCACAAGCCACTGGGCTTACTGTGGCTTCTTTGGGCTCTGCACTGAAGTTCCAGTGAGGGTTAAAAATAAAAAACCAAACCTGAGGAAAAAAAAACAACAACCCACAACACCCAAAATCTCTTGTTGCAAAAGTAGAAGGAGCAGTTTTGGCTGGCAGAAGCACCTTCAAGCTATCAGACAATAATTCTAGGAAGTAAATAGATCCCTGCTGTTCTTCCTTTGATTCTGGCTGGCTGGGACAGAGCTTCATTCCACTCAGAGACAGGAACAGCCTGCTGAATCTGCGGAAGTGGGTGGAGGCCTGGACCAATAATAGACCCTCAAAGCCCTGGGGTAGCTGAGGAGAAGGAGATTCTTGGCAGCAATAAGAGCAGCCAAATCTGGACACCATCCAGGTTTCTGACTGCAGGCAGATGTGAATTAGGCAGCTTTTCTGAAAGCTGCCAGCTGAGGGGTGCTGGGAGGATGCATTTCATGAGACTGCTGAGTCTTGATCCTGCAAGTCAAAGAGCCTCAAATTCTCAGTGTTTCATGAATAGCTGGGAGGTTTCTTGCAAGTGGTCCCAGTTTGAGACATTTGTCTCTAAAGTGTCTAAAGCAACCAATCTTAACCTTGAAATGATAGGCAACTAGGTGAGGAATTAAATGGTCTCTGTCCCCTCCCACCCCTGTGCAGCACTTCCTGGATCAATAAAGATGGCCCAAAGACTAAAAACAACACTTAAGACCTAAGTATACATAAATACATACATACTTAGTCAGTTTTATGCAGATGGGCGTACAGACCTGCTAAGTCCTGTGTTATCCCTATAAAACTGCTGGTGGTCTCTCCGCTCGTGTCTTGTAAGTGAGGGTGTTGTGCCACACTTAGTTACTTTTGCAGGAATCTGCTTCCCTGCAGGGTAGGAGCTGTGTCTTGCAAAAGGGCACTGGATTTGAAGGGTGCCTGATAAGCAGGCATGTTTCTCAGCAGCTGCCTAGTGTTGCAGCCCTTCTTGCATCATATGGTGGGATGCAGAATTGGCTTGAATATCAAAGCATGGGTGATGGAGAGGCATGAAGCTCTGGATGGACCTGATGTCAACTCTGGCTCATGGTTGTTACAGATTGGTGTAAGCTGCCCAGATGTTTGTCAACTGGATAGATTTGCTTACTTGAAACGCACACAACTGTTGAAGCTTTTCTAAAGGTTTAGACCTGAGAATAAAGTATTATGCTCAAGGATTTTAAATAGTTGACACATGGAAAAAATCAGGATTCTCTGAGAAGCTGCTGCCAGTGAGGAGCTGAGGAGAGCTCCTTGTTGGCAGCTGAACTGGGCAGGTGCTCTGGACCACAGCAAGATATGGCTTGTTACTGGGAAGTTGACTTGAGTCACTCCCCGAGTGTCTCTACCCTGAATGCTGAGCACTGGCAATGTCTATTGGCTTCAGCTGGACTGGCAGGATTTTAACTCCTTAAAAACCACTACCTGCTATGCCTCCCTTTGCCTGGTTAGGAAAATGCATGTGCAGTACAAAATGGTACTGTCTGTACTTGGAGTCCTGAGCCTGAAAGTAGGCTGAGGTGGTGCTTGTTATAAGCTCAAAGCCTGCAGAATTCCATTCTCCCCTTGACTGCTACTGAGTGACCTTGAATTTTGTGTCATAGAAATTTTGAAGGAGGGGTTGTTCCTCAGTCCAGTTTCTACTGTTCACAAACAGCTTATCCAGCAATTGCCACTACAGGGACTCTGGTGCCCAGCCAGGTAGCTACAAAGGGGGCTGTCCAACTGTCCATTTGTATTGGTTTCAGGATGATGTTGTCATGGGCACAATGACGGTGAGGGAGAACCTGCACTTCTCTGCTGCCCTGCGACTCCCCAGTTCCATCAGCGTTAAAGAGAAGGAAGAAAGAGTCACCCAGATAATCAGCGAGCTGGGATTAAGCAAAGTGGCTGATGCTAAGGTGAGCAGTGAGAATATGTTTCTCAGGAATTGTACTGCCTCTGCAAACTGAACTGCTGGACTCTGGGCAGCACAATGTACACAGTGCAGCTACACTAAGCAAAGCAGGAACCTGACTAAACTATCCTGCCTGCAAGAAATCAGTTTCCAGCTCAGGAGGTGACTTGGAAAGAAGTATGAGTATTTGCTACTAAAATGAGAAGATTTTGGCCCATGTACAGCATGTTGTGTAAGTTCAGAGGTGAAAAAGTCACCTAGTCATTGCACCTTGGAAAGTGCTCAGTCACTTCCTGACTTTGTAGGACAAGACAGGGAAATTGTTTTTACAGTGCTGAAAGCTGTGAGGGATGGAAAGCTGGCTCTAATGGAGAAGTTCTCTGCAGAGCTTGTTCATTACAGCAGCATTTTTGCTCTTACTTTACTTTAAATTTACTTACTCTACTCTTACTTGAGCAGCAGGCAAACTACCAAATGACATCCCTGAACACCAATGCCACCTCTGACTGCTGTGGCCTCATTCTGGCTCTTCCTTGTCAGTGTCAGCGTTGTTCCCTGAAGTCATAAGGTGCCTGGTATCTCTGAAAAACAGACTCTGCTTGCTGCTGCACAGTTCCTCACACCGAGTCAGACCCATAATCTGCTGTTAGCCCTGGAGTTTACTAAAGGGACTCTGAAAATGAGAAGGGCTACTGGGTGTGGAGAGCCCTGAACTCCAGAGCTTGCACTGACTAGGTCTTGTTGCAAATACCTTATTTCTTCTGCTTGTAGGTAGGAACTGAATTGATCCGAGGAGTGTCTGGAGGGGAACGGAAGAGAACCAACATTGGGATGGAGCTCATTACAGAGCCACCAGTCCTTTTTCTTGATGAGCCAACAACCGGCCTTGATGCCAGCACAGCCAATGCAGTCCTCATCCTCTTGAAGAAGTAAGAGTTAGCTCTTCAGAGCTCTGCTGCAATTTTGTTGTCAGCTCATTAGTCAAAAAGGAATGCTGTTAGGACTGAGTAGCTACAGTGCTCTTTTTTTATTTAAAAAAAACCAAGCCAACAACAAAACTGTAGCAATTATTTGTTTGGGTCTTTTCCAAAGCCCTTTGAAGTTCATGGGAATCTTTCCACAACAAGCATTGGATTGGAGCCCAAAAACAGATGTAGCTTGGACAGCTTTACTTTGCCACAGAGAGGGGTGGACTGGGAGGTCAGGCCTTGTAATCATAATTTCTTGGCCTTCCAGCTGAGTCTATTACAAAGTCTCTTCCTCCACTCTAGGAACAGCCTTGAACTCAAATCAGACTTAACCTGCAGATTTACCCTCAGTGTTTATGGTCATCTCCTGTATATTAGAGATGAACTGTCTTCTGTTACAAAGAGTACCAAACAAGGTTTATTTAGTGAGAACAAGTTCCTAACTCTCTTCCTAGGTTTATTGCATGTTGTCTTGTTTTGCCTGGGGAGGTGTTTTGCTCTGCTATTTTTCCATAGAGGTCTTTGATTGGCCAAGATACTTGGGCATCAGTGATAAAGCACTGGAAGGAGCATCTGACAAACCTGAAGCTAGTTTTGACTTTTCTAGAGTGAATTTTCAGCAGAAGAGCTAAGAAATCTCAGTTGAACAGTCTTCCACAGTCTATGTGAAGCTTGGTACTGTCATTGAGTGCAATAGGACTGTTCCAGTAAGTCAAGTTGAAGCCTAGTATAGAAAACATCTAAGGAGTGTTTATACACAGCTGTGGCCTCAGCCTTTGCTAAGTACAAACAGCATTGAGCTTTGTCTACCTGGACTGCAATGATGGTCTCTTGTAAGGAGGGGTGCTGTCGAAGGGGGAACTACAGCTTTTCTGGGTTGAGACCCTGAGAAGTTGACTAGTATTTGTCTTTGATTTGGATGCTTGCTTTTTGCTTGGGGTGACATGACCTTTCTGAAATGCAGAATGTGGCGTATTTTGAGAGATGTTTTGGTTCTATTTCAGACTCTCAAGAAGAGGGCGAACCATCATATTTTCCATCCATCAGCCCCGCTATTCCATATTCAAGCTGTTTGACAGTCTGACATTATTAGCTTTGGGAAAGGTGCTGTACCATGGTCCTGCAAAGGAGGCCCTGGAGTACTTTAGCTCTATTGGTAAGTCTTCTGTGCCACGAGCAAGGGCAAGTGGCTAATGAGTTTAATCTGTGGGTAGATTCTTACCCTAGCACTGGATTACAGTCCTGTGCTCTTTTATCACTAGGATACTAGAGGCTTTACAAATACAGTCTGAACAGCATTATGATAGAACAGGAGAAAAACAAAATGATAAACCAAAAACATGTTTCAGACAACAAAGAGCACAGCTCTCTCCTGCCTTTGTTTTGCCTTGTATCAGAACAAAACCCCAGAATCACTTGGACATGTAATAGCACGATGCACAACAGACAAGATGATGCCTGTTGTTCTGCCAGGCCTAGGCAGCAGACCCAGGTGTTTTGAACCACAAACTGCAGACTGGCAGCAATCTGTAGGGGCTGATCCAAGCATCTGCTCTAGTCTGAATGCAGGTGGGTGACTGAGAAGACCAAATCATGGTGTGTCTTTAGATAATTGTGCTGTGGGGTGGCTGTCCCATCTCCAAGTAGGCAGGATGAGGGTTTCTGACTCTTAATGGACAGCGAATGGAGTGAATTTCCAGTCTAGTCTAGATGCAGCCATGGACACTTTGGATTGCAAACTTTCCCTGGTTTTCAGGGAGGAGTTTTGACCAATCTCACTACTTCTGCTCCTCTTAGTATCCCACCTCACCTCCTCTCTCACAGGAATGCTGTAGATAAAGCATCCTTGCACTTATGTTTTTTTACTCCCTCATCCCATAGCTAGAAACACATTATAAGAAGCTCCTGTTGGACAGCCCTTCCTGTTCCTTGTGACCACGGAAACACAAGCAAGAGTAGCACTTCTAGAGCAAGCTGTAAAGCAGACATCCAGCAACATCTACTGAAGAACTGTGCTTCTTCCAGAGCAGGATGTAGTTAAACAGCACTAGGAAGGAGGCAAGAATTATGCATGCTGAACTGTGAGAAGCAAGTTACAGATTTCTCCTCACCTGAAGTCAATGGAGCCTAAGCATATTTGAAGCTCTGTATTAGATACCTTAGATTCACCATCTCCTAAATCCTGTCCATTCTGCTACAGTAAAGTAATGCTTATGGAAAGCAGTGAAGTTTTCTTGTAACAGGGTTGTGGAAGAGTGATACAGTGGTAGACTTGACCTTCTAAGCTGTGGTCTGTGCAATACAAACGTTTCATGTGTGGTTTTTGTTGTTTTCTTTTTTAAAGGATATGAATGTGAACCCTTCAACAATCCAGCTGACTTCTTCCTTGATATCATAAATGGTGATTCAACTGCTGTGGCAGCAAGCAAGGAAGATCACAGATCTATGGACATAGGAAAAGGTGAATTGTGAAGGAGAAATCCGTTCTTGGCTGGTGTAGAAGAGAAGTCCTGTGTGGTGATGGCCAGGTCTTATTCTCTGGGTTTCTTCTCATCTAAGGGCAGTTAATTATCTTTTTACTTTTCCTACTGTTAGATACACTTTGCTTTGGGCTGCTTTAAAGAGCTCAGGAAACTTTTAAAAGTAAATATAGGAGAGCAGTGATAAATACCAGTAATTTACAAAAGCTATGTGGGACAGACTGAAAAACTAGAACTGTTTAGTTTCAAGAGACAGCTGACAGAAGACAGAAGTTTTCAGTCACATAAGAGGCTGCTGCAGAGAAGACAGGATAGATAGGCTAAGGAGTAATGGATTTACAGGGCAGTGAGAAAGATTAGAGCTAGCAAACTCTCTAACAGTATAGTGAGTAAAATGTTGAGAAATATTTGTTTGGGGATGCTGTAGCATATCTCTGACAGAAGGATAGTAGGGGAACAGTTTTCATAATGGTGCTTTTTGGGGGTGGGCAAATGGATCAAAGCAGGCATTGATTACTTGAAAATTCAGTGAAACGAGTTTTCTGGTGCCTCATTATAAGTTTATGATCATTTCTCTGCCAAAAAGAACAGGCAGATCAGCCAGGTTCAGTTAAAACTCTAGGGAAACCCTCTCACTCAAGCTAGCTTCTTAAGCTCAGAGCTAAGGCTTGAGCAATTCAAATTGTCTGGATGTTTCTGCTTTTTTTATTATTATTTTTTTATTCAGCCTCTGAAATGGCTGAGCATGTTGATGGGCCATATCTGAAGTCAGAAGAGTCACAAGCCATATCTTGTCTTTCTCAGAGGTGAGCAATGAAAATGGAGTGGCAGAAGATAATGTGGTCAGCAGTGTGGTAGATGTACTGCACCAGAAATATCTCAACTCCAGCCTGTATCAGAGCACAAAGGAAGCACTGGCGAAAGTGGAGCTTGGACAGGGAAGCAAGCAGAGAGTATCCAAGCAGGGGCATGAGATTACCTATGCAAATGGATTCCTCACCCAACTGTACTGGGTGTCCAAGCGTTCCCTGAAAAACCTTATCAGGAACCCACAGGCCTCCATTGCACAAGTAAGTAACCATTGCTAAAAGTCTCAAATTCCCTCTGCCCTCAGTCCCACAATCTGAAGTTTGTAGGACAGACTTTTCTTTTCAAAGGCAGCTAGGGAAAGAGGAAAATTCTGTGCCACTGCCACTTAAGTAGGGTGAGATGCCCAGCTACCTTTGTTCTCTTTGAAAAAATAAATCTCTGTGTTAGTTTAGCACAAGGACTACTGCACTGAAGGCTGGGAAGTGGTGTGAAATGCTCCATTCTGTGCTTCACATGGGAGCTTCTAGGGTGATGATAATATTGTGCCTCACTTGGAATTTTAAGCTGGGTTATTCTTTGAGTGTGCTTCTACTAACCTTTCCCAGCCAACGAAGGTCAGAGGAAGGATAAAAGTGCAGAGGATAAACTTGGAAAATTTGCCATAAGGCTTTTAACTGTGTGTCATAGGTATACCTTGACTCACAGCAGGAAAGTTTTAGGCAGGTGTGTATCTTAAATCCTGCATATGCCTTATTAAGAAGTTTGTCCTGCTTATCTGAAGGACTCTGTTTTCTCTTTCCTCTTTCCACTTCTAGATTGCAGTGACCATCATTCTAGCCCTGGTTGTGGGTGCTATCTTTTTTGGTGTGAAATCAGATCGAAGTGGCATTCAGAATCGGTAAGTTGGAAAGCCACAGCTTTGCTCATTTTTCTGTTTGTAGCAGACAGGTTTCAGCCACAGAGAAGGCCCGGGGATCTGCTTGGACTGCAGAGGAGGGTTGGGTTCACAAACCTCAGTGCACTGCAGCATGGTATTGCTGAGGCCCTAAAGGGCCTGCAGTTTTGTCAGGCTCTCACATGTACAGAGGAGATGTGAAAGGGAAGATAAAGGAATAAACCTGGTTTTACAGTTAAGATCTACAGTAGCACAATTAAATTTCTCCATTCTGTGAACAGAGACAGAAGAGCACTGACTTGATAGTATGATGATGTCAGAGGCTGCCAGTGTTGATCTAGGCTGTTTCTTCAACTTTTTGACTGTTCTGCTTTGCCTTCTAGGGTTGGGTCTTTGTTTTTTGTCACCACGAACCAGTGTTTCTCCAGTGTCTCTGCAATTGAGCTTTTCATCAGAGACAAGAAATTATTTGTGTAAGTAGCAGGGCACTTAGACTCTCTTATACCCTGCAGTGAGGCAGGGTGAGTATCTTACAGGCTAAGCAAAACTATTTCCACCAAATACTTGACTGCTCCCTTGCACCAGCAGATGGTAACATTAATGTTAAATTGGTCTGTAGAGGAGGGAGCTGAAATGCATGAAGCAGCTTTTACTTGCTTGTTGTGTCACAGTTTGAGCAGTGCTTTTCCTACCTTTTGAAGTCTGCATATGAATACTGCAGACCGTGAACCCTGCCTGCCCTCTTGCTGACAGGGTTGAAATGCTGTCTTGCAGTGGTCCTAAACTGGTAAGACTGTGCAATGATGAAAAGAAATTTCTGGGAAAAGCTTTGCAAGGGATGCTCAGATGAAGAGGGCTGCTGGCTGACTTACAAGAGCTCCCTAGTAATCAAGTGCATCTCTGTCTATATATATGTACATATATGTGTTTGTATGTGTGTATATGTGTGTAAATGGGTGTACATATTATATACACTCATGTATATATACATATATGTTGAAAATGTAGTTTGGAATAGCCTCCAGCTCATGTGATGAAAGGGTAAGAGACAGATCCTATGCAGTAATTAACAAACTGGAGATTCATGCCTGGAATGCACATGTCTGCTCACAGATTGTTCTTAGCATCTTAAAATTGCCCCTAACAGCTGCTTAGGAGTGAATCTCTCTCACACTGACATTTCTTGCCAGTCTGCCCTGTTTACCAGTTTAGCTAACCAGCTGTGTCAAAGGGGACTTTGGCACCTCACCAATTAAAGCATCTTTTCATGAGCTCCATTAAGCAGCAGAACAATCATAAGGACATTTAATTGCCCTGTGAACTGGAGGTGAGTTGATGTCCTAAAGGTGTTTTCCCATTGTGGAGTATTATTCCTTCTTCCCTGGAAAGAGCTGTATGAGTTAGCTGTGGATAGTTTTCCTCCAGTTAACAGCAATCTAATACTTTCCTGTACTCTTGTGTTAAGGATCATTCGCTCTGAAAAGAGATTTAGGAGCTTTTTTCCCATCTGTTACTTAGCGGTCACATAACCTTTCATTCACTTTCCTCAGAGGGCTCTCAGCTTGACTGCAGTCCCTGTGAGATAGATCAGCCCTAACTCTGCACAATAGGAAGAGATAGCATAGAGAATATATGCAACATGTGTATAGAGGAATCAGTGGTACAGTGAACAGAAACAAATCTGGATAAACCAGGCACACAGGCTGAGCCTGCTTCCCAGATAGCCTCTAAACCTGTCCAACTCCCCTCCTTCCTGTCCTCACAGCCATCAGTACACCAGTGGATATTACCGTGTGTCTGCCTACTTCCTGGCCTTGATGATAGGAGATCTGCTGCCCATGAGAACTGCTCCAGCCATCATATTCTCATGCATCACTTACTGGATGATTGGTAAAGAACTGATGATTTTGTTCAACCTGTCATCTTCCAACACACTTGATTTCTGACTTAGCTCAAGTTTAATTCCTTTCTAAAATGAAACTAGTTGAACCTTCAACTGATTTAAGTGTTGACATCCTAACTTTGAAGGACTCAGATTGCTGGTGTCTCTGCCCCCGCCCCAAAGACAGGGACCTGCTTTACCACATCTTTTGGTAATGTTCTTGGGCTTTTGGAGCAGCATAGACCAAACTTGGTCTTTCTTCCTGCTTTCTCTGACTTGTGTAGGAATCCAAGTGTCCCTCTCTGAGATTCATAATGTGTTTGTTTACTGGACTCTTGCCTTCCTGTTTTTTGACAGGATACCAAGCTGTTGCAGGTCGATTCTTCTTCTTCATGCTGAGCCTGGTACTGGTGTCATACACTGCCACAGCCATGTCTCTGGCTATCAGTGCTGGGATGGATGTGGTGGCTGTGGCCAATCTGCTCATCACTATTTGTTTTGTCCTGATGCTTGTAAGTATATAAGGGTGTGTCTGCTTCTTTGGAGGTGAGGAAGCAGCTGAGACAGGCTGAGAGGACTGGGTTGAGACAGCCCTACGCAGGCTGAGAATCCACAGTCTAGTCAGCCCCATGCCTGTTATTTTATTGTCACTACAGTCAAAGAGGTAGTCTTGCCAGCTTGTGATCTAAGGATCAAATAGTTGCTCAGGTGCAATTCTGTAGGTGTGATTCCACCAGAGATTTGCAAACAGTGTACCCCAAAAAACTGTAGGTTTTTTCAATGGTCTTTGCAAAAATAGATTAAAAAAAAAAAAGTTGCATTTCCAATATTAGAAATCTAAGTGATCAACTAGATCATTAAAAAGGAAAAAATATCAAAATAAACGTTAGGTCAGTTGATTTTATTGCATTAATTTTTGTTGCTCAGTGGGATTTGCAGGAGTATACCCTGTCTTTATTTTAACTCAGTATTTCCCTTGGGTTCCAGAAATTACTTTGCTACTCTTCTTCAAGGACTTCTAAGGAACAGAGCAATTTAGAGAGAAAGGAATTTTGTCTACTCACAGATGAAAGTTGTGACTTCTTTTTCAGAGAGATGTTAGTGATGAAACTTCTTGACTGTGAGGCCTATCAAGTTACCTTAGAGTAAAAAGTACCTCCTATCAGGTGTTACTTGGTTGCTGTTGGTGTACATAGTCTGAGCCCACATTGCATCCCTTCTTCAATTTGCAGCTTAACCTGCTTTTGCAAGGAGTGATAGTGTATCACTTCAAACCTTTACTGTGGGTGAGAAGAGTGCATGTATAGCCAAGGGCAGCTGATGTACATTGAGCTAAGTCACGGTCTATAAGGAATGGCACATGTATATTCTGAAAGACAGCAGGGTAAGCACAAAATATGATGAGGCACAGCCTGAATTGTCGGATTTAGCTATAAAGTCTGATTGTGCTAAGAAGTAAAAGAGCAAACTGTGTTCCAGGCAGGAGCACAGATAAAACATGTATGTCCAAGGAGAAAGCTGAAACAGTAACAGACATTAAGGCTCCCCCATGGTTTCCTTCTTGTTTCTCTACCTTCTCATCTCCGTCATCCTTCTTTAGCCTCTGGCTAGCTCTGCTGTAGGACACAGTCCTCCAGAGTAAGAAGCTGTTGGCATGCATGCATCTTAGCTCATACGTGGATGTAGAAAACCTTTCTGACCTCTTTGCAAGCAGTTCAGCTGGAATACTTGGGTGTGCTATTGGGCCAGCTGGCTGAGACTGCTGCAAGGTTTGAACCTCACGCCTGTGGGCACAGCAGTAGGGCCATCTATCCCAGTGCACCTCTGCTGAGCAGCTACCCATCTGTGCAGGAATGTCCTTGTTTGCAGTAAACAGAGTTTGTGATTCACTAGCCTCTTCTGTTCTATTTCAGATCTTTTCAGGCCTCTTAGTAAACCTCCCTTCTGTAATGGCCTGGTTGAACTGGCTCAAGTACTTCAGCATCCCCCGATACGGCCTCACTGTGAGTAGAAAGTACCATCAGTATCCTGTGAGTAATGTAGTCACACTGCTGCTTCCTGAAGAGGTTTTGAGTCTTCTTAAAAGTCGGATTTGGTTTATTCCTTGCGTGAGCATGGTAAAAGAGGAAGAAACCAGCCAACCCCAAAAATACAGCAAAAGTTAACCTCTGTGAGAGGTGGAAGTCTCCAAGACTGAACACAAAATTAGTGCCACAAAATTAGTGCTGCTTGGACAGCAGCAGAGTAAGCTGTTCAGTAAGGCACTAGTTCCTAGTCTGAATAGCTGATCCCTACAGTTTAGAAAGAAGTCAAATACTGTATGGATTCTCCATGGGCTGCTGTTTGGGTGGCCAGTCTGTGGTTAATGACTGTCTAGCTAGTTAAAGGACTTACCATAATGCCTTAGTGTCTCAGTATTCGGTGTGGCTTCCTCTGAAGTGAAGTATGACTTACTGTCATTTATGAATAATAAGGAGCTGTGGTACCAGAAAGCTAAGGGGGTGGCTCCTTCAAACACAGTAGCTAGACGTGGCAGGTAACAGGTGGGAGTTATGCTTCCATTTCCTGTCTTCATCCTGGCCAAGCCTGTTTGCAAGGAATAGTTTCCTACCTTTGAGTTAAAATGAGTAAAATGAATGCTGGAGCTGGTGCGGGGTGGTGTGGGCAGGACCACATTGACTGGCAGGGGAAGAGAAAGGTAAGAATAGGGAGGTGGGGAGATGTGTGAAACCTCCCCTGCTTGGGTATCACTGAGGTATTTTATCAATGTTACTGAATGTGGGTTTCCCCTGAGACTGCAGTTATCCCAGGATGCCAGTGCAAGGGAACTCTTCCCCTCTTGCCTTGGCTGCGTGTTCCATCTGCTTCAACGTGCTGGTGCTGGGGTGTCTGCATGCAGCCACACGGTTTTATGGGTCAGCAGATTGACCCAGATGAAAGGGGATGAAGAGAAACTTGTAGCTGGCAGGACATGGCTAAATCACTGAAATGTAACCAAAGACCCAGACACCAAACCATCCTGCATGTAGAACTTGGAGCAGTTCCTCAGAAAGGCAGTGATTAAGAGCTTCAACATAAAAAAGGAATACAAACATACAAATCCAAGAATTTGATAAGAGTCTTCTAATAATCAAGTTCCTTGGAGGTGTTTCAGTATTAGCACCCCATCACTATATCTGTAAAAATATGTCTGCCTCTTTCCCTAGGCTCTTCAAGTGAATGAGTTCAGAGATCTCTACTTCTGTGGTGAGAAGAATCCAAATGTTACAGCATCTGTGGGAGATGGAAGCAGTTGTCCCCCTGAAATTTCAGGAGAAATGTAAGTCTCTAACTCATGGTGGTTCTTGGGCCTGAATTGCAGTGGCTTGCTTAAAGAGAAGTGTGACTGTTCCAAAGTTTTATATTATTCACAGAATAACCACTCGAGGGCCAGTCTCAATAATATGTGCCAAAATAATGTATTTTAGGATTTTATAGTAAAACTTCATGGTTACTTTAGAGTGAAGTAGGGATGAAACTTTACTCCTAAAAATAGACAGATGAGTTAAATTAAATTTTGCTTTTGATAACCTGGCCTTGACTTATAGTTTTCTTAAACAAACTCAGGGTCATTTAGCAACGTGTGGACAGCTATGAAGTTGCTGGGAAGCTGGTCTGTGATCAGAAACATACTTGCCCCTCAGACCTTGCTTGTAAATATTAATCTCCCTGCAGATACAGTAGAGAGCCAAGTTACTTATGGGCAGTGTAACTGCCCCATTTGAAATACCCCTTACTTATCAATGTCTGAAGTTAAAGCAATGCAAGTATTTCAAGACACATGCTGGAGGGCTGGAAGACTGAGGTTCACAGAATCACAGAACTGTCAAGAGTTGGAAGTGACCTCTAGAGATCATCTAGTCCAACTCCCCTGCTAAAGCAGGATCCCCTAGAGCACATTCATTACTCAGGACTGCATCCAGGTGGGTTTTTAATGTCTCCAGAGAAGGGGACATAGAACTCCTGGAGAAAATCCAGAGGAGGGCCACAAAGATGATCCAAGGGCTGGAGCACCTTTCCTATGAGGACAGGTGAGAGAGTTGGGGCTGTTCAGCCTGGAGAAGAGAAAACTCTGAGGAGACCTTATAGCAGCCTTCCAGTACCTGAAGGGGGCCTGCAGGAAAGCTGGAGAGGGGCTTTTCACCAGAGAGGGCAGTGATAGGATATGGGATCCTAAAACAAGCTGCAAGAGGGCAGATTTAGATTAGACATTAGGAAGAAATTCTTCAGTGTAAGGATGGTGAAACACTGGAACAGTTTGCCCAGGGAGGTTGTGGATGCCCTCTCCCTGGAGGTGTTCAAGATGAGGTTGGACGGGGCTTTAAGCAACCTGATCTAGTGGGAGGTGTCCCTGCCCATGCAGGAGGGTTGAAACTGGATGGTCTTTAGGGTCCCTTCCAACCCAAACCATTCTATGATTCTGTATTTGTCCCTTAATTTTTTTTTTTAGTGTTAGGTTATGAAGTTACTCTATTTCTGTCACTGGTTTTGCAGAGTTGAAGGGAGAAGAATCTTTGGGGAACAGGGATGAAAGTAATTACCTGAAGACTTGCACCACGTAATACCAGCTTCTGCCCCTTGTTTTTCTGCAGGTGTTCTGGGGAAGCATACCTGTGCAGCCAAGGAATTGCACCTACCGACTGGGCAATGTGGGAAAACACAGTGGCTCTCTTCTGCATGACTGTTATTTTCCTTGTCATTGCCTATGCAAAACTCCGGTTTATGAGGAAGTTCACATGAGTGAACACTCCTGTGTTGCCTTGCTCTGCAGCTTCTCCAGTCTTAAAAAAAACCTGCAGAATTTGCAGCAGCAAATTTACAGCTTGCCAAAAGATTTTACCTTACTTTATTGGACTTGAGATGGGAACCCTGTCCCCTTGTTTCTGGATTGTACGCTTTTGATTTTTAAGAAGAAATGCATTAATGTGCATTATATACGTGATTTTTTTAAATATTTTTTTTTTAAGAAAATACCATACTCAGTATTTCTTAAGTACATGTCAAACTGTATGTTGTAAAGCATTATTCTTCTGTGGCCAACTTACACAGGAAATATCCAAAGGGAAACATTTCACAAATAGCATAAGGTGATGATGGCATTTATGCATTGACACGTTGTCCCTTGTCAGTGCCCATCACATCTGAGGAGAGCCAGAAACCATTCACAGGATGTTGGAGATGCATTTGAAGTCAGTACAGGGAGCAACCACTCCTTGCCAAGCAAGAACAATTTTACTTCTAGTAGCTTCTCAGCAGAAGCTACTTGCAGAAACAACTTTTTGATTAAAACCTAAGCAGCCGTGGTGTGAAACATCTCATTAACAGTGAGAAACAGATACTGTAAAAAAAACCCCAACAATCCCAAACTGAACCACCTCCCTCAAAATTACTACTTCAGAGGGGAGGAAATTCCTTTTATTAATGTTTTTAAATAAAGTTTGTATATGTAGCAATGGTAGATGTTTCTAACAGACTAAACGCTCAGCTGCACTGTCTGTATATAGTGCTACTTACAGTACGGACTGAAATAACCCTCCCTGTGCAGACGCTGCTGCGCAGCCCTGGCCCGTGGCGCGGCAGCCGGGGCGGGCTCGGGCCTGCGGGCAGGACCGCGAGACCGGCAGCGCAGGGCGCCACGCACGGGCCCTGCTCCTCCCGCGCCCTCCGCTGCCTTCTGCCGCTGGGAACGCGTAAACTCTGCCCCGGTGTTTGTCCTCCTGCTCCTCCTGCTCCTGCCGCGGTGAAGCCCGTTTGTTGCTCCTGGTTCCCGCAACTGAGGCTGCCGCGCATCAGGCACCTGCGGTGCGGAGGCCCTGCGCTCACGATGCGACCAGAAGCGCTCGGGGCGCCGGCCCGAGGTGCGGGGCGGCTGCCGGGCCCAGGCCCGAGGTGCGGGGCCTGCAGCCCCAGCGCGGCGGCCCGGCCCGCGCCCCGGTGCGCATGCGCGGCAGCGGAAAAGGGCGGGCCCGGCCGTGCGCGGGGTCGCGGCCGGAAGCGGGCGGCGCGGGAGGGGGCTGGTCGCCATGGCGACCGCGGCGGAGGGGCTGCCCGAGGCCGGCGCGCAGCCCGCCAAGCGTAAGGCCGGGGCGGGGGCCGGGGCCGGGTTCGGGTTCGGGTTCGCCCCTTGGGCACCTGGCGGCGGTCGGGCCGGTCCGGGCCGCGGCCTGCTCCTGGCGGAACGCACCGAGGAGCTTCCCGGCCGGGCGGCGGGGCGGGCCCGTGGCTTCGCGTCTGTCGGCCGGAGGCTCCCCGGGAGCCCCGTGGCCGCGTCCCGCCAGGCGCCTGCCGCCGGCCGCCTGGTAGCCTCCCCGTTCCGCTGCTCCGGCCGGCTGGAGCCGCGGGGCTCGGGACAGCCTTGTGCTGGAGTCGGGAAGAGCTGCCGGCAAAGGAAGGGATGACCGGTCGGGTTGAGGAATAGGCGCTGAAGTGCTCCTGGGAAGAGCAGAACAAGGGCCCGTTCTGATAGAAAGGGGTGATTCTGGGTTTCCGGAGCCTGGGATCCGTGGTCGCCCCGGGCGGGGGGGCTGCTGTTCCGCTCCGGATCGGTGGCCGGACACGAGCGTCGGTGGCTTCGTGCACAAAGTCACGCAGGAGTTCTCCGTGAGTTCCTGACTTAGCGTCTGAGCCCGGGACGGGGCTGGTGGTTGCGAGTGCGGCCAGACCGGGCGTCTGGCCCTTCCATGCTCCCCAAAGTATAATTTTGAAATAATATTGATGCTACTTCAAGGAAACTGCCTCGGTTTGTTACGCTTTAGTGCAAAGAGGACAATTTACGTGGAAAGCTGGTGTAGTCAATTTGAAGGGGAAAAACAAAGGCGCCGTGTGTAATCTTTATGGTTTGTTTCTGCTAATTTTCCCCTAACCCTGTAATGTCTGTACCCTGATCAGAGGATCCTGCTGTTGAAACAGCAGAGGAAGCTAAGGAGCCAGCAGAGGCAGACATCAATGAACTCTGTAAAGACATGTTCAGCAAAATGGCCACGTATTTAACAGGTGAACTGACAGGTAAGATACCACAATACTGACCTGCACGTAGGTTTTTCTCTTGATTTGCTTTTAAAGAAATCTGTTGTGTAGTTTGCCTAAACTACACCCATTTAGATCATATTTAGCAAGGCTGGCAGTTCAAGTCTGGCATGTTGCTACACTTCTAACAATACTGAGATTAGTCATATTAATGAAATACCAGAATAGCACAAATATTTTCCAAAATAATGTAGTATGGTATGAGTGACTTAATTCTTTTTAGTGTTGCAGAAGAAGCTTGTACATGGAAAAGCAAAAAGGGTCTAGATTAAGAAGGATTAGAAGAGAAGCAATACCAAGTGGGACACGAGCAGCTATTTTGTTTCTGAGAGAGAGCAGGGACCATACACGTCATTTCCAACATTCATACTTTAGAATGAAGTTCTGTGTGACATGAGCTGAAGCAAAGCAAACTGGTCAAAAAGCTAGTGAATTCCATAGGCTCTACTTTTGAAAACACTCCACAGCACTACTGATTTGCATGGATTTGAGAGGTACATGGTACAGATTACCAGTGTGGATTTGTGCTATCAGTTTTGTCAACGTGTTTAACTGGCAGAATTAAGAGTAGAAACATAAGGAATGAATCAATTTTTCTGTAAAAAAAAAAAAAAAAAAAAGTAAATTGCAAATTTATCAGTCCAGTTAATTTTTACAATTTACAAAATGTCATCTCTTTTTTGTAGAGTTTTATAGTAATTACCATCTAAAGTCTTCTTTGTTACATTGGGTATGGGTTTGAAGTCTCTTGTCTTCTTGAAGCGTTTGCACCCAATTCAAACCTCATCAACTTTTAATTAAAATAAACTCTTATTCTTTTTAAGCCACCAGTGAAGACTACAAGCTCTTGGAAAACATGAATAAGCTGACTAGCTTAAAGTACCTGGAAATGAAAGATATTGCTATAAACATTAGTAGAAATCTGAAGGATTTAAATAAAAAATGTAAGTAAACCAAATAAGGTAGGGATATAGTGACCAGTACACGTGTTTGGGAAATGAAGCATTTAAGTATCCATTAGTTCACACTCCCCATTAGGTGCTGAAGGAAAGAAAACTCATTGAAATAGACATGCAGCTACATAGTGCCTGTCTTGTCTATTTCTTTCCAGCTATAGGCTGTGTAGACTAGCAAGGGAGAAAACACATCTGAATGTCCTATTTTACCCCAAATTTTGGATCTGATAGGAAATATTTATTTTATTCACATTGTATTGTTACTTTCGTTGACTCTAGCCAGTTCTCTTAAACATTTCATACTTCCCTGGAACATGACTGTCAGTATCACCATTTGATTTTGGGGCAGAGGAAGGAAAAAGCTTTTAAATTGTTCTATCTGAAGAATGTAGTAAGAAATTCTTGTGTTTCAAATGTGAACTGTTTCTTGGAATTGAATTACTGAGAACTAACAGCTGTGATTTTTCTGCTTTTTCAAGATGCTGCTCTTCAGCCATATCTGGAACAAATCAACCTAATTGAGGAGCAGGTTGCAGCTCTGGAGCAGGCAGCTTACAAATTGGATGCATATTCCAAAAAACTTGGTAACTGTTCTCCTTTACTGTTAAAACCTAGCAGCATAGTCCCTTGCAAGGAGATTTAAAAAGTCAAAGTGAACTCTTTCTCTGTTTAACAACTCTGAGCTGCAGAGTTGCCTTTGCTGCTTTTGAGCAATGAACATTCTATGTGAAGTGGTAAGCACTGGGAAAAGATGAATGTAACAGGTTATATGGGGGTGGACTTGTACAGGTATTACTGAACTACTGCTTATTAGGGGGCTTGATTTCTCTTTTACAATATTCACTGACTCAAATTTTAAAGACAGATGTTTAATCTTGCAAATAGATTTATAAAGTTCCACCAGGCACCCAAGTCCCCTTGGCTTAAATTAATTAATATTAGTTGTCTGACTTGGGCACCTGGTTCATAAAAATTTTATTTTGCAGCTGTATTTCCCTACATGCTATAATAAAAAATTACACCAAGAGATACTGTAAATCAACCTTAATTTTACAGGATTCAAAGCATTTACCTCTTCAGTCCTAAAATATTTTTATTTTTCCTTCTGCAGAAGCCAAGTACAAAAAACTGGAGAAACGATGAATTTACAACAGTCTTTTAAGTTGGAGTTGGACTATGACTCAGACTGATTTCTGTTTATGTTGCACAGCAGCAATTCTGTATATTGACAAGGATTTGATTACAGCTAACATCAAGACTGGTAACTTTTTTTACCTATTGAATACAGTTGGCTGTATTCAGGCTTAAGGCTGAATAATATTTTCCTCTGCCAAAGAGGTTCTGTTGCCTCAGTGTTCTGCCCCTAACCCATGTGCTGAGATTAGCTGTCTGTGTTTTAGTCCTGTGTCCCACATGAAATACTCTATCTATGGACAACCCTCCATAACCCATGAAGACATTTTCCCTTAGTAGCAGCAGGACCTAAACTTCATTTTTTCTTCCTTGAGCTCTGCATTGGGAAGATATCCCAGGCCTTTGGAGTTACAAGCATGGTATTGAAAACTATTAATTTTGGTATCCACCTTTATCTGTTTAAAATAGAGAGACTAATTTATTATAAATTTACAATAAAACAACTTGCTGCATTTGTCTCTCTGGAATCTCAGATTCCCATTGGAAAGATTATGTAAGTTGTCTATTTTTTTCAAAGGCTCTGTTAATAAAGACAAACTCCTTCCAGCTACTGGAGATCACAGAAGATGATATGTTTTAAACTCTGCGTCAAATATTCTTACGATTATGTTCTTTGACTGTCTGGACCTCAGGTGAAATTGCAAAAAACACTGCTTTATCAAATGCTCAGTTAACTTAGCAGATTCTTTCTCCACTTTACTAATGAATTTTGATGCTAGTGGTTTTTGAAGAGGCATGGCCAGCACAAGAAAGCTTCTGCTCTACCAGGTTAACACTTTAAAATTGCTAATTCAGCAACTAGTCAGCAACCCTGATTAGTTCAAGCTGGTTTTTGAGTGAGTTGCAGGATAATTGAGGATAGACTGGAAGAATGTCTAGTCAGGTGCTAATATGGTAAAGATCATAATGCTGTCAGTCACTGTACAGCCACTGTAAATAGTCAAGATGGACACTTTTCCTTAGTGCTGTTTAAAAGCAGTGAAGCAGATGACCTTCAAAAGCCTTCACCATAATTTTAAAAATCCTGGGTTTAAAAACGAAAATGCTATTCTATATGTCCTTGATGCAGGATTAGAGAGAGGGTTGAGTTTGCTTTGAAGAAAGGCCTTTTTGAAATTAGCTTCTTTAAAAAATAGGTTTAAGTCTCTCAGAGGTATCCAGCCATTTGCATCTGTATTGATTTTATCTCTAGTTTGCTCACTGATGACTTTTTTACCTGTGAAAGCAAATTAGGCATTTTAATATTGCTATTATAGCCACATTTTCCAACCCAACAGAAATAGGTACCAACAAGTGAGATATAATTTCTGTGTTGGAGGAAATTATACCATGTAGTACAGCAGCCTGTTTAAAATCTAACAGATAATCATCTTCTCAGGATTCAGGATGTGTTTGCAGCTCTGCTGGACAAGAGGATCTAGCCTGCCAGATCTCTGTGCCTAGGAACAGGTATTTGAGTGGCAGACTGAGCAGTGGCCTGCTTGGTGATCTCTGATTGTGGGAAGTGGTACCACAAGGTGCTGAACAGTCTAAAAGTCCTCTTTTCTCCAGTGTTTCATGAATCTATAGATTATACAAGAGCTGGATGTGATTCAGCCAGACTTACTTCTCTTTGCTATTGTGGAGGACAATGACAGATGTTTGGCTGCTGATGTAAAAGCTTAAGAGTGCTGCTCGGAGCTCCTCTGTTCCCTGGATCCGAGGATTCCCTGTTCCGTGGATTTTCATTACAGCATATGGCACTTGCATGAGTTCCTGATGTCCTGTAAGTTTCCTCCCATCTCTTAAGACCAGTAAGTTATGGATTCATATCAGGTTGGAAATGGTTCTGGATAGGTGGATATCATGTAGGGCTGGCCAGCCACTGAAGTACTTACCAGGTTGTTCTAGGATTGAAACAAGACCACTGATCTTTCAGCCTTGTGTTCTCTTGGATTCCTGGCTCTTTCTGGGAAGATGATGCTTGAGGCACAGATGCTGGCACACAAAGGGATTCTTCTCCACTGCAGGGATGTAGCTGGTCCTGCACTCTGGCTAGGTGCAGAGGCCAAGATGAAGGGATGACAGACCTGTATCCCAAAGGGTTACAATGGAGAGCTGACCATCTGCTGTCTAGAGAACTGCAATCATCTTCATGTGGTAAGAATAATACTAAATCCTAAGTGCCAGTGACTTGTCCTGTCACATGGCAGCAAGCCAGGTAAATTCTGTTTATGGCAGATAGGCTGCAAATCAAGTATTGAACACAGAACATGGCCTGGGTGCCAGCACACTGCCAATGTAGTTGCAAGTCCACTCCCTTACCAGATGTGGACTGTAAATACACTCAGACCCTCAATGGGAAACAGACTCCAGAGATGGAAGGTGGGTCCAGAACTGGATGTATGCTCTGTCTTAAGATGAGTCCCAGTCACCCTCCCTTTTCCTTAACACATGCTGTGTGCATTCCAGTTGGGATGCCACAACTGATAGTTTTGAAGGATTAGTAAGAAGGATTCCCCATCACTGGAATCATAACAGCAGCCTTGCTGTATACGTTTCTGAAGTGGCTGAGAATAGCATGGCTTTCGTCTCCTCTCTGTTTTGTGTTCCTGTCCACTAGCACTTCCAACTGCCTTGGACTGAGTTGGGCACCTTTTCATCTTGAGACATGGAAAGGCACACAATAGTGAAGACATTTCAGAGTTGCTCATCTTAAAAGAGGAGACATCTAGGTGCCTCACCCTTCTTAAGCATGGTTTAATGTATCGAGTTCACCCTTGCAATAGCAAGACTTTCCTGTGCCTGGAGCATGCTGTCTTGCCAAAGGCAGCTATGGACATGACTGCAGTCCAGCAGAAAGCTTTTCTAAATCAGAAGTTAGATATAAGGATCGTCAAGAGTGTTTGGGCAGAAGGGCTAGAGTTTTTCCTCTGCTCAGCAGAGAACTGTAAATTTGTGATTGAGCAGATTGTGACTGTACAAAACACCCCTCTGGAATACACACATACTAGCTGTAAGTCCTAATCGGCACATCTCAGGTCTCCTAAGACATGTCTGAAAGCAGAGGATGATGGTCTCTAAGACTGCATCCATGCAGCTCTTTTTAACAGGTTTTGCTCCTCACTCTGCAAGGCCAAGGGGACTGAGCAACAGCGGACAGGTAAACCCAGGCTCGTGAAAGTAAAACCATTATAGCTTGTTCCCTCTGTGCTTAACCTCAACTGGAGAATGCTCAGTCTGCATGGAGCTTCCTGGCCCACCCCAACCCACCTCTCCCCTCTAACTTTTCACAGCTAGGGGGCCAGTGTGTGGTTTGTATGTTTACAGTAAGGCAAAGAGCAGGCACAAGAAGTGGTTGAAGTATACTCCAGTGACACTCCTATTTGGATCTGGTTTTGTAGAACTGCTGGCTTAGCTGTATCTTATCGTAATCACTGGTGCATTTGATAGTTGCTTTAATGAAGAGATACACTCACCACATGCAAGCCAGTGTGCTCTTGGAAGGTCTAGGAAGCTGTGTGATTGGGGTCATAGAAAATTTCAAAGAAAAATAATACAGCATTTCCCCACAGTCTCTCCTTGACAGGCCTGCAGGAGGGCCACGAGAGGGCGATGTGTTAGCAGAAAAAACTTCCACAACGCGCTAAAGGCAAAGTAAGGACCGAATTTTGTTCCTGTTGGAAGAAAAAGATGCTTTCCTTCATATGGCAAATACGATGCTGTTTTAAAACTACACAGATGAAATCCTCCAGGAACTCTGAAGATGGAAATCCATCTAGCCATGCATTGCCAGCAAGCGCTTGATGTTTTCAGGTAAGGAAGCTAAGAAATAGCAAATTGCTTCACAAATTCCTAATATCCCACCTCCAAGAAGCAGAAATGGGAAGAGGAGCTTGTCCCACAAGTGGCTTTTTACTGGGAGGAAATTTTAGAGAAGGTTGAGTGACAATGGCATGTCGGTTAGGCCGAGAGCTGGCAGCTGTTTTCTTGGTTGTTTCTGAGCAACCGTTCCCCTTTCCACCAGAGGGCCTTCTGTGTGACTTGTAGAATTTAAATCGTGGCAAGGGTGGCAGTCCTTTGAGCACAGCAACACGGAAGAGACATAGCTAGATGTGTGCAAACAGCATTGTACTGCAGAAATATATGGTCCAAAAGCAGAGGCACAGCTTGGTTCCTGTTCAAACATTTCGCCTGGAGAGTCTGTGACAAGTTCTAGAGGAGGTACAGGGGAAGACTAAATCTCTTTTTCCCTTCTCTTCTGCAGCATTTCATTTGGGAAAAGATAGTAAGAAAGCAGCAGCTGATTGAGAGGAAGAACACAGAAGAGAACAGAGGGAAGGGAAGGCTGACAGGTGAGAGTCAAGGGGCAAAGATTCTTACCAAAGTGGTCTATGCAACTGCTTCAGAGCTGAAGCAGTTCTTGAGGACTTGGACTGCAAAACAGGGGCTGAAATTTGCCTGGCAAATACAGTTCATTTAGCAGGAACAGAAGTGTTCTGTTCTAAAGCTGGATTTTTCCCTGGCAACATGAGACAGTTCTGCCCAGCTGCTCTAACAGGATATTCTGAAGTTATCCAACTTTCAGAGCAGTAGTTTGTGAAGATGTACAGAGTCTTCAGAATAGGCTTTTAAATCATTAATGGAAGCTGCAACATGTCCAACAGCTTAAAAACAACTATTCTAGAATGGAGTATATTTTTTAATACAGAACAGAACTCTGTGTTCAATATAAATGTTAGAAGATATCAAATGGAATGTTAATCACAAGTGTTTATAATGGCCTGAAGATAAATATATTGTCGTATTTGCAGCATATCATTAGAGGGCAAAGAATATAAGCAACAGTAACAGGCAGAAGATAAGTGTCCTGTGAAAGTATGACAAGGTTTGTCAATCATTAACATTTGTCCCTGCTTTCTGATATTATAGTAGAACAAGGTTGACTTTTTTAAATTTCACAAAGACTTAAAGCAGTTCATCCAGGTTTGTTGGCAGCAAGTGATTTTTTCTAACAAGTATGTTTAACCCAGAGGAAATGAGAGCAGCTGTTGGTTACCTTTGCACTTTGTCTTTACTGTAGGCTTCATAAAGTGAGGCTTCTGGGATGCAGCTTAAGCCCTTTCTGATCCCACATCCCTTTTCCATATTGCAGTGGAACCCCTGGGAGTCACAGTCATTTTCTTGCTGGTTTGTATTAGTTACCTCCTTGTCTGCTCAGCATGGAGGAAGATGTCTGAAACAGGGAAGCTGCCTCCTCAGCCATTTCTGTTGCCTCTCATAGGAAACACGCTGCAGCTGAAGGATGTAACTTAAAAGTTGTGTTCTTTTTTGGTAACTTGTTTCAGCTCAGTAAGAAGCATGTTCCTATGTTCACAGTGTGTTTGTGCAGTGGTGTTGTAGGGACTTAGGCTGTGAAATGGGCTCTGACTGATTGACAAAGGTGTAGAGTTCAGTGGAAAAGGACTTATACCATGCTCCCAGAGGTTCTTCAGAGGAACAGGTACCTGTGAGATTCTCCCTAGGCAGAGGTGTTCTTTGGAGAGCTTGTAACTGAGAAGTCAGATGAGGGAAGAGCTGATGTTTCATTTAGTATTGGAGCAAAGCCTGGCAGAATCTGGAGAGACCTTTGGCTCACTGGCATTAAATAGTCCTAGTCTCTTGCTGTCATTGATGATAGCTGTAAGGTCTGGGTTATGGCACTGAGAGCAGATGGCTGTGGTGGCATCCTCACACAGCTTGCCACCCTAGTAGCTGGATGTGTTGTCCCAGTGGGACAAGTGTGTTCTAAGACAGCCAGGACTACTTTTCTCAGTGGCCTATTGCCCTCATTCCCTCTTTCTCTCCCTCATTTCCAAAGAGTTGGACAAGAAACAAAGGAAGTTCAGGCAAGCTGCCAAAAAAAGGTGAAGCATATATCTCTGACATGATAGCAAGATGAAGAATTTTACTTAAAGGCACTGCATATGGAGTAGTCCAAGGGAGCAATGCTGTGCAGACATAATATAGGAAATCCATGCAATAAAATAGTATGAACTGTTCACAGTTTTAAATGTGAAATGAAAATAAGAATCAATCTGAAAAGAGTGAATAGCTGTTCAAATTTAAAGGTAAAAAGTTGATTTGAAAGATGCTAAAAATAATTTAAGCTGGGAATTATGGCTGGAAATATTTTCTACCTTACCTAAATACAGAGGCCAAATTTCAGCTGAAGGGTGAAAGCCAATGGAAAAACCAGTTCATTTTTGCCTTTGGAAGTTTCCTACAACTAATGTTGCATGGACTGTGCAACCTGAAGCCTTGCAAAAGCTTAACTGTCCATACTGGTTACTCATGCTTCTAACCTACATGTACAATCTCTAGCGGTTATCATATGCTGTTTCCTATAAAAGAGGCCACATTTTAGCCTAGGAAGAGAGTTCAGATTAGCCTGTGTGGCTCTCAGAGTTTGTGAGGTATACTCCTTATTAGAGCCTGAAAAGGCAAAAGCACAAGTATGAAAACTCTCTTTGGGCCCCTCAGCTGCAGAAAGTTGGAATCTTTGCTCTCTCTCTGTGTATCCAACAGCATGCAAGTGTTGTGAATTACCATTTTGACCCATGTGAAAAACATCTCTGGTGTATTTGTGTGCCAAACAGAAGATCCATTTAGAAATACAAGTCCCAGAACTGAAGTTCTGAAATGTTCATCAGTAATCCAAATAGAGAGCTTCATCCTCTGGATAATGCAGCACTGGTGAACCTTAAATATCCTGTGTGATACAAAGCCACTTTCAACTCTTTTGCCTCTTGACAGTCATATATAGCTAAACATTCTACTGTATGGAGTTGTCAAGGGACCACTGACATCCCAAGAGGTCAAAATGTATCTTTGAAATTGTAACTGGGAGAATTGCTCAGAGCCTTGTTAGCTGTGGATAAAAACTGTTTTTTCTTTTAAATGCAGCTTCTACGTGGAAATTCACGAATGTCTCAGCATCATTCCCTACAGCCTTCAAGGGGTATGTAATGTGTATGTGCACATGAGGCTCTGATATGTACTCTGCCCATGATATTTTCCTCTTCAACAACAAAAAATATATATATATTTGAGGTGATGTTATACCTGACTACACCAAATTGCTCGTATCACCTTTGATCACCCCATCTCCCTTGACCCTCATCTGTCCTTAATGTCCAGACATACAATTAATCTATGTACATCTTGTTAATTTATAATTGTAGCTCAGGCAAGTGTTATTGCCCTGTTATGGGGAAAGTGCTCAAGTACATTTATTTACTTCATGGATTGTTTCACTGAGTTCCTTACTTGGGATGACTTTAGTGGGTTTGAGAACTTGCCAGCTCTTTTCTCCATTAGTGCTTGTCTAGCTGACTGCTGCTTCCCAGCTGCTTAGGAGCATCTTACAAACTTGAGCTCAAAGAGGTCTTTATGTTCTGTGAGAGGTATTTGGGAACTAATAGCAACAGTGCATCAAATGGATTAATCTAGTTTGAAAGCCACTTCTTTATGTGACCAAGTGACAGGACATTGTGTCAGGTTTGCCATAGAAAATGCATATAGCCCTACCTAGCCTTGCACGTGAGCGAGCTATGCATTGTCTGTACAGCCCCAGCAGAAGAGAAAGTCTAGGCAACAACTGAGTGCCAGCAGGCAGGGAGAGAGCGAGCAGTATGGCTTCAGGGAGATGTAGCATTTTTCAATGATGGTTAATTTTTTTTAAGCAATGATTTTCTGTTTAGTGGTTAACGGAGGTTGATGAGCTAAAAATCCTATTCATTAAGCAAATTTTTAAAAAATTTAATCCTTAGTCTTCCAGGAGGTGGCAGTATTACTTGGTGCTAAAGCAAGTTAACCCAAAGGATCTGTGAGCAATTTTTGGTTACCATTGCATTGCTTTTTGTACCACAGATGACCAAGTGAGTCTTCCAGGACACAGCTTGAGCTCTCCTCTAATCTCAAAGCCCACTGCTATCATGGTGGAGTCTCTGGGAGCTAAAGCTGTCTTCTTGCTGATTTCTTTTGGCTGCCTCTTTGTCCTTTAAGCATAGAGGAAGTTGTCTGGAACAGGGAAGCTGCCCCTGGGGCCATTTGCTCTGTCTGTTTTAGTCATGGCACAGCTGAAGTGTCAGTATGGAGTATTTTTTTTTGTTTTCGTCTGGAGAGAGGACTTTTAATAGTTGATCCTCTTCAATATGTAGTGATAGAATGGATGATATTTTCATATCTCTTTCATTCATTCATATTACTGTGATTCTGTGACATTTTTTTGCTTTTGCCTTTGCAATGCCATGCTACCACCTCAGGTTATATCTAGCTTATGAATATGTTGAAAGGAAAGAAGCCGTGCCCATTTCACATAAACAGGTAAGGCTGTTGTGGTAATATTAGAGTTGCTGTCTTTTTTTCCACAGATCACAGATTCAGCTCTGTCTTCTCTGTAGTCACTATAAATTATACATTGCAGAGAATGTAGTAAAGTTAGGAAATGCCAGGCTGACATCTGTACGTGTGCTCGGCAACTCATGTAAACTTTTTAAAATCTGTTTTTGCCTGATTGCAACATTGCTGTAGTGATCTTTATGTCCTTCATAAAGTGCTAAGAGGCTGCAAGGTGCCATTCATGCAGTAAATGGTACTGGCAGATCCCAGTGTTATTTTATTTGGCCTCTTTTGCCACACGGACAGCTCTGTAACTGCAGTTGAGGTTCTGGAAGGTCTCATAGGATCAGTACAACCTTCTCCCACATTGTTGCTGAGAGTGGAAGTTTTATAGGCCAGTTCTGTCTTCAAGCCATAATATATTTCATATAAGTGAGTCAAATGAAAGTCAAATATGTACAAGACTTGGAAGACATTTGGGAGTATAAGTTTTGTTCTGGGATCTCAGAAAAACAACAATTCAGTGTATTTCTTCTTTATTTTGCAATATATATTTTAATTTCACAAACTCTCATTATAATCAACCAGGAGAGGACCCATCTGCCCAGCTGTTGATCCATCTCCACCACAGGGGATAATATGTACTGGGACAAGAATACAGTAGATGATACTCTTCTAACAGAAAGAAACCACTGATTTATGTTTACCTTTACAAATAGACCACAAACAAACTGAAAATTCAGAGGAGAGAGGTACCTCAAGCAGAGTCTGTTGGAATCCAGGAGTACAAGCATCTTGTGCTGAGAGGATTAAGTAGCAGCAGCAGCAGGGCTCTCAGAGCACTAGTCCACACACCCTGATATGTCAGGGTGTCAGGAGCCAGATAGGAACCTGAGCTGGGTGAGGTAGAGGAGAGGTGAGCCTGCAGAGGAGAGCCTGTATAATTTTGTACAGGAAGCTGTCTCCTTCCCTGTACAATTGCCTACTCTGTTCAGAGCCAGCTGTGGTGATTGTAAAAGCACCACGCAATTTTCTTTTGTAAGCATGTTTCTCTCCATAAGTGATCCATAAGATCTCCATAAGATCTCTATAAATAGCAAATGGTCTAAGTGTTTCAGTCTCAGCAGACCAGGAAGTGACTGTCATTGAACCAGAGCTTTCATGAGCTTGGTAGCTGGCAACTGTCTTCACTTGGCTAACGTGGAAGAAAAGAGACCTCATAAGGTCGAGGCAAATTTGCCAGAGCTCTGTTTGATGGGGAAATGTCAACATTCTTGGGATCCACAACAGATTTCAAAGTAAAGTTCTGCAGGATGGATGTTAAAAATATGAATATCTCCATCCGAGCCAGACCTTCCCCTGCACAGACGCGTTTTCCTGCAAGCAAAACATAATAAAAAGTGAGGTGACAGTGGAGTGTTTTGTTGATAACTTATTTTAACCAGTGTTCCATGAAAGTTCAGACATCTCAATGTGGACAGGCAGCATTGCAGCATTTTGGGGACACAAATGAATGTAACTAAGGGGTGTCTAGAACAAGATGAGAATGCTCAGTGGGCAATGACATTTTGAAGGCTTCAGTTTCTCATGTTCTGCTGCTGTTTGATGGTAATTTTGGAAAGAGAGGTTGCATGGCTGAGTCCCACTTCAAATTACTCTTCTTGTAGAATGCATTGGAGGAGCTTTTGTGATTGCTAAAAATGGATGTAAACTGAAACTCTAGTACAGGGGTTAGAGCTGCCCAGAAGTGATGCTAGCAGATCACCAGGCATCACTGTACAGACCACGGTGACAGAGCCACTAAAATCTTCAGAGAGATTCTAGGGGAGCATAGTCTAGGATCTGAAACAGAAAGAGCTCTTACCTGCAGAAAATGGCATGAAGCAGTCACTCTTTTTAAAGGTACCATTTGCATTCAGGAAATGTCCTGGATCAAATTTTTCTGGATTTGGAAATTCCTTGCTATCATGTAGGACAGAAGTCAGCATAGGGAATACCATAGTATCCTGAATTAACAAAGAAGAGAAGAAAGTTAAACCAGAGGTATGCTAAAGCAAAGCAGCACAGAGGAAGTCCTCATAGCTGAAGAGTAGTCAAAGTTTAACCAGCTAATGTGAGGGTGAATCTGATTTGAGTATTTAATATTGCTTCCAAATACTTTAGAACTTTGATTGCTTACATTTCCATGAAAAAAAAAAAATAGAAAGCTCTATCTTCCTCTTCACATAAATGATGAAAAGTCTTTTGTTTTCTTTTTTCCAAATACAAGGAGTTTGACTCAATAACTTCCAGAATCCCTTTCCAAATGAAATTATTCCAATTCTATATCACAGTTCAGTGTGTTTGAAAACAAAATGAAATACAATTAATAAACCTTTCTCAGACACAGTGGAACAGACCTTGGGGATAAAATAATCTCTGAATTTAGTGTCCCTGATGACAGCATGTGGGACATTAAATGGAAGGAAATCAATGAATCTCTGGATTTCATGGACCACAGCATCTGTGTAGGGCATCTGGCTCCGATCTGCCATGCAGGGGCTTCGGTCTCGGCCAATCACATGGTCAATCTCCTCTTGAACTTTCTCTGTTAGGAAATAAGTTAGGTGTTGAATGGACAAGACCTCCATTTGTTTGCCTAAATCCCTCCCCATATGTACAGCAAAAGTTGCTTTTAGTGCACCAGGATTATATGAACATAGTACTGATACATCTTTTCTGTGAATAGAACTGATAGACATCTCCACACTGCAAATACATGTTTCCTTAGTCAGGGAACAATTGCCATGTGCTGTAGTGACAGGAATTGTCCTGACTGATCCTATGCCCTATTAAAAAGTTTTTTATTATTTATTTTTTTTTTTATTACCTACTATCTCTGGGTATTTCTGGAGGATCACAAGTCCATATCTCAGTGTGGTGCTGGTTGTCCCTGTTCCTGCAAGAAACAAGTCAAGCGTGGTTCTGCTCAAGGCGTCAATGGTGAAGTCTGAGTGAGCATTCCCTTTCTCCTAGAGGAAAAGTTGGCAGAACATTTTGAATGACAAAACTAAGCAGCCTGTTTAAAAGTCCTGTACCCATAGTGTATTTTTTAGACACTTGTAAAGTCCTTTCAAACACAGGACACTCACTACCCAGAACACCAGCATTTATAGTACTTTTACTGAATAATATGATGAACCTTTTTTAATATGGGAGGAACATTGAATTATGTCAACCAGATTGGTCTTCAGCTTTCCTAGCTTTGGTTGCTGTTAATTCTGTGTTTAAAAATCCTTAATAAGAAAATGGAGAGGATCAAATGAAGCTCATGTGCCAAGAACAGCAAGTTCCCCTCTGTATTTGCAAAATCCCAGTGCCCTGCCACAACTGAAAAGAAGCTGGGATTCAAACTATGGTTCTCCTCTAATCAAATAAATCTGTTGCTCTTAAGTTACCTGGTCTATTTTGTTAAGAAAAGCATCAATAAAATCTCGAGGACAACTGGGATCCCAGGTTTCCTGGTGCTCTGCTATGATTTCTAAAGTGAATTTATCAACTTTTTCAACATTTTTAATCAGTTTTTGATGAGGTCCAGGTAAAATCTCCATGACAGTTGGGAAGAAATTGTATAGCTGTAAAAATAAAAAGTATGGAAAAGCACATTGTGATTCATGTGGATACAATAAAATGTTCCCCTAACTGTAACTATGCAAACGGGGCAATTATACTGTTTTGCAACAGTAGGGGTTTTTTAATTCAACTAGGCTTTAGTGCCTTTTACTACTTCATGGTTTTGCTCTATTCAAGGATACACTTCACTTGTGCAAAGTTTGCAATTATATCCTTAGTTGGACATAAAATGGCAATGCCATAAGGTAAGTGAAAAAAAAACAGGAATTGGTTATTGAACTGTCTTTTTGGCTTTCAAAAAATGTCTCAAAATTTAGGAAATTTCACCGCAATTAAAAGTAGTAAAGTAAATAAATATTCAGTATATTATCATCATTAATACATTTATTAATTAAATGAAAATGTACACACCTGTGTTTGTATAGAGTCCTGGAGCTTGTTGTTTTCATCCAGCAGCTCAATCAGAGTTAGAAATTTCTTGTCTTCGTAGTCAAACCGATTCCCAAAGATGATTGAGCAGATGATGTTGGAAACAGCATGGGTAAGGAATTTTCCAGGGTTGAAGGGTCGCCCTGCAACAAAAAAACGTCCCATGGTATCCTGCTTTTAGTCTTTGAGTCATCATTCCCTCCTCTGACACTACAGGGAAGTTTTGCATCCACTTGAGACCCAGAGTTTCGCAGTCCTTTGAGAGAATTGTGAAGGGCTTATTCAATTTATTCTTTCTATTCTACTTGAAGTGAACTAATTTCCCTGTTTGAATGCTTTGAGTATCTCTTTTGTCCTGTTCTCAGCAGAAAACTAGTCTGAGGGGCTTCAGCTGACACATGCCTGTCTGCCAGAAATGGCCTAAAGAGTCCCACCAAAACACAATGAAACTATAAAGACTTTGCCTGAGCTATGTCTTTAAGTTACTGCACCCTGTTTAAGAACCTGTTTTAGTGTAACCTCAGTATAACCCTCACCTAGGGGTTCACGTGTCTGGGATCAAAGTCTAGTTTTAATAGCACAGCTGCATAAGCTTCTAAGAAGAGAACAATGGTGTGAGAAAAAAAGCAAGATTAGAACCAAGAAAGAAAGGAAAGGTATGATTGCAGTCAGTGATGGGGTGCATCTCAAGATTTCAAAAGGAGAAACAACAACATGAAAAGGTATAAAATCCTAAACAAAAACCAAGGAATCAGAAAATGGCAACTTGGCAGCACTGAGGATCTGCCTGTTCCAAGCAGCAATGGCACCAAACCTTCTCTGCCTGACTGCTTTCTCCCTGGCTGTTGAAGACTCAGCAGATGTCTCATTGTAAGTAGTGAGTGTATTAATGCTAAGCCTAGTAGATAACTAGCCCTAGCTATTTATTATTTGCATTAAAAGTAAATAACAGCTTTATATTTTGCAGTTGCATATATCTTGTTTGCAAAGCCTTTTACTACACAGTAAAAGATGCTGTAACAAGGTGAGGCTTGGAGCAGGGCATAGAAAAAAACAGTATCACTGTGCTAGTGAGAGGATTAGAGCGACACAGCTGAGAGTGTTCTCTGATTTGTAGCAGGAATGTTTGTCTGGTTGTGAAACCAGACTGAATTTTCTAGTATCTCATGGGTGAGCTACAGTGATCGATACTTCAGCGTCCTTTTACATCACTCTGCTTTTTTCCACCTTGCAAAATAAGCACACACTGAAGGCTGGCTGTGGAAAGGAAGCCCGTGGTCCAGGCTGATACTGTGCCACACTCATGGGAGCTGCTTAGAAGCAACAATGTCTTATGTGCTACCAGAAAATGCATTTTGTCATTGCATGGCTGAAACCAAGGGTTGCGAAGTTGAAGCCTTATGCCTTGCCCTTAACAGCAGTCTTTGTTCCTGTTGCACACCCCCACCAATACTGGGAGGTATTGTCTAATGTTCAGATGGACTGGACTCGAGCAGATTAAAGGACACTTTCCAACACCAGTCTCATACATTTATCCCTCCATACTGTCACAGTGCCTTTGACTGTTCCACTCCCAGCTGTGATAATTTTGCCTGTTGAAGCAGGGAGCAGAAACAGCAGCCACATGCCCACTTCTTGGGTCATAGATTTGGTGAAGCAGCCCTACAGCCCTAATTCCCTCATTGCAGATATACAGGGTGTCTCAGCAAGCACAAAGCCCATGTCCTACCTTGTGTTTTTCTGATCCTCTCCACCAGAAAATGAGCTTCCTCCTGGATTCGCTCCTCTATGCTCTTCTTCCCCATCCCAAAATCACGCAGGGTGGTGAGTGCAAATCGTCGCAGCTGCTTCCAGGTCTCCCCATTGCTGGTCACAATGCCTGACACAGGAAGCAAAAACAGAGCTCCATGAGGAAACAGATTTATTTATTTTTCCCCTGAATGGGAGCTACACAGTAAGTACTCAACAGGCAGAGACACCTCTCACTTGCTATAAGCCCAAAAACCTAATTTTGTGCAATTTTGAAGGTGACAAATCTGATCCACCTATCATAGCAATATGAGTAAAACTGAGTTTATTCCCAGAAAAAGTACATTAGGTTGTAAAATAAGAAGATAACACTGGTATTGAGTTGAGCTTGGCCACAAGCACATGGCATTTGTACTGACCTAACTGCCCAAATGTTCTGCTGTGTGCCTTGTCACAGTGCATCATTATAGACAATACCACAGAACCTGTAGTGCCATGGAATAGGTGCTTTTTACCTGGCTAAAAGCCATACTGGGAACTGGTGAACAAGCTCAGGGCCTAATCTTGAATGCGCGACTTACTAAACCTATATTAGCTTGTCTTTGTTGTGCTGTGGACTTTTCTTTTGCAGGTTCCTTAGCCATATATGTATTGTCAATATTTTCAGAAATGGGAGAATGAACATAAGATCTCAGAGGTATGTTTAATGAAAAAAAATTTAGCCACAATTTGAAGCATGATGAAAATAGACACTCAGTGAAGCTACCCTGGTACCTTAAACAGTTCTCCAGGGGTCCAATTTACTCAAGAGTCTGAGTAACAAATTGGGCTTTTAGTGTTTTATTGCTAATTTGTATGCATGAATGATGAAAATAGTAAATAAAAATCACCATTCCCTCCTCCACTGCCCGCCAGTTGTGTTCCTGAAGCCCTGAAAGCATCAGCTTTGTAAGTTAACGTTACCAGGGACATACCTGTGCCTTGGAAGAGTTTCTCAAACAATGGTAGAATGCTTCTTCCACTGAAGTCATCTGCCTGATCAATGAGAGCTTCTTTCACCACATCAGAGCCATAAAGCACCACAACCTTTCTTGGGCCGAAATGTATTGTGAAGACAGGACCATACTTCTTGCTGAGCTGCAGGAAAGAGGAACACAAAGAACATCTCTGAATGTTAATCATGTGAAAAGAATTTCCTAGCAAAAGGGCCTGAAGGGTGATGGAGCCTTTGTCCCAGCATCACTGAAACATGGTGTTGTTTAGCAGCAGTGTAGAGAACTTTCAGCTATGAGTTATAGCCAGGGGAAGAGGTGATTGTACAAGAAATAAGGTACATGAATGGAAACAGTGAGGTGTCAAGTCTGAATCCCAGAAAAGAAAATAGTTTTTCACAGGGCTGGCAAAACAATCTGGAATGTCTTTCTACAGGGCACAGTGGATGACAGCTTATAGGGACTCAAAAAACAATTATATACACTTAGGAAAACCAGTGCCTAAACAGTTTCTGAGCACAAACATCACAGTTGTCTCAAAAATCTCCTGGGCCACAGATCTCTGGAAACTGTATCAGCAGAGAAACACTGCATCCTTGCACTAGTCATGTACTCTCCCACACATCTGCTTTTAGCTACAATTGAAGAAAGATTCTTTGGCTTCTTGGTCCAATGCAGAACACTTCCTCTCATGCTTACTTTTTAAAAGTAAGCTAAATACCATCCCAGTATTTTATGGAGAGAAATTGAATCACCTTTTGCTCTGAAACAAAGCAGGAAGCCTGAGGGTGCTTATGAATCTCAATGTTCAAAAGCAACAAGACAAAAAGGAGTATGAGTATGTGTGTGTCTGATGATACACACAGTGATGCCAGCCATCACCACAATTTTGCTCTGAAGAATCCAGTGACACCACCTCTTTCTATCCATCTGCCACCTTCCCCTCACAATCCTCTCAGGATGAGGGACTCCAGCTGAACTCCCTCCACCTATCTCCATCCAGGCCTTGCAACAAGCAGGTGTTGTTTGACAGATGCATGACATCAGCCAGGGGATGGAATGGACAGTACAGATCATCTCCAAACTTTTTTGCTTCAACTGCTTCACTTGCTACTTCCACTCACAGGAGATCCTACCTGTCTGCTAGGGAGCTGAGGCAGCAAAATGGAGCAGAGCCCTCCCAGAAAAAGAGCCAGGCCATGCTGCCAGAGTGGTGAGGAGCTGTGCACAGGAGGAGTATAGTGAATATTGCAATAGCATCAGTGCCTTGATTGCACATGCACTGCAAATTGCAGTACTGCCATGAAGGCAGCAGAGGACTCATTGTTACTGTGATTACTGAAAATATATAGACTTAGACTTGCAATATACTGATTTAAATCTATAGATTATTGCAATATGTACACTTCAGAAGCACATATTTCTGGGAAACCTTTTGTTTCTGTTTGACATTTGGTCAATGCAAATTTAGCTCGTGAATTAAACTGAGACAGTCTGGATTGGACTTTGGTTATTTTTATATGCAATGGAGGTAACAGAGGAAAGGAGACAGTCTCTTACCTTCTTCAAGCTTTCAGCCAAGTTCTGCGGGTTCAGCTGGAGAATGTTTCCAAGAATGGGGAGACTGATGGGACCAGGTAGTTGCTTCCCTTTTTGTGATACACTTCTCCATGAGGAAAAGAGAAGAAGGCATGAGATACAGACCAGCAAGAAAATAGTGGTCATTCCCAGGAGCTCCATGTTGTGCTGAGGAAGAGAAGTCAAGTGTCAGAAAAGCCTGATGCTGCCCTGTAAATCCATACTCATTTATATGTTATGATAACAAAGCACATGGATTAAATTGGCCAATAGTGTCTCGCTATTCCTGCTGAGATAGGAGATTACTTATTAATGTGCTCCAGATAAGAATGACAAACTAGAAAGGAACTCCTTGTTTGCATACTGAGTTTTTTGTTTTCCTTTGAGGAATCATTGCTGTAGGACTAAAGAAATCATATCCTTATGCTGTCAAACAGACTCAAAATGCAGAAATACTTAGAGCGTACCTACTATGCATATGCTTAGACTTCTGCTTTTTGTCCTCATGCATAGGTTGGTATCTGCCAGCCACTCCAGTATCTGAGCACAATGGAGGGAGGTATTGTGGCTGAAAAAGGGCATCGCTTCATGTTCTTCCCAGGCATTTCACCTCCATTTCTGGAATGTAATTATGCAATTGTACCCAGGTTACACATGAAGATTTTGAGGAATACACTCAACTTGTCATAATGTGATGTTTTAACCAGACAAATCATACTGTCTATAGCATTTGCATGGTCACAGGTTCTCCTCAAACCACAGATTCCTGTAGCATCCTGCAGTGTCCTTCACTTCATGAAGTTTCTAGAAACTAGTTGAAGATCCATGGAAGGTATGAAGATCCATGAAAAGTAAAGGCACCCTGAACAGCCTTAACAGAATTGGTTTAATTAATATTGAGTATTTAATATGAAGTCAAACTCACTCTGAGAATCAATGCCAAGGGATATTATTTTCATATTCATCTCTGATTAACAAAGGTCAGATATGTCCTACCTATGAAACTGATGCTCAAAGAAAATGCAGTGGACAATGCTGTCGAGAAAATGGTCAAATGTAGTTAATCTGTAGCAAAAATCTCCCTGGACAGCTCTATTTGAAACAGATTGAAGGGTGAGAAGTCTCCATATCTATGCTGCCTGGATAGATCTTGCCCCATAGAAGAGCCCTTCCCCATCACTCCGTAGGCTCTGGTTGCACTCTAATCACTTTCTCGCTCTTCACCTCAGACACTCGAGTGTCTGCCCAGCACAAGTCGATAGCAGGCAAGGACTAAATGGGTGTCAGTGTCTTCTGTCAGTCCCTCTTTTTCTCTGCACACTGAATCACAGAATCACAGAATGTCTGGAGTTGGAGGGGACCTTAAAGATCATCGAGTTCCAACTCCCCTGCATGGGCAGGGACACCTCCCACTAGAACAGGCTGCGTTCAGAGCCCCATCCAACCTGCCCTTGAACACCTTCAGGGATGGAGCCCCCACAACATCTCTGGGCAGCCTGTTCCAGTGTCTCACCACCCTTACACTGAAGAATTTACACCTGGTCTCTAACCTAAATCTCTCTTCTTTCAGCTTTAAACCATTACCCCTTGTCCTTTCACTGCAAGCCCCTGTAAGAAGAAAAGCTATTAAACTCTCACTACCTTCAGATAGGACTTCCCTTAGTGAGTTGTAGAAAATCACAATATCAACCTCTGCCCTATTTCTGGCAGCAATCTGACAAAGGATCTGCTTTGATCAGCATGTATTAAGGTTCAGCACCCAACAGTTTGTGTAACACCCATATTTGTAACATGCTACACAAGTAGTGCCAGAGATAAGATACAAACCACATAATTAGTTTTCAGATCACAGAAATGACATTTGACCACCCAGCTCAAAAACCTTGGTTAAATATTTGTGTATGAATGCCCTGGACCAAAGACGTAACTCAGCTGAAGAGGATGAGGCCAATGAAGTTCATCAGTTGTGCAATACTGCAATTGCTTGGTCTCCAAAAGGTCAAGGCTGAAAACAGCTTTTCTCTGACCTGTGTTGTGACTCCACCAATAGTAAATCACTAATTGCTGCTATAACCCATCATCTTTGAACAAAGCCAAGGTGCTTATCTTTAGACTATAGTCAGCCTTAAGAAAGAACAGACTCTTCCTCAAGCCAGGCAGAAAAAAGCCAAGAAATGGGAAAGTCTGTCCCAGTGCTATACACGGTAAAGTGAAAGCTGACAATATGCAAAGAATATGACTGAGCTTAGTGTCTCTGGGAGAACACACTCTTGGCTATTCTTCTCATCAGCCTATTTTTCCAGACAAGCTCACACAGATGGATTTACATCCTACTACAGTTGGGAGGGTCCAGTTTTATTAATGGAGAATATTCTGGAAACCAGCAGCATTTTAACTTCAAGTTTACAGGTATTGGTATCCATCGGTGAGGTTTTTGACCTAACCATGCCAAAACACAAGAAGCACAGTAAAAGTGTAAATTTTATCTCCTGACTCTAACCAAGCATCTCCTGATGCTAATCAAGGAAATGTAGAAAAGCTTGAGAGAAGGATTGTGTCAGAAAATGGAAGAAAGTGGGGGAAGGGTGTTTAATATATTACAAGTTCAAGAGAAGTGCAGACAGCCCAGGGCAGGGTGGATGGCACTGTCTGGAAGAGGCCTTTCTCTGTAGAGTCAAAGCCAAACTAGTGAGTATGCAGTGGGGCTGTGGAGTACAAGGACAGAGACAGGTGAGACAGGGAGGACCAGTGGTTGCCTTGGCCAAAGACACCAAGTCATTCCCTGTGTGAGGGCTGTCTACACCTGTTGCATGGTGACAGAGGGAAAAGGACAATTTCCAGGGTTGACATGGAGTTTTTGGGATGTATTTCCTACTCATCACAGTGGAAGCCAGTCATGAAATGCTCTGGCAGTGAATGGTGAACTGACACCGTTCGTGACCTGCACCACATGAGGAACAAGAACTCGCATGAACTCACAAGCTGTACCTGGATAGCAGATGAACAGCCAGTGCTTTCCTGGCAGGACACAAGCAGCAATAGCTTGAAAGGCAAAATAAAAGATGAACTAAGTTCAGATGAAAAGATGAACTTAAAGCCTGAATTCACTCAAGTAAATCAAAATATGGGTGTACATAATACTGAATTGAGCTTTTTTCCTAAGCTAATCCTTCTATCTGAGTTTCATTTATTGTTTGATAATGGTTCAGAGCCCACACTGACCACCCTCTTCTGTGCTCGCTGTCCAGATTTGGGTCTTCATTCTCTTACTCCAACCCACAGCCAAAGCACATAACAAGATCTTCCAGTCCTCCGGCACTACAGGTTTAATGCATGGGACCATTGGGTGAACAAGGCCCAGATAAAGCCTCTTCTGCTGCAGCTCTCATCCTTGCCTTCCTTAAGTCTTTAAGGTGGCTCACCCTCTCCTCACAGCCATCATCTTCTCCTGCTCATATCACTTCCATGGGAAATTATAGGCCTAATACATTCTCTCTCATAAACATGAAAGATGTCTACTATCCTTTGGCTTAAATACATTTGGAATAGTGGAAGAGAACATCAACTATGATTTATTTTCCCCACTTGAGAGGTGGGAAATATATGACATTTCAATGAAACATTGTCAATTTAAAGAAAAAAATCTGGATATGTACCACTGCTTTCTTCCTATTTGACTGTCTGATTGAGTTATGAACTGAATAAAGCTCCCAATAGTGCTAGGGAAAGTTACACAGTGATCCACATGTAGTAGAGTACAATACTTTGTTAGTAGCCAATAGCTCAGATGATACAGCTGCTGGAAGCAAAACAAAGTATAAATAAGAAGTAATCAGACATGTTGCACAGCCTAGCTGATATTTTGCAAGGACCTGGCAAGAAGAATATTTGATTTATCAGTGCACATGGGTTGGTTAAATGTTTCTTAACGAACTCAGTTAATCCAGACTTCAGTCCAACATCAGACTTTCTAAATAGCTTTCACTGAAAATGAAGAGTGAACTTCCATGACCTCTTTCAATGTACCATGACCTCTTACATTGTACCTTTCAATGTAAGGCGCATGGACTGCTATTAAAGGACTATTCTTTGTTATTTGATCCAGGTGTACTTAAGAGAACCTATAGAGCAAGTAAAGGTGAAGACCTACCTAAACATTCTTCAGCCTTAATGAAGAATTTATTTATTTATTTATTTTAAAGATGCATCAGCATCTTCTTTTTACCTAGCAAAGTTGTTTTCCTAAATGTGAACTGAGTTTCCTCAGGCTTTAGTCTCAATATCCTAATTGCATTAATACTTATGATATTATGCCCTATGCAGCTATTGGAGGTTGACTAATTTGTTTTGCTTTCCATGAGTCATCTTAGTATCTTCTGCAGACTGTTGTGTTAGGGAAAATGAGACATGAAGGAATAAAATTGTCAGCCCAACCACTAAGTGCGGGTCCTGAATTTTGAATGGCTCACAGTCTACTTTCTTGCAGGCCAAGAGAAGAGAAGGCTGTAGGTAAAATATGACCTCAGAAAAGCATATCAGATCCCTTATCATTCCCTGAAGATGTGTCAGAGACAGAGGTATTGGACTGCTGTTAGCAGAAAACCTCAGCACAAAAATCTGGTCACTAAGCAAGAACTATCTGGGAACAGCAGAAAGTCAGAGTTAAAAAAAAATGTGTGGCATTGTAAAGGCAGGATGAGGATGCATCTGGTGTGCAGCAGGTCGCTCAGCAGGATGGCAGTGGCTCCACTTCTGAGAGCCTACAGGGGACTATGGACTGCAGAGGAGGAGGAAGTAGGGAGAGATAGTGATAGGTGTCCAGTCAAGGGGTCCCATTTAATTCCTTGGACCCAGTCATACTCTGCAATTGGAAAGGAAGAGATTTACAAAGGTTGAGGAGGCACTTCTGAGGTTTTTCACCTTCTGCTATGAAGGGAAATAGATCTTGGCTGACATAAAGAGCAATTTAAAGTAATGAACAAACTTAGATGAGATAAAGCATGTATTTATAAAAACAAATACACCTGTCTGGTTAATTACAACCATGGTATACAAATTTTAAAAGGATTTTAAGCTACTTGCCTCAGCCATTGTGGTTTTTTTAAATGTTTTTTTAATTTACATATATGGAAATTTGCCACCTACTGGTGTCATGGATATAAAGCCTCGCTCTGTCAGTGTGATAATCTGATAAGTATTAATCTGACAAATTGCATATGGCTGTGCTGGGTTAAGTAAATTTTTGGCAAAAAAAAAAAAAGAATCAAACAAGCAGTGTGAAGTGCTTTCCTTATAGGCTTCTCCTCTCACCTATTTCAATTTTGTTCCTCAACTCCCCACCAGCAAAGAAATATGGGCCTTTTCTTATATCTCAAAAATTAAAATAAGAGGCTCAACAGCCAGTGCATCTGCATCCCAGTAACTGTCTTCATGCCCACTAGAATTAATAGAGTGAGTCAGGCATGTCTTGGGGGGTTGAATCACAGGTGAGATTAACTACACCCTTTAGATGCTCATTTATGATCGCTCCACTGATAACTATAAAACTAAATGCATCAATATTTGTATTGAGACATTTTTGGTTCTAAAAGCAGAGCTCAAAACCTTAAAGGAACCAAGTGACTGTATCACTGTAAGGGTAACCTCTCTTTTTGGGAGCACCACCCTACAAAAGACTGGGAAGATACAAACTGGGATGAGGTCTCTGACTCACAGTTTACAGTCCATTGTCTGACAAACAGTCCCTTTCTCTAATTCCCCACTGACTAAATGCAGCTCTTTCAGTCCCTGCTGTAGCTAAATGCTCTGTAAAACACTTTCCAGGCTCTCAGTGGAAGCTAGCACCTCTCTCCACTGCTGTTCAGCTCCTTGAAGTGCAGGAATGGCAGAGGAGCTGACAGCCATAACCACAAAACACTTCATGCAAACTGTTACAGGTACATGGCAATTTCCCTACTCAAGGAAGGACTCAGCAGCAGGAGGGTAGCATAGGGAGAAATCTCCTTCCTTCATCTACATAGAAGGCTCCTCTTGTGAATGGCCTGGGATCCTGTATCAAGACATGACAAACCCAGAAACCAGAAACAGAAAATGTTAAAGAAAATCTTTGTACAGAGGAGTTACTCTTTCCTCCACCACACTGGTGTAAATATGCAGAATTTCTTTTGAGTTCAGAAGAATCACTCCTGATTTGTGTGGGAATTATTAAGAGCAGAATTATCCAGTAATGCCTTCATTAACTGCAAAAAGACCTCTCCATGGTGTGACAGCTGATTTTCAGCCTTGGCCTGGAAGGTGTCTGGGAAAGGACAATATAGGATATAGTTCTAATATGATTATGTAAGTCAGTTAATTACAGATAAATAAACTTTTCATAAATGTTGCCATCAAGCTTTGATACTTGAGTGATCAACATTTAAAGTTCCCTGATACTGATTTTAGAGAGAATGACAATTTCCAAGGTTTTCCATTTCCTTATCTCCTCTGATCTAGCCCCACACACCTGGTTCAACATTGATTTCTTAAAAGGGCTTGAGGGCTTGTTCTCTTCAGAGAACAAGGCTTTGAGCCTGCATACCAGCTGCAGGTTGCAGCCTAGATGTTCTGGGTTTGGAGCCCCTTACCACATTTCCTTTCTCCACACTGCTGACAGGTTTCTGTCTCACTGTTGGTATTCATCCTTCTCAGGGCATTTGTAGAGTCACAGAGGCAATGGACAGGGGCATTCACATGCTTGCACTTGATCTCCACCCAGTACTGCTCCTTCAATGATTAGGACAGAGGTAACACATTTTACTGCCTCCACTAGAAATAAAAGTGACATTACTTACCACGTGGCTCTCACAAGTCACAGAATCACAGAATCTTAGGGGTTGGAAGGGACCTTGAAAGATCATCTAGTCCAACCCTGCTGTCAGAGCAGGATCACCTAGAGTACATCACAGCAAGTCCAACCAGCATGTCTTCTCCTTCCCTTTCTTGTGTCTTGAACATGGATTTTATAGACAGAATGAAACATCCTTCCTGGTTTCTGCCATTGCCAGTTTCTTTTTTCCTTCTTCTTTGTACAAAGCTGAATCCCTCTTATGTCATCAGCTGCCTAGAAAAGCAATGGAAATTGTGGGTGTCTACTAGCAAATCCATCAGAAGCTTAGACCCTGGGATGTGTGATTAAATATCCAGGGCATCCCTCTCTAGTGACTATCTCATGCCCTGAAGCTTGGAGATAAGTAGACAGAAATGGACCTGAGCTAGAAAATCTGAATCTCTCTGGATTTAGGGGCAGAATTACCCAAAGCCCATGACTGTTCAAATCTAGGGTCTTAATCCATGTTTCTGCTTTCTCTGTTACTCAGTTAAATGCAGTTAATCTTATCCAGTCTTTTGCCTTGACATTACCTGGCTGCACTACTTTCTGCAAGCCAGGAAAACATACCTCCCTTAAACGGGAAAAGTGAGGGTTTGGCCCCTGATCTACTGAACCAAGGGCTGTTGCTAGTTACAGTGGTAGATAGAGATGTTGAGTCACCTGTTGAAGCTGAAATGTCTTAACCCAACTTGATTTTTCCTGCTCTTACTGACTATACTGCAAGCACAGGCTTTATGAAATTTACTGCAATTATCCTAAGACCCATGCAGTGTTTAGGATCTCTAATCCCATACACTTTTCTCTGTCACTTAAAATGCTGAACTGTTTTTGCCTTGCCTCCCTCAAAACAATCTGTCAAATCTGTGAAGCCATCTGTCAAACAATGAAATAGAAAGAGTGGAAGCTCTCAAAGGTTTGCTATCCAGATAATAATGCCAGATAACCTGAGAAGCATCTAGTCTCTTCTTGGCAAATCTCAAAAGCAGGAGAAGTGTTGGATAAGGTGGTATCACCTGCAGACTAAGAGTTGGCATGTGAGCATTCTGTTCAGATTGACCCATGGATTTGTCACCCCCCTGCCTCAAGTAGAAGTGAACCCAGCATGCAAAACTCCAAGTACTGAGTCTGTCAAGGCAACAGCCATGTCTGATATTGCCTGATAGATGGCAACAGCCCAGTTATGACATTCTTGCTTAAAATTAGTAAGGGCTGTCTTCTAACAGTGCTGCTAGAAGAGCCCATGTGGCAGAAGGTGGTCAGCAGGACTAGTGAGAAAGCTTCAGATAAGCAGATCTCCTGTACAGCAACTTGTGCACAGAGGGAGATTCTTCATGCCCTTCCACCTGAGCACATATTTAAACCAACAGGTGGTCTAATGCAGAGGCAGAGGGAGGGAGTACAAGCCAGCACACCATACCCAAGTGGCAGACATCCATGGTTTTATACAGCAAAGGACAAATGAGGACTCATTAAAAAAAAAAAAAAATTAGAAATAAAGAAAATTTAAAAAATTCAGTGATAAGGTGTTGGCTCTAGCAATCAGAATTGGGGTTGAACTTTGTTCAGTTCAAGTGCTCTGTTGAAAAAGACTAGTAGAAGAAACCAGAACTCATCTTGCTGGTACCAGTATTGTCCAAGGCTGTAGAAAGATTTATTTAAATATAACATTGCTGCCCTCTAGTGCTTTGGAAAACAATCTTCCCACAATTAATAGCCATAAACAGAAATTACGTGAGGAAAGCACACCATTCCCAGGAATGAACAGGAAAGGCAATATCTGTAAAGGCAAAAATTAAAGACATCTCTGAGTGGGTATGAATCCATATAGCCACTGATTATTTCAAATTAGCTATGTCAGTTTAGGACATCCCCAGAAATCTTGTCCATTTCTGATTCCAGTATCAACAGACAATCAACAACTAGATCTTCCACCTTTTCTTTACTGTATCTTGAGGCAAAGGCTTTCACGACTAGACAGGTAGTTGCTAAAGTGGTAATGCCCAGTAATCCACAACACCTAAACCTGCTATTGACACTAAAATGGGTCAGATTGTACAGGGACACTGCAATATATTACAGATATTAATTTATCTTCTGACATCAGTGATAACTTTTGGTCAGCATCAGCATATCCTTCATGGCTCCAAAATATGCTCCATTTACCTCTGCCTTTGCTGTGCCTGTTCTGTGGCTAAAGAAAGTTCATGAAAATAATTTTTGTGTCAAATAACCTCTACTCACATCTGCTTAAAAAAATCAAACACAGAAAAACAAAACAAACAAAACAACAAAACCCCCCAGCAAACAAACAAAAAAAACCCCAAAATATTTTTTTTTTTAAATGCACCAAATGAACGAACACTTAAACCACTCTGTTGCTTCTGATTTTACAAGCAATAGCACAGGCCTGTGAGAAGTGGCTCAAAATTACTGCTCCCGCCACCTTTCCCCCTGCCCTTCCAAGGCAATTTATTACATATACATTCAACTACAAAAAATGGTGTTTGAACTCACCTCACAAAGACAAAAACTGGGCATCTTCAGTCTCTGGAGAGATCTGTCAGAAGCAGCAACACCTCTGTCAGCATCCCCATCTCACTGCCTAGGGAAGTTCACCTACCCAGTGTTTGCCAGAGAAAGCCATATTCAGGCTGGGATTTAATTCTTCAACCAGTAAAGCTCTTCTCTCTTGCCACTGCTCTCCTGCTACAAGACAATCAGCATCTTATCCATTATTTTGTCCATTTATCTGGACAACTGCAACACCAGCTTTTGCTTTGAAAGGGAACTCTAGCAGCAAGGGAAGGAAATTCAGGTCTTGTGGTTAGATCACAGACATGACATTCTTGTTCTTCTGAGTTTTGCCTCTAATTTTCTGAGTGGTTATAGTCAAATCTCTAAACATAATATTTTCCCTCTGTTTTTCTGTATAGTTGACATATATTCTGTCAGCATGATCCTTTGTTGATGCAGCCATTCTGCTTCCACGTGCCTCCTGCAGAGACCATTGCTTGTGGTCAGCTGTGATCAGCTGCAATGTTCAAACTTGGCTGCTACCACCTATCCATTTGGCTGAGATCATAGACCTGGGGAGGCAACAGCAGCTGAATTTGAATGGCAAAGCAGGTGCAATGAAGAGCTTGCTGATAAACCACAGAAACACAGCAGTGTTCCCCAGTAACTGGAAATAGTGAGGCTGGGCCACTGACCTCTGGATCCAATCTGGATCTCTTGAGCTGCTGGTTGCAAGCAAAAAACCTGTTGTTTTGATTTTACATGTTGGAGACGTAAATCTAGGGGCAAATTGCAGATGTGTAGTTGCATGCAGCAGAAAATGCAGCCTATGAAATTACTGAAACAGCCATCAAATCATGGTGCTTGTCAATTTCCCTCATGCTGCCCACACAGTTAATAAAGATGCTGTGGCAATGGAGAAGAGGTTTAAAGAAAGACTTGCAGCAAAAGGTTCCAGGAAACTAATTCAGATTACTGAAAGAAAGAGAAGGATGTAGTAGGGAACTGGTCAGAAGAGGATCTTCTGTCACATGAAGCTACCACAAGAAGCTGTCTTTTAAAAGAAGTAAAAACAGAATGCATGCAGACCTAGAAAACATAGAATGTACCTGTAACAGCTAGAGGGCTTAATCAGTGAGACAAGTGACTCAAGCACCAGGGTGAACTGTGTGTTTCAGCAAATCATGAGTGGATGTTTGCACAGAAGATAGTTCCCTAGATCAAGCACCCCCTCTATTGAACGGGGAAATGTTTCAGGGAAACCCAAAGACTTGTGGTATGCTGAGTTCAGTCTAAGTAACCATACCCACATCTTCTGGCTTTAAAATCCCTTGACTCAGTTAACCTCTAAACATACCAGCCGTGCCCAATTGTGCAATATTTATTCCTGTTTATAGTGCAAATAAAGCAAACTAAGCACTTTGTGCTGTTACCTCAGTGTGTGCAATTACTTCCTAGATGCCGTGTAGCTATTACTGTGGCAGGAAAAGGTCATTTGCTGATTAAAACTTGTTACTTAGAAAAATAGGTCTTCTGGAGTCTATTCCATGTCCTGCCTTTCCATGCAACAGAAGAAATAATTCTAATTAGATTGGCCAAACCTGAACATGCTGGCTGCAGGTAAACAACTTTCTCATAATCATTCTACAAAGCAGGCACCTCAAATCAGAGTTGATCTGCTGGATTTCTTTGCTCTTATTCGATTTCCTCACCTGTAAAATGAGGATTGACCAGAGAAAAAAGAAAAAAAAAGAAAAAGAAAAAAAAAAAAAAAAAAGAGTAGTTTACTTCTTGTGGGATGGAATTTTTTTTTGCAAAGTGTGTTTGGTGCCTCGGGAAGGGAATGTTCCAAAAAGGAGTTTACAGTGGTAAACTCACTCTGCAAGAAGAGGAACGCATGGGAGGTCTGCGATGACAGCTGGGCTGGCTACAGAGGGCTAAATCCTCACTGTTTCAAATTAAACCAAAGAATCAGAGACTTCATCAAGGGAATGCCTCCCCTGTGCCCTCACCGATGGTCTCTCACCATCTTAATGACTCCTTTTCTCCTTAGGGAAAGATTTTCCTGAATCTGCTCAAGGAGAAAATATTGGGGTCTCTCCTCTCTTTGTGACAGTCCTTTAGGATAACACTTCCCAGCTCCTTTCTCATAGTACTTACAATGTTTTACAGCTGGAGTTTGTTGCACATTTTGCCTTTTACATTTTAATTAATTATTTTTTTGGTGGCTTACACGTTATGGCCTCTGATCCTCTGGTCCTATTCCACTATTGCTACACAACTGCATGCCTCAGCTCCTATGGTCAGCCCTTCTCATGGGTTGCAGTAAAAGGAAGATGCACAAGTCTTAAATGTACTTCCTCCATAACAGGAAGTGGTCTTGCCTGCCACATTTTTGATGAAACTGTTTAGCTGGGGGGAGAAAAAGGGAATTAGTCTACTGTAAAGGGTCTAAAATCAGTTGTGTTTCCAAGCCTGTATTTTATATGAAATAGAAAGGATGTATATTTAAGTAGCACACATGAATGACAGAAAGAACTATATTTCTTGAAGTTCAAGTGCTTTGGTTCTCTACTGGGCTTGTTCTTTCAAGGTTTTCAAGACATACAGCATTGGATATTGAGTTAAGAAATAAAAGCTAGATGTTCTTGTTCAGTTTTCTTTTATTAGGACAAGAAGCTTTCTTATCTATTGAGAAAGCACACTGCAGGCTGACAAAGCTAGTACAAGGAAAAAATTATGTGAAAAATATATCAAAATTGTTATAAAGAAAACTATGACTCTTAAGTTTACCAAACCTCATTTTTGCTTTCATCATCTCAGTGACTTTCTCAACCTTAACCAAAGCCCAAAGACTTGAACCTAACCACTTCTAAGCAAAACAGACAAAACTCAATTATTTCTAAGGTGGAATATGTTGATTATGCTTAATTGGTCAAATCTAATTATTCCCCTTAAAAGCTGACAAGTAACCTTTCTCCACAATTTTTATCCTTATACAAAGTAGCCTCTTCATCTCCCATAAACCAGAAGAAACTATCCACAAAATTAAGCAGCCCCAGCAATGAAACAGAAATTGAACATAAGCGCTGCTAGGTCTGTACTTGTTGCCATTGTGTTAAGCAAAATGTTTGTCTATGTTTATGAATGACATCAAATTCTGCTGGTAGAGGCTAAAACAAACCTTGCTAGTTTTATGTAGCAAACATCTAGGTTTATGTAGATACACAATTTTCGTCTATGAATTTCACATGAACTCAATAAGAAAGTGATAAAAATCCCTCAACTATGTTAAGAAAAAGTCCTGCTTCTACCTTCATCCTGATCAGGACGCAGTTGTAGTGAAAATATTTAACATTTGTTTTATCAGATTTAAAACCATTTATAAACTTTAGCAACTATATTTTTGTATGTCAATCATGTTACCTGATAAAAACAGGAAGGATTTTTAACATGTAACTTGCCTATTGCTCCTGGTACTATTTTCACTGAATAAAATGGGTGAGTCTGTGATTGCATTATTTTGACCAGGAGAGGAAAAGCTAACAGAAACATGGCTACTGATTCTAACATTCATTAAAAAATCTTGGAAAAATAAACTTGTAACAAATTGACCTAGAGGTTTCCAGCTACACTCTGCAAGGTCAGTCATAAACTTGTTTTGACAGTCCAAATCGACTAAGGGTCAGCTCTGACAAAAGAGGGGGTTTCTTATTTTATCCTTTTCTGAAAGTTCATTGAAAAGAAGCCTATGTAACAGGAAAGCATCACTCGCTTTACACATCTCCAGCTTCTTCTGGGTATCTGCTCAAACAGCAACACTGTTGGGAATGCGATCTGGGGAAAGGTAGTAGTAAGGCAGCTTTTTGTTCTTGTTGCGCTCGGTGATGCCGCTGACGATCTCATCCAGATTCTTGCGGAATTTTGCCATAGCCTCTTTCACCGGCTTCTCCACAAAGTGTTCATCTGGGTACATGCCCAGAAACAGCTAATTGAAAAACACCAAGAAATCATACTTTGAGAAAGCAAAGACTCCTCTGCCTCAGCATTATGTCATCCAGCAGAATAACATCCAGAGCTTCACAAATGCTACTTTTAAAATAGTACAATCAATATTTAAGCTAGCCTATGCTGGCACTGCCAGTGAATCATGCTGTCCCATCCTCCCTCACTGCTGACTGCTTCTTTCCATCCCTGCATCATTCTGTAGCTGGTTTGCATCTGACACCACAAGGGTAAAACCACATCACTGATACATCTCCATAGAAAGGTAAACATGGTCGGGTCAAGCAAAGAGCAACACTACAACTTTGTGAATCTGTGTGGCTCACAAATGGCACAGATGGCTCTCATGGTCTCACCTACATCTTCACCATCCAGAGAAGGGAGATCAACTTACTTCATTTTCCTGGAATTGGCTCAAGGCCCAGACAGCTCCCAGATGCCAACAAGAACGTCCCCTATCTGGCAGACTCTCCACAATTTGCTCGATGGTGACTGTCCCCTTTTCTGTCGGAGGGGGGCAGCGCATTGTTGGTGGGGCATTGGGTATCCAGGAACACCAGTCATACTGCACAACAAAGCAAGACAACACAGTGAAAAGCTACAGTGATTGGTATTTAGGAACACTGCAAAGAAAATCAGGACTCTTGATACCAGGCAGATGCTCTAGAGAAGGACTGAAGCAGAAGGAAGACCCTACTGTCTTTCTCAGGATCTCAAAAGGGAGAGAGCTGGTTTATCTAAATGGGAGTAGTTATTCTGCTAACCACAGGCACATGCCACACAGCCCAAATTCATCAGCCAGGCTAAGGACTTGGCTATTTTTTAACAAATAGCTCTTCTGATAACCTCAGGTGAACAAGGGTGGACAAAGAGGGTCAACATGTAGAGTGATGTGGGATGTGCTTGAGAATAATCACTGTAGGAAAGACGGTCTCCCTGCTTAGCTGTGAGATCATCCATGCCTAAAGACAGAATATCTGCCAACAAAAAAGCTCATAGAGTCACAGAAAATCTCAAGCTGGAAGGGACCCATAAGGATCAAGTTCTACTTTCTGCTTCTTGCAAGACTGCCTAAAACTAAACCATGTAACTAAGAGCATTGTTCAGATGCTCCTTGAACTCTGACAGGTTTGGCACCATGACCAGCTCCCCAGGGCATTTGTTCCAGTGACCAATCACCCACTCATTGAAGAAGCTCTGTGCAACACAGAATGACAAAGAGAATTGCTTCTGGCTGTCAACTTTGCTTTGATGTTGGAAGAAACAGCATTTGAAAGGCAAGCTGATACCACAGTTTCAGGGTAGATTCAAGCAGGCAGGGGTAACAGACTATCAGTATGTGATACATTAAACATCACAGAGGAAGTTCAAAGATGCCAGTTGGCTTGCAAACTCAAAGCACATTGGTTCTTTTAAAAATGTGACCATGATCAAAGCCTCGAACTTCACAGATGTGATGCTTCAGATTTCTGTGTATGTCAGTGGGAGTTAAGTATCTACATATCGTTGAAGATCTGGACTTCTGTCCCAGTGACTTCAATGAGACTGTACCTTGAGGAGGCTTGTCTGTGCTGCTGCAGAAAGTAGACTTGGAGGACCTGCAGATGTGCAAGGCAGTTTTCAACTAAATAACTCAAGACCCATGGTAAGTGCTCCATTATGCCACTTAGATTGCTGTAGTGCTGGGACTGAGCTGTTGGGAAACAGCCAGCTCCACCAACTCAAAGAGAGATGCCACATGCAGCTTCAGCACAGACACACTGCCAAATTAGCACAGCTTACAACAGCAACCCACAGCAGCCACCTTTGAATGCACTCACAGCAAATGCAAAGTAAAGCCTCTTAATGCATTTCACTGCACGAAGTGCCACAGACTACCAGCACATACAGTATTCAGGTAGTTCAAGTGATGTCTGGAAAGCATGGTAGCTTGAGTCTGCACCTGAACCCTTCAGCATTTAAATGCTTAAAAAAAATTGTTCACCCTAATGAAGTCATTACAACCAAAATATACAAGTTGGAGCCTGTAAATTTGAACTTTGGTACATAATTTAGGACTGAAAATGCTTGTTTCAGCCTTACCAAAAGGGTTGCACAGGCTTCATGTGGATTTGCAGATGGCCCTGCAGTTATTTTGACCAGAAAGTAATGTCTGTACATGCATATTTACTAAAAAACATTTATCAGACCTCGCTCTGCTAGATGCACCTCTGAGCCCTAAAAGAACAGTCTTCCCAGAAATTCCTACCTGACCAAAATTCACAGCTGCATGCTGGGCTGATGTGGTGAATATTATCACTGTGAGATATTCTGATAGCTTCTCTCGTGTTCTGATCATCTTAGGAAACCCTAAATGAAGGAGAAGAAAAGCTTAAGTAACACAACTATGAAGTAACCCCGTTACACAGTAGTAATCAGCTACTGAAAAGGCATGAATGAGAGGACCATGCAGCAGTCACTGAAGAGCAGGGCATTCCCTTTCTGAATGGTGATGTGTGGTCTAACAGGAGCTACTCAACCCCTCTGTGTCTTGGCTATCCAGCCGTCAACATCGAGTAATCTTGTTTTACTGCATACAGGTTTGTGAGACATCTCCACTGTTTGCAAAGTGTGCGGCATTACTTAAGGGAAAGGCAAAATATAATTACACCTTTAAAAAATACTGCATCCCTGTCCTCTCACCCTACCTACCCTGCAGCAAGGAACCCAGAGAGTTCACAGAGCAGGGGCCTCAGATGCTCCCTTTTTCTCCAGGCTACAGTGCAAGCAGGGAAGCAGCAAATGGCTATGTGCTTGTACTTACAAAGGTCCCAGGCCCAGAGGTCAAGTGCACTGCAAGGAAGAGCACAGGGAGAGCTTATTTGCTGAAACAGAAAGTGAGGAAATGAGAACTTCTGAAAGAGAAAACAGAATAAGGAACAGAAATAGTGGCACCAAGCTGTCTTTGAGAAGTAGTGAATGAATTCTTCGTTCTGCTTTGCTTGTGCGCATGTAGCTTTTGCTTTTCCTATTAAATTGTCTTCATTTTAACCCACAAACTGTCTTACTTTTACCCTTCCAATTCTCTTCCCCATCCCACCAGGGGAGAGTAAGGGAGTGTGGTGTTTTGTTGCCAGCTGGGTTAAATCACAACAAAGGGGAAGAAAGAAGAAAATAATCAGGAACTAGGGAAATATTTTGCTACCAAAGCTCCCCCAAATCTGTATCTTTCCTATCCTCACCACACTGCAGTCCTGTGCTGTACTCACTGTCCCAGCCCAATGTGACGACAGGTCTCAGCATACCTAGAGAGCTGTTAGTACCCTGAGGAGAAGTGCTCCTGCTAAGGCTGTCTCTGCCAGCTGCTTCCACATCTCCACCACCAACCTGGTGCAGATGTGAACTCAACCTGAGATGGGGAACAGGCACACAGTAGCTCTGGCCAGACACCACGCCCAAAGAGGAAAGGATGCATCCCTTCCTGAGTCCTGCTATCGTAAGCACGCTGTGCTCACCTTTTAAGGGGCTTAGCACATTCCCAGTCAGAGCAGCCCTTCCAGGGCAGGAATGGAGACTGGAGGAGGGACCCTGGGTGCAACAGCCTTCCCCATTTATCCTCCTTCCATTCTTTACACAGACAGGCAGGTCCCCCTGCTCTCTGCCTGAGTGCTTGAAGTGGCAGCAGTGCAGACAGAGATACTGCAGGTCTGGCAGGTTTCCCACCTGTAGTGGCAGTCCTGTCACCAGTGGTGCTTGTAGTAACCCACCCCAGCTGTAGCCCTGGAAAGGCTCAGTACTTGTCACATATCAAGATGTTTAGGTCACACATGAAGCTTCTACTGGCAGGCCATTACTAAGCTTTTCCTAAGAGACAAATACACAAAGAAAAATTATAGCAACTATATGCCCCAAATCCTTTGCTTGTCCAGGCAGGTAGAGTCCAGGAGGCTGCTGTACACCAGTGCATACTGGTAATGAGTGGAAACATCACAGTTCTGCCTCGCAGTCTTACACACAGACGTGTGCAGGCAATGCCAAAGCCATCTGCCTCAGACCACTGATCAACGGGTGTTTCCAGATGTAAATCAGTCAGGACAGTATGAAGAATCCCTACCCATCTGCATAAATTCCTGAAAACCTGCTTGGAAAAAATCTGAGTAGAAGAAAAAAAACCAATAACAACAAAACGTTTAGGCAAAGGCAGGAGAGTATTAACTCAGGTGGGAGAATGGAGGTGTGTTACGGGTGAGAGCTCCCACAGCCAAGTAATGGCTTGCAAGAAAGAAGAGGCAGTGGATGGAGACAGAGCAAAGGAAAGTATTTCTTGGAAAGAATCATGAGTATCTTCTCTTGAGGAAAGCAGAACAGCTCAGCAATGTCACCAATGCTGAACAAATGCAAAGCACAGCAAGAAACTCCTGGGGAGGTTCTTATTTGTTCTTATTCAGTGCAAGATTTGGAGGACAGGATTCAAGGGGTTCTCACTGCTCCTTGTGATTTCTATCTATCTATCTGGTGGTTCCAACAGCACATACAGGCAGCCCATCCACTAATGCTTAAAGCATCAGTAGACAAGATCCCCAGTTTACAGAGAGCTCTCCCAAGTGGCCAAAGCTCATGGTGAGAATCTGTGGCAATGGAAGGAGCTGTCACCTGAGGAGGGTTGGCCTGATTCAAGGTCTCCCCCATAATCCAGGCATCTCTGGGCCAAGAGTGGAGAGGGTCTCCAGCAGTTCAAGGCAGGCTGTGCACACAGTGGTGCTGTCAGCAGGCCTTGACCAGTCGTGAACCTGGCTGGGCCATCATACCTTACCTGAGGCCTTTACACCCCTCATTCCATAGACGTAAATGTCTTTGACGAAAGCCTGGAGCTCCACATCCTCACATACAATCTCATCGCTCTCATAGTAGATGTGAATAACATCCTCTGCAAAACTGCAGACACAGGAACAAATGAACAAGACAAAACAGACAGGTGAAAGCAAGCCTGCTGTTCCCTGAAGACCTTCTACTTATCTTGCAGAGGAGACAGATGCTGTACGGGGCAAGAGAGAAGGGAAGAGCAGGTCTCAACACCCTCCTCCCTCCTCCCAAAGGCAGTGGGAATGCACAGAGGCAACTTTGATTAATTTCTGACTACAGCATCACTTCCTCCCCCAACAAAATGATGCTAGACCACACTGTATCCTCTGAACAGTCCCGTGCATTTTACTCTCTTATTTGAGGCTTTGCTACTGCCCAGACTTCCGTCTTCACATCTACATCTTTTCTTCACTTAATATAGACTCCCTCTGGCATATGCACATAGCTCTCACACCAAGAACAGGGGCTCCCAAACTGTGGTACTGGCACCATCCCCTGTGTGTAGGATCCTCCAAAGCTGCTCCTGGGTGCCACTGAAATAGTTGATCCCTTCCTACCACACATTTTTTTCACAAAACCCAAGCATCACATTCCAAAGTCAGGGTGACCCAGGAAGCTTTTCTTGGGTAGAAGAGATCTAGAGCTTTTTTCCTACACTCACTACATACAGCAGCTATCTTCTGCCTGTTCAGTTCCTCTTCTCAAAATCCCTCTTTCTATAAAAGCTTCCCGGGCAAATTCATCTCAGAAAGAAAGGTTTTTAAAAACCTAAGATAATAGAAATTGTTCTGAAAGCAGTTAAAATAGGCAAGCCTGATTTCCTGAAGATCTGCATTTCATGACTGAGTGACTCGTTAACTGATCTACACCAAGATAAACTATTAGCTCTGCAGGTACCTACAATCCTTGCTAAATATTTTGACAACCCACAGAGTGAAACATTTGACTGCAGAAGCTGACTGATGGGATTAAGAATTGTTATCCAATAGAGATTTCTCCCCTACTAAGCTATAAACTTACTGCAATTTGGAGACCTTTACAAATCTGTCACTATGGTTTTTACTAGCCAACCAAGTCAAGATTTGTTATCGAGGCAGACAAACAACTGCATTAACACCAGTAGTTTAAGTAATTTGGGCTTCTAGAGGAAGCCAAGGGAAATGAAAAATCCTGTAACGTGCAGAGATTAAGCCTCCCTGCATGAGCTCAGCCTCCACCAACTGGCACGTGTGCCAAGTGCATACAGAAGATAATCCTTCTCTCCCAATGACAGTATTTTAGACCCCCTTCCATGCAAATGTAAATTAGTATATGAAGTGTGTATGAGACCTTCTTGGTTGGAACGTCTTTCTGCAGTTAAATCAGAAATAAGAAGCTGAGTATTAGAGAAGGGGTTTAAAAATTTGCTGTGTGAGCCTCATAGTTTCTACAGGAACAACCTTATCAGCTTTCTTAAGTCTAGGCCATCTAGCATATGGGAGAAATGCTGGGGACAGAAGTTATTTAACTAGAAGAGTGAAGACTGACATCTCTTCAGTGTGTAGGCAATTCATGGTGACTATCATGTGCATGTGCCTTGTTTCACGGGTCAGGATATCACACACTCAGAACGGCACTGCCCACACCATTTATAAACCAAATTATTCACTTATGAACTGAGGCACTGTAACATCTTCCTCCAGCTAGGTTAACACCCACAAAGAGTCATACTAATTGAGTTGACTAAGTACTGTCTGGTATTTGAAAAGGCATTTCTCAATCAGCAAAGAAAATACAGGAAAGAGAAGAGGGACAAAAAATGGACTACTTCAAGAGAATTACCACAGAAAAGTTATAACTTCCTTTTCTCTCAAATGGGCACTAAGAATTGCAGGAAATATTGCAAGATAACCTCTCACCAAAACACAAGAGAAAACACAGGAGACAAAGATCTACCCAACACTTTAAACGTTATGTGTTCACTATAAACTCCCAACTCCGTGTGCACAGAAGATCTGATTTTTAATGAACTTGCTTTTCAGAAGTCACGTGACCAGAAGCAGCTGTATATTTGCAAGCAACTTATGCCTTGCAAAAATACATTGTTTGTTAAATGAAATGCCATTGTAGAATAAGAAACATATGAATCATTCCATTCTGAGGCAGTGTTTCATATCTGAAAAGGACCCACATTTCTGTGGTTGAGCAGCCTTGCAGTGCCTCTCCTGTCTCAGAATTGCTGCCCTTCCTGACAAAAGCTGGGCTTTGCAATTTTAAGGCATTTTAAGAAAGGTTTTATTCAAATCAGTTAATGCCTGATTTATTGAGTATCAAAACACAACTCGAATGCAAGCCAAGCTTGCATTTCCACTCCACAAGAACCTTGATGAGCTCATGTGGCTGGCTCAGAGAGCTGGGTTCCCTCTTGGTTTGTGCACAGCTAAAATGAAAAAGCTAATTAAACTTCCTTTGCAGGGCTAAATTTCAACTCACTAAACCCTGTGAAATGCTATAGAAGAGTACATATTTATAAAAGGGCCTCTGAAAAACAGAATGCAGGAAAACAGGACTGAAAAAAAGCATTAACAGTCTTTCAAGGGTTTGTGCTTGACTATGCATTTCTCCTCAGATGAAATACACTGGATGGAAAAGGCACCAAGTAACTAAACAGCTCAGGTGCTGTTCACAAGGCTGTGATGGAGAGCAAAGTGAGCAGAGAGAAAATGAAGTCATGTCTCCGTGACAGTGACTTTATTAGCCATTTCTAGAACTTACCTCTTGATAGCCTCCCAGACTTTAATGCCATCATCCCGGTAATAGTAGTAGGGGATATCCTCTTTGCTGTCCATCCCTTTAGCTTTCATCTCCTCAGGGAAGCAGAGAGAGCTGTAAGTCAGATCCTTCATTGCTTTCTGCACCATTTGTACATGTCCTCCTCCACCTGTAGCATTTGCCTGCAGGAGGAATGGCAAGACAGGAACAGCAGATTATATTGACTTTGTGCCGAGACTGGCTTTCCAAATGCACAGGAGTTGCTATTAAAAATGTGAGTCAATCTTTTTTTCAAGGAGAAAACCACTTCTCCACACAAACAAGTACAAAACTGCTGCTGTACATTTTGACTCCAGAGATTTCACAGCTCTCCCATGAATCACTGTTTATATCCTCACCCATTTTCTCCATAGGTACAGCACCTGCTAATGATGGAATACAGTAATAAAGTACAGAAACATCAAATTATCAAACATAAAGCACTTGCTGCCAGCCCCATCCTCCAAAACCAGCATGTGTGTGGAGGAAGGCAGGCAGGAGTGTGATAGAACAGGGCTTTTGCTAAACTACCCACTGCTGCTACAGTGTGTTTTAGTAGAAAGTGTCTGTGGATGCAGGCTACTGTTAGCCACCCTGGAATTTAACCCAGAATATCAATCCTACTGGGTGATTATTTATGAGGATTAGCCAAGGTTTCCGTATATGCTACATTTGGAAAACATAGCACTGTGGAAAATCCACAACAAACAGCACTGTGAAAATATTTAGTTATTCACTGCACAAAAGCTCCCAAATGTTGCTTTTCTAGCATATGATGCTAGTGTTGTAGCAGGAATCAGCTTACATTTACCGTCCTCCAGCCAGCTGATCATCCACACTGGACCCAACAAATTCTGGAACTCCAGGATCCCTGTTGGTAGGTCTTAACCACACACTTATCCCACATGCAAGGGATGTTTTTGTTCATTATGCTTTTGTTCAAAAAGATGGGAATGCCTGCTAGGTCTCCACAGTCAGCAGTGGAGTACAGAAGACAAGGAAGATGCCCCGATTTAACCTCTCTTTTTTCCTTGAGTGAAAAACTCTGAAGCATGGAACTTATTTTTGGTCTAGTGCCAGAAGTGTAAGTGGTACAGTTGTCCTGAAACACAGGCTCCCTCTTTGGAAGGACTTCTGAAACCTCCCCAAAATTTGCTGCTACCACATTGTCACAGAGACCGCTGCATGCCAACCTGCTGTGGTTCCAAGATGCAGCATGCCATTTCTGGAAAAACCAGAGAGGAAGAGCTGGGTACAAGTTAAGTACCACTGCAGTCAGAATTAGATGTTCAGATTTGACCTAAGAGCTGCAACACAGTTCATGATACACGGTTATGTTTCTCTGACTCAGATGAAGCTGAGTTTTGATCCTAGCAGATCTGCTGTTTATGGCAATTCAAGAAAACAGGCTGGAATTTACAGGCACTATTTGTGAGCTTAGAATCTGTCTTAACTACACGTCTTCCTCAGATGGAAATTTCCTTCTACAATCACAAATTATTTTGCTCTCCACCCTGCTCCAATATGAGTAACTGAGTACCTAAAAGAAACTGAGGACTTAATATTGTGCATGCATGTGCGAGGATGTAATGTGCAAATCATGTTAATTTGCACTCCTATACTCACACCCCAAAGTCACATCAGCTACAAGTAAGCAAGATACCGGCTCACTACTGACATTGGCCAGTTCTAAACTGGCTACTTAGAGGTAAAAGGTAACATCTTCATCACAACAAAGCATCAGCTCTGTGCACCAGTTTCTCAGGTGGTATTAGTTATGTTTGCCCTTTAGTAGAAAGGTCAAGAAACAAGACAGTATGTGATGGTTAAAGGATAAAAACACATACAGAATCATGAATAATAATGAAGATTTGCAAAGGGGATTACTTACCTTGTCAAAAAGACCACATTCACAGATAAGCTGTTCTCGGGCTTTGGTATTGATGGCTATCGTGAATCGCATGTGCGGCACCAAGAGCTGTGAAACAGGACAAGCAACGACAGATGGCAAATTCTCTGACTGAATTCAACAGCAACACAGTGTAAAGTCTGAAGTTCTGGAAGCCCTGGTGGTTTAGCTGTATGTTGCCTTGCAGGGCAGCCAGCCAAACTATCTCAGCTGAGCTATCACCAGGACTTCCTTTTGGTTCATCAGACTAATGCGGTAACCTCCCTCACCCACCTACATCCCTTCATGCAAGAACCAACCTTGAAGAGGGGATGTACAGCAGGCAGCTGCCGGAACATGGCTATGCTGAACACCTCTGAGACTAAGTGTGTCCGTAAGAGATGGGTCACTGTCTGATGGATGTGGAAATCAGCTGAGCGAACCCAAATTTTAGCGAGCAGCCAATCATATGTGGCATCTGAGGGAAGGAATATGGGATTGTCTGGCCCAGGCTTTTGCCCAAGCTGGAAGATATAAAAACAACACAAACCCACAAGTCATTCATATTTAAGATGAGACAGAAAGCAAAAGTCCCTTTAAAGACCCTGACAGTAAACCCACCTGGATTGCAATGGGTACAATTTTATTCTCCAGGTTCTTATACAGCAGGCATATGGGTGCAGTCAAGTACTGTATCGTGCATGGGTCTGTTTTATTGGCATCCACACCATCCAACAGCTCGTAGTCCACAATGAAAATGTTTCCTTGCTGGGGAAATTAAAAAAAGGGGGAAAAAGAAGAAAAAGAAAAAATAAAAGCCTGTTGTGTTTTAACAGACTGTAAGTAATAAGGTTTGGAACAAAGGTCAGGAAGTCTTGGTCAGAGGCTGGCTTGTGCCCTGTGTTTACAAGTGGCCACTGGCCTGTCCTTGCTTATGGTGGCTCAGGGATGATGCCATTGAGACAGCAAGCACCTTTACACAAACTACCTGACCCGTATCACCTGAGTCTGATGGTGAGCCTTTCATGCCTATGCATTCAGAAAGTGACACTAAGATGGATGCAAACAAGTTTCACACTGCCAGCTGAAGAAACCCCTAAGCTTGTCATACAAAGCAAAGCACAATCCTTGCCAACCTTTCTTCAGTATGTTAGCTCAGTCAATAGTTAGTCAATCCCCAACCTTTGAGAGGAAAACACTGAAAAAGGACCCTTAATCTACTGGTGACATCTTTAACTGGATGTGGAGAAAGGCATGGCATGTAGGACAGCAGGAGGAAACAGTCAACAGAGGTGTTCTCAGTCTGCGGAGACACTTGGCTTTGCCATGACCAACCACGCAGGCTGAAGAGGAGGTGTGGCCGAAGGCAGTTAGAACAGGGTTTGGAGGTTAGAGGACATGAGAAGGAGCAGATGAAGTCCAACGTGATGGAAAGCCATACCTTCACTTCTTCCTCCAGGGTCAGGTTCCTCTCCAGACTGCATTCTACCATATCTGTAGTCACGGGTAACTTCTTGGGTATCTCGGTGCATCTCCGGATCAGCACAGGATTGCATCCATTCAGGAACTGGTAGCCAAACATAAAATCTTCCTTCCAGTGCTGCATCACATATTCTAAAGGGAAAACAAGCATGCAGCATCAATAACTGCACTGCATCAATACCATACTGCATGCAGGATTCCTCCCTTCCTCCCCATGTTTTGTTATAATGCACTGTAACTTTGACTAAAGAAAGCAGCAAGAAAAGGATTCAGAAGTTGCCACAGAATTAAAAATTACTTAAGTTAAATGGACAATGTAATCTTTGCTTTTCACTTTGAGAAGAACTAAATTGATAATAATTTGTTTCTCTATGTACAGAAACAATGAAGACTAAAAGAATCCACTCCTGTGTAAAATACTCTTCCATGATATTTTTAAATCTCATGTTTTAAATTCTCAGGGAATGCAATGCAGTGATAATTAAAAAAAAAAAAAAGGTCTCAAAACTCACACTGCATTCTAACAGAGTAGAAAAAAATGTAGTTTACTTGAAGTTGACATTTACATCAGCTCTGTCAATTGCATAATGAGTCTGGAGCTGTATCTGAAGTCTATACCATCCAAAAATTACTTGGACAGAAAATACATCATTGAAACATGCCTTGAACTACCCTCTTCATTAGCTCTGTTTCTGCCAAGGCTCACAAGTAAGCAGATTCAGAGTTGCATTAATATAACTGTGACCAATGATTAACATTTAAAACTCACAGAACTGCGGCTTTTCTCACGAGTATGGAAATACTATGAATGAAATTAATTGTAGATTATATATAATTCCCATGTTAAAAGTACTTTAGGAAGCGATTTTATTAAATGGAGCAAATTGCTGTAATTAGTTTTAATAGCTCTGACCAGCCTGTGTGCTTTATTTTATACCTGGGACTGCAGAAATTACTTTCATTTCTCTTAACTGGTCCGTAGGCAGACTGAAGAGGAGCAAAGCTTCAGAGCAGGAAGGAAAAATATTTTCGTTTGCAGAATCTGAACAAGCCATTCACACACATTGGGGGAACCACACCCCAATCAGCTTAGAGTATCTATGTATCTGTTATATCCAATAATACAGTAAAATAAAGACAAGTAACATAACCATGGCAAATAGTAGAAGGTTGGGTCTGGCTCACAAAACAAAGGCTTCCCAGCCCTGTTTTACAGAAAGGACACCATGAACTTCAAAACCCTGTGTCTGTCTGCAATTCTTTTATGTAACTGTTCATATTTCCATACTGTAAAGAGTTAAAACAAAGAAGTATTTTGCCTTTGACATCTTAATAGGGGACTGAGATGCTCAACTGGCCTGACCTCCAGTATAGCTCAGGACAGAGAAGGTCACTGAGCAATTTGCATTAGTTTGTGTGAAACCATAGCTTTGCTTTTTGGTCTTTTGGGCTGTTGGTGTGATCAGCAGTCTGAGATTACAGTTTATTTATTAAAAGCTGTGGGAGTGCAGAAATCAGAGTCAGCCACTTTCATCCTAATCAAATATGTTCAAGACAAATAATTAGTCATTCTACAATGCAAACATAAGCAAATGCTGATAAACCCACCAGAGATTGTGTTGCTGATTCTGACAAAGATCCTCTCAAAATCTGCAAAATCACTCCAGGAGGACTGGAACATGTGCATGAAACGGTTGATATAAAGATTCTCCATCCTAAAACCAAAATGAAACAAAACATCTCTGAAAAAAATCACATCCAGCTTCCTCAACACCCCCCAGTTATTTTCCACCCTTTTATATACCTACACACAGTGTATTTTTCAGTGGTGGAATGTGAGATTGGCTACCGTACAGAATTAAATTTGCTGGCTGCACCTTTACACAAAAGCCTGAAAGGCAACTCAAGAGCCCAGTCTCTGCTACTGCATTTATTGAACTCCACTCCACAGTTGTTCTTGGCAGTCTACGATCTCGGACCAGTCTTGTCTCAAGACTACCCCACCATCTGATAGTATGGTTGGATGTCTGAGATAGTATGATGTGACCCAGGCACACAAGATAGCTTAGAAGGGGACTCAGACACCAGAGCAGTCCTATGTGCCTTATTAACCCTGTACTATTTCAAAGAGCTTTGCAGGATTGATTATTCAAGCTCATCCAATGGCTAGGACTGTTTTTTCTTAATGACGTGACACATGCAAGCAGGTGGACAGTGACTTTGCTGCCCCAAGAAGATTACACTCAGATGTGGTTAACTGATGAACTGCTCAGACCAGCTTTTCTTCAGCAAGGTCTAAAGTATGTGTTCATACCATTTTATTTTGTTATGTGACTGCAAGGCTTAATTATCCATTTGAATTTAACAGTCAAGGAGAGTGGTACCTCTAGAGGACTCTGAGAATTAAGCCTAAGATATTAGGTGCCAGTAGTCCTTCTTCCTATGCTCTTCACCATTGTCTCCTCCATATGTCTACAGACAAAACAGTGTCTAATGAGAACACAGAGGCTCTGTCAGTTCCCAGCATGAAAAGCTTACTTTTTATATTTAAAAAAAAAAAAATCAATTAAATTAAATTTTTTCCTATTTTGATTCACTGCAGATCCAGCTGGGAAGAAAGAATCAAATTTTGAGATTTCAATAAAATGTAAAAGGTGATCAGATCCTTACCCTGCCGCAAAAGAGATTTTGAAAAATTCCTGAAGTTTCACAAACACTTACGCTTTAGAGTAGTTCAGAATGAAGTCAATTCCTTTCTCGTTGTCAAACTGGATGTCACGAGGCAGATCCCTGTGTGAAAGGGCATCAATGCTCAGGGGAAAGCCTGGATGCCACTCCTTCCAGCTGAGAAAACAAGAGAGGTTGGATCAACCATATAACCTTAGCAGCACGAGTGCTGTGTCATTCATTTACGTCCACCGCTTCTGTGACTCAACTCCATGAAACAAATTTGTGGCAAACTCATCTGGGCCAAAAATAGTGACTTATGCAACATCAATATCTACCAGTACCCTACAGAATCCTGAAGTACAATGGAAGGCATGTACTTGGCCACCTACCTTCCCAAAACTTGAAGTAACTTAATACCTACCATATTGATAAACACTTGTCACACTTGGTTAAAATTGGCAGTAAGTACAAATGTATTGGGAAGGGAGGGGACAGAAAGACAGACAGCTGCCCAATACACACTCATTCTTGGGGCTACATTTTTGCAAAACTAGAGATACAGAAGCTAAAAGTACTCAGGCACATATTTAAGTTTCTCCAAAAGCCAACTCTCTGAGAGACACAGATGGTCTTGATAGTCTAGATCTAGCTCCTCAGAAGAGCCCTAACTCATAATGGTCATGGCACACATTCTCTGCCATGTATGTTCTTGCACAGTATCCCATTTTACTTAGAAAAAAAAATTAAAAAAGGTGACTTGTAAAGAATACAGTTTCAATGGTATTTCCAAATTGTCTGCAGCACAAAGATTGCTTTGTATGTTACCATTTATGCATCTGAATTGTAAATAACTATTTCCCTGGAATTAAGAATGGTTTTGCCTTCCTTTTTGCATGCATAAACAAAATTTTGTGCCACACCTCTTTTTGAACTGCATTTCCCTCTGCCCTATTTCCCATAATTTGTAAGCAAGATCCTTTCTTAGTCAAATGTTATTACCAACACATACGCCAAGGCTCAATCCATTAATTCTGAATGAAGCCTCAGTCATTCTGATCCTTACTCTCATGGTAAGGAGAAGAAAGTGCCAGAAATTTTCGTTATTTTAACAAAGAATATGTCTCTATGAAAAGGAAATGTCTGATGCTTTTGGGAGTTACCCATTGATAAAAGATAGGTAACTTGATTAGGAAAAAATGTCTATGACAGTACAAAGGTGGGTGTCACAGCTGTGTTCTGATAGCACATTCCAGTTAATTCAAACAGGGCTAGATCTTCTACTCCACCGCACAGCAGGAAACAACTAAAACTAGCTTGGTGCTGCAGCCAAAAAGCTCCAGTAAGAGCTGACATATTCAGATCATATTCCAAAACTGGAGTACTGCTTGGAAAAGGCAAATGGAATCTGCATTCAGATCTTCCTTGAAAGCACACCTGTATGACAGAGGACCCACACAGAGACTGTACCACTGAAGTCCTACTTAAACCTTCCAGATAGGCTTATCTGGGATCCAAGTATCTTGTAATGCCACTTGCACCAGGCTGATCATCACTTACACTGATCCATCTATGCAAAAAAATCATATATGGCCAACATGGTAACTTCTGCTTTCTCTTATGCAACAGTCCAGTAACTAGAGTAAGATGATAATCTACATGTACTCTGCCAAACCTGATGAGAACAGGCACCGGGCCTTCGGGGGACATTTGGGAAACTCACCGGTACATTTTTTGACGGCTCTCGAGCTCTTTGCGTCTGTGCTGCTTGAGAATGTGTGTCTTGTCATCCCGGGAGAGCTTTGCTGTGAAACAGAGGAAAGAGACAGATTTATTAGGGTCCTCTGCACATCACTGACCAGCTCCTGAGGACAGCAAGGTTTCCAAACCCTCAAACTTAGGATGTATACCTTTGTAAAATTTCTGTCAGAAACACTTACATGATCCAATGCAGTACCCTGAGTAGAAACACAGGTGCCTTGAGAATCTGTGGCTTCTAACCTGGTGCCTCCAAGGGGCAATTAGCTCAAGCTAGGAAAATCTGTCTCAACTGTATATTAAACCTGGATTCCTAGTGTAGATACTTGCTGCACACATCTAGTGTTACATGGTCTGAACAAGACCAGGGGAATTAATTTTACATTTCAGTATCTAGGGAAATTTTCATCAATAACAGAAATCACAATTTTGTTTCAGCTAATCTTACCTGCTAATAGACACCTCCAAGAAACAATCTGACATCTCTCCTTAAGCTGTGCTCTGTCCTGTCCACTTGGGGCAATAATCATATATTCTTACTAGAACAGGAAGAAAACCGTTGAGGCTTCCTGTCCATACAGCTTGCTCTTCTGACCACGTACTCACTAAACCATTAAATAACACAAATACTTCCTTAGCGACCAGAGAAAGGACACGTGACTCACTTTACATACACAAATGGGAAGGCAGATAAAGTCAGCAGGAGTTTCATGGAAATAGCTGCTTGGGGTATGGAGTTGGAAATATCAGAGGTAATACAAGTGATAACATATATGGCTAACAGTTTCCACTTGGTTGTGTCTGAGTTACCAATAAGGTTTCACTAGCTTTTGTCCCTTACCTCCCCATACTCTGAAAGCCATGCAAAGCTACTTTCCATGGAAGTGTTACAGTCATCATAAATCAAATTAAGAAAAAAGGGAAGGTCCCTCTGAAGACCAAAAATAAACTGACACGTAGTTGTGATTACAGGACAAAAGGCTTCAAATGCAAAATTCCTTGGCCAGGATTAGACAAAAACTTAATGGGAAGATAAACATTTATTTCCTATCACCTCATATATTGTTTCAGCTATTTTCAGGCACTCATGCTGGAGACCATGAAAGCAGACAACCTACCCTAGGTAACACAAAGGGGAACATGCTAACTTCAGAGACTAATGACTGCACCAACCCTGATCATATCAAGTAGATCAGTCAGAAACAGTTAAAATACAGGTTTCAGGTCCAACAGAGCTCTGAACAGAGAGCAAAAGTGCTGTAACCCTTTCCTCAGTTGCTCACCACTACTTGCATCAGTCATATCGATCTCACCCTGGACCTGACAGCACGCAAAGAAAAGGGGTGAAAAATGAAGCTGCTGTTTCAAGTCAGTCCTTGCACCTGCAGAGCAGCCTGCTTTGGGATTTTATTTCGCTCTCAAGAAAACAAGACAATTTACAGGCAATTAATCATGGGCCACTTAGGAGCTTAGTATGAAGCAAGGACAAGACACTAATTCTAATTAGATCAAATGGTCTTCCAGCAACAGAGATGCAGAGCAGACAAAAAATTTGGCATCAGGGTCAGCTGTCACATTCAAGACCAGTGTAACTAGCCAGTGTAAGGACTCTTCCTTGCACGTGCTTCTTAAAACATCCAGCTAAACTGCCATCCCAACAAACTGCCCAGAAAGCAGTCCTAGTTGGCAGGGAAAGCCCATTCCCTAAGATACAGAAGGGGACTGGCAATGTGAAAAAGAAGATTAGGAAGTACATGGGGAAAGGTGAAGGAGAGGTGTAAGAATTCTGGATGTTGTGAAGAAAATAATGTTTCTTATGGCTCTCACCTCTTCCATCTCGAAGGACAATCTCTTTTTCATCTGTAATCCAGCGGTAACACGGGAACTCCAAATAGTCACCCATTGGTGTTTTTACAGTGATATACTTAAGGTACCAGTCATCCTGGTACCAATATTTTCGTTTCTCAATTTTTATTAGCTGAATTTCTCCAAGGTCTTCTTCCACAGTTACATCATAGGAGTCAACCTACAGAGCAGAATATGGTCAATGATCCACTGCTCATGCAGGAAGCACAAGCACTACACAGGCATACCTGGGTTGTTCTCACATGTCATGGTTACAACAACTTTCCAGTTCTGGTGGATGAGAAAAGGAAGACCTATTATTCAGCTGCAATGCAACAAAAAGACAAATAAAAGAACAAAGAAGCAACACAAAAAACACTCCAGAAACAGAGAAACATTTTTGTTTGCAACCTAAAAATCAAATTACTCCTTGAAATATTTGCAAGTCTGAGAAAAAAACATGACCATGAAAGCATTTACTGCTCTCTTAGCAAGATCTGAAAGAGGCATTGCTAGGGCACATCTGTTCCTGCAACTAGAGTGGAAAGATGATCATGAGATTAACACATTGGACGAGGAATCTAAAGACCTGTGTTTATTAGTCAAATGTGCTTCAGAATAAGGACTGTATCCAAAGCCCCTTTGTCTTGTGTTTCCTGTGGCTGGTCTTCTTCAGTTCTCCATTTTTAAAATGAGAACAATGGCACATTTTGTTTGTACAACTCAGATGTACAAAGGATTTTAAGCAGCTAACTAAAAACAAGGTTCACAAGAATATCTAGCTCTAGAGGCACTTCCTTCTTTCACAGAAAATAAGCCAGCATGTGGAAATGGGGTTTATCATCTTCCTCAGTCTAGTGTTAACTCAAAGGCCTGTTTCCTGCAACATGGAGGGAACTCAGCCTAGACCAGTAGCTAGTCTGTTTAGTCCTTTCCTGTGCTAAGGGTCTCACCACAGGGTCTTTGCACTGAGCTGATACTGAAGGCTAGGACCATTCATATCTGCTCCTTCAGGAGTACCCTTTAGTCTCCTCATGGGGCTGACTTCTCAGGGGTGTATGAAGACTCTTACTGCATGTGGGGACAACACTCAACAAATGACAGTTCTGGTGGCACTTGCACTATTAGGCAGTACCTACATAGGACAAAACGAGTAATAATTTCAGATATGACCAGTAAGACACCATGTGGTGCTAGGCAATCCAGAAGAACAGGAATTAACTTTTATTTCCAAGAGTGTAGACAGATCAGGGCAAACATTAGTAGCCAAGTGCTCATTGTAACAAAGCTGAATTGGGTATGGCAATCATAAGAGCATCAGCTGAAGTCTGCTCTGCTCAGATGATCCTACTAAGCTTCATGTGATAACAAGTAGAGACTCCTGTGTTTTTTCTCAACAGTTAACAATCTTAGAAACCAACCAGGTGCTGATATTGAAAGGATGGTATTGCATTGGCACGCTGCAGTGCCTATAAAGACTCACCTGCTTCTGTGAGCTTTGTCATTTGGCTCCTGACCTAGACACCACATTCTACTTATTCAGCACTTCCTTAGCCTTTTTCGGGCATTTTATACATACATATATACACCCACTGTTACTGTCTTACTTGCTAGGGAAAGACTAATTCACATAAGGACCAAAACTGAAAAGTAAAGAAAGATTAAATTCTAGACAGGAGAAAGGAGAGAAGAAAGTAATTTTTAAATGCATCCAGACGGCATTTATTATTTTAACTGTTACAGAAGGAAGATGAATAGCAACTTGTACCCACATTATTGGAAGAACACACATAAGAAGGATCCCTTGGCATCCCTTCCTCTCCCATTTTAACCCAGATTACCAGCTGTGATGATCATTTCAGATGAAGACATCTACTTGTCCACCAAAGGGATGACAGACCTCAATTCTCTTATAACCTATTACATAAAATATGAGCTTTTATAAAGTTCAACACACCTAATTGATTCACAGAAGCCACAGAAAAATAATAAAAAAAACTTTTTAGGCTTTGAAGTCCATCCTGCAGACAAAGAAACATTGTCTTTGCCTGTCTTTCCCAAATGATGTTCTTCAATTGACTTTGAAAATGTCAGGCCATGATTGCTACCACCAGCTCCAATGAGGATTTTTTATTCTATCAAGGCACTGGAATTTCTTCTAATATGCAGCCTAATATAAATTTAGGATCATATATTTAAAATGGGCATGGATAGTGCTTATTTTAATTGCTGAGACTTAACAGACTAATCTTAGTCTAAGCTATATTCTCCCCATGCCTATTAAAATCAGATTGTTTCTTTTAAAAAGGAAGCCTATCACGTCTTAGAAATTTGCCATGTTAATTTCAATAGCACACTCACACACAGCAGGTGGTAACAAACTGCTTCACAAATAGCATGATGAACCTTGGCAAGCTTGGGATAACAGTATTTGTCTGCTAGGATTTGAGCTGAGAGATGAAAATCACAGAGCTGAGATTTCAACCATATTAAAATTACTCTTATCTACTTTCTTGTAGAGCCACTGTATATACTAATTTTAAACATTTTTTCAAAGAGTATGTTGCTGATTCTTCAACCCCTTCACCCCTTCACACTATTCCAGAACAGCTAAAAGGATAGTGTGTAAAGTTAAATCCAGTTCCTTGATGATTCATTATTTTTAATCAGATGTGGAGACTGAAAAATGTTGAGTGGCCTTTCTCAGACATCACATTAATGGTGCCTTGAACCACAATTATGACAGTTAGTGACTTCAGGACATACCCCTGTGCTCCTGGCTAAATGAACGGAGTTCTTCCCTCCCACAATACTGGTTTCAAACATCACCCTGATCTTTGCCTGTCACTCCATGTCCGATATTCTTGACTTCACTCACTGTGCTCACTGTGTAAGCTGGCACAAAGAATTCTGGATGATGGCTGGAAATTGTAGATAACATGCTCAGACTGTTTCCCATTCTTCAAACCTTTCTGGAAACAGGCAGTACTTGAACCATTCCTATTTCATATTCCTTTCCCTGCTGCCCCTAATTTTTTCAACAAAAATAGTGCCAATAAATTCTTTACCATGCTCAGCTTTCGCACTGAGTCAGTACTTCTGCAATTTTGTATGTCTTTCCAGGACCAGATGGCACTTTGAGGAAGAGTGCCTCATCACAAGCACTTGTGCCATGTATCTCAAACTCAGCCACTTCCTGCTTGTGCACCTCTTTATGTAATTACTGCACAAAATTAATTATCTTTTTAAATTTCAACATGATCTTGTTGCATTTGGCAGTCAGGAGCTGGAAGTAGCCACCTTGCAGAGAAACAGTTCAAGAGAATTCACAAACCTGTGTGAATCGCTACCCATTTGTGTTCATCACCATAAAGGGAATGTACACATAAAAAGCCTAAGGCAATAACCTACAGAAGCAAATTATAAACTGCATCTGGATCAGATTTGCTTTGTATTCAGCTACTTGGGATTTTTATGCTCTATCTTCTCATTTTCCATCTCAGGGCTAGTCATGTACAACGGAAGACTAAGGTGACCAAAGCCACTGCCTAGAGAGGGGAAACAATGCACTATTTTTAGCTCAAATCCTCACGAAAACCTGTTGCTATCAAGTGATTAGTATGCCACTGAAAGTCTGAAATTAGTCTTATTTTCTCATCAACTCTTTGTTGACCAAGCTACCTGACTACTATTTTTGAAATTAATGTTCTTTAAAGCTTCAGATAATGGTTTCATTTTAAAAAAATCCTCAGTTACACATATATATTTCTATAGGTCCTATAATGTGACATCTATATATATATGCATCTAAAATTTAAATTAAAGAGCAACAGGAATCAGATTCAAAGAGCTGATAGAAATGTCACATTGACAGTCTTTGGAAGAAAATTCTCTGGTAACAATCTTTTTGACAATATTACAAGAGTCCTAAAATAGTTGCACAAGTCACTGTTAATGTAATGCAAAAAGGACATTCAATTAGCCTAAACGTTCATGGAGGTTTAGAATCTTTTTGTGGCCATCCCAGTTCCCATTTTAATGGCACTTTGGAAAGTAAGGGTTCCCTCCTGATGTCTCACCCAGCTTTCACTGCCTACAAGCCAGCAATGTCATGGGCTCACCTGGGATGGCAGTTTTGCTAATGCAGTAAAGGTGTGCAGTAAAGATGCTACAAGGTCCAGGTTAAAACTGACAGGTGCTCAACATTTCTATGGCATCTGTTGTATGAAGTCTCCTGCTAAACACATGGCATTCCTGATGACTGTATGGTGAGCCAGAGATACTAGGAGTTTTTACAGTTTGAGTTCAGAGTTAGAGAACAGAATTAATGAAGACTACTGGATTGTACCAACTCCTGTAGCATCCTGTTCAAGCAACTTAATCTCATGTAACACCTAAGCTCTTTCATTTTGAGGAGAGACTCCAACTGACTAGACTAATATTGCAAACAAGGATGGCACAGACAACCCTCTCTTTCGATAAGCACAAAGTTCTAAGTGGAAAGAACTGCATTTCCCATCTGGAATTACTTGTGAGTATGTTTTTTCCAAAAAAAAAAAAAGCAAAAAGCAGATTAAGGGGCAACAGGAAGAAAACAGATAACTGAGCGATACCATTAACAGCTGCTTTGAAATCACTCAGCACTGACAGGAACTTACTCAAGAGACAATGAGTAAAGAAAAGCATCTATGGCTTTGTGTATCACCTGTGTCCCTACTTCGAGTAAGTCAGAAAAAACTACAACTGAGCTACCTAGCTGTGCAAATCTCTTCAAAGTTTTTCCACTTCCCTTCCCCTCCATCAACATTTGGTATGCAAATCTCCTACTCAGAACTGGCCCAAGCCCTCATTCATCAAAACAAGAAATACACAAAATTTGCAATAATTCAAATCAAGACATTACCAGGATAATGGAACTACTGAGCCTGGCCCAACATTTAGAAAATAAACTGAAAAGTAGACAAAGCCTTACAAGATAATACTTTGAGATTCTGGTCATCCACTGAGAAAAGTGCCTAAAAGGTACCTTCCCAGGGAAATGTAAGCACCCCTTTTAGGCGAACACATCCTCTCCTGTAGTGCTACTAACATCCACAAACCTCCATTTTTTGCTTGCTCACCCAGCCAGGTCCAATGCATGCAAGTTCCTCTGCTCCTGCCAGACGTGGCCCCAGAGCAGTTCAAGAGTTGCTGCTGACCATATAATTAAAGCTCCTCACATCACGGCATGTTCTCCCTGTGACAGGATCCACTCCAATTGAATGTCAGAGTATCACCAGGGTCTCCATCACAGCCAACTCTCAAAGACAGTGAAACCCCCTTTTGTAGCCCAGGGATGAGAGCAAAGAGTCTGGTCACTGGAAACCCTCATGCTTACCTCCTCAACTGTGCAGTGATCAGCCCTCCTGGGAGAGCACCCTAACCCTAAGTTTGCAGGACAGTCCGAGGTCTTCTTCAACCTCTTCCTAAAGTTAAGCTTTGCTTAAAAAATGTGATTGTTCACCAGGCGAGAGAAAGAATGACCAGATATCAATTTGGGAGATTCAGGTAGCAAGGTTCTAAGCTAATGATTGTTTAATAATGAAGGAAAGCAGCTTCAACAGCAGTGGCTGTCAAGTCCCCCCACCTGAATTTGCTAGAGCATCTCCTCAGAACATCACCTATAAATATCCAGGGACCACATCTACACATGCCACCAACATTTATTTAAAATGCTGACTTCTGTTAACCATATCTGAGATGTCTAATGCAGAAGTGACAGAATACCTAACTAGGCTGTAAACCCCGTGGTTAAAAACACACACCTAAAGGAAGGGCAGCATAATGACACTGAAGTCTCATTTGTACATGCAGCGGTAGGTCTCATTTCCAAAGTGACTTGTGAACAATCTGGTAAAACCTTCAAAGTTGTCTCATCAGACTTTTTGGAATCTGTGAGTTAGGTTTCCAAGTAAAATACACATTTTGGGAAGGGAAAAAAAAATTACCCGAGCCTACTAATTCCTCAATGGACTATAAGCAAATGAATGCATGTCATAGTAAAACGGTGCTCAGAGTATGAGTGATTACAGATGGATAGCCTGGATATTGTGATAAGACAACAGAGAGGACAGGGCACACCACACAGCAGAAATCAAGGTTGGAAAGAACGGCATAGCTGATAGCCCGGTCCCATCTTCATTCTCACACCTGCATGTCCGTGCTGTTTTCCAGCTGTCACTGAAGCTGCCCCACACATTTCCCTCTGCAGGCGCTGTGACTCCCACTGGAAGCACAACTCTCGCCCCCCTGTGCTCCGGTGCGGGCGAGATGCCGCAGGGGGTTCATCGCCCCGGCTGGGCGGGTCCGGCCCGACGCGCCGCGAAGGGAGATGCGCGACGGCGCGTACGAGGCGAAGCCCGTCGGACACCGAAGGTTCGAGGACTGGGCTGTTGCGGTGGGCAGTCCCCTCGCCGCCCCCGGTTCGACTCACCGCGCCGCGCTCGAAGTCGTTGTAGAAGGGTTTGTCCAGGAGGTGCCTCTCGCTGCAGCCCGCCGTGCCCTCCAGGCTCAGGTACACGTAGTCGTCGGTGCCCGCGAACCACTGGCTGCCCGTGGCCACCGTTACGGTGTAGGACGGCATGGCCCCACCGGCGGGGCTCGGCTCGGCTCGGCTCTGCACTGCACAGCCCCACCAACCCAACCGGCCGCTGCTGCGCCGCGCTCCCGCCCCAGCCCGGACCCTGCCCAGCGCCGCCTCCTCCTCCCCCCCCGCCACCGCACGGAGCGGCTCGGCCCTGCCCGCCCCTTCCCCAGCGCCCTGCACACCCACCCGGTACCCTGCGAACCCTTCACAGCAGCCCTCCCCGACACCCCCGTGCTGCACAGCTGCCCGCGCTGCTCCCCTCTCCCGGCTCAGTTGCCCTGCAACTCTGCACTGCACCTCTATATCCCGATACAGGTGCGCTACACCGTGCACTGCACCCCTGTCCCTGGCACACAGCCTCACAGCGCACCTGCCCGCCCACTCTCTACCAGCTCCGCACTTTACACCGCCCCCCACACAGCACTTTCCTCTCGATACCCTCCTACAGCCGCACAATCCCGCTGGCAGCTCTCAGCAGGCAGCTGGCAGAGCAGCCCTGCTGCCAGCGGACAGCGCTGCACGGCTCGGGGTGCCTCACCACCTCCACACGCAGGGGACTGCAGCCACACACCCTCAAACTGCTCTGCGGTCTGTAACCTCACCTCCTCATCACCCCAGTCTGCAGGCACACACACCCTTCTGTGCCCAAACCTTAAATAACTGAACACACTACCACACTCTACCCACACACATACACTGCATCATCCTATTCTCGTTAGCATTCAGAGCTACTCACTCTGTACTCACCATACTGCATCTCATTATATATAACAAATATATATATATAACATTATCTATAACAAATCTGCAAATTCATGTACAATTCACCCTTTCCTCAGGTCTAGACCCCCCCATATGCACTACTGCTGGCATGCTTTATTCCCTGCATTCTTCTAAGCTTCTCAAACACCATTTTCTTTGCGCAACCACGTGCAATACTGACTGCCAGCATATCTATACATCAGAGCTGTACATACATAACCAACCCTCCAACGCCACAAACTGCTCTAAAAATCCCACAACTTCACAGTCCCCACGCTGAGTATACCAAGCCCCAAATGGCTGCTATCATTAAGGTGCTATAATTAAGACAACAGAAGAGCTGGCTGTGCTTCTTCCACAGCCCAACCTAACCCAGAGAAAATAACCCCATAGCAGTGATGCTGCACATTTGGGCACTTAGGCACAAGACCACTAATGCTATTCTCCTGCATTGTCATCAGGCGACCAAATAGCACATGCAGTCACCCTGTTGCCTCACTAATGATCTTCCTTCCTGGTGCTGCCAGCAGCAGCTGCTGTGCTGAAAGGAACCTGGTTACAGCTTTTGCAGCTTGCAGTGTCCTTCCACCATTGCTCAGCTGGGCAGTTCGCCTAGCTGGTCGGGGTGCTCTTGTGAATTTCTAGGGATGGGTACACAGAGCAAGCTAAACTGAAGCCAAACCAGAAGTGCTTTACTCAGGTGCTGCGCTGGATTAGTTAGTGTATGAGAATAACTAATCCCATAATACTTCGTTAGCACTTTCAGTCACTATTTGCACACAAGAAGGGCTGGGTGGGCATGACCAGCCACTGACCTTCAAATATAGAGGAAGAGAGCAATGAAAATCAACAGTCACTCCAGCATGGCTACTGCATCTTGGACCACTGGGCAGCAGTGCAAGATATGCTTACAGAGCCTCTGCTTCAGCTTCTAAAATTGCAGCTACCCAAGATGAGTTGTGGCCTGTCTTATGCACACCATGGCCAGTGGTGGCCACGCAACAGTGGGGACAGCCTGCAATGCACTTCTTCTTTCGCTGAAGTGATATGATCTGGGCCACACTCACTCATAAAAGTCAAGGAAGGTCTCCTACATCTCTTCTGCACAAAACAAAAAGACTCAAACATTTGCTCTATTGTGACTCAGATTTCCAAGCTCTCCCACTTTCAGGGCATGTATTTACATATAAGCATACAAAAATTTCCCTGTGCCTGCTTTGGCTGCTAAATTTCTCAGAATTAATTTCTTGTCCACTGCTACTTCTTTAAAAAGACTTTTAAAAAAGATGTAGCAATGCAAAATTGCCAACAGTCACGCGACAGACCCAAGACAGCCCAGAGATCCGATCTCTCCTCCCGAGATGTAACCAGCAAGGGATAACTGCACTGTTATCCCTCTGTTGACAACATTACCCCACAAAAAGCACACCGTAAACTCCTAAGTTCTTCCTTGGTTTAATTTATCATTTATATACAACTTCAAAGAAACTATGCATCAGTTTCATTTTTTGCACAAGTGCCATCAGCCCTAATGTCTCTAAATTTAGGTTCCCTGCTTAAATTGAAAGATATCTCTGAAACCCTTCTAACATGTCCAGTGCTTCAGAACCAGCTTTTCTGAGACACCAGGCCACCTTCTGGATACTTCCATTTTTGCTGCAAATACGGAGCAAACTGTTCTTCAGACCTTGATAACTGAGTTTCCTTATTTCGTAGTGTTTAAGCTCTGATGCAGTGTTTGAACTCCATTCTATTCCTCTGGATCACTAGTTTTGTTTTCAGACTGTTCAGGTCTCTTCCATACAGAGGAGTGACTGGAGAGTCTCCCTACAGCATCACAACTCCTCTTACCAACTCATTAAATACTAGATAAGCTCAGTCCTGCACATGAAATTTCTAGGAATACATGTTGCCTCTCACCAGCCCTTTCACAGCTATTTCACACCCTTTTTGGACTGTTCCTTTAGCACCTCTCAGTTTTATCATGATTTCTGCCTTCAAAAGGTTATTGATAATACTTGCTGTTGGTAGAATTTCAAATGCTTCATCAAAATCCCATCAAACAGAATGGCAGGATATGCAAGAAACAAACTGAACCATTTTATCAGAAACTGAGGAGACCCAGGTTGTATAAGATCCCCGCATGACTGTCTTCCTTGTTGTATCTGATGGCTGCTTGATATCAAACCAGGAAATTACGGTTGGAAATAGCAATTGGATCCTATAGTTGGATCCAAGATGAGTGTCCTGAAAATTAGGCCATAGATCACACACAGACTGACATTGCAGTGTTTCCCCTGCTCCCCTAACATCACCCTGGAATTCTTCTTGTCATGGTGGCTAAGCTGCAAGGGAAGAATGGTGCTGTAACCCACCCCATGGCACATCTGGGATATTTGAACCATTTAGGTTGAGGAAGACCCTGACCCTTGGCCTCGATCTTCATTTCCAAAACCACCAACTCCCTTGAGGCACACGGCCACCCTCATGGCTGCTGCCTGCTTTTCCAGCTGCTGCACTTTACAGCAGGCTTTCTAGCCCTTGAGTAAGATTGTGAAGGGCACGGAGACCTGGAGAGATGCAGCTTGTAAGACACACTCTGGGACCAGGGGGTCCCTGGCCAGGGTGCCACCCTGCACAGCTGCTCCAGGCACGGAGGACCCGCAGCCATGCGCTCAGACAGCATCGCCGTGTCTCATCCCGAGGACTTTCGGCCAGCAAGGGGCTGATCCGAGGACCCCCAGATCCCTCTGGACCTCGGACAGACCGACATTCCCGCCACGCCCAAGCCTGGGAACGGGTAGGTTTGCAGTCGCCCTGGTATGAGATGCGCCGCGTGTGCCCGGAACCTCCTTCCCGCACGCGGGGCCGCGGGTCCAGGGAAAACTCCTGCCGGGCACAGCGCCCCCTGCCGGGCACAGCGCCCCCTGCCGGGCACAGCGCCCCCTGCCGGGCACAGCGCCCCCTGCCGGGCACAGCCCCTCCTGGCGGGCACAGCGCCCCCTGCCGGGCACAGCCCCTCCTGCCGGGCACAGCGCCCCCTGCCGGGCACAGCCCCTCCTGCCGGGCACAGCCCCTCCTGCCGGGCACAGCGCCCCCTGCCGGGCACAGCCCGCCCTGCACACAACGAGGGGCGGCCTGAGGGCGGGGGGACGGGCGGGCACCGGCGGAGCAGGGGAAGACCGGGCTGCTGCTATCAGTGGAGTTCAGCGTTATCCCCTTTGTCAGCGTGAAAAATATAAGCAAACAACAACAACAAAAACCCCAAAACAAACAAACAGAAAACAACAAAAAACAAACAACCCTTTCTTCCCCCGCCCCATTTTGCGTTCCGTTTTCAAACAGGGCAGCTGCCAGGTGGTGTGCAGTTTTACTTCCTTTGCCAGCAAGAAAAACGCAAAAGATGTCAGAGTATTCGAGCTCCAAATCACTATCAATAACTACCGTCGTATCTGGCAGTCCTTGTGTGGGCAACTGCAGAGACCCCATGCTGGTTTCTGGCACCTGCTTGCAAAACCAGTCTTAGAATCACGGAATCAGTCACAGTCACTCCTGTCCAGTCACACACGCAATGCAGGCAGTGAGCCTAGGCTTATTTCTCCCCAAACTGCTTTCCTGGGGAGCAAAGATCTGCTTCCTGCACCAGCTCTGCACTCCAGTCTCTCTGCAATTCACCCACCTCCCTCCTCACTTGAAGATGGTTTCATAAACTGAGCCCTTCTGACATCAGCAGCTGCTTTTCCTGAGCTGACTGTGTTAGTGGGGAGCTAGGGCAGCCACTTGCAAGGGGCACATCTACTCTGCCATGGATTTTGCTGTTTGTTATTCACAGCCCTCATTCTCCTAAGCATCAGTCGGATTTACTAGATGGAAAATCACAGCAGAAGTCAGCTGCTGTCCCCCTTTATCTCCTTGCAATGCTAGTGAAAAACAAGGTTGTTCTGTGAAGATGTCACATATCTTATAGCTCTCCTGAGACTACAGACAATTTGGGTGGGCAGATGGCTTTCCTGAAAGATGCTAATAAAGGACTGGGAGTGGGGAAGAATAACACAACATGATAATAAATGATGGAGGGAATCAGTAGAGCCTACAGAAATTTCCAAGCTACATAATTAATCTAAGGGGCATGGGTTTAACAGCTGGGAACATATGGGTGCTAATTGTGTATTGCTGCACCAGGATAGGAAGAAAAAACTCCTTTTTCACAGACCTGCCTCTGTCCCAGCTCACAGGGTCCAGAAATTAATCTCAAGATTGAAAAGCTCAGCACAGAGTATTTTTGCTCTGCCTTCCAGGTAGTGGCAATTCTGACACCTGCTGAGTCTCTCACAAACCCCAAATGGAGTTACAATATCAAGACTTACTACAAACGCTTTATTCCTTTTGTGCAAGGGATCATTCAGATTGCAAGGGGCTGTGAGTCTCTCTCTGCCTCTGTGGATGTAGTTCTGCTGCTCTGGCACTTTAGAAAAAGAGAGAAAAGAGGAGACAGAGAGAAGGAAGCCTGCTTTCAGACTTCCCCATCTCAAACCAGTTCTCGGAGGCTCTGCAGGTAACAAAGGGAGAAGGGAGAGCAGAGGCATGGGACAGGTAAGTCAGGGACAAGGCAAGCACAAGGTATACAGCTGCATTAGTGGGTGCAAAAGTCCTAAGCCCCGGCAGCAAAAGTAGGCTCTTGAGAAAGGTTTGTGCAGTATCAACTCTAATCTGAAGTCAAGCAGGTCCAAATTAATCCCTGAAATAATGCATCTAACTTCTACCACAGGTTAATTTGGCCACAGGCTGCTAAGAGAGCTGCTCAGTGGTTTGATTTAATTTCCATCTTATTTCTCTGGAGTGCAACTGCTTAGGCATGGCCATGAATGTAGCATGGTCCTGAAAGCAGTTTCAGGATAAAATCAATCAACATCTCGCTGGCATGAGACACACCGGTTTAACTAATCCCATGATCAGAACCAGTCCTTTTTTAACACAGTACTCTCAAGAGCAGGAAGTTAAGCATGAGACCAAACAAGTGGCAAGGCAAACTCCAGAGCTACCTCAATTTACCCACAGGAATGGAAAATGCTACTTAGTGAGTTAATTTGGGATGCTTGGGTGTAAAGAACATATGAAATACTGCATACACTCTCCAGGACAGCTGTGCTTTCTGAGTTGGGATCAAGTTGTCAGTCCGAGACATTTCCTATTCTTTCCCAACCACAAGGGTAACTGTTTCTCTTGACAAAGGAACCTGCTATACCAGCACCATGGCTCCAACAGTGATGAATTCTCCTATGCTTGCATAGCCTGCCTTGTTTGCAGGTGGCCTTTGAGACAGAGAGTGTCAGAGCAAACCAGCACTGCAAGGGGCTCCCAGCAAAAATGTCTGGGATGTTAATTTAGTGAAGGTTTAAATATTAGGAATTGCAAGCCTGATTCCTTGAAGCCTCGAGATTTAACAAGCACACCCTGAGAGGTGATCTCCCCTCTCTGCTCTAGTTGTTTTATTTAGTTATTTCAAACCCTCCTCTGATGTTAAAGCTTTTTAAACAACTTCATTCAGCTCCTTAATCTCAGGCAAGGTCTCCTCTCTCTTTTCCACTTTCAGTTTTCCACTTTCAGTTCCTCTGCCACCCATATTGCCTTTTCTGTAGAATACCCTTAAAAGAATATTCTTAAAAGTTTGCCATCACTTGACGTTCTCTAAGCAATATTGCATTTCCAATTAATCTACCCTGCATAATGTACTGAACTTGCTCCCCATCTCCTTTACCCAGGGCTGTAATGATTATTTTTTTTTCTTTAAAAACCTTCCCTGCCTCCCTTCTGCATTTTATTTCCTTCTCTCCGTTTAGCCAAGATGAATGGATCTTTTCCTGTTTGGTTCTTGTTCTATAATGAGGTATTCTTGCCTGATTTCCTGATGTCCCCCATCCATCCCAGGTCCATGAAAAAGCACTCTCTTACTGTCTGTATTGTGGTAACACAATAGAATCCCAAAATATCAGAGACCATCCCATATATCAGAGACTGGAACCTAGAGGATTTACAGGAAAAACTGGGATGACAGGTGGACACAGCTTTATTTGCACAGTGTCACTTTTGGGTACCTTCATGGTCATTCCTATGAATCACATGCTGATAACAATTTGGTTCCTCCCAGCACAGCCCTCTCTGCCCAGCCATGCCCAGAGGCAAGCTGAGTGACCGAGAAATAATTACAGTGGTGAAAGGGGAAGTATGGAAGAGGAAGGACATTTGGGTTGCACAAGTAGAAAGAATGAAAAGGGCCAAATGCATTGTGATATGGGTGAAGAAGCTGGGGACAGTGAAATCTGAAATGGAGGGGGTGGGTGACAGGAGCATGGTCCACAGAATTGCTGTGGGAAGGGGGGGATTGAAGGAAGGTGAACAGTCCCTGAAGGATGGGCTGAACAGCAGTGTAACCCGGCTCTTGGGACTTCATTTTCAGTTAGCAGCTGGAGTTACACCACTTGATATCTCTGTAGCCTCCAGAGGACACTCAGGTGGATCTCACCAAGCCCTGCTGCTGCCCTCCTGCCTCCCCACAACCTTGCTCTGTCCTGCTCCGAGAGGCAAGTCATGCTGGTCCTGCCAGCCAGAGGCCAGTAACTACTCACCAGACAGCTCCAGCTTCTGGGGACCTGCTGAATAATCCTGATCCTGGAGTCACAGCTGTGCCATGTGCTGCTGAGCCAGTGCTTTGCTCCACTCTGGAGACGGACACGCTTCACACAGTGACAGTAATAGTCTTTCATATAAAAATGAAGTTTACAAGAGGGAAGAAGTTATTTTAAAATTAACTCAACGTGCCTGAACCCAAGATGAGGAACACTTTTTAACAAGCAGCCAGATGGCTCTACAAGGCTGTGTCCTTTAAACCGTCTATCAGCTTGTCATCCCAGAAACTATCAGTCAAACAGCAGGCCCTGGAAATTATTGTATCATCTCTCCATCAGGTTATTTTTGTATAGAGGCCTTCCTGGTTGGTTTACAAACTTTATGTTGCAACCAGACTTGCTTCACTAAGGAATACAGGACAGAGCCTTTTGTTTTGCAAGGAAGACACCTCTCTAGGATTGCAGCATTAAGATTTATTCCCTTTCCTTACCTAAAAGAAAATTTAAAACTAATTACTCCTTATAAAGACATATACAATTAAAGAGTTTCTTTGAGACTCCTTGTGTCTGTTACAGACGCAACTTTTTAGATTTTATTTGCTCTTTGGCATTTATGCTTTTGCACAAGCCTTCTCGCAGCAGCACAGACAGCTGCTTTCCTTCATCTACTGGTGCTAGAAACCTATTCAAGAGAAACTGCTCAAAGCTTCATGTTCTCTGGCATGAAAACACGCAGCACTGCAATCATGCTCGTGCCATCAGCAATGAAGGATAAATGCAGCCATCCACCATGCCACTTACACAAAATTATTTTTCTTCTCAGAGGAAAATCATTGTAACAAGTATCTTCTGCTCTGCACAGAACCCAATGTGTGTGAGAACACTGACTTCAGACACAAAGCCTTCATAGCAACACTCAGTGTCGATTCCAGAAGCTCCAGATTTTAAGGCCCACAGGAATCCTCTCTCCCCACCTCCTGCATGGCACAAGCCAGAAAATTATTACTGCATCTGAGCCCAAAGCACCTGTATAGTCAGAGCTTCTCACTGCATTGAAGGAGTCACCCAATTAAGTATCCCTTTACCATTCTGAATCATTCTAACATAAAATTGTCACGAGATGCTACTCTGTGTTGGCCTGCTACACTGAAGACCCATCAAGTTCCATGTTTACTCCAGTGGAAGTAACTCACTTTGATCATCTTACTACTGGAGACCTTAATTTTTCTCTCACATGAGCCTCTAATGCTTTTCAAACAAACCAGATACTGTAATAGTTTTGTTTTGTTCTGCTTTTTTTGTATAGAAACACTTTATTGCTGCAGTCAATAACCCTGTGTATCACACACAAATAACCAATTACAGTTTAAGAAACTAAAAATAATTCTGCAAGTGGTAATACTGAGAAAATGAACATACATGAAAGGATATAAAACTATACATTTAAGTTACTAGAAATTTACTAACTAAAAAATTCTGCAGAATTGTGAAGTGCCTTGTATAAACTATACAACACATGCCAGTGTAAAGTTTTTTAACGTTATACAATTACCTATCTACAAATATTTTACCTAAGTTTTACAAGATCAGCTGCAATTTTTTATACAGTTATCTTCTATACAAAGACAAGTGCTTTCAGTACTTCATTGGAATATCCCGACACCACAATATCTCAAAACTAAAAAATAATCACAAAATAAAAGGTCCCACTTAGAAATTATTGTCACGTATCTAACGTAAAGCTGTGAAAATCCAACCAGCAGTATCCTTGATTTTGTATTTGCCCTGCTTCCCCCACATGAGATGAATCCAACCCAGAATCACCAACCTCCCTTTCATTGCTGGCCACTATCTCCACAGCAGACTACACCAGAATTCTGTATCTTAACATACCTCAGCTTTAGCAGAATTTTGGACCCAGGTCCCACTTTGTCATAGATACTTACCCAGCCCAATGAAGGGCAGAAGCAACCTGCTCCCATGCGTGGCCATATCCACGCAGCACGAGTGGCACAGCAAGAACCCCTTCCTTACAGCACTGCCACCTGTGGGATTGGCAGAAGGGGGCTTGGACAGGAAGCTACTATTGCTTCTCAGGATTTTCCAGGTACAGCATGGAGGACCAGCACTTCTCTAACCCCTTGCAGGCTCAGTGTAACCTTTGCTGAATCCCTCCAGCTGAAGCAAAGCCAATCTCAATGACACTCAATCAGAGGAAGCTGTCTGCAGGTCTGGCCATCTCTTCAGAACACAGGGCAACAACCCCTGACCCAAAAATAACAGGTTACAGTTGAAGAAAGTCCTGAGAATTCATAGGAATTTAGCATCTCATGATCTCTTAAAGGGGATCAACCTTCTGCAGCACATGCCTGTATTTCTAACACAATGCATGCTCATGACCTGGCAAATAATACCAAAAAGGACATGGCAGGGAAATTTCCTTGGCACAGCCGGTGTTCTTTTGGAACAAATTCAAGTCTGTGGCATGCGAGTCTAGTCGGATGTCTAGAGCATGGGGTGTATAGCAAAGGCTCTGGCAAGCTAGGGAAGGGGTCATGGTCAATGGTATTAAGTCTATATTCTCTCCTACTTAGATACTGGTCTCAGAAAAGTTTCAGGTAACCAAAACTAACTTTGATCAAGGAACAGGACTATAAAAAATCTGACTTCTATTTCAGTAATTTCAAGCGCTACCAGAAGGAAGGGTTAGAAAGCCTGAACTGACAGGGGCTGGTTGCCCCCCTAACTGATGGGAAGGATGAAGCTCACCTGAGCTAGCATCAGTGCTTTGCAGCTGGAAGCTGATAACAAGTCAAGAGAATCTCCTTGAAGAGAAAGAAGGAAAAAGCACCATTCAGCCTTCTCACACTATTTGATGACACCATGCCAAAGCAGAGCACTGTAGCTCCAGAAGCCCACTGTTAACACCAGGCAAGAATCAGTGTAAGTGTGATCAGCATAAATGAAAACCCCTGACAGATGGATGTCTTTTGCATCCCTTCCTGCTATGAACATTCCTTTAGCAGTATAAAGAGTTTAAATATTAGGCCTTAACTCTCATTCCGAAAAGACCTGCTGGAAGAGGGAATGGTTAGCAGCAACACTGGCTAAAACAGTTTCATTCACAAATATTTTTTCCTAGATGATTTTGCCAGAGATAATTTTTCTTCAAAAGCTAAAGTATAGAGCGGCACAGCAAAATCCTTCAGTATCTTGAATACACTGAACACTACCTGCCATGTGCCACATGGAGCTTCCAAACCACCAAATGAGACTTCACAATGTTTCACTAAGAATCATACATGACAGTGACTGAAACAGGACAAGCACATTACAGTATGCCAAATCAGGATTTGTCAGAACATTGGTCAGACACAAGTGCCTCTCAGGTGTGAGCTGGAGAACAAGCAGTTTTCATACCAGAACTTGTCCATTTTCATTTCACCAACTGGCCACAGGTCGGATGAGAACGTGCACAGCATGAGCTGGCAGCTGCTTCTGTGCATCTTGCAGTTGTAACGTGAGCATCTCACAGACATGTAAGTCTCTGCACTTGGGCATTTCAGAAGCATATGATGAATGTGTGCAAGACCTGATAGTTAAACCACCTGAGTTTATCTAGTAAAACTTTTCACAGAACAAAATAGAAAACAAAACAAGACAGTGTATTTTCTGGGTTCTCCTGACAGAAGAGGATCATCCACAGCAGAGTTCAGGGAAGGGCCCGAGTAATTGCACTTCAAATTATGGCAGGCATAGGCAACAAACTCCACACATCTCATAATGAAGTTACCCTGATACTAGCAGGGTATGCAGGGTTTGTCTGCCTGTATCACATAAGCATGGGACATCTTGACACCTAGCACAAACCCATGCCAGTGGAGCTTTGCTAGGACTGCCTAGAGGTCTGGGTATTTTAAAACATCTCAAGAACAAGGTACCTTGTTGCTCATGAAGATCACAGCCAGTAAGCTTCAAGCATGAGATCACACAGAGGCACACACGCTTTGCCTCCAAAAGGTCTTAGAAGCCACTGGTGTGTGTTCTCTTACCATAGTCCCTTCTCTGCCTTCTTTTAAAAGATTAATTTAAAAATAAATTAATACTACATTTTAAGGAAAAAAAAAATCAATCTCTTACAGAAATTCTTTGGAAACTATTCTTAAAGCAACTACTTTTTTTATTAAAAGAACTTGCTCAACAAAAGTTGTACTTGAAAAACACTAAGTAAAACCTGAACTGGAGCTGGGGATTTAGTTCACTATCTCAACACATAAACTGAAGCTTCTATCTAACTGAGAAGTCGAGGCAACTCCTAAGACCAACCAGAAGATTATCATTCATTATACAGAGATTCAGATAGGGCTCAGGTAGAGAAAGTCAGCTTTCAAAAGGAGAGGCCTCATGTGCTGACCTTTTGTGGGGCTTTATTTCTGCTCCACTTGAACTGAGACTTTGGTTAAATGAGAGCTTGAAGCTAGAACAGGGTTTGGTAATGAAGGCTGGTCAAGCAAATTAACAGCAGATACCCCTGGCTTTGGATAACTCTCTCTAAGGTCCTGCAAGCAGATTTTAATGCTGTCCCTCTCTTTTCATTGAGGCTGACTGATTAAAAAGCCAGTACCAAATTCAAAAGCACAGACAAAACTATCCCCTGACCATTTAAGCATCACTCCAGGACTAAAACCAGGCAGGTATTTTTAAACTCATCCACTTAACACATTTACTTCCTAGACTTTGATCTCAATATCTCCTCTGACAATGTAAAATTCTTGTGTAATTCAGACACAACACAGAACTAAAAAGAAAAACAACTTCAGCTGTATTGACTAAATATTTTTTCTTCCATAAGAGCTCACACTTTTACCAATATGGCAACAAACCCTTTGCCAATGGTTTGAAATGAAAGTTACTTCAGGTATGTGTATATATATATATATATATATATATATAAAAACATATATATATATATATATGTGCAGGTGTGTTGATGGTCTCACCTGTTTAAAAGAAATAAAAAAACCAAAAACAATCCCCCAAACAGAGCACTGAAACCATTGCGCGTTGAAAACGAACACTGTACACATCCACTACTTCCCACACACAAGTCACAAGTGCAAAATCCTTTGAAAAAAATTGTTCCTCAAAGGAAACCCAAAGAAGCAAAGCTTTTTAGTGTTATGTTTAGTAAGATAATGTGGGCATGTGTTGGAAATCAGAGTTTGGAATTTTTTTTAATTATTTTTTTTATATAAGGCAAGAGGTTTATGTTCCAGAAGAATCAATGGGATAAAGAATGAAGAGATGTTTTGAAAATGACACATTTTTTCAAGTTTCATCCTTATTTCACATACATATTACAAAATAAAGATTTTTAAAAGTGCTATATGCTTTGTAAGTCGCATCACAATATGTAAAGCAAAATTTTACACCTGCTGCCTAAGACAAAATGTTAGTGGCAGTGTTAGTGGTAGATTAGTCTCTAGCTCTCCTATTTCCCTCAGTGTCTGGGGCAATCTCCTTCATCACACTTCAAGAACAGACAAACAAGCAAACCCCACTCTACAAATAAACACTTTAAGTCATCTTCTAAAGTAACAGACTCCATGAAGTTGACGACAGTTCACTAGCTGCTTGCTTGATACCAAACCCAAGGCTCATTCTACCCAGTATCCTGTGGGTATCTTTGATCATCCAGTATGAGAGACAAAATGTTGAGAGGTATGCAACCATGATGACATTGAAAGATATGCCAAAGGGATTTTTAAAAATTCCAACAAAAAACAAATGTAAAAAAATTCATCCACCAGCCCTCAGCTGTTAGCTGATTTTAAAAAGGTAGAGAGTAGTTTGCAGTAAACAATGATATTTTAAATCTTCAAGGACATACAGAAACACCCCTCCCAACCAGCAATCAGACATGAAGGATTTCTGCAGCACAGTCTTCTGGCTCTGTGTAATGTGAAGAGTTTGTGTCTGAATGATGAACTCCAAGCATTTCTTTACTTTCAAAGTTCGGCTCCATTAGTGCAGGTTTTTCAAAAATATTCTTTTTGCTAGTTTCTGGACAGTTCTGTACATATATTACTCGGTTATAAGCTTTAAGTCTCTTCCACAGCTGTACGTACACTTTGCACTGTACATACATGAACAGAAGTCCTCCAGTGAAACCAATAGCCACAACCACCAGCTTAGTCCAAAATGGCCACTCTAGAATCCCTGTAAGAAAGAAAATCAAAAAAGAAGAAAACAGACCAAGTCAGTATCAGCTGGACTACACTGGATCTCTCAAAAACATCCTTCATAGAAACTGTCAGAGCTTGGGCTGTGCAAACTATTCTTATTTTGTCGTTTTTCTGTTTGGCCTTTCAAGCCAAACACATGGAGACTTCTACTTCACGTATCACATTTACTCTCATCTACCAGAGAAAAAGCAACACAACTGATTATCTGTGTCTGAGCCCTTGTGCAGCACATTCACAGAGTCAAGGCAACAGCCAGTAATAAGTTTAGGTCCTTTTACACAGGTTTATAGATGAAAATTGGATCAGATTATGAAATGGGTTCTATGTCATGGTTTCCTCTTCATAGCAGGAGGCTCAAATCCGTGACCCAAAAAGTTTGTTCCACTCTGTGATCACACAGTACATAGAGTCATAGTCTTTAAACTCAAAAGGAAATTATCATTATCATCTAGCTTGACATGTTCATTATGCAGACCAGACAATTTCATCTGCATCAGACCCAGCAAGTTTTAGTTGAGCTAGAGTGTCTCTTCTGATGCAAAACTGCAACTGCTGGACATGCTGAAGCATCCTGGCAAGCTCTGTACTGTACTGTACTAAAAACGACCAACATCACTTTTCCTGAATTTATCTAGCTTGAACTTTTAGGCACTGGATCTTGTTACATCTCTATCAACTACTTCTAAATGAGAGACTATACATTTTATACATTTTCTGCTTCTGTAGGTCCACTCAGCTTCTCTCCTCTTTAAAGATAAGCAGCACCACAAGGTGGATACGAAACCATGCTGAATCATTCACTATCAGTTTTTTCAGAGAATAAAATAATGGCTACCCAAATATACAAAGTTGTAACCAAGATACAAGCTGGTGTTCTTTTGGAAAAACACAGTAGCGTGTTTTAGTCCCAAATATTTTAATTAAAAATATTTTAGTCTCAAAATACAAAGGGCACTGCAACATGACTACTGATGATATCCCATAGATATTACGTGAACCTCTGACTCACAGGTGAGCTATCTGATGCCATCTGTAGGCAGTGACAGCATATGCTTGCCCCTGTGGAGACATGAATGAAAACCCACATGCACTCCCCAGCTGCTCCAGCTTATCACAGCACTCCCCAGATTTAGAACCCAAATGAAGGGAGCAAAGGCAGCATTGTAACAAGTGCTAAATATTCACACTAACCCTCCTATTCGCATTCATATAAGGCATTTATTAGCTAAAATAACCTGGAGACAATAAATCTTTGAAAGCATATGCTTTTCATTATATGGAATCCTTACACTGAAAGGCAAACAATTTTCAGTATATGTGGAAGAGAGGGGGTTGGAGGGAACAAAAATGAAAATATTTCATTCAAAGCAGCTTCCTCACTGAAGTAATGAGCCATCAAATTAAAGGCCAAATGAGAAATGGCAGCAAAACTTTTCAGTTTGTAGTGTGATTTTGCTCTGAAGAGACTGTAACAGTGCTGTGGATTTGCAAAGTTACTGATGCTCAGCTACCCCCCCAGATGACACTTTTCAATCACCAGCAAAACATTTTCCAATTGCATGTCTAGTTGGCATGCAAAGCTCTGTGAGTAAGGACAGCTTGCCTTCTAAACCTTGGTAGATTCCAAATCCCTTCTAACCCCACTTTCAGGACAGCTCAGCTGCTTGAGAAACAGATCTGTGACAGCTGCAAATTTGCAGCCCAGCACACCCAGGTAAAGAACACATTTAATTCAAGAAGTTAAGACATCCTTGCAGTAGAGGGGGCAGCCACTACATGAATTGCAGTGCACTTCATCTTGGTTGCATGAATTGGAGTCCTAAGAATCAACCTGAATTTCTTTTGCTTCAGGCACAACCACTCGTAAAAATTTCTCCAGTCTAACATGGCTTTCACAGGGAACTTGTGCTAACCCACCTCCTAGATGACGGAACAGAAAGAAAACCCTGTTGATTTACCTCAGAGATTTGGATTTAAGTCCCTTTTACCACTTCTCTTTTTAAAAACTGTTCTGGTTTTGCCCAATTAAAAGGTAGCCATAGCAGCAACTAAATGCTTACATCCTTATCTGCTCAGTAAGTGTTCCAATTCAAAACTAAATGAGCAAAAGCAGGACAATTTTGTCTCTGGCTACAGTGGATTAGCTCTCATATCTGTGCATTTCACAAGTGCAAACTGAATTGCCTTGAAATAGACTTAAAAAGCACCCACAAATGAATTTACACTGATTTAACTAAATAATTCCAGAATGGTGCTTTTAAACCAACACAACCTCAGGCAAAAGCTGACTATTCCTAAATAGGAACATGATTCGCACACTCAGGCTCTGCATTCTCTCTGTGTTCAAGATACATACTTAATCCAAGAGAAAAAGTGGGAAGGTAAGCAAGTAACATACCAGTAGTCTGTCCCTGTTTAATCTCTTCAGCAGTCCTGTCTATCAGGACATAGAGAGACCACACGACGCAGGTGATGGCAATGATATGGAATGTTACAGAGCACATGATTTTCCTCCTCTCACTGGCTGTCATTTGCAGCTTCTCCCACTGGCAAGAAACCCAGAAGAAGAAGAAGAGATTAGGTGTTTATTGTCATTACTACAGAGTATAAAAACAGAACATTGATAATAACAAAGCCCAGACAGGAGATCAGTTTCCACCTAACAAGAGTTTTAAAAGTCAGACATTATTGCTCTGACCATGGCCTGCACCAATGGCTGGCAGCTCACCCTGCTGTGGCAGGAGCTGTCCTGGCGCCAGGGGGGATCTCCTGTGTTCAGCTCCAATCCGGAGCCTCAGCACGACGTCGGCACACCCCGCTTACCCGGGCAGGCACAGCTTCAGCACAGAGGGACCCTAATAAAAGGCCTTGTGCAGCACAAACAGGGATGCTCCTTCCTGAGTTCCCCACTCAGCGGCGGGTACCCACAGTCACGGCCTAGCACCGTGGGTGACAAAGGGTACCCTTGCTCAGGCAGACGTTCAGTAAAACACTGCAACAGAAGTGGAACGTGATCCAGCTGACCAGTGTGTGCAAGACATCTCATGCTGAGCTCTGTTAAGAGTCCCTTGGTGGGCAGCCAGAGCTGTTTAGCTCTCAGCTCAAGGCTGTTTAGCTCTCACCTTTTACCTCTGGTGGTTTCATCCAGTCTTCTCATATATTTAACACTGCTTACAGTAGTGATACCTATGGTTTTTCAGGGTTTCAAGTGCACTTAGATATATGTGCCCTAAGAATGTACAGCAGAACTGGGATGAAAGCTTTTGTGAGAAGATGCAGCAAATTAAATCCACAGACCTGCATCTATCAATAATATTTATATAGCCCAAATAGAAACCAAAGTCATTTAGAAGGCTGCAAAGGAACTAGACAATTATCATAGATGCTTCAAATATGCAAGGAATTGTTCAAAAACAGGGTTTACTTTTTTAACTGGAGACACCCAGAAGCTTTTTTTTTTTTAAACATAGCTTTTTTGCAATTTCTTTTATACATATGATGAAAATTTTTGCACACAGGTTATGCATCTCTCAGCATACTTGCTTGGAACAGAGAGTTAAGATGGGCTTTTCCCACACTTTGACAAAATACATGGTGGGGCACATAAGCTTCTCATACATATTTACACGTTTCTAAAGAGATGCATTTTATGTCTCCTAAAATACTTTGTAGAAAAAAAGGACTTTGAAAAGGAGGAATAATGTGGATCGGAGTGAGGATGACCTGACTGGTGTGATTGAGATCACTCATTATGTTGAATCACAGTTCCCACTGCTATAAATTGCACGGTTGAACCCTGAAACAGAGACTTTCTGATCATCTGTCTTGCCAACAAATCATCTCTTTTGCCAGTCCAAGCCACGTTTCAAGTTCTGTGGGTGTCCAAATCTCATTACGGTACAAGAATTTAAGACTTCTAGCAACGACATGCTAGATCCATGTTATGCTAGGAAGCTATGTTATTTCAATCTGCTTTGAAATAGACTGAAGAACACATTCCCTTTGGATGTTGTGTTTTAAACAGAAAATTGCTTTTGCATCTAAACAAAGGTGTTCATTTTCGACAGGAAGTAAAAAAAAAAATAATTTATTTTGTCAAAATGTAAGCACGCAACATCTATTTGTGCATGCCTTACAGAGCCACAAGGGCTTGTGTTTTGACTAATTTATATTTCCCTTTTCTGTTTCACAGCTTGAGCTCCTCTGCTGGACAATACCTCCTGTGAACTGCTCATTCCACAGCCACCAAAACCAACCCATGTCATCTTACCTCTTCAAGAGATATGACTACACAGCAAAAGATAAAGATATTCTGCAAACTGTGCACTAGCTCAGAAAAGAAACAGGAATCTGTAGATCTCTGCTGCCTTATTCTGATGACACAGCATGCAGCATTTCCTAACTAAAATAGTCAGCATTTCTGGGTTTTTGAAGTGTTGTTAAAACAAAAAAATCAGCAGACAATTTAGATTTAATGTCTTCTCTTTTTCTTTGCCAATGAAATTTTAAAACAGAGCAACCCTCTCTTGTCTCTCCTCATGTCCACTTAAACCATTACACCTTTGTTTTTGTCTCATCCTCTTCCCTTAGTAACTTCGTATTTGAACCAACCAATACACTGTTGCTGTGATACAATCTTAAGATGCTGAAGATGTCTCATTCCAGTTCTACCCTACAGACAAGCACATTCCCTATTATTTGTCCCATCCTGTTCATAATCACCAGTTCCAGACTGTTTTCTCCTGACTGACATGATACCATAGAAGTTTAGTTGAAGACAGAGAGGCAGCTCATCTTCTGGCTGCAGCTGAACCTCAAAAAGACTTTTTAGATATATCTGAGTGGTAAATTCCTTCTCCTTCTGTTTATGGCTCTGTCCCTACCTTCTGGCATCTGCTCTCCTTCCCCTAGATGACCTGTTCAGATATAACTAATGATGCTGAGTGACTAATTTCTGAAGGTGCCAAACAGCTTTTTCTTACAGGGAACAAATATTCAGAAAATGCTTCACACCCTCTCCAGGCAGAATAAGCACAGAAAAAACAGCAGTCAGTTGCCAACTATAGCAACTCTTTTTACTTGGGATTCCCTAGAGTAATTTCTTCAATAACCTATGGCTGGGCTGTGCTAAGTATTGTCTGGGCAGATATCAGAGCCCAAGACAGTCAAAATCAGAGCTCAGAGGCACTATGCTCTGTGCCAAGGAGCTACCAAGGAAAGATCTGAACTTCTTAGAAGCCAATGATTTGCCACAGTCATAAGCAAAGGTTGTCCTATCAACCAGACCTGCAAAGTTATATACTTTGCAGATTGTGTATCTCTGTAAAAAAAAAAAGAGGTTTTTTAAAAAATAATTTGTTCTATTTTCTGCTGGGACTCACTTTTAGGAGTTGGACAACTTCTCATAAGAGCTTTCAGATGGCTGCAGTCCGGACTTGCCACTCTACGTGATTTAGGTTCATCATAATTGAATTTAATGTTTCTCATTTATTCTAGCTCCAGACTGAGGTTACTGTTATTAACCTCTTCCACTCTGGTATACTTGGCAAGATTTATCTGTGCTAAGAATACCAGTGACTTCCATCTCAAAGTCCTGATGGTAAGGACAACTGAAATTGAAAGTTCAGAGGATGTGAGAGTACAAATAGGATACAAGCACAAAACTGGCCTTCCAATACAAGTAGCATTTAAGTACCTATATTTTACCAGATTTATGGAAGGTACTTTTCTATAAAACAAAAATACAGGTTGTAGCAACCTGAAGTACTAAAACTTAGTCATTCATATTCTAAGAAAATGTAAAAATTAAAATATATTTATTGGTGAACTTTCTTTTACTTACACAAAAATAGGTTTCCTTCTTTAAAAAGAAAAAAACCCTACAATTTTAAACCAAATTATACTCAGAAAGTGTGATTTAAAGGATGGTTAACCTGAAATCCTCATATTTTCAAGAGAACTTGGAAAGCCATGTGGATTTTGGAGCAGAAAACTACAGCAGGTAACAGTAATACAAAACTCCATATTTACACACAGAGCAGCCAGGCTACAATAGCTAACTCTCAGAGCTGTATTTCACAGATGTTGAATTTGCCAGGCTGTGTGTTAATTTAAATCCTTTTGCACCTATACAAAAGCAACCAGACTCACTAAGGAGGCACAAAATTGCGATAAATAGATGGGAGGTGCTGCAGGCACATGGGCAAGGACTACATCTTTTCAGATTGGACCTGTATTTAATGAAGCATTTCCTTGGGGAATCAGGTCTCGTGCCTACCTTTCGCAAAGGCTTCAATTTTGTCTCCATGATGAACTCATACTTGCACAGTTCACAGCATCGTGTATCTGAGCTCTTGATCCATTGCTGCAGGCAGGCTTGGTGCACAAAATGAAGACTTCCCGTGCAGTGACAGGGGGTAATCAAAGGGCTCTCATCATCTCCTTCACAGTGACATATCCTGAATTGGAAGCAAAGCTACTCATTAGGAAAAGAGGAAGCAATGTGGAAGAGACATGTAAATTCTGTGATCACACACAGTTTTCCATTGAGGACCCTGAGACATACATAGCAAAGGAATGTGTTCCATAAAGGAGCTAAAACTGAAGAACTCCCTTGCTGCACAAGCACATAAACAGGCACAAAATAACTGAATGCAGACACTGCTAAAGAGCTGCTTTCTAACAGATGAGGTGGACACACAGAACCCTACAGAAATGCAGTATCCAAAAGAAAAAACAGGGTAAGAAATGACAACACTTAATCTAGAACAACAGCACTTAACTGAAAATAGCATTTAAAGAGATCAGACAGCAATTCTCAAGACAAAATATGCAGAGAGGTACAGCTACTCATGTATTACAATCTGAAAAAGGAGATAAAACTAAATTCCCAATCCAATCATGAAACAGCCCACCCTACTATAATGAAGGCAGCCTGGATTTTGCACAAAATAAGTTATTCTTTCTAGTGCAATGGCTAAAAGACAGATCCACACTGCAAAGTTACAGCACTGAATATCCCCAGAATACACCTACTCTAAATAGACTAGCGGTTTTGCTATCCCATTGTTACTTTGCAGGAGCCACTAAGGAAGTATCAGCTCTGCAAAATTCCCCATTTCCCTCACAGCCTAACTGTGCAGACAACAAGGACACCTGATACAGTGTTACTACCAGGTGCCGGCAGGCATTGGATTTCCAGCTTCAAATTATACATAACCCTTGGGATGCATAAAACATCACTAAGTCCTCTAACCCTGTGGAAGAGGTCATGAATTGAAAGAGGGGTGGGTAAGGAGCTCAGGGAATGAATGTAAGTTACTAAGCATTTGTGAAGTATGTCCTGGCATGCTGCCATCCCTGTCTTATTACTGAAACCTCTTACTGATGTGTAGCATCTTGCCTCCTGCAACCTTGCTGGTAACTGGCAAGCGGAAATGAAGGAGTGGGTGGATTACAAGAGTGCCTTGTTGATGACAAGCCAGTACAGAACTAGATTTTGCTGGTAATGAGGAGGGAAATCAGTTAATACTGGCAAGTAGTAACAAAGCCAGCTTCAAAAAGTGCTGTCAGGGGGAGAAAGATTAGGATAGTAAAATCCTAGGTAGAGAGATGGGAAATTTGCTTCTGTACTTGGTGGCTCCTGCTCCTCAGCCACATTTTGGAGCTGGGATGGGGCAGGCCTGCAGACAAGTCACCACAAAGGCAGTCCAGACCTGTCTGTTCCCACCAGCTGTGCATGTGATTAATCCTTTGTAGTTGGAACAAGGACACCCATCCTTTTTGGACCTCACACTGTGCACATCATACAGACCCACTCCTAACACCCAGTGCTCAGATCCCTCTTTCAACTACAACATCCAGAAAGCCCTTTATAAATAAGTGTGGTGGAATACAATGTGTGAGAAAAAAATGGGGAGGAAAAAAAAATAAATCTTAAGCTATGTTGACCTGATCTCAGAAGCACGTTCAAACAGCCGCTTTTCCTCATGACTCCCCACCCTTTGAGCCAAACCACCCTTTGACCCAAACCAGGACAACATACTGCTCAGTAAAAGCAAAGATATGTTCAGCTTGCCCTTTATTGTGCGTAGCTGATTCTCTCATGATATTCCCAGTTTGGGCACTGATAAGAGAAAAACAATCTCACAACCCCAAATCTGAAATAAATTGCAAGGCAATTTATTTGACTCGAAAGGAAAATATTTTGCTTAGTAGCCTTGTTAAATGCATTGGAGGGAAGCAGGACAGCAGAGAGAAGGCTGCATGCTTCCAATGCTACAGATTAAAGCAAGGTGACAGGGTGAAAGAAAGACAGAAACAGCACAAATGCAGGGGAAAGCAGAACGGTCACCACCGCACAGGGGAGGGCTCAAAGGTAGGTGGTTCTCTGGTAAACCAACCTGCAGGTATCCCCCGATGTGGACACAGGGGAGAGAGGGGGTAATTTTTCTGAGAGGGGAGAAGGGCAGTCAAGGTCACTGTCCTTCTCAACTGAACAGAGTGGTGCCCGCTGCTCTTTTGTTTTTAATTTCACTGAGGTGCTGTCCTCAAAGACGTCATCGTCTCCCATATCATCAGAGCAGAAGTCCGTGCTTTCCACCAGCACGCTGGAGGATTTCTCAGGTTGGAAGTGACTGGAATAGCTCTCCAGTTCATGGAACTTATGCAGGCTGCTGGTGCTGGAGGTGTGGGAGAAGGAAAAAAGGTAACGCAACAGCTTTTTGCTCCTTGAGGTGTCATGGTCCACTTTGTCCTCCAACAGGGGGATACGTACAGCGTTGTTGTTCTCTGCTCCCCCTGATGCACTTGAGTAGTTGGAAAGGGAAGTGATGTAGGAGCGCTTAGAATTGCTAAAAGAAAGAGGCCTGAGATTCTGCGGCTTCCTTTCTTTAAGATGAAATTTGTTAATCCTTGAACACTGCCCTTGAGTAGGGGTCAATTTGCCTTCTGAGCATGTCCGCTCCACATAGTCAAAGCACTCACTGGTGCTCTGCGCCTTCTGGTCCACGTCATTGAGGGATTTGGAGAATTTCAGAGTGCGGGTGGGCTTTACGTTCTTAGCAGACCCGAGTGCCTGGCCCCGATCCTGCCCATGGGAGTTTCTCTTTGCTGTATGTAACGTGTCCTGACAGATTACTGTCACAGTGACCCCTTGTGTCAGAGGGTTCTGGCAGTGAGGATTTTTCAAGACAACAGCAGACTGCACTGGACTGTGATGACAACACTCAGAAAACACTGCACTGGAACTGCATGCAGAACAGTGGAATAAAAGCACAGAAAGTAAAAACAATTACATAAGAGAACATATATAATTAAAAGTGAAGAAATGAGAATTACGGCTAGTGTGGGAATGGCAAACGTAACAGGGGTCAGTCAATAGGATTCAATGAAGCAGTGTTAGACAGCAGTTGAGTCAAACAAATGGGACACTTCAAATGGGAACCCCACACCGCTTACTTCCCAATACCTGTGCTTTTTCAGTTTTGTTTTCTCTTTGAACCTCGCATGAGCCTCACTGTAGCCATGCAAACAACCCCCTTTACCTGCAGATGTCCTGGTTGGATGGTGTAACAGATGTCCGAGAGAAGCTATGAGGGGCAGAGATAGAGGTTGGACTTCCAGCCTGCAGTGAAATTAAAACATACAAACAGCAAGTCATAAGTTGGAAGAGTTTGGTATGCACAGCAATCGCCTTCAGGGTTAGACATAGCATATGGAGTGAGATACCATTCTACATCAGATATTTAAGGGCTTGTTACAAGAAAGTGACTTTACTGTCAAATGCTAAAAAGGGAGGTCACACAGCTTCATCCTTGGAAAGTAATAATCTGAACAGAAACATTTTCCCCACGGTCAAATGCAGCCATCTCTGGAGCAGAACCTGCCAGCTGTCAAACATTGCACAGAACAATAGCTCAGGAAATGAGCAATGCTACAGTAATTAGAATAATTAGATGGAGGTGTATGTATAGACTAGCCGCAATTTAGCTACCACATAATAGCCAACCCTTCCACTTACAATGATGACAAGAGATTAGAGCCTTGTTTTTTGGTTGTGGGTTTGTTTTTTTGTTAGTTTTGTTTGTTTGTTTTTTCACAAGACAGAACCATCAGTAGTAATTCAGTAACTCAGACTCTGAGGACTTATTTTCCATACTAGCATATGCACATGAGCACCATCTGCCACACCAGACTGTTCTCTGAAGTACTCTTTGTACTTTGCATGGCCTTTCATCCTGCTTTTACTCTGACAGGGTCTTCCACCTGGAGATGAGGTGTAGGACTGAAGAATTCAGAATTCAGCTGAACTAACACACACACACACAAAAATAAGCTGTTGGCATATTTAACACTTAATAGACAAGCCTCTAAAATCAGTATGGTAAGAACAGTAATTGAGTCAGAGTTCGGACTACATGGGCTACTATTATAGGCCTTTTCTGCCCCTATACTCTGTGGGTCACTAACAGAAACTTTTGAACTCTTCCTAGAGGTTTTGGTGAGGAGCAAACTTGTGTTGATAACCTCATAGTTGAGAATCTTTAAACCTGGTTCTTCCATGCTCCACAGTTGCTGGATAGGCTGTGCTGCTCACCCTCCCCTGCAAAACACCGCTCACATTTCAAAATTCAAACAAAGGTTAACAGCTTCTTTGATCTGCAAAGCAAGAATCCTGAAACCCAAAAAGGAATAATACAATCAGCAGAACAGAAGCATCAGCACCAGACTGGGCTGCACAAAAACCAGCACAGCCAGCACAGACCTGGGCTGGGCAAGTGCCCAAAGCCAGTCTAGGAGAGACCTCAGGTCACAAAAGGTGTGCTGGCACAGAACCATGCTGTGCCCAGCACTGTATGGCAGCCTGAGATGCCAGAGCCAGCTCAGTCACCACTGCTTTGATGTTCTCTGGTCATGGTGCAACACACACCGTTGTCTCATGTCTCTTAAATTCTGTACATAATTTATTAAAAGTCCCTATGGTATATTTAAACAAGACCAGTGCAGGCTTTTAAACTCTCCTAGCAAAAGCAACATTCCTTATCACACAGTATACTTTTTTTTTTTTCCTCTGTGTGTGACAAGGTGGGTATACTAGGACACACACTACTTTATAAATACAGATACAAACATCATCTGCCATGTTTCAGGACTCCTCTGTCAAGGTTTTGTTTTTCTAACCAACAGCACTATAAAGACCGATGTGCCCAGCCTCCCACTGGGGTGTCTCAGGCACATGGAGCCTGAAAAATCTGGTATCCATTTACAGCTGGGTCTTCAAGAGTTTAGGGCAAGACTCAAACACACCTCTTGATCTGTAGGAAGACGCTGTAAATGATTTCCCATCCTACCCAGCTATGTACATACACAGAATAAAGACCCAGAGAACAACCTTGGGCCAGAAAGCAAAATGAACTATGTTATGATTGTGACAAAACAGATTAAAGACTTAAAGATCAATTACTTGCTTTATCCTGGAAAGTATAGTTTTTTACACTTTACAACATTTGCACACGCTAATGATATAGGATGCTGATCATAGTGAAGTGAATTCAAGTATTACTTGAAAATTTGCTTTTTATTTGATGGTTAACCTCTCCACCTTCAAATCCTGCATTTTAAAATTAGTTTGTATAGTAATTACATTTATTTAAAGAAAGACTGACAAGTTAGTGAAAGACCTGACACACTATAATCTGCTGCTACAATTATGCTAATGAAAATTGTTAAAACTCAAATAACAAATTATTTTAAAAGGCATATTTAGCAATCTTCTAAAAAGAAAATACTGAACCAGTAAAACAGCATGTCCCATTCTGCCATGGAAGCAGAGCAACGTATTGCTTGAACTGAAGTCACAAATCAGTTAATAAATCTGTCTTAGGTTATATGTTATGAGCAAATCACAGAAGATAATCTGCTTATAATGAATCCACTCTCTCCTTCACTGTAGCAATGAAGCTTTCCAAAATAAGACAGTGGTATGTATGATGTGCCTGTTTAATAGCAGATATGACCAGATTCAATAATCAAAAATTTTCCTTTGCCAACCGTGTTACTGGTTTTTTGATCCAATTGCCTGGCACCAAGACAATGTAAAAGTCTTGCAGCTTAAGAAATCAAAAGGCTGGGACAAACAAGAAATTATGGAATTTCATTTGCATTTCAAGCTCACTATTCTGTTTCAGGACTGTTTGCAAAAACCTCACATCTCAAGCACATTTCCTTTTCCTCCTATCTTCCTTCTTCAATACAGGAGGTCTTTGCTCCATCTTTATACATCATGCAAATACAACCAAAATATGAACCGAAGGTAACACACTTTGAAAGGCACCACAAAGTGGAACAACAAAACAGTGGAGGAACTTACATCCACCCTTATTTAAGCTAACATAAACTGTGGGTAACACCACAAGCCATGGTTCATTGAGCCTCCAGTCTCCCACTCTTTGCCTACCTTCCCATGCTTTTTGCTCATGAAACTACTTACACAGCTGCACTGCAAATCAGATTAGGGTAGCTAGGCAAGGTAAAACTAAGCACTTATTTTAATGAGCTTGTTTAATGCCAGTCATTTCCCTAGCTTCAGCTGCCAGAGGAACAGGAGTTGGTTAGAGCAATGAGCCTCAAATGGCAAGGCACAACTCACTGACAAGAGAAGAGCACAGTAACATGAAAACTGCTGCCAAGAACCCAAGAAGTAAGTTCTTCCAGTCCTAGAAGCAGAGGCCAGCCCACACAGCTCAGCTGGATTTACTGACTCACACACAGCAGCTACCAGGCAGAGAGATGCCACAGAAATGAAGAAACACTGGCACAACCATGGGCCAGAACTTGGCAAAGGAGCCAAGAGGCAACATGATGTATGAATGCAAGAGAGGCAGATCCAGCTAACTTAGTGCTCTGCTGTTGCTCCCAGACAAGGCTCAGCTCTGAAGAGGCTGCGAAAATAAGCAAAGCCTTCACTACTCTGTAGCCTCTGGCACACACACCAACCTTACTGCTCCAGCAGCAGCCTCCCAAGTAGCAGCACCTTTGGTTGGCTATTTAAGGTGGTGACAGCAGTAGTAGGTTTTAAAGCACTCCTTGCCATAAGGGGTTTCTGCCATGCTCATTAATTGATGGGCCTAAGCCTTGACAGCCTGATTTAGACCCTTCTACTCCAGAACCACTTGCTGAATCCCTGCAGACTTTCATGCCCTTTGCATGGAGGAATATCACCTCCAACGACAAGCCCTAGGACCTATGTGCTAGAAAGTTACCCTGTACAGCCAGACTGGTTGCCTAAAATAGCTCAGGACTAAAGGTCAATAGTTAATTATGTATATTGACATTCCCATCTAATGCAATTCAGTGAGGTCACTGTGGCATTCTGCAGTGGTGTTTAGATAATTACAGCAACTCCCTGTTTTAATTACAGGCAGTTATCCCTGGAAGCCTACAGCTCTCTGGAAGGTTGCCATCAAGAAGATATATATAACTTTATATATATGTATATGTATGCACTTGTATATATGTACATATTTGTACATCTCTCTATATATACACATGCTGCCATAGCTATTCTCATTCTGCCCCCACTCCAGGAACACTGTGATCTGCATTTCTGAATACCTACTTTTGACTCACGCTGCACAGTGAAAAGGAAATAACCCACTCTGCTTTGGAAAACAAAGTCATCTTTGAAGTGAGCCATAGTGAGCACAGCAATGGCTTGGGTAAATTTCAAGATAACCTGCTTATCTGAGATGCCATCTGAGATGGCACTTCTGCATATAGCTACTGTTGTCTCACTCTGGGCTGCACTTCAGTACTAGCAACTATACCTCAATGTAAAGACCAGGGCCTGTCACATTCTAAAAACCTTATTAAGTTATTCATCAAAGGTAAAAAGAACAATTTAACTACAGAAGAATTTCTCCACTGATTGGAAGTCTGCAGAAAGCAAATAAAGGTTCTGTCCCACACCTTCAAACTTCATAATTTCTAGATGCCACATGAGTAGGACCAATACTGTGGCCCTACTAGGGATGCTACAAAAACACCCAGAAGTCTCTTCTAGGGACCTGAAGCCAACACACTAAGCACTACACATTTAATAATGGAGCAACACCTATTCTTTGGGCAAAAAAGTTAGAGAAAAGAACAAGTTTATGTACTCAGGAAGAACTGCAGCACAAGGAACTTACACAAATACAAACATAATAACAGAGCAAGGAGTCAAACACTCCACAACCCAAATTTCAACCTGAAATTTTGATTATGGGTTTGCCTTTATTTTACACTGTGATGAACCCATTTCAAGATTCTTCTGCTGGGATTAAAAAAGAAAAAAAAAAAAAAGGAAAAAAAAGAGAGAGAGCAATAATAAAAATCCTAAAAGGTAGCTGCACCTACTGTCAAAAATACTGATGCTAAACCGTATCTGAAGTGCCACTAGAGCACTGCAGCAGTTTCTGTCTGCCTTTTTTCCCCATAAGAACTATGGGAACACAGTAATGATCATCTCCACTGAGCCAACTCAAACTACCACCAGTCGCTCTGGGGACTAGTAGACACAGCTAATCATAGCAAGTGTTGGCTAAGTGGAGACATCTCCCACCACTCACTGCCCTGAGTTGTCCTTTCCCAAGCACAGCCAGTGATCAACACCTACCACCTTTTATCACACCCCCCATCCCAAGCGACACCCTGTCCTGTGATGCTTTCTCACCTCAGCACGGAGATCAGAGTGCTGATACCTGCAACGCGCAAATAGGAGTTTTGTTTTGTATCAGATTTCTCTCTCCTGGTATTGACACAACTCGATGAACATGGCAGAAACACATGGGCAAGACAGAATTAGAGGACAGTTACCACACCCTGTTTTTTAGAAGAACGCATTGCCCAAGAGCTATTTTATCTCTCTCGCACAGAGCCTATTTCAACGTGTACTAAGAAGGCAAGGCTGCTGCTAGACACGGACACGGCAGGCACTTATCCTGCATGGTACATCTCCAGAGACAGTGAAAGCCCCAAGCTCTGCTACCTTCTTAGTTTACACCACAGCAATCAAGACCAACCATCTCACACCAGTTTGTCTGGCAGGGTCTGGGTACAGACAGTGATCTAGGAAGGAAAACAATAGTGATGCAGGTCTTGTGAAAAAAAGGCACCAAGTGCCACTGCGAGGCACTGTGAAGGACCAGCCCTCCGGACTCAGAGAATCAAACTCTGTTCATCCCTGTCCCATTCACCTCCCCTCCCTTTGACAGGTGCACTCCCAGCCCCATCTCATCCACAGTGGCAAAATTCTATTCTGCCTGCTCTGCTAACAAGTCCTGAGCCTGGGCTGAAGGCGGGCAGGGAGGTCTTGATTAAACCCAAGGGATTAATCCACCATTACTCTCAAACCACTGCAGAACAAATATAATTGCTCGGCTCCAGCCATCCACCAGGATGCAACATATATATTTTTTTATGTTTTCAGCAAGTGCCATATTCCACGTCTGCACTGGCTGAGGGCTCTCACTCCAATGCACTGCAGCTGTAAAGTCTGCAGCACCCATGTGTGGAACAGACATGGTTGTTTCACTGCACAAAGGCCAAAGGAGGCCTCCAGCTGAACTAGCACACTTAAGCAGCAGTGCAACCAGGTCAACCAGCCATGCTGAGTATACTAACCTGATATTTGAGATAGCCAGAACAGGGCACCTATGGACAGACTGATGTTGTGAAGGGCAGACAGCCTGGCTGACAAGCTGTTTTTGAAAGCATTTCCTAAATACCAAAATGGCAGGATCAAATATTAGTAACTTCTGGTCTTCTCCATTAAATTCCTACCAGACTCAGTTCACTTAGACTTTCAGAGCATATTAAAATCAAGTGGTTTTAGCTGGAATAAGACACCTTATTAGAATGGAGAGTGGTTAAAAAAAACTGTGGGGAGGAAGGGGTAAAAGGTATGGGAAAGAGGCCCATATTTTCAGGGTGATTAATTCCATCATATAATTTTGGCAATAATTTGAGAGGAATGAGCAGTCAGCTGCTGGAAGAACTTTATTCCATACTTTAAATAACGTATATGACTAAAATTAAATTATGTCTAGAAATCAGGAGTGAAGTCAGCTTCCCCTCATTCTTCCTAAAGAAATCTAAATAGGATTCTGGCATGGACTTTCTCTAGAGATACCAGAGCTGAAAGCACTAGAGAAAGGAGGCTATCTATAATTTCAAAATCTCCCCAAGCATAACTCAGCCTGCTTATAGCACAGGATTAATGTTGACTAAACCCAGTAACAACTGCATAGGTTCTGCAGGGAAAAGAATAATAATAATAATAATAAATCCTATCTCTTTGACTTTAAAATCTTTCTCAAAATACCTTGAATGGACTGAAGGAACAAAAGAGGAAAGGAAATTTCTGTAGGTTCCTCCTTCATAGGGTGCCCTCATAACTGTATAAAGCAAGAATCCAGCTCCAGGAGAGAGGATTTACCACAGCACAGGGACACTGTCACCTTCCTGATGAACACAATTGCACTGTGCATGAGTTTTGAGATTACTTGCTATTGTGGATAGGGAAAAGAACATACCTTAATCTTCACACTCTACAATTCTACAACTTTTCCTGTTTTTTTTCATTTCCCCAGTAGCTCAGTAGAAGGATTTTTGAAAATTATTTTTATTGAAGCAACTTCTCTTTCCCTACCCCCAGCTAACATAACTGAACATCTCTGAGCAGCAGTGCTTTGCAGTAAGCCTTGGTCATCTGACAGACTACAGGATAGCTAAGCTCTGTGACTGGAAAACCTGGAGTGCTTTTCTACAGATGAAGGCTCAGTGAATCCATCAAAGCGTCAGGCATCAGTGAACTTGTCTATTCATATGCTTTTCTAAATCTGTTCCAAGCTGATGAACAGCCTAAATGGATTTTAAATTTCATAGCAAGCTTAGGCTACCACTTCATGTCTGCACTGGCTGCCATTCAGCCCAAGAATAATTTAATACTTTACAGCATGCTTCTGCTCAAAAGATAAAGACTGTACAGGCCTTCAGAGAAGACAAACCATTACATTTTAAGGAGTGCACTTTTGATTCCATTGCTGTGACCCCAGTATTAGCATTTTCAAAGTTTACCCCTTAGAGGGACAGGAAAATAAGACTACAAAGTGCTTCCCCATTACGCTAAAATTAGCCCTCCAGAGCAATCAGATGACAGGAACAGCACACAGATGACCTGAAGATATTTCCATAAATCAAAACATCAGTTTCATGATATATCAGACACTTTAAAGCTAAACAATCTCACCAATTTGAAGATAACTGTTTACAGATCAGCTTCGTTAGTGACCTTGTTTTATCTGCTTGTAAGCACAATTCCTTTATCTAAGAGCACAAGGCATGAATTACCACCGCTGTGAAAATTCTTTTTCAGCTGTGACTAGCTGTGTTTTAGGGTAAATTTCATCTATATTTTAGAGGATGAAGCTTCTATGAAGCTAATTATTTCTCTGTGTAGTTTGTATGACCAAGGCACTTACTAGTGAACAGTGGCTTCTTGGCAGAAATGCTGGCTTTGAGTAAACAGTTGAACTGTGGATCTGAGCTGTACCAGATCCAACCTGTGCCAACTGTGAGTATTTCAATCAGCATCACTGCACTTGAACAGGGCAAACTGGGAATCTGGCCATGTCTAGTCCCATGACTAAATCAATTCAACCTGCCTTGAACACTGTAATTTTTTAAATTAAAAAACCAACCAAACAAACAAAAAACAAACCAAAACAACAACAACAAAAACCACCAACAAAACAAAATTACCACAAAAAAGGAATAAAAAACTGAAAGAAAAAAAAAATCCAACACCACAAAACCAAACACAACATAGAACAGATTCCAGAAATTCAAACAGTTCATGTGGAGCAGATTTAAAAGGCATGTTTGATACATACACACCAAAAAAAGTAAGGAAGGGCCTGGAGGAATGCCACATCCCCCAGTGTGCAACAGACTGCACAAAACCTAACAGCACCATATGAAGATCCTCCTACATCTTACTCCCTATTCCTTTTTCTGCTGTTTTTGGCTTGCATCCCTAGTTAAGTATTCAGGTGACTGTTTTTTCTTGGCCCGGCCACATGTACTAGCATCTCTTCAACCTCTCTTAGCATATGCCTCCTGGAGAATACCTTTTTGCCCCCTCCTTCCAAGGGACAGCTCCACCTGGCCCAAACACTCTAGATCTATGTTCAAAGAAGTCCTGCTGTCTCTACCAGCTAATCTAATTTTCAGTGGCACCATCTGTCTGCCTCTCTCCTTGATCACTTTTAGCCCTGGGGCACTGCTTTTCCTTGGTCACACCGAGTAACACAACATCCTCTCTTGGCTAGAGGCTAAGCTCTGACTCAGTCATTTCCACTCACTTTGCACTCTGCAACTGAGAGCAGTGGAAAGATGCACAGTAATGATCACAGTGAGTTCATTACGACATATCAGCACCAAAAAGCCTTTGAATCAAGCACCTCTGCCAAGAATTTACAGCAGATTTACTACGTTGCTACACTGCAAGCTAGATTTGGGTGGAAAAACAATAGTTGAAACAGTCATTTTCAGGAAGTGTGATCATTATTTCTGTACACACACACATCAACATATCTGGAAATGCAGCATATAATTGATTAAACTCAATTTTGGTTTAAAATCTCCTCTTAAAATGGTGTAGTATGAACAAACTCTGAGGATTTCAGAAAGGGCTATACAGGCAGTCAAGCATTTCCATACTTTTTCCTTTACATGCATTCAATCTGCCCGATTAGCCAGGCTGTTCCACTACTCCTAACAAAAATAAAAGCACTTTTCCTATGTAAAAAAAAACAAACCACAAACCGAAACTTTTTCCATGTACTTAAGCTTCCATGCAGCATCCCACTACTATAATCTTCCCTGTTTTGCTCTACAAATTGCTTGCAACAGTCAAAACACCTGTAGACTGCAAAATAAATTGTTGCAGCTTAGCAACAAGCTACCTGGATGTGCAAGGCAGCATTTGGATCTATGAGGCAAATCAGGGGAATGATTTCACCAAAGGTACATGCACTTCTTGCCCTTGATACAAGCCATCTCTGGAGTTGAGCAGGTTCATAGAATGGATCAGACATAGAGGTGACAGAGGAGCAGCAGTGAAGCTTACGTTTGCAACCAAAAAGTCTCACCCATTGAACTGGCAAAGCTCAGTTTCACTCCACTTGAGAACTTTCGCTTTTGCAACACACAGCAATCGTGTTGAACTTTTCAGTGTTTCAAGATGAATGCAAATATTGATGTCTCTCTTGCCAGCACTCCCAAGGAGAGCTTTCCCAGAGTGCAAGGTCCTTCCCACTGTGCTGCCAGACTACCAGTTTGACGAATTAAGAATGGACTGCACAGCTTTGCATGGGTACCAAATTGCTGCTGCCAAACAGCTTGTTTTGCTGAATTTCAGACACTCTGGAAAAAGTACAATCACACTTAATGATAAAACTTCCATCTCTGCTGAACAATACCTGAAAATTCAACTAAGGTTCCTTAAGAAGAGCCAGGGTAAGAAGGAACAGGCATGGTCCCATTTTAGAAAAGCTCAGATGAGAAGATATACCTACATGGTAGTTATTTCAAAACCTTTTCTGTGAATGCACATTTTCTGATAGTGAATGCAAAACACAATCCCACATCACCTCACTATAACAACACCTTCAAGCTTGGTCAATACTTTGTGTACTGGACAGTTGCCGTGCTTATTATCTAAGACACACAGTAATTTTGTATTTCTGCTCCAAAGTAAAAGAAGTCCGTGCTCATGTAAGCCTTAAAATAAGTGCAGCCACTGTTTCCTTTGCTGGAGATAGGCATGAAAATCTTGCTATATCCTGAAGTACTCAGAATAGAAAAAAAGGGACTTGAGCTTGTCACACCCATAATGACCAAGTCTCTCATTAAAAGTCACTACTATCAGCAACATCAACAATGGCAAAGAAAGGGTTGAGACTTATACACCCATGAGAAATACTAGTAAACCTGTACAGCCTTGCTTGCATGAAGGCTTTGAGTAATTGCACTTGTGTAAGCAAAACAGTGCCAGGCTTCCAGCTAATTAAAAATCATATTATTTGTAATGCAGAAGTAGGAGTATGGTATGTATTGTAGTAAGTTATCTTGGACAGAAGATTCTTTTTTCCTAATGTCATAACAAAGCAATTGTGCTTTTGATGTGTCCATCAGCTATATACTGAAGTGTGACTAGAGTGGGTAGAGCATCAGGGTTCCCTTACAAGATCAGGGCCTGTAACAGCAAACATTTAAAAATACTTGAATAGGCATGCCCATTTCATGGCACTAACAATAATTCATTGTTGAAGTGACAATAAAATAATGCTTAACCACATATCCAATACATATTAAGGGATGCACAGCTATACATACCTTACAGAGAACATTACATCAGATAGCTTATGGTATAAAAGAACATACACGAGTGATGTTTTGGAGCAATTTTCCCCCCAAGATCAGATCTCAGGCATCTGTCACCTCTCTTGCTCCTACTAAGCCAAGGAGGCTGGAAGTGTAAAAGAGAAAACCTACTGTAGCTTCCATTTCATTTGACCTGTAAAGAGAGTCTGCAAAGCACCAAAGCCTTCTAGTGTTTCAGGAGTGACTATCAATGTCAGAGAAGCGTAAGAAGCATTTTCTGCTGGTCACGTTGTCACAGGTATCGCCCCAGTTATGAAATGAAAGAAACCCCAGTATCTCCAAGTATCAAAGACTGAGTTATATCGAGTAACATACCTTTGAGATGTTACTAGAGCGGCTCACGGAATGTCCCAAAGCCTTTTCATTCTGAAAGAGAGAGAACAGTATCACTGTAGCAACAAATCACAGTTATGAGGATATTTTAAAGCTGGTATTAGAAACTAAATTCCATGTAGAAAGTCTTACAGCTGTGGCTTTTAAGGATGTTGCTTCTATTGACATCAGTCTGATTTATGATAATCACTAAATTTCTTCGTTTGCTTAACAAGATATTACCTTGCAGAAAACCACATAGGCAAGATAAGTACAAACTAAGAAATACTAGGACAATGGATATTTCTCAGCCCTGCTTCATCTACCTCTAAAGGAAAACATTCAATGACTAAAACTGAAAGCTCTTGCTTAAAGAAAAACAAAAATATCAAAGAGATGTCTGGAAATAATTATGAATAACTACATGCATGCTGTTTCAGGACACAAAGAATTACTAAGGAACTTTCTATTTACCACGGAACTCAGAATTAAACTGAAAATATCACACAAAAGGGAAATACAGAAGCTGCAATTCTCAATACTGAAAGCAGTGATGACTGTATCCATTACTCACTTCTCAGTGTGCAGATCCTGACTGACAAGGATGACAATCCTATCTCCTACCAACATATACTGTAGGTTTCATAAAGATATTTCATCCTTTAAGGGTTCCTGCTTTTTGAACATCAGTTTACCATAAATGTAACTGGACATGACCCACACCTTGAGATCCCCAAGATCCCAGACACTCCTGCCTACAGTACATCTCCCAGAGACACTTCAAAGCTCTGTGCTGAGAAAAGAGAAGGCAAGGCAAAAATTTCATCATGTGCTTACAAAACCCTGCAGTCCCTTACTTACAATACCAGTTGTCTGTCAACACAGTCCTGGGCACTGCCTCAGTTGATAGATATAAATTGCACTTCCTCCCTTTAAAATAAGGAAGCAAATACAGCGTTCAGAAATAACCTGTATGTAAGAGTTTGAGTACCCAGAAGACAGCAAAATAATGGTTCAGAGGAGAAGCAAGCAATCGGGAAACCCCCTGCCAGTTTTGACTGATGGTCAAACTGAAAATCAACAAGGATGAGTTTAAAGTCTGAAAGAGTTGTGGCCTCAATTACAATTGACCTGAATGCCAGATTTGCATACTGAGACTGAGTTAGATTTTCAGGATTGCAATGAGCTTTTGTTACATAGATAACAGTATTCCTGGAACAGAAACAAACATGAAAAGATGTCCAAGAATATGCACATGATGCTTATGTGAAGCTAAACATCAGACAGGACTACTGCCAGAACCAGTATGGCTCTAACTGTAAGGGAAGGACCTGGCTGGTTTCATCAAAGGCAGTGTAACTATAGCAACAGGGGTAAAAAAAGGTTCATTGAAGCTATAGAAGATGGGAAGAAGAAAAAAGGGGTAGGGACATGTTCACAAGCTATGACAAAAAGGGACCAACAGAAGCACAAAGACTTGTCGCTGCATATGTGTGGGGTGTGGGGAAAGGAGGCTGTGCTTGGCCTTCTAGGGACACGTGGGAGGTAAACAAAGTTATGTGGGACAAGGGAAAACGAGGGAGATGGGCAGTCTGCTTGAAGCAACACATGCAGCTCCACACAGGCAACAATCTCAAATCCAGCCCTAGGTGTCAAAGACTTCTGGGTGAAATTCCTGAAGACAAAATTAAACATAGCAGAGATGTCTTCACATTAACTCAGCGCTCCCCAAAAACTGCTGTCTAGTTGAAGAAGATGCCCACAAGGGAGCATGACTGAACTTAGACAGGCACCCATGTTGAAAAGTATGTGCTAAAATTCAGTAAGCACAAACAGGCTGGAGTACAAGACCTATATTTGCACAAAACAGTAAATGATGCAAACATACTCTTAGCTGTGCCACAGAAATTAATTTTCCTGCCTTTGCTCCCAGAACTGATTTTATCTGATAGATGCCAGAAGCCTCTAGGAGACAGATGCTCATATTATCTTTATTGATCTACTGTTGGAAACACACCTACTAGAGCTTTCAGTCATGATGACTGTGAACAGTTGGTTTTGTTACTGAAAGAGTGATAATTTTAAACCAAAAAAGTGGTCTTGAAAAATATGTAACCTTATATGTAACCTCAACAGTTACAGAGTGCATGCACATGTATATTTAAGTACTTTCTAGCCACCTAAGTCCTCCTTCATAACCCAGTTCGTTTACCATGTAAATCAGGAACATCCATAACATCAACAGGATATTCACCACTGCCTTAGTTATTCCAGCTGGACCAAAATCTGTCTCTAAAGAGCTGCTTACATCAACAAGGAGAAGCACCAACACAGCCCTACTTTCAAGGAGTGCCAACTGACCAAATAGCCACTACCAGATCCAACACAGACTTGCAAATAATACACACATTTTCCAGTCTGATTGGCCTGTCAACTACTGCCAAGCAGTCCCATCACCCAGATAAAACTGCTTCACCCCTTGGATGCCAAGTTACCCTGTTTTAGCCTGTCTTCTAATCAGCAACATTTTTTGAAACAGCTGCTCCAAGTCTCACAGTTTACATACATGCAGACTTCAAAATGTGTTGGGCTGAAAACAGATAAAAAACCCAGTTTTACTGACCAACAGCAATTTCCAGTTTGCTGTGACCACTCACACAGCACCCCCACTGAAGGAACATGCAGTGCTTGCTTTCCAGCTTCTACAAATGATAAAGAAAAAAAAAAAAGTTTTTTAAGTTTAATCAGCAACAGAAACACCTCTACGTAATACAGTACATGAAGTCCAGCTGTGCTGTTTAATTATTTTCTACAAATAAAATAATAAACATCTATCCATCAAAAAAAGCACTATGGAAGCCATTAAACAGAGCCAGTGCTTGCTGGTGTTTCCCATACTGCAACATATAAAAGATGCCATATATTTTCCAGCCATTAATATAGAAAAGAGTTATAAAGCCATGGAAGGACCTCCCGGAATAAGCAGATTCTAATGGCAGGCACAATCACTAAATGAGGAACAGAGTGTTAAATATATAAAAATTATTTTAAATGTCAACAAACAAAAGCTTCCTTTTCATACTATATGCATCACCTGTACACTCATCCTGGGATCTTCTACTAATTATTTACAAATTAACACTGACATGGAAGTGGCAAGACTAGGCTTCTGTTATGGTACTATCAATATACAGCAAATAAAGGTCTTGAGAGACTCTTCCTAGTGTGTTCCCATTGGACAGTAAGATTCTAGTCTGATAATTACAGCTCCAAACAAGCTCTCCTTCCCTCTTGCAAAAGCAATGGTCTTTGCACTTGAATGAAAGGTCTGAAATGCAACATCTGTCAGGCATGGACCATACAATTATCACCAGTTAAAGCAAGTGTCACTCTTCTTTAGCAGATCAGTCTTTCTGTATGGGATAATGGGAATCTTGTCTTTCAAAATAATCGTGCTCAACTAGAACCACCTGGCAGGCACTTGAAAAAATCTAGATAGGAAAAAATTGCAACTTGTAACTTCTCCTGAGTCATTCATTGCCAGCTGCAGCTCGAAGGTCCCCATCACAGCCTGGATGTGGGGAAACAAAGAGGAAGGCAGGAGCAGGGAAATGACTGTAAAACAGAAAAACTGCTGCCCATTCCTACAGCAACACATTTCTCTAAACTTTGCAATTGCCTGAATCCCTCTCCTAACTTTCCTTTTGTTTTATACATTCCTCTTGAATTTTCTGTCTTTCCGACTGTGAGCAACAGAGCTGTCTCCTTCCTTCAGCAGTGCCTTCAGTTCACATCTGCTTCCATGCAGGACTCTTCATCTTCCATTCTCCACCTGCTGGCTCATTTTTCCTTCTGCGACCGCTCCTTGGTTACTCTTGCTCCACACTTCTCCCTGAGGTAAGGCTGAGGGGACACCTCATTGCTCTCTACAACTACCTGAAAGGAGGCTGTAGCAAGGTGGGGGTTGGTCTCTTCTCCCTAGTAACAAGTGATAGCACAAAAGCAAATGGTCTCAAGTTGCATCAGGAGAGGTTTAGATTAAATACTAGAAAAAACTTCTTCACCAAAAGATTAATAAAACACTGGAATAGGCTGCCTAGGCGGTGGTTGAATCACCATCCCTGGAGGTGTTTAAAAGACACATAGATATGCAGCTTAGGAACACAGTCTAAGCACTGGAATTGGCAGAGTTAGGTTAATGGTTGGCAGAGTTAGGTTATGGTTGGACTTGAGGATCTTAACAGCCTTTTCCAACCAGAACAATTTTGTGATTCTTAGTTCAGAGATCTAGAAGTTTACACCTCCCTTGCACCTCAGTCAGTTTCATGTTCCATATTCAGTTATTTTATTCTTGATTCCCTACCACAACAGACATATTTTCCACTAAGCACAACAGCTATGCAACTTACACAAGCAAACCAGAAGCCTTGTGAACCCCAAAACACCAGTTCCTATCACCTGAGTCTGAAGAGGGTCCCTCCACTCATTTGTTACAATCCAGGTAGCCATAACTGCTCTTGAGCACTTAAAATGCCCCGTCTATCACTATTACCTTTCTTCAAACTCAGCTGCAGACTTGAGGCAGCCTCAGCAAGTGGGCACCCTAACGAAACACAACTTGGATGTCCTTGCCAGAACAGAAGGGCAAAAGCATTTCAGAACATGCATCTGATGATGCACCTCCAGTTGCCATTTTGAAATGGAGAACTGATGTCCCTCTCCCCTCTTCAATTGTTTGAGCCAGAAGATGACACAAAAGCCTTCCTCTTGCTGAGCTGAGGCTGCCTCACCTGGAAGAGTAAATTTTAATTTCTGCACAGGACCACCAGTCTGGTACATTTCACAAAAATGACATTAATTTGCTCACATGACATTCACATGCCACGTGCCCAATTTCTAACAAAAAAAGCAGACTGCAAAGTTTGGCATCCAACACTTTCTTAAGATGTTCTTATCTTGCTGTTGCCAGAAAACCTGCCTAAAATGGATGCATGCCTTTATGTGATAACACATAAAAATGAATCCTTCCCCCAGGGAACAAACTACATGGACTACAAAAAACACGAACCAAAATCATACACCCTTCTTGATAATGGCAGCAGTATGCATTAAGCTTACCTGTGGGATAGCAAAAATGCTGTTTCAAACAAAGTTATATATTTAAAAGCAGAAAGAGAGATACAAATGCTCTTGAAGCCAGCAATTATAAACAGATGAAAAGGAATAACATTCCATCTTTTGTGAAGTAATTGCATTTAATGCAACTGCTGGAATTCTCATGGTACACTACACATGTCAATATGCCAAAGAATTTACTATTTTAAACATTCACAGATTAAAAGCCCCTCTAGGCAACCGGCAATTTGGAATTATTCAAGCTGCCAACAGACATGGGAAGCCTGCAGCCTAGATTAACTCTCCAAAGAGCCAGCCTTTCTTGGTGTCCACACAACTCTGCAGGTTTGCTCACTTGCTACAGGACCAGGCTGCATGCCAGCGTGGGGTGGCAGGCGGATGCGCCGTTTGCATGTTGTGTACAACTTGGACAGGATAGATGTGCCTCACTGCCTCTACTCAGCTAAGAAAATCTACAAAGCCTCTCAGATTTCCAGCTCTTATCATACCATTGAAGTATACGGTTAAAACAGTGAGACACAGAATCATCTCTTAGCCAAGGTTACAAAGGCCTCCTGAATCTAAAACCAGGTTCAGAACAACACTAGAAAACTAGATACGTCCCAAAGCCAGCTTGATACCTCAAGTTGCTTCTCTTTTGCTCAGGGATCTATCTTCTTTTCCTCCATTTTAATTTCAAAATATTGCTTATTAACCTATTTCTGACTGCATGGACCATAAAGGCAAACGATACTCCCTATAGCAACTAGATAAATCACTTCCCAAATGATGCTGGGAAAGTGTTCAGGATAATTTTGCTAACAAGGGTCAAAAGCTCTTGAAAGAGCACTTGCAGATATCAGACTTGTTTAGTCACACCTACTCAATACAAACCAGCTTGGTTTTGCCTCAGTTTTCCTTCTTCCCATTTTTATCAGTTCAGTTTGCAAAATATTCTGACCTGAAGCATTTCAAACTCAGTGTTAAACGATCACACAATTTTAGGTAAATAATGAATGAAGTCCTACAGATCCCATTCAAGTTACTTAGCCAAACACTGGTTAGAGTGAGATCTTTGTAAAAATCTAACCTGTGATGTTCTGGAGAGCTTTAAGCACATTACATTTCTAAAAAAGAATTGCTTGTAAGGTCAAACAATACACAAAAATAATATATATAAAAACCAACACATTCAACCATTCTTATGGAAATAAATGGAAACTAAAGACTGTTCTGGGAGGAAAGATGATTCACAGCAGAGAGTAAAAGTACTCTTCATTGAAATGGTAATGCATTTAAACTGCAGAACAAGAACCTTTTCAAGCATAAATTTGCTAGTAAAAAGTTCTATTAAGTGACCACTCAAAGTTCCAGGACAGTTAGCCAGGAAATTCAGGTATCAAATTGCTATTTAACCCAAACGATTTAAAAAACATGAAAAAAACCTACAGAAAGCACACACATAAGCAACTACCCTCTCTTTCCCCAAACACAACCACTGGTACCAGAAATAAACACAAAATAAAAGTCTCTAGGTGTAGTAAACTACTTTAACTAGTAACCCAAGAGCATTTTATATCATTTTGTTGGGGAAGCACAGTTGGTCTCACATAGGGCCTCATGTGATGCTCTGGGATGCAGCCAACTATTGTGTGCCCAGGGAAGCCTACATGGGACCAGGCAGAAGACCAGTCCTGGCAACAACAACATCAACGAGTATCTACTGGTGCTATCAGCATTCTGCACTGTTTGGTGCTGTGAACATTTGAAGTCATTCTACTATTAGAGTACCAGTATACAGCAAGCACTTGGTAAGGAAGTGCTTTGAAACACCTGGCTGCATCCTCAGTCTGCCATGCCAGCACTAACCACCCCCTTCCACAGCACAGCCCCACCAGGACATTTTTTGCAATCACATATTCCAGGGATTTCTGCAAAATTCAGGCCTGAAGAAGCCAATGTATGTCTCTTGCTTTCACAGGTCTGTCTTTCAGGACCATTTCCTTTGCTCACAGGCCAGTGTGAACAGTGACTCAAGATGGCCATTTCTCACTGACAAAACAGTGTTATGATTTGCATAGTGCTAAAACTTGGAAAATCCTCTCAGACACAGAGGATTTAACATACTTTAAATGTACTTCTTTTTTTAGCCTAAAAATATGTAGTCATTATCTTCATTTCCACATTTGGGGTGCTGCACTTGAAATACCAACATACTCAGAAGTGTTAAAGGAACCGAGGGTGCAGGTTCCCGAGAGTCACAGATAAACAAGTTTCAGAAACCAGCAAACAAGGGGTGTGCTGAGAAATACTGCATTCTCACTCACAAGCAGATACTCTGGCACTCTCTCACTCAGAGGCTCTTTAGGACCTGTTACTCACAGGCAAATATCCTGCCGATTCTGGTTACCTTCCAACCGTACAGGGGGAAACAGGGTAAGTATCACACTACACATCACAGATATTAAGGGAAGAAAAATGAAAATGCAGGGAAAGTAAAGGACAGATGCAGAATTTTAATGTGCTCTATTAGTCTTTCCTGTATATTGCTCATTAAGAGTGCCTCTGATACAGTAGCAGGATAAGGGTTCAGCATCTCTCTGCACATCAGTTGATACCACCTAAATTGATACCTAGCAGCTGATCCTATCCAGTTTACTGATATTAATCATTGGTATATGTGTACGTAATTTTCCCAGCTTCTTGCCTATATGTGTCACAATAGGTTATGTCCACAAATGAAAACAGATCAATCTTTTTGGTGGAAGACAAATGCTCTGAAAATTTAGATTCTCTAAATTTTATATACTTCTCCTACTTTCAGAGAAGATAAACACAACACAGGAGGCCAACAGGATGAAAACAAAATACTACAGAGATTTGTGTTTGTTTGGGAAGGTCATTTCAACTTTTTTATTTAAGTAAGTTAATGAAGAAAAAAAAGATGGTATGGCCCTATAGAATAAGGGGAAAGTCTTCCACAATGGCACTGAAAGCGAAATGGTGAGTCCCATTCTGTCAGGGACATCTTTTTTCAGTTCTGCATTCAGCAGCAGTGCTTCTTGAAAAGGAGATGGTATCAGGTCTTTTCTTTCTTCAAAATGTAGCAGCAGACAACAAAACAAACAAAATGCCAATATGAAGGAGAGGGTGGAAATGAAAAGTGAAGCAGTATTTAAACCAATGGCAGATCAATAGCTTTTGTGCATGGTCACTAGAGGTTAAATCCTGGCTTATGGAACACAGAGAATTCTACCACTAACACAAATTATTTCAGGAGTTTGTCCTCTGTTAGTACAAGATGCTGCAGAAATGCAGAGTTCAGCAACAGACAACTGGGGTGATCAATACAACAAGTCTTTACACGAAGACAGCTGAAGCAACAGATTATTAAAAAAGTAAATAAATAAAGCAAAGAAAAGACACATAGCTAGGTAACAAGACCTCACAGTCATGTCCCACACATACAGAAGAACACCAGTAAGCAGGTGACTCAAGCCAGCTATTGCAGGCTAAGCCACAAACACTTGGATGAATTAACTTCCTGGAGGAAGCAATAAACCAGCACTCCATGTGGACACAGTGATCCCACCAAAACCAACAAGAAATGCCTGTGGTCTAGGGAAGACTCAGACTGAGCCATTCTCAGCATCCTGATCTGAAAAAAGTATTCCAGTCACTGTAACTGGTAGTAGGCACACTTTAACAGATCAGAACCTAAAGTACTTTTTAAAATCCTGATTTGCCTTAAAGCATGAGAAGCAGAGAAAAAGAAATGGTAATAAGAGTCAACTGGAAAAACGTTGTTTGACTTTGCACATGAAAATCTACATTTACTTCACATTCAGCAGGGAGAAGCAGGAACTCTTCTAAAAGAAATAAAGTGCTACAGAAGGGACTGCTGGAGCTGCATTGGCTAAATAAGGCAGGGATGAGCCCAGTGACCCAGCACAGCAGGGCAGTCAAAGTGAAGGCCAAGAAACAGTAACAGGAAAACGGGGGGAGGAAAAAAAAAAAAAAGTTTTTTGAAGTAGATGGTGTGATTAAAGAGTATTGTGCTCAGAGCACCCCCACCTACAACTCCTGGTCAGGGCAGCTGCAGGTGAAAAAGGGATGTTCTGTGTAGGCAACCTTGTTTCCCATCACTGTAATCCTAAATCACCAGATTACAGCAGAAGACTGTTTGAGGCAATCAGACAGGTGACTAATAAAACCTAACAGCTGAAGACAAGAAGCCTTCCAGAGAAGCACAGCTCCTCAGCTGGTTGGGAAACTTCTGTGCAGTCAGCCTCTAATACGGAGGGCTGAGGTTTCTGTGTGCCTGAATGAGCTGAATGCCAGCAGCTGCCTAAGAGCTAAATTTACCACTGCAGTCCCAGGAACTTCTGTACTTTCTACTAAAATAAAATCTCTGGGCCATTAGCTTATTGGAATAGAAGCTTTTCCACTTAAACGAAGACATTTACTCATACTCTTTCTGCAACTCTCATGCCCCAGTTCCAGTAAAATCCTGCTTGGTTTCAGAGGTTTTTTTGGAAACACACACACATCAGCTCAATTATTATGATATTATATGAGTAGTATTAAACAAATCACGGGGTTCCTCTGCCTCTCGCATTTATTCCTATGAAACAGAAAATGAACTGCAGCTGTCAGTGCTGGCTGACCTACTGGGGACTGTACTGCATTCCTGCACACAAGCTGACACAGCATTTTCTAAAGTTTATTTCCCAAGGGGAAAGAGTTATAAATAAATCTCATATTCACGGTAAATCTCCTGCCCTTCATTTGCCTAGAGCTCTGAGCAAGGGTGGGTTTTTTCTCCTCACAGGAAATTGCCTCAAATTTTCAGAAAAAGGATAGAAGTTTATATGATTAGCTTTTGTCAAACTGCCTTTAAATTTACCCTCAACAAAGATAGATTTTAAAATCTCAGTTTTAATCTATTCTATGCTCAGTGCTCTACACATTCATTAGCTGCAGAAATCAGACTGGACATCTATGAAATCTGCAGCTCTTTTATAAGATTTTTTTTTCTTTTCTTTTTTTAAAAAGTAACTTTTTAAAAGCCACAAAGAATCACTAAATGACTGAAGGCATTTCTGTATACCTTTTGAAAACAGATATAGTCAGACCTCTGGGGAGGTTGTTTTCATTTAGGTACTACACGTGTAACTGAGTGAGAAGCTGAAGCAATAAAAGAAGGGCTTCACCACGGGCTCTAGAAATCGAGCAGAGAGGATTGACTAAGGGGGTAGGTTCCTCATTCTGCAAGCATTTATGCCTGGGGCATCACATTGTCAACATGCTTGCTGATCCCATTACAAAAAGGTTCTGATCCAGAACCTCCTAGTCCACACACACACTCCCACAAACCTATTTCTGATTCCTTTTAGTAGTTTTGAAAATACAAAATATAAAATTACCCCTAAATGTAAGTACTATTCTTCCACTTTGAAATGATGGCTGAAGTATTTTCCATTAGATTAAAGAATAAGTAACTGCTGCTTTGAAATTCATTTTTCTTCAAGGCCAAAACCCAGGCAAGAAATATTGCTTATCTGGACATTACAAAATGTCAAATTTCCTCCTGAGATTTTAGTTTTAAAGGGGCCTTTCAGAAGGCATCCACACACACAAAGAAATATCAGAGAATGTGTAGGCATTCTCTACAAGACAAAATAGATTATTTGGCCAGATAAGCACTCTGGGACAGACGAGAGTGCAGGAGGAAGGATTAGATGCTGCTGAGCTGCATCTTGCAGCACAGGCAGTGGAGTGGGACTGATGAAACAGTAACATGGGATAAGGATGCAACCTGTAAAAACAACTGGAGTGTGCCCTGAAATACAGAGACTTAAAATATGAAAACTCAAACCAGAACATCCTAGTCCACATTCAGACTCCCCCATATTGGAGATTCACAAGTTTGGGTTTCAATACACACATTTACCAAAGGACATGATGAGGTCAGTTTGCAATTTACAGCCTCCTGCAAAATACACTCCTAGAGCTTGGTATCAGTATCATGAAGTAGGCAAATGTGGCCATCACCTGGCAGAGGAGAAGTCTGAGGCACAGAGAAAATATGCTGCCCTGAGTGAAATTCACCCTTACTTTCTCTACTCTTATATGCAGTGCTGCTCAGTGGACAGGAGCTGTGTCCTGTTATAGGCTCAGGGCTCAACACTGCAGGGGGTTTGCACAGGACTAGTTTCAAGTACAGTGAAGCTGTGCCAAAGCAAGGAGAACATGGTCAACTCCCTTCCATTCCTCTCAGTGTTCAATGCAAATCTCCAAGCTGATCTTTCCAGGGCACTGATTTTCACCTGGTGTATCAGATGTTTGGATCTGCCTAAAGAGCTGCCTGCCGGAGCCTGGCAGTTGGCAAAGCATTAACTATGCCTTAGGAAATGCTTCCTCCAAGTAAAAAACATTGTTTCATTCACAGCACCAGTATTCCCCCCAGAAACTTTTCTATTCGTCTCCAGCACTTGTAGATGTGATAGCAAATTTTCCGTCCACTTTTGTGGCTGTACAATGGCCTTCAGATCTGTAAGACTGGTGATCCAAGAGAATGCAGAAGGTGCTCCGCAAGGCCCTCATTGCCACAGATGGAGGCAAACAGAGTAATACAAAAAATAAAATAACATTCAAAGATGCCCAATATTTTAAACATTTGGTTATTTTTTTATATATTTTTTTTTGTTACAGGTGATGCACCACAGCATAAGGAATCTACAGGCTTTTCCAAAAAACCTGGGATTTGGGATCTTGGCAGTTGTCAGGATTTTGGAATTCAACATTAAGAAACACTACTTTGGACACTAGTTGTATGCAGACATGTCATCTAGGTACTTTGAAATTTAAATTTTTCCAACCTCTGGCATGCACAGAAACCCTGCTGCCCATGCGCTCAAGCACATGGGCATAACTGGAGCACAGCAGTGGAACTGAAGTAAGAGGATTACATCGCAGGAGGGACATGTTTTGGTGTGAGACTAGAGGCTTAGGGGGATTAAAAGATAGCTGCTTCCCGGGTAACAGAGTGGAAAAGAGTAAAGCCCACATGGAAACATTGCCTGCAACTAAGCATTTCATTGCTCTCTATCTTTCACCAGCCGAGATACAGCAAGCAGAACAGCAAATGTCACCACATTAGCTGCAGCTTCAGCCACCTCCACTGTCCCCAGAAGCATCTTAACTCACATCACACCTGCATCTTCTGTCTCCTTGTGCCTTTTCTCCCCTTTGTTTCTTCTTAGCTGATGCACTTCCGACATGAATCAGCCCGTTTCTCCTGTCTTTCTATGATTATCTATATTGTTCTTCTCTGTTTCATTCCTTGTCACCACTGGAAAACAATTTGGAAATGCTTTTTAATTGAATGCAAGAAAAGGATGTCTGGATGCTATAAAAGAGAGGATGACTTCCATATGAGAAATGTCAATGCACAGGTATAGCTGTCTTCATAAGATCTAATCCTGGGTACAAAGGGGAGCTCATGTAAGCTTTAGCAAAAAAGGACTGAAATAATTTTTAAATCCAGGAGGATTTTATTTTTCTTCTAGCTAACACACCTCAAATATGGAACATTAGATTTGGCTTCCAGTTCAATATGCCCTTCTAACAAATACTTACAGAAGTGGTAGTTTTATTCCCCAAAAGATACGGAGTTAAACTCACTACAAGAGTTACAAGTGCCAGAGGGCCTAGCACAACTGGAACATCTTATCTGTATGTAATTCAGAAATCAGAAAACTGCCAAATTCAACAGATGCTTTAAAGAAAGAAGAGAAGTCAAGAGCAGGGCAGTGTGGTCCTAAGCATAATATAACACATGGCAAAAGGCTGGAATTATAGGCAATACCAGGAAATTTAAAGACAACTACAGCAACCTGACAACAGACATTAAGAGAGATGTATAGTGGTGTATAGAGTAAAAACTGCCAGGCATATTTATGTCAAATGCATTAAAATGCAGATACACACACAGATATAGATATATAAACCCGACAAACTACATTTTGGTTCCATTTAATGGAAAGAAACTGCACTAGACAGAGCCAAATCCCAAGGGCTACAGTAAACTAAGACAAAAAAAAACCCTCTCAAAAGAGAAGTTCGTGCAAGCGTCATCTGAATTTTAATTACATAGTAGTTGATTTTGTTTGTATCACAGACACCATCAAAGAAGAACAAAAGTTAGGATGATTACTGAGCCAGGGCTGGAGAACAAGGAGGTGCACATTCTGTAGCCAGGCCTTTATGGCCTTGGATACTAAGCGTTCCCAAAGCTCAGCTGAAAAGAATGGGACATAGAGTCCAAGATCACCTCTGAAAAGCGCTGACAGGTAAAACTGGTTTGTATCTATAAATGGCAAAGAGGACAACTTGCAAAAATGCTCGATTCCTCCTTGTTAAATTCACACTTCTTGATATTGCAAATGCTGTGTTTTCAGTTCAAATATATGTGTTCACCTTTCTTTTCCTTTCAGTGAAAACCATTTTAACATCTTCCCTGGAGTCAGACATGTGAGAAGGCTTCTACTTGTGCTTTCATAAATCAAAAGCAGCTGTTACACGTCATTGGCATGGCAGAAGTGAAAACTCTTTTAAATAAAAAGCAGAAGAGCAAAAAGGGGATAGAGGATGAGGCAAGTAATAAGCAATTTAACCTGCAATCCAACTGAGAAAGAGAAAAACAAAAGAAGCAATCATCCTCTGCCCCTTTTTTATTATTATTTTTTCTTTCTTTTTTCTTTTTTTTTAATGGCAAGATGACTTACATTTTTAAATTTAATTTGGGATGAGAAAGGTAGATCTTCTGATGGCCAACAACTTGAAGAATCTAATAATGGCTTGAAGCATTGAGAAAGAGTGAACTGAAAGGCCTGCTAGCTCTGGGAGAGTCTGTATTGGAAAAGGAGAATGAGAAATTTCCTTTCACACTGTGTCTACCCAAGGAATGTCCTTGTCCCTGTAGTAAGTACTCTGCCCACTTTAAAGATAATGGGCTGCAGAAATGAGGCTGTTAAATCCATCCTACAGCTGCTGCATCTCAGAAATCCTTTCACGGAAGAATCTCAGTTCCCAACACTAAGTCCTTTCCCCTTGCCACCTGCTGTAATACTACAATGTGTTTGTAGATAACACAAAGTTTCTCTTTAAAAAAATAATACAAAAATCTGCCTTTGGGTCATATTATCACTGCTTTTAACTAGCTTGATTTTTCTATGGCATTATGTGAATTTGGCCTCTGTTCTATTTGGTTTTTTTAAAAGGCTCCCTTTCTTTTCTTTCTTTTCATTTTGAAAATGATTCCAGTTGAAAAACAGGCAGCCTAAAACAGCTGGTCAAGCAGGGACAAACCATTCAGCTGAAATGCTGATGTGCTAATGACAGAGGATAGTAACAATAACTTGTTATCAAAGTTCATTACTTTAAAGTTGATGAAAAACAACTGGGACAGTTACAAACTTTTGCCCCTTTGGAACCAGCAGCTCCCAAGCCTTCCCATACACAAAGCCATTTCAGGGATGCTGACTGCAGCTAGATTTGTCGTTTCTTAATGAAGGAGCTACTGTCCAACTGTAACAACTACAACAGACTACAAGACAGATGATGGCTGGGTTAACTCCTACTCTGGCCTTTCGCTGTAACCTGGGAAATAGGAAACCAACAGAAGTGAGTAGACTAACTTGAAAGAAGGGATGTTTTTAGGGAGAACAATGCACAGCCAATGCTCTCATGAACACCAGAGTCAGTGCAGGGCCACAATTAAGAAAGAGGAAAGTATTTTAAAAAAATAAATTAGAAGTATAGTTCCTGAGTAAAGCAGACAGAGAAAACATGGGCATTGTTACTTTAAACACGATGGCCCAGCCTGGATTTGAAAGCAGAGCTGGTGCCTCAAATAAAGTATTACATCTGTTCCTTGAAACTAAACTGACCCCTTTGAGACAGACAAATACCTCCTTGGGGAAGACCGTTGTTACATTTCAAAGTCCTAATGTTAACCACTGACTGTCAACTGAGATAAAACAAACACCCCAATAAGTCATAGAACACTAATTTTCCATTAAACAGTAAGAGAGAAACTGATTACAAGAAAAAACCAACAAAACTAGCTATTAACAGAAACCAGGTAGAATGGCAAAAAACTACTCCAAGAAAACTATCAACTTAATATCAAGAGAAAGAAATAACAGAGTGTAGTAACCTTAAAATATCTCAATATGGAGACCAACAAACCATCAAGGTCAACGTAAGGGAGCTTAAATTGATTTGTTTTGAGATTGCTTCCTGTTATGCTAGGCTAAACTGGAAACTTGACATTAAATTCGAAAGAAAGGGAAAAAAGATTGCCAAACGAGAAACACAAAACCCCAAGTTGAAATCAGCCAAGCTACCCAACAAAAGGTGAAGAAACTAGGCCCTGAAGAACATTTTCAAGACATTTCTTCCTCTTCTCAACATTCTCCTGCTACCTCAGTGCCACCACTTTTGAACTGCCAATTTCTATAATTGAAGAGCTTCAGATTCACTTTTACAAAACAAAAAACCAAACCAAACAAACACAAACAACAAAAAAACCCCAACAACAAACAAAAAAACCAACACCCACCAAAAAAACCAACACAAAATCAAAAAGTGAAAGACTCGCATGTCTCCATGGTTCACACTTAAATTCAGGGTTGGATTTTTTCACCAAATGAGGCTACCATTCACAGAGGCAAGGCAGTCTGAGGTTATCACATAGCCAAGAGGTTGAAGTAATTCTGTCCTTTGCCACAAGGCAAAATGGAGAAACAAGGGATGAGACAAAGGCAGGGGGAGGGAGGGGCCAGCAAATAATCTGTGTACTCTTTCAGCCCTGAACTGCTTAACTGACGAACTGGCAAAAGCACCCTCTTGCAATCATCTTCTACATTACCTCACCCTCCCTAAGACAATAAACTCTTTGGAGCACATCCTATGTCTTCAGGCACTTCTGGACAGCTTTATAGTACCCTTCTGGTGTCTGCAGGTAACAATAAAATAAAGTGAACTTGGAAGAAACAGCACCTGTGGATATGCTCTGTCCAGCCCTATGAGAGGCTTGAGTTGGGCCCTTCTGATTTCTTCATGGCTAGCCTTATAAAGGAAGCACATTGATTTAATTAATTCAGATGAATGAAAAATTATTCACTATCAAGCAGGAGATAAAGTTCACGGCAAGAGTATTTTAACTCATTCCAAAAGGTGCAGCTCCCAGTCAGACGTTACAGGGCGTGTGAAGCCATACTGAGAGAGACAAGTGCTACCCCCTTCAAACCCATTATGTAACCGCTCTTGTGAGAAGATAAATCATGTCAGTAAGCATAAAACGTGACATAAACCTCACAGGTTTTGCTCCTGGGAGTGGCAGAAGAACTTTACAACATAAGTCTTCAGAGACCTACTTTTCTTCAGTCAGTCTGACTTATTAAAGCCTAGTTTCTGAAATGGCTGTCAAAGGCATTGATAGCTTGGCTGTCCTTGATCATCTCTGTATAAGCCATTGAAGGTACCCATAAATCTAGTCACAGCCCCCAAGCAAATACATTTAGCAGCAGTAGCTATCTGGTAAGCTTAAAGTCAACGTAATAAAGTAGCACCAGAAAAGTCCCTAATCGTGGTCTTCGTCTTTCATCCACGTATAGAAGACAGATGAGAAAGGGATGTTGTTAACAAAGAAACATGTGGATTATGAGACACATTACAAAAGAGTATTTTTAGCAAATGCAACCATAAGAAAAAAGTGCATAGCTTTAACGACTGGAAAGAATCTGTAAGCAAAAACAACATACCCAAACACAGTGATGTTTAACAAAAATTAAATTCTGATGTCAAAAACTCATTGAGACATGAAAGGGAAAGAAAAGAAGCCACAAAAAGACATGAAAAAGTACAGGAGATAGGAGGAACAGCATAATTTTAAATTCTCTCTGTTCTTTACAGATTTATGATTGTTAAAAACCAAATAGAAAAGGTTTCTCTCTTTTGTGTGTGTGTGCGCATCTTGTTTTCTCAGGAACTCAATGCAATAGTAACTTTGCAAAATTTTGTTCTGCTTTATAGCTCTGATGGAATTGTCTATTGACAATTGTCTATTTCTGGCCTTCTCCAAATGCTCTTCTGACAGCGTCATGCAGTGGTAGGGTTTCCCCATTGAGGTTCACTCCTTTCTGTTGTAGGTGACAGGAGTCCTGCTCTTCAAAAACCTTTGTAGTCCTCACACGGCTCAGAGTGAAGGAGTTTATGTGGCATGTGAAGCATTATTAACAAATACAGCTTGGTAGCTGTAACACTGCATAAGGCAGTGACAATTCTCTGTCAAACCACACTTATCGCAAAAGCTTTAACTTGCATCATCTTTTTAAAAGTTACAACCAGACACCCTTACTGAAAGCCATGGGGGCATGTTTATCTCTTGAAAGAAGAAAAATGTGGCCAGACAGCAGTACAGTTGAATAATTTTCATGAAGAAACAACAAATTGTGCTTATCAGAGTAACCAATAGTAGTTAGGGCCTTCAATAGTTGCAGTGAAAATCCACCAATGTCACTCAGAAATCAACTCATCAAAGCTTTGAGAATTGCAGTAATTACATATGATTTTTTAACAAGAAGCTTAAATGAGCAAAATGGGCAAACCTGGAGACAAGCCCTTCCCCTGCCTTTGCAGGTACTCCTAGTACCTCTGCTGAAAGAGAATTTAGGCCTCAGAAGAGAACAGGCCAACATCAGATGTAGTGAAGTGGTCAAGGACACATCACTGGTTTTTGAGTCAGTCATAGCTTCATTGCTGGTTTTGCACACTCCCTGAGCAAGCCACTTCAGTATTTAAGTTCCTCATGGGCAAAACAGAGCAAGCAAAACACTTTATTGCCATGTGGGTTCACTTTTTTAGACTGAAAGTTCCGCGAGACCAAAGGTGTCCTTTTTTATATATCTACAATACCTAATACCTAGTAGAACATAAGGAGTCTTCAGTGCCACTGTCACACATTACACCAGAAATAGTACTTGAAGATTGAAAATACCCGTTCTCAAAGTGACTTTAAGTGAAGCCTTGCTATAGACCCCACAGAGCCTTTCAATGTCACCAGAAACTGGAGGTGGACCAGGTAAGGACCAGACTAAAAGCTAAGCTCGGCTGCCAGAAGTCCACGGGAATATCTGTAAGAGTTTAAAACACCGAGGATAAAAAATATTTCTGGCTTAATCAACAGTAATAAGAATTGCCCAATCATGACTGATGCCAAGGTTTGAGCTTTGAAAATAAAACATACTGCCAGTTAGCTCTGTGGTGATACTCCAGTTAAACCAATAGTTTAAGACGGGAAGGCACTCAGACAAGACAAGCTTTATACTAAGTCAGAATCTCTCCTAAGTCTGCATTCCTGACTCCTCACTTTATTAGAACAAGTGTGTAATAGGTAATAATGACTCTTCCAACCAGCAAAAGGAAAAAAATGCAATTAACCTCTTCCTCTATGATATATGTGAAGAGTGTGTTACCCACCTGCTACATAGTTTGTAAGGCTAAAGTTTTTGGGGCTGCAGGCAGGGAAGCTACTTCATTTTCAATTTGAAGTTGAACTTTCTCTTAAGATCTTTACATACCAGGCCATATTATTTTCACAGCTGTTTGAGAAACGAAACTTGTACTTCTATTTGCATCCTATAGGAAAAAAAACCACCACAAACAACACACCAACAAGAAATCAGCTTTATTAATAGATCAGACTCATATTACAAATCAAACATCAAACATTTTGTGACTAAGGATCAGAACTTTTACTGAAGACCTTTCAAAGAGGAAATAAATTTCAAATGGAGTCTTAAAAAAAAAAAATTAAATATAAAGAAGGCTTTTTTGAGGACTGTCACTCTGGCTATGCTCATTTTCCTTTGAATTCTTCCATCTTCAGCATGGGAGAATAAACAAGAAAACCTGGACACTTGTATGACTTAAACTCACCTTTGAATCAGGTCTGAGAAAGTCTAGTAGTCTAGGAAAAACAACCAGAAAAAAGGAAAAAAGCTGGGCTCTTCAACATGCAAGAAAGATAATATCACAGTGGTCACAGAGAAAATAACTAGGAAACAATCTCCTGTCTCTCCAGTAAAAGAAACATGGAATATCCAATGAAATGAGCATTTAAAACCAAAAAAGATTATTTTTTGCACAGTTCACAGTAATGGGACTATGCCTCAGGTGGTTTTGGATGCTCCAAGTTATATTTGGGTTCAGAAAAGCTGCTGGAGACATTAGTGGAAAAGGAATCTATTGAAAACTATTAAACTGAAATACAGAAGAGACCTTGAGCTATAAATCAGTGAAGGCTGGGAGAGCTTTCTGAGGAGGCATCATTATATGGTTGATTATATGCCTACTTTTAGACATATTACATAATTACATGCCTGATTTTATACTAGTCCCTAAGCATCTCCTGTTGCACACTGCCACTAAGTGCTCTTGTCCAATCTGGTGCAGCAGTTCTTCTGTTCTCAATTCTAGCTATGATTTTGACTTTTTAGACAACTTTAGCATTCAGGTTATCATGAGCATTATGGACTGTTTGGGTTTTTGAGTAAGTTCTCTGGAATAATCATTATTCATGAGATATGCATTTAGTGCTGAAGGATTCAAGAAAACATTATTTCATACTCCCATACAGGAGACAGTTATCTCCAGAAAATTAATTGACACCTTAGCAAAAAGGAGGCAAATCAGAACAACAGCAATGCATGATAGGAAGGGAATAGGGGAAAAAAAGATCCCACCAATGCCTCAAATACCTATAATGCAGGGATGCAGTCAGATGAAACTACCCTATGATGGACTCTGTAAAAAGGACTGTGCTGCTCTTCTGCAAGATGACAAAACAAAAACGTATTCCCCAAGCTCCAGACTGCAAGAGTTGCTGTCAGTTCTTTCCTGATTTCCACTTCCTCAGGGCTTTTCAAGCTGCCAGGCTACACTAGCTTCACACAAACTCCTCCAGAAGCACAGGAAAGGCACGATGACCAAAGCTCTCTGCCGAGTTCAACACACAGGTGGTCTGACTCAGACAGGTCTAACTGGCCAACGCGTATTCATTATTTTGTATCTAAGCCCAAGGCCATAAGTATCTGTATGACAACATTTACAAACTGTGTTGAAATGTCTTTCTGTTAGCTTTAAGCTCGAATGTTGTGTGCATCCACAGTCATCTCACTTAAAGATTGTTCTCTAAACATCACTGAAAGACAAATACATGATTGGGGATCTCCAAAGCACAACTGCAATGACATGCTATCATTTATTGTACACAAAAACTTGCAAAACATCAAAACACTGCTTTACCTCCAACCTGTTCGTTTGCTGTTACTTAATATGAATGCACAAATAAACCAAATCAAACCAGAGCTGTAGGGCTAAGATGGCACGTTGCTGAGCCCTCTGACTGAGACTTGCTCAGAGAGATGCAGTGTGCAGGCTGGCACATCTCTGCACTGGTGTGCTCCCACAACTTTTGGATCGGGCTTGTCTGTATTGGCAGCCAAGTTCTGACTGACTTGATTTGCAGTCAATCCATGGAGATGCATGTGGCTGCCTGATATCCCTCTGCCTCTGCCATATCTTACAGAGGAAAATCCTGGAAGCTCTGTTTTTATTCCTGCCTTGCAGTCATTCATTCCCCTGAGGGAGGAAAGGATGGACAACACAATTTCAGTTGTTTCTGCTCCAGTATCAGTATATCCTGTGCCTTTTGGACAATGAAACACAGAGGTCTGCAGAGGTGTGGTTGGGAGGAAACAATCTCTACCCCTCCTCTTACTGACCCTCACTTGTCACCAGCGGCCAAGACATGCCCGTGATGAAGTAGCCAGATCCAGAGTTGAGGCTGAAGCACAAGGAGATGATGGCACCCCTTTGACCTCCTCCACCAGACTAAGGTGCAGAGATCTCTAGTCCAGCATGGTGCACTTCCTCAAGGAGGTGTAGAGGATCCTCCCTCCTGCAGGCCCACTGTTGTTTCCCCCTCAGCCACATCCATAGGAGGAAGCCAGACACTGTCCCTCCCCACTGCTAGCAAAGGAGGGAGGCAGAGGGCCATCCCATTCTGGGGGAAGAGACAGCAGGAAAATCTTGAAGAAGCTGACTGACACCGAGAAAAGGCTGGATGACATAGGGAAAGCTAGACAAGTGACATAATGAATGGATAGCAGGATACACTCCAAAATAATTTTACATCTTTCATCATCACAAGCGATTTGACTGCAGCCCCAACACAGCATCAGAAGACTGCCCACCATTAAGCTTTCTGGGACACAGCCTAATGGCAGAAGGCCATGAACTGAAAATATGTTCTTTTTTGCACTACTGAAAATTTGATTTTCAATCTAAATTTAGTCTTTGTTTTTTTAAAAAAATAAAAAACCTCCACAAACACAGACTCGCATCTCTTCTCACCATAGTCCACCACTCTGCTATTAGGAAACTTCCCATTCCATTCCAAAGAGACAGTGAGGTAGGAGATAAAACTAAGAAGAAGTTTTATCAAATACATTTCAGGCCTGCTCCCTGCCACAATCTGAAAACAGACTATCATGTTTCCTGTTCTGGACTGATTCCAGCTCTTCACAGATACCTAAAGAATGACAGGCAAAAATTGGATTTGTGCCCTTTTTTCTCTTTCTCATTAGCTGCTGGTTTTTTTTTTGTTCAGTGCAAACTCTCATCTGTAAGTAATGCCTGAAGTGCTCTGTTCAATCCAAATATTTTCCTCACTCTTAGCTGATAAAGCAAATCTTTGAGAACTTTTGTAGATATTTTGATCCAGAATATTTAAAAAGAATTGTAAACACCAGAATAAAATTCCTCTCCCCAAGAGACAGATATCATGATTGACAGTGTCAAAGTCTACCCAGGTCCCTCATGCTTCAGCTGCATGAGGACTTCGAGGAATTTCTGAAGTATGAGCATAAGCCTGAGCACTTTCAGATGACATGTCAAATATGACACACTTATCTGGGCCCAAATTGGCTTAAGCCAGAAGTGTACATAAGCACTTGAGTCCTCTCTGTGCCAGTAAGGCTGTAACTGCTGTTTTGTGCTATAGTGGCAGTATTAAATTTTATTTGATCTTAACTATTGAATCTTAATTTCACTGACTTCCATCAAGTAACTGAATGCATAGACCTCAAAAGTCTAATAAAATCAGATAAAGAATCCTGCTAGCCAGCTTCCATGAAACAAGGATTTTATGCATCTGTCCCCTCTCGATCTCATGACCAATATTGAAACGCCTGCAAAATTCAAGTAGCAGATCAATTCTTGCTGTGTTTACAGCATATAAATTTCAAGAACTTGTAACATATGAGGTGAAAAGGTGTTTTAAGTCTGCATTTCAAGTTATTTCAGATTCCAAAAAGGATCAATGTGTCCCATACCACCCTCCACCCCTGAAGCCACAGGTGTGTGACAAAACACTGTCACTCCCAATGTTAACAAAAGGAAAAAAGAAATGTCATTAATATCATATTCCTGGGTACATGCATATTCATTTTAGGTGATTAAGTCATCTTGGAAGACAACATACTGGCAGGCAGTGTATATTTAAGCTTCACAAAAAGCACGTGATCATTAATCTCCTTCTGGGGGATTTCAGATAAAGCTGACAATTTCTGCTTCCACCAGTAATGCCTATTCACTAAACCCTGGGCTGGACTTAAAGCTACCGTTTTGAAAAGAAAACAACTTGTCTGCACAGCAAAGCACTGTTTCGCCCTAGTGGTCTAGCAGGGAGTCCTGATTTTTGCACTTCTAACTTTGGGGTTTTTAGCAGCTCACAGAAATAAATAAATAGACACGCACTCCCCCACCCGCACCCGAAACAAACCCCTCAAGCCGGGAAGGCAGGCGGGCGCGACACACACATGCACCAGCGTGGGAGCAGCAAAGCAGCACACATACACACACACATACATACATACTTGAGACACACACAAAGCAAGTAACATTCGGACATTCCTGCCAAATGAGATTACATGTTTGTATTCCTCCCTTTCTCACACATGCACGAACCCACACATTACATAGCAAATAACGTTCATATAACAGAACAAAGACCCTTTGTTATTTTTCCATAAGGTTTTGCTAAATCCCCTTCTTTGTCTAAAACTGACCTAGCAGTGTTGCCTGAGCCCTACAGCCATTCAAACGCACACAGCACCCTGAAAGGACACCAATTGGAGCTTTAGGCTTATCACACCCAGCTGTGTTTTAATAGAGCTCTTACGGTTACCTCCCCTCAAATAAAAGTGCTAATACCAATACAATTAAAAAGCCAGCTTAAATAAAAAACAAACAAACAAAAAATTCCAAAACCAGCAAGTTGTCTCTCTACTTTTAATCCCTAGCTGCTTCAGAAGGATGTTAAAGTGAATGAACATGCTTAAAAAAACCCAAACAGCTTCACAAATAAAACTGAACAAAGTATCACACCAGAAGGGATCGTTCATATAGCACTCTAATGAGGAGCCTCAACCACAGCCTCTCCTGACAGGCTGCCCTAACATACATATTTACTTTGCAGGGCTTAACAGCATCCGTACAATGAACTCTCATCCAAAATACTCTGCTGACGAGGCATTCTCCTACCTGAAGCTTCATTTTCCAGCACGAATGCATGTGTGTATCCTCAGTGTAGCTTCCCCTGGTTGCATGACTCCTGTTACCCAGACTCAAGAGACGAAGCTGTGTAAGCAGAGCTGCTGACTGCCCTACATTTGCCTGCAGATGAAGAGAAAGAGTTGGTGCTGTACTTGCCTGGGCTTGTTTAAGCCCCCTAAATATAATGCTAGAGTAGCTCAAACTAGACTAACTACTTCCTCCAGCTGATCGCAGTGAAAAGAGCTTGTGATGAATAATGCATGAGTGCTCCTACAAACATGCTCCATTCCTTGCAGCAGCTGATGTCCACCTCTCCCCCCTTTCCAAAAGCAATCCTTAGCAATTTTTGTGCTGTTAAGCATAAAAATTCTCCCGATGTCCAAAGAATAAGGAAGATGCCCCTCCCAGATCCATTTTCTTTCTCCTACTCATTAGTCAAACCAATAGGATTTGGTGATTTTTTTTTTCTTTAAACATAAAAATCCATGCAGCTAGAAGTCAAAGAAAGCATGTATCTCTGGACTAGACAATTCTAGTAAATTCAGTTACTTCATAATTAATTTTTCTTATTCTTAAGGGCTGTAATGCAAGAGAAGCCATATAAAGACAAACACTGAAGACAGAGAAAAAATGTGCCAGACCAGATAATAATACAGCACAAAGAAGGTGGGGGGAAAATGCTGTAGCTGGCAGGCTCAGTTGACTTGTTTACTGAGAAAAGAGCTTGCTTAGGAGAACACAGTGGGTGGAAGAATATGGAGGATAAATTCACATGCTGCTTCTCTTCAGTAATAAATTCTGCTATGTGAGTACAACTTTGCAACCTAAGTACAAAAATCACTTTCAGATATTCTTCTAAAGTGTGAATAAAGACATGACTAATTTGCAAGTAGTTAGTTTCCAATCGCAATTATCACAACAGGCAAATGTCAATATATGCCACTTGCAGAGTCTGTTCTCAGAATTGTTTTGCATTGATTTCATTGTTAGATACACAACAAATTATTTGGCATCACTTTATCAGTTATCTGCTGCAATCCACCTGACTGCTGTCCAAAGACAACTGACATGACTCTCACAAGCCATTAGATTCCTGTAAAGGAAACGCGGCTTTAATGTACCATTTACAGTGAGAGAGTGTGCAGCTTCCTAAATCCTGAACCATGGCTTTTCAGGTTGGGCATAAAGCAAAACTCTTTAGACTTTTCTGAGATCAGATTTCTCAGGTCGCATCAAAACTCAGAGATAGTCCCTGCTTTTTACCGCTACCTCAGGTGACTCACACAGAAAATGAGATAAAAGTTGAAGACAACTAAGAGGGACCAAAAAGTAAGGGATATGCAGCACATTAGAATCACCTAGTGCTCTGTCTTGACTGGTTATTGCTTCTCTTTCACCTCTGCTAAGAGTGATCCTCCTACAAGGATCAAAACTAACCTTAGGACTCTCCAGATGAAATTATCCAGACAGTTGCAGTTATTTTCATGCCTTTGGGGACACACTTTGATCCTGAGAATGCTATACACACCACAGGGCAAAGGAGAGGATTTCCCTTCTCTCCAAATGCACTTTTCAGATCATCTTCTTGCCTTCATCAGTTCCCTGCCACATCCATTTTTAAACTGAGGTTTTCAGATGACTGCACTATACTAAAAAATCAGTTTTACCACAAAATTACATGGTACAGGATCACTCTGTACATACTTTGTTTCTCATATTCTCTCTGTCACTTATGGTCAAGGACAACTCCCTGAGCTAGGTGGACCTTCTTTCTCATCCACCATAGCTGGTCCATTACCCTAAGCATTCTGCGTAACTTGCTTTCTCCCTCTCCCCAGACTGAATATTCCTTTTTAAAAACGAAAAGTCCAATACAAAAATCAAATCCACACAAACACTATTAGATCCATAAAAAAGGCTAGGAAATACTTCACTTATCAATAATCTTGGATAAACCTCAATGAGGCAGTTTCTTAACATTTAAAAAAACAGTGCCTTAGTATTTTCCACCAGCTCCTGCACCACGATTTTAAAATGGAAACCAAGAAGCTTTCAAAAAATTAGCAGGGCTGTTCAAAGTGAGAAGGCAGGGGCTCTGCATAAATCCAGCCTTGTACACCATCACGAACTACAAGGTAAGCAATGGGGCTGAAGATGACACATGCAGTAGGACTACTTTATAGAGAGATCTGCTTCTGAAAAGGAAGCCAAATGGGCACCTTTTAGAGGAAACAATCATATGACACTCAGATTCTACACTAGAAAGAAATGGTAGCAGATTAAACATCTGAAATCAATCATTTAGAGTGCAACACAATAGTTTTGAAACAAGGTATGCCACCTTCATTTCTATAAAACTGACTTACTTTCAGAAAGCCCAGCAAATAGTAAATAATAAGCTGCAAGATGATCTCCGTCAGTGGCAGAGTTCAAACTCATCTTTCAGTAGTTTCATACCAAATGTGCTTTGATTAAACAACAGAATACTCTTCCCTGTCCATGCCAGCCTTGCAGACTCTTGCTCACCCTCAGAGTGGTGGCTGGTTTTGTCTTATACCAGACTAGTGTAAACAAGCACTTTGCAAACAAAATTTCTGTCCTAGCTTAACCCGGGCAACTGCACTGTCATGAATTAACTTTTCAGGTGTGGGGTTCTTTTTATGCCTGGAAGCTAGATTCAAATTCTGGGATTTATGTTTTCCAGAGGCTCTAACTTGGAGTCTAATGGAAATGAATTGCTGGAGGGGAAAATCTGCCATAAACACACATTTATAAGGCTTTGTATAAAGGGGAGTACATGTACCTAGGCTCAGCTAAGATTTTCACACAGCCTTTTGGATATTTACCTGCTTCCTTCCCCTTAGAACTTCAGAAGGTTAGGTCAGAGGTTATGAAGGTTGGTTTCTAAATTCAATAGGTGCATTACTACTGTTACAAGGAATTATGCAAATACAGCAAGCTGGAAGATAAATCTGGTTTATTTATGTTCTGTATCAGTTATGCCAGTGGACTCGCAGCAGAAATATACCTGCACATGGCCCACAGGACTTATCCCATGACACCAGGTGTATGAGTAAGTTTCTGGGAGAAGCAAACCAGAACAAAAATAGATGAGCATAAGAGTAAATGCTGGTTATTATTTCAGGCACTTTACTCCATTGGGTATTCCATTTAGAATATAAGAGAATTAAAGCTTAGCTGCCTTCTAAAAAGGTTGCTTTATAGGAATTTAAATAAAAAAGTGTTTTCCTGACTTTTTAAAAGAATAATGAACACAACTGGTTTCTGCATCCATCCTTTCATGCATCTTTGTGGTACCGGCTTGCGACAATCTTACTACACAAAGTTTGTTTTTCTTAAAACCTTCCTATCTGAAATTATGGGATTTGCACTAAGAATTTCACTGTCTATTTAAGAACACTCACCAATAAAGAAACCCCCAATTTCTCTGTATCACAGCTCAGAAAAAAACCCCAACAAACCCAAACACTGGAAGCATGGATACTAAAAGTCTAAAGCCATGTGGTAAACTCCAAAGTGACATGAGTTCACAGATTTTTTTTTTTTTTAAAGTGACATGATATTTGACTGCTTAGGCTTAACACTCTCTTGAGCACTGCATTTCCAAAAAAAAAAAGCAATTTGTTTTTTTCCTCAAATAGTAAATATTTGATTATTTAATAAAATATTGGAATTTAGCCAATATGTTAATTATTATGTTTATGAGGCTAAAAGAAGCTGTTTAAAAATTAAAAGGGTTCTGCTGAACAGTTTTATATTTAATTTAAAATTAAGTGCATTTTGTAGTGTTCTCCTGCATGCCTGAACAATCACGTTGCCACTATGAAAGGAAAAGATGCAGAAGAGACCTCGCCACAGCAAGAAAAGCATCACTACAGCAAGAACTGTGCATAGCAAAATCATCTTTCATTCATGCACACTTACTAGGTGAAACTCGAAATAACGTGTGCAGCATCAGCTCACAGACACATCACTTCATTACATACTTATGCTAGGGGCAAAGCTGAATCATTTTGGTTAAGTATTTAGCTACCGGCTGGCCAGTTAATTTTACAGTCAAATTTTGTACAGTCTATTTAGTTTTTGGCATTTTTAAATAATTGCAACCTCCTGGGGAAATTCTCCAGTACACCATCTGCTCGTTTCCTATAAATCCTCCTTTCAGATCTTACGCAAATTTCCGAGCTGCCAATCAGAACTTCTTTGATGTCTGGGTGAAAAAAAAACAACCAACTATTCTGAACTGAAACCTGCAGTACAAAAAGATTCATTATCCCCTGATCAGTGAAATAACAATAGCAAAGCAGCCCATTTCTCTGCAGTGCATCTCAAGCAGCAGATACACCCACAGTGAGATGAACACTTATGGTGTTCCCTGGCCACAGGTCAGAAAAGGACAGTCAAGATCCAGGGACAACTTCTCTCATGTTTTTAGCGCTTTATATCCTCTAGCAAGTTTCTGAGTGCCCAGGCACCTCATTTGCTACCATCTCAGTTGGTACTGCCTGGGAACAGCTGGATGGACATTTCCCAAGTCTAACTCCAAAGGAAAGCGGATGGGAGGAAGAACCAATTTGGATAGCACAAGCATAATGGGGGACAGATGGGATAAGGAGATGTTAAATACCAAGCAGTGTTTCCTGAGTTTCAGCCTTCAGGAACACACTGAAGGAGCTAACAGACTTTGATCCAGCAGATGTTTTTCTGAACCTATGTGAATTTCACAGTGGGGAAAAAGTACACATCTATTTTTTTTAATCTATTTTTTATGAAATTAAGACCAGCATCTAAACTCTGTACCAGGTGTTAACAAATAACATGTAAGATCCTGTGCTTCCATGGCATAGGCAGAAAGACAGCAATATCTCTGGGTAGGAGTTCACTTTTGGCTGCTGCCTGTGCCTAATTCAACTACTTGTCACTGAAACAGTAAATTCACAATACTACAGAACAATATGATGGTGCTCACCCTAGTACTGTGGGTGTCACTAATGCACCTGCAAAATGCAAGTAAGGTATAATACAACCTTAAGAATTATTTTTTTTTAAAGAGTTAAAAGATTGATCGCAGAAAATAGCAAAAAAACCCCAACAAAATCCACAAAAAGCACTTCAGACTACAGAAAATTGGGTGATTGAACATGAAAAGGCCAAGCAACTACAGAGCATATTGAGCTTCCTATATGGTTTTACTTCCCTTCACATCTACAGTTTTGCATCTTTGTTCTGCTTTTTGGCCTCAGAAAATACAGCTGAGTTCAGAATAGTGGATTGCACACAACTTCTCCCCAACAAAACTGCACATGCAGGAACTAGTTAATACATTCTCAAACACTTGAGAAATCTAAGAAAAAAAGTAAAAACTAGAACTTTGTTATGAAGAAGAACTGCAAGAGTTTCCTCAGAAGTTCCTCCAAAAATTCCATATCAGATTCAAAACTCACAACAGCTAAAACCCACCTAAATATTGCACTAGAAGAATTCACCAGAAAGGATGCAACAGGCATGGGGGTCAAGGCTCTGCAGTAAACACTTCAAAGAATTCTGATTGTAAACCAAACTTCACAATTATTTCTGTCTTAATGACTGAACTGAAAACCAGCAGGGATCATTAAAATGGGTCGATCTCATCTGCCTCCTTTCACCCTATCATCTACTGAGACTTGTGTGTGTCTTGACTAGGTTTACTACAAGTAGCCAGACAGAAGTCAGTCTTAAAGAAGGACTTCAATGATCTACTTCTTGTGTTCCAGGTGGTTACCCCCACATCATCCTCGGGGACAGATGGCGTGGGGGCACCAGAGTCTGCAGCTGAATTGCTGGTGGTAGATGTATAGGCAGGGAGACCAGGGTGGACATCTGCTGGAAGAGGATAAATCATGAGAATGCATTTCAGAGGAGCAGAGAAAAGATATATGGGTTTTGTTGGACAGCACTTTTAAAGTAGCTGGTTTGAATGAGTAGTGGCAGCACCAAATATAAGGAAAGGTTAAAGGGAAGTCTTTAAAGAACTGCAGCGCTCTCATAATGATTACCTGCTGGCTGCTTTACAGGTGGGTTTTAACCAGACAAGTTATTAAAACATTTAGATCCAGATATCCGAACTCCTGAAAGCAGGTATTTTGATCTGAAGAGGACATCTACTACATTCAATACATATTCCCCATCTCTTGTGGGGGCAGCAGGAGGATTCCTGGCAGTTCAGAGTCAGAGCAGTGGGGCTGAGCAGAGGCTAAAACTGGCTGTTTTCAGGAGATAAGCAGCTGCCACCTGTCTTACTCAACATGAGATTAGGTGGACTAGGGGGAGTTCAGAATACTCTTAAACCTAGGAACAACAACAGTGCTCTCTGCTGTATCTACATTCATAAGGAAACGGAGGTTTGTAGATGATAAGGAGTAAAAATAGAACAAAACAGCACAACACTGACACAATACAGCAGGAACAGAAGCTCTGAAGGAGACAACACAGCTCAGCCATTCAGGTTGTCTCTCTTTCTCCCTGGCTACATTCATGGGAAAGGCTCAGTTACCCATGGAAACTGCAAGCTCCTATACTTCAGTCAGTTCTTTCTAGTAACCATTATAAAGCATCTTTCAAAACTGCATTATTTATTCAGGCTTCAAAACACACAGAACAAACAGTGTAAATGAAGGCCCTAATACCCAGGCACATTAACCACTCCTGAAATTCTCCCTGCTAACCCTTGTGGAAGAAACATCTTTCACACCAGCTGAGCTCAGGATGTGACTGGGACAAAGCACTGTCTTGCTGCAGACATACTTACCCCATCTGGTTGTTGGGGTTTCTTTTTGCCAACCTATTGTCTTCTATTAACATTGCCCTAGTAGTCTGTTTTAGATCACTCAAACTCCCACCTTTATTTTGTCTGATATGCTGGAGCGCATTCCCTTTTATTTCTTTTCACAAATGTTTCCATGTAAAAATGGAACAAATTATATGGATAGAAAGCATGTTAAATGATGAAGACCTGACTCCTGACAGATCTGATGTTGACCTGGTCAACAGAGAATCAAATTAAGATCTTCCTGCTGGTTCCATAAGATCAGTGCTAAGCCAGGCATTAGTCAATATTTTCAATAATCATCTGGAAATTAATTTAAAAGAAAACCACAGGGAAGTTGCTGCTAGTTGCATTTACAAGCGAAACAAGGCTTAGCAGGGTGCTAAAAATGATGAGGCTTCCAGCCATTCACAGATACTGATAATTTGAAATTGATCTGGAGAAAAAAAGAACTCTGTATTCAAAGCACTTTTTATTTTCACTAAATCAAAGTGACACAGGCTGTAACTGCAAGTGACAGAGGCTTCAGCATATAAAGCAGGAATACAGTAAACCATTTAGGAAGTTGTAGTGAAGTGACAACTGGAGATGAGAACCTGACTGGGCTTTGAGGACACCATCAATGTCATCCACCCCTGCACTACAGCAAGCAGAGTTTTCCCTCTGACATCCAGCACCACCAAGGCAGGTGCTGGAGAACTGAGGGAGGACAACGAACTGGAACAACACCAAAACCCTAAAAGGAAAAGCAGCACAGCTTGCCTCGTTATTAAGACATTTGCACACATCCAGTGTCCTAATCTTTCCTTGAAAATAGGAGAGGAGGCTGAAAAGAATCTCCTTCCATCCCTCATTCCCCTCATTTTAAAGGGTGATGAAAACATCCTACTAGGAAAGATTCAAGAATTTTATCAGTAAGTTTATCTAAAAAGGGGATGACCTAACTTGTTTGTAACACAAAAGCACAATTTAAGAGACTGTTTCAGTTAACTGAGACTCAACAGCAGCTGGGAGCTGAAGCCAGAAAAACTCAGGATTAAAAAATAAAAATTGGGTGTGGTTTCTGGAAATTGTGATGGTGGTTGATGTGGAAACCATGTAAGATTACCTAGTTATCTAACCCAATAAAACAGAAGATTTACCCTTCATCTTCATGTCAAGACTGGAGGCTGACGTGCCTCTTGCAAATACTATGAATTATGAGTTCAATATACATTGCAACTAGTTACCCCTGTAACACAGGTCACTACAAGTCAGATGCAGCCATTCCTGCTGGTCTTCAATGTCACAAACTTCAAAAGAGTCATCAACACAAAGCAACCAGACTGATGGGAAAGTTTGGGGGTGGGAGGTGCTGCTTTTATGCTGCCGACTTCAGTGAGGAGCTCAGACAGTCAGCCCTTTATTACCAGTGCCTAGAAATACATTACTATATTTTTATTTTAGATAGCTATGTTCTGCTTTGCATGTTAAAAATTACATTAAAAATAGCTGTTTTGTTGGTGTTTTTTTTTTAATTTAATTTGTACTCCAACATACCTTCCAACATGCCTTTACCTCTTCCACATTAACTTCATCATTGTATGATGATAGATTTTTTACTTGGTGATTTGAAGCAATGTAAGCCAAAAAAGTCAAGGTTTTTTGTATTAATCACAGAAGAAAACCAGTTCAATTCTGTTCCCAGCTGCAGGAGGGCAGGGCATCTTAATTTAAGCACAAATTAACACTAGCAGTACCCAGTGGCCCTAATTTGCAAATGTTCCTATTAAGTACCCTAGTGCTTCCCTTTTAAGTGCTTATTTTAACATAGCTATGGTTTAAAGCTTGCAGGTACACAGTAGCTGTGCTTCCCTTTTCCCAAATGTCCCAACCTTGGTGTCTGAAAACAGACACATCCAGTTTAGGGGTAACTTTAATATTTCTGCCTGTGGATGTTGCAGTAACTCCAGTGTCTCTGGAGTACATAATGCTTGCCAGCAGCCAAAGGGGAAGTCACACTGCAGCATTTCACGCAGAACAAAGCTGTTTATCTGCTGTTACATTAACCAGCTCAGAGAAATTGGTTGCATATGAGCCTGCCTTGCAATCTTTACCCTAATAACGTGCTTTCAGCCATCTGCATTACAGTAAACATATCTAAAGCCAATACTAACAAACAACTCTTTGGGATCAATCTGATGTTTTCACTGTTGTTATGCACAAAAACTGATGCCAAAAAATACCACATAAGCCACTTGCTGAGGGAAACATATGGTGATGTTTCAAACTGAACAATCCAGAAACCACCTCCTCTGGCATCTACTGCTTGGGAATAGTTATTAGATATATGCAGGCAGATGACTGCCAGAAAAAATAAATCTTTACAGCTGATGTGGGGTTTTTGTATCCAGTCAGAGCTGAGTAAAACATTTCCTGTTCTGAAACTTTCCATTCAGGAAAAGCTAGCAATATGAGTTACGAGGTTGTTCTTTGGCCACTTCAAAGGAAAAAAAAACAAACAATTTGTTATTTGGCATTCTAAAAAGCCAGAAACAGCCCCCACAACTTTAAACAGTCTTTTTTAGGCTTCCCCCTATATTCTAGGAAAAGGATAATCTCATACTTATTTTAAGAATTTTATGCCAATCCATAGTGTGCTAAACATGTGATTGTAGGATTTAAAATACAGTATTGAAAGATAAAAGAAAATTAAAGAAGAAAAAAAAAAAGAGTATTGTACACTAGTCACTTTCATGGGCTGTATGATAAAGTCTGGCATCAACACTGCAGAGGTAGCAGGACACAACTTATCTTCTGTGACATTTATCCCTGTATGGCTTCAGAGGACTTACAGACTGCATGTATCTGCCCTGAAGAGCCACTACTGGTTTATGGAACTACAACTTTCCACTGTATACAACCACTCCTCAAATGCTAGAAGGTAATGTAGAGATCTACCTCTTGTTTCTAGCAAGTATCTTTTTCTCCTTTCAAAAGAGGTTAACATCCCACGCACTTCAGAAGCACAACTCTAGCACAGAAGACGCTTCACATTAGCTCAAACTTGATAGCCACCTCTGAAAGGAGTCTTGCTACTGGCTGAAAAGTTGTCATGAAGTAATATGAAAACAAGAAGGAACAGCATGGTATGCCCTTCTAACTTTTTCTTGTTTTCCTAGTGACAAAGTACAAAAGAAAGGATAATACAGTGGCTCAGAAAACCTTTACAAGGATAATCCCTGCCTCCACAGAGATTTGCAGTGTAAGATGGGCAAGCTTTAAATGCCCATTTTGACAGCTCAATAGAAACATGTAAACCAGTTTGGAGTGTACCTTAAAAATAATAATGGAGCCAAAAATTCCCCAAAAAATCCCACAGGTTCACTGAGATACTAAGTACAATATACTTAACTACAGGAACATATACTAGTTTCAATTAACACAGAGAGTGAATTTGACTCAGGAGTTAGAAAAATATCTTATTGACATTTTAGACATAAATAGTCATAAATACTTCTATGTCTGTGAGATCTAGAGTAGTGATTGCCCAAGGTATAAGCACTTAAGAGTAGGAAGTGCAATTATCCTTCAAGGCAGTAAGGCACATTGGAAATCTGTCTCCAAATCCAGCTTTGATATGGACTCAAACAGGCTACACAAAAAATTCAGATGTACATCCTATTTCTTTACTATAAAGTCCCTGAAAAATCTAAGCATAAGATACAGACTTATTACTGATAAAAATTCTAATGTTAAAACTATACCAAAAACCATTTCCACACTTACACAATGTGAATATATGAATATTTGTGCTAAACACAAACACTTGCAGATGCAAGTGATGATGACAGATGCATAATGTGTTTGCAAAGCATTCAGTGACACGGTCCTAGACTCTTGCCTCCAAGAACATCATAGATGCTGCACCCTGCAAGAACATAGTGGAGACACACAGCATTCACTTAGCACAAGGGTAAAGGAAAATGGTGCAGGCATAAGGACAATCCTCTCCCTGACCCACACAGCCACCTGTTGCCAAGGAATCAGATGTAGCTTACATTCAACTATATGGAAAAATTGCAAACAGGCCACTTTCACTCATTTGCATCAACATCAAAGTAGTGCTTATTTACAGGAAGAGAGAACTGGCTTGTAAACAGACATAAACCTCCACAAATAGGTGATCCCATTCTTCCCTTTGTCTTTGAAGATGCCAAAATGCAGTTCTTGACTCCTAGAAAATGAAATTCTGATTTTCAGTCACCTACCTCATGGAATACACATTTGGGCTTGCTCAGTAATAAAAGCCTGCTCTGGCTTGTAGCAAGTCTGCAGGAACCTGACAGCATGACTTTAAAGAAACAGTATAGCCACTGGATGATGGAAATCACTGCAAAATACAATCAGGGCCTTGACTCGTCTTTGTGGAGCTGTGATGATTTCAGTGGCACCCTGCACCGACAGAGATACTTATAGACACATACAACTCACTGTGGGATCATGGCTGACACACATTTCTTGTTAGAACCCAAATAAGCAAGTATGGTTTTGCCAGGGAAGAAAAAATATAAACTCTAAAATAATGAGTTCAGACCCGGAGCTCCCTTTGTAGAAAGGTGTTGCACATTAACATACTCAAGAAACTTCAACAGACCTGCAAAGCACCACTACCAAAACATACCTGCCATATAATTAAACAGCACCACCACTTCTTTCAGAAAATTGTGGTTTTCAAAGAATGACTCTCAGCTTGTTCAAATTAACTGCTTGTGAAAGCTAGACACGAGATTGTGTTAATATCAGAGAGGTGGTTTAAAAATTCAGGTTAATACAACAGCTACAGATCATAATTATTAACTCTGTTTCTGGTCCTGAGCCACAAAAGCAAGGAGTTCAGCAATAAGCAAAATCAAACCTGACGTTGTATATAAATGAGTCTCATTACAAGCACGCAGCAAAACCAACGTTTCATCTCTGAATCATCACTACATAAAATAAAATTCTGCTGTGGTACCAACTGTTGTTAGTTTTTACCATGTTTACTGAATTTTTAAGATATATGGTTTTCTCCTCCTTCAAATCCCTTTCAGAAACCACTTCCCGCAGTTTGCCTTTCATAATTCATCTCCACTCAGAAGCCATCTGCTCCTTTGCTCACACACACATGCTGTACACACTCCAAGACAAACACAATGCAGAATCAAACAGCGTGATCTGACTTCTTTTTGTTAGGACTGCTCAAGCAGGAGCAACTCCCTCCCATCCCCTCCCTCCTGCTTTCTGGCTCCTCTCTTTCCCCTTCACAGGGGTTTGCTGGGAAGCAGCATGCTTTAGCGTCCAAGAGCGGTGCTTGAGAGGACCAGCTTCCCATCCTGCAATCAAGCACAAAAAGAGCAGAACAGATTCATGAAGGTCACAGCACTTTGCACATTCACCACAACCAAGATCAAGAAATGCATACCTGCTGGAGGAAGCCTTCTCTGCTCACCGTGCACCCTGTGCCCACCACGATCTGCAGCAAAACCCTGGGGCAGCTCAGTTGAACCAGCAGCAGAGTGGGACTTGGGCCAAGCAGTCATCTCAAAGGATATAGTGAGAAATGCTTCCAGCTGCTCAGCTTTCATCCATACACCTGAAGCTCTCTACCAGGCCAGACAGTCTCGCCCTCTTTCCCGGATGGTATGATTCTACAGGACGAAGGAAAGTGCAGGCATCCAAGGGGCTTGTCAAACACAACCTAACAGGAAAGACATTCCAGACCACTGGTATAATCCAGGCCTGGCTGCATTCTGTGTGCTTCTTGCCACTTTTCCAAGTACCACACAGAAGGGGAGGGAGGTTAGCAGTGCTCTTGCCAGCAACATGGGGGAGAGAAGAAAGCCCTGAAGCTAGAGATAGGCAGGAATGGTGGCAACTGCCCATGAGGAAAGGAAAGACAGGCAAGGGCAGAAGGAGCACCTCAGGCACTCACACCACTGCCAGACACCAAGACATTTATAGAAGTAAAGAAACAGGTAAAGGCCCATGAGAGCACGTTCCCAGGGGCACCCAACAGCAGCTGCAAAGTGCTGTGCCTAGGAAGGGTCTGACGCAAGTAACAGTGAAGTTGTCTTGATATGCACAAGAGTAACTCTCCTGATAACCAAAAGGAGACATCATGAGCAGGGTGGTGTTCAAATGTGTAAAAATGCATCTAAGGAAAAAAGAGAAGCACTTGGTCTGAAGCAGCTTCTCAAGCAATTTTCCTGTTAACTTCATGCTCCTCACTGGACTGTTTGCCTGCTAAAGGTAATGGGACTGGGAGTACATTCAGGCACCCGCTCTTACACAGACAGGTACTAAAATGCATGCTTTAGCATAGAAATCAGCAATGGAAATACCACATTCTCAGCACAATGGCATTGCTGCAGGGATACAATTCTGAAGGATGTTACAGCCATCTCAGTTTTCCAACATATTTGCAAATGACGAAGTCTGGGAAATATTTCTACCTGCTCCCAGACTGCTGAAATGAAAGCATTTTCACTGCAGCTCTTCAGAGAGCTTCTGTCACAGGTTTTCTGCTTTGTCAGAAAATTGTTCAATCACTACATTTTAAAAAGTGTGAAGTGCAGCCCTAACGTTTTTTTCTGAGAAATGCTTTATGACCCATTGAAAACCACACAAAGTAAAAGACAAAGCGTACACTGACCAGGAAAGACTTTGCAATTCCCACTTTGAGGCTAAGCCTATGAGCAGTAGTGAAGGAGACACAATCTGTTTCCCATGGAAGAGTTAAAGGACACTCAGCCAAAAATTCTTCCATAGTTAACCAGTTTCTATACAATGCAAATTTAACAAAGGAAAAATGCCAGGCCCATTGCTAATATACAACATAGATACATATAAGCACACAAATCTCAGAATAAAAATCCTCAAGGAATTTGCAACTTGGCTGCTTAATGAGTAATTTGGTTCAATGGGCAAGCAAAACCAAACACACAGTCTTAAAAATGCCTGAATATCTGGATCAAGTTCAGCCAGTCTGTGCTCACATTCACAGCTCAAAGTCCAAAAAGTGAGTGGAAAAGGTCACAGAGTGCTTCTATACCTTAAAAAAATATAATAGCTCTCAAAGCGTCATGCTGGACTCAAGAAGGTAAAGCATGCACCTTTGTATTGCGCCACTGATCTATGACTAAAAATTCTTGAAAATGCATCTATTGCTTTATTTCTTCTTCTCCTTCAAGTAAGTCCTGCTTTTCCAGTAAGAATCAATAGGTCATAGTGTCTTTCCTGCTATAGGATGCATGAGATCATTAAGAAGGTGGAAGAAATTTAGCAAGATGCAGCACATTGTACTTATCTCACCTTAATTTAATCCAAACAAATTAGTTAGTCATAGTATCTCCAAGATTACAGGTTTGAGAAACACCTGGAGATGTTTTGAGATGATCACAGCATCTCTGCTGAGCACACAGCAACCAGTAATACTACACAGCATTTGGAAGACGTGATAGTTCCTCTAGAACAGAAGACAGAAGGGAGTTTAAGTTGATCAAGTGGAATTAGCAAGTTTAAATTTGACTAGAACATTCATCTGCTTCTGCAATAAAGGTACATGATTTTTTATGTCAATTCAATATTGCTGCCCAGGTCCATGCCATTGGGAAGAAAGGGTACTGCAAACCCAAAATGACTTGCACCAACACATCATGATCTCTCATACAAACACTGATCCTGAGCATCCCTGATCCGCTTATGAGATCTGCATAGCACAGCAGACCATGGTTGGGAAGTTACTCACACATTTTTAGAAGTGCAGTGTAAAAGCTATTGCTCAGGGAGATTAATGAACTGCAGAAAGGTTTACTACAAACTGGAGGTACATATCAATCCACTTCAGCAAGCAAAGCACAAAGCCCTCATATAGGCAGTGTCGTAACAAAACAAAACCAGAGCAACACCTTTACCACATGTCAGCGTTGGTTCCTCATTTCCTGTCCAAATCCTGTGGGCTGTTAGCTTTTGGCTATGTTAGGAAGCATCACTGCCACCATGTTACCCACCAAAGAGAGGCAGGGTGGGGTAGGGGGTTGTGTTGTAGCATCTCACAAACAGAGTGAATATCCCTTAAATCAGGTAAGTATGAAGCTATCCCTAGTAAAGGATAAGTAGGAAGTTAATGATGGTTATAAATAGTCCTTAAAGCTAACAGTTCATCTCAGTTAAATGCAAGAGTAATAATCCTTTTATGACCTTCCCTGTTTTTACTGGAGAAATAGACGAAGTTTCATGAAAAGACTGCTATTAACCAGATTTCAACTATTTTAAAACTTGAAGATGGCACTAACCTGAATAAAAATCTGCCAGACTCTACTATTTGTACATTTTGCTGAGGACTTAAAACAGAAACAGTAGGCAGGAGCTTTGCCTTTTACTAGCTCTTCAAATTCAGTAGGATTTTTGCCCCAGATTTCCACAGGTATTGAATCTACATGTTAATCTGCCATAAGGCCTGTTGAAGGACTATAGATCACCCAGTCTGAGAAACTGGATTGTAATTATAAAGGTGGTAAGGACTTCTTGGTGTTCTTCACTGTTAGTTACAAATCATTAGCCCAGAAAACTTGCTCTTGTAGCAAGGAAAACTACTACTAAAATCAATCAAGCCTTAACCTGAAACAGGAGAGCTACATCTTTACCAGAAGCATGAAAGAGAAGAAATAGTAAGAGATCTGACTGTTCAGCTGGGGAGTTTTTCCTCCACACCTCTACTACAAAAGTGAATAATTAACTACATCCATAATCAGAAAAAAGAGCCAAAGAGGATATAAAGAATCTTGTTTCTGGGGAAACACTAATTTTTCACAAACTGGCAAAGTTCTCTCTTTTGGCACATTGGCACTTCATTTTCCGCTGCTGTGCTTCTTGAGTCCTTCCTCTGAAGGACTACTTATGATGCAGGTACAGATAAACCAAAGGTCTAGTTTAAAACGGTAAGAACAAAAGTGAGACAATATTTCATCTGCTAGCTGACACTCTGCTTCTATTCATCTTGGATTTAGCCGGAACTTAGTAAGAAACAGGGGAGATATGTACATGAGTCTGCTCATTCTACAAAGCACACACCTGGCAACACATTTGGTCTAAGAACATAAGAACAAAGTTAACCTACATATTTTTCTTTGAACTCATAATATTGGTTTTGGTTGTGGTTAGGGGTTTGTTTGGTTTTGTTCAGATTGGCAAGTGGTTTTGTACAACTCAGAAGATTTTAAGATCATAGTGTACACATTTGTTTATCTGTTGATCCTACACAGAAAAGGTAAGGAGCATTTCTATGACATATTAAAGATAAGGTGAGAAAATCATGGCACTTGAATCAAACTGCACAAAAAAATACTGCACTTGCTCCTGAAAAACTATTGTACTTTTTGCAGAGCACTGTGTCTAGGCCACCCACAACACAAAGAAGTAAGTGCAAGCTGTGTTGCATAATGGGAAGTTACACAACTAAAATATGAAAGAATGGAAGTTAGACTGACTTTGTACTGAAGTTACAAAACTGAAGTGCAAAAGCCTTCTTTTGCAGTGTTACCCTGTGTCCTCCTGTTGTACAGCAGGTATTACCTAAAGCACAAAAATAACTTACAACTGCTCAGCAGATTTGCTTGACATAGTATCATGCTCACTCTGCATGCTCTTCTTTATCTTGCAGTGATTTCTATCTCAAACAGAAAACAGGTATTTTGAAGTGATTAGAAATATAACAGCAACAATCTAAAATTTCTTTTCTCTTGCACCTTATCTCCCCTTTACTGTATAGTTTAAATATAAGCAAAACTCACAGTGATGGTAAGCAGGTCCAGATTTCACCAAAGAGTTGCCAGGGACTCTGACTACCAAGTAGCCTTGAATGTCCTAACTGATACAATAGGAAAACTTAACTGGATTGGCCAAAGTCAGCACATTAACATGGTGACTGCCCTCCAGCTCATTTGTTGGAACCAACACTAAAGGTGCTTATGTGCTCAAGAGCAGCCAGTGTCAGTACAGCTGTGCATCAAGGATGGCAGGCAGTTGACCCAGTGCTCAAGCTGTTTCAGAGGTGGTTTTAGCAGAATACAGGACTCTTCGGGGATGAATGAGTATGCTGATGGAGACAGGAAGCACAAGACTTGGAAAACATGAAGTGTTCCAAGGTGAGCCTAACCTATTGCTTGCACACTCCAAGTCCCCATTATTTCCTCTGCAACATAGCACATATTTAAATAAATATTCTCTTCAGTTTCAAATGTCCCAAGGCATGAAAGTACAACAGCAGCCTGGCAAAGGAAACAATAATCAACATTTCAACTAGTTATGATGCAGGAAACATAGGAGATTTATTAACACTGAAGTCGCTGTGTCAGAAATGAGGAGCAGGTTTAGTAGGAGAGTTCAGACTCCCACTCCTGGGCCTGTTGCATGGTCAGTTACCACAACTTGCTATATTCAGGGGAGGATAGTTAATTCACAACACTGCCCTGCATTTGGCAGAGGGACTGTTTCACTCACTCTCAGACCATATAGTTTCTACGTGGCAGGGGACCAAAGGGAAGTAAGAGCAGGGCTCTCTTACCTAGAGAGCTGCCCAGTCAGTGACTGTGTGCAACAGGTGGGAGGTGAGATTTCAGCAGACTCCTGAGTCAAGATGCTTTATGGTTTTAGAGCACCTCATCTGTGAAGATAACTTCATGCCTAGTGCTGGCAACCCAAAGCAGTCCCATGCCAGCCTAATTAATTACTGGTTTAAGAATCTGAAAGGTTAGAATCTATTTTAATGTTACTAAGGAAAAGACTCCAAAATACAACAATGGGACAATTTATTTATAACGACTCACTGGTGACTTTGGTAGGTGCAAGCTGGACAACCGACAGGTGAGAAGGGTAGTGAGGGCAGATGATCCTAACACATCAGAAACAACTGGTTTTATCCCAAAGTCAGTCTTACTTAATCCCTTCCTGTAACACGACAGTGTTTTTCTAGTCCCTTATACTTAAGCTATGCCCTGTCTGTAATCAGTATCACCCTAGATTCTCCTCAGAATTAACCAGCGCTGAGCAGTCCACAAAACAATCCAAGCAGCTGTACCATAATGTGGATGTTCTCTTGACCTGATTTTTTGTTAGAGTAAAGCTAAAAAAAAACAACCACAAAGAGGTTTCTGTGAAACTAAGAGATAATGCAAAAATCCAATGCAGTACAGTGTACACTAAAGCATGATGCACGTTTAGGTCTTTGGGCTGGATCAAGACACAGTCCAGGAATAAATAAGTTTGACATGTGAAGACTAGGCATAGTATGCTATTAAAAATCGTTAAGTAGCCCATTAGCTATATTCTATTAGACTTATAATTAAACACTTCAGATATTTTTGCATTCCGGTTCTCATCAGCACTGCAACAAGACCTCAAAATTATTCTATTCACACACATGCTCCCAAGTTAAGAATACAAATAATATCTCCAGAAAACTGCACACTAAGTATAAATACAGGCCTATATTTCCTTCCCTGTGATATTCCAGTCAATACAAACCACAACATGGCTACTAGATGCTGCCAAGAGCAAAGAAAAACAGGTTTCATTGTTGCATATAGGGGTTCACATCCCAGACTATTTTTCTACAACAAAGGTAAAATACATCTGTAACAGCTTCTGTGACAATGGTACTACAGCCATCATCCAAAATCCCCATCTGCCTTGAATTTGCATGCAAAAAAGGAGGTTTTAAACAAGTTACTCAACAACAATCTCTAGAATTTTGCTGCCAGCTGCTTTAAGACAGTAAATACAAGATTAAAGAGATAATTTGGCAACATTCAAATTCACTAGAACTAGCAGTCATGCAAGAAGTTGGGACTTTGGAAGAGAATCAGGTCTAATTTGATTACCCCTATCATTTTATACTTAGATAACATACTGTGAATATCAAGCATATCTGGAAGTACCTGTTCCTCTTTTTCTTTGGTCTTGCTCCTGGAGACTCTAGAAGAGGTAACATCCTGAGCTGGAATGACAGAGATTTGATGCAGTGGCATGTTCATCACACCGCTTTGTTTGGTCCTATCATTTACAGGAAGGAGGCTTGAAGGCAGTGCTCATTCGGTGCCATTGTCAGGCCTTGCACCTAAAAATTAAAAATATTAGATGATGTTAAAGTAGCTTGAAATGCAACTGTTTCTGAACTAAAGTTAAACCATTAGTTGGACCAAGATGCACCTCTTACTCTCTCTCTGGATTCTGAACAGGAGAGAATTTGGTGCACTGGCTGGATGAGAGTAGACACAGGAGTTTTAAAGAGCCAGAACTAGACAGGTCAGATCACCAACATATGCAAATAAATTAATAATTTATCAACCAGTTCTGAAAGGGGTCCGAGAGCAGAGCCAGAGGGCAGGGGTCACACTCAAGTCTGTGTAGATACAGAGGAGGAGAAAGAATAGCACTCCAAAATGAGCAACAGGAGCCTGCTACCCAGAGGTACAGGGAACAAATCTCATGTAGGTAGCTTCCTAAACTGCCAGCCCTACCAGACTGGATCAAACTGCCTCAGGCATCATCCTAAATCAGGGTGAATGCTGTAGCTTTGGTTAAAAACAGTCAGTGGCCTGCATTTGGCTCCTGTCATTCATATAAACATGTACCAGCTGGCAGTAGGAAGATGCATCACGTGGGCTGTTCCTTTCTTAAGGCTATTAGAGAATAATACAAACAAAATCCCTTGCTAGGAATCAGGAATCCACTGAACTATACACACTTTATCCTTCTTTTACTAACACAACAGGGAGGCATTACACATAGGAAAGATAGTGATAGATGTAAATTAGCCAAAACTGGCAACACTAATCTGAAAGGCAGGCATAATTAGCCATATATTTTATTAGATTAGCAAAGTTACGTTAAATAAAAAGCTTTTTGAAACATGTAGGATCACATGGAGTGTTTATTTGGAATATAACCTGCTGCAAATGAGACAATCAATTGTGTTTAAAGAAAGGATTAGAGGGGAATTAACACAGCAGGGACTACACTAAATAGGGCAACTGGATGGCACACTGTTCTTCTGTTTCCATAACATATCAACTTTTGTTTTGTTTTTAAGTCTATAAAAGCAGAAAACAGAGGATAGATGCCCTATATATTACGTTGCTTAGCAATTTGCAAGCAGTATAGCCTAGCACTTAGTGCATACCCTAAAATTACATTGCACACATTTTTAATTGAATATTTAATTAATTGGAAGTTTTAAAGATAGGCCAAGATTCCTAGGTTTTTGATTCCACAAGAGGTGCCAGACTGGTTCTATTTCCATTAGACTCCACAGAAGTACTGCAGTTGTGTAAAATGAAAACAGGATCAAATATTTTGACTGCTTTTGATTAAACGGCAAATAAAAATAATTACATATCCCAAGGCAATTTATACAGGGAATGATAATTCGTTATCCCCTTTGCACTGAGGGGGAAAGAGTTATCAAAGGTCAGAGAGCGAGTCATGAGCAAAACCAAAAATGCAAGCAACACCTGCTACTTCCCAATCTCACACTCCATTTGCTAGATGATACTACTTGCCCATTAGAGTGTTCAGCCAAACTCAGAGGCCTTACTGACACATGCTCAGGATTCATATTACTTCAACAGATGCCAAGATGGTACATCATAAAGCATGCATGAGAGCTTTGAAGGGAATGCCTCCATAACTTCTAGGCATCAGTGATTTTAAAAACAAAACCCATCTATACATATGAACTAGTAACAACAAGGACACTTCTTTATTGGAGGACAGGGGGACACATGGGACTTAAAAGCACTACTAAATTTCAGCATAGAGAGGAAACACAGAACCTCAGTCCTCCACACACCTGTTTAGCTGCATCCTCTAAGGAGCCAAGCCAGAGGAGAGAGAAATGTGGGCTGAGACAGGTATATCAAACTACAGTGGACAAAGAAGGGAGGGAAGGCATTTTCCCAAGAGAATAAGGAAATGAAACCCAGAGAATGTTAAACTCCAGTAAAAATATGCCAGGTAATATGCTCTGTGCTACTGCCAGAGACACATCAGACAAGGGGAAGGAGACTGACCCTGCTCTGCATCCCACTCAAAAAGGGTTCTGGATTTGCAGGCAATGACATGCTGTTACCATAAAGAGAACAAAGAAAATTATTAGAAAACAGAGGTAAACTCCTCTGATGATGACAAACAAGTTAAACCAGTTTTTCGGAAGGTACTTTGAGGACAGAATGTATTAGAATTCTTTGAAAGAGCTCAAGCAGCAGGTATAATCCAATTAGATATTCAAAGATTATGTGAAACAGCCCTCTTCTGGTAAAGAAGCCTGGCAGACGTTCTAATAAAGCCTGCCTTTGTTCAAGAGTGGCTTAGAAAAAGCTCTAAACTTAGCCCAGATGCCACACTGTAGCATCCCCAGACTGGAAGGACCCTAACAACACATACACTCAAAGCCTGTCTGTATCAACTTGAAGCACATTAACTCCACAGTGCTAATTAAAGGATAAAGTTACATGAACCAATGGACCATCTGCAGTACCAAGTACAAACAGTGAGGATGCCAGAAAAGCAATGCCACTCAACAGAAAGCACATTATGACAAGCTCCATAGGATCTTTTCCACAGCTAAATTAACACCATGGGCTCCTTGATCGAGGGGAGAGGCACTGGGCACCTGTGAAGAGGAATGCAGGCTTCAGGCACATAAAACTGCAGGACTGCCAAAAAAGGCCCCCAGGGAAGAAATGCTAAGGCAAGGGGACTGCTCCTGGGTACTCCTTTCTTCTTTCAGTCATATATTCAGGCTTTGCCTCACACAGCATGAGGGTTCCTCATTACTACAGTACCTCCACCAGGCTCTGCTTCCTCCTCCCTTATGTGGTTTAATAACCACACATGCAGGGGAAGTCCCATGACCACTGTTGTAGATGCTGTTCTGTTCACAGAGAAAGAACTTTACAGCTCCTTTTTGCCTGATAAGCTGAAGTAATCATGGGATGGCAGGATAGGGAGGGACACAGTATGTGCACCAGGCAGGTTCCATAGGCTGGGAGGTCATCTGCTAGTGAAGGAGGAGGGATCCTATTCTCCTCCTGTCCCCATAGCAGTTCACATATTCACTGGAGTAAAATACTTAAAAGAAAACCTCTCTTAGGAGATTGGGCATCTAACAAACTATAGTCAAAAGTATGCCTGTTTTCATAGCGAAACCCCTTAGAGATTTCTTTACAACAACCAATAAGCCATAAATACAGACTACCGCTCTTGTCCAGGGAGGTTTCCTGCAAACCTGCTTGGGGCACATGGGAATGCCAGGACACAGGACACCCTGAAGCTCAACTGTTCCCCTTATCTATAGAAATGCTTGTTCCTGCAAAATTAATTCCAACCATTCTACCGTTGTGGACAGCATTCAGAAACCAAATTAAGTTGTTAGCATTAAGTACATGAGAGGGGACAACTGGCAACAACACATAACCTTGCTAGAGCAGAATCAGGTGGGAGACCATTTGAAACCCCACTTCCATCATCCACCTCATCAGGACCTCAGTTTCCCAAGAGACAAAACAAGAATATAAATCAGCCATGAGATGAACCTAAGAGTCTGTAAACTGCTGGATTGTTACAATGACAAGTACCATTGGAAGAACCCAGGTGGAGGAAGCAATTCTGTTGTCTTTTATCTGCCACCCACTGAAGCTTCTCTGCACTGTACACATTCCACAATAAAAGCTAAACTGCTAGTCGTCAAAGGTTTCCAGGTAGACTGGGTCTGTGGAAAGTGCTGCCCTGAGGCTTTGTGGATTGATGCCAGTGAACTCTGGTCTTCTGAAACTCCCCCTCTCTGCAGCACAAAACCTGACCAACCCAAACAGGAATGGAAACCCTCTGAAGAAAACTCTGACTGCTGCTAGATAGTGTAACTTTCTCTTAGTGAGTCTTGAAATAATCTATTAATGCAATTTTGGAATCTGTTTTTCTGCCGGAGTTCTTGATGCAATATCTCAAAGCCCCACTTAAAAAAACAAGTCGATTGGTTTTGGTGGGTTTGGTCATTCTGAAGGCAATAGAAGCCCTCGACCACTTAACCTGGCAAATTTCTGTGTGCAACTTAGCCTTCCTTACTTAACCTGACGTTTCAGCAGCATATAGCTTGTACCTTCTTTCTCTACACTAGATTTTCTGTATTTGCAAATATTTCCAATCCTATTAGCTTGTGCTGGCATCAGTTTGAAGCTTTTATTTATTTTGAGCTTGTCTGGACTCCTCCCCTACTAACGTAGCTTACATAATCCTTTTATAGAGATGACAGAAGTGCATTTTCGAAAAGAGGATCCTACATCTGTGTTTCTTCTTGTTTTACTGTACCTTAATCAGTACTTTGTTAACAGCATTATTTAGGATATGTTATTAAGCCTCATGCACCTCACGTGCATTTGTTAACTTGACAAACAAATCTAATCAAGGGAGCTTAAGAGAGAGAAACTAACACTGTTTCCCTGCAGCACCTTTCACATTTCAGGGCTAGTACAACATCAAAAGTGAAAAGAACCCTTGTACTCACACTAGCCAGATGTAAATCTGGATTATTGCTATTTACAGCTATGCCTCTGCCCATATATCGTCTTGCACTGTTTACTAACTCAGCTGCAACTTCTCCCTTTATTGTCTCACTTCCTTCTTTCCTCCACCTGCTGGTGTCCTAAAGGTAATAAGCTTCAAGGCTTAAAAACATTTTTCTTCTTTTTTTTTTTTTTTTTTTTAACATAATGTTATTATGTAGTTGAAATAAAAATAAAGGCTTAGAAAGGAAACAAGAGGTCCTTTTGTATGTTACCTACATTCCCTTTGAAAGCATCTAAACGCACAGGAGTATATATAGCTGGAGACTACACACTACACTTAAGAGAAGTAGAGGTGTCTGCCAGCTCTGGCTGACTCCTTTCACAAGAATATGATTTGTTTTACAAACATCACACAGCTAGGCAAGCAAGCTGTTAAACTACAGCATCAATGAATAATGGTCCCAGAGCTCTTAGCTCCCTTGGTTTCAATGGAAGCTAAGCAGGATCTGCACCCCTGAAAAACAGATTCCTTAAAATCTGTTCCCTTCAAATCAAACCACATGCAATTATGAATGATCTCGGTAGCATTCAGAAGAAAACAAATGTCACTTTCCTCTGTTCCAATAATACAGTCATTACAGTCCCTTTAGAAAAAATAAACTGCTTCTGTCTGTTTATGCTACAAATAGCAACTTACCTACATCAGAAGCATTAGGGTTTACTCCTGATGTCTTGTGGAAAGAACAAAGCTCCAGGTGCCCTCGACACACACGAGCAGTAAGCTCTGCTACAGAGGCAAAGCTTCTTTCCATCAGTGGTCTGCTAGGTAACACACAATTTTAAGTACTCCCCTTGCATATTTGTTGATGAAACAATAATCCCTGGGACAGTCTCAAAGTATAACAAACAGAAGGAAACAGGTAAAGCAGAAGTTTCACTCTCTACACCAGAAAACTATCAGTGGGGGGCAGAGAGAGGTCAACAGCCAGCAAGTTGCTCTACCTGCTCCACTGAATTTCCAAATCCATTTGCGTAAGAGGGTGCCACTCATTCTTTCATCTAGATAATCACCATTGCACCTCACCCCTCCACATTAAACACATCTTCCTGCCCTGAGGTGCATCCAAATAGAGCAGGTCTAGCACATCAATCACACCACAAGCTGTGAGACTTTACAGCTTTGCTGCAAGCAGGATGTAATATCACAGCATGTGTGGGACTTATTATCACTCTTAGCCATGATCCCATCAACTCCTACGATGAGCGGAGACTGGCTTCCTGAGAAATTAATGCCCCCTCCAGAAGATGTATTCTCTCTGCTTTGGCACTGAAGCCACACTGCAGAGCAAAAATTAGGCTGTCCTTATCACATGGTTGAAATTATTTTTTTCTTAAAGATGTGGATGATGATTTGCTTCCTCATAATACTAGTTGTCATATAACAACATGCCACAATAACATGCCTATTGCTACAATTTTTGAGAAAAGCTGTTTTTCCTTCTTCATTACATGTCCTAAAGCAATGCACAGCTGTAACCTACATGGATTCCATCACAGTGTACTCAATGGTGATGCAATGGTCAATGGATCTTTTCCTTATTAACCCAAAGAGAGAGAATTGGTGAGGTTTCATACAATTTGAAATTCTTAAGTTAAAGGAAAATAAAAAAAGGTCAGATTACTGTGAACACAGGTTTGGGAACAGCCCACTGAGATTGCTGCAGTTGGTCTCCTGCAACTGTAGCTCATCCTGCAATCAGCACAGAAAGGTCCACAGTACATCCACTGGATACAAAACACATTCCCCTTTTATTCATGAGCAAAAGCCAAAATCCACAAAACAATGACATGCTAGGGAAAGAAAGCAAATTATGTCACGGACAAGGCAACATCCCAGGCCTCCAGAATAATAGCAAATCTATTGGGAAAAATGCCCACAGGATCATTAGGATTTAGCAAAGCATTCCATATGATAATCAATGGTTTTAGAAGAAAATGCTAGGGAAGGTTATTATCAAATGGAAAGAGGGAAATACTAATACAAGGATAGAAATCTGCACCAAGGCAAACTTGTCATCTAGTACAGAAGTCCACATGATCTAATGTAGCACCTATGGATAATATATGATCACTTCCCATTCTCTTCTATAATCCTTTTGGGGTTCATGAAACTCTAATTTCTGAAATCCAGTGGAAAATTGCTCAGTGTTGTTTTTTTAAAAAAATTAATAGACTATTAAAAACAAATTAATAAATTTATATGGAAGACAATGAAAGCCTGTGTTTCTTGTACAGTGTAAATATTTAACAATGCAAGATACAGATGAAACAAAACAATCTCATCATTATTCAGTGAGGACACTGCTCACATTCTGTGTTGTACACAGATCACAATGATGCATTCTTAGGAAAATCCTGTGCTACATCACTTATTTTTATTATATCAGAGGTTAACAGTTGTAAAAGCTATTTATGAACAGGCACCTGAGCAACATTCTTCACTATTGTTTAACTGCTACCATGCAAAGCATTCCTCTTAAGCCAGAGTAAAAAGAATATACTGGTGACTAAATGATGCAATGTTTTTAAGAAGTATGAAATCATTCCTTCTTTGTCTGTGGATGAATAAGATGCAATCGGAGCTCCCAAATGCAGTGTCTTCAAAAGATAAAGTGCAGGGCCATGAACCACAAGCATTCTGTATCCAGTTCTTCCACAAACTTGAATGACATCAGTATGTTATCTTGTCAACTGTAATTTCCCACATTTTAAAGCAACCTGAACTTCTGACACAAAAAAATAGCTACTGGAGTCATTTGCTATCCCCCGAAGTTAAAAGTTTTAAATTTTAAATACATTTTAAATACAGAGGAATACTACAAGTTATCTAAGCACAAAAGATTTTGGTAAGATGTTTTCACTGGGAAGTGTATTCTGGCATAGCATGTCTAATTTATGGTCTCTTTGTTTCCATCTTTTTCCATGCTGATGGAGCATGTAGATGCTCTACACATCTTCCGATGTCCAACAAAAACCCTCTCTCCAGAGGGCAACATAGAAAGGACCAGCACTATCAGCTGCATGAGAACTTATTCTCCAGGCAGAATAACTAGCTGTGGGGTTCAACAGCCCCACAGATACAAATACCAATCTTTCACTTTATTTCAAATATCACCAATACAGAGGTGTGCTCACTGGCTGCTGCTCAGGAAGGCAAATAATTTAAGTTCTTTAGTTTGGTCACTTCTGTGCAAAGGAAGGATAACAGCACTTCCACTTACCCCTCCAGACTGTTTCTGCCACACATATAGCTTCTGTGGGAGTGGAATTGTTTGTTACCATGGCAATGTACAGTACCTGGTACAACCAAGAGCACAGCCTGAAGTGCTACAGTAAGACAAGGAATAAGAGAAGTACACATCTAAGTCACTTCTTCAGTTTCACACCTGCATCCTCACCTAAAACTGCCAGATCTTGATTTGAGACAGTTGCTAGCCAGACAAACATGCTATTTCTCATCAATTTCAACACTAAAATTATGCTATGAGGAGTTTAAGAACCTCTGTGTCACAGCATTACCATTAAAAAGTAAAGCTGTATAAAGCCTATAGACAGAGTCCCAGTCTGTGAACAGAACACTGGAAGGGAATTAATTCCCCTAACCTAACGTGAGAGCCTCTTCCAGTTGCAACCTTATCATGGGATACATTGCACAGTTAAAAAAGGCTGCATGTGCTCTTCTTATCACAAGTGTCTCTGGTGGAGTTTAAAGGCCAGGTAACTTATTTCAGTGGGCTGACAGCCTGACCTTCCTCATGCCAGCTCCCTGTGCCAGCACTGACACCAACATCCACTGTCAGAAGAGAAGCATCAGCAGAGTTTTCTTCATTAGTGTGCTGGCACACGTGTCAGTTCTGCTCATCCTCCTCTCACAACAATGTTCTGTGCCACCCAAAATGAAGGGATTGCCATTACTTACCACAGTCTATTACAGGCCATTCATCCCCACCATACCTAAAATAGCCACTGGATGTGATCATGAGATGAATGCACAACTGTGGTTTCCTTTCATCATTGCCTTAACACAGACAAGAAAACCTGTGTCCCATGGTTGTATCCTCACCCTTTGTCCTTGTTCTCAGTTCAGTAATCAAGTGTTGACCCTTTCTGTCCCATCCAGTATCAGTCCCTTCATTTCTACAAATACTTAGAGGTGTAGAGATTTTATGAGAAGCTTAGGGAAACAGCACAAAATTCCACCAATCCATTCCTATGCACTTGCAAGATCTGTACACAATGCTATCAAAGCAAATCCATCACAGCTTTCCATCATCAGAACTAAAGCAGCATTTCTGAAGTCTCTCTGTCATCTGCTAGCTGCTCATTGCCAGTCAACCACAGGCAGCTGCAGAAGGCTGCTAAGCCAAATTGAAGTATCCAGGTACAGAGAAATTGTGCCTATTAATGAGAAACTCTGAGAACTGCGCAGGACTGTTTCTTGCTGCTGGAGAAGAGGCTGACTTGCAGTGCTCTGTTGTCCTACTGCTTAAAGGGCTTGTAGTTTTTCCTCCAACAGATACTTCAAGCGTCTAGTAAGGGCGAGGAAGAACCTAGGCCATTAAAGAACAACATGCTGTCAGACAAAAGATGGTTTAGAAGGAACCTGGTGATAGTTGGGGCAGTACAGTGGAAAGGATTCTGGGATGCTGTTTGCCTATCCACAGGGCAAGTAAAAGAACTTGATATGGGAAATTGTTCAAACAGGGAAAGGCATAAATGAAAATGCAAGATCATGGCCACATCACTGATACCAACTGACACGTCACATTGTTCAGTCCGATCACATTTAGATGTTGCTCTTCTGTTTTCTTTTCCCTAACAGATGCTCTTTGCTTTCAACTGCTTTAGATAAGAGCCAGAGAGATGAGCCAAGCGTGCTAAACAAGGCACACGTGGAGCCTGGTGCATGTGAGCACTACTGTAAAATCTAAAACATTCATGCAGACAAAACCTGGAAGGAACAGCATTTTCTATCAGGTGTCTGTTGAAATTGAAGGCAAGAAGAAAAGCTGTATTTATGTTCTTTTTTAACTGAAATCTCTTCAGTTCTGGAGAAAAATGTACTGCTGGAAAGAGAGGAGAACTGAACCTGTCAAGGCCACATCTGAATTTTCTATCAACTGCATTCAGAGTTGCAGTGTGATAAACCCACCCAACACCTTCATATTTTCCAGGACTCCTACCTGTTGATCATGTGGTTTCCTTTTCTAAGTAGTTACAATTATAACAATTTTCAGGGACATTTGCTCTTCCAAAGAGTAGATTTTTAAAAGTACTACAAATAATTCGAATGTCTGCTGCATTAGGCTAGTTGGGTGATAAGGACTTATTTCTTTATTAATAATTTTTAAAAGGCAAATGGAAGAATTATTTTTTTATTGAAAAAAGAAAAGTACTCCCTTGTCTAAATGCAACATTAGAAAATTAAGACAAAATCTCCTCAGTTTCCTGTTCACTTAAAACAGTTGGCATGTTCCACTCCAGAGACAGTCCCATCTTTGGCACAGGCTCCCACACATGGACTGTACAGCAGCATTAAGATGGTCATAAAGTACTTAAAGATGAAGTATATGAATTCTGCTATTTCTGAAGTAACAGGAATCCGGAAGTGACCAAAACACTGCTGCTTTCTCCTTGAAGGACACACTTCACCTCTTCAATCTCTGGGTGCTAGAGGAAGTAGCACTGTGCTTAAGAACATGCACAGTCCCCTCTGTGTCGTAAGTGACCTCGTGCCTGACACAGTCCTTCTCCATTATTGCTCTCTCTGAATGAGGCATAAATTTAGCCTTGGTCCTGGAAAAAGATACACTTATTTTACAGGGACATGGGCTATTTAGTGAATGGTATTACCTGGTGACAGCAGAAGATCCTATTACCATCCTCTATTGAAGAAGTAATTTGGTACAATCTCACATCACTTTTATTTTCTGCAGAGTTAAGGGAAGTTTCACAGCTCAGCAAGGCCAGCTGATCTCTCACAGTGCCCTGACAGAGAACAGGAACCATCTAACTGAGAAATGAAATCACAAAGAGGCTAGTAAGTATTCACTTAAGATTTTCTAAGGTTGGGGTGTATCTCAGCTGAAAAGGATCCCTCTTCCTTGCTGTCTTCTGCAGCAAAACCAGGCAGCTCTCTTACAATGCTCCATCAATGCTACCCAACAGCTTCCAGCAGGAAAAACCAACATAACACAATATAAATGTTCACTTACGGGCTCATGGATTTGGTTTCTTTTTAGGGTGGGTGTGTTTTCTAAATTAAAAAAAAAACAACTCTAGGTAGAGATGGCTTCTTCGGTGCACATTTTCTCTGCCTGAAAAGAAGACACTGCTGGCAAAACTGCACCCTACAGCATTTAGCTGGGGAAAAGACTCACCACGACTCCAGTGCAAATTCAGTACCATCACCCTTACAGCATGTGGTCTGCCCCCCCTCAATTTCCTTTCCAAACACTGATTCTGCCCAGACTTCCCCAACCAGCAAAACAGAGATATCACTTCAGTGTCTGATCTTGTCTTTTCTGTAGGTTATGAATTAGAATACCTCTCTCATTAGAGAACAACTGTGGAGTTACAAGGTGGATTATTTTTAGCAATTGTCTGATTGAGCTGGAGCTGCAGACAGTTGTAAATTAGTCACTGCTTTTTCTAAGACTACATTTTACACATCAACTTCCAATGCAGCATTTATTATCTCTTCAAAAGCCATAATCTATCAGTCATTTTTGCAGGGAACAGAGGAAAGAGAAAGCAAATATCATACAGCCAAGAAGAGACTTCTGAAGAACTTCAGGTTTCTCACTCAAAGCCTAGAAAGAATGGCAAAGGGAGAGGAAGAGGAATGGAAAGACAGAGTCATCTTCACACACCAGTGGAGAAGACACTTAACAAACCTGAGTGACCCAGCTCTCTGACAGCTCCACAGTCATTGTGGAATGCCATCTTCTATAGGCATTATAGGTTGTGGAAGGCTCCATAACAGCAAACTGCTATTTAATTGCTTATGAGGTTAAAGCATGACTTTGCGTGCTATGATTTTCATCTTTTTTTATAGCACATTCCACTAAAGGGAGAAGAAAAGACCTGTGGAAGAAACTTGCCAATTCTCCTTGACTCACAGGCATTGCTGGAGACCAAAGATAAACAGCATCTCATAAAAGCAGAGAGGTGCTATATGTCCATGTCACTGGCCTCAGTGAGATGTGCTGTGTACAGGCAAGCTGCCTTCCACTCCCATCCCTTCCTGACAAGAATTACTTTCAGGCTTGAAACCAAAGCTTGGTCACCTTGTTAAATTCCCTGTTCCTGGCTCAGACATGTCATATGCATTACTTAGATTACATCAACCATGAAGACTGTCCATGAGCCACACAGGGTGAAGCTCAAAGGAGGCCACTCAGAGATTGGATTATCAGCTGCCTGAGTCTCTCCCCGCTTACTCACAGAAGCAGCAATGCAAACTGTGTGACAAGGGATGAGTATATGATTGTGGGGTCATGTGGAAAAGAGATAATAATACCAAAGCATCATGACACAACGGGCAAACATGCTTCCTTGAGCAGAGCATCCACCTTGGAGCAAAAACATCCCTTCAGCTTCCTCCCACAGCCCCTGCACCAGGCATGGCCAGTACGGACAGGCTAAGCCAAACCCATGCAGACCTTACAAACTGGAAAGCCTGAACACAGCAGCTGACAAGCAGCCAACCAGCAGCATAATCAGCAGGATGCCTGCAGGGCAGCACAGCCCTACCAAGTCTGTGCAAAGCACCTGTAGTACTGTGCAGTTAGAAAACACCAACTGAAAAACTTCTCAGTAGGCATTCAATATGGATAAGATTGATTAAACACGTGTCTCAGTGACAAGTACAAGCTCAAATACACAGAGAAAGCCAACAACCGTAACAAATGTCTAACAGACACAATGGAGGATCACAGCCAAGAATAAAATGCATGATGTATCTAATTCCTTCTCTATATAAGGAACTGGTCATTACTCAGCTTCCCTGCTCTCAGGCAGCTGGACCACACAATGCTAGGCTTGCTTCTTGCCAGAGTATCACTAACAAAGGAAGGTGAGTGAGAAATCTTATATTGAATCAAACATGTTCAACAGCAACTGAGCTGGGATCCTTACCTTGTGGTTGGAGAAGTTGATATCAACACCACTAGTTAATAAAAGGCTCAGCCTGGTGCAGATACAAGTGCCTCAGGGTCCCCAAAACACCAAGTGCTCACCATAAGAGACTCTGATCCTGGGAAGAAGAAAGCCACGAGAAGACTACAAAGCATGCATCAGACTTACCCTGCTGCATATGACATGTAGATATGTTGTGGAGATACCTCCACACTTCAATACATGCATCTCGGATGCAGCCCTGCTGAGCAAGAGTAAGAAGCAAGGAGCACTTGCACACAAACAGTACCCTGGTATGAGGAACAGGGCTGTGGCAGGACCCTCTCCTGCTGCTCTGAACACACAGCTAATCTTATCACTTGCACACTGCCTCGCTAGAAAAAAAAAAAAAAAAAAAGCCACACATTTAATGTAAGAAAGTAATCAGATGGATCAGGAAAGGTCAAAAGAGGTATAATTTTGAACCTCTTCCCATTTGGAAAATACAACAGTTGTGAACCCTGCCTTCTCAGTGATTTGCCTGGAAAACATCACAGTGCAGTTTTCCTACACTCCCAGGAAGGCACATAAAAAGAAGCTCATCTTTAAAAGGCTTTGGGAGCTACAGAGCTCCACAGGTGTACCTGAGCAGGACTCTTTCTCACACACCTGCAAAAGCATGTAGCAGCTTGTACAGAACAACATCAAGACCTTTCAAGCCTTGCAATTTTGTGGTAAAAACAACTTGGTTAATATTTCTGCAGCATTTGAGAGACTTAACTCTAGAGGTCTCAGTAAGAAGTTATCCTCCCGTCAGGTCTAACTCTAGGACAAAGACTACAAAATAGCTGAACATTGCTGTCACAAGAATCACAGAAACAAAACACGTCTCAAGCAAAGGAACTGCTAAAAGGCAATATAGAGAGTTTTCATGCCCAAAACCAATGACACACTGCATAAGAACACTGATGCATTTAGAAGGCTGAAATTTTATCTCATTTTTATTGGCTTTTGCTTTATTACGCCAAGAGCAAAGTTAAAAATCCCTTTCCATCTTTAATCAAACATGCTACTATTTTTTTTTTATAACTCCCAAGATTAAGCCAGCCTGACAACACTCCTGCAATTTTACAAGGGAACCTCTCCTCCCTCCACCCCCTTATGTTATCAAACACTTATTTTGTGAACAGTCTGCTATGCCATGCCGCGTTAATTTTGTGAAGAGGCTGCTGCACTGTGCCAGCTATAATTTAGTAACAATACTTAACTTTTTCCCCCTAGGGTCTCAGAAGGCCTTGCAATGGAAGAAGTTCATCCCATGCACAGAATGGTTAGCAGTATGGTGTCCTGCAGCTTGGTATCCTGTGGCTGCAGGCTTCATAAAGGCTACTCACCCACACAAACGATCTTGTGTCTAAAAAAGTTCTAGTTCCACAGGCTTCGGCACAGGGTAAGGCTGCAGCTCTAGGTTACGACATTGCAGTCTACATTCCCTTCTTCCTGCAATGTCTAATATTCCAGCAAATATTTCACATTTAGGCAACAGGTACAGAAGTTACTTGCAGTGTGATCACATAAGCCCACTTTCCCTTGGAAAGCAGACTAAAAAATACTTTTTAAAAATCCAAGAATCTTACAAAAAATATGATACAGATGAAAACTGAGATGCAGGAAACGAAGGTACACATAGGTGAAGTGGCTTAAACCAGAAAATAGAGGCCAGAAGCAGGCACAAGACTCAGATTTCCTGTTTCTCACAACAAGCCTTCAGCTGCAAGACAACTTCCTCTTCTTTTTAGAGCTAAACAGATTTTAATTTTATTTTCTGTTTGCAACAAGACAGCATTTAGTTCAGTATGCACTTACGCTGTTTAGTGTAAGAAACCCCTCTCATCTAGAGATCATTTGCAATGTCAAAGAGCAGCAGCTCCTTTGAAAGTCTTCAGTCTACTTGTTTTTTATACCTAATATGCATGCCCATATACACACACATTTTATAGAAGCATCTTCAGCATAAACGACTGGCCACAGATTGTGCTAGAGAAAAAACACTGATAACAACTCTCTTTTCTAGTCCTGGCACTTCCATTTCAGATTTGGCAAGCAAGCTCTAGACAACAACGACCCTGAAAGCTATGATAACAACAATCACATTTAAATGTACAGCACTTTGGATGCAGAACTACAAGGGAAACTCATTTTACTTACCAGAAAGGAAGGAAAAAGCAAAGCCTACAGTTAACTTCAGAAAGAGTCAGACTGTTCCCATGTATATTTTTCTCTCTGTCATCACCTATGGTAAACTATGACCTAGTGCTTTTCACGTTGCTCTGGTATTTCAGACTGCACCAGGCTTATTAAGAACAGAAAAGCCAGTGCCAACTTTCACTTTCTGTCGATTGTAGCAGAGTTCATCGTGCTGTTGCTGCAAGTCCCTCAAGAGTGGTTTGCTGTAGGAGGCCATGGGAAACAGCTGAGAAGAGGACAAAAACCACACTCAGCTAAGGCAAGAGGAGACATTTACAAGTATTTCTTTCTATAATGTGGCCCATGTTATGAAGACATGGCAAAGTCCTGTATTGCATCACTCCATGTATTTCAATCCATCAGTCTTCCCATAAATATAGCTATACATACACAGAGAAAATATAATACACAGACACACAGAAATATGCCACGTTTTTCCATTAGCCTTCCTCTTCTGACTGACACATTCATAGTTACAAGAGATTATTACAAGGACTGGTAGTGAATCACCCTCAATAGCAAGTCGTGCTTTTGCAACTAGAAATAGCGGGGTCAGAGAGGTTAATCCTCTGTCCTGGGGGACATGAGGAGCCAGTGACAGTGAAAGAAAATATAAATAGGCAAGGAAAGCACTTGGTCTTGCTACAGCCCCCTTTGGTTTTGGAGGAGGCTCTTCTACCAAAAGATGCCTTAAGACGTCATTATGAAATAAATTTAGAAAGGCAACCTTTTGAATGACCTGCAATAATTGGGAGAGGAGGAGTTCCCACTAATAATACCTGTGACATCACCTTCCTGCTCTCGGGAAGGTAAAGGCCATGTTCAGCCCTGCTGCCAAGAGAAGCACTTACTGGTAGCAAGATTTAATTCAGTACTTCCTCAATATTTAATTGGTGCTGTAGGGCAGGTTGTACACAGTGAGTCTGTTTCTTACTGTTCAGTTAATACTACTCAAATGATCCCCACTGGCAAAATTCAGTAAGTCAGTAACCTTCAATAATAGGAGTCACAGCAATAGAACCCCACTGCTGTCCCTGCACAAATTCTGGTATAACAAGGAAGTGGAACTTCAAACCAACTCTGGCAACATGAACAGAAGCACATCTCACTTCCTCAAGCTGCACTGATGGCACGGAGTTACTAGCATTAAGTCAGTCTGAGTGTAAAATTATTCTGGTCATCAGAATCAGCAGATCAGACCCAGGGGAAGCCTATCTGTTTATTAAGGAGTGTTGTCTTTTTTTCTACAGATATTCTTCCTTGCAGGCTCAATACACATAATAAAAAGGAATTGAAAGACTATTTTTAAAAATAAAGTCCATTTGAGAAGAAGGGTGGCATCAAGTATTTGTATGCTTTTTTAAAAATTGCAACTTTCTGTGCAATCTTGCACACATTTTTTTCTTTTATTTTTTTCTTCTTTTTTTGGTTTGCCACCTTACATCCTTCTATGTCTTTCCTTCTCCTTCATCTTACTCAACTGATCCTTTGATTCAAAGATAAATGTTTCTTCTCCTGTACCCAGGACAGGACAGAAGACGAGTTACCTGCTCAGGGATGAACAGCTGGCAATATTTTTGTTCCCTGCAATGACCCTCTTACTTCTTCATGACGTATAAACATAAGATTTTATTGAAGCTGTGAACTCTGGACAAACTTGCCTGTAGTGGTTTTCAGCCACCTGTTGAATGACATCTCTAAATCCAATGCCTGTTTTCCCAAGGAGGAAGTATGACACAGTTGTTCACGACAAGCCTGACCTGCAGATGGGACTGCTGACACGAATTGTGGCCTCCTGGTGCCTTTTGAAGGACACACAGAAACTTTAAGGGGCAGATATCAAGGCATACTTAACTGATACACAGAATTTACCTACCTCAAAATAAACAATATTTATATTCTAGATTGATTCTGGCCACATATTCTGCAAGGTTTATAACTCAAATCCTTAAACAAGTCTCCAGGAATAAGGTGCTCATCTACCAGTTGAACTGATTCCATCAAACTATGGAAAACTTCAGCCACAATTTCTAAGATATTTTAGTATTTTCCACCTATTAGATATATACCAGGCATCAAAATTCCCAACACTTTTGAGTTCAATCAACCACGATATTCCGCCAGGTCTCTGATTAAATTCAAGATGTGCTACCAAGCTCCACCACTTGCCTGCAAGTATCAAAGGTGAGCTCCAGAGAAACATCTATTTTAGAAGACAGAGAAGTTCAACAGTAATTTACATATATCTTTGACCTAAAATAGCCTAAACCTGATAACCAGCCAGGAACATAAAGGCCAGCCTTCTCCTAGGTCCCTGGGGAAAGAAATGCTCGCTGTTTGTGAACTCTTTGCTGTCTAGAGATGAGTTACGTTTAAGAACACAGCTCTTAAAATGTATCTTTAGTTGCAAAAAGACTGCTTCTAAGGGCTCTCTCCATTTATTTACCCCAGAATCATTAAACATAATATAATCTGTTGTTTTTTTAATGCTTCACATGAATGTTGTTAGATAACATGATAAAACACCCACAAAAATATTGTGGGAAGCAGTGAAAAACACTTTGTTTTAGAAATTATGAGTTCTTTGGACAAGTGGTGTTTTCAGTAAAAGCCAGACAACAGACCTAGTAAAACTGGACCTAAGTTAGTGAAGAAGGCTTCAATGACCCAGAGCTGTGAAACTTCACAATGATTAAAGCCCACCAAGAAGGCTTAATGCCAGCTCTGCTATGCCAAAGCAAACTGACACCAGATCTTTGCAGTAAATGCACAAGTTAGCAAAACAGAAGTCACTGTAAACCCTGCATGAGCTGTCTCGCTACAGAAATTAATACAATTAATTAGATGTGTGGTTTACACAGGTCACTCAGTCTCTGCAGCAGCTAGCACTAGATGCTCCAGAGAAAGAACTGGAGCAGGCAGTAACTGGATAGCTGGTTCCCCAGAAAGATTTCCCCTCTAATACCTTATGCCCAGAAGTGAAGATTTTTTCAGATTTGAAATTTTCAATTCTTTATAGCCTTCTACAGCTTTTCTGTTCACTATCTGTCCCACGTAGACACAGTTCAAGCACAATGGTGTCCAGGGCTCCTGCAAGCTCCTTCCTTCAAAGTTTGTTCATTTTTTAAAGTAGGTTACAGCCTCTTGCAGAATAATAATTAAACACTTCCATGGGATCAAGAGCTCCTCGTATTTTGGGGGGAGAAAGGGCAGGATAAGAGCAAACAAAAAAATATATATAAATGAAAAAAAGAGGACACTTTGATCCTGTTGTCATTTTTCCTAGCAAATGCCTATGCTCACTCTATTCCTCACCATTTCTGAAGCTGGGTATCAGTCAGTCATATGTGGGCTGACTGCTTCTGAGGTGTATGGCAGGAAAGACCCATAGCAGGAGACTCCTTTTTCTTCAGCAGCAGAATCAATACAGGACTTGTAAGAATAAACTAACACTCTTTCCTTGAGCAGCAGTACTACTGGAAACTGCCATACTCAAGCGGTGATGTACCTCCCCACTAATACCAGTGTCTGGAAGAGCAATAAGGAAGTCAGGCTGGCAGAGAAGAGACTTTGGTTGGAACATTGCCCAAAGTATGTGTGACAGCGTCAGCAGCTGGAAGATGTTTCACCCTTGAACATGAGAGCTGCTTGTCCAAAAGGTTGCACCTAAAATAACAGAAGTTTTGTTGTGTTTGGTTTTTTTTAAATCTCATCTTGAAAATACAGACAATTTGTTCAGCATGCTGAATTAATCTATCCTCATAACACTTCAGACTAGGCAAAAGCAACTAGGGAACAGGTAGATTTTCTAGCACTGGAATCATAACTGGACACCTCCACCAATTCTGGCCACACATTCATACACTGAGGCATGAAAAGGGCTGCAAGCTGTTCTTAAAACGTGACACCCTAAAACAGGAAATTGCTTCTTTTCAACTAGTTTACCTCCTTAAGCAAGACTGCTGACTAGGGCTAGCTGAAAGCCAAGTTAAAAATCCAAAATAACAACAAAAAGTTTCAACACCATAATAACAAATATTTGGTGAATTCTGATTTTTTTTAAGTCCACATCAGTCTGTAATCAAAGCCACACAAAGAGCCTGTTGTTCAGCCTTTGTTAGTCCTGTCAGTTTCAGCAACTGTAGCAGAATCAAATCCTGAGAAACGTCTCACTTTCTCCATGCGGCTACAGGGTTGTTTGGGGGAGTCTGACACCAAACAGTTTAGGCGACAGCTGAGAAGCTACCAACACTCCTCAGCAGGTGTTACCCTGCGTGCTGGGGCATACCCTTGAGCCAGGACACTCAACATTTCAAATAATCCTTATCCAGAGGCAGACTTAGCGGAACTCTGCATCAGTGTTGACAGGTTTCAAAGAAAACATCACAGGTTTGACAAATAGGTGCTTTTCAAATAAAACTTCTTTTCTCTGAAAAGTGTTGACTAAGGCTGTGCCTGAATCAACCACAGCCTCGTCTGACACTACTCCAGAACTAATTTCAGCAGCAGAAGTCCATAAAGAGTGCTGCTGCTATATCTGAAGTGCTACTGTCAGAGCAGCTCTTCTACCTCCATCTTCCAAGATCTCTCTCCACCTCCACTCAAGTTCTACCTAAATTGTCCCTTCTATGTTTATGCTACTGGGTTACTTCACAAACTTGCTAAGCTCCTAAGTATACCAGTCCTTTGTCAACTGCGGAACCTGAGCTGTGCCCTCTTGCACTGTAGTTTGAAACAAACTCATTTTCCGTTAGCACATTATAATTCTAGCTTTGCTTGCACTTCCAGCGTACTCAAAAAGAGGAAAAGTTAAAGCGTTACGGTTCAAAACAACTTGAGTATTGCTCTATCTGCCAGCTAGCTCCAGGAAGCATAAAGGAATTCTGTTTCTCAGTCTGCCATGAAACTTCATAATCTGTTCCGCACACGTTGTGACCAGCACATTTTGTGTACAGGTTTATCTCCGGCGTATCTTCGTTCCACATCGATAACTGAATGCAAACTCGGGTCCTCCTCCAAATCTGAGGGCCAGTGCAAACACAGCCCCTTCCCCACCCAGGGGACCCGCTCCCGGTTTCTCCTCAGTCGTGCTAACGCTCCCAGCGCCAACGCGCACACAGACGAGCTAAGGCTGAGCAGACAAAGACGACGGAGGTGGAAAAGCCTCTTACCGGTGAATTAGGTGCCGCTTCCTCAGCTCCGACAGAGGAACAGCCCTGAACTCTCTGACCGGAGCGTCCGCACCGGCCACCGAGAGCAGGCTCCGCCGCAGCCCGGCCCTGCGGAGGCCACCGCGCTCCCTCCTGCCCCGGCCAACACACCGCGCCACGGCGGCCAGTCCGGCGGGGCAGCCGCGGGCCGGGCCGGGCCGGGCCGCCCCCGCACAGCTGCCTGTTGCTCGCCGTCGGCACCGACCCGCTTCCAGAAGACGCCTCGCCTGCGGGCGGTCCCGGCGCCAGACCCGGAGGGGCGAGGACCGGTGCCCGTGGGGCAGCGGCCCCCGGGCCGGCTGAGGGGCACTGCGGCCCGGCCCCACTCCCCACGGCGCTGCCTCCGGCTTCCCCGCGCCAGGGGGGGCGGACTCCGCTCGGCCCCGCGGGGAAGCGGCGGCAGCTCCCCACGGCCAGGGCGGCGGCCGAGCCTACCTTGGTGCCCCGCACAGGGCCCGGGCCGGCGGCTCCTCCTCCGACTGCGGCGGCCGCGGCTGCTGCTGCCCATCCCCGGGGCCGGGAGGCGGCGGGCCCTGGCGCCCGCGGCTCGGAGGCTCCTGCGGGGCCGGTCACCCCGGCTCCCTCACCCGGCTGCTGTTTACCGCGGCTCTGGGCCGGCCGGGCTGCCTGTCAGCGCCCCGCCCCGGCCCGCCCCCGCCGCCATGGCCCGGAGGAGGACGGGGAAGCGAGGCAGCCTCGCCGGGCCGGGGACGCGGCTCCCCCGGCGAGGCAGGGCCCAGCCCCACGGCCTCCCGGTTCAGCGTGTCGCTGCGGGCGGCCCGAGGCCACGCTGCTGCAGCCCGGCCCTCGGGCACCGTCCGCAGGGACGGGCCGGCGGCTCTGAGGGCTTCTGGGCACCCGGCGGGGCGGCGAGGGGCAGGCAAGCCGGCGGTCCGCAGCTGTGCCGAGCTTTGCTCTCCCCCTGACCTCCCCCTGCCACAAACGGCGGTGCTAGTGTCACGTCCCGCGGGAAAACGGCTTGCTCTTCAGCAGAATTAGAAGAAAATAGCTAAATTAACTTAATAGGGTGCCATTTAACTTTTTAAAAACGTATGTGCGCGCTAAGCCTGCGGATGGCGTGTAGCCACCCTCAGGAGGTGCTTTGTACCGGTTATTGACATGCAGTGCATTGGTTTATCAGAAGATTGTGTAAACAAAAAGGTTGGAATCCAAAAAGTATGCTAGTGAAGTTTGCCTCGTAACTATATATAGCTGCCATACTCTGGGGCAATTTTACACTTTCATTTTCCAAGTAGCATAGTCATTTCTTCCCAAAGGGAAGTCTTCCTAGGAATCTCCTTACATATGCTGAAATGGATGAAATATACCACTGAGGTGAATTATACAGAGGAAAAAAAACAAAGTGAGACTTTAATGAGGAAATGCCAAAGGAGAGATTTCCTCTGTCCAGGCATGGTATCTATCCCACTTGGGAATAAGTGAAAAGAACAGGAAGACAGGCAGCCTTGCTGAACTGTTTCTATCAGGACAGCACAGACAAGAAAGCAGGTAATATTAAGAGAAAAACAAACAGAAGTCAAGGAAAGCTCCTGAGTTGACATGCAAGTTTATTCACCAAACCTAGTCAATTTTTAATCTTCAGAGTCCACACTTTTTCACATCAATAATTTACAGGACCCCAGGGAAGGTGGGAGAAGCACCACCCACAGAGTACACAGTGTGTCTTCCTGGGATGATGAGAGTGTGTCTACAACTATCGAGTCCAATGTAGACTGAAGTTAAAAACCAGATGCTTAGATTGTATCCCCTTACAAGAGAGCGTATGGTAACGTGCATGTGTGATGATAATCATGTCTTCTTGCTAGGCACTGTATTGTAATGCTGGCTAGTAAAGACAACCAGTTTCAATCCTCAACTGTACTGCTGGCTTACCTTTGAGGCCACAGAAATATCTCGGAGAGGCCATTTTCTTCCTTCATACTCAGTCCACTTTGTTGTGAGTTTTAAAAATTATTTTTCAGACTAGGATTGTATCCCACTGTGGGAACTGCATAGCTCACTACCCAGTACTGTGTGCCATGCTAGGAAAGGGGCCTGTAGACACAACTGAAACAGAAATTATAGGAAAATAGAGTCTCACTGCGAACAGCATTCTTAATTCTCAAGGGGAGCAAAGTGCCTTAATTCCTTTGAAGATCTAAGCCTTCCCTGTGTTTTGCAATTATTATTGCACACTCTCTACATTTCCTCAGAAAGCTTGTCTAGTATTTTAACACATACTATTGTTCTTGAGCTAAAAGTCTCAGCAACAACCTCCTGAACTCTGTGTATCTAGGACTAAAGCCTCAATGCTGAAGAGCAAGCACTACTCTGGAACATTGTCCCTGCATGCCTCACAGCCCTCAGTAGAAAATGCAAACCTAACCCTTTGAGAAAGCTGCAAATTTGGGGCCTGAAAACAAACTTAAAAAAATGGGGAACAAAGAATGAACTTAAGCCAAAGGCCATTAGTCAAATGGAAATCTTAAATTCTAGCCAGCACTGCTGTTCACAATCTGAGTAGGAGATAGAAGGCTTGAAAAAAATACAGGCACAGAACATCTCCATTTTGCTAATTGGATCCCTCTGGCTCAGTTAACAGAACACTGTATCTGGGGAATGTGTGCCTAGAAATTCATGTCATGCTTAGCTGTAGATACTGATGAGTCTGCGGAAAGGGCCACTCCGATGGCCTTTACAAAGATCTGCACACATGGCCTTTGTAACTACTTGCCATCAACAACGAATAGAACTTGGTGAAAGTCACAAAATGAGAAGTACCTCTGTGCCCAGGAGACTTCCATTCTCTCTAGAAGCAGCTTAAATCTAGTGTATGGTTATAAAGACTATGCTTTTCAGAAATACTTTTACTCCTTTTAGCAGGAAGACTGAAAAGTGCTGTGGGGCCAAAACCCCAAATAGTAAAAACTACTGTACAACTGTGCCCTCTTTTTTTTTTTTTCCCTTCTTTAGTTATGACAATAGATACAGTAGTTTTGTGGGAAAGCATAATAGATTTTCTTCCCAGATAATTACAAATCTTTTTATTCTGCAATATCAATATGAGCACCTGTATGCTTCCATAGCAACTCCACAATACTTCAGAGGATTATTTTAGAATTCCCCTGTGGTTTGAGTGTCCGAAGTTATTTAGATTTTCTGGGGAAAATCTGTTTCCCAAATACAAATTAAAACTACTGCTACCATATATTTAATGAGCTCCACTCCTGTGTTATTATCTTAAGAAACTGCAACACTTCCTTGCAGCATTTTATACAAAGCCATGCTCATTTTATCACTGTAACCAGAACAATCAGGAGACCCCTTGCAAAGAATATGGAGGTTTAAGTGCTCTCATGCACTCCAGTACATACATGCTTATTCATTTCACATGCTTGTATGTGAATTTGTGGCTATTAATTAAAAATGTAGAGAAATATCTATTAGACTGATTAACAACTACTAAAAGAAAAGACAGTAAGCCATTATGACTAGGAAGCTTTAAAACCAGACAAATGCATATGTGCTGTCACATGCACATGACATGCATCAGATAGGACACAAGTGCTCCTAAGGCCTTTGCTTTGCTAGGTCTTCTCCAAGTCTGCTTAATTCCTTCACTTCTTTCTACCTGCTTATCATGAGCTCTGTGTTCCCCCTCTGTTCACTCTCTTCTATGCATGCTACTAGCAGAGATATGGGGAATTTCTCCAAAAGTTCTCTGATGACCCCTAATTTATAGAAGGTGAGCCCAGTATTCACTCCTTCCTGCACTGTTGCTCTGCTGTTTTCTGCCTGTGCTAGGTGAATAAAATAGATTCTGGTAAGAAAAGGAGAAATAAAAGCATTAGAACCAATGTGAATTTAAGTAGAAAGATGGAAGGAAATACAAAAAAAGTTTATGTCCTTCCTGACTGTTCTTCATTCACACAAAACCAATTTCACATTGTGGAAGGAAATGGAAAGAAAACAATTTAACTCTGGAAGATCTGGAATTCCTTAAAACCTTGCAATCAATGTGCTTCACACAGCATTGTTTTTAAGCCTGCTCCATGGGACAGGTGGGAGCACTTTTAGCCATTCTCTCTTAGAACACCAAGTAAACTAGATGCATTTTTCTTGCTTATTTTAGGAGGAATATTATTTGCTGAGATTGTTAAAAAATACAGAAAGTTAAATGTTTTCCTGATTCCTTCAAGAACAGGAAAGAGGAAACTACCATTCATTTTCTTTGCCATCCCAGAACATCAATGTTATAACCAGGAATGTTCAGACATGTGATGACTGAAAGATGCTCACTGTCTGAAAACTGAGTTTTGCTACAGTAAATGGCAACAGCTTAAAACTGAATGAGAATTAGATGACGCATAAGAATTGTGCACCAGGCACCTGAATGATGCTGCATTGCTATACAAGCAGCATACAGTGTTAGAGCACTGTTTGTGAGTTGAAAGAAGGAATTAACTCCAGAAGTGAGGCTGTTCTCCAATATACATGAAACATATCCAAAAAGTCACTGCAAAATAAACCATTTTTCTTACTTAGATTATTTATCTTTGTGAGCTCCATCTTCAGTGACTTGCAAGCAGTGACCCAGCAGAATGCACTGTTTAAGTCTGTTTAAGGAAGCAGCTTTTACCAGAAAAACACTAGATTTCAAAGCTTCTATCACCTTTAAAGAAAACACCAGCAGATCTCCAAATAGGTTATCTGCAGACATCCTAAGAAATGTATTTCCAAAGTGCCTGAAATTTATTGAACTTTCCTCAGTCTCAGATGCAGGGTATAAATTCACACATACTTTTTAAGAAAACCTAGCTTTGAAAAAATCACTAGGGTGAGATCAGTGGCATTAGTCATTAAAATCTGACTTGCAGAAAAAAGCATTCCTGCCTGCAAACCAAATTGTAGTCTTTCTCCCAGCACAGTGATGTTAGACCCTTGTACTTTGTGAATTCAACAGACAATGACTGTAGCCAGCCCTACACCCAGCAAGTTTAATCAGGCATGGCACATGACAAACAGGCACAGGACCTATACACACCCAGCAGACTTCAGCAACTCTTCACAGTTATGTGAGGCTGCCTTTGAAGACTGACAAGATTGGATACAGCTTTGAACCTGTCTCAGAGCAGATAAACTTTGCAGTCATAAAGCCTGACCCAGGCCTCATAAATGCTATTGTCTGAGAAGTGTTAATAGGGACTTTCTCATTATTGAGCCTCACAAGTAGAGGAAGAGGTTGGCAAGTGCAACAAACTGACCTTTTAAGGTAATTTCTCTAGATAAAACTAGTTCTCTAGGCATGGGTGAACTGGCTCTAGGGAAATCCAATTAACATCAAAGTCTCACACTAAGGCTTATAGCACTGAAAGTCATATAGGATCCAGATAAAATAAAGTCTGTACCTTAGTCCCTTTGAATCCCAGTAAATTTAATGCTTATTCAGGGCAGGATATGGACCACTAGGAAAAAGCAAAGCTCAGTGACAAGTGATGCATCTCCAGAGGTCAGGTTTTACTGCAGCGGGGACTATAGCTCATCACTTTCTTTCTCTACTCTGGAAAAAGAGGCTAGATAGGACAATTTTGGTCAGTTTGGTTGAGCACTTGCTGGTGTACACTTCTCATATACTACTGAATTTATTTTTTCATATCCTTATCCTCTATCCACAAGAAAGCCATATTTTACAGTATGAAATTATGGGGACAGGTAATATTTTTACTGCATATATAGCATCCACCATAACTTCTCCGGCAGACACCTCTTCAATTCATAATTGCAGTGTCAGTGGAGAGGAGCAGAGGAGGACTCTCTGTTCTCCAATACATTAAGATTACCTAATAGTAATAATAAAAAACAGCATATAAAAGTTTTTTTCTATTCTTCTCAAAGTTTCTTGATAAACTTTTTAAATAGGAAAAGGGAAGGAATGTACCCTATTGCTGGCCTCCTCAGATCTGTTCAGAGTGAGCTGAATATGGGTCATGAAGAAACAGATAATCTCAGTTGTCCTTATCTATGGTTTTCTTTGTAACTCTCATGATCTGGACCAAACCAAAACTTTTGCCATTCTTAAATGCCTGCGCCGCCCCCTGGTGTTTTCTCTCTGCATCTTCACACGGAAAGCAAATGCCTCAACATGTTCGCTGCCACCAAGTTCGTATGTAAGGGAAAAGTTATGCACAAACTAGTGGGCCACACTTCTAGATACAGTTGTTTTGAAGACTGATACTTATAATAACTTCTGGAAAAAACCTAATTACTAGGCAAACCTCATTCCAGATACTGCAGAAAAAACAAAACCGCTTACTCTGAACCACTGCCAGCAGAAATTGTTTCAAATTAGCCAGACTACCAATAAACTGCACTGAAGACTTACAGTAAAGCTGGGAAAAAGCTGTCCTCCTCTTTTATGCCAGCTTCTGTAGATATGTTATTAAATTGCTGCTTAGGCAATTTTTTTTCCTATTTTTTTTCCTATTTTTTCTAAAGAACTGTCAATGGGAAAGGCATAACAATGACTTGACCTGATACTTTCCAAGAAATATGCGTTCAGTGGCTATAAAAGAATGTAAGGCAAAAAATTACATGCTTACATTAACAAGAAGCCCAAACATACTGGCTTATTCATGGACTCACTGATAAAAAAGATGAAGGAGACCAAGCCTGGTCACCAAAGAGCTAGAAATACAGTCCCCCAGCCACTGAATGTGTGTGTGGTAGGGAGAAGAAATGGCTGAAATATACAAAACCCAAGCTATAGATTCACATATTGGTAAGGTAAGATGTTGTAACATGGATTTCTCTTCAAGAGGAAAAATAAGGCAAGCATCCACCCTACTGTAAACAAAGCAATGGCAGAGGGCAAAGCCCAACCTTCTGAAATGCTCTGCCCCAGAGGGCTAGCTGATAAAGGCACCCACGCTTCATTCATTAGGAAGTAAAGACAGGCTAGGAATATTAAATAGGTTAAAATGAGCAACAGCCTAAGCATCACTAGAAATACATAGTTCTGCCCCCATTTTGTACATTTGGCTTATCCTAAACCTGCTCTCAGATGAGGGTCTCCACTGACATCTCGTGGCCTTTGTGTAGCATCCCCTGGTTGAAATGCAAACCTCCCTATCTTTTCAAGCAATCGCTCTATTCTGGCAAAAGCAGTAGAAAAGCATGATTAGTTAAAATGTTTTGCTTGCAAAACCTTTCCATTGTCTATTTGCTCAGTGTGTGTAAGAGAAAGGGAAGATAAGAACTAGTATAGTGAAAAGGAATGTTCCTTTACCTGTGCACAGATGTGCTTGCAACATTCAGTGGTACACATCAGTCACTTTAGAAACACCAAATATAAACCAGGAATTGAAAACAGCTAGAGAGAACAGGAGACTTCTACTGAGAAAGTGAATAATTACAGTTCTACATACTAAAGGTTGCCCAGGGAAGTTGTGGAAGCTCCATCCCTGGATGTGTTCAAGGCCAGGATGGATGGGGCTCTAAGCAACCTGGTCTAGTGGGAGGTGTCCCTGCCCAAGCAGGGGGGTTGGAACTAGATGATCTTTCAGGTGCTTTCCAACTCAAACCATTCTATGATGATTCTATAATTAAAACCCAAGTGCTACTGCCCACAATATCCCAAAGGCTCTAAACATACCTGCTTCACAAGAAATGAGTTCACCTTTCTATTGAACACATCTCATTTTAGACAATCACCTTGAAATAGGACAGTAAATAAAAGAAGGAAGTCACCTTTTTTCATTGTTTTCTACCCAACAATCCAACCATTGCAAAACCACCCCAAACTAAAATCAGGGTAAGAATTACAGTAATTAGAAGCAGCACAGGCTCACACAACTGTCCCATAGCTTCCCATGGCTCTTAGTTAAATGAATGCCCTCTCATGAGCAACACCGTGTCAAACGCATTTCAAGATCAATCTGATTTATATAAATATTGGAAAAACATGACCCAACAACAAAAGCCACAGGTGGAAGCAACTCCTTGCAGGTACAGGCAACTCCAAAGCCACCATTTACACCCAGGAGATGGTGACCCATTATGAAAGTTACAATTACTTTAAAAGAAACTGAAGTGATACGTTAACGTACATTAAATGATACATTAACGACACATTAAAAAAACTATAAATACTTCATTTTTATAACATACAGCATTAATAATTCCAGCCATGTCCACAATGGAAGACTGTTAGCAGAAGGCACCAGTGCAATTACAGCCCACAGGATTGCAAAGCTCAATAGAGATGAGAATTGCAAGGAGAGATTTTTATCACCATAATCTTCTCAAGATTTCAGAGAAAAGAAATCTTTCATTTAAGATCCAGAAACATTTCTGACACCTCTGTGGCACTTGCCAATTCGACACAAGAATCCTGGACATCATTAAACAAGAGACTAGCCTAGTTATGCCTCACAGGTCCTCAAGCATAAAAGCAGCACGCAAAAAATATTTGACAGTAAGGTAGAGAAGCACACACCAAAGTCATTGTTAACCTGCCATTATGCTTTATCATACAATGCAACTGCATGAACAAATACGCAAAAGCTAAACATTTGTCTACAGCAGATGCATAGCATCACAGAGCATTGACTAATACTCAGAAAACCAAACTGTTTAGATAAGTTTACATAGTAAACAGCAATTAAACCATAGCAGAGTTTAACACAGGATTTGGTAAAACTCAGTAGCATATAAATTAGCAACTGAAACAGTTAATTACAGATTTAAGTGCTCTCAGGGCTGTACTACTGGTTGAAAATAAGAGTGCCTGTAAGTGTACTGGAGATAAGAACAAAACCAGATGAGCTCTGCACACAAATGCATTAGGTAGAATCAAAATGAAGTATAATAAAAACCATGAGAAACTACATAAATTAATTATTATTACATTGCATTTTCCGAGAAGTATTGTTGTGCATTTCATTTTGCATATGCAGAAAGGGAGTTGCAACTGAGATTTGATTCCAAGATTTCCTGCCACACACATCAGTTATGTAACCTTACTAAAATTACTGCCAAGTAATTTCCTGAAAATTATACTTGTGCAAAACCAGGTTAAGTGAAGACAGCCAGTATTATTTTAACCTACCTAACAAATCTCTACTGTACCTATAAAAAGACCAATATCTTTGAAAGCTGCTCAGCAGTAAACAAGTAACTGCTGGGCAAACACTAGTACATTTGCCCTATTCCTTATTCTTTTCCATCAATATAAAATACTGTCCCATGCTGGAGATGAAATAAAAACTACAGGCATGTTGACGGTACCTAGCACTGCTTGGTAACAATGTGTTCTTCATACCAGGTGCAACTATGTCCAGTAAGAAGAAATAAGCCTAGAGGGCACACACAGAACTACCATTTTACCTTATCCCTGTCCAGAAGAAAGATTTTGAAAGTTTTGTTCAGAGGTCATCACTCTTTGAAAACTTCAGATTTAAGAAGTTTCAAGTGGACTACATTAAATGGATTTCCTCCAAGGATGAGAATTCTTCAACTTTCTTCTCTTCTTTTCAGTTATCCTCTTTCTTTTCTTGGCCCAGCTTTTGATTGCCATGCTCATCAGCTGCTACTGTTTGACTGGAATGCAGCATAAATCCTCTTAATACCACAATCAACTAAGTAGCTGAGGACCCCAGTAAGACAGGGACCATGACATTGAATTGTCTAGTTGCAATGTGGACGGGTTTGTTTTGGTGGCTTGTTGTAGTTTTATTAATATGTTTATCCTAGAACACTTCAAGCAACATAAGCTTATAAAAAGATTTAGACACATTGAAGAAATGAAAGAGGAAAGGCTTTCAGTAGGTATATTCCTCCAACACCACTTTCTACACTAGCTGCATGCTCATTAGATGCCTCATGCAAGTACTAAACTGCCTTTGTACAGCACCAGCTGGAGGGGAGAAAAGCTGCAGGCTAATAGACGTAATTTGTTTAACACCCAGTTTGCTTTTGCTAGTACATCTGCAAGACGTTATGAGTTTTATTTAAAGCACACACTGTCAGTCACTCTATTCCTAATGAAGTTTGTGGGAATTTTGTCAGTGACTTCAATAGGAACAGAGATCAGCCAGTGCTTCTCAGAAAAAAAACCAAACAAACAACAAAACCCACCTCCTCCCTCTCAGAACAAAGCCCCACTTTTAATTTAGGAGCATGTGGTAAGGTAAGAAAAGTTATTTTGCGTATTTAAAAGAGCATAAGCCAGAATAAAATTTAATATTTATTAGAACTTCTTCCAGTAACAGCATTCAACATCTTAACAAACCAAGTTATGAAGTCTTAAAAAAATCTAGGATTACAAAAACATGAAAATAAATTGTTCCTTATATTTAATGGCAATAAAGGGGGAATTTTCTATTTAAAACCAAACCTGTCCTATAAACACTATTACTTCAAGAAAATGTGATTAACATGATATGTAATTTTCAGAACAGATACATAGTGTATGAATGCCAATCTGAATGGAACAGAGGGGTGGAACACACTACCCCCTTAAAAATCTCAAAAACGGCTGTTTGAGGAAAGGGGAGGGAGGAGAATCTTTCTAGTGAAATAACTTAGAAGATATCACACAATGGACAAAAAATGCAGGAGTACAGAAGACATTACATGACACCCCTCATTACAACACCCCCTCAAGTCTGGTTATACAGTAAATAAAGTTAGTAAAGTGCATCTTTTAAAGACTTGTCTAGTGAAATAGCTTTTCAAAATATAAAACACAACACAAGACGTGCAGTAACAGTTAAATCATAGTTTAAATTTTTAAAAACTAATCTTTAACTTTTCATTCATTAAAGAAGAAAAGTTTTAACCGCAGTAGTGTTCACATTATTCTTCAACAGGATGCATCTTCATGTGCTTTTGTTACTTGGCAAATCTTTAGATAGGGAGCATGACAAAATTATGCAGTTTAAGCAAGTGCTTCTCTCAATTCAATACAATTCTTCAATGGCAGAACAGCCACATGCAGCATATCTGTGTTAGATTTTGGGAAGCTTTGGTGCACTAACGACGGGATTGGTCTCCTGCAAATACCTTCGCCCTGCACTCTTATAGTCATAGGTGCAGGTGTGAGTCTCTGCATAGCGGTGCGTTGCACAGAAGTTGTTTCCACATCTGAAGGATCAAGAATATTAGAAGTTAGAAGCTTTTAGAAGCTTTTAACTCTGTGACATGTTGGGGGCCTTGGCCTAATCATGTCTTGTTCATTTGACATAACTGCTTGAATTCTGATCATTCTTGACTGGCTACATTAACTGGTAGGGTAATCAAAATTACATTTTTGACCCTCGGTGATGCAGTTTTGACTCAGTCTCTTCAGCTGGGAAGCTAAGCAGGATCAGTACTCCTGGAACCAACCATCACGGATCAAACACACTTACCAATTCAGTATGATGGGCTTTTGAGATTTTTGTTTCTTTTTAAAGACATTAAACAACATCAGTTGGTAGAATTCAGAGGACAAAACCATGAAACTAAAACAAGGTGGAATCCCCATACTGCATTTAAATTCAAAAACACCACATCATTCAAAGCACCAAAATAAATGTTTAGTTCTGCACAGCTTCTGCCTGGCATAAACTCAAATTAGTAATCTGAGATTAATAAATACAGTTTTAGTCAACTGTAAAGACATCAGACAGACTATGTATAGGGAACATTACACCTTATATGACTGGATAAAGGTGCATCTTTTCAATATCAGTTGCAATTTCAGTAACTTAGGATTAGATTTTTGCCTTTAGATGTGACAGTTCAGCAGCTCAGACTCCTAACTGGATAAAAGTATATTCTGGATGTTTGATTTAATCTGAATGAGTGTGTTAAGGGGAAACTGATATTAGTGTCCTGTTGCCCTATTATTTGATAAAGTTGCTTCTTGACTGTAAAACAATTACATCATTCAAAATCAGAATTCTTGTGAAATGGATGAAGCATTACTTGTCCAATTTAATGTTTCACTATTAGATTAGAATCCTCTATTTATCTATCAGGGTTTGTAATAAACTCTGTAGTTATTCCTGAGGCTTTGTGTGCCTGGTAAGAAATTTGCTTTTCTTTGGTTCTTGCTCACATAATCACCAGTTCTCCTATGACTGTATTCTTCATTTGGTTCACGTTCCATTCTAGTAAAAGGTTATATGGTTGCTCCTTTTGAAATTAGAACAAATGCTATTCTTGGAGATGTGCAATTTCCCCCCATTTTTCTGTGCTTTATTTTTAACTTTAAGCAACCTGCTTAGTTACTCCTAGAAGAGCTTGCAGCTATTTGCTCAGCAATAAAGTGTGCAGAGTCCAAAACTTTCAAAATCAAAGACTGAAGAGACAGTAAGAGGCAGTTCAACAACCATAAACTCCCCAATACAATTCCCCAATGGCAGAAGTCTTGGTCGTTTTGATTTTGATTGGCATGAACCAAGATCAGCTTCAAAAGTAGTCCTCATTGTACTGCAGTTTCCAACCTTGACTAGTTCATGGGAAATGATATCAAAATAATAATATTTTGTGGGAACCAATACTTTGAGAATCTAGATCAACAGATAGAACAGGTGAGGTTTTTTGTTGTATTTGTAAGTTTCCAATGATTGCCATCAAGCACCATTACATTGTCTGCAAGTCATAATCTGGCATTCTGCTTTTGAGGTTCTGTAAATGCTCAAAGGTGACCGAAGTCTTACAAGAAACAGAACACCCAGAAATAAAAAAGGTGTCAAATATAAATTAGTATAAAGTCACAAAATGTGCAGCTGTGTTGTAACATTTGAGGGAGACTGTCTGAAAAGTTGCAACAAAATCAGTTTTTCCTCAAGTTGCTAACAATATAAATACTATTGAGAAACTTTACAAAACAAATCTGTAGCAAGTTCTCTCCACACTAGTAAAAAATGTTATCTTTCTTCTTTTGTAATAATGCTCTTCATTTCCTGGTATCTTGCATTCTGATAACCTCCCATTTCTTAATTTTCCTAGAAGAGCATACACCTCAGCAGCAGTGCAGGTACAGCATTCCTGAATTTTATTAGTTCCTGAACTGAGAGTTGCATTTTTCATGAAGGTTGTCTTTTTATTTGCTATGCTTAAGGAATACCATGCAGAGCTGAAAACATTTTGGTTAACCCAGCTATTAATTTTAAACAAAAGCTGGTTATATAATAAGCCTACCTGCACTCATAGCTGGTTGCCAATCCAGTTTTCTTGCCACAAAGAAAGCAATGCTTTGTAATTTTCTTTTTTGCTTGAATTGAGCCATTCACAGGTGGAAGATGGGTTCCTTCACCTGCTTTTGGAGGTAGAAAGACAAAGACATTTTTTTACTTATTCTTGATCATAAGCTAGTTAAATGTTATCTTTTGAAACCCAGATTAATTTTGCATTTCTTAGGATACTTCAGGTGGGAACCTCACTGCCTAAACAGAAAGGAAAAAAACCCAAAAGCCAAAACATAAACCACATCTCAAGCCCATCCACACTTCTGGAAGAGGCAGCACAAGGTGGGACTGAAATTATTTTTAATACCTGTTAAAAGTTCACATTGGCAAGAAGTTACAGAAGAAATAATAAAATACATCTTCTAATGATCTTGCCAAAAGTGAAGTAAAACACAATGTGATTGGGAAAGCACTGCACACAATGGCTTTCTGAAAAATCAGCTGGACATTCAAGTACCTAGCATCTAGTATATTCAGTAGCTAATAACTCAATTTTGCCAAATAAATACTGCAACATGTTAACATCTTGCTGGTACTGTATAATTGCAAGAAAAATGCATTATTAAATTACAGACCTCTCTTTAGCTATATGGTTTAATAAGACACTTCACAGTTTTTTATAAAATTTCTGTACTTAAAACCTTACTTTGACTTTTTGCCCTGTAATTCTTGGCTGTTGCTCTGTAATTGGAAAGCATGTAAAGGAAAGGTGTCGTCCTTCCCTCTGTAGAAGCAAGCTTTTAATCCACCACTTGCTGATGCAAATTTTCCAAATGCTAGGACAGTGGAATGAAACATTCTTTCAGTACTTCTACCACTATCTTGTCAGGATACACCCAGAAAGTGTTCTCATGAATTCAGAAGTATTTTTTGTCCAGCACTTCTTTAATCCCAACAGTAATTTCTCAGCTGAGATACAGCAGGCTACTTTCAAAAGTAACACCAGGCAGTCACCACTATCAACCAATGGATCCCCCATTGCTACCTAGCATGGAAACTTCCACACAATGTTTGTCCATGCTATCAATTTCATAATCTAAAAGCATACTACTTCAGGAGCATCAGTTAGCCCACTGTGAAAAAACGACAGCTCCCACTGTGGACCATACTTCAAAAGAAAAAAACAATACACCTGTCCTCACATTTATGGTCCCTACAGCAATTACATGTAAATGAAGACCTTGGATAACAAACCAAATCTGTCCTTTGGCCAGTTATACAGCAGATCATTAGCAGACACCTGGTGCTCAAGAGCCTGCATGATATGATGACACCAACTTTGTCTCTCTCATGTTTGGAACCTTTTGGAAAACACTCGTCTGACAGACAATACACCAGAGGAGTGTCATCTTCACAGTACTATTCAAAATGACAGAGATGACAGAAGGCTTCCCTACAATGCAGGTGTGACTATATGGGTATCATCTCATTCACCATGGAGTAGGTAAGGACAGACCTGATTATTAATTACTGTCAATTCAAAGCTGGACCCTCAGCTGTGAAATGAAGGCACAATCCACCATTTTAGCAGCTTTTGCTTATACATCAATTACAATGCATAATTTTTCCTGTTGCAACTGCTAATTGAAGATCTATCTTATAGGTCATTATCTATAACTAGATCTTAAAATCCTGCAATAAGTGCCTGACTCTTCTTTCTGTATGACCTTAGGAAAAGAAAGACAACCTGCAAAGCAAGTTAAAGATGTGAAGAAGAAAAGCTGTCTTAGGAGTTTAAAAAGTACTAATCTAGGCAATTCCAGTCCTCCCAAGAGAACTAATCACAAAAGAAATTAATGTTTAGGCACAACACAGCCACTTTCAGTAGATGTCAACCATTCAGCACTCCACAGTCACCAGGACTAGGGTAGAAAGAATGATGCCCATCACAAAAAACAGACAATCTGCAATATACCAGTAATCTTCAGCATCCATGCCCTTACTGCCCCCACTTTTCTTTTGTCATATCTGTCTGCCTCAGGCTGTAGACCTCAAGGCAATGCTAATGATACATTTTGCTCCCATTTCAGTATACGAAAGTATTCACAGAACTGACCTTTTGGAAACTTCAGAGCAGAAAGTCATGTTTATGTCTACAGATGACACACAGGATTCACTGAGTATTAAAAAAGCTAGGAAAGAGTCACAATTCTGTCTACCTAAGATATGGATTACATATGTATGTTAAAGAATTACGTAAAATATGAGAAGTTATACCATGCTATAGAAATGCAATACAGCAAGGACTCTGAAAGACATATGCCTTACAAAGATTAGTGATTCTTGTCCTCTATATATGTCATTTATCAGGAAAGATTAAAAAGTCATCTTCAATTATTAAGTCACATTACTTACCTACTCTTTTCCCTACAGCTGCAATACTTCCATTCATTCCAAGCCCATGCGCAGACTAAAAAGAAAAAATTTCCAGAAGGAAATTACTAGCAGATGGAAATTAAATTAAAAGCTAGGCAGACTGCTATCAGCTTACTCGAAACCAATGTTGTATCAAACAATGTACCTATGGAGAATCCAAGAAGACTTCTGTGCAAAAAATTTAAATTCTGCAATAAAAAGCCTTACTTAATATGACTATTTCATAGTGTCCTCATACTTCACAACACACCAAAACAAAGTACATGAGCAATCTGAAGCTAGCCACATATGGTGCCAGTCACAGGGCAAACTTTAGAATAAATGACAATTAGCAAGCAGCAGGAAAAGTCAGATGACACTTCAAACGCACACACTTGTAATTCTATCATTACAAAACCTGATCATTTTAGTTGTGAACTGAACGACAACTTCAATTTTTATGAAAAAGTACTTTTAGGACCCACTTAAGATAAACAGGCAGTTAAGACAGCAATAGGAATTCAGTAAACAGTTTAAGACTATAAGGGATTAAAGTAGACCTCCCCTCCCCAACTGCTGCCCCTGAAAAAACACACACACCGAAGTAGTTTTCATAACATCAGTACCAGAAAAGACAGGAAAACTTTAATTTCTTTGGAAGCATTAGTACTCACAAGTATATACTCGGCAGCTTCACTTGGAGAAGCAGTTTTCCTAAAGTTTTCCTCCTGAAAATGCTGAAGGCTTGTAGGTAGTGCAATACCAGAAGTCCGAAACCTGCCTGTCCCACAGGAACTCTGTAAACTTTCTCTGTTTGCACTTCGGGCAAGTGAAGCCAGAAATCCTAAGTTACTTGCAGAACTCACAGGTTCTTTGGATTCTTTGTTAGCTGCATCTGTGATGTCCCTAGCCTCTGTTTTAGTAATTACATCAGGTCTTTTGCCAAGTGACTCTACTTTCACGCTACGAAATCTAGTAGTCCTAGGAAAAGAGGAGTCTGCTACACCGTGGACTTCCAATGATCGAAGCACATTTGGGGAGGCTGTAGATCTCAAGTTACTGGCCTCAAAGCATTTGGGTTGTGTTTGTGGTTTCAGAGAACTGTGATGTGCCACGTGTGCCGAATATCGAAGAGGTGACAAAAGCAGATTTTTCTGTGGACTTAATTCACGAGTACTAAGAAGACCAGTCCCCATTGCTGCAGTGCTCAGCACTTTGCCGATGGGTTTTCTATGCTGTTCTACAACCTTAGATTCATCATCCCTCTCAGACAGTCCAAGTTCTGTGTTCACCTTTCCTATGTCATATATCTCGCTACCCTGTTCAGCAGTGCTTGCTTCTGTTAACAAAGCAAAAGCATCTGTTTCAGGTAGAAGTTTTTCTTCTGTTCCATACAGTTCTACATTTGTTAAGTTTGGAAACAAAACAGCATCCTCCTCACTTGTTGAGGTCAGATTTTCTGATAGTTTTTCTGAATTTGCAGGCCGAGATGAAACCGGAGTCAAAATACTATTTCTAGGTAGTTTTGCATTTTCAAGTTCAACACGAGATATTTTTGGTGGTAACCTGATGCTACCAACTGACTGAGACCAAGAGTTGCTCTGCCAAGTGTCATCTTCCTTAAGAAAGTCATTAGTTGCGGCTGGCACTGGTCTACCAGCAGTGGCCAAAGTAGCCAATGCTGAAAGTGCATTTTGGGAAGACTCTGAAGGATATGAATTTCCAGGAGGAGGTAGGCAAGACTGTCCGATATGGGGCAGTACTCTTAAGAAGCGGTGACGAGCAGCAGTCACTGAGCCACTAGATGGTCGGGGAGCCACTGGAGGACGAGGTTTCACCTTGACAGTCTTCTTAGGCTATTAAAAAAAAATCACACAGAACAACAATTAGTATTTGAATTATGGCTGCATTCAAAGACCTGAATGAGATATTATTTCCAGGCAAAAAGAACCAAATCATTCTTTCTACTCGCTCATCTGTTACTAGCTGTCAAGATTTCACCCCAACATCTGAATAATACAACTGAAGGTTATAATCAGAAAAGATTTTTTAGTAGATAGGCCACATATCAGAAAAACAGGAGGGAAGCCAGAATGCCATCAAAGTTATCCAGAAGAGCTTAGGGTCTCAAACAAGACAAACAAAGGAAGTATATCATCTTCATTTTACACCTAGGTAACCAAGACAGACATGAACACCAACATAATGTTTTCTTTTCTAGGTAGTCTCATTCTTATATTGAGCTTTATAGGCTTTTCAGTTACAGTATTTCTAACTAAGTTTCATTTAAGAGCAACACTGATTTTTACCAGAGCAGTACTGCAAACCAGTGTTACTTAAAGCATTGGAAGAAAAACAGACAAAAAACTAAAAAACCACCAAGCCAAAACCCACACACACCTAAAAAACCTCACGTATGCAAATAAATTCAGGATCAGTTGTGAATTATTTGAATGCAGATAGGTAGATCCAAGTAAAGCCAATGCCCCATAGCAGAACATTTATACAAGGCATTTACTTAAAGCAACAGATAAGCATCATCTACCCTTGACCACCTCACTTCCCAAGACAGCAAAGTATCTGACCTACTTTTTAGAAAAAACAACATTAGGAAAGTTGTTTTAGGATAAGCCATTTTAGGATAAAAAATTTGAAATCACAACTTCACCTTTTTACTCAGATTCATGTTCTCCATCTTTGCCTTGAGCAGTTTCATTTTATTCATAGTAATTGAATTCTCAATAATTTGTTGACCAGAAGGTGATGCCTCTGTCTCATCTTCATCATCAGCATACACGTTATAAACAGAACCACCACTGAAAATAAGAGAGTTTGTGTTCACCCTCTAAGCAAGTAATTTAATTGTTTTCAATGTAGAATATTCTCACAACTAGCAAGTCACATCCGTAGTTGATCTGTTGACAAAGCATTATGTAAAATTGTATACAAAGACACTTCAAATCCATTTATTTTAACACACAAGCATTCCTTATTAGATGTTCACATAAAGTGATGATGCTGAAATCAGAACATAGCCACGCTTCTGGGAAGTTGTTATACCATATACAGTTCGTTCACACTCACTATATATTTTCCCCACAGAGGGGATATCCAGTTCCACAAATGTCTCCTGAAGGTAGGGCCAAAGCTGTTAACAGTGTGACTCAGACAACAAGCTGATCAGTTTTCCAATTAACCAGACACTGGCATGGAAGGAAAGTCCAAATTTCTATCCATCCTGAGGGGTGTTCTCACCATAAATGGAAATGGAGGGGTCACCCATGTGGATGTGATATTCTATTTCTCCTTTTCAAAATAAAACAAACAAACAAACAAACAGTTCAGTTTAGGTTTCCAAAGAGTGTCCCATTTGGAAAAAAACAAAGAGATTAGAATTGCTAGACCCAAACAAAATTTATTTTAATTCAGTAATCACTCAAAATTTATAGCATTATATTGTCTTTTTCCATTCTATATTCTAACAGAATGCAAAAACCCAATGTTTTAAAGTCAGTATCTAACTTGTTTCTTATGAAGAATTAATCACTGACACATCCAAAATTTTAGAGCGAAAGAACAACTAGGAGCATCTAATTAATTACAAAAGTATGCATTTTCAACACTGTATATAGTGTGTTTTAAAGAAAGTTTTAATTCTTCCAGTAGGCTGTCAGCATCTATAAATTGTGACAATTGGGCAATTCCCCCGTGTTCATACAAGTGTCTTAGTATTAAATAAAGTTTCCACTCTCCAAAAGAGACCAAGAAAGATCTAAAGATCATATGAAAGTCAGTAAAAAAATAAATATTGGTAATTATAGTTGGCATCTTACCTGATTCTTGGAAATATTCTGCTGCCCTTAGTTAAGAGACAGTATTTTTGCATTGACTCTCTAAATCAATTTCCTAAAATGCAGCAAAATTCCAAAGGCAGCACAGGTGGCAGACAGATCTTTAAGAGCAAGACTGAAGCAAATTCAAAGTATGAGTCAGCAAAATAGTCCAGTCAGTTCTTACAAAAAGCTGAACAGCTCCATATGGGGACAGTAAGCATGCCTATTACATATCTCTCCTGGGAATGATTCAACATGAAAGAATAATTTCAGAATTTTAACTCTTCAAAGACCTAAGTCACCAATTCAAAACAATTCTTTGAACTCCCCCTCCTTCAAGGTAAGAATAGAAATAAAAGTGGCATGTGTTACATGCTTGGTTGTTTTTTTGTTTGCATTTTTTATGCAAAAAGAATTCCTATTCTTTTTCTTGCATTTTCTGACTAAATGTGAGCCAAAGAAACAAGAAGAAAAAGAAGGAGTAACAAAAGGGGTTTTTTCCTTTAATGTGATTGTAAAATGATACAAGTTGATGATACTTTTAGCCCATTTTTCAATGAGTAAATTTAAAATGTATTTTGTACATAGGTGTCAAAATTAGTAAGATCTTGCTTGTAAAATGCACGTGTCAACAATGATCAGTACCTTGCTAAAAGCACTTCTAACACCAGAGCCTGCCAGTGTTCTACCACAACTCCAAGAATTTTCTTTTAAATTCAGAGACAACAATCATTCTATGTATTTACACCTTATCATGTTTTAACCATTAACTTAACCACAGACAAAATAAAATTATCTGGAGAACTGTAAAACAAAACCCAAACCAATTATGCATTTCTAAACCATATTCACTAAATTCTGCTCCATATGTAAGTGATGTGAGGAAAGCTGATAAACAAGTGCCTCAAAATATTGTTACCAGTACACCCACACATATAAACACACTCAACTATCAGTGTGGAAAACACTGGTATTCAGATTCATAGCCTTTCTCTATAAAAATCAAATTAAAATGTCTTATTTGCTTCCATTCTCTCCTCCCTTTGTATTTTCCGTTTCCTACCAAGTCTGATCCAGCCATAATAAAAAAACCAAAAATGAACATTTCTTTCCCCTGCCCCCAAATTACAGTCTGCCTTAGTAGAAAAGCTAGTAAATTAACTTCCATAGAAAGAACAGAGGAAGAGAAACAGTTTCAGATGAATGTGTTTCAACTCAGGTGGCTTCCAACCTAATTGGTTCATTTGACCAGTGACAGCACATTTCTTAAGCAGAACTTATTAAGACTTTTATACATGCTGGTGCACTTAAAAGGCTTACTGAGATGCCTTGCAAGAGCCACAAGAGTGTAATTTATTCCTCTGGTTTGCTACATTTAGTCAATCTCAAGCAAATTATTATTTAATCTATACTTTAGGATGACCTAATTGAGAAGTACTAAGAATTTCATAGAATTGTTCATGCTAGTTCTAAATGGAAAAAAAAAAAAGCCATACACACAAGAATTTTAACACATAGGCAGATTATCAGGGATCCCATTGTACTGAAAAAATGAAGTACAGGCTCCTTCTGACAACTTCTTGCATCAACTTACACTAAGCATCCACAGCCCTAGCATTGGATTAGTTTGAATGTTCTTTGAAGAGGTAAAAGTGAAAACATTGGTAATAAGAAGATGATCAGTGAGAAAAGGAATTACATCTGTCTGCTCCTCCTTCCAGAAGTGTATCTAGGCCAATGCAACAGCAAGGTTCTCAGTTTTTACTGATGAAGGTGGTGGTTCTTCTTATTTTAAATTGAGACACAACACCGTATGTAGCTGTTTACTGAAAAAGAGTGCAGGGGCTGAAAGATAAGATCACAGATCTAAAATGTTTGTATCTTTCCTCTTCTTTCCCTCCAGTAATTGTATATAAAACACTTAAGTCTTTCTACTCTGTGTAACTATGTGGGCATTCAACCTTGATATTCAGCCTGTAGTTTTTAAGTACAGATCTCTTGTAAAAGTTTCTAAGAGTAATATCACTCTGAACCCACTGAGTCATACTGAATATAAACCCAGTACAAAGCTATTCTTTCACTTTGCAAACAGGAACAAGAATAGTTACTTAAAACAGTGCAAGCCTTAGCCTTGGAGAAAATGCAGCTAGTCCTCAGAATAGGAACTCTTTCTTATAGTTGTTCAAATATTAAGTTCTTTGATGGATAATAAAACCCTACCCAAAAGCTGCAGTGTAAACATAGAATCTAGTATTTTAAAATAGATATTACCAATTTTAGGTAATAAAGTAATCTGCTTACTGAAGATTAAATAAAAAGTATTAAATCATTAAAGTATATTAATAAAAGCATAATCATTTAATAATTACAATAAATAAAAAATTATCTGTTTGCTTTAGCTGTCTAGCTAAATGAGAACCAAAATACCAGCCACCTGAAGTGCATGTATGCTAACACATGCAATCTAGGAAATAAACACAAGAAACTGGAGCTCTGTGCCCAGTCAGCTAGTTATGATATCACAGGAATACCTGAAACATGGTGGGACAAACGACACAACTGACTGTGGTAGATGGCTACAGGCTGTTCATAAAGACAGGCAGGGGAGAAGAGGTGGAAGAGTCACACTCTATGTTAAGGAAAACCTTGAATGTATAGAAACCAACTATGGTAATTGTGGTAGCCCTACTGAATGCCTCTGGTTCAAAATCAGAGGGATTGTCTCCAAGGCTGACCTTACAGTAGGCATCTGTTACTGACCCCCCCCCAAACCAAGATGATGTGACAAATAAAGTGATACTCGGGTTGCTCAGGAAAGTTTTGGGTCAACAAAACCTGGTCCTTATTGGAGACTTTAACTACCCAGACATTGGCTGAAGAACAACACTGCAGATCACCTGTCATCGATCAAGTTCCTGGAATATGCAGAGGACTGCTTCCTCACACAAAAGTTGGATGTGCTGAACAGGAATGGAGCACAGCTGGACTTACTACCCACTAAACAAGAAAACCTGCTCTGTAATATCTCAGTGACAGACTTGGCTGCAGTGATCACAATGTCGTGGAGTTTGGGATACTGCTGAGTACAATGAAGGTTAAGGTTAATTCCAGGAAAAAAGGTTTTAGATTTTAGAAGAGCAAACTTCAGCTCAGACAGGGCTCAGTTGGAAGGGATCCTGTGGGAAGCTTCCATGGAGGGTAAAGGAGCTAGTGAGTGCTGGTACACAGCCTCCTCCTAGAGAAACTTACCTGTAATGGCCTTGACAAGTGGGTCTGGTGTGGTGGGTGGGGAACTGGCTGACAGACCATACCCAGAATGTGATAGTAAATATCTCCTCCTCCAGCTGGCAACAACATAAGAAAACAGTGCGCTGCAGCAGCAAAGAAAGCCACCAGAATGCTGGGATGCATCAACAAGGGCATCACCAGCAGAAATAAAGTCATCATTCCACTCTACTCAGCACTTCAGAGACCACACCTGGGGTACTGCATTCAGTTTTGGTCCCTGCTCTACAAAAAAAGATGCAGACAGGCTGGGGAGGGGTCCAGAGAAGGGCCACAAGGATGATCAGGGGACTGGAGGACCTGCCATATGAGGAGAGGCTGAGAAAACTGGATTCGTCCAGCCTTGAGAAAAGAAGGCTTAAAGGAGACCTTGTTACCACGTTCCAGTACTTAAAGGGTGACTGCCAAGAAGACGGAGACCCCCTTTTTACGAGGTGTCACATGGAAAAGACAACAGGTAATGGGCACAAACTGCGCCTGGGGAGATTCCAATTGGACACAAGAGGTAAATTTTTCACCATAAGGATAGTCAAACACTGGAATAGTTTCCCAAGGGAAGGGATAGATTCCCCCGCATTGGACAGCTTTAAGTCTCAATTTGACAGGGTGCCGAGCCATCTCATATAAACTACAGTATTACCTAGAAAGGTTGGACCAGATGATCCTTCAGCCTCTTCCAACCTGGCATTCTATGACAGTACAAAATAGTAGCCTAAGTGACATACTCGCTCTGCAGATGACAACACTACTTTGATTCTGTGACAGTCATTGAGACAAGTTTGGTACCTAAACAATTAGCTAATCTGAGGCCTAAATATGTCCAAAGGCTAGCTCTATTGGTAATTTTTTCAGTATATTTAAAATAATAATAAAAACAAAAGCCACAAACCAAAACTCCCTAGTTTCTCTCAAAGTTCAGACAAATCCTCTCACGATTTGCACCACCAATCTGTCTTCTTCCTGACTAATCATTTGGTCAAGTCACATTCATATGAAAAAGAAAGTTTTAGCTCGGAAGAGAGAAATTTTTCTAAAACTAAACAAATGCTTTAAGATGGAAGAGAAAGTACTTAAGTTTTTAGTATCTTTATTGCCAAATCTACTCTCCTATGAAATGTTCTTTTTTAGGAGGAGCTGGAATGTTTAGAATTGCTTCAAGAGCAAGAATTGTCTCAAACATGAAGTCATCTTTATCTCACTCTGCTGACATTCACAGTGACAAACAACTGTCTGCATGACCACAGACCAGAAAGTACTGCTGTATCATTAGGTCACTCAGTTATGGCATTTAAGTAGCCCTTACGGAACAAATTCTTGCAATGTTATACATATACATAACAGATACTCTTTTGACAATGTCAACAAATAAAGCTGAAAATTATACAGCATTTTCTTTTTGAAAAATAAAGATTAAAACCAACTTTACCTCAAAGACTCAGATAATGGTGTTAAAGTACCATCTCCTCGGTCTACCACACGGAAGAAATTCAGCTGATCTCCTTCTCGATATACTAAGAAGGTAACTTGCTTGTTGGACAGCCCTTTCTCCCAGATCTCCTCTCTACTGGGATCCATGTATTCAGCCATTTCCCGGATAGGGTCTTCCACAGGAACTACAAAAAGAAAAAAAATAAATACTATTACTATTATCATCATCGCCACTACCACCTTTGAAAGCTCAGCTCAGTTTGCAACGGGAATTCGCAACCTAGAAGATATGCTGAGTGTTTTATCAAGGGGATTTCTCCATTTTCATTCCTCAATTGATGATTCACACAACCAAGTTTATCATCAGACTGAACCAATGGCTGATTGTTACTAACCAGATTTTAAAAGCTATTCGTATAATGATATTATAGTATAATTTTGTCTGTAGGTGAGAATTGCTGATTTTAAGACTTGACGATTCTATACATACAAAGATACCTGATAACCTAAGGGTAAACAAAACCAAAAGGATGGTGGGACTTGGTATGCTAAGGGAAAAAAGATGGAAAAAATACCTCCTTTTAAAAACTATTTTTCCAATTAATTTGGAACTGAAGTCTGATAATCTTAAATGCTTAGCTAAGAGAAGCTGTTTACAGTTTTAAGATGTTGCATGAAAACCACTATTTTTAACTGAGTTAACACCTACCTCTTCTAGTGTTAACAGGTCCACCTCGCATAGCCAGAACTAACTTCAGAGTGCAGCCTTCTGAAATGCTGTAAAAACCAACAAATTTTTTTGTAGCATTCTCTATTGCCTATGCTAACAATAATTTTGAAATATCAGTGCAATTTTATTCTATACTTACTTATAATAATTTAAACAATAGTCATCTTTCAGTTCTGTATTATTCCAAATTAAGTGCTGTTGAGAGACAGGAATACCTGAACAAAAACAAAAAGAAAAGAGTAGTAAAATTGGAGCTTCATGCAAGGGCTTTGGAGGAGTCTTATTTTACTTTTTGAAAAGCGTGGGTGTAACGGAAGAGAGGCAAGAAAGACAAGAGGGGAATGAAGAAAGGAAGTAGAACAAGGACAGGCAGCTTTAGCTGACTTTAGTCATGATATGCTACCTCCCAAACAGGTATTAAGAAAAAATGTAAGGTTTTCAGCAGACTTGTGCTCACACTCAGAGTTCAATCTTTTGGCTCAACAAAAGTCTATAAAGTACTAAATTGCTTCAGGCTTATTGAATACTTGCTCTTTTCCAGTCATCAGATGAGGGAGTGTTTTTTCCTGTTATCTGTACCTCACAGCTTTTTATCTACTCACAGAAAAAAAAACCAAAATAGCCTAAAACTTTAACTACAGAACTGCTTGATAACTTAATCACAGACTGATATTCTGTACTACTCATAGTAAAGACAAGATTGCGTTAAGGTAACTGGTGGCAGCTCTGTTACAGTAATGACAACTGTATGTGTGTTTTTATCACTGCTTGGTTTGGAACCTGAAAGTTCACAAGTACAATATCGTACCACAGCAGTTAGTCAAACTTCATACTAGAAACACTTCTTTTGTTGTGGGTGTTCTTTTAGACCATCAAAACATTTTATTACTTATATCCAGTAATACTCATTTTCAACTCAAGTTCTGTGACAGATTTTAATTATTTTTTGTTAAAAGAAAGTAAGCACGCTGAGTATGTGTTCTTTATTAAAAATCTGTGTTTTGTACAACTATTAAGTTTGTTTCTTTTTGCCTGAATAGTCAGTCATTTGGATACAGAAGTAACAAAAGATAGTAAGTATGAGCAGGTAAAAACTGAGGTCCTCCCACATTTTTACTACAATGCTGCCACGTTCCATATTTTGGCTAGAGTACAAAATTGGACAGATATGAAAGGATGAGACATTTCAGATCACAAATAAACAAACAAAAAAGAGATAAGGCTAGTAGGAAGATGAAGAAATGTCTTTTTTGTCTTTAAAAAAAACCCCAAACAACAAACGCTTCCCTTCAGCAACCAAAAGGAGCACTATTGTTCAATTTATCTTGGGAAATTCAAGTAACTAAGATCTCACTGTGTATAAAATTAAAATCTATAGAGGCTACTAGCTATTTTTTATAAAAAGGTTCAAACACTGCTCCTCATACTAAAAAGCAAAAGCTGTATTTTCCAAAAGGTTACATTGAAGTAACATTATCTTATACTTCTATTAATTGCACGTTAAACATCGTTAACATCATTATTGCATGTTAACAGCATTAAACCTCAACCTTACGTTAAATGTAAACATAAGGGAAAACTTCTTTACTGTGAGCATAACAGAGCACTGGAACAGGCTGCCCAGAGAGGTTGTGGAGTCTCCATCTCTGGAGACATTCAAAGCCTGTCTGGAGCTGTTCCTGTGTGATCTACTCTACTTGATCCTGCTCTAGCAGGGCAGCTGGACTAGATGTTCTTCAGAAGCCCCTTCCAATCCCTACCATTCTGTGACATGTTCAGATACTTAAAAGGAGATGCAAGTAGCCATGCTACACAGTGAGACTTCCCAAAATACATCTGGCAAGAGGGGAACACAAAGACCAGAGTGTTCAGGTGGCTTCCAAAAACATCTCAGCTTCCCAAGGCTTGCATGACTGCTTAGCAAGCTGTGACAAAAGGTCAGTTAAGTAGCCCTTTCCTAGCTGGAAGGGGCAAAAAGCTACCAACACCCATCACCAGGAAGAAGAAAAAGGAGACTCTGGTGAAAGTCCAAGTAGATTCAATAGGCAAATAGGAGACATGCTAAGTGGACATCCCAGAACAGCAAAGGGAGTGCACTTCGGAGGAACTGTCATTGTCACTATTCAAGTTTTAGAGAAGAGGACAATTTCCTTTTCTCACCACAGTTCACATCTAAACATTCTCTTTAGTGACTGACCAACAACTTTACTTCACTTGGATGGCATTTAACGTGAAGCTTTTGTCCTCTGAAGTCCACAAGACATTTATTAAGGGAATATATTCATATAGTAGACTAACACAATTGTTACTACATTGCCAGCTATTTAATAGCTGGTTATTGTTTATATTTCCAGTCTGAAGCATAAGCAAAACAAGAACAAGCTGGCAACAACAGGGAGTCCACAGTGAAGTTATTTTCTGTGTTGTTTTGCAGTCTTCAGATTACAAACAGTCATTACTGTCTGCATTTGTTATGCTTTCAGCAGCCTCGAAGGAGCAATTTCCAATTACTTTGATAAACTGAGTATTTGTTAAAAAGGCTGGCTTGCAACTGGCAGTCCTGCAGTGAAACATGTTTTTGTTCATTTAACAATGACAATGTATTTTTGATGAAATGAACAGATGAAAAGACTATACTCTGCTGTAATAGGAAACAGTCAAGTCTTTATTACCAATTCCCTTTTATATTGCTTTCTAAGATTTCTGTGTTTATACACAGAGGAAATGGTATGTACTTTATAGGTTCAGGTGCAGGAAAATATGCATCAGCTGTCCCCTTTTCTGGATTACAGTAAGACTTTCTTGAGTACACTTGCACAAGAGATCAGCACGTAAAATCTGCAACAAGACATGCAAGATACCCCTCCACTAACCCCTCTCCCTAAGCAGCATGTGACTGTATCACTGCACTGCTCTAAATCAGTACTGAGAAAAAAGTAGGGCAATAAGGTAAATCTCAACAAACACTCCAGTAGAAGTGGGCTAGCTAGGTGATGCTATAGCAGGACTGAAGAGCCTGCAGACGCACTGACAACCTGACCTACTAAAATGGGGGATGGGGAGGGGTGAAAGGTAGGTACTCTATCTTGTTTCTGAATCAGCATATCAGATACACCCTTAAGCTTCACTCCTTTATTCTTACTTCTGGTATGCTAAGTAGGCTCACCAGAAAAACTGAAGTGGTCAAGCCTGACCCAGAAAAAAAACACCTCTGTAGATTTCAGAACAAACTTGATTTTATGTTGTGGGTAGAAGATTATTTATGTTTAATATTATATTTTATAACGTTTAAAAACACCACAAACATTTCCAAGTCTAAGTTCAAATAGCATATTTACCTTTCATCCAACACTGGAATTGCTCGAAAGTTTCTTTAACATTTACTTTTTGTTGCTGCTTACAGAAAGGCTGGGCCAACAGTCTTATTTTCCTTCACAAAATAGCTACACTAATGAAGAGGTACAAAGCTTCCCAACTTACAGCAGCAGGACCGTTTTCATAACTGCCAAAGCCTCCAGCTTTCATGTGCATGATATTAACATTAGTGTAAACGATGGTCAGTACTGCCGTTTATCCTAGAGACTGACAAAAAGACTGCAACAACAGCGAGTCACCAGTAACTGAATACAGGCCTACAAAATTTCCTGAGAAAGGTGACCTTACTTACACCTTCCAGATTCTGCTCTAACCATATGATCTGGGCACAGGCTTGCATCTGCAAGAATGTAATCCCAGTTCATACAATGCATAAACTCAAAAAAAGCTTCATGAACTTCTACTCTCTATCAGCACAGTAAACAGTCAAGTGACAAAGCAAACAGAAGACATAGAGGAAAAGTAGAAGACAGGAAAAAAAGCAAGATTGGTTCTGTTAAAAACTCTTCACACTTATGCAATCCACTTACTCTGGTCCTGAGACAAGCATGGGTATCTCCTCTAATGCAAACAGTAGTAAATATCATTATGACATAATCTGAAGTCATAGAATAAAGAAATAAAAAATCCAGAAGAAGTATGCTTGATATTCACCCAGGTCCTTTCACTTAAAGTGAAGCTGCTGTACATATGCAGCAAAATGGCAGCAAAAAGACCAAGGAAAAATAACAGCTCTCATGATGAACTGAGAATACACACACATAATTGTTGCATCTGTCATTCCTTGCTGAACACAAGCATCCCAAATTAAGCTGTAGTCTGCAAGCTAGTTTGTGTTTTTCTCCTTTACAATAAAACAAGAACACGTAAATTTTCATCTAAAAAGGTAGATGTTTCCACATACACAGATCATAAAATTCAGTTGCAGTTAATGAACAAACCATCACCGTTGTGGGTTTTTTTTATTTTAAAGCTAGCTACATAAATGAAGGCCTTAACACTCCATATGGTAGAATGCAAATTAATTCCCACAAGATTAAAAAAAAAATAATAATAAAAAAAAATAATACCAACACCAAATTCCAAACACCACCACCTCTCTAGAGACTCAATCCTATCTTGCTGAACAAACATCTTTACAGGTATTATCTATGGTTCTTTAACAGACGCAAGAATAAACCACTACTAGGAATACACTATCTGAATTTTCCTTCTATAAAATTCAATACACTACTTGGTGTTTCCAAAAGAAGAATACTAGAATTTGCCAAGCCCAGCAGCTACAAAGACTTGTGTAATGGAGGGCATAAGAAGAGATCATCTCAGTTAAAAACAACCAATCAACCACCCACCAATCAATCAACCACCACAGCAACACCCCAAAAAATCCCACCCCAGCTATTTACTCTTTCAATGAAATTCTGCTGTTTTAAAGTACCATTCATGTGTTTAAGCCTCAGTCTTTCATGTCACCCTGAAACTTCAGTATCACCCTGTCCATGTGCCTCGACACATGATCTTGCTTTCAAATACATAATAAACAAGTAAAACCAATGGAATAGGTAGCACTGCTGGCAACACAATGCTATGCTACCGGCTGTATGTATTCTAGCTTTTAAGCCTCCACCAGATGATGGAAGCTATTTCTTCTCCAGCATATCATTTTAAAAAGCTCATTCAATGAATTGAGAATAGCAGCAATTTACCCTAGGTGGCTCCAAAGTCAGTATTGTAACAAATATAATATTTTTTTATACCAAGTGCTTACTTCCAATGGAACATAATTGAGGATCTGGTTCAAACAGACATTGGATCTTTAACTTCAGTTTATAAGTAGACTTGCACTGAAATTTTAAATGCATTAGAATTCATCAATAAATTTTACCTGTATTTTTTACTGACTAAAACAAACTGGAAATAGAAAGCTGGGGAGCTGGAGCTCTTAGTAAGGTACCAATGTCTACTACAGCTGTCTAAACAAACCCTTTCCATACCAGATCATTAAACAGGCACCAAGAATGACAAACAGTACCAGAAGAATACTAAATTCCTAACATGCCATCCATGTTGTCCTTTCTTATTACAGTACAGTCTACAGTACCGATATTCCATTTGTTCACAAAGATCAGTTTGTCCTGATTTAGTTTTATTATTAGCCCCTTACAACTAGAGACACTGATGACATTTGAACTAATTTGTTAACTTCTGATATGATTCTAGATTTTGTTCTTGGAGATCTCAGAAAATTTTACTTTCCTTTTTGTATGCATACACGCCACCATCCTCAACACCCAAATGAGTCCACAAAAACAATATGCATACTAGGGACTTTACATATTCTCCCAGCAGTGTAGGAAGCCTTCTCCAACCAGAAGTACAGCTTAAATGAGAGAGGTTCACACTCCATGAAAGCTGATCAATCTGTTTTCACTCTGCCTCCCATAAATTATATTAATCAGGATATTATAGATATTTCAAATGGAGTATCAAGATATTTCAACTGACTTCTAACAATTCAGCGATAAGTAACAATGAACTTTTCCATGTTTTAATTATTAAAAAATAAATTTCATTAAGTCTATACAGTAGGTACCTAAGCCATTAAGTACCTTATCATCCTATGAACTACATGTGAAAAAAATTCGGAATAAGCAAAATTGTAACATTATTACTGAGCTGTTCTTCTGATAAGAAATTCTAATACTTTAGTAAGCTAGGCACACCCAGCCTACAATAATAAGCTCTAGGGATAATTCAGATTAAAAAATGTCTATTTGCTATCTCCTGTTTTGGACCACAAGAAATCAAAATTCCTCTTCCTCACTTGTCCCACTGGTCTCTTCATGCATCCTTTACAGCTCACTCCATCTATAATGTCCAGATAGCCCACCTTCTGTATTCTATTGCCTATGCTCCTCCTCCTAGTCAGCATTCCATCACGTATCTGTTTGCATCTCTCCTACACATACATTCAATCACAGAGAAGAAAAACCCTTTTCTTGTTTCACTTCTAGATTCCAGGAGCATCTCAACACATTCTCTGACTTGTAACTAATTACGGCCATGCCCACAGGAAACAAAAGCATATCCACAGAGCTCCACTAACATAAGTTACATTGATGTAAACTCTAGATATCTGCATGGTAGAGCTTCTACTAAGTAACCTTACCAGCAAAAAGTCACCCCTATTGTTACAATGCTTCTGTGTTTTAAGACTTGTGCCGGCTACAATTTTTTTCCATCCATTAGTACAGATTTCTGCAACAGGAGGAAAGTGTATCTTAGATTCAAGTCTGAAGCATCATACTACATCTTCCAGAGGGTCAGTTCCACACAGACAGAAGTATGAAAAACATGTACAGGTATATTGGGGAAAGAGAGGATCCCTTTTCTTAAAAATAGCAACTCCAATACAGTACTCTCAGCTTGTGCAGCTACTCAGTACTTTTACTCCTCCAGAGTGAGAAAGAAGATGCAATGCTGCAAAGCAGCTGAAGTATGTATACACACATATTTCAAATCACATTATTTAATGCAGGATCATTCCCACTGTAGAGGGAAAGGGGTGAGATAACTTATCTCCTTTGAGATTTTTCGCTTTGTATGACATGCCAAGTTCATCACTTTGAGACAAAGCATTGCTCAGCCAGACCTATACCAACAAAAGATCACTCACCTGAACAAAACTCAAATCAGTAACTTCAAGCCGTCTTTGGGGTTTGCCTGCACTGCAGTTGCTGTTGTGACTGCAGTATCATAAACAAACCATAAACTGACTAACATAAGAAACAACAGCCATAGCACCTAGCTTGAATTGTGCTCTGACAGTTGCAATAGAGACATACTACAAGACTCAAGTTTATAACCTTGCTAGTTAACAACTTACGTCAAAGAACCCTTTCAACACAGTCCTTTCATCACATATAGTATCAAAACAATTAAGGATTTACCACAGACTTTAAGATTTGTTTTAATAATCATATATAGAAAAAAAACAGAGAAAAAATATCATTCCCAGTGAAGCCTAAACCGTGAACTGACAGAAAAGGAAGAGAAAATAATCCATTTTCAATTAAACCTAAGCTATATACTGAGTGCCTAGCTGATATTTATTACGGAACAAGTAATTTAAGATAACTGGTTTGATTTTGGCAATCAGAATTTATAAAATACTTCCTCTAAAGTGACAACATTTACACTGAAATAAGAGAGAATAGTACCTTCCAGTCTTTGAATTTTAGCTTTCACAGAAATAACTGTTTCAAAGGGGGAAACTCGCAGTTCAAAGCATGTTCCTGTGAGCGTTTCAATGAAGAGCTCCATAGTTTCATAAAAAGGAAGCTTGTAGTGAAACGGTCCCATATTATCTTCATTGAAAAAAGGAGGCTCTTTCTTGTTGGCCATTACAAAGGGTTTACAACTTCTTTGTAAGAAGATCTGTCAGGAAACTACATTCCACTTCTAGCCAAGTCAGCTTTGAGGACAGGTGTGGTACATTGCTGTTCATGTTTGGAATTTTTCACCTATAAAGTAAACAAGCATAGTTCTAACAACATCTGAACGCAGCTGTTAAAGAGAGGTTAATTTTATTCTTGAACAATAAAATAGGTATTACAATGCAGTAAAACAGTATCTACATCGTGCAAGAGATAATCACAAACGATACGAGTAACGGTGTAGCTTCAGGATTCTAGTTTCAGTCAGCATTCCAGGTCCTACTCCCTATCTTTTTATTTCGTTTCCACGAGTAACGTGACAACCCGACCTGCGGTATTAATGCCCTAAGCCTCCTGACAAGGGCTGAGCCCTCAGCGGGGTCAGAGATGGAGAACAACTTCAGAAAGACACAAAAGCAGGGGCTCAGGGAAGGCAGAGAGGACGGCTGCTTTGCCCCCGGCCCAGCCCCGCGCTCCCGCCCGGCCGGCCCAGCCCCGCTCAGCGCTGCCCCCCGCACCGGGGCGGCAGGGCGGCCCCAGGCCAGCAGAGCGCCCGCAAACAAAGGAGCGAGAGCAGCTGCGCACGTCCCGCCGCCTCGCACGCCGGGCAGGACGCGAGCCCCGCCGCCCGTGCCAGCCGTGCCCGCAGCCCGCCCGCGGGGGCGCCTCCCTCCCTCCCTCCCTCCTTCCAGAGATGCGCCTCACGCCGCCGAGGCAGGGAAGGGGTTTAAGCGCTGCCCTTCTCCCCCCGCCCGGCCGGCGCTCCCGCCGCAGGGCCTCCGAGGGAGCAGCGCTCCCGAGGGCCCGGAAACTGCCGAGCCGCTCCGCGACGGGAGGGAGGGGGATCATCTCACCTGCCGCCGCCGCCGGGCCCGCTCGGGGGAAAACGAGGCTCCTCTCCCACCGTGCAGCCCCGCTCACCGCGCCCTGCAGGAGCCGGCCAGCCCCAGCGGGGCTCATGGAGCGGCAGCCGCCGCCGCAGAGCCGCCCAAGCCGGGAGCCGCCCGCGCCCCGGCAGCCCCCGCGCCCACCGGGCCTCTGTGACATCCCCGCCCGCCCCGCCGCCCGCCAATGGGGCGCCCGCGCTCCCGCCGCTCGCCCAATCAGCTCGCTCGGGGGGCGGGGCTCCCGGCGCCTGGGGGCGGGGCCTGCGGCGCCGCGCCCGCTTGTTGTGGTCGTTAGGACGTGCGCGGGAAAGGGCCCGGATGCAGCCCCCGCCGCTGACAACGGCGGCCACGTGACAGCCCCCCGGGAGGCCGCGGTGGCTCCTGGGACGTGTAGTTTAATGGCGGCAGGGCGGGTGGCGGCCCCGCGGCCTCTCAGCCGGGCCCCCCGCGGCTCCCCCAGCCTCTCAGCCGGGCCCCCCGCGGCTCCCCCAGCCCTGGCGCTGCAGGGGCGCTCTTGGTCTTTCCTAGGATCATAGGACCATTCAGGTTGACAAAGATCACCGAGTCCAACCGTCACCTCTACAAACTTCTCCCCTAAACCAGATTCACCAACCCGACATCCGAACGACCCTTCAACACCCCAGGGATGGTGACTCCATCACCTCCCTGGGCAGCCTATTCCAGTGTCTGACCACTCTTTCTGTGAAACTTTTATCCTCATGTCCAGTCTAAACCCACCCTGTTGCAGCTTGAAGCCATTCGCTCTTGTTCTGTTGCTAACGCCCTGTGAGAAGAGACCAGCACCAACCTCTCCACAATGACCTTTCAGGCAGTTGTAGAGACTGATGAGGTCTCCCCTCAGCCTCCTCTTTCTCAAACTAAACATTCCCAGCTCCTTCAAGTGTTCATAAGATTTATTCTCTAGGCCCTTCACCAGCTTCATTGCCCTCCTCTGTACTCACTCCAGTGAGTACATACTCCATATCTCTCTTGAATTGAGGTGCCCAAAACTGGACACAACACTCCAGGTGTGGCCTCACCAGTGCTGAGTACAGGGGGACAATCACCTCTCTGCTTCACTGGTCACACTATTTCTAATACAAGCCAGGATGCCATTGGCTTTCTTGGCCACCTGGGCACACTGCTGGCTCATATTCTGCCACTTGTCCATTAGAACCCCCAGGTCCTTTTCTGCCAGACACTTTCCAGCCACACTTCCCCAAGCCTGGAACGTTGCCTGGGGTTGTTGTGGCCCAAGAGCAGGACCCAGCACTTGCCCTTGTTGAAGCCCAGACCATTAACATCAGCCCAATGATGCAATCTATCCAAGTCTCTCTGGGAACCTCCCTATCCTCATGCAGATCAACACTCCTGCCTAGCTTGGTGTCATCTGCGAAGTTACCGATGATACACTCTGTGTCCTTATCAACACCAAAAAAGATGTTAAACAGAAACGGTCCCAACATGGAGCCCTGAGGAGCACCAGCCCCAGCTGGATTTGACTCCACTGACCACCACTCTTCGGGCCTGACCATCCAGCCAGTGTTTGATCCAACAGACCATGTGCTCATTCCAGGCCATGAGCAGCCAGTTTTTTTATGAGAGTTCTATGGGGAACAGCGCCAAATGCTTTTTGGAGGTCTAGATCGGCAATATCCACAGCCTTTCCCTCATCCAGTAATCATGTCATAGAAGGAGATCAGGTTCATCAGGCAGGACCTGCCTTTCATAAACCCATGCTGACTGGGCCTGATCCCCTGCTTGTCCTCTATATAGCTCCTAATGACACTCAAGATGATCTGCTCCATGACCTTCCCTGGTACCGAGGTCAGACTGACACGTCTTCCTCAGGGAAGACTTGCAAAAACATCATTTATACCTCAAACTCAAGCCTAGCGGGGCCCAGGGTTTGCTAACTCGTACCAGGGCAGTGCTGGGCCCAGTGAGAGCACGAGGGGTGACCCCAGCCTGCACAGGCCCCACCTCGGACACAGGCCAGAGCAGGGAGACAAGCACTGCTCTTGGACACCTTTACTCCTGCGCTCGACTCTGCTCAGGCTTCAACATAAGATGGCCAGACCAGGCTCCAGGAGCAGTTCTCACAGATGATCACTGCCTTCTGGCATAACACTAGAGGAAACAAGCTTAGCTTATTAGGAGGTGCTAATTACATTAACCGCTTTACTTTCCATTTAGGTTTTAAATTATGCAAGAGCTACCTTGCCTCTAGCCGTTAGGTTTCAGGTCCAGTTACACTTTCAGAACAAATACTGTAGGGTTTTTCCTGTGTATGTAGCAGGTATAGGAGCCCTTGCACAGAGAACACTGAGCAAGTCTACATTCCTGCCCTTCCCAGAAAAGCAGCCATGGTTGATCAAATTTGCAAAAAAAGACACAGCAGGCCAAGAGTAACTTTAAAAGGCCACCACACCAACCAAGCCCTCCCAAAAGTGAAGTGCCTTGACCAAGATTTGCAGTCTGTTACAGGGAGTTGACGATCATGCATCCTGTGCCACTTTAGAAAGACTGGGGGGAAGGAAAAGGTTTTGATCTACACTACCATGCAAGTGTCTGTCAAGAGCTTTTCTTGACTGAGCTCTCACATTAAAGTTTCACAAACACTTTAAGGCAGGACCTTTTTTTTTTTTCCTTTCTTTCTTTTGGCCCCTGGGGTTCTTGGCTTTTGAACAGCACTCTTTGCAATGCTAATACAAGTTATTAATGTGAAGGGCCAAGAAGAAAGGAGGATGCAGAAAAGAAATAGAAGAATTCACAATCTTATTCCTCTTTCCCCCAGTATGTGTTTTAAGCCCTTCAAAACACGGAAGAGTAAAGAAGCAGTGCAAATTGTGTATGAGGCATATGCAGCAGATGTAATGCCTATAAATAAAGTGCAAATGCTCTCACTGTAGACACCCATTTGCGAATAGCTCCCACATTCTTTCCCAAGCTGCTACTCCCAGCTTACCCCCCACTTAACATTAATCATTGCCAGGCCCACCTATGGCGCAATGCAATACATGATGTTTCTCCTTTATCCCTTCCAACCTTCCTTCTGCTTTACCCTCATTAGTGCTAGATGCTTTAGCTGTAGTATTTACTGTGTCTGATAAAGTAAATCCAAGTTGAGAAACAAGAGACTGAAGCACATGTCTCAGAACAAGGGCTTCAGTGAAAGAGGAAATTGCCTTCAAAGAAGTCCTCTGAGCACATGGTTTAAATTCACATAACAGTCTTAAGAGTAGAAGATAAAGTAGTTATAATAAAAACTGCATCTAGCTTTAAAGTCAGAATTGCAGGCAGTCACTGGTGAAATTAGATAAACGTTTGATCTTCCTGCATTTATGCATTTGCTGTGCTTGCATGCATGCAGGAGGGCAAGTGTCTAAAATTGGTCATCAAGTATGATTGACCATCAGATGCAGAAGGGCAATTTAGAAAATACAGGAAGCAAGAAGGTTTAGCCAAACGTATCAGACAGTTAAAGGGATTCCACAAAACAGCAACCTCCTGTAAACAGCCTACAGTGGTTACAGATAAGAAAGGAAAGCAGGCAAGTAAGACTTTGGGCACAAGGGAGTTTCTGAATTAAGGTATGCACATAGACTCATTAACCTACGAGTGACCAAGCATGTTCAATTCATATGGACTTCCTGGAAAGGATAATTTACAAAACTGGCAAATCCAGGCAGGTAAAAAAATCTCATTTAGTGGCTTACAACTTGAACAGAAGACAATGTTAAATTTTATTTCTGCTAAACTGTAACACTCATTCTGGCACAGAAGTTATAATAACCATTGTTGTTTTTATAGGCCACATCAGCTGCCAATATGAAATATCTCTACCTGGTGTCAAGTCCTGCGCTAAGATTTGTTAACTGCTTGATTACATAGAGAAGCTGTACCTGATAACAGAACGCAGCCTTACTCTAATGTTACCTTGATACATTGGCAGCTGACCCAGATCAGGCATGGTAGGGGTTTTGGTTGTTTTCAAGTCATGATGCTGACTTCCTTAGCAAGCAGTAAAGAAGAAAGTAAGACATACAAGCAGATCTGGTTTAACATACTCCATTTACTATTTCTCAATTATTTTCTCTATAGATCTCTTCAATAAAACAAACTATACTTTGTAATAGATTACTTCATTGCAGGTATTGCACAGGCTATACTCATCTGGGCACCATGGAAACAAGATAGCAGGTGGTTACTGTCTTTTTTTTAAAAATATATAATTTAGCAAAATTAGACCCAGCACAAGAGTATACTAACCATTTTAAATAGGTAATCTCATTTAAATATCCACAGCCCTTTCACTTCAGCTCTACTGGATTAGAGAATCCAGGGTATTAGTACTGGATAGGGCATAAGGAAGGCCTCCTCTCTGCAGCAAACCCCCCTTGGCTACTGGCCTCCAAAGGCATTCAGTGGGTCATCAAATGTGCTTAGTGGCTTGCTTTCAGATTTTGCTTCCGAGGCTGCTAGAGAAGATCTGCTTTTGGGAGTGGGTATCTTGGCTTGGCTGCTAGAGAAGATATCATCTAAAGGGAAAAAAAAAAAAAAGAAAAGATAGATTTTAATGTGAAGTGACTGCCAAACAGAAGTAACATTGTACATAAGTCTCCAGCACACAGCAGTGACTGCCAAGGACATTCTGTGATAAACAAATGCTTTCCTGCTGCTCGCAATTCTAGATGCATTTGTAAGGACATATGTGGGAGCTGTTAGCAGTTAAGTCAAATTAAGAATATTCTTCTCAGTAGAGCAGAATAATACTTGTATTTTAGAACAAGTTCAAGCTCTCATAAGCATTTGAGAAATACTAATAAATTAAACCTCCACAATAAATTTCATCATGCAAATGCCAGATAACATCCATCTTATGTAGAACACTATGTCTGAGGAACCTGAGAGATCCAAGAGCAGCAAGTTTGTTGCCAAAAAAATCACAAGAGGAAGAGAAGGTACTTCCTAGTGACTACTCTTGCGACATCCACTAGACATAGGAGAGTCTTTAATCTACAGCACAATAAGAACACAGCATAAATCACTTGAGAATGGAGCACAACTAAGACACAGAGGCAGACAGCTACAACTGCATTCTACCAAATACTCAGAAAGTTTGTCTACAGTCCTGAACTGACATCGTTACAAGACTGAGATACACAGATCACTAGTTATTCACAAGGCCAGACTAAGTAGCACATAACTGGTCTTGAATCCCTATTAAGAAAACACAAGTCTTATACAGAGGTTAATGGCCATTTACTTACTGGTCCAGAGTATAAAAACTAGTATTTCAGCCTTCAGCATGTATACTAATCTTGAGCAGAGACCAAGCACAGACTGGCCTATCACAATGCACTTGCCTTTCTCTTCTCCCTATTTCTTCCACTCCAACACATGCCTGTAACTGTGCTGATCATAGGGATTACACAGAAATAATCCAGGACAGCATTTCAGCACACAAGCAGTTTAGAAAGGCAGTAAAACTAAGTAATCCCCTACTGGCATCTCTCCAAAGCAAGAAACTATCACATGGATTAGCTTCACAGCAGAGGGGAAATATGGTCAATGCCATCAGCAGAGGTACCACTCGCATTTTATAACAAGGCTTAAGGAAGAGCAAAGTTTTGGTCATGGAAAACAGTATTTGTCAATGCATAAGAAAGTTCAGTCATCCCTTTGCAGACTCTTCCAGACAGGCAGAGATGACATCAAGATATTTGTGTCAGAAACAAAAAGGTCATTGAGGAGGCTAGGAGGATAAAGACCCGAGAACGAGTTTGCCTAATTCTGTCATCACGAGCCTAACACAAATGTAGTAAATAGTGACTAGAAGCTCTGGTGGGACAAAGAAGGAAAGCAGCTTACGGCTTCCACCCCCCACAAAATGGCATCCACTTACTGTTTTTTTTGCAGCAGAAAAAAATTCTCCTGAGATGATAATGTACAGCTCTGATAAAGCACTTACCATGTTCACTGAAGCCAACCCTTAACCTGAAGCATAGGCATGTGCCAGCTGTACCACTTTACTAGCCAACCAGGGCTTCCTCACCTTCAGACATCTGATGCTATAGGTATCAAGATCAGATGTGACATGAAGCAACAAGCTCTAGCACTGGAGTAGATGTCAAAAGGTGGAGTGTAAAGGGCAGGTTCTGTTGTGGCTCATTTTCCAAGATAATTTCAAGGGGCACTCTACAACTGTGTTGTGGGGGTTTTTTTGTTGGTTTTTTTTTGTGTGTGTTTTTTTTTTTTTAACATGAGGTCCAGATTTTTATGTTGAAATATTCAGAAGTGGTAGCTGTTTTAGAAGTTCTTTCATTTGCTATTGGCTACATGAAGAAATAAAAAGTAAATTATTAAAATAAGATAATTTAATAATCCAATACATATTTCAAATATTGTGCCTGCAAACGTTCAAGTCTTATTTTTCGTATCAATTGAGAAGGTTTTGAAATCTCAAGATGTTCATTCTCTGGCAAGTCTTCTAACACATCTACGGATTTCAGCCAGGTCATTCCATCAGGCTGGAATGCTTACCAGTAGTCCAAGCAAAACAGTGGTAAGTCAGATTCAATTTGAATAGGTTAGAATGAAAGAAAACTAGAAGGAATCACAGCTAAAGGGGAAGTAATTTTTTTCTTAGAGGAAAAGAAATACATGCAATCCCAAACAAGAGCTGTAAACATGAAGAGCCCGAGAACAAAAAGACACAGTCAGGGATCAAATTACTTGATGCCTCTGCTAATGGAGAACAAGAAAGGAGTATGATTTGCATTATTTCACATTACTATATGCAGCTTTTTTCAACAAATTATCCAGGGCAAACTTCTTCTCCCAGGTTCAATATTTGCATGCTTTTTTTCTGGGTATAAATGGATATAAACAAAATCTTATGAGCCCCGGGGTAGTCAACACAATAGTGGGGGTGGGGTGGGAGGAGATGCTAATTCCTTCATATTGGTGATTTATCTGAAAGTACGATACAAAGAGCTGTGCAAATTGAAACAGAGAATGTATCTCCTAGAGCCGTAACAACATGAGATTAGTCTCTTATTCCAGACAAGAAAGATGTTCTAATTCCCATAGGTATGAAAATCTCTACAGGAATTAAGCTAATCTTTTATTTAGAAGAACATTATACACTCTCCTAAACCATTTAAATGCCATGCTGACTTCTACAAATCTAGGCAGTTCTCATCCAAGGTTAAAATCCAGAGATGAACAGAGATTTCAGAGAAGTTGGAAAGTTAAAAGAAAGCAAAGGGTTCTAAAACATCTCCACTGAATGCAACTCAGGACAGTATTATGAGATTAGCAGCAAGACATTAGACACTTACCCATATCATCATCAAATATGGATTTTTGTTCCACTTTTTTCTTGGTCTTCTTGTCTTTTGGTTTTATGGTGAGATCCGCAAAAATATCAATATTATCGTCAAACAAGTTAGTCTCTGGCATTTTCTCTTTTGCTTTGTTCATTGGTTTAATTGCCTCAGTAGCAAATATATCATCCTTGGAACAAAGCATAGAGAGATCATCAATACACAGTACACTTCCAGAGAACAGTTATCTGTACACAGCAGCTGATATATTTACAAGACCAACAGCCTTGGGCTTCTCCAACCTGAGAAGTCCAAGTCCCTTCTCCTAAAGGAGGACTTGGCAGAAGTGCCTTAATGTGAGATTGTGCACAGCCCAAGTACAGCACAGAGGCATGTATCAGCTGCCAAGCCTGCCAACTTTTTTCCTTTTTTAAAAGAGTTATTTGAGCTGCTGTGCACTGAACATATAGTTGACAGGTAAGAACCAAATACTTAATTACACTAAAAAAGGTCATAATTACAGGTCTGTTTTCACAGCACATTCACTGACGTGCCTTCTAATCCACTCTTGCTAACAAGGGGGTGAATATCCAAAAAAGGGCTTTTCTTGCCCAGTAGCATGATTGAGTTCACTACCTATCCTGCACATCCCATCCTACTCAGCAGCCACCATTAAGCAGCCTGTGTCTAAGCAGAAGGTTCTGCACAAGTTCTGGGAATGATAGAGACCAAGATGGCAGGCTCAACCATTACCTCAAAGATATCTTGGGCAGTAGGGTCAACAGCTTGTCGGCTAGCAGATTTCAACTCCTTTTTTCCAGTTTTCTGGCCAGTGAAGAGAGAGTCTTCCTCTTCCTCCAAAAAAGGTATAGGGCTACTTTTTGTTGAAGATTTTTGCTGTACAGCCTGGAAAAGATCGTTGCTGTCCTGATCAGCCAGAGCAGACAGATCGGGCTTTTTCTCCCTGCCCTTGATGGGTTTGTTAGCCACACTGTCTGGCATTCCCTCCTTTAACTTCGATTGTGTGGCTGGTCTGGAAGTTGAGTTGCTTGCAAAAAGGTCTTCTGATTCAAACAGATCATCACCTTGATCTTTGGGTTCTGGTGGAAGAAGTGAGTTTGTTCCAACAGGTGAAACATTGCCACGAGCTGGAAGCAACAAGCCAGAGAGAAAGCCATTTTCCTTGGACTCTGCTTCAGCAGCAAGAGGCTCCTTTATGTTCACTGCTGATGATGTCTGTTTTGGTAGAGAGATTTGTGATTCTCTAGCACTGTCCACCTCCTCACTCCCTTCAGACTCTTGCACAGCTAGACGGCGGGCCATTCTGCTAGGAGGTCTTCGTTTTCCTGTAACCTTGATCCTGGTCTGCAAGAAAGTAGTAAAAGCAGAGCAGGGTTATACAGAAGGAAAAAAACAACACACTTCACAGGATTCCTTGTGCCTTCACAGCACTGCAGTTAACATTCATTGTACATTTCATACTGGCACACTGAAACTGAATTAACTAAAAGTTCTGCTCACAGCTATGGTTTAAGTAACTCAAACAGCTACATGGACATTTAAACAAATGCTCAGTTGAGGATCTTGAACAAGGAGTGCTGAACATAGACTGATTTATAGAGAGAAGCAGCAGGAACCACGTATCATCAGCTCAGCATCATCCATTTGCCCCATTTTTCAGAAATGAAAATGGACAAGTGGGTCATTCAAGCTTAGAGCATTTTGCAGCAAGGTTCAGAAAAATAACCCAAGACTTTTGGTTTGCTGCTCCCTGGTCATTCCACAGCAGGTAGAATTGGGATACAAAAGCAACAGCACTCCTGAGTGTCACAACACAGGCCAGCAAGCCACTGTAGCCCCTCAGCTTTAGGTAATGCTTCAGTCAGTCTGATGGCTTGCTAATCCAGGGGCTTCTGCAGTGCAGTTAGTCTGTCCAAATCATGACTAATTATGTTTCCCATTTAATTCCATTTTATGCATAGTCTGCTGCAGTTCATTCCTCTGCTTCTTTTAAAGGAGGGCCCCTGCAAGTCTCCATTATAGTTTCTACCATCACCCCACATGGACAGGAGTATTCACACATGTAGGAAACAGATCAGTACAACTTCCTCTTTCCTTTTGTTAGTTGTTGTGTTGGAGCAAAGGGACAATTTGGATGGATATGCTGTAACACAGCCTAAAGGAGTCATGTGCTTCTGTCAGAACCATTACAGAACTTCTGTCTTTAGAGTGTGGGGCTGTACTGATCAGAGCATGTCTGAAAACCAGGAAAATTAGGATGGAAGGGCATGCACCTGAAATAAACTGATCTCTGCACCATGCACTGTTCTTTGAAAGGACAGCCAGAATGCTGGGCAGGTTGCTTTATTCCAGTCTTTGGAAAAAAACAGTGCATTTGGCTACATATACTTATAACTTAAACCCAAACTTGAAGGGTCCAGGAAGCAATAACATGCCAAAATTCAAACATGCATTTTGAGGCACAAAAAACCCCATTCACTATATAGTTACTGAGGTGCTTCTTCTCAAATTACTTCTGTAAACAGACATGCATCATCACTATGCCAAAATGAACTTTCAAGGTTGACTGTGCACAACTACAGGAATGCTATTCTTTTGCAAGTCTATCTATTTAAGAGTACCATGGCAGAGGATTTTGTCTGTTGTGCAAGACATGTTGCTATTGGAAACAACTATGCCTACATGGTAATGCATTAGTCTGATGTACAAGCTTCAAACCCATTTGACACTAAGGGGTCATGTCAGCCATTGTGGTGACAGCTGCTGCATCTTCCCAAGTCATCTTTGCTGCTCATCTAGTAATGAACAGCTCCAGTGGCATTAAGGAAAGAAATAATCAAAGTTAAGATCATTAGTCACCTCATTCAAATCGCTGCCCTCAGGAAACCCATGAGAAAGATAAAACAATAAGCAACCTGTCCAAATCTTAACTACTTGGTTCAAGTTTTGTTGTTTTGGTTTCTTTTAAGAACCACTAAATCTTTAATTAGAATATGCATTTTGCAGTCTATAAAGTAAAAGGTAGGAATAAAACACCAGTGAGTCAGGAGGCAGAGATCAGCCATGTCAAAAGCTGTAACACTTTTTTGTTTGGGTTTTGAGTGTTGTTTTTTTTCTTTAAAAAACAAGGGGTTTGTTTGAAAAAGAATTGGGAGTGACAGTTCAGGACAACATGACATTTTTATTCACAGAGGAGGTAAAGGTCAACCTGCATCTGTGGTGTGTTTTTGATATCTTGCCACAGCAGCTTTCCATTAACATTTTTTTATAGTTAACCTAGAGAGATGCATTTTTTAACGATTTTCAGGTTGGCATCTCCTCAGACAAGATACTATGCTAAAACACCTTTAATCTATAGGGAAAACCACTGTACTTGGGGAATGTACACATATACCTTAAAAAGGCACAGGATTAGCTATATGGATAAGCACCTTATAAAGATAAGAATGTAGTCAGCTTGACTTTCTCTTCAGTGGTTCACAGAAGTGAGAAGGGATTAGATGTCCACACCTCCACTTAGATTCAGAAAGACTGCACTATTAGCAGAACTTCCATGCCAAAACACCAATCCTTGCACAAGGACAGACTGTGTTTTAAGTTCCCTTTCTATCTTTTTAAATACCAAGGTTACCTTATTGGCACTGTGCAAGGTATCCGCTTGCATAGGCTGATCAAAGCTAACACCTAGTTCTTCATTGTTTCTTGCAGCAGAGAAGGCTTCACTGTTCTGTACATCCTTGGGCTCATACAATGGAGTGTCCAGAACTGGTGAGGATGACTTTACATTGGAGACCTTAGGCATTGCACCAGGTAGTAAGGCTGCAGGGTTAATAACTAAGTTAGCCTACAAAATAGAGAAAACAAAAACTTACACACAAAAAGAGATTATATTAACACTGCTCAAGAGCAAGCACGACTCTAGAGAAGCAGCAAGAATTAGTGTATGTGGACATTCAAGTTCTACTTCTAAAAGTGCCTGGCCTTTCTTTCTCACACCTGTGCACATCTGTGTTTCCCACATCCTCTGTCTCACTAAGTCTGTGGAGTGCTCAATACTATTTTTCTGTGCAGGAGCTTCAGGAATAGCATGGCCACATTATGTCAGATGAAACACCTATGTAGCTCAGTATCCTGTCCCAGGATAACAACAGTTCTGACATTAAGAGCAATACTGTGAGATAGACAATTATTAGTCATTTCATGTCAGAAGAGGGACCTAACAAAAACTCCAAACCCCTAAGAGTCTCTGAGCATATCCCTAAGAGTCTCTGACCATAATTAAAATAGTGCTTAGAAGAATAGCAGGTCAAAGAGGATCCCACCCTCTCCCCCAAACAGAGAAAATAGTGTTGCTCAGAAATGGGAGGGGGAAATAATATTAAACATGCAATGCAGAAAAAGTAGTAGAAAATATGGAATCTGGAAAAAAAAAAAACAAAAACCAACAACATATAAACTGCCAAGAGTAAGGTAAGGAAGTAAAAAGATTTTGTTTCAGGGAAAGCCATCAGTCAGGCAAGGGAGATTTTTCTTTTTTTTTTTGAAAGTCAGTATGTCAGTAAAGTTAATTTACTTGTAGCTTTCCAATCCGAGATGAGGGCTCTTTGGTTTTAATGGAAACAGGACCTGTAGATTTCTGCACAAAATTACACTGTATTAAACAAGTGGACAATTTGTTATCAACCAGACCATAGTTTGCATTTTAATACATCTAGAGAAAGCTCACTCCTTACCAATTCATTCTGAAGACACCTTGTTATCTTCACATTCTACTGCTAGAGTTACAGTCATTCAATTTTCAGCTTCAGTTCTCCACAAGCAATAGCCCCATCTTCATTATCACATTTAATTCCACCATTCTTCTACACAAATTATACTGTGCCATACTAACAGAACAACTTCCACCTGCTCCAGGTCACACACAACAGACAAATCAAACTGCAACAGCCACCCTCCCTCCTTGCTTGCTTATTACCTCCCCTAAGACCCTCTGAAGCCCTGTTGCCAGATCATGATATAACTAAGTTTTCTCTTTGTGACTGGTTGCAATAGGGCCACAGCCTCCAATGAAGTCCACATGGAAGCCAGAAGGGCTACAAAATTGTACCTCAGAGCCTGCAAGGAAAACAGCTTTGGAGAACTGAGTGCCCTGCTATAGAAAGTGGGCCAACAGTGCCAGAAACAAGACTAGACCAAAAGAGCAAGAGAAGCTGTTTGGTCTTAAGACTTGGATCAATTTTAGGACTCAGGGATGAACCAAATCAGCTAAGGTGCTCTTTCCTGGGCTTGCTCTCCAAATGTTTGTAGCCTACCATGGTCTGTCATACTGATATTGTATGACCAGGCAGTCAGAGCTCCTTCAGTCACATTAAAGCAACTGAGGGTTTGTAAGCGTTAGGACACTGGTTTGGGAGTCTTGCTAGCATGACAGAGGAATCCTAGTGTTTGAGGAGATCATTCACCCAAATGTATGTGGCATTCAGCTGAACCTCAGACAAGCTGAGAACTTTTCTATACCAGGCTGTCAGTAACTACAAAAAAAGGATGACTGTGAGTCTACTTTTCAAGGAATACTTCACCATAAGGTAAGACAGGCTAATTACTACAGATTTGCTCTGTGTTCCTCCGCCCAGGGAGAAAAAACAACACTCTAATCTCCTACAGATGGAAATCCAAAAAGCAGATCTGGTGAGGCACAAGCCAGAATTCAGCTCCAGACTGACTCTCCCAGAGAGGCAAGATCTGCAAGTTCTGGTTCTGCAAGATTAAGGACAAGAGTAGGAGTCTTGTTTGCTCATCATAAAGTCTCCAAGGTGAGATCCTCAACAGCCACAGATTTGTGCTGCATGCCATGATCTACTTTCTCAGATAGCCTACCTTGACATAAAGATCACATTCACTCCAACAGACATTGACACTTCAGAGAAGAAAGAACAACAACCCATTTTCAATCCAACTGGAAGCAAGTAGTTCCTCACTGCCTTGTACTTTGCCCTTACAAGTGTGTGGGCAATGAATAAAACTATCAACATAATTTAGACTTCTTGCTGGTAACAGTGTACCTGTTTGGTGCAGACAAATTTGGCCATGTGTTGCTGCTTTGCAGCCAGTGAATCGAGCCATTTGTTTTGATCATTTAAAGCAACTTATTTAAAATAAAATGAAACTTGTTTTTCTTTACATGCTGTTTACGGCATGAGATTTAAGTACTTGCCTCTGTAGTTACTGCCTTCAGAGCTTCATCTTGTTTGGCACTTACAGCATTTTCTGAAAGGTTACTGCTCTCCAAGGAAGGGCCAGTAGTGGCCTCAAGTGTTTTCTTCACAGCTATTTTCTGAAACCATTAAGAACACAAGTCAACATGAATCAAGTAAAAAGCATGGTCTGCAGATCAAGAAAAAAAACAAAACAAGTAAAGCATTCAAAAATCTTGCTTCTATCTGAAAATAAAACTAGCCATATCTCTTGACTGTGCAACATATAGTAGTCATTGCCTTTTGGCTCTGCAATGACAAGGGCCTTCCACTCCCCCTTCCTTTAGTCTACTTCAACCTTTGCTGTCCATGCTAACCATAAATAACAAGTTTCTATAAACTTACAAGTACATACATATTTCCTCATGCACAGGACAGCAGGGAAAATAAAACCACAAATCTAGCTTAGAAATACTATTTTTATGTTTTCAAGCATACAGGCTCCATATATAGCTGCCAAACACTAATTACTTAAGGCCACCCCTTCCACGGTCCTCAGATAGTTTCCAGGAACTATTGCCAGTTTTCTAGCTTAACTCCCAGCTATAGACATGAAAATAGACTAAAGTAAAAGTTGGCTTCAATTTAATTAAGCTAAATACCTTTAGAGCAGCAGTTTAGAATGCATGTTAGGTCTCTGACCTCAGACCACCTGTTATGCAGTCTCATTCATTACTGCAGCTGCTCACTCTCTAATGCCACATTCATTACCTTAAATCAAACCAATCTGCAGAGACTTTAATTACATAAATCAGTCATGTATGAACTATAGGGAAGTAGTATTAGCAAGTAAAACAATTACACAATACAAATGCTGCTACTCTGATTTCTGCTCAGGTGTCTTCTCTTACACCTAAGCCAGTCCCAGTGGTACACAAGAAGAATCTAATCCTCTCGTCTCTGCTTTGGGAGACATAAGGCATCTCTTTGTTCCCTATGTCTTCAGTGTCACAATGGCCATTTCTACTCTCTCAAAATGCTCTGAAAAAAGTCACTTGGCTTCTCGTAGGAATACATATGGAAAAAAAATAACTCTTCCATGGACTTCTTTCCAACGTCTTTTATATGAGCCATTTACAGCAGAGGAACAGATACCGAAAGGCTTGTTTTAGTGGTACTGAAGAGATCATCTTCATCATCATCCCCAAAAAGTCCTCCTCCAGATGATGGCTTCAGGATACGGTTTGCAGACTGCAGAGACAAAGGATAAAGAAAAGATGTGTCACAGATCAAAAGCACATCTCCTTTGGCCCATGATGCCTGAACCGATACTAGAACTTGGTCCTTCCTGGAAACCAGTAACTTCTACACTGTGTTCAAAAAAGAAACACTGGTAGGCTGCACACTTCAAACACTGTTTTAAAATAGTGGGTTCAGAGGAGGATTTTGAACTTACCATCGACTTCTTTGGGCTGGCAAAGAGGTCAACATCTGGATCATTGTCTTTCTGAAGTTTATGACTGAAAAGGAGCTCTTCATCTTGAAAGACTCCAGTGCTTTTGGGCCGAGTACTTTTCTCAGAAGTCTGGAAGGAGAGGGGTAAGGTCCACAGAGTTAGAAACTCCACCCTTAAGGAGGTTATTTGCCTAGTGATCAGGCAGGTTAAAATTCACCTGAGGCTACACTGCAACCCTGGTAACACAAATTCAACTTTAACTGCCAGTTGTATATTTTACTTGGACCAAATCTGCAAAACTTAAAATGTAAATATTTGTCTTCATAGTTCAATTTGATGAGAAGACATTAACCAAAATGTATGTGTCTGCTGACTTGAGATCCAGCTGCTACTATTTACCTGTAAAGCCTCCTTAGAAAGAAAAAACAAAAACAAAGGTTTAAAGTATGTTATCATGAGTGTACAATAAGGTTTATATTTCAGTAAGACATTTATGCCTTGAATTTTTCAGCTGAGGGTGCAAGACAGAGAAGCGGTAAGAAGAGAACGTTTAATTATCTTCCTAAGGTACCTTTTCAAAGAATAAAATAAAACAATCCCCCAGAGTTAAATGCCTATAAAGCTATTATTATTTTTGCTAGATTCCCAGTTCTGTTAAAGCCAGCATCCCCCACAAAGACAGAACATATGGTCTGCTCTGGCAAGAACTTGTAGTTTCAAACTTGCTGGTGGGGGGAAGGTTGACGGCCAAATTTATCACCTTATCAGCCCTCCACTATCTGGCAAACCAAACATTATCAGCTGCTTGGACACCAAACCCAATGATTTCTACGATCATGGTCACTGTATGCATCCAGGTTTGACTTTCAAAAGGCAAAAGCCCCACTGAAGTGCAGGTAAAGGCCGGTATCTATGTTTCACCACCAAGTTACCTCTTCAGGACCTAGACAAATGAAAGGATGCCTCTTAAGAGCATGACTTAATGTCTGTTAGTGTAACGTCAGACTCAAATACAAGCAGCAGGAGCAGTTGTCATAATTCTCCTCTTTCCAGTCCAAGTTTCCAGGAGCCCCAAGGGGCTGCTTATTAAAGCTAATTTCCTGTACACCAGTTTTGGTCCATACACCCTGTCCTACGATTTTTATTACTGCTCCATTCTCAGTCTCTCTGTGCACCAGCTTTCATTTTTTATCAAAAAACAGATCACATTTTTAAAGCCCTAGAACTACTGTTTGTGCCCAGATACATGAAAACCTAATGCACATGTAGAAGTATCCACACATGAAACACGTATTAAACTGACATAGGCAAGGAAAATAGTAGCACCTTTCAGATTTGCCTATTAAAAAGATTAAGTTCTTTAATTACCTATTCTGACTTCTGCATTAATATACATTTCAGCACCTGAATCACTTAATACACTGTTATACACTGACAGTCAACTGCCTGGAAGAAAAGATTTGGAAGGATTTGTGTCTTCCCAAATTCATATGACAGATGTGGCTTTTTGCAACCATCTCACAATGTGCTCATCCAAAAAATAAAAACAAACACACATAAGATACATTCACAACAAAGCAGCTATGAACAGGGATTTTTCTCAAAGAGCCATAAATTTCATTCAGCTCCTGGGACTTCTGAATAAAGTGTGTATAGCCATTAGGGCTGACAACTTATTTTACATGGTTGCACTAAGATGACAAAACCTTGTGGTATACCATTGTATACAGTATGTACTTTTTAACATTACTTCAGGTTTACAGAAAAAACATTGGTACATCTGACACAAGTAGAAATATTGTCATTGATTCAAGAATATTGCTGCTGAAGCTTCAAAGTCTACCTCTTGATGGTATATGCTGTATCAGGAAAGCCAGACAGCAATAATATAGTAACTTTTAAAAAAGTTAACAAACATTCTTGAAAAACAGAATTAAACATGGAATTAAGATTTTTGCTGAAGCTCAGTCTGCAAGCATATATCCATCAAGCACATTGCAACATTAAAAGATTAATAAAGAAAATAAGAGGATAAGGAACAAGGCTTCAAATTCCACATCCCTCTACTTCCTAGTACCTCTGATCTTGAGGTCAGGGAATCAGTTAACTGGGGAATCAGTTTCGTACAGCAGACATCAAGTAGCTGCTCCACAACATCTGGACAGAACTTCTTTACAAAACATCTTTTCATACTAGCATTTAGCAAAATGCCTTTGAGTTAGTCAGATGGAAAAATTACAAAGGGATTCAGGATCCTGAGGAAGAGGAGGAATAATTTCTCACCCAAGAATCTGGAAGTTTAAAAAAAGAAAGATTAGCCGCCATGACATGAAGAGAGAACAAGATCTTGCCTGTAATACTAGAGGTAGAAATACTCCCTAATTCCTAGTGTTCAAGAACTTCCCTAGACTCACCACAACAATTTCTTTCTGTGCATTTCTGATGTCATCATCATCTTCCAGTCTCTCCTCTTCCTCCTCCTCAAACAAGCTTAACACTTTCTTAGCTTGGGTCTTGACATCTTTCTGCAGAGCTGGTGGTGATGTTGCAAGACGATCTGAACTGCTGGCTGGCTCTGAGGATTTTGCTGCAAAAGGCTCCAACAGAAAAAAAAAAATGTATTAATACATCTGCTTGCTATTTAGTTCAGGTTTGGAAAAAACAAAAACAAAACCCCACTAAGATTTCTATTTCTTGGTTCAGTTGCCAGCAATGGTCAGAGTTCTGCAACCCACTACATCCAACCCATTTTTCCTAAGTAGACAAAATAGCAACACACAAGTTTACACCTGTAACCTGCACTGCAGTGCTGTTGATAAGTGGCATCCTGCATAAGGTTTCCTCTTCATCCTTATGTCAGGTGGCATCTGGTGCCACAAGGCTACATTAAGCAGCTTCACCATTATCTCCAAGGTACCTAGTTCTCTTGGGATTCTTTGGAGTGGGCAGCACTACCCAAACCTTGAATGCGCTCAGGAAAGTGCAAAACATGATAACTCATCTGGAAATTCATCAGCTCATAATTCCCCAACAATTACTCAGGAAGACCATGCCCAAGATTAAGTTCTGCTGAAACTTCTTTAATAATACACTCAATAATAGTGTTTTGTAACAGTATTAACCCAGGAAAAATTCACAATCCTGAAAGCTACAGCTACCAACACCATTTATAACTTTGCCAGTATGTTGAAACAAAATTACTGAGCTTGAAGCAAAGCTTACATGTCAGCATACACTACATTTTTAAAGGAAGTCTGTTCATGTGAATAAAGATTACCCAACCCACTCTGGAGGAAAAATTAAACAGATTCCACCCCTCCAACAAAAAGCCTCAAACAATTATCTTATGTACACCAGTTTGGAAAGAGCTTTTAAATGACATTTAATCAATTTGTTGTTTGGCTGACAAGCTATTCTGCTAAATGTAGACAAAGTTACTCTTTCCTTGGTAAGAGAAGAGCCAATCCAGATAAGTAATTCTGTCCTGGAGACGCCCTGTTGGATTGTTGAGGTTTTTTTGTTTTTCAGGGTTGTTGGGTTTTTTGCTTATTTTTAAACTGAACCTCTATCAAATTTCAGATTAGTGTAAGAAAATCTCACTTTTTCGTTTGTGTGCTGTCCAGCAAGATCTGTTCCTCTAGACACAGGAACTGCTTCAGGCTCTTCTGAACACCACAGTGTATCTTCTACCTGGTTAGACTTTGCTGCTTTATCAGGCATACCTTCCTTTTCCACCTGTTCTTCTTTATTAAAGAAAGGTGGTGCTTGTGCTGGTTCTACTTTCTGCTGAAAATTTAAGAGAATGCTGGTGACACAAAATTGTATGCAAGCAGCATACATTACTGAGAGATATCAGAGTCTCACTTTGCCTTCTGAAGGGGTCTAGGACACTGGCAACATGCTTTATTTCTGCTTTCCTCCCATGAGACATGGTTTGTGACACTCAATTTCTAGTATTATAGACTCTTGAGTCTGGTTGAAGAGTGCCAAGAAGCAGCTGTAAGCTTAGAACAGATGCCCTGGGAATCTTGTCTGGTTGGTGCACCATTTCATGTGACTGCCAGCAGCTAGACTGTGGCTTGCTTGTTTCTCCTGCTCTCAAGCCTGTTGTCTCTATGGGCCATGACAACCGTTTTCTGGTAAGCAGAAAGGCAAGGAGGGGAGATGGCACACACACATGTACAGGAATTCCCTCTGCAGATAATGTGCATTAAGCTTTTGCAACTCCTACTCTCAATTTCAAAGCACAATCACTATGGGCTAAGCTCATAAGATAGAAGATAGCATAAGCACCCTTAACAGAGGGCCAGTAAGAAAGAAGCATGTAGACACATTTGAACCAGCTTGGGTTAAGTTGAAAGAAAGGGTGAACCTCTAGCTTCACAGTCAGCAGTAAGCTGCCTGATGCTTTTAACAATATTTTATGGTTGAGAGCTCTCAAAACACCCTCAGGAAGGACTTTTACCATAAGCCAAACAAATTTTAGAGTTAGTGGTCAAGAAAATTTTGAAATCTCTATTAAGCTGATGGTAGTAAGAAGTTTTATATGTAAGAGTTCAATCTGCCCTGTTCCCAGTCCCAGTTTGCTAGAACTACCATTGTGTAAAACAAGTTAGACATACATTCAGTACCTAACAAGGATGATGGGACTATAAAAAGACTGTTTTATGTTAGTTGTAAAAGAAAAAGGACTTACCACTGCAGCCTTAGCAGCAGAAGGAAGTGGTGTTGATTGGGAGTTGAAGAGAGATTCTTCATTAATAGCATCATCTTCAAACAACAACGATACCTTCTGTGGCTTTCTTTGGCTACAGTGAGAGGAGAAAGTGGAAAATTTAGTGCCAAAGTTTCACTTATCTGTTTAAAAGTATTACTTAGGACCATCATTTGCAGGAAGTGGTCCCAGATACAGGATTCAGCTTCCTCAGTGTCTCAGAAATTCTGCCATCCCCCCTTTTTTGTCTGCAAAGCTTTCTGCAGAAATCAAAATAAAAAGAGGATTTTATATTGCAGGTATGGAAATGGAGAGCCCAGTTGAAGTGGCAAGAATGATTCACCATGACAAATATAAATAAGGTAAAAGAGCCCAGTCCTGCCCATTCCCACTCTACTTTGTCCTCAGCAGCAGTAGCAAGAGACAAGGTTTGCACTATGTCTGGGTCCATCCAGTTTAGAGCGTGCTAGTGGGCTGTTCTGAAAAAATGCTCCCCTCCCAACCCCCTTGTGGGACTGTCACCTCTCTTTAGTGATTTTAAATAAATCTTCCTCATCCTCTTCCTCAAAGAGGCTCGTCTTCTTCAGAGCTTCAGCCTGACGGACAGTGCCAGCTGATTTTGCAGGGTCCTCTTTTCGGTCATCTTCAGAAGGGTGTTTAGCTGGCTTGGAGACATTCCAGTGTTCCTTAAAAATAAGGAATACTTAAGTTTTCTTTTGTCTTGGTCAAAACCACTTTCCCATCTTCTCTATGAGCAGAAACACTTCAGGATCTTGGCAGTCCTTCCATCTCTCTACTAGATTATTTTCCTGCCTTTGTGCTAGCCACTGTAATCTGATGTTGCCCAGGCTCTGCAAAGGGCCTGGACACCTTCTGGCATACAGCACTTGCTCAATGAAACAGGATAAACACATTTTACTATTGTAGTTGCTCTTGACATCTGAGGTCAGTGTAAACTGCAGTCATGGAAGTAAGGTCACCCAGTAGAACCAGATTTGAGCCACTTAAATTAATAGCAAGTTTGATGTGTTGGGGGGGGGAAAAAACAAAACAAGAAAAACAAACACCCACACCCCAGACACCTCATTACTAGAGTGCATGATGCTGCACTTCTTTTTTTTCCTCAACTTTGAACCACAGTACTTTTTTTTTTCTTCCACTCTGGAAATAGCATTAATCAAGCCTACAAAATGAACAACTCAAAAATCTACATTAGAAGGAAACATTTCTGGGGCAGGAGAGTTTCCTGGCTTGCATGTCTCATTCAGAGCATTTCCAGTGGCTTTCCCTGTTTCTCACCTCTGTTCATCCCCTTTATGAAAGTGACTACAGGCATGTTGAAGTACAAACTGGGTTTATTCTACATTAAGATAAAAATGCATCTGAAAATATTACTAGTATCCACTAAACAAGCAATTACAGAATAAGTAATAAAAATCAAGTCTACACAAAAGAGTAATTTTGGAGAGTGGGAAGGCTAAGAAAAGTCTGGATCCTATTTATGTCAGTTAGTTCAGAGACTTTCCAAACAAATTTTTAATTTACTTAGTGTCTCTGGCTTTCATTTAAGATGAATTACAACATCTACACCATTCCTGGGAGAGGGATGCTCTCTTAGAAGCCTAGGTATTTTGTGTTTAATTTTTCCCATTCATAGATTTTTAAAAAACCCACAATCAGCAACAAACAAAAGTAACCCACCAAAACCCAATAAAAAAAAAACATGAAATACCACCACACACAAAATACCCCAACCCAAAAAACTCCTCTCCACACATATATACCTAGAACTGCTAAACTTTCCTGACAGAAATTTAAGCAGTAAGAGCAAACTTATTTTTCCCCTTTTAGTATTTTTAAGTCAGCCTCCATTTGCTATCGATCTTTGTATAAATTACATTGAAAACACTTGATTTTCACTTTTACATGACTTCTGTTACCTAGATCCTGAGATAATTTGTGCCAATAAGACAGAGCCTATGATTATTTGTGCCAAGAATAATTCCTCAGCTGCAAACAAGTCACAGGATTGGGGCAGGCATAGCACGTGGATACAGCAGAGTTTGACTGTGGTTCTCATCTTAACAGTTTTATGCTCTGCCCATCATAAAGCCCAGTAACCCCTTTCAACCAAATCTTACTCTTCAGTACCTCCTCATCACTGCTGAACAATAAGCTGGAGGCATTCTTGATTGGCTCTGACTGTTTTGCTTTCTCTTCCAGGGGTTTTTCCTGTTGCTTCTTTGCAGGTATCACACCAAAGAGGTCCTTAAAATATTAAACAATATATATATAAAAACAATCAAAAGTCAATGCCACAATGAAAAGCTTACTGAGAAATCATCAGCATACATGAGACTGTTGCCAGCCACTTTTGAGTAGGACAGAAAAAAGGTGTTTTGTGAATCCTTTTTGAAGACAATTTCAAGTGTGATACAGTAGTCTGGTACAGGGAATACTACACGCAACAGCATTTAATAGACCAGAAACTTCTAAGCACACAGGTTGGTTTTGACTCACAGATTCTCCAGCACAAGGCTTGACCAGCAGTCAAAAATCATCACATAGCAATTCTGTTGCACAATAGCTAATGCATGGGGCACTACATAATGAAATAAGAGAATGAATCCTATTCTGAGAGGACAGGTAATAAGCAAGCTGAACCACTACCACTGGGCAAGAAGCAAGACTTTTCACCTTAAGACACTAATGCAGATAATTATATAGGCACCAGAATATACAAAAGCATATGTTGACTTCACCACCTAACACTTCTCCACTCAACTTGAACTTCAGCTCCATAACACAACCTTCAGGGCAGGTACCAGTTACCATTTTACAAAATTGTTCACTATCCTGACAGTTGCTTCTGAAAAACCCCTATTCAGAAAGGTGAGTTGGAAGCAGGCCTCTCTTGAAGAGGAAACCCTTGAGTTTGTGGAAGTCTCTCATCTTACGGCCCTAAGTAGGCCTCCTCTTTATCTGAGGTTAAGACTATAGCAGCATGAAGGCTGCAGGCCCAGATTGCAAGCTCTTTGGAGGGTGAGAGGGAGGGAGAAGAGGATGAAAAAGATAAAAAAATCAATTCAATATTAAGTTTCTTCCACATACTGTTCTCTGATCTCAGTTTCTACACAAGCAGCCACAATTCTTACATACTGCAAAGTGCAAAAAAAAGACCTGATCAACAAGAGAAGGAAGAAATCATCCACGTGACTAGGTATCACAGGCCAGATTAAAAACAGCTTCTTGAAGCTCATATCCGTTCTATTGCTCAGTGTTCTCTAGTCCTATCAATCAGAGAGACAACGTCCTTCATGTTTAGGTCCAAAGATGACATGCACTGACTGCAAAATACTGAAAAGACACCAAGAGCTTGTAAGAGTTCCTGTCACCATTCTCCTCCATAATGCTGTCCACATGCTCAGAACTGCTAGATGACGCAAGATTGACTTAGTGTTCTAATTCACTGCTCCATTTACAAGCTTAGTGTGGTAAAATTCTGAATATTTCCTGCTGCATTTGCAACAGGCTGTGCAGGAGGGTTCACCTATACAGGCAGTACTTACCTCTTCATCATCATCAAACAAAGAGAGTGGAGCTTTCACCATGGACTTGCTGGTGGGAAGACATGTAGCTTTGGACTTTACAGTTTTACTCGATGGAAACAAGTCCTGTGCAAACCAAAGAAACATCACTATGCAAAGCAATGCTACACATTGAAGAACTCTAAATGGAACACTGATGTTTTTCCTTTTCTCAACAGTGTTTAGTGTGCCTGTGAAGCGGGGAAAGACTGTCTTACTCAGATGTACTAATCACCTGCAACTCCACAGGGCCCTCAGTTTTGCAGATTAACTGCTACCTGAAAGCAGAGGACACAAGATTAAACATGCAGGTCTTTCATGATTCCTGCTCTTGATCTTTCTCCTCTTCAGGCTTTCAATCTACACCCAAATGTACCACATAAGTTGAACTCTCTGAAGACAGGGAAAATGTTCCCAGAGATTTCACTCTTGGAACAAGAAGGAACTTTTAGGATGGCTGGAAGTAGATGCATGGATGTCAGAGTTCCCAGTCCTACAGATAAATCAGGAGTCCCAGATACAAGTGTACTGAAGTCATGGTGACTCAGATCCCAAGGATTTCTGTAGGGATTCTGTAGGATTAGAGATACTCACTTCAGAATCCTCTTCATCAGAGAAGAGGCCCCTCTCTTTTCTTGGAGGCATTTCAGGTAAAGGCTTGAAGTCCTCACTTGAAGATGGTTGACTCTTTAAAACAAATAAAGAAACTGCATCAACACCCATTTAGATTCAGAAAGGGCAGACAAGTCATCGGACCCTTATGAAGAGGCATGCTGCTGGTAGCATTCTAGCAGTTCAAGGGACAGAACACACTTGTCACCCATGGGCTGAAGTCCAAAACTCATGTGCTCAGCAAGTTCCTTGCATGCAGCCAGAGCTATGCATGAGTGCCTTGCAGGTCTTAACACAGGTCTCCCCTCCCACCACCATTCTTCTCAGCAGAAAAATCTATGTAGTAACTCATGCCAGGCCTCCTCATAATTTAAATGAAAATTTTTATTTTAAGAAGCTGTGTTTCCTAAAGGAAGAGGACAGTTTTTGTCAGCCACCATTTCCTGCATTAACATAGCACAGCTCCAGCCTGCCACCAGCTATATTGTCATTAAACTCAGAATGATTCCAGACCCAAGCACTACTGTCAGCAATCCTGTAGTATAAAAAAACCCTCACTTCCTGAAAGAGCAAGAAGGGTGCTGCTGAATCAGTTCTCATCCCCTCTTCCAGGAAAGACAAGTGTTACGAGATCCATGACACTGGATGATCTTGACCACAGACACTCTTCCAATCACTGCCCACACACACACAAAAATCAACCAAATAAAAAAAAACAACTCTCAAATAAACCCAAAGTTACAGAGCCAGAGGCATTTACAGACCCTTGAAGCACTTGGGTCATGCAAGACCCTATAAACCCAGTTCTGTTTCACAAATATAACACTTTTGTAGTGGCACACATGAAAAGACTACTTCAGCAGCAGTCTTAACTTTTTCCTAAAACCTTGCCCATATGATCCATTTATGTATTATTACCTTTTTTCCCACTACTGGTTCCCTCCAGCTTTCCATTTCTTTAGTTGTGCCAGCAACCACAGGAGGAATAGAAGGTTTTTTCTTGAACAAATCACCTTCATCATCATCATCATCATCATCAAATAGGTCAGCTGAGGACTTGACTGCATTAAGAGATAAACCAAACAGTGAATGTTGAGAACAGAACAGCCACTACTGAAAAAGAGAACATACCAAAGTCTCAAAAGACACCATGCTCCCTTTTTAAAAATTACCTGCATCAGAAGTCTTTAAAAGAAAAAGCTACAGAAGCTCTCAAAGTGAAACACCACTTGCCCGAGCACACTGGTGACAGACAGTGCAGTCAACAAGTGCTGGGACAGAGTCAGTTGGCACCTCTAAAGGCAGTGTTCTGTATTGCCTTGGCACATCTAAATGCCAATAGAGCCTGCCAATAGGGAATGTTGGGCAGAGGGATTCAAGGCTGTGTGAATAAAGTCTGTACCATTTCCCTGATCCAAGCCTAGATATTGCCCTAACAGTAAAAGCAGCATGCTAAGAGAGGAAAGTCAGTGAAAAGCCTATACAAATAAACCATTCCCACATCACTGTGAGGAAAAGAAATGAAAATAACTACAAAAAAAAACCCACCAAACCCAGCAGTTTGAATTTTTGTGACCTTCAATGTTTAATATAGAGGTACCTGATTCTGAAGGCTTTTTAGTTGCTCTCACAAAGAACTCATCATCATCATCATCAAACAGAACAACTTTCCCAGGCTGTTTAGTTTTCTCTGTGCTTTCTGGTGCAGATTTCTTTTTTTCCACAATTACCGTAGAACTAAATACATCACTTCCTCCTACAGGTCAAATGGGAAAAAAAAAAAGCCCAAAAAACACAGATATCATTGCCAGAGTTACCAATAAGCTCAACTTGTGCCATTTTAAGTGAAGCCAGACAGAGCTTCTGTCACAGCAACTTTTAATGCACTCCTGCAACAACGCCACATCAAAGCATTAGCCAGAAACTTCCTGATAAAGCCAAGTAACAGACAGATGGCCCGACACTCTCACTGCAATCACTTCTTTCTCAAACCTGCTTATCTCTCCTAGGAACAGGAGCCAGGTTCCATGTTAAAGCTAGAAGACTCAGCAGGTTTGGTTTTTTTTGGTAAAAACCGGCAGATTGGTTCTAAGCCTGTCTTTTTGCTTTTTATATATAGATGCTTGGAAACAGTGGGGGCGTGGGGGGGAGGAATAAACTTTTATTGACAATTTGGCAGAAAGTAGAACAACTGTGAGTTGGTTAAAAGTCAGCAGACTGCATTAATTTTGACTAGCACAGCATCAGTTTATTATAAAAACAGTGTATCACCAAAATAGAAGTGCCACAGGATTGACAGGAATACAGCCACAAAGTTTGATAGGTTATAAAACATCCCCAGGTTCCTACACAAACTGTTCACTGGAAATGTGTTCATCAAGTGCTTCTGAATAGGAAAGAAGCCTCAATCTTGTTTTTTTCTCTAGTGACTTTAGCCTGTCTACAAGTTACTGAGAGGGAGCAACTGAAGACTTTGAATAAATGCTTCATATTAATCCCTAATGAACTAGAACAGGACACTGTTAGAATGATGGGAAATTCACTGCTTTTACAACAGTACTTCCAAGAAAGTTGAAGGATAAAGAAAACCTCAATATGCCATTTAAAACTTTGATACCAACTCTTCTAATTATGTAAAATGACCATTGTTGATGTATATCTTTGATACTGGAGTAAATAGGCTGTTTGTACACATCCTACTCTAAAAATCATACTGACTGAGGGCTCAGTTAACTGAAGCCACAGTCTTAAAATAGGCCTTTCTTAAAAAAGGGCAGAACTTGAAATTAAGGTAACTTAATCAGATGAAGACCCTACACAGAGACAGAAACAAAAGTCAGTTGATTCAAAGAGGCTGGTGACATATGTTTCTTTTCATTGCCCAGCTTGAAGTCTAAAATGGAACAGGGTTCTTAGTATAATTCCCTTTTTTTCCTAGCTCTGAGTTACAGATCTGGTCCTTCCCCAAGTATGCAGATCCTCCTTATCAAAACCAGAGAAACAAGATTGGTCTTACTTACCTCTGCTACAAAAATACAGGAACTTGATGTTTAAACTGTTCTACTAACCTGAAGGAATATGATCAAATCTGCAAAATCAAAACGCACTTCCTTCTAAGAGTATATTGGGAAGATGTGACTTCATGCACTGCAGCCTTAAACTGTATAATACCAGATAAAGTAAGACACATCCTTAAAAGTGCACAGCACAACACTGGAAGCTGACAGCTGCTAGTATCTGCCATCAAAAAAATCTACCTTCAGAGAGCCTACAGAATCTTGATTATCCATAAAGCGTGCTGCAGTTTAGGCTTAGCATGGTAGAAGCACCTGTATTTATCATTAAGCACATGATCAAGCAATGCAGTGCTGCTGAATGTGGATAGTTCTCTTTAAAACCTCCCCAATGGGTTTTAAAGAAAATGAGCATTTTCTGCATGAAGCAATTTGCTACTGAATGAATCATACCTGGGAACAGAGATACTGCACCTGCAGGAACTTTCTTTAAGGACTTTGTAGAGGACACTGAAATCATAGGAAGTACAATACAAATGGATGCACTAGTTTTAAGCTGTCAAAGCTTTCAGAGCACTACCATAGAAACAGGAATGTGAAAGGTCTTCTGAGCTCCCTTTTTCTTTTTTCTTAACAGCTCATAACTCTTTAGACGTTCTCCTTGAACTTCTGGTTTTATGTTTTGCAGACATATATATCTAGCTATTTTTGCTCCACTAAAACTGCACAGAACAGTTCTACTAAAATGAAGCTTATAAACATGACATTTACACACAGTGTGATTTATAAGAATTCACATTCACACACTCAAAACCACTTCTATTACCATGCTCTCAAAACAAAATGACTTAGTCTCTCAACCCATATATGAAAATTCATCAAATACAATGTTTTAGTAAAAGTTGTTACAGTACAGAACGTGTGCTCAGACCCCTTAAGAGTCTGGATATGCAGCTAACTGGGAAACTCATGTGCATTAAACTGCAAGAAGAAATCTGCACTCCACTCAAACCCTCAAGTGGGTCCTGCAAAGTACTCTTCTGCAGCAGGAACCAAGCGCATGCAGAGAGCTTTGCCAACATCAGTAAGGACATCCATTCAGCTCCAGGAAAGTGGGTGTGTATAAGAGATCATAGCGAACAAACACATTTAAAATTCCAGGAAAACACAGCTGCTGTCTATTAAGAATGGGAAGGAGAAAAGACTTGCCAATGATTTTGACTCCAGACTTTCTACTTTGGAAGCAAAACAGTCTAGCCACTAGCAGTAATAAATTACAGTATAGTACAGGAGGCAACAACTGGTTCATACCTTCACTTACTGGAACTCCCTCCTTTCTTTCGGATTCTTCTACTTTTGGGGCTTCAGCAAAAAGATCACTCTGCAGATGAAAATGCAAAGGGGGTGAAGTGATAAATTTGTTTTTTGTAGCAAAAGACAGATCCACTTTTAAGCCAAGACAGAGGAGGTAACCACCACTCCCTTCCCAAAAGGATGTCTGCACACACAGACTGAAATCTAGATACTCAAGCATAAACTTGAGGGCATACATTCAGAAGTATAACTTTCTGTCTTCTAAAATTTAATTTACACTGTTTATCAGTCTATTTACCATGGAAAAGGAATTATCTTTTATTTGCACATCTCCAAAGGCTTACACTAATTCATCTACACCTGTTCAGGTCATGGTTACAGTCTTCTACACTTTACTTTTAAAATTAACACAGGAAGGTTAGAAGGAAGACTTAGAATTAAAGAATCACTTTGGTTTGAAAAGACCTTTAAGATCATTGGGTCAGGATAAGCAAAATACTTCTAAACTTCACATGGTTAAAATGAGTTATTTATATTGCTGGTAAGGTCACTCTAAGACACCAATATGGTGCAGAGATACATGTTATTTGCTCAAAAGCACTGCAGTACACTTCCAAAAAAGTCTCTGTGTCCAGGTTGTGTTGATCCTTGTCCCAGCTTCCAGGATACTTTCAGAATACAGACCACTTAATTTCTTGAAAGCCTCCCTCTTAGACAAAGCTGGTTATTGGACGCTGCGCTCCTGGAGGCTCAAAGAGCTTTCCAGAAAGAAGGCAGCAATACTTCAGAAAGAGTAGAGAAAGAGTAGGGGAGTGCAGGGCAGCAGTAGGAACATCAGAGTTAGTGCACGTTTGTCAGTCACTATTTGCCTGCTGACCTACTGTGACTGCCTTCTAGGACAGTAAGGTCTCCTCCATTGCACTAGCTAAGATAAGTTACCCTTCCTAGATTATTTAACTTTCAGGTAACAGAAAACTAAGAACAGGTATATGCAGGCAGGCAACACTCAGAGACAAATCTGCTTAGCTGCCCTGTGCCTACAGGATGAGGAAAATAGTCACAGCAGTAAGTAACCAAGAAGCTCTAATAATAGGTTCATGGGAATTCACACCTACACAAAGCTGGCTTGCACTATCAGATTTTTATTTTTTTAAAGCTGTTGGCTGTCACTTAAAATGGAAGCACGTTAGTATTTTATCCTTAAAGGCTACACTTGAGTGGAAAGCACTGCACAGAACTGTGCTCTTGCCTTCACACAATACCCATCTGATGCATGTTGGCTGTATTCTAGCAGATTGGCAGGGTAAGCTTGAGGTCAGCTATACATGAATTCTCCTTCCAAATTTCAGTCTAACAGCCTCCTCAGCTCCAAGGAACACCTGACTTTTGTTCTAGTTCCAAAGAGGAACATAATATCCTGCAAAGGCAAGTTTGGCTACTGTGCTGGACTATGTTTGACTGTTATTAATATCAGCTGCATGATTAAACCAGAGGCAATAATTTGTTTTACACCACTGCATCCTCAGATTCTTAAGTATCCCTGATATCAGGTTTTTCTCTCCCTTCACATGAAAAAATGATATGAAAATAAGGTCAGAAACGCACTTTGTGCCATTCCTTCATCAAGTCAACTATGGAGACATAGCACAAGAGCAAGCTTAAGGCAAACTTTTATTTCCAGTGCAGGTAAACTGGGAATTGTATAATAGCTAGATGAAAGAACACCACATAATGGCAATAGGGAACTTTTAATGGCATGGAGACAGGGAAACCCAACAGCAAGCTGTCCAGATATAGTCTGTGAAGATAGAATGGAAAGGATATAACATTCTCTTTCTTCTCAAACCTCTCCCACACCCAGGGAGAAAGCAAGATTGACAAAATTTTGTGTTCTGACAGGCATTTTAATAGAAATGTTCTGTTTTAAAATAGGAAAACAGCATGGCATTTAGTTTATCTCCACAGAGAAAAAGTGAGGTAGTTGCTGAGTAACCTCTGCTGGAATTAGAACCTGTCTAATGTCACGATAGGACCACGCATGTCTAGCAGCACTACTGCAGAAGGGAAGGCTTTGTGCCAAGAGGAACATGACTTACCTCACTTGTGTAGTTCTTTCTCCACTGGAAAGCTATGCTTGAATGCTACCAAGCAACAAAATATTTCCCCTCCTTGACTTCCAGAGGTGAGAATTTGTCATAACCTTTTATTTTGTTTTTAAAGGGGAACACACACACTCCATTTCTACTCTCACTAGTATTCTCACCTCTTCATCATTAAAAAGACCTGTTCCACCACTGAAGAGGCCACCCCTAGACCCAAAAGGTGTGAAGTCTTCATCAGTCAACTTAGGAGGCTTGAAGATGTCGTCATCTTCATCTAGAAAGCACAAAAGCCAAAAGATGTAGCACAATTAACCAAGTTTCAGAAAAGGGAATTAAAGAGAGAATGAAAATAAAAACTGGTTTGATTGTCTCATAAACATGACACATAGACAGAAGCTGCTGTAGTCAGCTTGGATTGTATACGGTTCCTCCACAAGACCATATTTAAGGAGAAACTCTCACTATGCCTGTTTCTAGCCCTGTTTTACATGCACATCACAACTTAGATTTGTGTACACACTCATGCTGAAGGGTGCTCACTGATATCCCACCCCAATTATACAGTAGATGCTGCAGTTTCCTAAGAGGTGTTTTATGTTCCAGCCCACAATTCAAAAACGAGAGGAGGAAATACTACCATCCGATGGAACTTTCACTTCTTTCTTCTCTTTTGGGATTTTCCTTGTTTCAATCTCTGGTGACACAGCTTTAAGAAGAAAATTTCAAAACATAAATAAAACGATCCATATTTACCCGCAGCCTGTGATAAATCTATGATAAAGAGAATCTAAAAAAATAATCTAACCGAGATGGTGCACACATTTTCATGTGAATTAGCCCACTGAAACAACTTTATTTTAGCACGTTCTAAAGCTGGCACTTAAAATTTTAACAGTATTGTTTTTTGGGTTCAACACAGTTACTCACACACAGACTAGTGTCACCCAAGATGCCAGAGCAACACAGCATTCCAGGTCCCACACAGAGCACGCAGAACCTTCAAGCATCGCAAACGATTACAGACATACTATCCTTGATTCAGTTACCTAGGGCAAAGCCAGAGCTTTATTCCCTCTGGCTTTACCATCTCAAGGTTATTTGAATAAACAGAAGATTTCACTATAACTGAACAAGGTAACCTGGTAGGTTTTACACTCTGACACCCACAGACCTAGCTTGACCGTTTGAACGACACAAGAACACACGGATGCTGTTCTTGTCTGTTCACACTCTCAGAATTACAGGTCAAAAGGAGGCTCACAAGAACCTACCACCTCAACTTTAGTCAACTATTTTCAACTGCTGCTTTGCTGCAAGAGTAACGACTTGAGAGAGGTCTTTCCCCCTGAAAGCAATGCAGAAGCAAATGCAGTATTTAGTCTAAAATATTCACTGAAAATAGTAGCAAGCAGAAGTTCTTCAAAACACAGCATATTTAAGTCACAAAGAGGAGAAAAAAAATCAGCCTACATCTCCTGAAAACAAAAATCTAGTGCTTGAGGGATTTTCCACTGTAGAGCTCACAGAAAGGCTACAGTTACCAGTAGAATCATAGAATCATAGAATCTTAGGGGTTGGAAGGGACCTCGAAAGATCATCTAGTCCAACCTCCCCTGCTAGAGCAGGGTCACCTAGAGCACATCACACAAGAACGCATCCAGGTGGGTTTTGAATGTCTCCAGTGAAGGAGACTCCACAACCTCCCTGGGCAGCCTGTTCCAGTGCTCTGTCACTCTCACAGTAAAAAAATTTTTTCGTATATTCACCTTGAACCTCCTATGCTCCAATTTACACCCATTACCCCTTGTCCTATCACTGGTCATCACTGAGAAAAGCCTAACTCCATCTCCCTGACACTCACCCCTTACGTATTTGTAAACATTAATGAGGTCACCCCTCAGTCTCCTTTTCTCCAAGCTAAAGAGACCCAGCTCCCTCAGCCTCTCCTCATAAGGGAGATGTTCTACTCCCTTAATCATCTTTGTAGCTCTGCGCTGGGCTCTTTCCAGCAGTTGCCTGTCCTTCTTGAACTGAGGGGCCCAGAACTGGACACAATACTCCAGATGCGGCCTCACCAATGCAGAATAAAGAGGTAGGAGAACCTCTCTTGACCTACTAACCACACCCTTTCTAATGCACCCCAGGATGCCGTTGGCCTTCTTGGCCACAAGGGCACATTGCTGGCTCATGGTCATCCTCCTGTCTACCAGGATTCCCAGGTCCCTTTCTCCTACACTGCTCTCCAGCAGGTCAGCCCCCAACCTGTACTGGTGCATGGTGTTTTTCTTCCCCAAATGCAGAACTCTACACTTGCCCTTGTTGAACTTCATCATGTTTCTCCCCGCCCAACTCTCCAGCCTGTCTAAGTCCCTCTGAATGGCAGCACAGCCTTCTGGTGTGTCAGCCACTCCTCCCAGCTTAGTGTCATCAGCAAACTTGCTGAGGGTACATTCTATACCCTCATCCAGGTCGTTGATGAAGATGTTGAACAACACCGGTCCCAGTACCGACCCCTGAGGGACTCCACTGGTCACACACCTCCAACCAGATTCTGCCTCATTGACTACAACTGTCTGACTCCTTCCTTTCAACCAGTTCTTGATCCATCTCACTACCTGATCTCCAAACCCATACCTGATCAACTTATCTACAAGGATGCTGTGGGAGACAGTGTCAAATGCTTTACTGTAGCTTCCACATACTTCTCTGAAACAGCAGAGAAAAACATTTGGTCAAACACACGATTTTACAAGCAAAGGGAGAATCAGATTGAAGACAAAACCTTCTCTATGTGTTTGGAGTGTGACCTGTCTCACCTGAAAGCAACGTGCTTTCCACTACAACACTCAGTTGATTCCAATCAATTCCTGTAAGTTATGGTCAAAAACTTTATCAGAACACAAAATAATGTATTTAATTCCTCTTGCTGGGCTTTCACCTAATGCATATTTAAATAACATATCTGTGAAACTTCTGTTTCAAAGAACCCCATGTTCAGCTTTCTCACAAGTCCCCCACGATCTCACAAGCACTTATCAAAACTAAAAAGTTAACTTACATGAACAATCTTTGTCCTGTTTGACCAGTACTTCTCTTTTGATTCGGGCTGCCAGCTCATCTGCAAAGGATGTTGGTCTCTTCATTTTCTGAGGGGCAGGGACAAATAACAGCATATTTCTCATACACAATGCTGTTACCAACTTGATGCAATTGCAATTATAAACACAGTATTCTACAGCCTCACTTGTAAAATATACTGTCTAAACTTCAATTGAAGCCCCCAAAACAGGCAATGCAGCTTTCTACTAAGAAAGCAATTCAGACATTGTGTGCATCTAGTGAAAAAATAGCCATTTCTAGTCCTTATGATACATAATTTTTAATGTTACCTCATTTTGGCTGTAGGACAAGTGAGAAGCATTTACCACACAGAAAAGGAACAAGTAAGTTCTAAATGACCTTCAAAGACAGCTTTGATTCCAGCTTAGGGTGCAGGACTTCCTTAGTTTAAAAGAATGAAGCCTGAACAAGCATTTTGAAAGACCACTCAGGATTCTTAAAGGCCCTCTCTACAGGTAACTAAGAGCTATGACTATAATCCCTGTAAGGATAGATTTTTCATGAAAGAAATAAAATCTCTCCCTCCAGGGAGGTAACAGTTACTTACACGTCTTGCACTTTCATCTAAGTCTCCATCCTCATCTTCCTCTTTTTCAGAGTCAAAGAGGTCACAGCCACCATAATCATCTTCATCACTCATCTGTGCTGTTCTCTAAAAAACAATAATACCCTGTTGTGTTCTCCTGAAGTTGGCATAAAAAACAGGCACAAAATTACATCTGCTTAGGTAAAATACTCAAAGCACGCTTACTGAAAGGAGAGAAACATTCAGTGAGTCTGGGGTACTTCACAGCTTTGGAAAGGAAGGAGTGCCTCTATCTCCAAGGAAGTTGCTGTGTTCTCTAGTACACCCCTGTGCTGTGTTACCCAACATTTCCAGACCAGAGACACAATTGAGAACACCACGTCTGTCCTCACAGTGGTGCACCTCTACTATACACAAGCCTGAATTCCTTTGGCCATGCTGCTTCCTTTGTTCACAAACTCATCTCCACTAAAGACCTAGTATTTACACTTAACTCAGAAACACTGTGATCAGCTAGTAAAAACTTATGTTGTCTTGAGCTATTCCTAAGGTGGATAGGAGAATGACAGACAATACATACCCAAATCTTGGCTTCAGTCATGTCAATAAGAGGATTAAAAAGATTAAGTGAATTTTGATCTGGGGCTCACACTGAGAAGGGCCCAAAAGTGCACTAAAACAGGAATCAACCAAGGCACTCCCTCATCTCAAAATAAATCAGGCATACAAAGTTCCCCTATGTAACTATGTAGCTGAGTGGTTTTGTAACATTGCTTTATGAATTCATAAATTAAAGAATTACTTCTTGAAACATTGTTCTTTTGGCATTAAATAATTTCAAATTGAGATCTCCAGAGTAAATCTCTTTTGCAGTGGCACATCTAAACACAGATAAGATTCCTTTTCCTGCTACCACCTATTACCAACCAAAAAAAAAAAAAGAGGCTTGAATTTTTAAATGTAAACATTCTTTTCCTTTTTCACTCATTATCCAAATGGAAATACCTTTCAAACACTTAATACTGTTAATATCTTTGATGTCATGTCATACCCAAAATGCACTTTCATTACCTCCTGCACAGCAAGTTAAGGATTTTAATTACAGACCAAATAATCCTACAGGAACTTCATTTATCCTAGGGTATATTATTTGAACTCTCATGCCTCCAAAGTTAGTCCTGAGGAAAACACACATCAGGCAATGCCATGCTGTAAATACTTTGCATCTAACCATGACTTGCAAGCACATCTTTAAGCCCAACCCAGGCTCCATTTCACAACATAATGCCAACTGACCAGGATAACCTTCCCATACAAAGTTATACAAATAAGACTTTAACAAAGTTTTTAATAGTTAATTCTCTAGAGCTCTTATCTCTTCTTTCTTGCATCCTTGTTGTGTCACAAGTGGAAAGTCTTTCAAGTTGCACCAGGGTGTAGAACCTTACCGTCTTTTGGTCATCTTCACTAGGGTTTCCATATTCATCATCTGACTCCTGGAACACAAGAGACCCAGAGACAAGTATCACACATTATTTTTGCCCACAGGTCAAGAGAAGGCTCAGAAGCTCTGGAATTGCTTACTGTTGGACATCCAAATCTCCTCACTGTGACATGAGCAAGGAATTGTTTCCTCACTGTTGACTTTTATGAACAGAGCTCATTAGAACATCAGGAATTTAGCAAAGACAGCAAGCTCCATCTAACAGTGCATTTGAGTAACTCAGAGGGGGGTTAACTTCAGTTGACCAAAGGTTTCAAAAACAAACTCCTCAGGAAAAAAGGGGTTTCTCCTTAGCATTGTTACAAAGCAGAGTCATTCCAGCCAAGGCAGAGAAAACATCAGAAATTGAGAGTCCAATGCAACAGATTTACAAGGCAAATCCTGGAGGTGCATTACTGACACCTGCTTGATTGTTAAACTTGCTCCTGTTAGTCTCCATCACATTCTTTGTGACTGTAATTTACAAAAGATTTGTCCTCCATAAGGGCAATTCTTGCTAAGAATCTTATTTGCTCCACACAGTGAAATCGTAATGCAATAAAACACTTCAGTTTGAGGTAATCTACTAAAACAGCAGTTAGAGCAAATACCACTTTATTGCTCCTCTAAAAAGCCATAGGGAGAACTACTGCAGAAGAATACTAAGGAAAAGCACATTTACCACAACTAACACAGGGAACAGACACTGTGCAGTACTATCTTGAGAATTCACATGAAAAAAGCAAGGTAGCTAATGGCCTTACACACAGTCAAGGACTCAGGAATGCTTGGGCAAAGTGGCTGGTACTCTGTCACTTACCTCTTCCTCCTTCTCTTCACTATCAATTACACTTCCACGATCGCTACCTACTGATCCTTCTGTTTTAAATGAAAACAGAAGAGTTAAAATCAGACATGACATCTGTACATAGAACAATGCAGTCAGACATATTGACAGCAACTTTAAAGGCTTTGTAAAAAGAAATAAAAATCAGAGGGAAAAGAGATTGGTTTGGAAGAGCTCTGAAGGCTGCTGAAATTTTAGCACTTTGCATTTCTAATACACAGGGCACAAGTTACTGAAAAGTTACTGAGTATTCAAGCTGTGAGTTAAAAAAGACCAGTCTCAGATTAGGAACTAGTTACTAGCATAGGTCATGCCAGCACGTACCTTCACTAGAGAGATCTCCAAGGCCAACATCATCTTGTTCCATAAACTGCTGAGAGCCAATCAAGTATGGTAAAGGCCTGTCAATATAGAGATCCTGGGAAGAGACAACATGAGGTCTTTCTGACATCTAGGAACACTCCTACATTGCTGACAAAGACAGGCATCTTACACCCCTTGTTTTAAGTCAAGGAAGATACAAGCGTGTCTCAAGAGAGTCCCACCAGACAGACACATGCTTCAAGTCAGCATGCAATTGGGTGGACCAGCTGATGGTTATTCCTTTTTAACACTCAAAGAACAGGGCTACTTCTGCAGTTCCAACTTGTTTTCTGTGTGTCATCTAACAGAAAAATATCCTCACAAAGACTTGCAGACACCCGTCTTACCCCAAACCCTGCACCTAGGGTTCTTAATTATTGGGAGAGTAAAAACCACCTGAAAAGCATGAAATTTAAAGGTCCCACTTCACCCAAAATTGAGGCTTCCCTTTCTGAGTTCACTGCCATTGAACTCCCTTTAGGGTGTCATGCCTTAATGCTAACACAACTGCAAGACAAGCAGTCTACACAAGGAACAGCTCACCAAGGAAAACTTCTGTTTCAGATGTAGTAATCAAATCCCCTTCTTAGGTAACAAATATGAATTTTATATTCATGTGGTGATACTGTCAATTGAAGCAAAGTGCAAGTTCAACAAAGCCAAACACAAACCCATGCTCCCAGCAAGAACAGGTGTCCTCCTTACCTTTGGCTCAAGTATCAGTTCCATCCTTTCGTTACTTTCTTCCTCTTCAGAGTCAGAGTTGCCTGCTTTGATGTCCAGCTGCTCAAATGCACTGTCCAGAACTTGCAATCCATAGTTCACTGCTTCCTGAATTTTGGGGATCAGATCAGCTTCTTTCTGTTCCCGTGTCTTTTCCTTTAGTAATAGAACAACACAATCTCACTGCAACATGCGTGCAAAATTTTAACTTCAGATTAGTACAATGAAAGGCTTTTCACTACATGTAACAAAAAGACCTTCAGAACCCTTTTTTTTTCCTTGAACTAATTAATCTTTATCACTCCCAGAAAGAGAGATGCTCTAAACATCTACACCGGCACAGTACAAACTTATTTGTGCTCCCAGCCCATGAAGGGAACATTTATGGTATAATTCATAGAGACTTTAAGACATACAAAACGTTCCCCGAGTTTTTATGCCTGGGAATGGCAGTCATATTCTCCTTCACTAATTCACTACACCTCTGAACCCAGTAAGAAGGCCCGAGGCCTTGGTTCTCTTGCTGAAAAAACATGCACAGCTATTTAAAATCCAATGCATAAGTCTTGTCACCTGGACATAGTATTGAGCTTGGGGAGGCCCTGAGAGATTGTCATACACTGTGGTAGCCTCCATTGTTACCATCAACTGTATGACTGATGTACACTATTAAACAGAGACTTCAAGGAGAAAGGGAACGGTTTGGTTTATAAGCTGCAAATGTCCACAAAATAAGTTTGAAAGTGAGAAGGTAACAACAGCTACAAACATGCTGTCAGTGCTCAAGGCAGCTTAAGCTAACTACCTGCTCTGTTTTGTCTCCAGCGTCAGCTTTGGGAATAGGCTCTTCCACTTCTTCATCATATACTCTCTAAAAAGTCAAGCAAAATTAATTAAATTAAGAACAATATACTGCCACAGGGGCTAAGCCACAGTCACCACCGACAAAATAAAATACATTGTCAACGTGTAACGAATTACATATTAATTCATTCCACATGTTAAAAAATAAGCCACGGATGGTGGCTTACTCTAGAAAGCTAAATTTACTTCTGGTTTGTCTATTTTTGTTTGGTTCTCTGTTATTGAGCAACTTTTATTTTTTTCATGTTTACCCTTCTCAAGTACTTAAATAAGAGGCTCACATCCCTCCTTCAGTTTGTTCTGATGACCCCTCCCATCCAGCTCTTTCAGCACTCAGCTACAAGGGGGCACAGGGGAATAAAAAGTCTCCCTTGAATCTGCAAACCTAAATCCAAATCTCTCAAACACAGGTGCAGTTATTCCCTAGGAAGAGACAGATGTCTAACTAAATTGAGACCTAGAAATGAGGACCTAATTCTTTGCACTCAAATTTGGGAACAAACAGCTTCAAGCACACAAGATTTAAGACATTTGGTACAAAGTGTTCTCAGTAGAATAATTGCACTGAACAGCAAAGGCAGGCCAGAAAAGACATCACACCTCAGAAAATAGAAGCCACCGCTGCCACCACAAACCCATCTTTCCATCACCTTCAAAAGATGATGGCAGAGGACAGTAACAGCTTCACAGCTTCAGATGAGACATATGTGGCCTAAGAACAATGCTGATCAAAACAAAATACCCAATAAATCTCACAATACTAAAAAACTCTCCACAAATCTGAAAGACTAAAGCTCTGCATCTGAATTACACACATGCTCCTGCAGATACTAGGTTTTAACAGGCTTTCAAGTCCAGCTTTCACCTTTCTAAAACAGCAATATTCATAAAGTGGGAACACTAAGCAACAAATACACTCAACATGACCAACTATAACAGATAACTGCCTGCAGGCCAACACCTTTAATACCAACTGCTTTAAGCATAAAATAACACCACCGGGCAAATTTATAGCACCATGTGACATTTCTCATATGTAGACAGCCTAGTACACGCAAATGCTACATTCATGTTACCTGTAACGATAAACCCAGAGATCCCAACTCATTCACAGTCCTAAAAACAAAAGTCTGATCTCCAGGGGACATATAAACAAGATAGAAAAGTACCTCAGAAAAGGCAAAAGGGAATCTGCAAATACTGGAAAGTAAATCACGCACAAAGGAATTAGGACACAGTTTAACTGAAAGTTACTAAAAGCTACACCATACGTAAATTAGTATCAGACTTGCTAAAAAGTTGAACCAGTTCCCACATCACAGTAAGGGACAGCAGCAGTGTTTGAAGCACGAGCTGGATTCTGCTGAAGAGCACACTCACATTCTCTATGAACTGTGTATTGGACAACATGAGAAAGTCATTGAAGACATTGTGAAGGCGGCAGTCAGTGGCTTTCGTTTCATTAATCAACCCATCTACTTGCTTTTTGATTTCATGAGTCCTGGAAATGGTTTGCTGTGAAAACTCTTGCAGAAATTGTAGAAGCTGTTTACAACAGAGGAGAGCAACAGTCAGCATCCTTTTTCGATCATCTACTTCAACTGAACATCAAAATAAACACAGTTTAGGCTAAAACACTCCCATACAGACCCAGGACCAAGTCTCACCCTACCGTTTCCGCTTCGTTCTGCGCTACCTTTCGGGCCAGCTCCTCGCTTGACGTTCCTCTCCCGCACGGGAGGGTTAAAGCCGGGGCAGAGCCTGCCCGCTGCCCCGCCCCAGCCGGGACCGCCCTCCCCACGGCCCAGCCGCGGGCACCGAGCGGCTGCAGCCCGGAGCGCCGCTCCCGAGGCAGGCGGGCGGCAGCACCGCTGCTCGCACGGCCCCGCCCGATACCCCCAGGCCCCGCAGGGGAGCCCGGAGAGACCGCGGCTGGAGCGACCGCTCGGTCCCGGTCCCGGTCCCGGCCGCAGCGCTCACCCCGGCGTCCGAGGCCAAGGACCAGCTCTGGCTGCCCTTACGGATCTCCTCCAGCGACCAGGGCCGCTCCCACACCGGCGCCTCCTCCGCCGCGTCCCGCGGGGCCCCGTTCATCTGCGGGAGAAGCTGCGTGAGCCAGGAAGCGCCGCCGAGGCGGGTCCCGGTCCCGGTCCCGGTCCCGGTCCCGCCCCCGCCCCCGCCCCGCACTCACCCGGCCCCGCACTCACCCTGCCCGCAGCCCCGCGCGCCGCCGTCAGCTGAGCGCCGGCACGTGACCGCCCGCCGGGCCCCGCCCCGCCGGTGCACGTGCGGGCCGGCAGGGGGCGCGGCTGCACCGCGCGCGGGGCCGGGCGGGGCCGCGCAGGCGCGTGTGCGCGCTCGGGGCGTGACCCGCGTGCGGGGCGGGGGCGGCGCGGGGCCTGCTGGGAGCGGGGCGGGGCTGCGGGGCGGGGCTGCGGGGCGGGGCTGCGGGGCGGGGCTGCGGGGCGGGGCTGCGGGGCGGGGCTGCGGGGCGGGGCTGCGGGGCGGGGCTGCGGGGCGGGGCTGCGGGGCGGGGCAGAGCCGGGGGCGGGGCGAGTCGGGCCCGCGCGGCTGCGGGAGCGGCGGGGCAGCCCCGGGGGGGCCGCGGCGGAGGGGCGGGGCTGGCAGCGGTCCCGCACGCCGGGCTTCCCGCTTCTCTGGCTGAGTAGTCTTTTTCCAGTGGCTTAAAAAACTTCGTCATAACTCTATTCCGTGTGGTCTTAATCACAAGTGAATTTAGCCAGAAAGGAAATGGCAATAAAATCATCTGTTCGTCCCGCTGGTAAATCAAGAATTACTTGGAAATGGTCAATTTAGATCAGCCCTGGATACACGGAGTTTGGAGTCTATTTGCACATGGAGTTTATCTATTTATTGTACGTGACTACTGTGATACCCTAGAAGACCTTATGAGGAACCAATTCACTTCTTACTCGAGTTCTCAATTTAAAGAAGAAAAAACAAGCAAGTCTCCCAAGTTCTCACTGTTTATGTTAGTGGCTACATCCAGGTACTTGAAGGGTATTACTAGATTTAGGGACATAAGAACTTGTAAAAGCAAACTATCGTATTCCTTATGATTCTATTTTTCTGCCATTCTACAACAAGATACCATTACCAAACTGGCTCAGGCCTTCAATCCTGGTAGAATTTAAGGAATTTTAATATACTGATAATAAAGTGGAAACTAACAACGTACAAGGAGAAGACTAGTAGCCTAGGCTAGTTTCACAACAGTGTTGAGCAAGATTTAAAACAAAACAAAACAGATGGGATTAATCTGAAATTATTCTCCAAGGCTTTTAATGTTTTCCTTCCTCTGCAACATTAAAAAAAAACCCACAACAACCCAGAAAACAATGTCCTTAGTTATCTTCCATCTTCACATAAATGTAGAACAAAATTGAACAAGTCCTTTGTTGATAGTGGCTTTCTCCTGGCTTAGATCTCTAAGCTTCCTTTGAAAACAAGACATGAAATGGGGGCAAAAAGTGGTGGGAGGGTACTACAAAGAGCTGGAGTTACTCGGACCAAAGAGTGCCCTGGGAATCCTTAATCCAGCAGTTTAAGAATAGGTTGTGTTAGCCTCAAAGCTTGTTATGTCCACAATGAAACATCTGTGAACACTAGCACAAGAACCAATTTCAAAGCAAGGGAGGAAATCCAGTATTCCATAGAATGGCTAGAGTTGGAAGGGACCTTAAGATCATCTACTTCCAACCCCCCTACATGGGCAGGGACACCTCCCATTAGATCAGGTTGCTCAAAGCCCCGTCCAACTTGCCCTTGAAGCCTTCCAGGGATGGGGCATCCTCAGCCTCCCTGGGCAGCCTGTTCCAGTGTCTCACCACCATCACAGTGCATAATTTCTTCCTTACATCTAATCTAAATCTACCCTTTATTCAGCTTGAAACAGTTCTTCCTTGTCCTATCACTCCATGCCCTTGTAAAAAGTCCCTGTACAGCTTTCCTGTAGCCCCTTCAGGCACTGGAAGGCTGCTAAAAGGTCTCACTGGAGCCTTCTCTTCCCCAGGCTGAACAGCCCCAATTCTCCCAGCATGTCTTCACAGGAGATGTGCTCCAGCCCTCTATTATCTTTATACTCTTGCACACACTGAAGGATCTTGACATCACATTCAATCTAACTCTAATGTAATGTAATTCTCTCTTCTTGATAATCTAAGTAATGATATGCCATGTAGCTAGCCTGTGTCTTTTTTTCCTGTGGGTAAAAACTTTTGCAGAATTACTGCTTTCTGTTGCCTCACACTAGAGGTGCTAACAAAAACTTATACAGAAGCAGCACTTGCTTAAACTCCCAAATATTTACCAGGTAAAAAATGAAAGAGAATACCACAGCCAGCTTTCTCAATAGCTAACAAGGTAAATATGCTTTTATAACTTTAGAACAGGATGCAAACAAAATAAAAAGTCAGGTTACAATTGAAAGATAAGCTTCTATATGACACACATAAAAAAACCCCAAACACAGTTTGTGCATTGTTCTTCATTTTTTTTCTGCCACTCCTCATTCTCATGCACAGGTTGTGTTGTAAGGCTTGGTACAGATAGGGGTAGTGGGGAGAGGTGGGGTGTTCCAAGTCCTGCAATTTCCAGAACTCCCCAGCCCTCAGGACATAGTCCCAGCATCTGTGTTATCTACAGGCTGCAAAAGGACTTGGGGGTGATGGGTGAAGTCAGGCCTTGAAGATGCCTCAGTCTCTGGCACTCAGTATAGAATGGAGCGTCTATGTTAGAAATAAGTACACATGTACTGTCACTGGACCTGCACAGGAGCCTAAAGCCCTCAGAGACACTTTCCTTTCTTCCTGGGATTCATTTCTGGTTAATGCAACAATGAAACACACCACTTGTCTACCAGTGTATTTATTAATTTCAGGGCATTTGACACCAGCTTTTCTTTAAAATAACTGATTATAACCTGTATTTCAGAAACAAGCAGACTATGACTATCCACATCACCTAGAAGACCTTGACATGCACCGAGTCAAATGACTTACTGCAGTAAGGTGTTGTACAAGCAGGAAAAAATAACCAGACTGCTAAACTCAGTTCAGAAACCCTAAAGGAGGTAAAAAAAGTCAGAGCAGAATTGGTAATCCTCTAAAAGAACCTGGACTTGGACACACATGACTTTGTTGGCTTATGGCTTCCCCCACATGGGTTTGATCCTTCTTTGATCCCAAAAGTCCATCTTATGGTAAAATCATGGTCTTGGAGGATGGTCATTACCCGGAGTTCCCCTGGTGTGGGTTAGGAAGGCCTAGTGTGTGAGGAAGTAGGGAAGGCGACTCAAGTTCTATCTCTGGATTTTTCAGTCTTCTACAGTAGGGTAATAAGCTCTGAAACTTGAAACCTTATTACCTTCTTCTGCAGACATGTAATAAGCTCTGAAACACACTTAAGGGAGCCACTGAAAGTCATGCATCAAGTTAGTATTAGGATGAAAAAAAACCCCAAAAAACCAGCTCCCGAATCACAGTCCCATAGTTTTCTACTTTAGTCTTCAGCAAAACTTTGAAATATGGAACTCACAGGACTAAATAAATAGTGCTACCCTCCCATTTTTGTAAACAGGTCAACAAACTAAACTTCTCCTATCAATGGGTGTGCCATAGTTGATAAACTATGAGCCAGAATGACTGTGAATTTATGTTCCAGGGTAGAGCCAGCAAAGCCTTTCACCAAGAAAAACTTGAGAGCAAGGAGTGGCTCCAGTGGAGACAATGGAACTTGTCACATGGCTAAAGCTAAGGTTGTACTTCAATTCTTTGCTTGACCCAAGCCCTAAAATTTAATCTGAAGGCTGCAGAAGTTCATGAGAGTTTTTCAACTGTCCTCAGTAGGCTTCAAACTTATAAAAAATATATTTGCAATGTATGTGGGCTTTAGTTGTCTGCACGACTTACGTGCAAGTATTTATCTGCATGATATAATTGTTTTCTATGGAAACAGAAGTGAACTTCACCAAATACTTGTTCTTTCAGTGAGTATTAATTCATCACAAGGACCTCTGCTCTCTGGCTGTGCAGGATCTGAAAGGGAAGGCTTTTTTTATGGAATCATAGAATAGTTTGCATTGGAAAGGACCTTAAAGATCATCTAGCTCCAACCCTGCCTGCATGGGCAGGGAGACCTTCCTCTAGGTCAGGTTGCTCAAAGCCCCACCCAACCTGGCCTTGAACACTTGCAGACATGGGGCTTTCACAGCCTCCCTGGGCAACCTGTTCCAGTTTCTCACCACCCTCATGCTAAATAATTTCTTCCTAATATATTGTCTAAATCTATCCTATTTCCATTGAGAACCATTACCTTTTGTCCTATCACTACACTTTCTGATAAGCACTCAGAGGATTGTCAGCCTATTAGCAGACAATCAGCAGTGTTGCTGGCAGGACTTGCATCTTTATAAAAAACTCATTGGCATAAGAATAGATGTACTGCCCAACAGGTGCTTTGAAAACAAAACCAGTCTTGCTTTGAGCTGTCTATCAAAAAACACAAAAGAACTGGCATAAAATTTCCTGTCAAGCCCAGGGTGACCTGGGGATAGAAAAGCCTGGACATGGCATGTGAATGGAATGCTGTAAAACTGGTGCAAGCCATATATGGGTGCACATCATGTGTAGTTTCTCTACACTTCCATGAAACCTTTTATGTAAAGTGATGTGGGAGAAAATATAAAATCACTGCTGACAGAGTTTGCAAACAATACTTAGTGTGACAAACTGATGGTCATCTTGATGGTGAAATAAACTGTGCTTATTTAATCCATGCTTTAGAGTTTTATTTTTTAAAATTGTGTAGAAATAATAATTTTTAGAAACTCCAAACCAAACTCTATATTAACAACAGGGATGGAAAGTAAATGTTTTGTATCTAAATCAATATGGTGCCAAAGATGGCAGATATGAACCTTGGATATCTATACAGGAAAGGCATTATGTTCTTTATAGTGTCTGGAGTAATTTCCATAACACTTAAAAGCTTTCAAGCCTTGTTCTATACTGAGGTTTGAAATGAGATACTGTCAGATTGAAGACTGTTCAGGAATGGGTTAGAAGAATGAAAGGAAAACTGCTACACAACTGAAGGCCAAAAGCACTGTCCTCACCTGAGAGAAGTTATAAGCGCACTGGACACTGTAAGCACAGCCGAGAAGAAGAGTTTGATAATAAAGTGGTTCTACCTATTTTGCCATAAGCAAAGGATGAAAAAGGAAATGTATTGAATTGTCTCAATGACATAGGCATGATTTTCGTTATGTGAAAGTTTTAAAACATGTAGTGATGTTGTGGTTTAACCCCAGCTGTCAACTAAGAACCATGCAGCTGCTTGCTCACTCTCCCCCAGTAGAATGGGGGAGAGAACAGAAGAGTAATATGACAAAACTCATGGGTTGAGATAACGAAAGTTGAATAGGTATAGTAAAAGCCATACATGCAAGCAAAGCAAAATAAGAAAGTCTTTCACTGCTTCCCGTCTGAAGTCACATGTTCAGCCCTCTTCAGGAAAGCAGGACTCCATCACACTTAATGGTTACTTGGGAACACAAATGCCGTGACTCTGAATATCCTCCCCTTTCTTCTTGTTCTCCCAGCTTTATAGGCTGAGCATGATGCCAAATAGTATGAAATACCCTTTTGGTCAGTTGGGGTCAGCTGTTCTGGCTGTGTGCCCTCCCAACTCTTTGCATACCTCCAGCCTGCACACGGGTGGTGTGAGAAGTAGAAAAGGCCTTGACTCTGTGTAAACACTGCTCAGCAGTAAGGAAAACGTCTCTGCATTTTCAACAGTTTCCAGCACTAATCCAAAGCATAGCCCCATACCAGCTACTATGAAGAAAATTAACTCTGTCCCAACCAAAACCAGCACAAGTAATTATATCACAGGACAAGTAAAAAAAGTCAGCTGTACAAGTCTGTAAAATTGAACACTTAGTAACTTTTCATGAATTATGTATTTCTTACTAAAGGATTATCAGACCTGCACAGACTTCCAACTGCAGCATCTCCTCCAAGAAGGTCATGGAATTATGTCATGCTATGTACTTAATTTTTTTTTTTTTGTGCTCCTGCTGAATTCTTTGGACTGAATACATCCAAAATCCAAATTAATTATTATTAATACTCAGAAATGCATAGTGCATAAGAGGAAATTGATGGCAATTTTTCTTGCCACCATTTCACCATTCCAAAGTATTTTCAACTCTGTGTTTAAATATACTTAAAAAAAAAAAAATCACCCAGAATCACTTAGCTTGTAGTACAGCCAGATTTTATTTGATGTATTTGTCCAAGGTTTCTAAAGGTAATCTTAAAATCATATACCAAATTTTTTGTAGCTGGTGGTAAATGAGTCTATTCCTATAGGAACAAGTTTCAAATTGCTTGCCAGCATCTGTAAAAAGAATCTCTTTCTCAAATATAGGTATGGCCAAGGTCTGTTAGTTCATTCTAAGACAAGGTTGCAGGAGCAAGAGAAAGCATTGTTTTAATTACTGCTCAGAACTTTACCACTTCTTGCGAAAGTATTTTGCACATATAAAAGTGATCACATACTCTATCATAGTTATTCAGGTCAAAGCCTGAACAGGAACAACAGCAGGCTTTTGCTTTGCAAGAAAATCCTTATTTTAGTTGAGGAGAAAGAAATGTTGCAATGTGATCCAACTTTGACTAAGATCTCAATGTTAAGAGGCTTTAGTACTGGTAATGACCAAGTACCTTCAATTATCTTACAGTGCACCACAGCATTAAATGTAAGTATGCAAAAGCTCCCTAAGCTGTTAATACCTAGTTCCCTACTCCAAGCATATCCAAGCCCACAGTTAGTATAAATGGTCAGCACGCAGCTGCTGCAGCTACAAATCACCTGGCTGTACAATACTGCCTACAGCTTAGCTAGCAATATTTGTATTTAATCAAAAAGGCATTTCTTCTTATCATAATGATTCAAAGGATTGCCAAGTTCCCAGTTCAACCTTCTACCCAGGTCAGTGCTCTACAGAAGCAAATATTTTCTCATTGCCAGCTGGTGAAATTTCAATGATTTCTTCATAAAAGTAAATATAACTGCATTTGAGTTGAGCAAGCTTTTTTTCCCCGTATACTTAAATTGCTCAATGTAGAGGCATCATAAAACATTTGCTCTCAGATTCCACATGAACCATTAGCAGAGTTCTGGAGACTTGGAGCTCTTTGGAAGCCAAGCATTCCACAATGGTAAGTTAAAGGTTTAGATTTTCTTAAAAATTAGGATAGCTACTTGCTTAAAACTGCAAAAGAAGGATACTTGGGAGAATCACCTAGTTACATTTTAAAGGAGGATATATATTCTATTAAAAAACCTTCAAGATGCAAATAAAGACACCTTTGTGAAGATTACTGTGAATTTTGTTCTTTGTTTGGTAATTCTTTTCAAGAAACAGAACACATATCTCTTGGTCTTTCCCTTGCTGTTACCCTTTTCTCAGAAATGTTTATGAAAATATTCAGAATGTTGTAAGCATTTAGGACCATGCTTTTAAAATCTATATATGCAAAATACATTTAAAAATATAGTTTCTTTACAATGAAAAGTGTAATACACAGTGTATTTTGTCTGCATTTCTCTTTTGGTTTATTGAGTTGTGTCCTGTTTAATCTGTTCAAGCCTCCAAATGTGTTTGCAAAGTCTGAATCAACAGTTAGGTAATGCTAAGTAGATAGACAAAGCCCTGTGGCCCATTTTTCCTCTAATTTATGCTTACATAATCCCCAAAGGTACAGACATAAATTACTACCTTTGATGAGAATTTCAGGAATGGCATTAGTTTGACAGAAGTGGCAGGAGTTTCTGTAATGTATGTAGATTTGCAAATAAAGGGAGAAATTATAATCTATTTCTTTCTCTGCCTAAGCTTTCCTGAGGGCTTGTCTATATTCAGATGAGACTAAGCTGAATAAAATTATCTGATATCTCATTCTACATTAATTAATTACTTTCAAAGGCCACCACATCCAGTTTGAAAGATTCTGTTCTACAGAATGTTGGGTGACATCCCCTTTTTAAGAGAGCAAAAAAGAAGAAAACAAACAAACAAAACCAAAACCAACCTTGAAGTGCCTTACAGGCCACCCAGAACAACACAACTCCGATGTTTAACTAACAGCTCTATGGCTTCAGTGTAACACTAATAATCTTTGCCATTTCCAGTAAAGAATACTATTTCTGGCAGTGCTTTTTAACCTGTTGGTTACTCTCTGCACTCAACCTACTTAGGTGTGGGCCCTTCACTGCTAAATATGTTGCTTAGCTGATGTATCCTTTGGTTAGCCCAGCATAAAGCCAGTTCAGACAGTGATTAGACACCACAGATTTCCCTTTCTGTTTAGTGGAAGGGTCAGAACTGTGGTCTTTAGAGACAGGAGTATGCACAAGTTCACCTGACTAGCCTTTCTAGGAATAGCAAGATAACAGAAGAGAGCCCAGTGAAAGAAGAATTTTAGTCTTTTCTATAAAGAAAAATGTCCCTCAGCCCTCTAAGAAAGCAGCACATCAAGGATAAAAATAGCAAGTTTTTTCCACGGGAAAGAGAAGAGATTCCCACAGTTTACTACCTGCATAAGTTCAGGACCTTTCAGTGTCTTTTTGACATTCATGATTCAAGTAACCCAAGGTGGAGAGCAGAGCTGCCTAGAAAAAAAAAAACAGCCAAACAAACAACAAAACCAACACCTCTCACTGCTATTTTAAACATGTGTTTCAAGAGTCTTTGGAGTTCAGAACAATAACCTGGAAAGGTGTACTCATTTTACAGTCATTTCATGTTAACCTATGGGTGCTATCAAGAGAATTTAAATAATGTCCTCCATTGCTTCTCAGTATTTGGCCATTCCTAAACATTTGTCTTAAGTTACCCAGGACGAGCAGCCCATCAAAATAACCGCGTGCTCTCTCATACCTCTCTAGCCCCTCCACCACAATATAACTGCCATTACAAAGTTACACAGTCTTTTTTAAAAAGTCTGGGTTGTTCAGCAGGTCCTAGCAGGATCTCTGAAGAAGTCTTACAGATGTTTAGCTCTTGCCACCACTAGACAAAAGTGTCTGCTGTGACATGTCCATACCCACGTGTGCATGGTTTAACAAGATGGCTCATGCACTGCTATTCAGAATGTACAGCATTGGGATTTTGCCCTAAGTTACTAATTTGTGCCTCTCTTCTCTACCCAGCCACTTGTTTCAAAAAACTTCCTGGAACATCTCCACTGCACTGTGAAATTTGGAGAAATTGCTGTACCCATAAGTGAAGCAATGGGGTGCTCTACAGACAGTGATTTACTGGAGAAAGTTAAATCTGCCTCAAGATCAGTAAATAAAGCACTAATAAGAGTCTAGCAGGGCTTTCAAGTATATAATATTATTGAAGCTTTCTGTGATTTCTAGAGACTGGAATTTGGCAGGGAGTGACACTGCTGACACATTTGTATCATAGCATTGTCTCTTCTAACCTAAAGGAAAGTCATTAACTCGGTGAAATACGTGGAGTGCCCTTTTCCAACATTTTCAGAGACACATAAGGTCATCTCTAATTTTTGCTTCAGGTTCAGTGACTTAGCTTTTGAGAACAGAGATAATAAAAGTGGAATTAAACTCATGCCATGGGTTCCGTGTCTCTTTTACAGAAGAGCTTTCTGGCTTTCCTCGTTGCAATGGGCATCACAGTGACACTGGGTGATGCATACTGCTTTTCTAAACTGTCCAAGCCAGGGGAGGCCAAAGAAGGTAAGAACAGGGAATGCCCTTTCACTCGATTTTTCTGTGGCAGCTCAGCTCTGTGTGGAGCTGCAAGTAAGGGCTCAAAATACAAGGGAGGGAGGATATGTCAGAAAGAGACAGATAGGTTCCAACCCTAACCTACCAAATACAGGGAAAAACAAAGTTTCCTCCTGGACTGGGTATGGTTGCAGCAATATTATTGCTGTTGGTGGTAGGTTGCTGTGGCTATTGCAGCACATGGAGCTGATGCAGCAATTGAGAGTAGTTCTGACTAAAGTTCAGTGTCAAACCCACTGTTTGGTTGCTCAGTTTCATCCCAGATTTTTCACACTGAAAACATCTCTAACCAGTGAAGAAGAAACAAGTTCAGGCTCTCAAATTAGTCCAGGTAATGACCTGGAGAACAAAATTACTTCTACTTTACTATTGCCAAGAAAAAAGTTTTCAGAAACTTACGGGTGGAAAGTTGAAGAATTACTTCATGTGGAGGCTTAAAGAACTTTTTTTTTTTTTTTCCTGCTGTCTTATGCAGGCTGTATCCTGGAAGGAAAACTCTACCCCTTTGGAGAGATTGCAAGGACAGAAAATTGCTTCAGATGCAGCTGCAGCCCACATGCAATGCGTTGCTGCTCCCTGTAAGTTTGGACTTCCTAAGAAGCATCATTGCCTATAGGAAGACCACAGCTTCCTTTTGCTGGGGAGCACAAGAGGGCCTTCCTTGCCCATGTCACAGAGCTAGGGACAGCCAGAGATAGCTCTTGATCACTTGGATCCTTTACCTTTGTTCACTTTCTGCTGACTAGAGTGGACACAGACCCTTCCAGACACATCCAGCTGGTGCTTGCCTGTAATTCTGAGGAACTTGGAACCCCCTCTTACCCTGTAGTTAAGTTTTTCCTTAGCAGGGAAAGTGGGGGTAGAAAGAAGTTTATTCTACAGAGCACTTAAGTGAAGCTCCTCGAAAGGGCTTATAATGACTTGAATCCCTTTCTGGAGTTGCTTTTCTCCAGTGAATATGCTGACCCTAGGGTAACAAGGCACTGCTCTGAAGTACCTATCTCCAACATCCTCCTTTCCTCTTAACCTGCCTTCTCAAAGGACCAAAACAGCTTGATTATGATCATCACCTTTGCTCAGGTGACACTCAATGTATCAGGAAACCCCTGTGACATTCTAAGCAAACTGGCAATAATGAAAAATTAATGGAAAAGAGATAAGACATGCCAAGAGTGCTGTGCTATAAATCCCTATGGTAGTGCTGAGCATGCTGGTACATCTGCACTGTGCAATGCAGCGAGGCATCTTTGAGGCCCAGGAAGCTGTAGCTGGGTGGCAGTCAAGCTAGCTAGTTTGGTCTTAGCCACAGCTCCAGAAATATATCACTCAGCATCAATTCAAGCTATAACCACTGAACCAGCAAATCTTTTATTGCTCTCAGTCTAACACTTGCTTTCTCTCTGCCAATGACAGCTTTCATACTCCTGTTGGTTTTGACGAAGTGAACTGCAAAGTCATATTTAACAAGAAAAGCTGTGACTATGAAGTGGTGCAGAAGAGTGACCCCTCAGAGGAGTGTGTTGTCTATTCTCGTGTGGGCTAACAACCCACCTGCTCCTAACCTCTCGGCACTGTGGAGTTCCTCCCCTTCCTACAGATGCTTTGTCATCGCGGTGAAGCTTGAAGACATAGGGGATCTTGTAAGAGAGAGTACTCCAGCAGCTTACTTCTAATCTACTTATTCTAATTCAGTATACAAGATGAATAATCAGATACATCTCATTTCTGTCAATACTTAACATTGGTACCACTGAGCTTTTTTGAAGACAATAAATCCAGATGAATAATCCAGAATTGCTTCATAGGGGTGGTTCATTTTATGTAATAACAAGGGGCAATGTCATCTTCTTTGAGAAAGGAATGCACTCACCTCGCCACTCTGACATGCTGTACACAAGTATCCTGGCACAAGCTGCTTTCCCACTTTGCATGTTCTATTCTAGCCAAGGGTCAGAGCGGACATTTTAGCTCACCAAGTGTTGAAAGCAATTACCACTTGGGGGACATGCACTGTTTGAGAGATGCTGTACTATGGGCATACTACTCAGGGCACACAGGACACGCTTGAACTGCTGCAGGAGTTTTGGCAAGACCCATGCTGTTAACATCTAGGACCTCTGAAAAAAGAGCGAAGTTGGAAGACCATAGTCTTTTTTCTCCTTCCTCCCCCTTCTTTTCAGCCATGGCATCACCCAATAGCAGTGACTGTTCCTCTCCAGTGCCCACTCTGACCTACTGCCAGGTGTCCTTCTCCAGGCCCCACTCCTGGAAGTCTGCACACACTGTACTGCAAGGCAGATACCTTCTGTCTCTTCAGTATAAAAATTCCCTACAATTGCTGAGAAGTTCAGTGATGGGTTTCAAAACTGAATCTCCCACCTGGCAATTGGTAATATCTTAACTCTGGCTACATATAGGGACCAGGCAGCAATGCCCTACAAAATGCAACTTCTAAATCGCCTCTTTACTACAGAACTGAGTAGCAAGAAGCCACAGCAGTCAACTGATGTGTGGTTTGAAAAGAAACACAACTTCCAGGACAAGTGGACTGTTTAATGATGCTCCATAATCACAACAAGTCTGTTGTCTTGTAACAGTAAGAAGTTACGCTAAAGCATTCTTAGAGCAGGGATCCTCGCTTGGCTCAAAATCAATTGTCAGCCTATGTTTATTCAGCTGAATACTTGCTGTTCAAGATGACCCACGTCAAGCTCTGCAAACCATCAGTAAAATCAGAAGGATTTAACGTGGTATGTTTTCTCTGGCTTTGTTTTTGGTAATTTGCCTATGACGATTGTTTTAAACTTTCTTATGGCTTCACTTAAGATACCTCCTTTTGGGAAAAAAATCCAAGTGTTTTGCAAGCACTGGTATTTCATACTTCTCCTTTTAAAGTTTTCAGAACTGCAGGCTGGATATCAGTCAATAACTCTGTGTGACCGTACAATTAGTTCCTGCAAAACTGAAAAAAAATAAAATGTGACCAGCCAGAATTGGAGTCACTTCAGCTTTTTCCAGTATCAACATTTGCATATGACTTCTAAAAATCTGACTTGCATTCACTGATTTAATCATGTCATTCCTCTAAACAGCATGTGGAAATGAGTGTTCTCACATTGCTTAAGGTCCTAAGATAAGTTTTCTCCAAAAAGTTTTCATATCCTGGAGGAACGGAACAGTTTTGAAAATTGTCCTGAATTACTTTTCTCCTTTTCTGCCAGTTTGTGTCAAAATTGCACAGAACAGAAACTAACTGGTATCTGAGGGAATGTTTTAATTTATAGAATAAACAGCTGCAGCTTTTTCGGGAAGTAATATTTTCAGCATGGAGATCTAAAGACTTCCTACCTGAGCAGCTCACAGAGCTGTTTGTTGAGAAAATTGGTTGGCATATTTATTTTTTTTAAACCCTAGTTTTAAGAATAAACATTTGCATGGCTAACAAAAGTGTCTTGAAGTTTCCTCATGGACTATTTTTTAATTCAAACCACAGAGGAGTGCACACATCAAGACTAACAGCCAGTTTGTTGTAGTCTAGAACTGTGCCATGTGATACTGGAATTATTTCAGAATTCCAAGTTTTTCCCTATCACAGTCTTACAAATTAAGGCTTCATTTTTCTTCTAAAACTTATGAAAGTTGGTTTATCATATTGTAAGGTCATATTATGTTCTTCATATTAGTAGTTCCTCAGTAAGAGTTCATATTTTAAGTTATTTACAGATCTTAGTTCGCTTTTAAATTAAATAGAATTTCATTTTACATATTACCTTATTTGGAACTTTATTTATTTATTTATAATTTGGGGCCTTATTACCTCCTAGAGTCCCAAGAGTTTCTGTAGTATCTAGGTGTCAAGTTTTCTTGCAGATGAAGACACCTTCCTCATTGCAAGAAGATTTTGGATTTGCTGACAGTATCAGTAAAAGCATGAGTGACTGAACCAAGAAATCTAGCATTTCATCAAGTCAAGCCTGTCTGGCCCACAACTGTAATAGGCAAATAATCTTTCCCTGTCCTTCTCTCAACCCATGAGCTTTTTTTTATATTTTCTCTCAGCTGTCCGGTTGAGAAGGGGAGGCATGCCTTCAGTGTCCCTGGATCCAGAGCAGAGTCCACTGTTGCACCATGCAAGTTCCACAGAGCCAGAGCAAATTTCAAAAAGTTCCGCAGCAACACTCCCACCTGCAATCCTTCCTATAGCTTACTCTGTAAGTCACATCTCCAGCAAGAAGTCTTTACTTTTTCATAGACTTATAATCTTCATTTTCTTGACCAGCTGCAAGGTTGAGATGACAAGATGGGTTTGGAATAACTGTGTTTTTTCACTTCTGGAATAAAATTTTCTGTCATTTTCTGGTTCACTGAAGCTTTCTAGGGTCATTTTGTTACAATGTGGTTTGAGTTGAAAGTTAAAAGCATAGGAAATATTACACTTCCCATAATTAGGGATCTCTTTTTGGCTCACTCTATAACCCCTATCCATTTCGCTTCTCTGCCTCCGGACTTTCGTCCTTGCTGCTATAGTATCTGTGGCTATTTCCCTCAGTGCTACCCACACTGCAGAGATAGAAGTCTCCTTCTTGCAAACACAGCCTGACTTTCATGATTGGTTCTTTAGATCTTCTTGTTTGTCTCTGTGTCCCTTGTGTAACACTGATCCTTCATCTGGGGATCCTGGTAAAATCCTGGTAGGATTCTCCAGACTAGCTGAGGAATTAAGATGCATTTTTAAAAAATGCATTTACATTTTAATAAGAGGGATCTTTGCTTATCTGCAGAACTAAACAGGGGGGAAAATATTTCTTATCCCACTGAAATTGCATTGAATTAAAACTGAAATTTGCCCCAGCGATAGGGATTCTACTACCTGTGAAAGGAGACTGGTATATTCAGATCAGAGGGGAAATGGCATTGTTGTCTAGAGCTTGGGCCTCCCAGCTTAAATTGAGACCTCAATTCAAATTTCTGCTGTGCCACATGTTACCTGGGGCAATTCATGCACACCATCTGTGCTCCTTGCCTGTAAATTTAACACAATTATTTGCTAATTATACCAGGGGAGATTTGAGGGCACAGACTTTGAGGTTTGTGGGTGTATGAAAACCTCAGAGCCAACAAAAATGTTCTCACCAAGACAAAACTTCCTTCTTCTGCACTTACAATATGTTTCTCTGTCAACATGGCATTGTATATTTTAGTGTTGTTTGCTTGTGCCTTTCCTTAAAACAGTTGTCCTTTCTCACATGCAAATGTGGCAGACTTTGTTTAACAACGGTAAAAGCAACGTAAGTTATACATGGCATTGTCGTTTCTTAAGGTCAAGACAAATTTATCTGAAAATTGTGTTTACTTATATCTGAGCTGACAAGCCTCATGCTTCCTCTTGCCTTCCCCTCTCAATGGCAGTCGTAGTCAACCTACTGGATGGCTGGATACATGAACTTACCTTCCTTAAGAAGTCCTGCAATTTCTCTCTCATCCAGAAAGCTGATCCCTCTCAAGAACGGGAAAAGAGAATTGAAATGCTGGATTAAGAAGCAAGGTTCCAGAACCACTTTCTTTCTAGTGCCTCTCCTCTAGCTTTACATCAATCACAGAATAACACTTTACATAGATATCTACTAGTTTGTTGGTTTGGGTTTTTTTAAATAATATTAGTGCTCTGAAATAATGCCATATTTCTCTCTGTTGATTGTCTAGCACTGAAAGATACAGAAAAAACAAGGCTGATAATCTTGAATTGCTCTCATTATCTCTGTGGTCACCAGTGAGATACAACCAGAAATCCCAGCTGAAGAATGGCTGAGTAAAATAGTGAGGTAAATCTTCTGTAAAGTCCCCAAGATTTTTCCCCACCTTAGGAAGAACCAACATTCTGTTAATCAGCATAAGGGGAAAGAAGGCACAGAACTGGGCAGAGCACTGATATTCTTAGAATGTTTTTAGTAAGAAATACACTGGTTGGGAAGACAACATGAGATTTCAACAGAGAATGTCTGTTGGAGATACCTGTTCCCCACACAAGTGGCACAGATTATCCTCTACTAAAACAACATGAAGAAGAAATGCAACATCATATGGGCCACAGATTACCTCAGTAATCAATATATGAATGGACTATGCACATTGAGTTTGGAGTTCTGATTTCAGTGTATTTTCAAGGTCCCCTGGGTTCACAGATCACACAAAGAGCTTCTTCTCTGTCCTTAGACACTGCCCAGGCTTAAAGAGGTAGCTCCCTGCTGCCTTCCAAAGAAAGCTTCTCTCCATTCCTGGTATAGCTTGCACCTAGAAAATAGGGTGGACTCTGTAATGGGAGATCTGCTTGCCTGAAAAGTTGAGAGAGAGAACACACTAGTGCATTGGTTGGATTTTTGTTTTTTGGAGTTGGGCGACAAGGTTATACTCTATTACTTGGCACCAAAGCAGCAAGTTGTCAGGATTTTGGCTGTGACAAATACCACAAATTTCACTCCACTACACCAGCATCAGAAACTGCTGGTTTCTGGTGACTTTTTTCACATGCTGCATGGTGCCTGTCAAGCAAAATTTTGTATGCAAACTCCACAACATGCAAGAAGAAGAAACTTAAATAGCCCAGTGTTACTAACATAATTAAGACAATATAATTTCTTCCAAACTATACTGGAATACTTGCTCTAGATTACCTTTGAGGGCAGTGATGGACAAATGTCTTGAGCAGACTCTGTGGTACTTCCCACAGTATTTTCAGCTGAGGTGAAATAGTTATTTCTCAGCACATAAAGTTTACAAACAGCAAACATGCAAAGCTAAGACCCATCCTTAGCCATCCCATAAATATAAATCAGCTAGGTGAGGCAGTATAGGAGCAGGACATTGTAGGAAAGCATGTGAGTTCTTCTCATCTTCACTGCAACCAACACTGAAGTGGCTTTGGCCTAGTATTTACTTACCCTGCTGAACCTTTTTTGCCCTTTTAATAGAAAAATGCATGTTGTGATCTAATCCAGCAGGCAGCTAAACACAACACAGCTGTTTGCTCACTCCCCTACTCTACTGGGATGGGGGAGAGAATTGGGGAAAACAATAATAAAAAAAATAGAGAGAGTAGATTTTTGAGTTGAGATAAAAACATTTCAATAGGCCAGAAGAGAAAATACTATTGGTATTAGTAGATTATACAAAACAAGTGATGCACAATGAAATTGCTCACAACCCACTGACCAATGAGCAACCAGTTCCCAGGCAGAGACTGCTGCCCTCCATCCAACTCCCTCGGTCTATAAACTGAGTATGGTGTTGTATGGTATGAAATATCATTTTGGTCAGTTGGGTTCAGGTGTCCTGGCTGTGCTCCCTTTCCAGCTTCTTGTGCACCTCTAGCCTTCTCACTGACAAGGCTGAAAAGTCCTTGACTTGGTGCTTAGCGACAAGGAAAACATCAGCATGTTATCAAAATTATTCTCATACTAAATCCAAAACACAGAACACTACTAGCTAGTAGGAATAAAATTTACTCTATCCCAGCCAAAACCAGGACAGTACATATGCTCTGAAATACCTCTTCTGAAAGACTGACAGTATCCCAAACCATGAAAGATTCAGTAACCGAATGAAAAACCAAAAGGGATTTACAGAAAAGCTCTCTGTCCACACTGTGGTGGCTATTCATGCAACCTATCCAGTTGAAAGCTAGCTAAGGCTGTCCCTGCAAGTCATGATCTCACTGTGACTGATATTGCAATCATGCTGGCCTTCTCCCATGGACTTCCTGAGTTAGCTCTCTGGCATTTGGACAGAAAACATAGAAAAGCCACCTCAGCTTGGAGTTCAACCTCAAATCCACCCAATAAGGCAGGCAGAGAAGTTAGTTTAGGTATTGCAAACTGTGCAGCACTCATAATAACAGGAAAACTCCTTCACCTACCAGGGCTACAGTTTGAAATATCTGAGCCAACTAGATCAAAGTTAACCAAAGGATGTACTTGACTCCTTTACTATAAAATTACTGTGCTAAGCATTTGTAAACAGTGCCTGCCCCAGACATGTACAGCCTCTACAGAAAAAGGACTGGCTACAAGGATTAAGGAAGAAAATTTGACAGTGAGTTACTGGTTCTTCTACATGATGAAAAAATAAATAAGAAAATGGTTATCTACTGTGTTCTTCTAAGAGTCTACAGATGCCAGTCACTCTCCACAGAAACCCTGCTCTACATGTAACCTTTCCAACCAGCAATAGTTTTCTGCAAGAGCCCTCTTTCTTCTTCGACTGATGAACAAGAATGCTGAATGATTGTTCAAGGTTCCCCTCTTTTAAAAGCTAGGTGGTTCAAACTAAGCATGCAAATTTTGTTGTGAGTGACAGCCACACAGTCTCTAATGGGTTTCTCAGAATAAGTGCTAAGCATTCCTCACAGGCTTGGAATTCCTCTTGAAGTACCTACTATAACTGCCTTTCAGATCTGGTGTGGCACAAAACCCACACCTATTTCTTTAGTACCTTTAGGAAAACAAACCTTCCTTTATATAATTGGTTGGTTTTAGCAATGTCTGGCCCATGAGGTAATTTTTCAGAAACGTGATTGGAGTTATGCATGCAAGTTCAGTTTGCTCAAGGACTGTTATCATCAATTCCTTCTCTATATAAGTTCCCTGAGAAGATGGGCTTCTTACAGGAAGCCTCATAATTCTGCAAGAATGGTGAGTCTTTACATCTTATATTGTAAGAGACTATGGTATGTTGCTATAGATTTTAAAGGACATTCTGTTGCATTTATCTGAGTGTTCAGATCTAAACAACTCTGAGGAAATAAAAACTATATTTTGAAAGCAGAAGTCAAATAGGTAGGCACTGGCAAGTAAGAACCCTGGGTAAAATATATCAGCATTTATATGGCAGGAGATGTCTAACAGGACTCCACCTAAGACTTTTTATTATAACCTGTTTTCACTTACGTGTAATGTTTAGAAGTAATCTCTTTTCTGGCAGAAAGCAGCTCTGTTATGTCTCAACTTAGAACTGGCCTTCATTTTTGTGAAAAGTCCGCATAATGTCTAATATCTAGTTAAACTCAAAAACGTTATCTTGATTTTCACTCACTTGCAGCTCTGTGGATTTTAGCCTCTCCTAGAAAAATTAAATGCTGGTTTTTGCTCCTTCCATCTCACAGTTATGACTTCTTTTTATAAGTCACCAGTTCTACTCTGTCCAAAACCCTCACATATAAATATTTGTGTGTGTATTTGTCATTGTTTATTCCTCATCTACCTTTCCCACTCTTGCCAAGATTTTAAATTCATCACAGCTTCCAGCCTGGAGTTCTTGCACTTACTTCATATCCCAAGTAAAAATCCTTGAAACATTTAAATCTGGTATTGAAGGATAAGAGACTAATTGAGGAATTTGGGTTTTCAGAAAAAGCTGCTGACAAAGGTAATGAAATACAGAATTATCTAGTTTGGAAGGGATACCTGCAGGCAATTTCTTCCAAATTCCTGCTCAAAGCAAGGCCAGGTCTTAGGGGTTCAACTTCAGCTTAAGTTCCTCAGCTTGTTCCTAATCCTTCAATATTAGGGTGAAACATCCAGTGGGTTCATCAGACTCCAGTGAAGAAGTTTTTAAAACTGTGAGTGAGGTTAGCGGTAAAGGCAGTTGGTGATCAATCCTATGGAGAAAACAAGGACAAGAAAAATGAACAGGGAGGAGGAAGGAATCTACTCCTTTCACAAATAATATCTACTAGTCCTGTATCAGGCAATGCTTGATTTTAACAACTTGGAAAGACACTTTTTTTTCCCCCATTCTACAAGATGCTCTGCCTCTGCTTCTTCCCAATTGCGTGTTAAAAGTGTCTGGACAGCAAAAGACAGTAGATATTTATTTGAAATAGCAATGTTTTTTCCTGTTTATAATGGTAGTATTTATTAGCAAGGCATCTTAATAGCTACTTAAGTATTCATATTAATTCTGCTTTCTTCTTCAGAAAACCATCTTGGTCTGCCTCCTTGTTCTTGCTGTTAGTGTGCCACTGTCCAATGCTGCTTGCTTCTTGCAGCCATTGGAGCCAGGAGAGACTGATGGTAAGATCATAGGTAAAAAGTCAGCTATCTTGAACTTGAAGGCACCACCACAAACGCTGCTTGATTTGATTTGTCCAATCACTGCAATTTATCTTAATTTAGGAATAAATAAAAACAGTAGAGAGAAACCACCTGGAAATGGGGGTGAACAGATTGGCAAGTGTTCAGCACACCGATGAACCTACTCCTTTTTTTTTCCCTATCCCAAGGAAAGTTCTTAACAGACTGGTTGTTCCTCTGGAGTGTGGTACTGCTTTTCCTGAACACAGCTAGTCTGTCGGTTTGCAGATGAGTGGAGATGAAGGAAAAATCACACTCAAAAGAAACATGCAATTATTTGGGCACAAGACAACCTGATGTGTGCCAGTATACAAAAACAGAGTGCCCCCAAATAGTTTTTCTTCTGGGAAAGCTAGTGTTACTACTAGAAAAATGAGTTAGTATTGCCAAAGAAACAACATATTTATAGGCAAAGACACAACCTAGAACCCCAAAATCCTTCTTGTCCTGCCTTGCCCTGTCCTCATATCCCATGACCACTCCAGATCACTCATTTAGAAAGTCTAAAGTGACAGTTGGACAGGAACTTTATATCCAAATATATGTGTTTGGTTTTATTTCTGCAGCTGAGAATTAGGAAAAGCTTTCCAGACAGATTTAGTCTCTAAATGAAAAGTCAACAATAGTTGATGTTAAGGAGGGGGAAGTCCAAACCTTTTCTTATTTCTGACCAACTGTGTCTAGTTGTCTTTCTGCTGGGTGCTGCGATCCCTGTACTTAAAGATGAATCACTCCAAGAAGCAGAACAAACAGGGAGACAATAGACCCTTCTCCAGGCATTAGAATAGTATCAGTCCTGCTCTGTTGGGGACCCTTTGGGCTTGCCAGGGATGTTAATATAAAAAGCTAACAAAGATCCCACCCATTTTGTGCAAGCCATAGCATTGTTAGTGCAACAAGTCTGACAGTGAAGGCTGCTTTGTGCATTTTCAGGCTGCCGTGACGCAGATGGAGAGCTGCATAAATTTGGTTCCAGCTGGAGAGATGCAGACTGCAATGATTGCACCTGTGACGAGATCGGAATGAACTGCTGCTCCAGGTGAGTTCAGAGTAAGAGCAGCAGTAGGGGCTTTCCTCCACTGTCACGATACAGCACAAAGCACTTCACTGCACTCAGAGGTCCCTGAGAAATGACCACGACATTCTCTCACTTCCTATCACAAAGTTATGATGCATTAACCCAACACCATCACAACTGAGCATGACAGAAGTTCCTCTGACAAATATACCTCATTTTAAAAAGGACTTGATTCTTCTTGGGTATAGAATTTCAGGCGAGTAACTGATTCAAGAAAGAACCTAAGTAGTTACTTAAGTGTTTTCTGCTGCTCTAATCCCAATCTTCCCAAAGCCACACAGAGCCCCTCTTTACTCTGAGAAGCAGCTCAAGATACGCTGGCCTGTTTGCAATTTTGACTATAGTGACACCTGCTCACTCCTGCAATTCATGTTCCATATTGTGGCTGAGAAGAAAAATCAACGACGTCTGCATAGCAAATAAACACAACAAATATCGTTTGGGTGTAAAACAGATCCATAAATAACAACTCTAATCCTACAGCAGGCTAAGTAACTTTTGAGCTGGGAGCTTCGTGTGGGCTCCCTTTTCTGCTTCTTAACACCTCCTCAGTAGTCTTTTGCCATTAAAAGCATGGATACCATCTCAAATGGAAGTTGTTTACTTCTTTGTCTCATCACTTCTTTATCTTTTTCCACTGACAGCTATGTAACACCAGTTGACTATGATACAGAGAAGTGTGAAAGCATTTTCAATCAAGAGGCCTGCACTTACAAAGTAGTGGAGAAAGATGATCACTCAAAAGAATGCCCAGTCCATAGCTGGGTGGGTTAGCAAAGAAGGATGGTGTATTGGAGGATATTCCCTCCCTTTTTTTAAAGGATTCTCCCACATAAATTCAGAGACACTGAAAAATGCAGCTGTTGAGTGAAATCTGCTCATAAAATCTAATACTTAATAAAATTGAGTATCTGCTCACAAAACACTCCCTTGGTTTCTCTGCCTTCTGCCTCACCATGAAGATAGAACTGACTTGTTCCTTGAGAGCAGAAATTAAAGCCAACCTTTTAAAGCATTTTCAGTAGCTGCTAATTTTAATTTTTTCAGTCCCAGGGAGTATATTCTGTTACTTGTGCACAGCTGCATCTTAAAGCTAAAATAAAATCAGATTAAGCATCAGAAATTCCTGTGAAATATTTTTTTTTATTTGAGGATTGAAACCTAAAAAATGAACATTCAAAAACACGGGAAAGAAATAAAAAAGCAAGTTAATATTTCTGAACACACTCCTTTCTAGGACAATGTTATATTTATATGATGATCTTGTGTTATCCTATGTGGTGCCCTGAAGCCTGCGCAGCCTGCAAGAGCCACCAGCTACCTACTCTAACCCAGCACTGTACTTCCATTGCATCCACAGCACTGCAGACTCAGTCCTCAACATGGGCTTTGGGTAAAAAGGGTCTTTTATTCAGATTAACTATTAAGAAATCCAAGTTATTACATGGGCTAATGGAAAGGATTGTGACTGGATGAAGAGACTGACCTGGACTGAGCTCAGACAGAGAAGACACTCAGCAAATTGAGAAACAGTATCTGTGAGGGGTACACACGCTGGTGTAAGCTCTTGCTTGGGGTGCCACTTCATATCTTTATGAGTACGTTTGTTCGGTTGCCTCTTTCCACAAGTGGCTAGGAGTATCCTATGTTTTCATGTTTTATTTCCCTGTAACAGAAAAAGGTTGTCAGAGCATCTGTAGTTTCTCATCTCAAGCATGGAATGGGAGCACACACACACCTTCTCATCCTGGTCTTGCTGTCTCCAGGGTCAAGGCAAACTCATCTTCTCTCAGCCTTAACCACATGTGTTCCTGGAAGCAACACAGGACTCTAGGTATAACAACCCAGTGCTTTATTCCACCTCAGCTTCCCTTTCCCCTGGAAGAGAACCCAGTTGGCTACACTATTTTTTAAATTGCCTGCCACACACCCTCTACATCTGTTCTCAGATGTGAATATTGCTGTTTCCAGCAGGTAGTGCATTCAGATTTACAGCCTGTCCCAATATACAACAGGGAGGACCAACAAAGTTTCCCTGTCAAGAAGAACTAGATGCTCTTTAAAGGGTCCCTTCCAGCCCAAACCATTCTACAGATGCCTTTCTGTCTGCAAGAGACTTCCAGGTTCAGCTGCAAGGCTTGTCCATAGATAACACCAAGTCTCAACTAAACTGTGACCAAGTATTTACTTTCCTTTTAAAGGCTGAATAGACCTAGGCACCCAGAAAAGTCAGCCTCACCAGCACTCCTGCATGATCCAGAACTATTTAACCACATCTTAAAAACACCGGAGCACATTCCTCTACCATCTGCCAAGTCTTGTTATGATATGTGGATCTACCCAGTCTGCTATGCAGAAGTAGGAAAGATTCATTTCATGTCTAATTAAAAAATCCCCCAGGAAGCAGTCTGATTCTCTCTTGTCTTCTCCAAGTTTCAACATGGAAAGAGATGATGTTACCTATTGCATCTAGTTTGGTAATGCCAGAAGCACAGCAGGGACTTGGCTTCCTTCTGCAGCAAGGAGTCTAGCTGTGGGAGGGTGATAAAACTCTCAAAACTGAGAAAGCAGAGGCAGAGTGTACAAAGCTCTGCTTTGTTTTTTCCACTTTTTCCAAGTGACTTTTGTCTTGGCATTTCAGTACTTCAACACATGGTGCTACAGTCCCAACAAAGACCACATCCTCCCACACTCAAATCCTTGGGTCATAACACCTCTAGCTCTACATAGTGGGAAGGAAACATTCACATAAGAGCTTCCTTAATTATCCTGACACATTAGAGGTCTCCACCCGGTAGCACACAGCTCTCCCACCAGCCCTAATAGAGAGACAGGTAGTCTTGGATTGGCTGTCCTGGTCCCTCTTTCCCTAATCATTCTTTCAAGGCAAGTTTTTTATTTCCAAAATGGAATTTTTGCTGTAAAAATGAAAGCTAGTGCTTAGCGTATCAACTACCAAGTGTTCTAAACTAAACACTAGAACACGACATAAATCTCATGGAAGTTTTTTCTATGAAACAGTGTTTATTACCTAAAAAATAATGGCTTAGTACATGCATGTTTTGTTTCCATTAAGATTTTTTCACCGGTCTTAAAAATAAAATCTAGCTTAAACAACCATAAAAAAGGGAAGTGCATATCATTTACATTATGCATACCAAAGAAGCTAGAGATTTGCAGTTCACATTCTGCTTCATGCCAGTTTTAAAAACTTAGATAAATTCAGTTCATTATGAGTTCACTTCGCTCTTAGTTAACTCATCTGTTGGTATGCAGGACAGTTTGCCTTGGCACCTTTTGAAAGCCTGAATGTTTCTGTTCAAAGCTATTGTTGTGTGCTTGTATCCCTGGGCGAAGCTGTGGTTTATTTTAGGACAAACTGCTTTTTTTTATAAAAGGTATTTAAAAGGAACCCTAGAATATACAAATCATATAACGAATCTAAAATACTCAACAAGACCAGGTTACTTTACAGCTTCTCCCTATCCCAAAACCCCTTTTTCACATCTCTTTTCTTTTGATATGTAAGTCTCAACCACTGACTCACGCATTTTACACTTTTCCAGTGCTTCAGTGTTTTTGCGTAGTCAATACTTCAAGTAGATCTCCATTATGGAGCACTGGAACTGCACTCCTTTGCCACCACAAGGTGATAACCTCCTCCAAAGTATTCCAGTATTTTCTCCACTGTAATTCCAGAGGTTTCTCCCATTGCTGCCCTGGCCTGCCAAATGTGGGGCACATCTCCAGAGACAGAAACAAGAAACTTCCCTGAGGTGCTATACTGAGCCGAATTACAGTCTCATCAGAGTACAATAGCTCCCCGAGGCACTCTGTCTCCCCTTTTCAGTTTCTAGTTTGGGCCTTGCCTGATCTCTTCTAACAGCACTATCCCTTAGTCTCCCCAGGTCCTACACAGGAAAGAAAGTTCCTGGGAGCTGCAAAAGCTTATTTTTTTGGGTGCTCTCTTGCCTTTGCCCAGCTCCTGAACAAAGGGATGCTGCCCTGTGCACCAAAGGTGACGGTCAAGGAGAGGCAAGCAGTGGTCTGATTTGGTGCAGCCATTCATTAAAAATTCTTCAGACTCCTGAGGTAATAGCCTAGAAAATTTAACAAAATTATCTTTTTTTCAGTTGTTTTTTTGTATTTGTAATATTCGAATGTGTAAGGCAGATTGTTGAATGTATGCATTCATAGCGTGAAGTATTGTTCTCTAATTATAAGAATGAGCTATATAAGAGATAAACTAACATCTTTGCGAATGCTGGCAGAGACATTTGGGAGCACGGCACACAGGAGTCCAGTATCTGGTTTGGCCTCTGTTAGGAGCAGCCAATATTCCTCATTAACAACCCACTTTACTTTCTTCCGAGTATCTTTTCTGAATGGGGGACTCTTATATCTCTTTTCAGCAAGGAGAAGTCTGGAAGTCAGTGTGACCAAAATTGTGTGAGAAGTATGCCAGTATTCTCTGCTTGGTGCTCACTGCCAGACAAGAATTTCAGAGAGGACTTAAGCTTTTCAGCAACCCTAGTGGGTAGCATCAGGAGCTTGATTGAGCCCGGCTGCATTGGCACAGCTTATTTATCTACATGTATGACAGCTCTGGGACTTTATTTTTCTGTTGTTGCTGAGGTTTTGTTTGTTTTTCTTTTTTCTCTCCGATGAATTCAGTACAGTCACTAGGTGGCATCCTGCTTCTGCCACAGTGCCCCTGTGCTGGAAGGAGAGGGTGGGCAAGTCAGAGCTACAGAGAGCACAAAAACCTAGATTCAGCTGACAGACTTGAGCTGAATTTGTTTGCTCCAGCGAGGTTTAAGAATGTAAGCACCATTTTAGAACTGCTCACCAGTATGGTGAGGAATTTCCAATGGGGTCTCATGGACAGGACTGAGTAGTTGTACATAGGTTGGCCTGCCCGAATTACCCCAGGTACAGGAGAACAAAAACTTATCAGTAACACTACTTCACAGTGTTATTGAGGAACTAAATGCATTAGCACCTCTGATTGTTAACAGAGCAAAAATTAATGTTTTTTCTTTGCAGACCAGCCATGTGATTTGAGTCAGATGTGATTGCTTATGAAATCATGAGTAGAAGTGAAGTCTAATACTAACTCTGAAATAGAGAATCTGGTTCATAAAAAAAACAAAACAGTACTGAAGTCAATTCTATTGGGGAAGAGAAGTAACTTAAGTTTTCTTAACAGTAAAAGCATTGATAAGATTGATCTCATGGCTATGGTAAACAATTTATTTCTTACAGACCTCTCTGTAGTTTTATTATATCATTTTCTGGCTGTAGCTCCCTTTTCCCACTGCATTTATCTTGCATTTCAAGAATGGAGAAGGCCAGAAAGTGAACTCCTAATACTTTGAAGAATAATTTTTGCCCCGTTGATAGAAGTTTTCAGCAGTCCATGCCAGTACCGTACTTCATGTCAACTCTACATTCAGTGTTGTGCATTGTATTAGTCCAGTGTCCCTTAACTTTGGAGGCAATAAGCTCCATTTGTTAACCTTTCCTCCACTCAGATCTTAAGGTTCTGGTCTTTCTGAAGATTTTGCTCAAAGCAGGACTAGAAGTTAATTCTGCACCCTTTACCCCCAAGATTTCTAACCAAACTCTTCAGAAGCACTACTGTCAAGATGAAGACAGAGAAAGAAATGCTTGTATACCATTAGTATAGTATGATATAGTTAGTCTGTGCAGAGCTTCCTCCCCTCCAAAAAAAAACAGCAGCTCAGAGCTGATAAAGCCACAGACATTGGCTAGAGGAAACACAAGTGGCAGAATATTGCCATTTAAAGTTCAGGAGGTGCACATGTAGCTACTGCCACCTTTCTCCTCAAGCACTAATTTCAGGGAAGAATTCCAGGAAAAAGTTCTGATGGCTGCCTGGGCATTACAGCACACTGACATCATGTAATCGATTTGCAATACTTCATTGTCAGATAGACATATTTGGAAGGGTGTGGATGGATGTAGGATACATAGACAAGACCAGCACCCTGTCTGCAGGAGATGCTGATTTTAGTGCAAGGTTTGCTCACAAGAATGGCTACCAGACTCCTGTGACTTTATAATATTAGGTAGCTCTGGGCTGCTTGAGAAGGGTCAATACACAACAGTTCAAAGGTGATATTGCCAGGTTTAAATAAAGTCAAGCCCACCATGGCAGGAACATAAGGGAGGAAGCTTTGGCGTAAGCCACAGTATAACAAAGACCTGTAATCATTATCCAGCAGCTGGTCATCTCTGTAGACTTGCTGCTCCTCTGGTGCCTCTTCAGTATTCCCTCCACCATCTTTTTCAGCTCATGCACAGTTGTTGTCTCTTTGGCCTTAATGAAGATTGTTGTCTTGTGACAGCAAGTAATCAAGTAGACCTCCATCACTACCTTAGAGCTTCTGGCAGCCCTCTGTCACTGCAAAACAGCTTTCAGTCCTCTTAGAGAAATATGTCTCTAGCAGAGAACTTTTAACACTTTTAATGAGCCCTTGTATTGCTTTAGCTTCTTTCCTGAAGGGGTTTCATCCTCAGCTTGGTTTGGGCCATGTGCACCTACTCAAGACCCCAGAAGGAGCCAAGGATGCAGCTCTGGCTGCACTCGGCACAGGAGAATGCAGCACACAAAATGGTTTGGCCTTGCCGGTTTCCAGTCAGGCAAGAGACAAGAACTTTCCAGTCTCCTTTATGTGTTCAGTAAAGTTGATAAATACCGGTGTTGAGAGTTATCAAACTAATGGATGGTGTTGAGATATTTTAGCCTCTTACTGCAGTTCCAGGAAGTTATTTGCCAAAATAGTGCATTGCCTAACACCAAGCTGATAGCTGAAACTTAGTTTAAGAGTAAATCTGAGGGACAAAAGTTTGGCTAGGGTAGAAGAGACTCACATAGGAGTAGAGTGAGAGTGGAAATCAGGGTTGGTTGCATTAGCTTAGAAGGGAGCCCTTCAAAGCCCAGACATTTTAGGAGTACATTACAGTGGTGCCAGTGTAGTTGTTTATGACATGTGGAACAAGTCACACCCAAGGAGGTAAAGGCTCAGTTCAGCTCTGAAATGCTGAGGAATGCCAAGACATCTTCCCAGACCTGCCGTTACTGGTTCACACAGTTTCAGGGCCAGCATGGGGCTGGCTCCATCTGCACCTACAGCCACCAAACCCTACTCCCAGCCTCCTGCAAAAGTAACTACACTTCAGGCATTTGGGCTCCTCTTATCTTTGGGATCAGAGGGGAAAAATTCAGAGGTTCATGAGCAGTTAGTTATTGCTTCTCCTACTGCCTACTTGAAACTGCCTCAAGAAATGGAGCAAGACACTCCTCTGGATGAAGGCAAGCAGTGGCTGTGGTCAGTTATCTGCAGGTCTGCACTGCTGAAAAAAGACAGAGCTCTCACTCACTAGGTCAGAGACAGTGGAAAAAATGTTTATCCTTGTTTTTCTCTGCCATCTGCACTTTGATATCACTGGCACATGCAAGCTTTCAATGACAAACCTAGGCTAGATTTAATCTCTTTTATGATCATTCAGGATAGATTACACTGAAAATAGTAACAGAGGCAATAACTCTGCTCTTCCAGTGTTTTTTTCCTGTCTAACAGGAAGACAGACACTGCTATTCCAGCCCGGCAGAGTCCAGTTCATCCATCCCCGAGCAGTGACCCAGGGGCACTGTCTTCTAAATATGGTCATTAACGGTCTCTTCATATCATGACAAGGTTTTGATGTGAGCAAGGTTTAGGCAAATTATGGAATTGATAATCTAGTCAGAACCTTGGTGACCTTCAGCCACCATCCAGTCACCTCCTCTGGCTTGAGGGATGACCACAGCTCAGACCCTCCAACTACAGGCATCTCCACAGAAAACTTTTAATCCTTCTAATTGGCAAAAGCTTTCCAGGACAGAATTGCCTCCTTGGCTTGGCACAGAGTCACTGTTTTAATAAAGCCACTACATTACTTGACCAGTTTATTTTGGCAGCTTTCTTGGCAGACACAAGAAGAAGGTAAACAGAGAAAGGCAGCGCTTCACGGACCTCAACCTGAGCTGTTGCCATACCCCCACTGGCAGTGAAAGAAGTTAGCTGACTTCAGTCTGTATGTCTAGAGTAGGGTGGGCTACAAGCCTTTCCAGCACAACAGACTCTAAGTGAGCAGTTACAGAGGGAAAGTAGCAAACTGCTATGGTCTCCATGTCTCAGAACTACTCAGCTTTCTCATCTGTCACAGCCATTAGCTAGGCAAGCAAGGCTAGGACAACTTGACCTTCCCTTAACAGAGGAACTCCCAGGGGACATTTGCTTAATGTTGCAGTCCCAAAAAGTAACTTCATTTACATCTGCAAAACAGAGAAACTTCTCCTTTATTACCCATTTGACCTGAAAAACCTTGTATTCCAAGCAGGTCAACAAGAACATGAACAGAGACAAGTTCAGCCTCTGCTCTGCTACAGAACCCATAGACAAATCATTCAATATTACAGGTTTTCATAAACACTTGGTCTGTTCATTCTCGAGTCTGCAATCCAATATGTTTGTTTTTTACATATATATTTAAGGAAAAATGCCCACACCATGCTTTATTATACACTTCAGGCTAAGGAGGTAGAACTACCCAGGCATTTGGGGCAGCAGTAGACTTATCACTCTACGCTTCAGTTCCCTATTTTATATGTATATTTTATAAATTTGTCTACTTGAGAAACAGTAAGAACTATAAAGTTATTAATAATTACTTCTCTCTGAGGAATAAAGGATAATTAACTAATAATCTTAAGAGAATAATTTAGGAATCAGCATGCCTCTCAAATCAGAAGTTCCTTGTTACATTCCTGTGACTGTACTCTTTTTAAAGGTATTATTCATGCTAGTGTTTATCCCTCTTCAAGAAGCAGCACAAGATTTGTCTAGAGTTATTGCAGGGACAGGTGAGAAGTGGGTCTGGCCTCTAGCTACACTAGAGCCTAATCAAATGGCTTCAATTAAAAAAATTCCTACTGTATACTCAAAGGCATAAGAGTTTTAGAGATATATTAGATTTTTCACCTTCTTGCCTCTGAAGAAAGTAATTTTGAGCAAATCGTTCCCTTCAAATAGAAGTTCATTCATTTAAGGATTACCAGAGTAGTATTTTTGCAAATGAAACACAACTGTTTCCTACAGCAGAACTACACACAGAGCATAATCGACCAAAATCACAACATCAACATGAAACTTGACAGCTGTACTGCCAAGTTAAAAGCAAACTACAACAGAAGCTCTGAAGCCTCTCACTAAGTACACATAAATAACAAAAAGCAACTTACATAAATAAAATCTGTCACAACAAACAGCGAGTACTTCCTCCACAGCACTTCCTTTACTCCATCTCCCTCAGGAGACCACAATCCTTCTGCCACTGTCCCTTTTATCCAGAAACCACTTCCAGGGCAGCTATTTGTCAATCAGTGGAAGCTAATGAAGTTCAACTATACCAGTCAAGCCATCTAAATAAAACCAAGCGTGCTGAAAGAGCCATGCTAATGAATCCGGTGTGACTCATTATGGTGGGAATCCTTTGGTAACTTTTAAAACAATTCAGGAAAACACTGGATCCCAATAGCCCCTGATGCAGCCACAGGGATCTGTGCTAGTTTTTCTGGCTGGTTTTGAGATGCGGTCCCACATACTGTGTGTTGCAATGGTTTAACTACCTAAAGACCTGAACACCTGTGGCAAGATGTGTATTGAAAGGAATGTCCTAATTTTAGTGTTGCAGAAAGAACACTACAGGTGGTGTCCCATTCTAGCTATGTTAGAGGCAGGGCATGCATGTGGTGAAAGAAAACTTGAACTTTTTCTTTCTTTGCCACTCCCAATTCTTAGCATCGCTGTTGTTGCTGTCAGGAAGGGAGCCATGAGGGACAATAATTTTGACTGTTGTGTTAATTTCTGGACTGAGACAATGCTCATGTCACTTTTGTTGCCTAAAAAAGTGCTCTTGGCTCATGGTGATCTACTTCTATTCCCCAGGCCCAGCTTTGCTTCAGCAACTGGAAAATATGAAACCGCAGCTAGTCCCTGCAGGTTGCTAAATATGGGCAAAATAATGTATGTCTCCTAAAATAATTGAAATTATAATAAATCAGTCCAAGAACAGTGGACTCTCCACACCACTGCACTGTATGAATGGCCTGTTCCATAGTTGGGGGCGATCTCCTTGCAGCGGGTCAGCTGAACAATAGTGCCCTGCCTTTCTTAGCATGTGCCCTTTCCCCACTGTTCCTTGATGGTCTGCCAGTTCTGGAGGTGCAGCTTTCTGGGGGTCAGTCCCTTCTACTGACATGAATATTGATGTGGAATAAATATTCTATCTACTGGAGTTTCTTCAGATTTATACCAGCACAATGGTGATCATGATGCCAACGTGTGTCGGTGCACAAAAGAAGCCTGTGCAAGACTTTTTGAGGTGCCACATTCTGATCGATGATCAGAAGAGGTTAGAATGTCCATTGGCACCCATGGTGCTCACATTTACATCACCTCCCTTTGCACTGACCATTGTTTCCCCACTGTATATAAATATGCACAGCTCCTCACTACAAAACGCGAGCAGCCCATGCAAGTATGGTAAGTTAGTAGCTTATAGTGTCTGTGTGTATATAAACTGAAAGTATTTTTTAATCTGAGTTTATTTGGAATAGTAGGACTAATCTTTAATTCTGTACAAGTCAGTCTGCTAGACCTTTGAAAAAAACACCTAATTTTAAAGAAAGATTCTTTTTTCTTTTCTAGAAATTCTTGCCGATTTTTTGCTTGATCCTTCTCTTGTCAAGGACTCTGTGTGATGCTCACTGTTACTTTAGACCAGCAAGCAAGTATGGTAAGAATGGCAAATATATTAGACATCCCTGAAGCGTTAATTCAGAGATTCAAAGTGGCATTTATTTATTTTTTTATTTTTATTTTTCCTCTTGGAAAAGTGTTAATGGTACAATGCATTCTTTGCTGAGGAATGATCCAAATAGCTGCTTACTCGGGAATCAACCCACCTGGAGGCATCTCTGGACACAGAAAGAGTGACTCTATTAAGTTCAATAGTTAGCCTCTAGTCTGATGTATAACTGAAGTCCTTGCCCATGTGGCAAGAAACCATGTGCCTTCAAGCAGCATTGGCTAGCCTGAAGTGGGTACCTGCCACTAAAATCAAAGCAAAGACAAGACAGCTGGTGTTTAAATTCAGTTTAGCAGAGCAAAGTGAAGTCTAATAATAATTGGGAGGAGGGAGAAATAATAGACCTGTGTGTTGAATATGAGAAAGGACAGAAAGATCTTACTGCAGCCATAAGCTAAGATATTTCTCAAATCTTTCACCATAGCAGCATAGCTCGTCTCTGGTATGTGGTTGCTATGACTTTATCATGCCATGTCATACATTCATGCAAACTTCAGGAACAAAGACATGGTGTCTCATTTGCAGAGGACTGGGTTAGATTCTTCCCTAGTGTGACTGTATGGAAATCAGTACACGACTGCTAGTCCATAAACATAAAGACTGTGGTCTATGTCTACTGATACATGTTCGTACTGATCTACTATCTATCATTTTCTGGTGTGTGCATGCAGGGTGCCTTTCAAACAGAAACCTCTATGTGTTTGGTGCAGTGTGGAAGAATGAAGATTGTTACCAGTGCAGGTGTAAGATGTCTGCAATGATTTGCTGTAGCTTGTAAGTTTGTTCAAATTTGTTTGCTTATTCAAGAACTGGTTGAAATGTTTAGACTTAAAGAATATTGTTGAAACTGTATGTTAGAATTTCATATCCCCATGAGCAAAATTCCTGTTTCCTAGGTAGCTCTAATAGTGACTAAGCAGAATAATCTGGCAATCACCTAGATTTCTTTGAGAAGAAACAAGGTGAAACACAGTTAGGGTATTCCCAGCATACAACTCTTCCTCATCACCTGGTCCTTGTTTTGATTCTGACACAATCTGGGTGTATGACTTCCTTTAGCCTCAATTTTCTTCCTCCTTCTATTCAGCAGCTTGTCTCCAGATGCCTGAATACCCAACAACACACATACATAATGGGGCTTCTGCAGCTGTGCACCAGACCAGTGGCCTGTCCGCAAGCATCTCATCAGGCCAGAGCTGCTCCACATCCTTCCCATACTGCAAAGAGCCCACCCTTCCTGCTACCAAAACAGGACACACATGTACTGCTCTAAATCTCATGTGTTCCTGCTGATTTTCTCTTTGCTTTTCTCCATTTCAGGGTTTCAATTCCCAAGTACTATGACAGGGTGAACTGTGTTGGCCTGTTCCACAAGAAAAGCTGTTCTGTTCGTGTGGTGAAGAAGACTAATCCTGACATAAGCTGCAAAGTCTACAATGGCATTGGTTAAGATGCCACGATGTGTTTAATTTCTTCTGCGCCTGCCCTAGGAGTTGAACATGCTCTGGATCTCTCCTTTAGAGGAAAGCAGCATAGGTTCAGGAGGAATGAGTTTGCTTTGTGACTTTCACAGCTTTAATTGTGCCAAAACTATCTTGTTTCTGACACTAGGTGTCTTGTAACATGCACATTTGTAATGAAGCTTTATCACAGATAACTTTGTGACTTTTTTTCCTGTTGGGATCCAGAGTTAAATAAATTTTCACATACATCAGAACACTGCTTTTCCTTCTAAGTAGTCACTGGTTGGTCTTGTTGAAAACAGAATAACTCATGGTGTCTGTAAATGTTTGTAAATCTAATTACTGATTTGGAAATAATCTAGCTTTTAGAGTAACAGGTATTATATAAATTGTTGCCAGACAAACAGATTCATTATGCTAATACACTCATTGACATTCCCTCAAGAACACAAGTACTAGAAGAATGGGATGAAACAAAGCAGAAAACAGCCCTTTGAAAACCTCCCCTACCCTGGTGCTCTGTGTAGGTCAATACATTAGTGCAGATGCTCAGGGAAACTTAGTCTCCAGGAGATGACGCATACATTACAAAAAAGGCAAGCTCATGCCTGAATGTCCAACCTGCTGCAAAGAAATGCCATATAAATAGCTCTGTAGCCTACCATATCAGGGTTGAATTTCCTGCAATAATCTTGTTTGGATCAAAGTCCACTGACAAACAACCCCATGAAAGCTGTTTGTACAGAAAACCTAGACTGTAAAACATGTTTAGCCAGTAGAGTTCAGGCACTACATTGTGTCTGGTACAAAGTTCATGAAAGTGGTTTATATAAGAAATATCCTATAAAACATATTTAGACAATATTAATAGCAATTATAATGAGTGCTGTACAGCTTAAAAGGCTCAAATAAATGATTTGAGTGCATTCAGTTTATTCAACACTGACATCATAGGTGCTTTCTTAATCTGCCTTTCCTCTGTCTTGTCAAGTGCATTACAATGAAATATTTCAGCTGTAGTACTGTGGAAAACCATAGTCATATGGTCTATTTTCAAGTGCAGTACAGAGAGCATACAAGTGGAAAACCTGCACATACTAAAGAGAACAGCTTACCAGTGGTTGGAAGAAAACCCATCTATGGCTCCAGGTGCTACCAGAAAGTCATTAAACTGTTTCAGAGAAGCAGGTAAAATGATAAATACAAATGTAGCTTCTCAAAACTTTGGCCCTCAAGTTTAGTTAGAAGTGGCTAGTAGGAGGTCCCTTTAACAATATTCACCTGTGCCTTCTTGGTAGTAATGGAGTGGACATCAGTGGAGCTGAACATGACTTCCAACAACCTTTGAGCAACAGACACTGGAGGGGCCTTCACTTTTCCAATTGCTGAGGGTTTCATCCAGTTATATATATATAAGGAGATACAAAGATAGAATCATAAAATCATAGAATCATAGTTTGGATTGGAAGGGATCTTTAAAGGTCATCTAGTCCAAGTCCCCTGTAGTGAGCAGGAACATCTTTGACTAGACAAGGTTCCTCAGAATCCCATCCAGCCTGACCTTTAATGTTTCCAGAGATGGGGCATCTGCCACCTCTTTGGGCAACCTGTGCCAGTGTACCACCACCCTCATTGTAAAAAATTTCTTCCTTATGTCTAGTCTGAGTCTACCCTCTTTTAATTTAAAACCATCACACCTTGTCCTATCAATACAGGCCCTGCTTAAAAGTTTGTCCCTGTCTTTCTCATAAGCCCCCTCTAAGTACTGGAAGGCTGCTATAAGGTCTCCTCAGAGCCTTCCCTTCTCCAGCCTGAACAACCCCAACTCTCTCAGCCTTTCCTCATAGGGGAGGTGCTCCATCCCTCTGATCATTTTTATGACCCTCCTCAGTACCCACTCCAGAAAGTCCACATCTTTCCGCTGCTGAGGAATCATTCTGTCAGCTTCCTAAACACTAGATGCATTTATAAGGGCCTGCCTTGGGGGCCAGGAGTAACAGGGTTTTCCTAAAGACTTGAAAAGAATTTAAACAGTTCAGAAGAACTTGGGGAGATATATCAGTTTCATAGCTCCACCCCATGGGAGGAGGGTTATGAACAAACTGGAGAAGGCTGAAAATGGTTAAAATATCAATTCTGCTTCAGACAGTTGTAAAGATTCTGACAAAATAAAGCAAAATGAAACTTGTGCATGCCAGGGAGACCTGCTAAGCTTAGCATACACATGGACTATGTACATGGTACATTTTTTCCATACTTTTTTCATCTAGTACCTAGTACTGTTCTTCGTGGACACTGTTTTCTCTCTGCTTAACAGTGCTTAACAGAGAGAGCAAGACTCCAGATGCTGGACCACAATTAGATTTGCTAAATGTGCTGTAAGAGAATTGGCCTCTGAAATTCCATGCTCAGAGGAAGGAAAGGGACAGAACATCAGGGCTCCATCAGCAAAGGCTGATATGGCTGAAGATCTGACACAAAAGCACTGGAGGAGACCCTCAAGTCATCCAGAGTGCAGCTGTAATCCCACAGCTGTGACAATCCTGCCACTCCAGGGAAATGCTTAGTTGCACCTGATGAATGTTTGTTGGTAGAGACCTTGCTGTCAGCATACCTACTTGCAGGAAGGAGTTCTCTGGCCAGAACAGAGAGGATTATTTCCCCATGTATCTGTACCCCCTTGAAACACATCATCCCCATGGAGTCCAACTGTCTTATCTAATAAACTGCAGAGAAAACAGGACAGGTCCCCAGTGTCTTTCTGTAACAGGAGCACATGCTGTGTGGGTACTAGGACAGCCCCATACCATGCCAGCTAGTTTCTTGGCTCCATTCGCAATCCACAGTGAACATGGGCTGGTCCATTGGTTTCTAGAGTCAATGCAAGCCTACCAATATGAGCAGAAACAGCCAGTCTGACCAGTACAAGACTAGCAATAGCTGGAACTACAGTACTTTCATGTTGCTTCCCAGCAGCAAGTGTCCTACACATAGAAGAATTTCTACCCTTATGCACCCTCATACAAATACTACTTGTGCATTTTTCAGAAGGCTTTTTGAGTCAGGATCTTCACATAGGCTCTCCACAGATAAACAGTAGTTCACATTGGAGATTTAAATTAAACATGTTCAGATTCAAACCAGCCATTTCAGTCACTGGCTTTAAATTCAGCAAGGTGCTGAAATAAGCATACAAGACCCACCTGGATGAGGAAACAGGCATCTGCACCTTTGTTGCACTGCAGCTGTTCTCTCTCCAAGCTAGCTCCATTATTGTCCTCTTTATGCTTCAGTCCTGACAGCTACTGCATGGCAGCCCCAAAGCATTTATTGACTTACACTGCATGACTGCTGTGTGGGTGTAAGTCCCAGCTGCACAAACTAGTGCAGGGTTGGAATGATCCACCCGTGTGCTGCTCCCACATTATATTCTTAATAGTGAACATTTTTACCCTATGGTCTGGACAGGATGTGGTAAAAATATGTGTGTAATAGGATCGTAACGCAGAACTGTCCTACAGCAGTTCATCCTAAAAATACGACAAGAAGAAAGTCCCAGATACCATAGAAAAATATTGATAGTTCATTTCCTGACCCCTGGGCAACAAAGCACTGAGTAGTCCTTCAGGAACAGTTCTACAGCTGTTCCCTGCTGACTTTAAAAAGAGAGTAGATGCTAATTTGCTAGTTTTCAGGCTCTGCCGAGAGGTCTGAATTGAAAGAATAAAAGTGACACAGCATATCTTTGTATGTTTGGAAGGTGTGCAGACAAGGCTGGCTGAGGAATGCTGCAAGATGAGGGTGATGGAAGAACAGCTACACAAATCAAAACATTTCCCAGTAAAAGGACTGTTTCCTAGTGACTTTCCTCCCCTTTCTTTAATGCTTTGAACAGCAGAACAAATAAACAGATGATAAATAAATTAAGGAAGAAACAGAAGTGAACAGACCAGCTTAATTAATAATTTCAGCTTTTCTGGCTCCTAAGGAGCTGGCAAGAAGCTCAAGATCTGGGTGGGCCGATGCCTTCTCAGCTGGAGTATAGACTTCATGTCCCCGTCCCTAACCATATCAGAAAGGGTTGTCTCCTTCTGAGGCATCTGGATAAAAGGGAAATGATTGGATGGAGGGTGTTGGTTGAAACTAGCTAGTAAATAAAGCTCCTGAAAAGAAGGCTGGGAAAATAAGTAATATAAAATAATAAGTAAATCAGGGATGCCCTGAATAAATGACCAGTAACTAAGTACAACTCTCCAGCTTACATAATTCATTACACAGACTCCAGCTTTATGCTTCTCAATGTCATAGAATATGAGAAATGCCAGAATACCCTAAAAAGACCCTAAATATTCCTGCTTCTGCTGTGATTATTTTTCTAGTGATGAAAGATGACAGCTAAAACTTGAAGCACATAGGCATATGTATAATAGCTGGTATCAGAAAAAAATGAAAAGAAGAATCTAGCACAAAAGAAATACTATTTTCACAGTTTATAAGACCTTGTACTTATTTTGATATAGAAATTTTTGGTTTCTGTTGACATACCACATACCTACAAATGAAAACACATATTTGCTACAACTACTTACCACACCTTTAGACAGGCCCCGAAATAGCCTTAGCCACTGGACTAGTAAAGTAGTTGAACTTTGCTTAAAACCCACTTTAAATAAAAACCAAAATCAGGTTATTCTTATACAGCACTTGAAAATATTCTATTTATCTATTTTCTCAATGCAAAAGAAAAAAATATAACTCTGATTTCTGCCTCAGTATTTCATGAGAAAGACCTGGGGAAAATAAATGAAAACTGGCACTTTTCCAAATCCTTATTTTCCTCTATTTCAGACTTTCTCAATGGTCTTAGGTTCCTGGTTCTTTGTCCGACTAACAGTGCATCTCTTCTCCTTCACAATTTAAGGACTTGCAGCCTGGATCCTTCAAAAATAAAATTTCACTACCAGTCTGTGATTGAATGGAAAAATTGGGAAAACTGATACTGCAAACCTTTCCAAACGCTTCAGGCAAACTTGTCCTTGAGCCTAGCTGAAATCTTGCCTCAGCAAGGAGAACAGGACTAGGTTCTGTTCCTGTATTTTGTCCCTTTGCTTTAGTGTGCACCTACTTGAGTCCACACTTGTGTGCAGCACAGGGGGGGCAGCATGCCGTGCTTCAGAGCTTTTTCCTGAAGTTACTATCCCCCTCAAATATCTCTAGAATTTCTCTATTTATATAACAGCAGAGGGAGCCAGAACTTCAAAGCCAGACCATAACCATACAGCAGAAGCAGACTTCATTGGCTACACTGAAGGGAGGGAAGGAAGGAGGTGGGGGTACAGAGGGGAAGAAGGAGATGCCATCCAAATTACCTACAAAAACAGTGAGCAGAGATTATTTTTGGATTGCTACAAAACGGGAGACCTTACTTTGCTGCTACAACATTCCTTCATTCTTCCAAGAGAGAAATATGCGGCAACAGCAGTGGTTTTCTCAATAACAGGTAAGAATTTTCGAAATTATGTTTGTCAGATTGATAAGAGCTCAGATCTCTGTATTAAAGTTACCACTTCTGATTGTAAAATTTTATTCAACTTTCACTTGAGTCACTAACAGCTGATGCCATCACTGCTAATACCATTTCTGCTCAAATCTTTCTCTGATTTCCTCTGATAACCGACTGATTTCTGGTCAGAAAATGTTAAGTAAGGATTCACCTAAAAGGTAACCTAAGATCCAAGGCAAAAGTTATATATCAGAAATCCTTAAGGGAGAGTTACTGAGTAGTTGCTACATTAATATAATTTAAAGAAACATATTTTAGACGAACATGAAAATATGGATCAGAAGCAGTTCAAATATGATTCTTCATTCATATGAATATTAAGATAAGCAGGAGATAAAAGTATTAGCATTTAACTTCTAAAATTGATCCACTGAAATGGACAAGGACATGAAATTTAAATTCAAGACAAGCCATGGATTTAAAGATATCAGATTCTTAAGAGCACAGAATTCTTGCATTGCCCTTCAGTTAAAAAAAAACCCATGGATTTATTTATTGTTTTAGAGCAATACAAAAACAAGGGCAAAAATATTAAGTCAACCTGATTCAAAGTCCACTATAATCAATGCACTTTGAATCCAGTCACAAGGCAAGGAAAAACAGTAATAAATACTCTGTTCTCTTTGTATACTTTTTAAGGTCTGTCAAGAGAGAGACTTGTCTGCTTCTCTAGACCTGCACAGCATCATCCACAGAAGGACCTATTCTTAATCAGTTTTTTTAATACCACCATAACAAACATTAATATAATTATTAATTGTAATAGTTTAGAAAAAAGGGTTATAAAAACAAGAGAGGCCTTTACTGTTTACTATTCAGCTTTGATTAGGGCTGTACAAACAGTTGCTTTGATCAGTGAGTGCCTGAACCAAAATATTAAACATATAGTTGTGAAAGACTGGATTTTCTTTATGAAAAGAAGGCATTTTCAGATTAAAAAAATATTATTTTGGTATGAATGCAATATTTTGTTTCACTGGAAAGCAGAAAAATGTGATCAGTCTCCAAAAGCAAAGAGCTTGAACCACTGTGCAGGACATCACAATATCCAACCCGGTGTTTAACTCTATGGAGCCCAATGATTATTTGAGTTCTCCCTTCTCCATCTGATTCAGAAAAAAAAAAAACAACATTAGAAGTGACATCTCTCAATTTCATCATACGTTCACAGAGTGTGGGTACACTGAACCAGCATTTTCCACCAAGCACGTGACTATTTTTGACAAATGGATACAATCTTACTTGTCCTGAAAAGCCCAACCCTTGTATCTACGGAGCAGAGCTTTGCAAGCTTTAAGGATGCAAGAAGGAGATGGCAACTTCTTGGGGAATCTTTGGGATCCAGGTGTGCTTCCTATCCCCCTTGCAGTGTGAGAAAAAGCCTTCCTGGTGACCACTGGTTACTGGAAAACACTTCTGATCTCCTAGTCCTCGTGACTTCTTGCTCCTCAACCAACCCATGGAGTTTCTGTCCTATACCTCATGTCATTCTCCAGAAATCCTAACTGGCTGTCTGCTAAGGAGCCTGTTACAATCATTTATGGATTCTCCATCTCCTTTGATAAATATTACCTTTGTAAAAAAAAATATATTTTTTTTTCCTCTTGGCTACAGGACAAGTCACTATGGCCTTTTATCTTTAGAGGATCAGGGACTAACTATGGTTCTCCAGTCTGCTGACCTGCTAGCCCCATCCTACCTTTGGAAGCTGTCTCTGTGTCTTTGGTAAGGTTATTATGAATTTAACCAGAAAACAAAAAGTCAGGTTATAAAACTTTCCTGATTTCTGCAAAATCAAAGAAGGCCAGTTTGTAATATAAGTTCATACCCCTTAAAAGTTTTACACTTCTGAAAACATGCAAATGCGAGAGGAGAGGGGAAATACTCACTTTTCTGGGAACTTATACCATGTGCCCATGTTATAGACTGGTAATGTATAAATAGACACAACTTGTTCTATACCCTAATTATGTAGGACTTAGAAATGCTTAACATATATAGCTTTTTCAATGACCTAGCATAGTAATTCTCAGTATTTTTACAACACTGAGTACAGCAATAAATTTTGTTGTACAAAATCCCTTATGGATTTAATACTGCTGTGGGATGTCTGTGCTTACTCAGTGACAGGTTTCCTGTTCTAGTTAAATGGTACCTTCCTGGGAATCTGTAAGGATAATCAACTGATTTTTAACCTTTCTCCAAGATAAAAGTTTAAACAGGACAAATCTATTTTACAGAGGTAATGTCACTGCCAACAAAAAAAAAAGAGTTCTACTGTTAGTCAGTTACCACCACCTCAATTAGTATCTTCAATATGAATTTCAGAGTTCTGTTAAAACTTTCCACTGCTCATTTATTTCTAGTTTGTAAGAGGCAGACAACAGTTGCTTTTCTCCAGATAATTTACTCTTTAAATAAGTAATACAATAATTTCAAGTCTGTCTTTAAGAACTGCTTCTCTCCAGAAGACTTATGGACTGAAAACAGCAAACATAGCTTGAGCAACTGCTTAAATTCTGAGCCATATCAGCAAATGCTTCTAAAACCCAGATAATTAAGACAAAGACTACAAACATTTTTTTCTTCTACTTATGTCTAATGTGCAAATTGATCCACGCTGTCCATTACAACTATGGAAACTGTTTTTTGATGACAGGGTTAGCTTTGCAAGAATGACCAACCCCAGATTTTATTGACGTTTCATAGGATGCTTCCACTTCCAGAGATGTCTCAAAACAGCAGTCATCCATTAGCTACTTGGGGCCACTTATTGTCTAGCAGTCTCCATGAAACCCATTACCCACTGAGGGTTTAATTTCCTTCCCTTACCCATCTCTGCAGAATTCCCTTTCCTTTGAGGAGTTTTTCCAGGAAACAAAGGATAGCCCTCTGGGGCAAGACTTTCAAGCTGACTAGCAATAATTGTTGTTTCTTTTTTGTTGTTGTTTGGTTGTTTTTTTTAGGCAACCTGAGTGGCATTTGTTAATTTATAAGGTTGTGTTGTTCAGCACAACAAACCTTTCATACCTTGCCTACTCTACTTCCTTACTTCCAACACACACAGGAGAGGGAGGGATGTCTATAAAAGATGTAAATGAGGGATTTAACTTACACTAAGATTAAACCTGAAACCTCCTTCTCTTTTTCCTTTTGTATCCTGTTAATTTGCTGAAGACTTTTGTGACAGACTTTTTAGAGAAACTATCTCATGCTGCATCCATTAAAGAAAACCCTTGCGTTTCAAGAATGCTAGCTTTTGTTACTGACCCCTTTCCTGAAGTTCATGAAGGGTTCCAAACAGGATTCCTCTTTCCATTTTAAAAATAAACAAGCAAAGAAAACTGATCCAACTTTCCCCCTGGCTCCTTCTGCAAACTGATTTAGAAGGGATGCCTCTTACTCCTACAAGTTGAGTAAAGCATTGCTTCACTTTCTGGAGACAAAAGCTGTTTCTCTTAGTCCATAAGTATTTGACCAACCTTCAATACAGCTAGGGGACTAACACTTTTCCTCACTGTATTGGTGATTCAGTCTATTAAGTCACATTTGTTTAAACAGAACACGTACACATTGTTTATTACTGGCTCTTAATTTACACCAAACTGAAAGGCAGCCAAACACTGAGATAACACAGCATTTGGCAGGGACTGACCTTGAGTATCTGCCATCCAAGGATACCATGATGTAATATGTAAGTATAAGATCACCACAACATTTATTTTTCTAGAACTGCTTTTTACATTATGGTTGCTGGAATAAGATATATGGAAAGCTATGGACCTAGGTGATACAGACTTCCCAAGACATCAGCTTGGAAAGCAGATTTAAGCCCTGCACAGTGCACCACAGGTTCCCTTGAGACACTGGACAACTCATGTCTCACCTCCGTTTCTCAGTCCCCTTACCTGTGATAAGAGGGTGACTATTCCTTATTTATCTCTGGGTGGAACTAGGACAATGAATGTCCAGGAAGCACGTGACAGTCACCTTGTGGGAGACACCACAGAATGCAAAGTGTTAAAAAAAGAGTTCCTAATCCATCAAAGTGGATTGCAGCACTTTGAGAGAAGCTCTTTACCCCACCATGTTTGCCACTTTTGACAGATGCACAGCCATGCTCTGCCTTTGGCATTTCTCTTGGGAATGGGCTCCTTAAAGTTGTGGCGTCTGGTTTCTGGTTTTCAGACAGCTCCACTAATTTCTTTTTTGGCTTCAACACACCATCAGCTCCCCTCACTAACACCTTAGCATGTCCAGAGGTGTCTGGGACCCTGGAGAGGGCTTACTCTATGGGGCACGGATGTTTGTAATAACTCAGCACATATTTTTCAAGGAACAAAGAGAACCATGTGTTTGTTGTCAAGGATACTGTAGCTAAGGACACTAGGCTAGGACTGTAGTAAAAAACTCACGTATTCATTTACAGCAGAGTCTGTTTGTCCCGTCCAAATGCCAAGACTGAGCTCCTTTGACTGGTACCTCATAATATTGCTGGCTGCCAATCCCTTTATTTTATATGCAGTGTCTCCACTGGCCAGCAATCACTAACAGATGAGGGACAGGTCAATGGCTTTTTATTCTATATCCATTTTATGTTGAAACAAATCACCCTACACCCCCAAATATGATCTTGCAATTCACGTATCACGATTGGTTTATTTTCTGGAACTAAAAGAAGCAGCAATCTGTTCACATGGGTTGAATAACAACATAAAAGTGAGTTGACAGAAAGAAGCATTCTTAAATAGACAATTCAGAAAATTACCTTTGCCCTCTTTAATTAAGATTTAAACTTCTAAAGAAATGAGAGAACAGAAGAAAGAAAAGGTTACTGTATCTTACTTCTGTGACTGTCTTGACTGTCTCAGATGATAGATACAGATAGGTGACAGATACGGGTAGATGCAGATAGATAAATCAGCAGGTCTATCAAAGCAACAAAAGAATTAACTGTAATAATTTTTGCTCATCAAGCAGAAAATACATCTCAAGCCATTTTTATTGACCATACCATATTGCATGTGTTAGTTCCTGAGAGGCAATGTCTCAAGAAGCACACAATTCCTACAGAGAAAGACAAGGCAAACAAAAAATTGTGGGATGGTAGGCACTTTTTTTGACAGTGTTGGTTACCTGTATGTATGCAGTTGCTCAGCAGTAAATGCTACTCAAAACAATAAGCTCACTACACCGTTTTGTTTATGTATTAATATCTTGACCACTTATTTTTCTAAAGCTCAGAAGCTTTTTCACAACTCCATAATCTTGAGTGGTGTTTTATTGCTGAGGAAATGGTCATGCAGTGGGTAAATCACGTCCTTCCCTGAATATTTGTTTACTTTTCGCATTACAAGTCTTTGCACAGCATGGAACTGCCTCTGGCCTGAGAACTCCCAGCAGAGTCAGATTTTTTCTTTGATTCCTGGACATAGAGGATTTGGACTCCAGGGTCAGGATTATAAAGCAGACTCTGCTAAGGGGATCATGACAGCCTCCAAGGAGCCATCTGGTAGAGTTCATGCAGCCCTATGGCTGAGATTTTCAAAATAGTGTAACCCAAACTAACTCCGTGGGCTCAGGTCCCTAAGACCTCATTGAAAATCCCAGCTCAGGGCTTGCAGCAGTGGCTAAGAAGCAGACCCATCTGCCTGTGCAAGAAGAGTACCCAGGAGATGGCACATACTATTATAACACTTGAATTCTGTTGGTTAAAAAAAGCAAAATTAGGCTGATGAGGAATCAATAAGAAGCTTCTCATAAGAAATTAAGAGATGTAGTCAAAAGGAACCACTCTTGAAGCCAAAATCAGGAGATTGGACTATATTTCTGGTAAACCCTGTGATGGCCACTTTAGTCACCCTGAGGGAGACAGCAATGCTTCATGCCACATGAGTTTATCTACAAGTGGGAAGCAGGGAATTTGGACTGTGTTTCCTGTGACCTATCACAACTATGTAGAAGCTGAAAAATGTTGAAACTATTTTGACTTCTTTTAGACTTTTTCAAAATTGTCCTGTCTTATCTCTCCTGAGAATATAAGCCTGAATTTTTGCTTGGTGATTGTCTCAACCAAATTTTGGTTCCAGCTGCAATCACAAATGTATTTCACAGATTAATTTATGTAAGATATTTTAGTGCTGACTTTATGTACCTAATACGCCTTACTTTTCACATTGATGTTTAGCTCAATTGAAGTGCAGCTCCACAGTGTGTCTTTTCCTCAGTTTTGGATCAGAATCTTACAAAAGCATAATTACACAAATTTTTATCCCTAAGTGTGTTTTGATCAAGCTTTCTTGAATCATCACTTTACTGCGTCAGTGAGGTTCATAAAACTGCACTGAGTTAAACTATGAAGATGTTCTTAAATCCATAGGACAACCTCACAATGAGTAAACACAGCCATAATTCAGAGTTACACAGACTTCCACACCACCGTTTAGCCAAAAGCTCCATTTTATAGTCTAATAAACTATACAAAAGGGAGATGAAAATATACACAGATTCCTTGGCATTTACTTCCCTGCCTCTCCCCGTACCCTTTTGACTAATTTCTTGTAACATAACTAAGCAATATTTCTTTCCTTTCCTTTGCAGATATACCTAGATTTCCATAGCCAAACAGAACAGAGAAAAATCTTTCTTAGACTGGCTCCAGAAGACTCAGATTCTATTTGACTACCACATTTTTAGGATTCACGATGAATAAGACAAGGGCTGTTAACGATGGCTTTCCTTTCCTGAACAGTAAGAACTGGAGCTCAAACCGAAGCTTCCCCATGCATATTTCTAATCAGTGTAGGAACATCACTGACCTTACTGTCTTTCTGGCCACCTCTTACAGCTTGGAGACTGTCCTAGGTATTGTGGGAAACATCTGTTTGGTTGCTGTCATTGCCAGGCAGAAGGAAAAGGCCAACGTCACCAACATCCTAATTTCCAACTTAATTATTTCAGACTTGTTTATGTGTCTTGTCTGTCTGCCTTTCACTGTTGTTTACACCATGATGGACTACTGGATATTTGGAGAAGTCATGTGCAAAATGACCTCTTTCACTCAGTGTACATCTGTGACAGTATCAATTCTCTCTCTTGTTCTTATTGCTCTGGAAAGACACCAGCTCATCATAAACCCGACTGGTTGGAGGCCAAGCATCTCCCAAGCCTATCTAGGAATTGGAGTAATTTGGACTTTAGCATGTCTCATGTCCCTACCTTTTTTGACCACATCCATCTTGTCTAATGATTTGTATAAGCAGCTCTCACACATCATGAATTTTTCTACTGACAAGGCCATATGCATTGACTCGTGGCCTTCTGAGCAACACAGACTAATCTACACCACCACTTTACTGCTTTTGCAATATTGCATCCCACTTTTCTTCATTATACTTTGCTACCTGCGTATCTACTTACGTCTGCAGAAGAGAAAGGACATGTTTGAGAAGAGTGAATACAGCAACCGAGCAGTTCAGCTGAGAAGGATAAATATATTGTTAGCATCCATGGTTGCTGCTTTTGCTCTTTGCTGGCTACCACTGCATGTTTTCAACACCATTGTGGACTGGAATTACAAAATCATTTTGCCTTGCTACCACAATCTGATCTTCTCATTGTGCCACCTGGTAGCTATGGCTTCCACCTGTGTCAACCCTGTTATTTATGGCTTCCTAAACAGCAACTTCAAAAAAGAAGTGAAGTCACTGATTCTAAGCTGCCAGCATAATTCAGTAACTGCATCAGTGGAAGAATATGACCATTTGCCTTTATCTACCATGCAGACTGAAATCTCCAAGGGCTCACTGATGTTGAACTGCAGACATAATTCTATCTAGCAAGCAGAAAATATTGCAGACGGGTATACTGATACCACACAAAAATTATTACCTGTAGGCATAAAAAGCAACTGGTGATGCCATAGCTGAGTTGTGAACAGGAACCCATTACTGCCTGAGTTTTGGAAGAACAGGCAAAGGAAGGTTATAATACAGAGTAGCTCCTATGGTACACAAGTCATTCATGTCATTGAGATGGTACAGACATTGAGGAGACTGGGCTGATGTGTATGTGGCTGCTCTAATAGATCAGTAACTCAGCTGAAACTCCACATAGACTGACATGGGGTTCAGCTAAGTTCATATCTCTACCATGGCTGTGGTAGAAACCCAGACTTACATTTTCAGCACTACAGGCTGCTAAAAGTTGCATTAGAAAAGACTCTCTCAATTTTTCAGTATTAGTAAGTTTTTTTATGCACAGCCGACAAAACGGTGGAACAGAGATATGTAAATATATATGTCTTTGTGCTTTATCAACTCTCACAGTCTGTTAGGTAACACTAATTTTTCAGCACATTTAATTCACATGAAAAAACCTGGTGTATAGGCTTGGAAATAGCCATTGCCTCTGGAAGTAAGGACACAGAACAATGATTCTGGTAAGTGAAGGCAGTAACTTACCAAGGGATGACGACAAATGAAACATATTGTATAATGGATTAAATTCTCAACACATTGAGATGAGGCTGAGCACTGTTTTTAAGCAAATAGAGAAACAGTCAGTGTTCCACATGGAAACAAATCTGGCTGACTTTGCAATTCCTGCTGCTGTCAGCTGCAAAGCTCTGCAATGCTAAAACTGCATGCTGTGATGGTATGAGACAGCTGGATTACTGGAGTTGTTCCAGATCATCACTTTTGCTTCAGCAGCTCCTTGGTAATTTTATTGCAAAATATGGGATTCAAAAGGCCAGAACAGTCATGAAAACACATTTGTAGAAACCATGTCTTTTCAAAATGGGTATACATCCAAATAAATAAGCACATGCATAGAGGCTTTCAGTTTCCAGTTACAATAAAACTAAATGTCAGATACCTGTCCCACTCATTGGCATCATCAACAGAAAGGAAACTGAAATTCCAACTAAACAGTGAAAGCTCACTGAAAATACATAAGTGGAATCCAGGTCAGGATGAAGCCAAGCTACATGTAAATAGGTAGTATTGTCAATTGTTCTGCTAAAGTCAGGGTCATGATTTTTCACATCTGTGGTATTTTTAGTCTTTGTGCACAAAACCTACAAACCATAAACTTATTTCAGCCTCTGGACCCAGAGACATTCTACAGTGATTACTGAGATACCAAGAATTAGATACGCCCAAGAAGCCCGTAATAAGGAATGGACAGAAAAAAAAGCAGCAAGTGTAAAAAGGAGATCAACCAGGTCAGTGCTAAGAAATATGGAAGCATATTCCATCCTGAACTGTTAAACTAACCTTAGCAGAAGACTGGAATAAGTGACCACCTGCAGTAATTTTCAACTTGGATTATGCTATGGTAAACAGTCATTACTCATTGTAGTCTATGGGTTTGCATGAAGTCAAAGCTACCCAATGTATAGTTATGCAGACAGCTAGAAATCTCTTAGCTGGATTAGTCAAATTGGTAAATAGTTACATGAGGAAAAAATTCTTCCCATGCTCCGATCTGACAGACAATGTGGATGTTGGACAGAGTATTTTAAGACAAGAGCAAAACCTATAAGGTAGTAAGAGTTATCAATGAGTAGGAGTCAATGAGTCATCAGCTGACAGAAATGGGATTTAATCCCTTGCCATGAGCTGGGTGCATAGAAACCAGCAGCAAAACTTCAAGTCTGAACTGGAATTATTGTGTGCAGAATGTTAAGGCAGAAGCTGTTTTGATGCAGCCATCTTTGTAATTCTGGGCAGAGCCTGTATATCTCAGAAAGAGAGTTGACATGTGATTACCTTTTGTATCTTCCTCAATTATATGGCAAGATTTTTTGCTTTCAAATGGACTTCTGCATGTTTTTTTTTGTTACTTGTCACAGCATGATGAGAAGATGTTTCCCTTGATTTGTATGCAATGTCATTTCTAGACTGAACATCGAGTCTATTAAAAACACAGAACAAGGGGACTGTAATTTTTCATGCAGTTTGAAATTTGCTGCTGTAACTGAAATCAGAGCTGATACAATCATGGGATGCTGAGTAGTACAAAATGGAGCAACTCCTCCTCATCAGCTTGATTTATAAAAAAACCATGTTGTATTACTCGAGGGACTAAATACTGCTTAAACTTTGTAGTGTTTTTGTATTTAGGATCAATTTAATCCAATTAGCTTTGAGTAATTCTGCCTGTTTCCTGCACTTGCTATAATTCCAACATGGAACTAAGATATGTTTAAAGCTATCATAAAAATACTCTGCTAAGCATGAACATAGATTATCTGATTTATGATCTTAAGTATATAATTTTTCAAGCATCAGTGTCTTGAATGGAAACAATTACCTTTAGAATCTGTACTTCCTTGAACATGTCTTTGTTGCTAATTCTACGTGAAAACTGTTTGATAGAGCATTTAGCTTGTCAGAGCCCTGCCACTAGAGCTTTGCATTTACATTGTGCATCAGGTCCCAGTTCTTTCTGCAAAGGATTGAAATATCAGTGTGCCCGGCTCTTTAACTGTGATGTGTGTGGCCATTTGTATCCATGATCACAAGTAAATATGTAAACCAAGCAGATCCAACTCTACAGTAACCCAGACAGGCACAAATGGATGTATCTCCCTCCAGTGATTATGGGAAGTGTCAAGTTTGGAGTCAAGTACTGTTTATTACTAACAGACCTTTCACTGGATAAACTAAAGGATTTAAACACTAAAAGCCACCAAACTGCACCCATACATCTAACTGCAAAAATAAAAATCCTCAAAACTCCCAACCAGCTGCTGCCTATCCATCTACTTACATACCATCCTGAGGTACATGATTTTCAACCTTTACAATTACCTAGGTAACTAAATAAACATTAGAGTAAATCCAGAAAAAAGTGTCTGCGTTCCAAAGAATTAAATATCTATGCCACGTGCAAGTTCTACCTTTATTTACACATTAGGCATCCTGCTGGCACAAACAGCCATAGCAGGAAAGGTGCATTTATCATTCTTCATTCTCTGTGGACATAAAGGTTTATGCACAGTAGAGGATATTGTCACTAGTTTTTAAGAGCAGCTCTAGTAACTATTCCCTGTTCCCTTTGAAGCTAAAGGCATGAGGCTGGATGCAGCCTGCATGGTTGAATTCTTGTCATTTTGTCACTTTGAGGCTTGAATACAACCAAGAGGGAAGGTGTGTCTCCTTGGTCCCTGTACAGGGTAACAGAACAGGTATAGCTTACATACATCTTATCCATTTGTAAATAACAAGGTTCATATCTAAGAAGGCTCAAGCATTTGTGTTGACTGTATACAGTGATGCTTTTGAGTATGCTCTTTACAAAGTTCTGCTACTGAGTTACAAAAGCAGTTTTGGGGAAATATGCAGGAGTTGCATAAATCACGAGTTCATACAGTTCTAGGACCTTATCTGGCTTTTTTTTTTTTAAATAGCTTTTTATAATCCTGCCTGTTGTGACATATTGCAAGAAGACAGTAAGGTTTTCAGAGCAAGAAAACAACTTACTGCTGTGATATAAGTGGCATGGTATGAAGAGCCTAATAAAAATAATATTGCTTGTGTTACTTCACTTTTCTGTGCCTGCTTCTGTAAAATGGCATATTAGTCATAGCATAAAATATATAAACACTAGTTGAGCATTAGATCTTATCAAGAGAAAACAAAATATACTGTATTGCAAGAGCCATTGATGTATTAAGGGTTATAATAATAATGCTTGATGCATTATTCCTAAAGACAGACAATGGTGCAACACAGCCAGCCAAGGAGGAGAGGAGGGGCTAAGAATCAAAAGTTCAGCATGGCTCATTGGAATATTCTGATGCCAGGACTTTGCTCATCTTCAAAGACATCCCAGATTGCACAGGAAACTGGGTCCTACTCAGAATATTGACCTGAACCCTGACCAGAAACTGATATGGGATACTTACTGAAATTTTGTTGAAGCTCGGAAATGCTTTGACAGGGTTAAAACAAATGGTAGATTGCTCTGACCTGAGTTACCTGCCTCAACAGAAAGTAAACCAAAGTAAGTAGAGATGACCACAAGTTGTGCTATAGCCAGGTGATCTTTACTATATACACACTAGGAAAGAGTGCAATAGCAGGACCTGCTGCCTGCCTGCCATGTTGTTGTATGGCATAAATGAGACAGTCATCAGCAGCAGCTGGTAATGCTGTTGCGGCAGCAATCACTCAGAGTTTTGCATTGTACACACACATGAAGCATGACCATCTAAGTTTATTGTAAATTAAGGTATCACATCCCAAGAATTCCTTAGGGTTTCTTTTACTTGGAGCTGAATGTCTTCTCACAAGATCAACTGACATGTCTTTTACAGGCCGTTCTCTTCAAGTTTTTAATTCATGAAATACTGACCTGATTTTCAGTCCAGTATATCTTTCAATGGAAACTGATGTTGCTTAATGCCACTGGTAACCTGGGTTTATGTTTTATGAGCATCAATATCCATGTAGCTTTCATGACCTTCCCTCACTTTATCAGTTTGATTTGCAAAGTCACTTCTTCAAACTCAGGATGTCATAAATAGCATAAGCCTGAGGCTTATATTTTTGTATAATGTCTTTTCCTGCCTGGCAATGCTCATTATACCTTACTCAAAATAGTTTTGTTGTCCTTCCAATGAATACTTGCTAAAAGTGAAGCCCAGTGGCAGCACAGATACTGTATGATGGAATCCTGTGAGAAAAATGAATTCCAGATATTTGGTTTTAGAACTTAATTCTAGAACTTAAATTGACAAAATCCTGCCATTAATTTCTACAAAATGTTTGGTTAAATAGTACTATAGTATTAATTCCATATGATAGAAAATACTTTGCTCTATAGCAACTGTAATACAGATTACCAGCTACAACACTAGTTGCATTACTCAGAAAACATAGCACTGCACAGTTTTTCTTCCTATTGACAGTATATGATGGGTTACATTAGATACTGTGACACAATAATAATATGAATAAGTTTTTTTTGGACTATCACAAATACAACTACAGCGTAATTTCACAAGGCTAAAGATAATAGAATCACAGAATTTAACAGTAGAAAGATTTTTGTCTGTTTAAAGCTGTAACAACATACAGGACATGAAACTTCCACTTTAACTCTTAAAAAATAAGGCCAGGCTTTGTCCTTAAAGTCCCAGGTAAAAATTTCTGTCCTTTGAATATAACAACTTCAGTTAATGAATTAATGCATCCCTTATCCAGACTATAGGAGTACAGAGCCTTCCTGATGGCAGCTCATGGGTGAATACTAATTCATCATTAATGAGTATTTTTTTAATTCCGTTTTATTACAAGGTGACTGCATGTAGAATGCACTTGTCTCATTCTGTGCCTGTAGCATTGATTCATCTACTTGATAGGCTGACTTAATGATTAGTTACATGTAACATGTATTTCTTTAATTTCCAGACAGACTGCAGGAAAGTTTCTGATGTCCTAGAGACTAATGTAATCACTTTCTGAAACCCACTGCATTCACAGCAGAAATACACTGAAAAGTTGTTGTCTCCTCAGCACGTATGTTAAGCTCACAGAAATGAATACAGTCAAGCAAGCCTGTGTTTTGGGCAGACTCACAGGATACAAAGATAGCAGAAGCTGGCTGGTACTGAAGTTAAGGTTTTTAAAGCTAATGAGATAACCTAACAACAGTTCCACTTAAAATTCACTATGTACCTAGCTCCGTACGTCAGAAGCCACGTTTCCACAAGCCACCAGAGAAGCCCCACATGACACAGTACACTCAGACACATGCAGCCTCACACCAAGCAAGTTAATCACCACTAGCAGGCCAAAAAGGGTTATCACAGACTTTTTAATCAAACCAAATAGTACATGAAACATGAGTCTTAACAGGGTGAATCTACTCCCCATGTATTGGAAGTGACAGTCTAGTTGCATCCTGCATCTGAGTTAATTGCTTACAGAGAGTCAGGCAGAGCAGTGCTAATTACGAATATCTTACTACTTGTGGTAAGGAAGCATGCAAGAAACTATTTGTCTGAAATAAAAGGAAGTTTTCTACCTGTACTCAGAGTAACAGGCAATATATTTGCAAGCAAAGCCCTGACCCAGTATGTGCTCAATTCGTTGCACTGCAAAATGAATCTATTACATCCCACATTTGCAAAGGTTAAGCTTTAAGTAAGGACAACATGTGGCTTTATGCTTACAAACACTTTCCATGCATCAGTTTTCCACAAGTCATAATTAGAAGAATAAGCATTGTGGGATATTTTATATACATATAAATCACAAACCCATATAATTTCTCAGGATCTGGGCCATGGAAGACAAGTGTACATGGTACATTTTAAAAATCATTCATCACAGATGAATGCGCTGTTGTGACCAGACTAAGTAAATGATATTACTTGGTGCAGTACAGAACATCTAACAGCTTTTACTAAGAATAGTAAGAAGGAAGGTGCCCTTATCTAAACCAGTTTAACTCAGTATCACTTTTTACAAATAGAATTCACACAAACAGGCATCTGTGTGTACAGAGAGAGTGTTTGAGCATAAGATATTCAAGATATTAACCTTAAGCCTGTTGTATCTAGGAGATTATATAAAGTCTTCATTAGTCTTTTTAGACCTGGAAACAAATCAATTGATGCTGTTGCTATGATTCAGCCATCAGCTACATGCTGCATCAGACTAGCTGCATTCATTTTTGACTCCATAGTCTCTTAGTAAAGTTAGGGAATGAAAAAAATCAATGTAATGCTTATTTCAAATGTGCTTATCAGTGGCAATCCTCCATTTTATACTAACAGCAAATGATGTTTAATAATTCCTTTAACAACTAAATACAAATTAAAAAGAAGTACAGCACCAGTAAGTAGTAGCATAAAACTTCTTTAAAAATAGTATTTATAGGGTCTATTCAGGAAACCGCTATCAAGTGTGTTAATAAATAAAACAAATCGCTGCCCTGTTGGAAAATAATATCCATGTTGCAACCCATGTTAAAATGCATTAATTGTGAGTAGTGACCAGCAGCATCAATAAGCTCCAGGTGTCTCAGTGCCATCTTGGTACACAGAAATTACATGTAGGCATCAACAGAACTGGTCTTCCAACTGCAGGAGCACAAGGACTTGGACACCCCTGAATGCTTTCCTACACGGCCCAAGCACATGCATGGGTAGGTTCATGTGCTCATGCTTTTTTTTGCCACATGAGGCAGCAATGATGTGCAGATAATTAACTCCTGGGAACAGAATACACTAACAAATTAAGTAGGTTTACCCCTTACCTTTCTCTTTTCAGAGCCACGAGGACACAAGCAGATCATTATGCTTATCTACCTGTGCTACAAATACAGCTCACTGCTACCACAGATGAAGGGCGATGAAGGGTCACACATGTACTGCCTGCACATCAGCTACTCAGCAGTCATATGAAAGTTAAGGGAAAGGGTATTGCCTTGCCGGAGCTGCTGATGCATATCCAATGGCACAGGCCTTTTGGGAAGCACAGGCTGGGCAGCACCTGCTCTGCAGACAGCTGCAGGGGCTGGGAAAGTGAACTGCTCATGGGTGGTGATGAGACCAAGAGGATTCTGGACATGACCACAGCAGGATTTCAATCGTACCAGGGAAGTGGCACAATACAGAAGTCTAAGTTTAGGAAGAGTTTTGAGGTGCTTAAGCTGCAGCTAAACCTAGTAGTAAATTCAGGTAACATGCTGAACTCATGCAAGGAGTTTGTAACTGAGGTGTTGAATCCAGTCCTACACCACCACAGTAATCAATAATCCACTCCCACCTTAGCAGTCTACATGAACCTCTGAAAACTACAGCCCCAGCATCTTCAAGCCAGCATAGCCTCAGGGACTGAAAGCACTGAAAAGGAGATGGAGCTGTACAAGGTGACCTGAATAAGGATTGTCAGTCACACAATTAGAACAATTCCCCTTCTTGGGGAGTCACTTGATTTTATAATTAACTTAGTTTGAATGAGTTCACTTGTCGCAGTATCTGTAGTAGTAATGAGCATCCAGCCCTGAGGAATAGGTACCTGTGCAGAACTTGCTGGACAGACTTTAATGTAATTTTAATTCTTATTTGGTTGCTATTAGACCTCCTCAACTGCACCTAAAGAAAGCATACCTGGTTTTGTTTGTTCTACCTATCCCCCTATGAAGGGCACCCAAGAGGTACAGTCAGTAGAAGACCAAAATATGACTTTTGAAATTAACTAACATCAGGTAACAGCTGTTCCTGCTTCATTGAGAGGCAGTGAAAGTCAGTGTACAATTAAACAATATGTTGGATCAAGGCATCGTGTTGGTCTCTTCCCAGCTTTCTCCCCATCTATTTTTTCATCATACCATGTGCTGTGACAGCACATCCCAGCAGAGCTGGGAACTGGATAGCTTAGCTGACATGCATTTAAAAATAACTCAAAAAAATAAACATTCAAAGAAAAAAGAAATCTTGCTATTTTTAAGCTTTGTCTTATCATTGATTCAGTTAATATTATGGCCCTGTAAACTTTTGTTTATCACCACAAGTAAAGAGACAATGACCTTGCAGCATGAGAAAAAGGAGAGTAGGGGGAATGCATCACTGCTTCATCTCACTATCTTAAGCTATAATCTTTATCACATGAAAAGCAGTTGCAATGGAATGTCACCAATTTACATCAAGTGGAACACTGTCCATAACTTTTTTCTTTTACTCCAAGTTTCTCACTAGTATTTGGAATTCAGCTGCAGGCTCACATTGCCCATCTAAGATTTTATTTGCTCACAGGCTCAGATGGAGTCTTAATCCTGATCACAGAAAATAGCGTCTTTGAACTTCTTGTTGAAATTTAGGCCTAACTTGCATGATTCTGTGTTTTCTTAGAACACCAGCTTTTGTTTGGTGGTGTTATCTCATTGGGAAACATTGAATGTATAACCACTATGACATTCACTTCAAAACCTAAAATGAAACAAACAATTTTTTACTAAAATATGAATAACAGCTCAGTGACAGTTTTGTTGAGAGTCCCTGCATTTTAACAACTCTCCTTTTAGAACCTGTTACTTGTTGCTCTATTTCATATCCTTGCAAATACTTTCATTACTAAAATGTGGTGGTATTTTGCTTTGCTATTTATATTTGTTGGAGACTTTTTTTCCCCCCCCTATTTGACACTATATTAAATTAATGAGCCTCATTTTCCAGAATGTTCTGGTGTAAAAACATGCGAGCCAACAGCAGAAGTGAAGGTCATGTCTAGTACTTTTGCAAGTGAGGGATCATGCTTTTCTTCGGTGACTTTGAGATCGTCCCTGCAGCTGCTTGAGCTATGCTGCAATCCAAACCTTTAGGGAATTGGATGCATCAGACCAGCAAAACATCAGCTTATCTTTTCCTCTGCTGGGGTCTTATTTTTTAAAAGCAATTTTTTTCCTAAGCTGCCCTGATTAGATAGTACTAATAACATTAAGTTAAATTGGTTCCTTGGGAGATGTCCCAATTAAATGGCTATCCTAATTAAGCACATCCTGATTAAGCAGAAGATCCTATAATTATAATAATAGTATGTAATAAAAACTGGCCCATAGTTTCGTTCAGGCAGAAAGCATTTTGCAAGCCTTATTTACAGGAACCACTTTATCCAGAATTGAAACACAACCAGCTTTTGGGTGAAATGCTACATCTGTTTAACAGTGATCAGTAGAACTAAACAGTCTTTCAGAGCAGAAAATGAAAAATTTTGCACCATACTGACAATGCAGACAATGTTATGATAAGACAGAAAATACTTAACATGTAATTTAGATGAAATATTTTTACTCTTATCAGAATTGTTGCAGTATTTACAATTGCTGCAAGAGATTAAAAACTTACCCAAAATTACATTTTATAGAATCTTCTAACAAAGGTTTAAAACTTCTAATAAGTTGAGGAAAAGTACCCCATGCTGAAATTCTGCCTTATAAGTTTGGTTTTTTTTAAATCTTATTCCTATATTGACACCATTGACTTTTCTCAGCTTACATTAGTGAAAGTGTAGCAGAAGAAGCCAGATCTAGTCTAAATACTGATGAGAAAGAGCTAGCAAGACCATTTTTCCAATGCATTGTAAAGACAAAATCCTGACCTTCTGCATTTACTGCAAATGTATGGCATGGTTTTTGAGTGCTACTGTGCCAGAGGGATTTGTTATTGTGTGTTTTGGATGCTGTTCTTATTCCAGCTTACATAATTGCATTCAGCCAACTCAGTCCCTCTCTGGATCACAGTGGAGTATGACAGCATAATTTTTAATTTTTTCTACACAACACTGTAGAGATGATGTTGAGTAACTCATTAAGTAATGAGAGCTGGATAAAACATCTGAACAGACATATGCAGTTATTAAATTGTTTTTTGCCTTTTAGTGACAAAAGAGCAGAAACAGGAAGTCAACATGAAGGTCAAATGCTCAGAAGTGTCAGTTGATAGAAACTGAGTGAATATATATGTAAGGAGCTATGAGCTTGTACATTATCACTAAGCATAAAAACTGGCAAAGTCCACCACAAATAATTATTTGAGGAGAATGTATAACAACTCTCTACATCTCTCCTAGTTGTCCTGCCATTGTCAAGTCTCAGCAGCTCAATGTTATAGAGATACTGCAACTTCTGCTTATTCAATATTAGACAGATGCAGAGTCTTTAAGCTATGTACCATAACTCTGAGGAGCAAAATCTGATCCCTGCATGGACTCAGGGATATTTATAATGCAGGTGCACAAGGCACATTGAAGTTCTGCTCTCCACAACACCAAGGTAGAGGTCTGAATCCATCTCCTGATGCTCTGTTATAAAGATACTTGTGTCCTTGGAAGGACACACTGGTTGCATGTGCTGCTAGGTGATGATGTAATGTTGCCCTTCCAGGAGAACAGTGAGCTCATAGCACGAAGCAGCTATGAGAATTGCAAATTCAACCTGAAAATTCATAGACCATATAATTGCAATACTCAAGTAAGTGTCATCATGCAAGACCTTGGGCAGAAAACTAGCCACACTGGGGATAGATCTGCAGAAACCAGGACAAGCTGCAAAATAAGATTACTAGGATCAGAAAAACAGCCAATCTATACACAAAAAATGATTAAACAAACTTCATTTTTCAAGCTGTTGTTGTTGTCTGTACCTGCATCAGGCAGATTAGAGAGAAAGAAAAAGCAGTTCTATGAAAGAGGCAATGTTAGCATGGAAACAAGGTAATGTAGGGCTTGAAAAATGAAAGCTTTCATTGAGGTACCTCCTTACTGTATTACCTTTAAGAATAAAGCCTAGTTAGCCAGTAAAAGTGTTTACCTGTTACTGTAGCAGACAGCTGTGATTCAGCTTTTACAGCCCCATATTCCACTGCTATGCAGTTCTGACATCAGGCTGGCCACTGCAATCTCAACACCTGCCATGCTTGAAGTCTCTTTCCTTTATCCCAGCCCAACAAGTCACTAAGCATGCTGTGCTAGCAATTAACCCTCAATCAATTATCTTAGATTGGAATTACATGAAGTTTTATTTTCTCACCTATCCATGCCCTGATGTCTCAGGTAGTGATTTTACATCCAGGTGATCCCAATAAACTTCAATTAATGTGCTTCCTGATTTTATGACTATTTTCCATCGTTGAAGATAGTAAAAGTGAACCATACTTAAAAGCCTAGCTTCTGCAAAGCATGGGGCAATTTTTTGTAAGCAGTAATAAAGCCTCACAACAATCTTGAAAGCAGGGCAAAGTTTATGATAGAAACATGAATGTGGTGTTGTTTCTTGTTGTGGGTTTTTTTTTTTTTTTTTTTCCCCAACTTGCTTATTTTGGAGGAAAATGGGAAATATTTTAAGAGCTGTGTTGCAAATTCAGTCTGAATGGCTTGACCACTGGGATTATTTAACCTTAAGCCTGGTTGTAATAACTTCACCCCGCCCTCAAGACAGAAACATAGTTGTGCTCTGTAGGATGCTTGTCTCCCCACAAATTTTTAAGACTTCAGGATACAATGTCTCTACCGGTTGTTGGGAGGGGGAAGTGTCTCACTGATCATTGTTACAACTGGTGGGAAGGCTGACAACCTCCAGCATTAAACCAACTCACAACACATATTTTTAAAAATAGTTCTGGCTTCTCTTTAAGAGGCTGCTGGCCCATCCAAAGCAGGATTTGTGGTGTTGCTAAACTCTGTTCCTTGGCTGGCAACTCACAAAATCTGCAAGCAATATGCAGACCTAGAGCTATTTAATCTGTGTATGGACGGGGGGTCTTACAGGCTGTTTGCTACATTGCCACCTCATCAGGTTGCATGTCTTTACATATCATCTTTGCAAAGGTGTCACCTTTGGTTCCCAGGGAGCAAAAACCCTGAGCTGGTTCCAAGTAGACAGAAAGGCAAATAGTGCCACAGGTCTGTCCAACAAGCTGGCAGGCTCCTTAAAATCTCAAACTCCATTGCCTGATTCAGGAAGCATCAAAGACCAAACAAAGATGTACCACACAGTGAATCCTGCCCATTATGTTTTATTACAATTACTTATGTTCCAGCAGGTTTGGTCTGTGAAAAACACCAGTTCTAGGAATTGAGGATTTCAATTTACTCAGAATACAGAGAGCACAGGGACAGTGACAGCACAAACTTCTACTTTCCTCACATTGCTGTTGTTTTTTTTCCTGGGAATGGGGCACAGACCTACCTTTCCTTGGTCCCTTTGACACTCATGTCACCTTAGGACTGATTCTGATGAAAGTTGTTTAAAGACTGCAAATATTTACTGGGAACCACAAGGAAAGAGGGACACACAGTTGACCAAGTACCAGCCTTGGATCTGAGAAGATGCAATTTCCTTACTTGCAGCATCTCAGGTTTCCTGTATGAGAACAGGCACAGCCAAGCCCTTCCGTAGGAGTATCAACAGTCTCCATAGTTGCTCAGTTCTAGACTCTAAACCACAGGGGAAATGTAACAGACTTTACACAAACAAGGAAGTATTCAGATAGCACAATAAAGGTGTAGTGCAAATGCCTTCAATTAACAGCAAGAGATGTTTGTTCTGCATGATTATCATAATGACATCCAAAACTCACTGTGCCAGATTTATTTATCAGCAAGACACAATTACAAATACACGTTACCTTTCAAGCCCTGTAACATTCCCTTCCTGCAGATGGCTGGAAATGTTCTTAGATACAATATTTGTAATTAGCTTGCTGATTAAATTAGTGCTCTGAAATGGTTAGTTTTATAGATGTCCATGTTGCTCCCTCTGTGGCTATTACTGCTTTAACCGCTTTGAGACCTTGGCTCAAAGTACTTTCTAAGGACTGCAATATTGAGAGGGCAGGTCAGAAAGAAACTAGCCCAGCACAAGAAGAGAGAAGAGGTGCTGTCCCCAGGTGTGTGATTTGCCTGGAACTCTGACAAACTGCATCTTAATCTCTGCTTCATTACTGACCCTGAACTGTATGAGTAACTGTAATTCCTGACATGTGCTGCTCTGCTCCACCCTTCTGCCCAGCAGGAGGGTTTGGGAGGTGTTCAAAACATTCAGGAAATTTCCTTCCAACTACTGCCTCTGAATTCACCTGGGAGAATTGTCCTGGTGCACACATTACTGAAGAGACTTCCTTTGCCTGAAGACTGGAAGCACATCAGTGATGGAAAGAATGCTCCAGGAATGGAGAGACTTCATAGATCCCATCAAGGATCTCAGGGGGTCCCATACATCCAGGGCATAGTTGCTTCAAACCCACTTCCCCACTGTTCACTGCTTTGTGTCACTGGAATGTGCAAGAGCAGTCTCTTCCATAAGGAAGAAACCAGGAAACTCAGAATTTCATGAAGCTTGAATTCCTATTCTCTTTGCACCTAAGCCCATCAGTGTCTCGGGCTGGTTTTTGCCTTTCACTGACAATAAAGTAATTTGCTCATACCAAGTAGCTTCTCATATGAAAGAGGACTGGCATGAATCATAGCAGAAGCATGAATCAAAGAGGACTAGCACGAAAAGTTCATGCTTATTTTTGAACACTGCATTACGTCCTGATTAATTGGCAGTGGCTTATGGCTCTGTCAATAGGACACACTCCCTGGAGGAATGACACATTTCTGAGAAATCCCCAACAGACCCAAGCATGTATTATTGATGTGCTAGGAGAAAATAATCTGGGTCTTGTTAAAAACCCGAGGTTTAAATCAGTTTTGCAGGAAGGTCTGCCAGTCTTTTCTATTTTGGCTTCCCTGTGAAATAAAATAAATTTCCTGTGAGGCTAAGGATTTAGTTATGGCATCAGCCTGTAGCTCAGGAGACCTCTCCTCTCCCCCTGGTTCTGCTTCAGACACCATGGATGATCCTGGACAAGACATGTTGAAAGGTTTCCTATGCCTGCTCAGCTGGAGTCCCATTTTTAAAAGTACCTAGAGGGGTGCAGTGTCAAAACACAAGGAAGGCAATCCACTGGGTTGCCTGCCATGGCCATATTCTCCCCTCTGTCCACCCTGCTGATTCCCCCTGCAGTGGTACCAGCAGTCTGATGATCTGACTGGGGCAGGGGTCTGAGCCAGCAGCAAAGGAAGGAGGCGGGTTTGTTATTACTGAGCTGAAGTAAGAGCTCCTGGCTTGCCAAGGGGGATTTCTCCCTTGCTTTGGCTAAGATCTCAGGCTAAGCTGATGCAATTCCCTTTCTAGGCAAAGAAATACTAAGCTAATTTTATGCTGTTAGGGCTGGCATGTGGTCAGACAAGGCCTGGAACCAGCGACAGGCAAGAGTACATGGTTGGGATCAAGGAAGGAGTGGAACAACTTGCTTTCACCACCAGGGAGCTGTTCAAGTGGTTCAAGCAACCCTAACAAATCTGCAGCCTCAGGCTACAAATACTGAGATAAATTCTCTGCTGATTTTTTCCCAGAATAAGCACATCCCTGAGTCAGGTAAGTGCCAGAGTCAAGGAAATATATTCAGGTCTGCTATGGCAGCAGGTAGCTAGCACAGCAGCTAACCTGTATCATTAAACCACATCCTAAACCACCTGTTTTACCCTTGTCTAGATCTGCCACCTATCCCACATATTGTGTTGATTTTTCTATTTAAACAGCTTTGGAACAGCATCTTCCCCTTAACATGCAACTGTGCGATGTCTAGCACCATGAGGATCCAATCATGATTGTAGGGATCATAACTACTCTTCAAGTAGTTTCACAAAAAATGAAAAGCATTCAACTGCTGCCAACAATCCTGGCTATCTGCTAGCTCTCCCTCTTCACTGCAGTATTTGCAGACCTACTTTGGAGAACTTTTCCATCTTCTCCTGTTTCCTGCAGGGGTATTATCTGTGCTTGCAAGGATTCAATTAATGCCATCAATGTGGTATGTTGTTCCATTCATCACTGGCCACTGCATCTAATGAATAGGATAATCTAATTCTCCCCAAATAAATATGACACCAAATTAAAAGGGTTCATAAACAGCCTCCAAAATGGAGTGAGTTTGTTTCAATTTATTGCCTTTTAAATTGCACTGGATCCCTCAAGTACCAACCTAGCTATAAACAAGTCAGTGACTGAGCCTGAAAGTTCATCATCACTGATGTTTGCCTTTATTTATACTAGAATTGAGTATTAGTATGGCTAGAGGATCAGAAAAAGGAAGGGCATCCGAATGCCACAGTTTTTAACCATGCTTTTCCTAAGTTAATGAGAGAGCTTTACGGCACAATGTATTGTAGACAATTATTTTTGCTGTGTTTGCTGTCACTGAAACATGTAACAAAGTGGTTATGACCAATCATTACAACCACTTGAAGAGTTTGTCAGGAAATCAGAAAAAAAGTTGGCTAGTTTAAGAAGCGTCTTCTCTTCCTATCTTCCACCAAAAAACAACCCAAAAGCTCTTCCAACATTTTGCCTGCTATAATTTTATTTGGGAATCAGCTGTTACACAAATAATTACGTATATTAAGACAGATGATCTTGTCAAGCTCTTCTTTGAAATTAGTTTGGTTTTCAGTGTTCAGGTTCTCTCACCAGCCTTTCCAGAATATCTGGAGGAAAAAGAGATAATTAGTGTGGCTGTGGATTTCTTACAGGATGATCAAGGTGAAACAGGAAGAGAAAGGAACTATAGGTTTAGTGTGGGGTTTACAAAGTATGTCATATTGGATCACCAGTTTCTTAACTGTGGACAATATCAGGTGCTTGAGAAGAAACTGGTCTTGTGCTTTACAGCTTGCAAATCTCATTTATTTAACACTTTATCTCATGGAATCTGAACACTTGGCTGAAATTAATTGATTTAGTAATGTTATATACAGTCCCAGGAAGTAAAGATCTACTCTACTTAGCTTTTACAGTTAGCACATCGCTCACGGTAACGCAGGCTTGACTTGGAAATCCAGAGCTGTTATGTCTGCAGAGCGTGTCGCAGGAGCATGGAAAGCAATGAGCAACAAGTGGGTTTATAATAGAATTACAGAGTAGTTTGTGTTGAAAGGGACTTTTAAAGGTCATCTAGTCCAAGTTTCCTGCAGTGAGCAGGGATGCCTTCAACTAGACCAGGTTCCTCAGAGCCCTGTCAGACCCGACCTTGAATATTTACAGGGATGGAGCATCTACCACCTCTATGGGGAACCTGTGCCAGTGTTTCACCACCCTCATTGTAAACAATTTATTCCTAGTCTGAATCTATCCTCTTATTTTAAAACCATTACCCCTTGTCCTGTTGCAACAGGCCCTGCTAAAAAGTTTGTCCCCATATTTTCTGCTACGAAGACAGGCTGAGAGAGTTCGGGTTGTTCAGCCTGGAGAAGAGAAGACTCCAGGGAAACCTTATAGGGGCCTTTCAGTACCTGAAGAGGCTACAGGAAAGCTGGAGAGGGGTTGTCACCAGAGAGGGTAGTGATAGGATCAGGAGTAAGGGTTTTAAACTGAAAGAGGAGAGATTTAGGGTAGACATCATGAAGAAATGCTTCACCATGAGGGTAGCAAGATACTGGAATAGGCTTCCTACAGAGGTCATGGATGGCCCCTCCTTGGAGGTGTTCAAGGCCAGGCTGGATGAAGCTTTGTGCAGCCTGATCTAGTGGTAGGTGTCCCTGCTCATAGCAGGGAGCTTAGAAACTCATGATCTTTAAGGTCCCTTCCAAACTTAACCATTCTATGATTCTATAAGCCACCCTTACGTATTGAAAGGCCACAATAAGGTCTCTGCAGAGCCTTCTCTTTTATATAATAATTTTCTGAGACTACAGAACATATTTAATTTCACTCCTAGACTCAGGCTTTAATACTCATATGTATGGTATGGACTCAGAAACTTTTTTCTGCCCTGCCTGCCAGGACAGAGCTAAGGCTGAGATGGTGATTGAATGGGGATAATAATGAGATCCTGTTGTATTTAAGCAGCAATTTATTGAATTAATAGTTATGATTTATATGATTGTAGGGAAAGCAGTACCTGTGTTTATTTAGTAAGGCATAGTTTTTTTAGTCTAGGGTACCAGAGTATTGAATGAGTATTGCAGTATTTTAGATTAACGAAAAAGAATTCCAAACAGCTAATAAACTTCTGAACAATAAGTTGTGCTTGGAATTGTTCAGCACAGGGTTTGAATAAGTTTCTGCACCTTCCTTTTGTTGCTTTTCTGCTGCAAACTAGAAAGTTGACTATGACTTAGTATTTTTAACAAAAATATTCCATATGCCTATGTTATAGTTGTTTCCTAGCAAAGTAATGAAATAAGGTTTAGGTGAAACCCTGTGAACCGTGAAAGGAAAAGCTATGTAACTAACACAGAAAGGTAGCAAAGCTGTTGAGGGACTCTGACAGGCTTTGCAGCTTTGATCAGGAAGTTCTGGCAAGGTTGGACATTGACATTAGCTGTATTCTTCCTGTTTGTTCTTGTCTGGACCTTTTGGGTTTTGTTTAAACTCAGAATTTATCCCCCACAGCACTGATCTTTTCTGTTGGAGAAGATTGCTAGTGACATTTCAAACAATGATACTTCTCTCCCTTTTGAATAACACCCACCTTTATTATGGTTAAAATAACAAGTGGCTAAACAAAGGAACTGAAGGGCAAGCTGTGGTTCTTTGGCTTAAACTAAACTAGACATTTAAGAGACATTCTGGAAAATAAAAAAAATAAAATACTATGAGGCAAACCCCCTCCAAAATGTCCTGTTTCAGCTTCAGATTAATGAAACCTTTAAATAATTGTTTTTCAGCTTGAAATAGTTTTTAAAATAAAGTTGCCATTTAAAAATCAATACATTGAAATGTTTACTTTCCCTTCCCCCCATATTTTTCTGCCTGACATTAATTTATAAGCTCAGTTAAATTTAATTTATGTCCACTAAATAACATTTTTCAGTGAGTATACTGCTGTCAATGACATTTTGCCCAGTGCCGACTGTGATTCTGTGCTTCCCTAGAACATTGCTACACATGACTCAGTTCCTGCTTGGACTGTAACTCAATTTCAGAGCTCACTGTCATCTATAACTCCAAAGAGCAATTTCAGCTGAAATCCTAAATTGAATTACAGATTTGTATTGCATTGCTCACTATTTATTAATTATATTGTGCCTACAACATATCCTGCTCTTCATTACTACAGAGAGAACAGTACTGGTTCCTCCGCGCAGTCCAGAGCTATTTATTTCTTCAAATGTTATGTCCCTGCATATACAGAATCTATGGACATCTGCATTTCTTTTATAATAAGTATGTTTATCTAGCCAGTAATGCAGAAAAGGTTTCTCAGGACTAGGAAAGCTTTTGGATGTATCCACAATATTTGCATGTCATAGAAAAAGATCACCACATGCATTTTTTACAGTTTTAGAGGAATATCAAATATTGTGGGATGAAGTCCCTGGGAGTTTTCAGCTCTGATGCATATGACACCCTAAAGTGTCAGGCATACAACTTTTGGTTAGAAATGCCAGTCCTAAGGCTTCAAAGACATGAGCAATCCAAGGCATGATGCTGATGCACCATGGCTAATTGACTAATGGCTAATTTAGTCGGTCAAGAGAGGTTCTCCTCCCCCTCTATTCTGCATTGGTGAGGCCGCATCTGGAGTATTGTGTCCAGTTCTGGGCCCCTCAGTTCAAGAAGGACAGGCAACTGCTGGAAAGAGTCCAGCGCAGAGCTACTAAGATGATTAAGGGAGTGGAACATCTCCCTTATGAGGAAAGGTTGAGGGAGCTGGGTCTCTTTAGCTTGGAGAAGAGGAGGCTGAGGGGTGACCTCATCAATGTTTACAAATATGTAAGGGGTGAGTGTCAGGGAGATGGAGTTAGGCTCTTCTCAGTGATGACCAGTGATAGGACAAGGGGTAATGGGTGTAAATTGGAGCACAGGAGGTTCAAGGTGAATATCCGAAAAAATTTTTTTACTGTAAGAGTGACAGAGCACTGGAACAGGCTGCCCAGGGAGGTTGTGGAGTCTCCTTCACTGGAGACATTCAAAACCCACCTGGATGCGTTCCTATGTGATGTACTCTAGGTGACCCTGCTCTGGCAGGGGGGGTTGGACTAGATGATCTTTCGAGGTCCCTTCCAACCCCTAGGATTCTATGATTCTATGATTCTATGATTCTATGACATCTGGAACAGGAAGGGATATTGAGAAAGCCAAAGCACAGTTTCAACAAATAATACTTTCCTCCAAACAGATAGGAGCCCAGGTCCCCAAGACTGACTGCTTCAATCATGTTGTGGGAGGACAAACAGATATTAAACCTGAATTAAGAATTTTTTCCTGCAGCCTAACATCAGGTTTTTAGTAAACAACAAATTAGCTTCTATTAATTTATTGGAATCTCAGGGATGAGTCCTCTTGGTTCAAATAGATGACACCGGAAGACTGAATGACAACTACTTACAAGGCCAGCATTGTTTGTAGTGATGCGAGTAATGGAGGACTGGAGTGAACTCCTTGTTTACATATGGTCTGAGGAGAAGAAGTCACTGCACCACAGCAAGCAAAACATCTCTGTGCTGCTGCAGTATCCCACACACATGGATGTGCTGCACTAATCAACCCCAACCACTAAAGAAGTCTTTGGAGTCAGCTCAGGCATGCGGGCTCATGGCAGAAGTTGAAGAAGAGTCTGTTATGTCTTTGGCAGAGTCACATCTTGGCATCTTACAGTTTGGTACTATCTTCCCCGCAAGAGAGATACCACTAAATAGGTCCTGAGGAAGTTCTGCAATTTCATTCACCCACTGCTGGGGAAGCCACAGGAACCAGGAAGATTGAACTTCCTTCTCATATTATTTCCTCCCACTCAAAAAAACACTCCTAAGCATGAGAGACGCAAATGAGATCTCCTTCTTTAACCAAGATATTTGCTGCTCTCTTCTTCCACTTCCTGACAGGAGCAAAAATTTTTAACCTCAGTTTGAACACCTAAATGTAATTTATCTAACAATTACTCCAAACTGTTGCAAAATAGAAATGCATATGAAGGAGACCCATCCAATCTTTTCTTCTCCTACCCTGAAGTCATGCTAATGAGATACCTCTTAATCAGAGCCTCTGCTTGCCTGTGGGTGGCCACTGCCTGAGGATCCTGTGTTTCAGGCCACATCTGCACTGGGTTAGTGCACGAGTTAAGTGGCACTCTATAAACACAGCTTTCATCAGAATGGGGTTAAACATGATTTGTGAGCATTGGCATTGTATCTGCAATAGTTAGAGTTTTTTTGTTTTCCCAGATATCAGGAACAGAGCTAGTAGTTGAAGTCAACTATTCCTATGTACACCTGGTTGTAAGTTGAGCAGAGACCTAAAGCACCTACATTTCTCCATGCTGTCAGCTGGCAGAGCTTCTGCTGTGTGTGCACGCCTTCCAATGATGCACAGCAGCCACCCATGGAGGGACAGCTAGTTGGCATCAGTGCAGCCCCCAGGGACTCACTTGCATACAGATTTTCCTGCAGCACAGGAGGTGAAATAGACTGGCACACAGGCAGCAGAAGGCCTGCACCAGTTCTGAGCATTTTTTACATTGGCCCTGTTACCTTTTCCTTGCTGAGTGTTTATCTTGATTCTTGTGCAATAAAATCATGTTAATTAAACTGCGAATGAATAAAAGGCCCTAAGTCAATATTTGCTTCTGGAAAAGACTGGTTAGAACAGCTTAGGAATTGATTCCACTTTATTAAAGCACCTGTTCACCTAGGGAACATTTTTAGCAGCAATCAATACATAATTAAATCTTTATTGATGTTTTACAATTGTTTTGTTTCCCAGCAATTATGGTGATAGAATCAGCTTTCCTCTCATGTTCCTCCTACCCAGCTTTACTACCGGTCTCCTGTGAGGCTATTGGCAATTCACATCTCCCAAGCTGTTATAAATAAACTGGGACCACAATCACACTGAAACAGATCTAATCCTAACCCACCATGCAAAGCACAGGCCAAGAGAGAAAGCCAACCTCTGACCTGAATAAATGGATAGTAATAACAACAACAGCAATGCCAAGATTATATAAGCACTGAAATTTCAGTGAAATCAACAGGCAACTCTGAACTAAAATATCTCTGAAGAGCTGAGTTTTTAATCAGGCTCTTCTTAGTCAGATTCGAAGTATCTCAAAGCGGGGATCACGTCTCACTTTCTGTCCAACCTCAGGGGACACAGACGTCTCCTGACACAGGAAATGTCTGCCCTGACACAGGGCAGCAAATCTCACCGCCCTGTGCCTGTTCTGCTCCTCTCCCGCTGCAGCCCTGGCCAGGGAGGCGGCGGTGACCGGGGCCCTCACCCTCCAACCCTCCTCGGCCGGCAGGTCTCGGGGGCCGGGCGGGGTCCCGGCTGGGTCTGCGAGCTCCCCGGTGCCGGGCTGCACAGCGGCTGTCACCCACCAGAGGGAGGTGCGAGCACGGCTTTCCCCGTGCAGGCACCCGGGTCCAGCAGGCGGGTCGCTAGAAGTCAGCGCCCGTTCAGAAAAAACAGGGGAAGGGCGATTATCAGGCAGAGAGAAGAAGGAGGTCTCCGAAAAATCAAGGGGGGTCCTCTGGCCAGCAGAAGGGACCATGTGATTCCCTGTCCTTTGATGCCTGGAGGTGCCCCATATCTTCCAAAAACTGAGTTAAGAACCTCCCCTAGATGCTCTATCTAGAGCCATATCTCCAAGTCGTTTTAGTCCAGGCAAGAAATCAAGGTTTCACTGAAAACAGAAGCACTTACAGGTTCAGAGACTGAAACCTCCTCTTTATGCTCACCAGGCGGATGCAGGTACCCTGATCCCAGAAGTGTGGATCCTGGAATCCTTAAGACTTTTTCAACTCACCCCTCTCACTGCCCCAGTTCCTGCCCATTTCAGTGTGCGAGGGAGAAATCACCCCTCTGCCAGAAAATTCATTCACTCGACCTGAAAAGCTACTGCTCTGAACACAAGAGCTTTTGGTAATTGCACATTTAAAAGAGTTTCTTTAAGTGTGGAGGGAGCAGCAGAGAAAACAATTGGTCAAGGCAGACCTGAGTTTCTCAGAGCATTTCTTCCCACTCCCTCTGTATTGGTGTGCACATCTGGGACCTTACTCATGAAGTAGTAGGTGCAGTCATGGTAGGGCTGGGGGCAGAACTTCCAAGGGAGTCCATTGACCTCTGAAGTTACTGTGAAACTAGGAGCAGAAATAGGTCTGCTCCCAAGAACAGGATATCCTATATTCACTGAAAACAAATTATCTGGCCCAGTTTTTATTTCTCCATAGTCTGACATTGGTGTCACATGCTGAACTTCCAGGTGTCCCCCACTCCTGCACTCACACGAGCAAGAGGGACACAGTTATAAACTTCCACATGCTTAGAAAGCACGTTTGGCTCTGCCATCCTCATGTCCTTGGAAACCCAGCACCAAAATTATGCAGATAAGGCTGCTAAACCAGCCCCCCTAGTACTGAATTCTCCATTCTGACCCACATCCAAAAGCCTCTTTGATATCTGGGACTCCTTCCAGGTCCACCCTGTTAGCATCAAATGGCTAATGCTGTCTCAGCTTGTCCTAGTGAAGTTCGCAAGTCTTCAGCCCAAGCTTTGTAGGGTTGTTCAGACTTGTGAAACACCTACAGAGGGTTTAAAAAAGCCTTTAATTTCAGGTTCAATTGCCAGTCTTCTGTGTATTAAAAGAGGAAGGAAATCACACAGAACAAAATGGAAAGGACAAAAGAACCTTTCCCACTTGTAATTGAAAAACTCCTGTGGAAGTGAATAGCTTTTATTGTGTAATGAACATCCACGCCCTTCAGAGAGCTTTGGAAATCTTGACCATAAATATAATCTTCTTTTTCTCCCCACTTGAATCAATGAAAATATTTTCTACATGTACATTTTAAGACCCTTCTTCACTGTTAATATTCTTTCTGTATCTACTGCAACATCTTCCTCCTAGATTTTGTCAGTCACTGCCACAGAGATTCAGCAAGGCTGTCTTGTAATCACCGCTGGTGTCATCCTGACAGGGAAGAAAAAAAAAACAACACAAAAAAAGGGTGAGCGTAGAAGTTCCTCTGCATGCTCCAACTGCTGACTTTGTCAGTCCATAGAATATGCCCACACAGGAAAAGGACTTTGGAAAGAGCAAGCCAGACTTCAGCAGAGTTACTGCCAGCTGACACACCATCAAAAGTGAATGGAGAAATCAGGCTTGTAGCTGCCACCTGAAATAACATTTATCAAGTCCAATTCTTTTCCTTGAAATCCAGGTGAGCAATAGATCAGGGCTCTATCCCACAGAGCTGCACAAAGTCAGCACAAATGAGAGCAACCAAGCCTGTTGTGTTCAGATTTTGTGTCCCTGGGTGTTTGTGTAGCACCTCTCCCCTACAGGAAAGGAAAGGGCAGTATAGTTAGCCCTGACATATGACATTCTTTAAAAAGCCACAATTACAGTAATTTTAGTTTAGAGAAGTACTATAGAGAATATCACTACACAAAAAAATTGCTCCCTTTGAATGTTTTGTGACAACATGTGTTAAGCCAGATCCACTTCTCAGAGAGAATGTATGTTCTGTACAGACCCTGAAGACTGATCATTAATCAACATTATAGATACTGACAGTGTCAATTTGAAGAAAGGGCTTTCATTACAGAACAAGACTTCCCATAGGGACTGCTAAGGATAAGACTTCTGTGGCATTTGCACTGGCAGAAAGGAATGTCCCAGAGTCCTCAGGATAAATGGTAAACCCCAGCATTTTAGCCCTAATAGAGCAGGGTCAATCAGAGCTGAAACTCAAACCTCAAAAGCTACAATAATATTTTACAAGGTTCAGTTTCTAAACATATCTCACCACAGTATAGACCAGGCCTTCATCTGGGGTAAATCAGTAAAAAAAACAACAACCAACAAGCCCACGAACCAACAACAAAAATAAAACAAAAGAACTCGGCACTGTTTTGACTTACATGGCATTGGCTTGAGGTAATTAAGGACAGCAGAGAAAGAGGAGAAAATGGCACAGGAGCATGGGAAATACTTAACAGGGAGGATTAAACAAGTCTAGATTTATCTAGGAGATTATGAAGTGTACAATCACAGTCTAGTCCATGAGTAATGTAGAGCAGTCTCTTCTTGGGTCTGGCTTTGCCCGAGTTGCTTACAAAGCATACAATCTGACCCACCTTTCAGGCTTATTTGTCTTTCAAGGAGCTGACCATTAACAGGCCTAATAAAGCTACGATCTTCACAGAAATGACATTTTTACTGAGAACAACCATTCTCTGCTGGTCAGGTTAGGAATATATATGATGGTTAAGAACCATTATATCAAGATGCTGCTTACCAGAATCATACTGGAGAGAGACTTTCCTGCAATACTCTTGAATTCAGCCTTTATTAGATTTAAGTCAACTTCACTGCGAGAAACGACCACCCTTATGAGAGTCCCATCATGGGTGCCAGCCCCCTGGAATAACAGATATATCAGTCTGTGATACTAGCTGGTGTTCAAGGGATAAACTGTTGCAAACTGGTCCAGGACAGGAGGAATCAGCTTTCAAACACTGCTTGGCACATGTTCTGCAGCACATCTGCATCTCTTTCTGGAGGGCCAGCACCCATCTCCCTCCAAAGGGCCACTGTCAATGCCACGCCCCCACCATGGAAGTGTCCTATCAAACTTTGCTTGTGTCAAATGCAAAAACAGATATGCTACAGAGTTGAAAGTCATCACTGAATATATATTGTACTTCTGTAGCATCACCCATGCAACACTTGGCTTCAACCAATATTGTTTAATCACTAACAAGAATATTAAGGTCATGTTCATAACAAAAATAATAATTCACCTCAGCTTTCTATGAAGTTGGGAGAGCTGACATCTTTTACATATCAGTTAAGAGTTACAGGGGCACAATCTGCAGATGCCTGAAGTTTCTCCATTCATTTTTTACTGCCACTGAGAGAACTGCTTCGTAAAAAGAAAATAATTTGGTTCTATCCATTAAGTTTATCATTATGTGTAATGCTCCATCATGATCAACCTCCTATAAAAGCTTATTCCAGAAGTTTTGTCCAGTGACTGCACTTCTTGCAGACTCCCAAGTCAGAAAAGCCAGGCTCCCTTGGTATCTCAAGCTTAAAGGGTACTTTTCTAAGATGTTTGAAGGGATTCTGCTATTACTTGCAACAACAGCACTAGATTTGCTAGATTCCACCAAAACATTGCCTCTTTTAATTTGTATTGATGGAAACCAGGTTACACCTTAAGTCCAGTATGAAAACAATTATGTTACAATGAAGAGTCTTACCTTTAAAGCATGGTAGAGCCTCTCTGCAAAGTAGCGATGGACATTCCTGGTGCATTTCACTAGGCATATAAAAAGGCTCAGTAAGAATCACTAGTAATTCCAGTCCAAGGTAGTAGGTAACAGAAATTCAACATGCTTTCCATTAATTCATTGTGCCCCTTGGATCTGAATTTACCTTACTTAAGAACTACCCTCTACTTCTTACCATATACCTTTATTTATAAAGTAGATCCATCCCACAACAGTCAACTTCTGCAGGAGAAAAGGCAGCAAATTCAGACAAAAGAAGGGAAAACAGAGCCACTCTTACCAATAGCCAGCATGGCATCCTCAAGTGAACCATGAGTTTCACTCTTGATAGAGTCTTCTATGCTCTTACCAGCTAGTTTCTGGTATTCTTCAAACACTGTTTGAAACACAAAGAACTTTTCAATATATTTTTTTTTCCAAAAACTGCTTAGGTATTTTGTGTCCAATACTTATGTGTTTTGCTTGTGTGGCAATATGAAAACAGAGATCCTGCTAAAGAAATGGCCACATTTGCACCAAATTTAGGAGGCTTCAGTCGAGTCCATAAATCAGCTACAAAAATGGATGACAACATTCATAAAAACCCAATCCACAGGTCTTAATTCCCTGCCTTTGTTTGAAAATGCAAGTTCAGTCACCTCATAGTTATGTGGATATCTGACCCTTCATCACCATTTTTAACCACAGAAATGAAGATTACAGAAAGCATAGGCACAACTCCCTGGTTTCTCTTGTGTTTGTTGATATCACTAGCTCCAGGAGCCAAAACAAAATAAAATTATATGTAGGATTATGCTTTTCATGGCCCTTGGACTCTTAAATGATGACAACGGTTTGGGGAAACTTACTATTTCAACCACTGTTACAAAAATACCCAACAAAAGAAATTCAGAAAAGATGAGCAAAACACAGGTGCAGATTCCAAGACATTTTAACTCCTGCATTAAAAAAAGTTCAGCAACAGAGTTGTTCACCTTTTACACTTTGGATACTCTGAGGTTCAGAATTACATATTGGATTTTTGATTCCTAGCTTTCAGATTAACAAAGAAGGAAAACTGCAGCATAATGCAGTGGACATCTTAATTAAGTTCACTCAGCATTCAAGATGAGATACCTAAACATTAACACTCAGATACTTAAAGGAAAGAAAATACCAAATAATAGATGGATACAACATTCTCAACTCAGACCTACCCTCAATATTTAACAAGTAAATAAATTAGCTGCAACAATTACATTCAAGTTTTAAAGATAAATCATTACAGGCTGCTGTAGTACAGAGGAAGTTAATTTCTCAGTAATACAGTTTGTCCCAAAGCATGTTTGCATTCTGACAACAATTTGGTTAAAATTCCATAGTTAAAAGCAGACATAGCCAAAGACTAGAGACTGCTTTTTGTTTTTGTTGTTTTCTAAGTGATGCTGGGAGATTAAATTTGAAACACAGGGGGGAGCTGGTCTCCAGGGCTGAGAAAACACCCTTAGAAGACCTCAGCTTGAAAAAGCTCAAGCATACCTAATTTTTCACCAGCTAAATTTATGAGTTTAGGTTCAGTTGATTTACACAATACTTGATATGCTTTGATTCAGCTGCCATAACAAAATCTGTCACTCTGAGACTTGAACTGCCTCAAAAGTCTTGAGATAAGGTTAGATATCTGCTGTACAGGGCAGTGGGGAACTGAGGGCTCCCTTAGCTGGAGCTGGGTTTGAAGCTTTCAGCAGCACTAAGTCATCATAATCTTTCTCAAAAGCTGCTGGCAGCTTTTGGTCACTGAGTGATCAAGGGTTAGGACACAGACTTAGATACTTATTTCTGACCACTCATCTCTAACATCTATAGCCCTGCCTCTTCTTTTTTGCTATAGTGTTTTCTCATTTCAGAGGCTTGGGAGTGTGGACTCTGCTCCATACCTTTCAGCAAGTGTATGGCACTCCTTGTGCACAAGATGGTGATGAATTCAATCTCATCAGTACCCCGTATCTTCTCCCCAGCAGCATAGAGAGTCTGTAATTCAACATTTAACTGTTAGAGAGATGTCTGTGCATGTAGCTGGTAAAGAAAGAGAGTTAGATTTAAAGCTCTGCTAGGGTAAAGGGGTTTGAAGCAACCTAAAACACTGTCAACTAGACTATCCTAGAATAGCTGATTATGAAAACTCTTGACCATGTCAAGAGTGGGTGTCTCCCACCCTCTGTGGACCAGGACTCTGCTGCCCACTGAAACACTCTGTAGTTCAAGACTGGTGTGATGCAAGCATATCACTGATCACACAGGTATTTGAGAGTACCTCTGCATCCTGGAGAGCCTTTGCAGTGTCCACGTAGAAGGTGGCATTGTCCCTCTCACCCTACGAGAAGAAAAAGAGAGGTAACTACTTTGTCTCATGAAGAGTCTTTCATATATAAGAATCACAGTGACATACATTCTAGGCAAAGATCATTTATCCTTCCCGACTGTCTATTTCTGCAGAGTACTTGAGCAATGTTATAGACAGCACAAGTGCCAACTCCTTCACCAAAAGGCACTGAAATCAGCTCTATTAAGTGGAGCCAAAAAATGGCTAAGTTATTCTGCTTGGCGGGAGAATTCAGAAAATGTGACCCCTCCAAATGCAATTTGCTTTGAGGGGACAGACTCTGGAAGAGTGGTGAATCACAATTGAGGGACACGGTTTTCTAAGACACTTGTAGAGCTCAGTGGCTTTATGAGGTTTCTCCCTGCAGCAGAGCTGACTGAAAGTTCCCAGCTCTCTTACTGCTGCCAAAGGAAGGGGTTTCCCTGCTTCAGTCACATTGAAGCTGAAACACAGATGCAGTCCAAGTGGCATGTTTGTCTGTGTAGTTTATCTGGTGATCAGGGCTGCATTCTCTTCTCTACTGCGTATCTTCTCGAAAAAGGAAGGAAAAAAGTGAATATATTTATACTCTCATTTCTCTTCTCTAGCATTACCTGAAGAAGACAAACCAGAATCTGTTCCAAGTAGCCACTTGTTTCAGATTTTATGTCTTCTTCAAGATCAGAACCATATTCTATCCAAGGGAAAGAGAAGGACAAGGAAAAGATTTATTATTTGGGTGATATAGTCAGGGTGTTACTAGTCACCCAAGAATACACAATAGGCTGACACTAATCAAGAAGGCTGCTAGGAAAACACCCAGGAGCAAGATCAACTCACACTCTCAGTGATACCCAGACAGGCATTCACATCTGAACTGAGTCACTAGCTCCAGTGATGCCCAAGGTATAAATACAGAGCTAATGTTAGGGATATAGTTTAAAGGATCAAAGAGATCTCAAATATTTACAATACATAATTGATAAATTCCCATCTAGAGCACATTTAATGGGGAGAAAAAGCCAAGTGCATAGCTACTGTTTTACTTGCATTCTGACAATAGCCTGTGAGGCCAAGCTGAACAAAATTTGTGATTTGCTGACCTTTTCCAGTAGCTGGATGAAAAGTTAGAAAGGCATTTTTGAAGTCTCTCAGCATAGCCATGTTCTGTTTGTCAGGCTAAATGCAGAGTTAGGTTGCACCTTCTGGCTTTTAAAAATCCCATTTTCCTGCTGATAGTGCTAGTTGGTCTCACCATTCCTGCTCTGCAATCAGGCAGCCACACATTGCTCTGACCACACAAATTAGAGACACAGGCACTTTACCTTCTTTGTAGGCCTTGATTATCTCTTTGATTTGCCCTTTTGTCCGGGATGCCAGGATCTCTATGATAACACCTTCACTTGTTCCCAAACCCTTTAATAGAAAACATAGTGGAGAAATGAAGGTGGAGAAAAGCATATACTCACGGAGTACAATTTAGTGCTAGAGAAGTATGGTCAACTGAGGAGTCAGATGGCAGCAAGAGTTCTCTGTATTCTGTAAGGAACTGTCAGGACAAAAACCAGAGCCACGACACATATTTGGTTTGAATATGGCTTATTTTAGTGTGGTGTCAAATTCATAAAGGATAATTCAATATGACCCTGGACTTCCCCAATGCATTTCTGGATCTCTGATCATGGACAGTGAGAGAGAAATGTGGGGAGACCAGTGCTTGCTTAGTGAGTCCATCTTCCTATTATTGTAAGAGACCTCTCTGCATCTGAAACTTGAACAGATACTGTATCAATAGGTCGGATCTCAGCCTCACCCTTGCACCACCACTCCCTGATTCCTTAAAAGTTTCAGGTCTCAGGTGAGGGATTAGGGAAGTAGCTTTGGCTCAAGGTCATTACGTTCTGTTCCTGAAATGCACTGCAGAAAGCAGTGAGGAGAATTTTAACTGAAAACATCGCCTGTGGATGCTCATGCCTTGCCAAAGCTGAGTTTAGTTTTGCTGTTGCCTTTCCCAGGCTCCGAGACATGTATGTACAGAAACTCTCAAACACCCCTAAATATTAAAGTAGCATTTTCCCCAAGATGTGCATTAATAGCACAATAAACTATTTCTCAGCAGGTACTGCTAATAAAAAAAACTTTATCATGTAACAGTCCCATTATTATCACTTGAGTTAATAAGCATAGTTACTGGAAATTAACACTGGATCTATGCTACTACTTAAATACCAGCATACAGTTCACTAACCTTCATGGCATCATGGAGCTCTTTGGCATCATACTTGAATGGGGAGTACATGAGAGCTACAATGAGCCTCTCAAAGTTGCCACTCAGTTCAGACTTCAGGCTTTCAATCAGATCCTGTTAAACATGCACCAAACCGTTACATAAAAAGCCTCAGATGATTTCTTTACTGCCTAGTGCCATTTCCATCTTCATGGTATACAGCAACAAAGCTGAATGACAGTATTGTGTTGATAATTTATTAGATGAGATCCTGGGACTGAAAAAGTCACCTAATTTCAAAATAGCATATGTCTAGGTACTTCCACATTCCCTGTTGTCCCATTACTCAAGCTTCTCCCATGTACCAATTAATTCTGCAACAGTAGATAAGATAAAAATCTTCCTCCACTCTGCTTTTCTCAATGAGTAGGACCAGGCAGCTAAAGGCCTTGAACTGAGCAAGGAATGTAGCTTCAGAGCCAATTCCTAAAGCCTGCAAGCACCCAGGACTTTTGCAGAATCAGGCATGCAGCCTGTTTCAAGAGAGACTTGAAACTTTATTTCCTTTATAACTCAGATTTTTGGGTATGACCCTGTTCTACTGGGATGCATCTACTCTATGCATTGTCCCGTGCTTCCCACTCTCATGTTTGCTTTCCTTTCTTAGGCCCTTCCATGGCAATCCCCTTTCCAGCAAGGGTCATTGAAGACTCCAGTTTCTACGCTGACCCAAGAGGCTATGTTGTTCTGTTCCAATACATTTCCTTCTTTCCTCCTGTTTAACTGGGACTCTTATGAGGAAAGGCTGAGGGAGCTGGGTCTCTTTAGTTTGGAGAAAAGGAGACTGAGGGGGGACCTCATCAATGTTTACAAATATGTAAAGGGTGAGTGTCAAGACGATGGAGTTAAGCTTTTTTCAGTGAAGACCAGTGATAGGACAAGGAGTAATGGATACAAGTTGGAGCATAGGAGGTTTAAGAGGAATATCAGGAAAAATTTTTTTACTGTAAGAGTGACAGAGCACTGGAACAGGCTGCCCAGAGAGGTTGTGGAGTCTCCTTCGCTGGAGACATTCAAAACCCGCCTGGATGCCTTCCTGTGTGATGTACTCTAGGTGACCCTGCTCTGGCAGGGGGGTTGGACTAGATGATCTTTCGAGGTCCCTTCCAACCCCTAGGATTCTATGATTCTATGATTCTATGACTCTCAGACAACTAGATCCAGCTGGTGGAAGAGTTTTCCCAATTTTATCAAAGATAGCCACAGAAAAACATGGTTATCAATGACCACAGTTTGTTTTCATTTTCAGAATTTCTAAACAAATGTAAGTAATTAAGTCTTTGAATTGAATTACCTTTCGTATTTAAAAAGGCCCCAAGCCAAACTAAAATTTTACTCCAAATGTCACTTAGAAGGTTATCAGTTTTTGTTACAGCTTCAAAAGCAGTAAGAAGTTACAATTTAAGTTAAAGCAGATTTAAAATATTTGTTAAAAATGCATTTTACATAATAAATTACAACCTTTGGGAGAAATCCAGATTTTCTGACCAAAAATTAATTTCACACATGCACCCCAAGCCTTATAAATAAATAATGACTTATTTGCAGAAGACCTGCCTATTGTTTACATCATGCTTCTAGGATCAACTGTACACCCATTTACAACACCCTGCATGCTGTGACACAGTAACTGAATTGACTTTGCTTTGGAAGAACCTTTCCAAACTGTCCTTTGAACGATTTGGCAATCTGCTGACGTTGCATATTGCTCCTCTTGGTTAGGACATCAATTATAGCTTGTTCATCAGTCCCTGTAGAGAGCAACAATAAGCCATAAACACAGTGCACAGAATAAGCTGAGACTAGTCCAAAATCCCAATTCAAGTATTCAGACAGTCTTCTCTAGTTCATTACCTTCAAAACGTACAAGTTTAAGTACGCATTGATGAAACCTTAACTTTTCCTTTTCCACATTAAAAAAAAAAAAAAAGGTATTTCTGGTTGCATTTTTCTTATGGAATGGCTTTCACTTGGGCAATTATGAGCAAAACATAGAATTTACACACGTAGTTGGAATCAACTCACCAAGCCCTTTCATGGCCTTGTAGAGAGTCTGAGCATCAGGTGCAGGGTCAAAATTTAAAGCACCCGTCACAGACTTGCCCTCTGCTTCACTCTGAAAGAAGAAGAAAAATACAGGACTTTTCACCACTGCTTGTCATCAGCTGAAGTCTGGTAGAAAAAGCTGAGTAGGCTTATTCACTTGTTATACAAAACTTCATAAATGTATGCTATCATATTACTCTGCTTTAGAAACTACATTTCCCAGTGGTTTGGTGCAGGGTAGTTTTCATATTTTTTGATTTCCTGAAATAGTCATGCTCTCACAGACCATTTTCTAGGTAGCAGCTTTATTCTCCTGTTGTTTCTCCACTTGTGCACAGCTGATTTCAAGAAGGAAGTATCTCTGCTGGAAGGATTTGGGCCAAGACACTACTTTGAAGGGAGAGATCTATTTGGAGAAGTGCAGGTTTGATGTTCTTCCCTGAACCAAGGGACAACTATATAGGAACCCTCTGGACAGACCCCTAAGGTACTGTCAGTGTCAGAGTCCCAGGGCAGAAAGACATGCCAAGACTTATTTCCAGTCACCAAAAGGTAGTGAGCGGGGCCATCCATCAGAACCCAGGCTTAAGAGCTTGAGTTTAACAAAAGCTGTTACTCAAGGAACTGGCTGGAATATATTGACGCATCTCTAACAATAAGGTCCTATCAAAAGGGGCTTATCTGAGTGTTTAGTCATAGAGAGTCATCACCACTTTATTCAAATAACACACAGAGTTTTCCTTTTCTTAGCAGCAGAGAGACTTAAGTTGCCCAGGAAATTACTATCTTCTCAGAAATGTATTACTGGCAGGAATATGGTCAATATCAAACTAATGATATCCATATGACTTGATGGATTAAAAAGTACCTTTAAATCTGGGCTTACAGGTGAGAAGGAATCACTATGGTTGTCTCATCTGGCATAACATAGACCATCACTGCCACTCAGCAGCTTCCTGCTATGGTGTAAACCCCTTCTGTTCTTATCTCCTGCACTAAAGGGGGCTCTATCTCTCTTCTCTAAGAGTCTCATCCAAGTTTTGCCAAGAGGGACGGTTGAGTCTTCAAGCAATATTTGCCAGGTAGAAAAGCTTGTGGAAATTCCCTTGAGGATCTACATTCCTTGTTTTTAAGAGAGGCTGGAAGATTGATAAATGGCTGCATGCTTAGGAGTGCCTGTCAGCAAATGCCAGCCTAGTGCCACAGCTGGAGCATACCCGTGCCCTGCTTCACAGATGCTCAGGCTGGCTCTGGGCAAACAAGCTCTGGGGTCCTCATTGAGTGCCTTGCCAATGGATATAGCTGCCACACATCTGCATGCTGGCCCCTTTGCCAGCCAAGCTCTGAGAAGCAGTGATGAGCAATCAAGAGGCAATGACAACAGAATTACAGAATGCCAGGTTGGAAGGGGCCTCAAGGATCATCTGGTCCAATCTTTTCAGGTAATACTATATGAGGCTTATATGAGATGGCTCAACACCCTGTCAAGCTGAGACTTAAAACTGTCAAATATGGGGGAATCTACCACTTCCCTTGAGAGACTATTCCAATGTTTGACTGTCCTCCTAATGAATAATTTACCTTGTGTCCAATCGGAATCTCCCCAGGAGGAACTTGTGCCCATCACCCCTTGTGTTTTCCATTTGAAAAGACATGATGAGGCTCAATAAAAGCAGTATGTTCATCAGTCAGGAAGATCTGGAAGCGGTCTTCAGTTTGCAGAAGTTTGCTTTACAACCAGAACAGAGAGAGACTCCTGTGCTACCACACCCTGCTCTCAGCAGAGAGAGCAGCTGCAGAACTCACAGCTTTGAGGCCCAATGACTGAGCAGCAATTTAAGGCTGCAGTGTAGCTGTCACTGCAGAAAGAGGAATGACAGACTAATGCATTGCCTCTCCAAAAGGTTTGTCATCAGTCTGGAACAGGAGGTTTGGCTGAGCTTGTAGTACCATTGGATGTGGTCTTGCTTTCCTGCTCCCCTGTGAAGTCAGCCAGCAACATCACAGCTGCCTTGGAAAGCAGGTTACACTCAACCATCTGATTTTACTCTGAAAAAGATGGACAGTTCTCTATAGCTGGATACAATGGCTCATGTGAAAGAAGCACTCTGGATCTGTGCCTGATGACTCAGAGAAAAAGGGAGTGCAAAGCTGAGCTTCATTTGGAGGCAGCGGAAATAACTTAAACAATAATCTTTTTATTTTTTTACTAATTCCAGTAAACATTTACAGCCCCTCCTGGCTCTTAAGCAGCACATTCATGACTCACTGGTACACCTCATTCTCTGTGTTGAATTGTTCCAGCACAGGTACAATCACAACAGGTTTCCAGAGTAACCCTGTTCAGTTTGGTCTTGGTTTCACAGATGAATTGACCCTTCAATTACCTAATTAAACTGCTTAAGGCATCTGTGTAATGCTCCTGTGAAGATGAATAATTGGCCTGAAAGCAATGGAATGAGTGTACCTTACAGCTGATGCTCTGAAAGTTTTACCTGTAAATGAAAGGGAAGGGAATTAAAAGTTTTCCCACCAAAATATTTTCAAACTGAATCAGTAGTTTATTGAAAAGCTGGAATCTGGGGACAGGGTTTACTGTTTTTTTTCAGTGAAGTGTTTCCAAAAAAGTTTCACTTTTTTTTTCATTCTGTTTGTTTTGGAACTCTGCTTTTTACGAAGGGTTTGGAAAACCAGAACAATTTTCTACCATCCTTCCTTTGCCCTCTTATCTCTTCATGCCACCACCCCTGTACAATACCGATAGATAAGATATCCTGAGGCTTTTCTCCCTCTCCTTTTCTCACCCTAATTTTTCAAAAGCTTTCCAGCTTTGAACAGATGAGCAGAAAGGGAAAAATTAAAGTCAGAGCTACTCCAAGTTTTGGAAAAACAGTCTGTTTTACTATACTAAACCTCCAGAAGGAAACATGGAGCCAGAGGGACATCAGCAGAACGGAAGATTACACTTCCAATTTTTCTAGGAAAAAAAATCTCTGTATGTTTTGAGATCAGTAAAGTTGCCCATCTGAACTGTATTTGAAGAAAAAGTAGGCATTCACTTGATATTCCCCAAGGGGTTTTCTGTCATTTCTCTAGCTCCCACTGCTTGGGTACAAAATTGTAACAGAGAATGTGAAAATGGTCATGTCCATGCTGAGAGTTTTCTCACTCCTTGATGATGTATTGCACCTGAGGTAATATAATACACTGCAAGACAGCACTCCTGCACTTCTCAGGCATCTTTACTGGCACATGGCAGCAGAGGCCCCTTGTTCAGCTCACCCCTTACACAGGCTGCCAAAACATGAAGCCTTCTTCACAAAAATGTGGAAGTGAAGCACAAATCTTTCCATTGACAACACAGAAGCAGCCAAGAGAAAGCCTGTGCAGTATTGGCAGTGGTGCTGGTCAGTGGACTGGGCTGGGGAAGAAGACTTCTATACCAGTACTCTTCCATTGCATGTCTCCAGCAGGTCTCTCCCAGGCCTTGGCTCAGAGTTATTTGGAGATAAGAGTCGGGGGTTAAACTTCACCTTCGACATAGGCTAATGGGAGAGCTATCACGGATGGCAAGAGAGCTCTGCACATCACCAGAGCTGCCTGCTGCCTGGCCTGAGCTGTGCTCCAGAGGCTGCCTCAGTGCACCCCATGAGCATCCCCTCATCCTGCCATATTCCTCCAAAGCCACAAGATTTTAGAAGAGCATATATGCAGTATTTCTGGGTCCCAGCAAACAGATAGGGTGTCCAAGTCCAAATTGTCATTGCAATATTAAAAATCCACAAAGAAAAAAGACATTGTGGCTTGACTACATCTTCCTCCACGACCACAGCCCACCAGAGCGACTGGGGACCAAAACAGGGCCAGTGCCCTGAACTCACTGCCACAAGAGAAGGGAGCAGATAAAGAGCCTGTAGCTTTCAGACCTATTTCAGTCCTCAGCTATGTTACTTTGCTGCTCTCCAGGACTGTCTTCCCATATCCAAAGGCATAACCAACTGAACAGAAAACATTCCCCCACTATCAACAGTCACCACCCCCAACTTCCACCCTTCAACAGGACCCTCAACAATCATCCCTACAGCCAGCACCAAAACAAATCCAACCCCATGCCCTATAACACGCCAGTCACCCCACGCCTCAGGGAAAGGATCGGCTGCCAACGACAGAATACACAAAAACTACCAGCATCCCCCTCCAGATACGCCATAAACAGAACCAATGATACAAAGGAGAGGCCACGGCTCATCAACCATACACATCCTACGACAGAATCAACCACCAAACCAACCACCCCATAATAAGGAGAAGGATTAGATGCAACTGCATCACACTCAACTGAAGGACCAGGGCAAGTCTGCTCTTCTTAAAGCCATCAATCATGTTAACACCTTCCTCAATTAAGGTTTTAGAAGTACTGAAAGCTATTTTATAGTCAGAAAAATCAGAAAATAGGTCTGGCTGATATTTAAAAAGGAAACATTTCATTCCCTCACAGTGTCAGATGTAACTTGTAAGTCAAAGTATCTTGTTCAGTATTTCCTCTACTTACCCAGGCCTTCCACCATGCCATTGCAGTCTCAGTAGGGACACCTGGGTCTGTTGGTGAAGAAAGTCACACGTATCACACCTCAAGGTTAGGGAAACTGAGATAGGAAGTGGATGAAAGGAGAGAAAGAGAAGAGAAAGAAATAAAAATGTTTGTGGCTTTTTTCCCCAATAAACTTACCACAAGAAAATTGGAATAACTGTACTCCTTAGAAGAGTTATTCTGTCTGGAAGCTGCAGAAAGTAACTGGCTTCTCTGTGCTGGGAGCACACAGGTATAAACCTTCCTTATCTACGAATTCCATGGGCCAACACCCTCAGATGTGACTCAACCTGTTTTTCACATATGATCTCACAGGGAGAGAACAAGTTGCTTAATAAATGAGGCTTCCCTTGTGAGAAGCCCTAAGTTCAACCCCGTTGACAAAAGCTTGCTGTAATTTTTCCACTGCTTCTCCCCACACACCCTTCCCTGCTAACATTTTGGCTTCTGGCACAGACACAACATGCAAATTACAAGCAGGTAATTTCTCAGCATAAAACTCCACCGAGAGTCAGTGAATTTTGCTACAACAGAATAAGCCACACACTCATTATTACCGACTCTCTCTCTCTCTGCCTATCTGGAATACAGCAAATCAGGCCTCCAGAAACTTAATAAACCCACTACTACCTCCCTTCCTTCAAAAAATCATATTTAATTAAAATAAATATCCAAACATCACAACCCGCTGTACCACAAAAACAGCCACACCCCAGAAGTCCTACATCTTACAGTAAAGCTCAATAAAGAAGCAGACTGCACAGAGACTTGGGAGGTCCCCCTATCCCACACCTGGACTTGCATGGCATGAGTCAAGAAACATCTCAAGGGTAACATAGGGCCAGCATATTTAAAGATAACAACTTTCAGTAATGCCAGCCCCAAAAAAGTTATAGGGCTTGCACTAGCTGCTGTGATATGTTAAGGCTTAGTAACAGAGTATGAAATGTTTTTGTTTCTTTTTTTTGTTGTTGTTTTAAAAAAGAGGTGAACAGTTTTCAATGCTTTAACTTGGAGAAATGTTTCTGTGAAATAAGCTGAAAGAACTTACAGTTGTAGTAATATTTTCCTGTCTAGACTTCTGTCAGAAACCCCTGCCAGCATTTATTTATTTATTTGAAACAGAAAGGTGCCCTGATGGAAATGATGTTCCCACCAGCTATATCTTAACCCTTGCTATACAGGAGCTTTTTTCCCTCTCACATTTACAGACCCACATGGGATGCTGGGTAAGCACCAGACTACAGGCCTTTCTTATTTCCTTCCCACACACTGCTATTTCACTTAACCCAGCAAGGTCCCTGATGGCCTGGGAAGCTGCCCTGGCCATTCGCAGAAGAATGATCTGTGCCAGCTGTTCCTGCCTCAAACACATCCATCAAACAGAGAGGGCAAGTCTCGAAGAGGGGGGTATTATCCTTGGTATGATAAGCACGTTGCTAGAGTCTGCACTGGCTTCATTTCTAGCCACATTTGAGAGGCAGGTTCACCAACAGCACACAGTACAAGAGCAGTCCTTTATTCTCCCTAGGGGTAAAGTGTATTTGCTTTTGCTGGATCCCAAGGCTGTGCCTGGCTGGTTACACGTGCCTTTCCCCCTGTGTTGAAATTTAATTGGGTCAGCTTGCAATGGAGGTCAGCTTGCCATGGAGGTCAGCTTTCTTGAGGACTCCAAGGATAAAGGCACCCTTCTAGAGTTACAAAGGCTAGAGGTCACAGAGGGAAGCAGAGACCACACCAGACCAAAAGTAGGACAAAGCCCAAGCAGTCATTTTTGACAGCATGAACTAAAAAGGGCTGCAAAGGGACATTACAGAACATTTGAATGCAGTGAAACAGTGGCCAGATTTTAAGAAATCAATATGGATGGGCTAGGTAAGGTCTGGAGAGCCTGAATCATGCAGTAAAGGTATGAGCAGCATTGCACAGTTTTAATACAGATCAGAGCAGTCAGCCCTCCCAGGGCTGACACTGATGTTCAATATCCCTTTTGCTTATGCAGGTGCTTCAATGGAAGCAGCTCAATTTAATATCAACAGATTAAGCTTCACTACACTTCTTGTCCCCCTCTTAACACACATGCTGTGCATGTGAGTGAGCTTACCTGTGGTTCATGCACTTTATTAATGTGTACCAGACACACACACATCTTTTACAGCACCAGTACACTTATGTAAGGCACAACATCATGTGTAGTCAGTGATTACTGACAGGAACATGCAAATCTTCAGAAAAGGGCCAGAAGATGATGCACGTGTTCTCCCAACCCTGTCTCCCTCTCCCAAGATGCCATTTCTGCATCTCAGGCAATATTCTTTTTTGGAAAGTAAACTCCAAATCCACTCAAGATTGTAATTTTAAGCTGCCCAGCATAATGGGGTGGTTAGAATTTCACCCAGCCAGTGATCCCGGTTGCTTGTACTGTGATACCCCACAAAATAATGTAATCTCTGAGCTAGGCAGTGGGTCAATCACACTGTGGGTACAGACAGCTATAGGGTGTTCTCCACAGTGAATCTTTCTCAGGCCTCATCCACAGGCCTTCTCTAAGCTTCCAGAGAGTTCCTGCTCCTGTCAATATGCCTGGCACAGCCATCAGCCAGCAAGAGTGGGCAGAAACCTCCAGCAGAAGCAGCACATACACCATAATCAGGTTTAGTTTGCACATTTTTAAGCAATTTGGTCCAAATCAATTTTCAGCTAGATAAAACAAAGAAGCTACCCATGTACTTAGCTTTTCTTGACTTTGCTCTTGGGACTTTCCAAGCTTGAATCAGTGATATCAGAGCTGCCCCTGATATATACTGATCCATTGTAAGGAATGTTATTAAAGAAATCACAAGCAAGATTTTGCTTAACGGTTTTCAACCTCAAAAAGGTGTCCGTAGCCTCAGAATGGTGCATTACCAGCATTCAAGAAGCTTTTACCACCCATAAAGCTCTGGCTATTCTGTTTTAAATGAGAGCAGTCTAAAGGGTACTCTAATTTAGCCTGAGGGTGACTAAAGTCTTCTAGGATGCAGGGGCAGCTCCCTTTTCCCCTTTCCTATCTGTAGATTATTATAAAGTCTGGCCCTATGCCCAGAAAGATTCAGGCCAGGAGCTGACTGCCTTGGAACATGAAAATTTATGGAAACCAGGTTCTCAACTGCTCAGCAATTTCACTTACTCCATGGTTTTCAACTCCAATAGAACTTTTTCAAGACTAATGAGAACAGCATATCTCATTGGCAATTTCACCCCAAAGTTTGTATTCACTTGTTTGTTTGGTTTTTTTCAGCCAGGAACCTGGAAATCAAGTGGAACATTGTGGAAACAGCAGACCAAACACAGATACTTTTGTAAAACATTAATCTGACCAATTGTATAACATAACACCTATATTTGAGGAAATTAGAGCTCACCCCTCAAACCAAAGAGGAAACAGGTATTCTATTACAAGGCCAAAAAGTTAATAACTTTGTCCAATCCAGTCTGTAAGAAATACCATGTAGAACTTTAGCTCTAATAAGGAGACAGTTCAGCATACAGAATTTTCTTTTGTACATAGGAAAAAAACTCATCAGACTCATGCAGGTCTATGTTTTCCAGGTCTGAACATAACCTCATTGCTTACAAGTCTTTTAGCTTGCTGTACCTTCCAGTGACTTAAATCAGTCTCTTGCCCCATCAGCTGCTGTGTTCGCAAACAGGTTTGTACTCTTCACCGTGCAAACTACAGTAGTTTCATCTTACAGATTTTAAGCTTCTGTCCAAACAAAGCCAGAGACCAGGCCCTACTTTCTTCTACTTCTACTGCTCCTTTTTTGTTGTTGTTCTCTTTTTCTTCCTGCTTATCACTGCTTAAGTGGATACAAGCAGCTGAATGCCCTCACAATTCTTAAGAGCAAATACCCTTGTGTCTACTAATCAGATCACAATCACCTGAAACCAGATCATGGTATGGCAGAGCTGTGTAAATTTGCCAGCAAGCCAATCCAAACAAAAAGTTTTTGTCTGCTTATGAAGGAGGGATGAGCTGGAGAAAATAAACAGAAGGGGAAGGCAACAGTTTTGAGCAAGGAGTGCATTTGTAATGCAAAAATAAAGTCACTAAAGCCTAAAAAATTGTACTCACATACCTGGCAGCTCACTGCTCGCTCCGCCCTTTCCTCTTGTGCCTTTGAACCATGTTTCAAAGGGAAAATGACCCCAATGTAGGATTATTTCCATTTGAAAATCACTAGCACAGCCTAATTTTTCAAGCCTCCTTTATTACCACAAGCAGCTCTCTGCCAAGCCTTGTAAGAAAATTCACATCTATATGTTGTGGGGGTCATTCAGTCACAGAAGCAGCAATAGAGTAAAAACTCAGGCCTTGATTCTGTCCAGCACCTTTACAGCTCAGGAGGACAAGCCCTGGGGTCAGTGGGGACAGCCAGTGCTGCAGGGGACTCTGCACAGAGGTTTCCACAGGTTAGTGAAGGGTGTGTCAGGTTCACCTTTGCTGCACAGGGCCCCTCTGCTGCTAGTGTGAGAGCCAGGGTGAGGCACTAACACAAACAGCAGAACACATTCCCTTGGCTTGGCTGCCTCTGCTCTGCTTCTGGCTGACTCTGGCTGACCATTTTTCTGCTCATTCCTTTCTTGCTAATGCTGGTGCCAAGGAATCCCTCCCAGTATCCATAACAGCCGTTCCTCACAAAAAGCAGGGAATTGCTGTTCTTGTTTAACCCTAAAGGCCAACAAAGCAAGTACCCACTCAATCACAGTGGGCAAAGGCATCTCACTTGGGTCTGATAGGGATGTGACAGATTCCAGGAGTTCACACACCAGCAATGGGAAAGAGGCAGCATTTGAGAACCTTTGGATGTTTGCATGTGAACTATATTGTGTATGTCCCCACCTACCTTTATGGGATTGTTTTTCTGTAGTCCTTGGTGGAATAAGTACCAGGTGTCTGTAACCAATTAAAGATAATCCTGCTGCTTAAAATTACCCCATGATGAAGATGGATTTATACAGAGCAGCCTAAGGGAGAAGAGAAGGACCCTGGATGTGTCTGGGTCCAATTGTTTGTAGCAAGGTAGCAACATATCCTTCACTGCTTGCATTGCTTAGCAGGTCAGACAGCCTTTCTTGGTAAGATATGCTCTTCTCCATTTCCAGCTTTTACACACTTAGTAGCAATGGGGACATCTTTTGTAGCCTTTTCTGACTTTGCTCTGTGGCAGGAATTGAACCAGAAGTCCCCAACACAAGCTCACTGTGATGCTGATCATGTGGAACTGCCCGAGCAGTAGCAGCTGCATCTGCATGGCTCAAGGTCCACAGAGTTTGAGTATTGTGATCTATGCTAAAGGGGGTTAAGGTTAATAAATGAGATCATGGTGTCACTTCTGATTTCTTGATGAAATTAAAGGTAGTACTAGTGCTTCAGGGAACATCCAGTTTCAGCATTGACTCCTTGCCTGTCTATGTATCTTATTTTGATTGCATTTAGTGTTCTTTTTCATGTCCTTCTCTACAGCTAGATTTGCCTTGAGCTTTGAAGCGGCCATATCATTGTTTGCTGTTGTATTTTATAGTGTGTTTACACAACAGCTGTTGCTTTTTAAGAGAAGCCAACATTTTTCACAAAAAGTTTTTGTGGTAACAAGAACAGAAAACAGGGCAAATAATTTTATAACAGAGAAGTCTGCATTAAAGGCACTAAAAATAGCAACAGTGCTGCTAAAACAGCCAGCTCTCCTTAAGCTGAGAACTGTGGTCTAGCTGTGTTAGTTGAAAATCTTCCAAGTATTTGACTTTTTTCTTGGAGACCCCTGCCAGATATGGGTGGGTGATTTAAGACCAGCCCCTCTGTGATACTGAGGTGATTAGAGTCCACTGAGTCAAACCAGAGAGGATGTGTTCAGGGTCATGGTGATAGCAAGAAATCAAAACAAGCTCTCCCAAGAGCCAAACTCACAGCACCACAGTGTCTCATTTGCAGAATGGCATGAAGTATTCATTCATACCTCAACAGACTAACTAGTGTGTCAAATTGTGGGTTATTTTCAGCATCAGTTTTTGTCACCGAGGTGATAAATGAGGGCTGAACACTTCAGACAGAGAATCATTGTCACTAGCTCATAGATCAGCTCAGTTAAGTCCAAGAACAGAAGAGGACTGATAGTCAGGGCTTGTCTCACTGGAGTTTTTACTTGACACATGTTTGAGGGTTGGTCTCTGTCTCTTTGATAGTAACTTAACAACCAGGTCACAGCTCACCGATGAGGATGCTGATATGAAATGTACATTGTAGAAAACACAGCACAGGCTCCATCATGCCACCACATTACCAGTTTGGCCTGTACAGAGGCTGCAAGAGACGGGCACAGCCAATGAAGGACTAGCTCTGAGGAAGGTGAAGAGCCTGGAAAGAGGGACTTACCATGGAAAGGGTTCAGGAAGGAGCTGAGGAGGTACTGGTTGTGGCAGAGGTCTACAAGTGCTGGAAGGAGAAAAGGTGGTGGCCCCAAGGCCCTGTCCTAAGCTTCCTTTGCTGGTCAGCCTGAGCAGGGGGACTACCAGGCTGCAGTTACATAACTGCAGTTCTTGCAGAACCATTCCAGGTCCAAAAACTGAACCTTAGTTCTTGGAGGAGGTAGGAGCCCTTAGCTATCAGATAGTTTTTAGTTGCAGAGTTCTAGTTTGGTGAAAGATGTGTAACAAAAGATGCTGTTGGTTTAGGAGACAGTTATCTTCTCCAGTGTTGGGCATGAGGGAAACCTCACATTGCTGCCGAAGCTGTATGATGTCTGGGATGCTTTCTTTTGCTAGGGAAGCCATGTCTGGTTCTGGTCCTGGTCCTGTGAGCTTTTGGGAATCTAAGCAAAGACTTGGGCAATCCCTATATAAGCAGGAAAAGTACTGTATTGCATTGCAAGTTGATGGTAACTGCAAAACAAATGAAAACTCCTATAGCAGGGGACTTTTACAATTCCCATTTCCAAATTCCATTTATATCAAAAGGCAATTCTCTCTCCTGATGTGAGTCTATGTGTGTGTGTCTATGTGAAGCAAGTCAATCCCATAGCTATGCATCTGCATAAACCCCTTCTAAGACTACAGGCATGCAACACTATGGACAAAAGCAACCTGAACTACCAGAGCGAGCACCCATTTGCAGCAGCAACCTGTTTCTTGCTTAGTAACTGTGGAAGCTCCAGCTGAGCACGTAGACCTCAAGCTCACAGCGACTTGGATGGCTCAAGGCTGATGCTGGTCAGTGATAAACGTGAGAATGACCAAATTGAGAATGGCAGTGATGTGGTCTAGGGGTTTTATAGCCAGGGAGTTAGTTGCTCCTTGGCAGGGCAGATGAACAGAGAGTGCTTGGAAAGCACATTTACTGTGTGGGCAGTAGAAGAGGCTGTTGAGCTGGAACTGCTAGTTAAGCATGGTTTCCACAACAAAACCAGCTTGAAATAGATTTTTTTTTTAAAAGCAATGCCAAGTTCCCACTCTATTCTGGAGAAGTCTGAGTTGGCTGTTCCGCTGCAGGAAATAGGCAGTCATGTCCTGCCCTCCAGTGGCAGTCTGGCCAGACCTGCCTCCCTGACCACCATGGCCATCATCACCCTCCTCTGCCCTGGACAGCCCTGTGATGCCCTGACCAGCTCACTGAGTGCTGTCAGGGGGTCACAGTCCAAATGGCCACTCTGGGGTGGTACCATGTACCATAATGTCCCAGTGCTTATGTGCAGTGGCCTGCCTCCCAGAGGGGACAGCCCTGCCAAGATGCATCTCCTGGCTGGCATCCATTATGGTCTCACAGCCCTCACTGGAAAAGTATGTTAACCATTTCCTTGCTGTGTGCAACTAGAGGGACAGGATTCATGCCAGGGAGGAGAGGGAAACACTGTGTTCCTTTGGGCATCTTGATGGGGTAGGAGGAAGTGCTGGGGACATTCACCCCTCAGCAGAGGAGCAGGGGAGGTGTGGAGCAGCCAAGGCTGTTGCTGGGAGCCCAGTTCCCACCTTCTGCAGGGCTGCCAAGCCAGGGTGACAGGGGTGCAGTGAAGCTGCGATTGCTTATGGTCCCTTTTCCACACTGGGACATGGAAGACCTCTGCTCAGAACATGGTCTCAAGGGCAGATCCCTCATCGTGCTGAAAGAAACAGTGACAGAGCACCTCCAAGTTCACAGGCAACCCTACAATAACAAGCCAACTGGCTCTGCAGGCTGGCATTTTCCCTCGGCAGACTTGTGGGGAGAAGTGCTTCTCCACAGCTTGTCCTCTGCATGCAGTTCTCTGAGACCTGATTAGGAAAGGGGCTGCTGGGGCCAGATACTGGCAGAGAGACATCATGCACTCTGTTTGGCAGCAAACACGCCAACAGGCTATTTTTACACTTCTTTCCTGCTGTTGAGCTGAGGCTGCTCTTGAGCTACCAAAAATACCATAATGTCAGAGGTGAGTCATGGGCATGGCCAGCATCAGGAGCCTCTCCCGCTTCTTCCCTCTGCCCCAAGGGGAGCTGCAAAGGTACCCAGAAAGGAAAGCTGGCAGCTGCCAAGTCTGAAAGAAGCCACCCTAGCTACAGCTGCAGAAACTGCATGGCCAGGACTGCTGAGCTCTACAGTTCAAGCAGCCAGAGCTGGGGTCTGTTCTTGCAGTAAGGGAAACTGAGGCACAAAATGGAGGGCATCGATAAAGACAGAGCCTAGTTCCCCCGTGGTAGCATCACAGGAGGGAAGGAAAGACTGTTTCATCCCACAGAAGCTATTCTGCAGAGCTGGTGAACACCGGAGGCACTCTGTCAACTCCTCAGAGCCCCTCTTGGCACCAGCAGGCTGCAGCCCAGGCACCCTGGGAGCAGATAACCATCGTCTGTGCACAGCTCATGAAAAGGAGAAGAGCAGGATTCAAGTGGAATGTGGAAAATTCACCTTCCAGACACACCTTCCAGGAGACCCTGGCAGAGCCACTGTCTGTAGCCATCTAGAAAACATCCTGCCTGCTCTTCCCAGGCAGTGCTGGGTCCTTCTGGCCTGGGTTAGAGGCAGACCTGGCTGAGAGGGAAATGAGCTATTTCCTATTTTGACCTGTGAGTCACTTCAGCAATGCAAAAGCCATTTTTATTGGCACAAAAATAGAGGGCTAGGAAATTCCAGAGTCTGCAGAGAGCTGCAGTTTCTCTCTGCCCATTTTTTCCTTGGTAGTACCTTGCTGTACCTACTAGTTTGGGAAGAGAAAGACCCCCACCCACATCTCCATGACTGTCCTGGTGAGTAGGCTGTTGCTTGTGGTGTCTCAGACATGGATTGCCCGAATTCCTGGAGCAGATGGCTCCTGGTGACCCATGGTAGACCCAAGTCTACAATCATGATGATGATGACTTATAATTAACTACCTTCTGAAGACACTCATCTGCTGAGGACATTGCATTTCCCAAGAGGCCCAACAGCATTGTCGCTGCACTGGCAACCCCTTAAAGCCAAAGATCCCAACACACCTTACACAGGTGAATCAGAAATCCAGAAAATAATAGCCCCTACATCTAGGCATGTAGGCCTAGATGGCTGACCCTGGCTGACCATTTTTCTGCTCATTCCTTTCTTGCTAATGCTGGTGCCAAGGAATCCCTCCCAGTATCCCTAACAACCGTTCCCCACAAAAAGCAGGGAATTGCTGTTCTTGTTTAACCCTAAAGGCCAACAAAGCAAGTACCCACTCAATCACAGTGGGCAAAGGCATCTCACTTGGGTCTGATAGGGATGTGACAGATTCCAGGAGTTCACACACCAGCAATGGGAAAGAGGCAGCATTTGAGAACCTTTGGATGTTTGCATGTGAACTATATTGTGTATGTCCCCACCTACCTTTATGGGATTGTTTTTCTGTAGTCCTTGGTGGAATAAGTACCAGGTGTCTGTAACCAATTAAAGATAATCCTGCTGCTTGAAATTACCCCATGATGAAGATGGATTTATACAGAGCAGCCTAAGGGAGAAGAGAAGGACCCTGGATGTGTCTGGGTCCAATTGTTTGTAGCAAGGTAAAGATCCCAACACACCTTACACAGGTGAATCAGAAGTCCAGAAAATAATAGCCCCTATATCTAGGCATGCTCACTTTTAACTAAGCTATTCCTGATGCATAAGGAAATTGAGGCACAAACCAGCCACCATTTCATGAAGAAGATGAGCTGCCACATATGCTTACCATATTTTCCCATTGGTTTTGATTGGACAATTTTCCTTGGATGATGAAGAGGAATCTTGGGACTCAGCACAAAATATCTCCCTACCTAGTGAAAAAACAGAGATTAGAAAACATTTGAGGGCATTTATTATTTTATCTTAGCACATGAGCTGTGGTCAGCAACGAAAGGGGACTGACCATGGCAAGGGCTCAGGAAGGAGCCAGACTCTGCAGTAGTTGCCAGTGACAGGACAAGGGGCACTGGGAACAAGCTGGAACATAAGAAGTCCATTTATATATGAGAAAAAACTTCTTAACTATGAGGTTGACAGAGCACTAGCACTGGGACAGGCTGCCCAGGGAGGTTATGGAGTCCCGTTCTCTGGAGATACTCTGGATGCAGTTCTGAATAATGTGCTCTAGGGGATCCTGCTTTAGCAGGGGAGTTGGACTAGATGATCTCTAGAGGTCCCTTCCAACTCTGACAATTCTGTGATTCTGTGAAAGAGTCACTGTATTTAGTAACCTGTGCCAAGTGTATGCATGTTTATTGCATGTGGATATGTCTTGACTGCTGTGTTCCCCTGTACCTTCTGGCAAGGCTCATGCTCTAAATTCATATCCCTCTGCCATCAGAGGGAAAAGTGCATACCTCCAATGTGAGGTGTTCTGGGTCACAGAATCTCAGGCGTTGCTGAAGGGTCCCTATTTCCATCACGAAGAACAGTCTGCACCCAAGAATAATGGCCTAGAGGCTCAGCAGGATGCAGGAGGACACCAGCATGGAGAAAAGTGCTACATGGCGGTAACAGACTGGCATGAGGACAGCTTATTTCAGTGAACTCTCTGGCAGCAACATAGCTGGAATTATCTGAGTGAAGTACTTACCATATGTAACAATCCTGCATCTCTGAAAGCTTAAAAGTAAACATTTATAAAAGTCCCAGGCAAAACCTTTCAGCAGCATGTTCTCTGTCTTTACGAGAACTCTTTCATCTCATCATCTCACAGTTCTCCTGAGTCGCAGTCAGATTCAGAGTAAGACCTGGAAACTTTCAGCATACCCTCTCTTGCAGTGAAAAGGGGAGCCCTCAGTGTGCAGGAGAGGGGAACTTTGTTGCAGAAAATGATCAAGCTTGAGATGAATCCTAACCCAAAGGGCAAAGCACATTCACTAAGTGAAAATCTGACAACTTCCAGCATGGGCAACATGTTCTGCTTGTGGCCTCTTAAGGAATGGAAGAGTATGGGAAAAGGGCATTTTTTCATTTCCTGGCTCAGATTGCTGAAGCCAGTAAAATTCTTGCTTTTGACTTCCATGCAGCCACATAGGGTTTGCTGGAGTATGTTCATGTGTAAACGCTGCTCCTGGCACTGTGAAGCATTTTTGATGAAAGATGCTAAATCAGCATTAGAGGCTATTTATAGACAAGTCCATAACGAAAGCTGTACTGGGATCTGTAAATTCTCAGTCTCTGGGGAAGTTCAGGTCAAATTTGATTTTTGTTGTCTCAGGCATGCATAAGCCTAACTAGCCACAGCTGCAGCCACTGTCAGGTTTTTGTTAATGTAGAAGAAAAATGCCCAGAGCCTTGGCTCCAGGACTGCTTTTGTATATCTGATCTCTTCCGAGAGCCCGAGCCTGCCTTTCACCCAAGAAGAGGATGGAGAAACCAAAAAAAAAACCAAACAAACAAAAAAAGAAGGCCACAAAACCTTTCTGAGTGAGTATTGTCTTGCCAGATTAGGGAGCAAAGTCAAAGGAAGCCAGGCTATTTGTCAGAGCTCCTGACTTGATAAGGGAGGTGCACAGCTCCAGGCAAAGGTTCTTGGCTCCCATTAGCAGCACAGCCAGTTGGAGCTGCCAGAGGCAGGGGGGTGCCCAGCTCAGCCCGCACGCAGCTCCCACCTGCTTTGCCACGATGACTTACTGCAGCTATCAGCCCCTCAAAAAAACATGTCCACTGTTTCTGCAGATGAGGCTCACATGGGCTCAGGGGGCTGCATGTGTGCAAGGACCAGCTTCTTTTCCCACTGCACACAGAGCTGTGGCTGCTGTGCTGGGCAGACTGAGCATGGAGCACAGCTCAGCAGCTTTGCAGCAGCCTTAATCACCCATAATTGCAGCCTGTTGGGGTTGGAGATTTTTGTGGCCTACCACTGCTGAACTTCTTGTCTGTCTTACGTTTCCACCAGCCTGCCTCCAATCCTCAATGGGACTCAAAGAGATACAGACAAAACATTAGCGGGAAGGGAACAAAAAAATTAGTTTCAGAGACAGTGAGGGAGAAGGGTTCTTATGATCCAGCTCTGTGTCCTTCAGGCAAGACTCCTAAAAATCAGTTGGCGTTTTTGAGTCCAGACTCAGAGACCTGTGACTCTAGTGTTTTCATAGGTGTAGGATTTGCCCTAGAACTTCTCTTCCAGCTCTAACATCTTATCTTGCATGGCTTTTATTTTGTTTTTATGCATTAGACAACTTCTCTTCAAGATAGCAGCAATAAGTTTGATCCTGCTCCATATGTCAATCAATGTTTAAGCATTGACCCCAGTGGAATTTACTAAGCATTTCTTACCTGCTACCTGAGATCTGTAAGGGTTTCCAATAAATGGTGCCTTACCTTTGAATTACGCAAAGATTGAAATTCTCAGAAAAAGAACACTAAGGCACAGAACATACCCTTGTCTTGACTCAATAAGTTGTTAGCAATTTGGGGATGAGAATTCTGACAGCCCAACTCAAAGTTGTCCTACTGACCATTAGAAAACAGCTAAGGCTGAGCCGATTAGAAAACATGTACAGACAAGCTTACCCCCTCTTAAAATGACCCTGTGACAAAATTCTCTGTAGTGTTTAACCAGTAAGCACTTTTATTGTTGATTTTGAATCCATCAAGACTACATTAGGTTGGATTATAAGACTTTGGCTACATCTCCCACATCTGCATGCAGGTTTTACATTTGCAGGGTTTTCTCGGAAAAATAGAGCAGGCGCATAAAATGCATAAAGGTTATGATTATAACATAGAAGCAGCATGTCAGTTACAGAAATTTGTACCACATGTACCAGTAATAAAGTTAAACCCCATATAAAACTTCTTTGTCAAAAATCCAACTGCTTCCTGTGTCCCTCATCTCCATGCCCCAGCTGACTATCAGCCTACATCCCCACTATTTCTGAAAACAGACATTTTTCTAAAAAAAGTTTAGTACAGTACATTTTTTTCCCTTAAAAACTATAACATTTCTTTCACTACCCCGTCCTCCCAAGTGAAAAATCTATCACAATCCACACATCTGTTCAAGCACTGTTGTATGTTTAGCATCTTTACTACACTATTCAAAAGTTTCAGGTCAGTAATGAACTTCTAAACAAACTAGGATGACCCAAAAATCCCCCTTCCCCCAAAACTAAAGAGAACTAAAAATGCTATACTGCATTATCACACTTGCATGCATCCTGAGCCACCTGTATTTATTCACCTTAAGCCCCTTTTAATAAATAACTGTCCAGCAGTAACATCCAGAAGTGTGCTGTCTCCTCCAAATTAAACTCTATATTTACAGAAGTAGGTCTGTTTTCTCAATTAAATGTTTAAAAACAAAACAAAAAAACCCAAAACAACAATAAAAACAGCAAACAATTACAGAGAGAAAGCATATTGCTGATTGTTTTGCTTTAAGATCAAGAGGAGTAAAAAGCATTAGAAGCACCAGGTGCACATGCATTTGAACTGGTACAGTTCATGAAATAATGTCATTCATTGTTATGCTCGCTCATTCAGATGAGGAGCTGATTCTTTTTCTTTCTTTTTAAATTTTTTTTTCTTCTTCTTTTTTTTTTTTTCCCTTCTACATTTAGAACAGTCTGCTCTGCAGGCTACTCCCACAAATGGCAATCCATGCATGTAGGTTGAAACATGGTCATAAATACACTTTGATCAATGTGGTTCTGTATCAGCTTTAAACACATGGGGTCTCCCTCCCTGCTGCCTTGCACCTTGTGTCATTTCACATCTGTGCTAAATACGAGGCAAAAGTCCCCTGAATCCACATTTTTCTCTGATTTAGGGAAGGATTAGATACTCACTTTTTGCATGTTTAAAATGCTGCTATGTATTGGAAAATACAGGGGAATCATCCCACATGAGAACGTTTCTTAGCAACGTAACTATAGTAATCACAACTGAACACAAGCATACCAAAACAAACATTGAAATATCAAGCCAGACAGAGGGATTTTGTCCCTTCATTTATTTTAAGATAGCTCTCAGCTGATAGACACCAGTATTACTGCCTTGATTTCAGCTGGCCTATGTTGACTTACACCAGGTAAGGCTCAAGCGCAAAAGACAGTAAAATAGCAACCAGTTTCTCCTACTGTATTGTTATAGTGCCTGAGATCACTGTCAATAGATACATTTCTACATAGCCAAAAGGCCTTTCTATAGCCAGTGCAGTATATCCACTGCCCCCACCTTTGCAAAGGCAATATAGTTCAGGTTCACTTTCTCTTCTTCCCACGTTATTGACAAACTAAACTTGCAGTGCTCCTATCACAGAAGCTGCAGCCAAAACTTGAGTTAAACATCAAATATTATTATGCTTAATTTATATAATGAAAATGGTGGGAACTCCATTTATGCTGAATCTAATATTAAAATTCATGTTGCTTGCATTAACATATATAGATCTGATCACCTGAAAACCCAAACCACTCCTGTCCTCACTGCACTTGCAAGTTATGCAGAAATTGTATCTATAATCTCTGCAAGACTGGCTGTTCCAGCAAAGAAGAATATTCTCCTCAACTGCAAACAACAGGTATGTTGGATGTATGATTATGAGAATCCCTCCCTAAGCCAACACCTCCCTTTTCACTGGAATGTTGGTCAAATTCCATCAGCAGTAACATCAATGCAAATCTACAAAAGAGCAACAACTCTACTGACTCCTTTCAGGATCTGTGTAGGTGCAAGACAACACAAAATCTGGCTTCCAGGCTTTTTCACAAGCCAAGGTTTACTCCTTACACTTCAATTCAACTTTACTAGCAGATACTAATTCTGTAAGCAAGTTTTCCCTTTTATTATTACATAATTTGTGAGCACCACCATTGTTTCAGTCTTGCCGCCTGCTGATAAGAAATTTGGCATCTACAGAGCAGTGGTCTGCATCACTGCCACAAGCAGCTAAACCTCAAGCATTGTGTTTTTCCCTGGCAGGGGAATCAGCTTTATTACCCTGTACCATTTTAATTTCTGGTTAGCATCTGTTGGCTAATTATACTTAGATGGCTAACATGAGTGGCTGTTTGGTTCAAAGTTACATACACATCACCACTGGTCTTAGACACAGCAAGATTTTTTTCACATAGGCTTCCATATGACCAAAATAATGTCAACCAATGATCTCTGCCTGTAAAGCACCTTCTCCCATACCCAGGTCCTTACCCCCTCACTGCAGTTACCCAGTTCCTTTCAGTGATGTCAAAAGTGGAGCTTCACCAGAACTGCCGTGGAAAACTAAACACGTTTTAGTTTCACATTTTAGTTGGAAGAAACTGAGAAAAGTAAGCAATGATTGTGTGTTGCACTGGCTACAAAAGGCCTTTCCAGTCATAGAAATGCTTCTTTCCAAGCAATTTTTGTAAAGGAAGAGAAACCAAACAAAAACCTACACAGTTCTCACACACAAACACAGACGCACACACGTCTCTCTCCTCCAAACAGAAATCCATTCTTATGGATCAAATTATGAAGACCCTATTCAAGTGACTAAAAAGAATGAGTTTAGGGTTGAATGCATCCCAATTCTCCTTTCTGATCACAGGTCAGCAAAGTGCTTGGACATAAGGAGGTTCCTCTTGACCTGCAGGACATTTAATGCATGCAGAAGTGCTTTGTGGGCTCAGGCCTAAATTAGGAACAGTTCCAAGGTCAGCTGGCACCCATGAGTGTGATTCCACTACCTGCACCAATATACATGAGGTAAGAGTATAACTCAAGAGAGCAGAGCAGTGCAAGGGGAGAAGGAGGCTCTGTGGTTCTTCTGAGTTTATCTTTGACAGCCTCAGCTGCATACACACGGCATGTCACAGTGATCAGAACAGACTGATGAGAGCTTGGTATGGTGTTCTGCAAGTGGGACTTCCACTGGAAATAGTAAGCCTGATTTCTATTTGTACCAGTGCAAATTTATGTACCTGTAACAACTCTAAGAAGAGGCCTTAAATCTGGAGTAACTACACATTACAGTCCATACTTTATCTTGGACTTCTGCAATAGTAACTACTGTGATGTACTACACACCCACACACAGATGGAGAGACAGCTACATGCTGTGTCATAATGCAATATAAACATTATTCCTACAACTATCCTAGTAACACAGCCAGTGCCAAAGCAAACCAGCATAGGGATTTATAGCCACCCTCTCCAATACTATATGAAAAAGCAAGCTCAGGTGTGATTTTGATTCACTAGGGAGTGATCTGGGCACAACCCATTCAGGTATTGCTTAGTGAACACTATTCATGGGCTATCCCACAGTCCCGCGTCATAAATTCCCACCTCTGTGTGGGTGCTCACATCACTTTCTGATGACACACAGAATTGAGGTCATGGGTGAGCAGTCACAATGTCTGGGAAATCCTCTAGCCAAACATTATATAAAACAGATAAAAGCTCATATTGACATATCATGCCATGCCTCTCAGCCACAGGTAGACTGCAAGGTGACATATTAGTGGGATGTGGGCTGTTTAAGGAAACAGCTACTCATAGAGGAATTCATATTTGAATCACAAGAGGATCTAGTCCTACATGGCAGTAAGATCAAAAGGAAATGTATCTAATTTAACGGCAAAGGAATCAGTCCCTCAATGCTGCTGATATAAATAACTTATGCTGTTTGCATATTACAGCATTCATGCTCAAATTGCATGTGTATTTGCTCCATTTTGGACCATTATTTTGGTAAATAAAAACTACATATCCAGCCAAAATATTTTTCTAAAAATTCCTCTGAACTTTGGACAAATCTGAACCCAGGCCTTGTTCAAGGACTGTATTTCTCAAACCCATGTCTGGCCTGCAGTGGCTATCATATGCATGAAGTCTAAACATATGCAGAGATGGCTGGTTCAAAAATGATTTTTTCAGTTTCTCTGGAGAAAAAAAAACAAACCTCTTTTCAATGCTGGATTACTGTTGCTAGATTATTGGTACATAGTCTCATTTTACCTCATTATTGTTACAGCCTTCTTATAAACTTTCATAGAAATTCCACCTGCAGAACCAAAAGCAGAAAGTTTTCTTTGCACTTACTGTTCTAATATTAGCATCTGGATGCAGTACTGTTGGGGAAAAAAAAAAGCAAATTCCTCAATGAACTCGGTTTAACTAACTTGCAGGTGGCAGCTATCAAAGCAACTGATGAACATGTACTGACTAAAGTTATTACTGAATGATCTGACATACCAAGTCAGACAAATGTCAGATGTAAATAGATCTTCAAATGTATACATAACAAAAGCTGCTACTGTATCTAGGTGATAATTTTTGTTTGTTTCTATACCCCATAGCTCTGAATCTATCCACTGAATGATTACTCAGCACGTGTGGTATAAATATATTCATACACTAAAATTGACACTTGGCAATTTTTTTCTTTTTTTCTTTGCTGACCAGCAACAAATTCTGATATCTTCAACTGTAAACCAATACTCAATAAATATGCTGTGTTCAGCAAAGAGACATGTTTTGTCGATGAAGGTTTTGCTGCACTCTAAGCCATGGGCTGTGGGGGTGGACGTGAAGGAGGTGGTCCAGGAGGGGCTCGGGATGGGGGTGGTCCAGGAGGTGGTTGCCTGGAAGGAGGCTGCAGAGACACAGGAGGAGAAGGATTCCTTGGAGCACTGTTGAGAGGAACATTGTCACGCCGTGGCAGCTTTGGTGGTGGGCTGTAAGGGGCAGAGGTTCCATCTGATTTCACCCGAGTGAAGTTGATGCATCTTCCCTAGAGGAAAAGAAAAACTGATTATTAAAAAAAGCAGGTGTTTTGACCCTAGCAGCTAGCCAAATGGACTCTAAGCAGAGGCACCAGGCTACATTTATAGATCTTCATCCACTATCATTCACTGAGTCCTAGGCATGACATTCAGACCACTTTCTGCTGAAGGTCAGCTCTAGAAATGAGTGCTTTCCCCAGGTTAGAGCTCCTGCCTACAGAGAATAGTGTAGGAATTGTTTAAACCAAAAGGGACCCTGATGTGGCTTTGTTCACACAGACCCTATGCTCCACTACTAGAGCTATGCAGAATAAGCATAAAGCCACAGCTCCACCAAAGTCATGCCTGCCTTGGTGAGATCCCCGATTGACAACGCTGTGTTTGAAAAAAACTAATAGCAGAGACAGGATTATAACAGAGGAACAACCTTAGCAAAGACACCATCTGTAGCTTTCTTTTTCACCGTCATGTTAACCTAGCTGGTGTCCACATTTTGAACACCACACTGTGACAGTGTCTCTGTCTTCTGTGCTCCAAATGTAGATGTAGCTTCCCTCACCAACACAGTGTGGGATTTGCAGAAAGGGCGCTCCAGTTAGTGTACTTCCAGAATGGATGTGGGATGCTGGCAGGCAGGACCTGATGGGAGAACTATGGATGGAGACTTTAAAACAGGAGTAGCTTGGGTTTGAAAAAACAGCAAACACTGGGGACGTCCTAGTGTGCTAGGAACTAAAGGCAAATACATCAGGACATCCTTTAGCCAAAACAAAGCTTTGCACAGGTTCCCACTAACCAAGTTCCAGACAGAAGGAGAAACAGAATCATGTGAAAGAGCTGGAGATGAAGACTGCCTGAAAATGGAGGAGTGGCACTATCAACAGCCCACTTACAGGAGCTGATATGTGGTTTCCAAATAAATAATTGTGGGTTGGAAATCACCCAGCCCATCAGTGTAGGAACTCCATTTGCCAGCACCTTATCCCTTGCACAGCAGGCTTGTTTTGTTCCATGTAGCAATCATCCTAAGGATAATGGCCTCTACTGTTTAGCAAGGAGGTGAATGTTACCTGTTTTTTTCTTTTCAAGGCAAAGACTAGCCAGGGGAAAAGGAAAAAACCTGTCTGGTCTGTTTAGAAAATATCTGTCCCAGAAAGCATCTTTTCTGCATTGTTTTGAAAGACCTGCAGAGCCATGATGCTGATGACAGCCAAAGGTTTGGGTTGCATGCTGGAATCAACAAACCAAATTCAGCTCAAGGTTATTCCAACATCTCCCTAGCAAAATTCAGGAGAAGGACTCCAGATTTAAAAAAAGCTTATCTCAGAGCTAAGCAGCTGTAGATCATGATCCCCACAGCTGCCAAGGAGGAACTAGAGAGAGGGTTTTAGGGCCCTGAAGAACGCAGAATGCTCGGAACAGAGTGGGGTCAGTATTCCCTCCCACTTCCTGCCATACTCAACAAAAGCCAGGAGAACCAGAAGCTCAGCCCCTTTTCTTCCTGCATTTTCTTCCTTGCTGCTGCTGCTGCTCAGAACTTCAACTTGCCATGTGATCTCCAGAATCTAACTCCATCAGGTGTTGTGAGGAGCCATGGACGGCCCTCCAGAAGTGGCCTTGCTGCAAAAGGCACTTTCATCCACCTACTCCCGTGATCATCGAGATTGGTTTTGTATATATCTGTATATAAGTTTATATATCTGTTTTTTTTCCTCATGTGTTACTCCCTTTTCTGTGTTACAGTAAATTTGTTCCAGTTTCAATTTCCAAACCCTTAAGTCTCTCTTCCTTATGCCCCTTTTATCTTCCCTTGGGAGGGTGGACAGAGGGGTAATAGGGACCAGTTCTGGCTTCTAGTTCATGGTTTGCCCTGATCAATAAACCAGGACACTGGGACAACAAGAACCCACACCAGCAACAGATTGCTGCTAGCTCAGTGGTGCTGGCCTGAGGAAACTCTTGAAGTATTTAGGGAACAGGCTAAATTTCGGTGGCAATCCCACAAATCACAGTGTCCGCTGGAATCCAGACAAAAGCCATTACTGCTGAAGCAGAACTCTGATTTGTTAAGTGACTTCAAATACCTACACCTTCATTTATGAAAACTACTCCTTAAAAAAAGAAGGGAATCACTTAAGTCTATGGCTTCTCTGAAGAAAGTCAAGCAGAATACCAAGAGAAGCTTGTGTAAGCTCCAGAGAGCTTGGAAAATGATTCAACATTGCTGACGCCCAAATGTTACCACCCTACCACTTACTTGGATTGGTTAGCTCAGGGATTCAATAGTTCAGCTGCAGCCAAGAGCTGTTTGAATGGGCACGTTGTTGCTTGTGAGCGAGATACTCAGTAGTTCTCAGTTCCAGCTTCCACCATCACAAATTCACCACTATACTTAAACAACAGCTTTAAATAAGTAGGATAAAATCACCTTCATAAAAAAGCAGGCTTGTTATAGCAGACTTTGGTTATGAACCAGGTTGAATGCCATGCTATTCTAGGGCCAAAGCCTCTGCATGGAGGTATCAAAGCGCAAAACCCAAGGTCTTGGTTACTTCTGCAACAAAGATAAACCACTGGATCAAAGAAAAAAACAAGTCAGTGCTTTGCTCTACTCCATCAGAGAACTCAAGTCCTCACCAGCATTGCAGCAAATATCCATCCTTGCCAGTTTACAACAGTCTTTTGCATTCTGCTGTACTGTATTCAGAACACACTTGGAAATTCAGTAAGATTTACTGCTCTACAGTGAGCACTACAGAAATGTTTTGTATTATGGCTGTTAAATATATAAGAAAACACAGCCTTGATATTTATAAAGTTATGAACTTAGGACAGCTAAATAATCACCCAGGGAAAAAAAAAAAAAGAAAAAAGAAAAAAATAGGTATTCACAGCTGAGATGCAACACATGTGGAGTAAAAAATTAGGAACAAAACAATCTCCCTCATAGAAAATACAAAGCTGCAAACCCCACACTAGTGCTTTTTCCTACAAGCCTTTCCTGCCTCTCTGTTGTGTCTCTCCTTCAAACATCAGTTCCAAATATATTCATAGTCTATAATCAAAGGGGATCCCATAAATCTGTTTGCATTACTTTCACTTCAGTTAAAGTGATAGGCGACGTCAAACTGCTGCCAGTTTCTGCCACACTCACTGATTTGTCAGACAGATGGGTAATTTAAAGGCCATGCGCTGCATTGTGTCATGAAAAATACGGTTAGGTTGGGAGAGTCTGACAGACAGGGGCTTGGATGATCGATGTACGTATTGTGACACTTGTTCACAAAAGATTGTTGGTGTTAGCCTACAATCTCATAGATCAAAGACTTCTGGTGAATACTGGAGCAAATCCTCCCCAGCACTTCAAGCAGCCATTGATAAAATGAGGCCAAGCTCTTAGCCAATGTTAGGATTAACATCCAAAAGCGAAAGGGAGGAACAAATGATAATAAATCAAAAGTCATGGTTTGGACTTATAAACCGTTATTTCCTCAAAGGATTTCCAGGTTGAGGAATTAAGCCCTTCACTCATCACACTTTCCTAATAAGAGTGCCACAGCTATTCTACCCAACACTCACATCCCTCTGGGGTTAGTTTACAAAAAATATCCATGATGTTTCTCAAATAAACATGCTAACCACAGGATTTTTAATATTCTGTGTTTGAAAGGATTAAGTAATTTTTCTCCAAAGCCATATAAAGGCTTTTAAACCATGGAAAACCTGGACAGAAATCAGGAACCCTGCACATTCACCTATGCTCTCCCTGAACAGGGGATTAACAGGGGTTAACAACCACCACCCTTTCAGTAGTGGTAACAGGTTTTGTTTTGTTTTGTTTTTTTTCCCAGAAGCATGGTAATAACACCAAGTGTCTTAGGGAAGGTGTCAGAGTTGCAAGGTGCAGTAATACCGTGATGATCTCCGGCACAACAGCTGTCAGTAGCTGCTTTACTGTTTGCTAGGAAGCAGATGATCTGCATAAATCCAGTTCTGTCTGGTTGCAGCCCTGCTCCCAGGACAGCATCCCTTGGATGGGGCGACCTGCAACGCGTTCTGTCATTCAGGCACCAACTGAAGGTCAGCAACTCGCCATATGGAGTTACGCCCTTACTTCAGCTCACATCTGCACAGTCTTCCTAATGCACAATTATTTTGCCTCCCCATATGTCCTTTCACTTGTTAGGCCCTTGTTATGCTGCTTGCCAAATTGGCTTTTCAAAAAGTACAAATACTGAAGCAGCAGGATCAGCCCTTGTCCCGACTCCAGCTTTTATCGCAGTGTAACAATCACATGTGCAATTCAGGCACCTGGTACTTCTAGGCAATGCCTCCTCGACCACCTAGGATGTGTTTTTGTGTGTGGTTTAAGGGGGGAAGGAAGGGAGGAACCTCTTGAAAGCCACTGCATCTTATTTCTGGGCTACTTTCATCATAGTGCTCAGTACATCATTCCCTAGTGCTTGGTCTCCCAGAATCTTTAGCAACTACTCAGCAAGTTCTCAGTGGAAAAGAACTATTAAAAGGATCCAGGCAGTTCAAATGCTACTATGAGCAAGTTTCCTCACCCATGATACTAAGAGCACTTAAGCAAAAAGAATTTAAAAAATCCACCCTATCTGCCAGTAGTCATCTCTTTTTTCTGTTCATTCTAAGACACACTTTGGTGTTTATTTAACAAAAAACAAATCCAGTTTCATCTCTGTGCATGCCAGAGTGTTTGTGTACACAAAAGTATGTCTGTTTCTTATTTTTAGCTACATTAGTTGATATAATGAAAGATATCCATCCTGCTACAAATTTTGTTTGTTTTCATTCATTCTTGGGTTTGCTTATGGAGTCTTAGTGCTACAATTCTAAGTAGCAGAGGGAGGTATCTGACTGAGGAAGAGCTGGCTTCACTTATATGTTTACTGAAGTTTCTTGATCTTTGACTTTATAAGAGTCTGATACTTGTCTTTACATTTTAGAATGGATTTAAAGAAAGCAATTCCTTTAAAGTTTGAGCTTATTAATCCAAAACATTGGGCCAAATAAAAGTAGCTCCCTGTCAAATTGTTACATTTAGGATGTTAAAATCCGAAGTGGACATAATTTCCTTGGACTGAAATGAGTAGTCACCTTTCTCCTCAGTTTTGTTTATGGATGTCACTAGGATGGCTCTGCCAGCCCGCTATGGATGTGGTTTGTCAGCATATAGCTTCACTTCCTAAATATCTACCAACAGTTCAGTGTAAAAGTAGAGCTCTAGAACTCAAAGGATAGATTCAGGTTTTTATGCTACCTACAAAACCTTAAGAGACATCATCTACAAAGAGTCAGAATCACTTTGGCTAAGTTAAGGTTTTGATCCGACACCCAGAAACCAATGGGATCAGTGACTTTTGCAAAAGTTGAATCATTGAAAAATTAGAGGACAAGGTAATCCCTATCCTCTAATAAAGAATAAAAGTGTTCTAGCAGGAACACTGACACCAAGTATCCTAAAACAGCAACAGTGTGAGAAACTTGTTTAGCAAATGTATTTATAAATGAGGCAGATTATGGACACAGTAATTTTATAGAGAAAGAGCTGAACCAAGATGGTAGAGAGTTCCCAATATTTGAGTTCCCTGGGCAAGTGTCAGGATTAGCAGCTGGCTACTCAGGATACAGGATCTATGTGCATTAGCCTTTGCCAAAAGCTTCCTCACATTGCACTTCTTCATGCTGACTGTGCACTGAACATGTCATGGCTCATTAAAACCTTCACAGATTTCCTGGGAATTGTACTGATTACCCTGCAGCATACAGGCTAGAAATTAGTGAGCTGCTGAAACAGTTTGTCACATAAAACCTAAGCCTGCCTGGTTTTCAGGCATAGAACCATAATAATGATTAAAGGAATGGTAACTTTTACTAACTCCTACTATTACATTTGGGATTCAGACATTGTTTTTCTGTTAAAAAAAAAGTATTGGAAATGTCAGATTCCCATATGAGTAGTTTGGTGGCTGATCATGCTTTCAGGTTAATAAATATGTAAATTATAATTAGTATCTAAGTATATTATGGAAAATTAAAATGTAGTAATAACTAATAATTATACTGCTGTTATTGCATTAATAATTAACAATTAATTATTAACAATCAAGGAATACATTTTATATGTTATTAGCTCTCAAATAAATACATTAAATGTCATCAACATAAAATATTTGTTTTCATAAGAATCTGACTCTTTAAATGCCTTCCCATTTAATAAGTTCTCTCTTGTCAATAACATTTTTCTGGCGATCCATTTGACAACTCAGCACTGATGCCTAAAATGATTGTAATCCAAAACTATGAAGATAAGAGAGCAAATGGGGTTGACTAAAGAAAAGAGGATTTTAAAAGTAAGGTCCAGTAAAGTGGTAGGGTCCAACAGTGAGAATATAATTGTTATTTTCTTTAGTCAAGAAGGAGAATCACTCCAGCCCATTCTTTAGCCATTCTCTACCACTTCTGCTCCCTTCTTCTATGACTGAGTTATTGGAGAGGAAGGAAATCCCTGCACTGTGGATTGTGAATCACTCACCCGGGACAGCAGACTGATACTTAAAAGCAGCTGAGGCACATGAAGATCCTTCACACAGTCTACAGAGACACTCTTATAAGTGAATTTTGTGCCTTTTCTCTTACTTTTCAACAACCAAACAAAACCACCCACAAGCCCCACTCATTGACTGAGGGGTGCAGCACCAGGGAGCCACAGCACATAAAGTTAATCCCTGCTTCAGAAACTTTGAAGCCCAAGTCAAAACCAAGAAGATAGCTGCATGCAGGCCAGAAGCAGAGCACACAGTGACAGTGAGACACAACTAAGCAATGTCCTGGGCTATGACACATTCAGAGAAAAACCCTGTTGGTGTAGCTGATGTTAGGGCCCATATTGCTGCCCAGAAAGCTCAGGCAGCACAGGTGCTTGAGCCCCTCTTACAGGGACAAAGGGGGACCAGCCTTGCTTGGTAAATGGGCCAAGGAGAAGAAATTCTTCAGAAGCTCAGAATGCCCACACACACCCTGGCTGTGGGAGCCAAACAGCTGAGAAAATAGGATTTCTGGGGTGGGGAAGGGGGGAAGAGAGCATAGGAATTCTTCTTTTGACACCAAGTGTGTGATAAGCCTGTCTAGGGGATCCCCAGGGACTGACAGATGTAGGTTCCAGGACAGACTCTCAAACAGGCCCATGCCATGCTCCACACGTAACAGCAGCGATAAAAATAATCTTTGATAAAAGTCATCTTTGAATCCACTTGCTGGCCAAGAGAAAAGTCAACAACAGCCAAAAGTCTTAATTTTTCAGGTAAAAGAAGTATGTCAAAATAAATTTCACTTGGGTTTGAAACACACGTTGTTGAATTCAAAACATCTTTTCTTTGAGTTTTGGAAAGAAAAGGTGTTTCAAATAAAAAAAATGAAAGTATTGATACTTTTTCAAGGTATTTTATACCACTTCAGCCAATTCCATTATCATGCAAAGATATCTACAGACCACCTAAAGAAGCAGTTTTTAGCCAAAACAGAGTCTTGTGGAAAATGGTGTCCAGATCTCCTAGGGATTTAGGATAAATATAAGAGCTGTTTTGCAGTAAGAATAATAGCTGCAGTATCCCAGACTACTGTAGCTTCTTTAGTCAGAATATCAAGAGCAGAATACAATCAAGTAGTGATAAGTTCCCAAGACAAGCATGTCTGCAGACACTGCTCCCCAGCTGACAGTCCCAACTGTGCATGGCACTGCTTGAAGCTAGGGATGGGTCCTCTACAAGCCCTCTGCACAGCTAGTTTGAAGACCAGGGCAGGAGTACACTTCAAAAAGTGTGCTACCTCCATTTCAACCCTGGAGAAATCAGCCAATAATGAAAAATCTGAGGGAGGAATAGCTCAGTGAGGGAAACTGGCCTTTTAAGCTAGTACCAGGACCTTTCAACAGAATAAATTTTGTCCTGAACACATCGTCACCTCCCAGCTCTCACATGCCTGATGCCACCTTTCCAACTTAGGCACACAGGGAAAGTGACATGGAGACATAGAGCAGGTGATATGAAGAGCCCATCTCAGTATTGAGAGGGCTATTGAAATAATTTGCATTACACTCAATTCAGCAGGGAGCTGCGTGTTGTTTCCAGTCCTGCCTAGCAGGAAAATGCAGCAAAGACCTCCTGAAAGAATGGCCAGAGTCACAAGATACCTTGCAGGAATACACAATACATCACATCTTAGGCTTTGCGGAGCCTGCAGCTGAAGTAACAAACAGTGCAGATCCATAAAAAAGCCTGTTGATTCCGAGTCCTAAAAAAGATGAAGTAGCAAAGGGAAAAGAAAAGGATGACACTAGGCATAATCAAAGTTAAGGTCTACCAGGCAAGGTTTGTATTCAGTACCAACCTCAAAATACAGTAACATCAGACCAAATGCCACACAAACCCCAGAGAAATATCTTAACCTAAACCTGCACTCACAACACATGATCTTCTGCCTTCCTCTTTCTGACAGCTTTTATGGATGAGGCTGTCAGAGTGGAAGAAGTGAGAAGAGCCACTGTAAGGTCATGCCATCTACTCAAGGTTATGCAGCAGCTTCAGGGGAAAACAAATAAACAACAACAACAAAAAAGGTATTTACAAGTTCAGGACTCCTGACTCACATCCCTTGTTTTAACCACAGCACCACACATTTTCACACTTGGTTGCTGACCAGATTGGAAAGCGGTTCAAGAAAAAAACAACAGTGGTTGGTTTGCAAAAGATTTTTCTCTTTCCTTTGGTGTTTTCAGGGAAAAGGAGACTGCATTTGCCCGTCACCTAGAATGAGGGCTTTGGAGCATAGCAACAAGAGCAACAAACATTTGCTGGGTGCAACAGTCTCAGGCTTGAGGTATTGATGGCTTGCTGGAAGGAGCAACTGGGCCACAGAGGACCATATCTCACTTTGCTCAAACTGTAATTAAGTGTCATTGTGCTTTGCAGGGAGAATTATTTGGTTGTTTCTTCAGGAGCAAACTGGGATTATGGCATGCACAGAGGAAGCGCACAATCTTCTTAGCTCTCCCAGGGAATAGGATAAAGCTGGAGACTCATATTTGTGGTGAAAATTATTATTATTATTATCTTTCCTTGCCTCAACCAAAAATATAAAATTCTGGCTCACCACACAGACAAGCTGCCTCTCTGTTTAGAGTCTGGAAACAGCTATGTATATCTCTAACCCATCTCTGCATAACTGGTCCTTAGATGGCTCTGCTGCTACCTAGAGCAAACCCACAGTTCCCAGGTTTTATTTCACAAGGATTTTTTTCTTCTCATATGAGACTCATGCAGTTCATTATCAGTGCTGGCATATTTACAAAGCACAAAAAACATCTCCTCCCCCAAAAGCTCCTATGTTAAGTCAGATAGAAGAGCTCCTTGGGACGCAATCACCTTATTATTTCTAGGAATTAACATAACAGGGAAGCAACTCGAGTATCAAGGTCCTGACATGGAACTCTCCTTGCCACTTGAGCCCCAGATTCATATAGCCCCAGAAGTAGTCAAGATAGGTGAGGACATAGTAGATGAGGATTGGGTTAGGGATCAGTTGAGTAATCTGGACATCCATAAATCGATGGGTCCAGATGGAATGCATCCAAGGGTGCTGAGGGAGCTGGCAGAGGTCATTGCTAGGCCACTCTCCATCATCTTCGGTAAGTCATGGGTAACAGGAGAGGTGCCTGAGGACTGGAGGATAGCAAATGTCACTCCAGTCTACAAGAAGGGCAAGAAGGAGGACCCGGGTAACTATAGACCGGTCAGCCTCACCTCCATCCCTGGAAAGGTGATGGAACAACTTGTTCTTGTCTCTATCTCTAGGCATATCAAGGACATGGGGGTCATCAAGAGCAGCCAGCATGGTTTTATCAAGGGTAAATCATGTTTGACTAACCTCATAGCCTTCTATGAGGAAATTACTAGGTGGATAGATGATGGTAGAGCGGTGGATGTGGTTTATCTTGATTTCAGTAAGGCATTTGACACTGTCTCCCACAGCATCCTTGTAGATAAGTTGATCAAGTATGGGTTTGGTGACCAGGTAGTGAGGTGGATCAGGAACTGGTTGATGGGAAGGAGTCAGAGAGTTGTAGTCAATGGGGCAGAATCTGGTTGGAGGTGTGTGACTAGTGGAGTCCCTCAGGGGTCGGTACTGGGACCGGTGTTGTTCAACATCTTCATCAACGACCTGGATGAGGGTATAGAATGTACCCTCAGCAAGTTTGCTGATGACACCAAGCTGGGAGGAGTGGCTGACACACCAGAAGGCTGTGCTGCCATTCAGAGAGACTTAGACAGGCTGGAGAGTTGGGCGGGGAGAAACATGATGAAATTCAACAAGGGGAAGTGTAGAGTTTTGCATTTGGGGAAGAACAACACGATGTCCCAGTATAGGTTGGGGGCTGACCTGCTGGAGAGTAGTGTAGGTGAAAGAGACCTGGGGGTCCTGGTAGACAGGAAGATGACCATGAGCCAGCAATGTGCCCTTGTGGCCAAGAAGGCCAATGGCATCCTGGGGTGCATTAGAAAGGGTGTGGTTAGTAGGTCAAGAGAGGTTCTCCTCCCCCTCTATTCTGCATTGGTGAGGCCGCATCTGGAGTATTGTGTCCAGTTCTGGGCCCCTCAGTTCAAGAAGGACAGGCAACTGCTGGAAAGAGTCCAGCGCAGAGCTACTAAGATGATTAAGGGAGTGGAACATCTCCCTTATGAGGAAAGGTTGAGGGAGCTGGGTCTCTTTAGCTTGGAGAAGAGGAGGCTGAGGGGTGACCTCATCAATGTTTACAAATATGTAAGGGGTGAGTGTCAGGGAGATGGAGTTAGGCTCTTCTCAGTGATGACCAGTGATAGGACAAGGGGTAATGGGTGTAAATTGGAGCATAGGAGGTTCAAGGTGAATATCCGAAAAAAATTTTTTACTGTAAGAGTGACAGAGCACTGGAACAGGCTGCCCAGGGAGGTTGTGGAGTCTCCTTTGCTGGAGACATTCAAAACCCACCTGGATGCGTTCCTATGTGATGTACTCTAGGTGACCCTGCTCTGGCAGGGGGGGTTGGACTAGATGATCTTTAGAGGTCCCTTCCAACCCCTAGGATTCTATGATTCTATGATTCACTTCAGGTATGCTATAGAGACCTAACACTCCACGCAAACATATCCCTGCCATATTTTCCCTATGCAGTCTATGAAGTAACAGCTCTGCATTTTGAAGTTTCTTTTTACCATGAGCACCCCATTACCACCTCACGTACAAACTCTTTTATACACCCTGATCTCAATTTATAAGAGACAGTGGCCTGTTCCCCAGCAGCAGAAAAAAAAACAAGTACACTCCCTCTCATTTTTCAAAGCTCTGCTCCACTCAGGGTGCCCAGCATTTAGCATTGCAAAAAGTGACACTGTTCTTTGTAGGCTTTGCTTTAAAGTTTCTGTATATCCCACTCCTTGAAGTAATCATCAGTTAGTGAAGACTGAGGTGTCTTCCTGGGGTAATTACATTTCCTAAAAGAAACCCAAAAAGTAGGAGCAAAGAAGGTATGTCCTCATGAAAACAAAACAAAAAGCACAAAGTGTTTGCAGTCTTGGTGTTCCAGGAACAGTGCCTGAGACTAAAGCTGGCATATAAAACTGCATTATTTTACTATTAACACAAAGTTTATGTTCAAAGCAAGATTAACTTAAGGTTAATCTTAAGATTTAACAGACACAGCTCAAACTCTTCAGGTTGTGTAGAAGCTTTGTGTTACTCGTACAATGGCAAACAAGGTGATTTGGTTCTGTTCTGGTACTACAACATGAACCACAGCAGTTTATGTAAGATTGGAGGCATCCAGAACTAAGTTCTTCTGTAGAAAGTAATGATGCAATACCCTCTGAATTTTAGTTATCACTCTGTACAATAACTTTAGTATGAACAATAGTATTAATACATTATCTCATAGAGTGATTTTTATTTCCAGAGCTCAAACACCTTCAGAAGAAGGTCACATCATTACGCATTCTGCATATAGTGGAACAGATTCCTGCAGAATTTCTGTAAATGTGTAAGCAGAGAACTAAAGACGGCTGGGTAGGTTAATTTCTGGTCTGTTACTCAACTCTGAAGACAATCAGGGATACACAGCTCCTAGCAATCCAACTGAAACAAGGTAACATGGAGCTCAGAATTGATCCAGGGGTGTTGTCAGGAAACAAATAAACATGATCCCGCCACAAATGAGAGGTAATGCTAGTATGTGGGCTTCTTGCAGGGCAAGAAATTAATTAGTCACTAATAACATGTTTCCAGCTGCAGTGCTCAGCACATTCTGAGAACTGTGGACTAGAACATTGGTCCCACACCAGGGGGTTATTTCCCCCCCCATGCCAAGCCTGCTACAGCAGGAATGAACCATACCAATACTGGAGTTCTTTGCAAAAAGGAAAAAAAAAATAGTAAAATGGAAGATATATGTGTCACACTTTCATTGAAAGTGATGAAGTGAGATCACCTGCAGTGGCAGGTGATGTCCCCATCTTATTTTTTCAGCAGCTAATGAAGGTAATTGGCTCAAGGAAAGTTAAGCAAAGAGAGACAATCCTCAGAAACAGGCAGCAGTCACCAATGAATACAGTCTGAAGGAGCTCAGTGCTGCTTTTCCAGCACTCTGTGCAGCTCCGCCAATTACTACTTGGGGGATTACAACACATCACCAAGCAAGTGGCAGGAAGGCCTATTAAAGGCCATTACTCAGTCTTGAGAAGAAAAAATTAGACTGAGCTCCAAGTAGCACTGATATGTGGACAGCTAGTGTGGAGTGACAGGCGGGTGCTGCCATCCTCATGGGCTGCATTCAAACTGCTAACCACATGTAGGCAGCAGTCAAAAACTAATTACTAGTCATTAATAATCTATACTAATGTCCTACCATTCATCTGAGGAGTTCCAACTGTCTAGCAGGACTTAACTTCCTTACAGCTGTGAGGTTAAGTACTGTGTTCTTATGATTATTTTTCAGTTATGAAAACTATGGCACATAGATGTCATGGTCAGCATTACAAATAGCCACTCAAAATGTGAGGATAATCAGACCTTCTAAGCTTTAACAAACCTACTATCTTAAGAGTAATCACTTTTAAAGGGATGCACAGAATAAGAAACCCAAATACTCCAGTTTTCATTCCAGAGGCTGATGTTTAACATTCCAGCTCCTGAGCTTTGTTCAAAGTCATGCAGCAACTCAATGGAGAGAACTTGAAATTAAGTCCTGACTTGCAAACTGTGAGCTATTGGTCACACTGGAAAATTTTTGGATGCACAGCAGCCTTCTTACCTACAGTTTTATGGAATGAAGAAAAAAAGGCTTTCAGATTTCTGTAAACAGCCTGCTTCCCAGTCCCCATCCACAGGAATGGGCTTTGCATGTTTAAACCACAAAGCAGTACTGATAAAAACATTGCTTTTTTCTAAGTAAAGTTCCATGAGTATACAGGGGTGATGGTGACATCAAAATTCAGTCTACTCTCTGTCTCCGTTGCAGGTAATTTTCAGTGGCAAAAAATGAGATCACTTTCTAGAGCTTTAAAGTAGAAAAGAGCAATTCTGCCTGGGGGAAAAAAATGTCGTCTTTGTTTCAGCTGAGGTTTTCGGTAAACCGAGCCTCTGAGAATTTCCTGTGACAGTGTGTGCTGAAATGCAAAATGGAATGGATTTGCTGAAAGCAGCAACTAAGCAGACCATTTGAAATTAGCATCTGACTTTCCTCTCTGCACATTTTGGGGCTTTTAATGTTTACCTGCTGGTGCTGGTAACAGCCCCACTTTTGATGTGTGAGGCCAAGGGGAAGAGGTTGAAAGTTCCCTTTTGCAGAACCTACTGACACAACCTGCCTCACCAGCTACTGTCTTTTCTATGAGATACTTCAAGACAGCCAGACATTAATATTTCCTGAACGCCACTCTTCACAGCAGCCTCCTGCAAGCTCAGAACCAAGCTCAGGAGGATGCCAACACAGTGATGAGAAAGTCTTCAAGGCAGCCAAAGTATCTTGAGTAACACATAGCTCACCAGCCCATGTAGCCACTCTGACATGCTCCCTGTTGCTGGATGAGCAGTGTCCCTGTCTCAGAGCTGTCAACCCCTTTCTTGGGTGAAAAGAGTGGCTGTTGGTCCTTGAGGAGGAAGGGAAAAACAGCAGCCTAGCTTTAAGGGATCCATCACAGCAGCAGTAGCACAAATGCCGACGAAGGCTTCACCTGTGTACATTCTTGCAAGGAGGAAAGCCCAAAAATCCACAACAGAGCTGCTAGCCCTTACTTCTGCTCCTCTGCTGATGCTGCATGAGAGCTCAGCAAGAAGCCATCCGACAAATAGCAGCCTACTAATGATGGGGTAGGGCTGAATGTGTTTATTCCTTTTGTTGTCCCATCGTTGGTGCAACAAAAGCTCCTGCTAGGGTTGACCTGAAGAATTTGAGTGAGTGGATCCTGTGACCCTTTACTGAGATGCTTGCTCAACTAATAACCAGTGTTAGCAGTGGTGCCATGACATGATCTTGAATAGAGACCAAGAGGAGGAGCTGTCTTCTAAGCCAAGTCAAACATTGTGGGCACAGTTCCCAGGAGAAGGGGCATCAGAGCTCCTGCTTGGCTGGTTTTCTTTAAATAGGCAGTTCCAAAAAGTGCCTGTGATTTTCACAGCCAGTCCTATTAATACGATCCTGTCTAACTCTGATGGGTCATCCATCCTGAGATCCTCTTCTTGCTAAGTCCATGGAAGGAACCAGCCAGGGTGGCAGACCCCTTAGGAGCCTCAGCCAGTTCTGTAATGAAGCCATAATCCAGGGCATGCTGATACCAGCAGCTCAGTTCCTGCAGGATAAGAGGAACAGGGGAAGGAGGCTGGTCACCAGACCATTGTTCCCAGATGGCAGAACTGCAGGGTACCAGTCTGTCTTATCAATGGGAGGTGTAGGGAAGCAAGGAATGAGAGAAACAGTGAGGAAGAAACCACTAAAGAAAATGGAAGGGAATGTCTAGGGCAGGAGTCCAAGGGAGGTACATGTAAGGAAAAAAGAAGGTGGTTTGGAAAAGGCAACATGATCACGATAAAGAAGAAATGAGGATGAATGAACAACATTCCTGGCCACCCAAACGACAACAAGAAGTCCCTTGCAGCAGTCAGCCCTATATTCCTGTACACGTGCTTCTGCCTGAATTTCCACTCTCACACACACTCTGGAATGGACGTCATCACATGAAGACTCAAAAAGAGTTGACACCGCCATTTTTAACTTCACTTCATTATGGGAGTGGGGGATAAATAATGATTTGAAACCAAAAGGGCCGTGTTGTGGGGCAAGATGCGGAACAGCTCTTAAAAAGTCCTAACAGACTCCTGCTTCTCTGTGACAAAACCACATACATTAGTGAATATGCCTAAAACATTAACATGTTTTGCTTTCCACCAAAACTATCACAGAAAGGTTTTCTACAAGTATTTTCTCAGAGTTTTGGGGAGAAAAGCTCCCAAACCACAGGACTCATTTTCATATTTTGAAATAAAATAAACTTTTAAGTTTTTAAATAATATTTTAATGCAAAAAAAATATTCCTTGTCATCTTTCCCGTCTCAGAAGCCATATGAAAAATATTTTTCTCTCTGTACTGTGAATGTTCTCTTCTCTACAACTAGTATTTTCATTGTGCAGAAAAAAGTGTTTTGCTATAATTTCTCCCAATGGCTACAAAAAGTGAATACATGCCAAACTGAAGCAAAAGTATGGAAAATTAACACTTTTTTTCTTTCAGTAGAGGTAAACTAAGATACATAAATTTGGAAAATATAACTTCAGTGAATTATCTTATTCCAATGGAAAACTACCTGCATCTCTGGTAATCTCTGGAAATGTAAAGATAATAATTTGACTGACTGTGGGAAATTCAGATAGGAGTTTTCTGAGTTATGAATCCAAATGCCACTCCTAAAACACAGTTGTGTTCCTTTTGCTTTTTAAATTCTAAGTTCTCCTGAACAACCAAGACAACTATGCAATTACCTTAAAAACAAAAAAGGCAAAGCAAAACCCCCAAATAACTCTTACCCCACCAATCCCTTAAACCCCCACAAAACAATGCAATCCTGCTCTCCAAGATCACCACACAGTCACTGGCCTCTGGATGGTGCAGACTGGAAGAGCACCATGCATCAAGGCATGTCAGGCTATACTTCCATGTCTACCCAAGGGTAAACCAAAACCCCACTGACTGCTGCCAGCAGGCACATACAAGAGTGACCTAGTTCCTGCCCGGGCTGGGTCAAGCAGAGCTGTGGACTTGCTCCGGGGTGTGCCAGCCTCCTCCAGCTCTGTACAGCCAGGGCTCCAGGCCCTCCATGCTGCTGATCATTCATAGCACTGACCTGATCTCCCCATTCTTCAGCCACAAAGTGTGTGCCTGCATGTATACTCATACATACTGATACACATACTTATGTGTAGATACTGGTGTACTTATATACTTCTCCTCCACCAAAAGCCTCTCTCACAAGGAGCCACTTTTCCACTGAGCAATTGCTACTAGAAGAGTCAATCAAATGATAAATAATAACCTTGCTCTTTCCTTGCTAGCTTTCTCCATGAAATACAGGCCTGTGATGTCCTTTATTTATTTATTTTAACAGCAGAAGGATGTATAGTAATTTTCTTGTTTCCCTTTCAATATTCTTCAGCTTTAGTTAATTTCACAGGCCAGGGAACAGAGATGATCCTATTCTTCCACTGAAACTGGCTCAATAGCATTCTTTCCACCCTATTTCCCAGATGTACATTCAGTGTTTCTAATCTTCTCCTTGATACAATAATCCTTCAGCACTCTGTTTTACATTGCCTCTTTGGAGCTCCTTGTCCTTCCTGCAGCAGAACTGGGAGGCAAGGAACTAAGGATCCCTGTTCAGAGTCAGCCCCCTGCATGTTTCTTGACCACACAGGCTAACAGAGGCTCTGTTGTGCTCTGCACTGATAGAAGTGTACCAACTGAGAGAGTGAAAGGCAGAGGATAGACTCATATTATACAATGTTAGTGCTATCAAAATACAGCTGGCCTAAAGAGCCTATTCAGAAGCTCTAGATCGTGCTCAAAAAGTAAATGTGTCTCGAACAGAGCTGCCTTGAAAATTCAGCTTAGTGAAACAGTTAAGACCGTTTTATAAAGTATCACAGGAAGACACTAAATCTTCAATACTGAAACTGGATATTGGGTTAATAACTAGACAAATGCCATAACAGTATTTTGCCAAAGGGATGTAACTTATTTGCCTTCAATTATTAAAATTAGAGCTACTTCTAAAGTCTGTTATTAGGTGTGAAAGCCACCTAGGCAAACAAGCCCAGCACAAGGGCATCTGCACCACTCCTACCCCAGAAAAACACTTGATGGCCCCTACTGCTCTAACTCAACAACCCCTTCCCCTGGGAGTAATGGTGATGAAAAGTAGGGAGCCTGGCCAGAGAAGGGCCACAGGGGAGAAAAAGATGCTGTCATCTCTGCTCAGTCCTCATGTTTCAAAGTACCACTGCAGAAAGTCAAATCTGAAGGTGCAAGAGGCAAAACGCAAACACTCAATTCTTATGGAGCTGTCCCCCAGAATAGCAAGACAGAGACAACCAGAATGGTGCCAGGCTCTCATGGGGAAATTGTGAGAGCTCTGAACTACACTATTGGAAGTGACCCAGGGACACTATGCAGACATCTCTGTGGCTCTGAAAGGCACAAACTGCCTGCTTCCTCCCAGGAGGAATCTACTCCTGACGCATGTCTGGCCAATCAGCTTTATCAAGGCAGGAGATACTCTGCCTACATATCGGATATGACTAAGAAATGTGTCTTTGCACAGAAATCTATGGAAATTTTATTCTTCATTAACTTTGCTATTAGCTGTTTCTTCATCACCTGCACAGTTCATACTCTCATTAATCACTTAAACTCCATTATGAGATCTAAGAAACATTATTATCAAGTTGGGTAGGAAGGATAATTACTGTTGTAGAAACACTACTGCATATTCAACTCAAAACAAGCAGTATCCCAGAACCCACAAAAAACCTATCCCTCAACTTCAACATGTGTGCCCCCCCCCAAAAAAAAAAAAAAAGGCTAAGGACTTAGATGGCTGAAAAAGGTTTCATATACTACTGTGGCCAGCCAGCTTCTTCCTCCTCAGTCTGCTCAAATCATCACAGTGGAGATATTGCTGTTGACCTTTTGGGGCAATACTTTTAAATAGATGCCACAGCAAACATTTTAGCTCATTTTGAAGTCTCTGGTTCTTGTGACAAATTTTTAGCCTTAGGGAAATGTGCAAAACAAGCTCACAAAAAAAGAAAAACAAAGGTAGGTGGTTGGGAGGGAAGAGCATTGCTGTTGCTAACAGCAAAGTGACATGCCAATGTGTTTGTGACACCTTACCTTATCCCCTGGCTGCGGTCTCATAAGAGAGACTTGATCATAGCCTCGTCGAACCAAAGCCCACAGTGCATCAAGTTTGCCCTAGAATAAAATAAAAAAAAAAGAAAAAAGAAAGAAAAAAGACATGACCAAGAAGCTTAAACTATGGGTGAGTTGATCCAGCGTTTCTGTATTATACTGTCTGCACAAACATTGTTCCTGTGCCTCTGCCCTCTGTAGGCTGTTTTTCTGGGCAGACAAAAAAAAAGAGATCTCAGTGGGATAACATGTACCCAATTTGCAATGGGCCAAATTCAGCCTGCTCAAGACTCACTGAGGATGACTACAGTTTAACATGAACAATTCCCTGAAGAGGCACAATTAGGCAGGTGTTACATTAACAAAAGGCAGAACAACAAAAGTACTGTATTGATGGGGGGGAAAGCTGGAGCGTGGACGAACAGCCACAAGGTCTACCTACCTAGGCAGACCTTAAAATTGCCATGTGCTTTCAGACAATAAATCCAAGCACTATTAAACTGATCTGTGATCAGAGTGGGGAGCTCATCCCACCAAGGAACATGCTTGGGACATGGCCACAGGTTTCTGGGACGAGAATGGTATGCTGCTCCCTTGGCCTCACCAGCCCTCCACCTCCTTCTCTGTAAGCTTAGGGAACAGCCCTGCCCTGCCTCACAGGCTCTATGAGGATACAAACATTAAAAGACAGGAAGACACCAGACACTATAATGACAAGGGTGAAAAGGGGACGAAAGAGTGGAGACACTAGCTACTTCCCTTAAATCAAACACTGTGTCTTGTGGCTGAACTAGAGTGGTACAGAGCTGAATCCCAAACCGTGGTCCCAGCCACTGTGCAGTCAAAGCAAGGACAGTGCACTTCATCTGATCCTCTTTGTATGCTGCCTGAAGATGGCACAACACAGCACCTGCCCTCCCTAAGAGCTGAGATACATGCTGTTGCAATCCAGGCTGTGCAAAAGTACTTGAGAAGACGGGGTGAGCCGGGGGGGGAAGATGAACAGAGGCTCATGCCCTCCAACACCCTCCACTCTTCCTCAAAGAACTACAGCAACACAGTGCCAGGTGAAATGCATGTTCCAAGAAATGGGCAAACATAAAGGTTACCAGCCTTTTTTCTAAAGAGGCTCTCCCAGCTCTGCCATTAGTAAGGTTGTGCTAAGGAAGGGGGACGTAGTAGCATGCATGACATAACAGGCTTGGTAAAACTGAGGGACAGACACATTACCTTGATCGGAGTGTACCATTTCCGCTGGGAAGGTGGTTTTCTCACATGGGGCTTTTTCGGCTTGGGTTCCCATGGCTCATACTCCTGTTCTGGCAACTTAATAATAGCATTTTTGGGCTTCTCCAGTTTTGCTCCTTCCTCTGTTGACCCCTTGTCTCCCCATCGCACCTGAAGTCAGGAGAGCAAACTGTAAGTGGAAATTCTTCAGCAGTCCCCACCAGCAGGTGGTTTTCCCTGACATTAATCTATTTCCCATCAGATGACCTAATGCCAAATTAAAGCCAAATTTATGAAGGTACCAAATTCCCTCTGTAATAAAAAAATACACATTTAAAAGTAAAATATTCTCACTCAAAAGCTGCTTGAACTACTAGCCTTTGCACCTTTGCACCTAAGGTGTCGTGGGAAGCACCCAGGGCAGAGTAACCCATCACTGAGTGAAATCTGAAGCATTCTGGTCAGCTCTGGTAGGACACAGACGTAATACACCTCCCACTGTCTCATGCAAAAAGCAGGCAGCAACACCAGCTGAAGGTAGGCAGTCTTCCCAGCTAGCACCTAGAAGCTTCTGCTGTTCAGTTCAAGAGTGAACAAGGGGTTGAAGACAAGGAATGGAATAGACAGTGGAATGGTTTAAGAGTATCGGTCCTCAAACTCGTGCAGCCACTACCAAAACCAGCCTCTTCAAAGACAACTTTGTACAGTCACAAGAGAGGTCAGTAGCTTTATCTTCAGATGCTATTCAGTACTCATTTCAAGTTGAAATTCTGATTTTGTTGTCTGTCTTACCTGAAAAAGAAGCGTGATGCTGCGTTCAAGGGCAACATGATGCATAGTGTTTCTCAGCATCAGGGATAAAATTCTCCCAAGGAAAACGGCTAAGGTATTAAGATGCAATACCTCAACTGCAGACTTGCTAAGAAAACATTGCTTTTATTCTGTTAACCCTAGTTTGGTCCACATCCTTGGCTGGTTACGTTAGCCCATGTCGGCTACCAATTAAATCTAGTGGGCATTTCTGATGTGACATCCCTAAAAGTCACCATTAGGCATTCAGCTGATACAGGTGAGTGCCAATTCCCTACCTTATATTATCCATAGTTAGGAATGCTGAATTTATTTCACTAACATGGTTATTTACAGGAGTTAGCAACTGGTCACAGCACTATCCCACTGGTTCCCTGAAACATACATAGGAAAGCTCAAGGCAAATTTCTTTCACAGCAATGCTTCAATTTACACATCGAGATGGGCTTGTGCATGAATCCCAGGTCAGGATTTGATTCATTGGCCAATTTCAACACGGATGTATTTTTGTGCATTACGAGTTAATACTTAACTGAAAAACAAAACAAACAAACCTAAAAAAACCCCACAATCTCAAAAAGAAAAACTAATGGTTTAAATTCCCCAAAGCCAACTGCTTCCAGCCAACTAGGCACAGTACAGATGGCACCCTCAAATACTCAAAACCAGTGTAAGTCTGTCTAAGGCAAGAGAACTGGACCCACCTGCACTGAAGGGTTTGACTAAGTAACTTTAAAACATCTTCTGGTGCTTTTCCCTTTTATTAACCTGCAAATTTTCTCTGGCTCATAATGCTAGATTCATTCAATTATTCATGCAAATTATGGCAGCTTGATGTCTGTTACTTGGACAGCAGGTGCAATCAGGTGGACAAGCCCTAGTTAAATCTCAGACTCTAGCCTATCAAGTTTGCTTTTTTAAAATAACATTAAAACATAGTGCTATGATTTATAAGCAAATGTATTGATTTTTACAATACTAAAGAACAAGCCAAATACCTCCATCCTCTTTATCCCACCAACACCTCGACCTCCATAATAAGATGCGTCCACAGTTGGCCACTTTTTCTTTGGCAATCCATCTTCATCATCTGATTCCTATGGGAAAGACAGGGAGATATTACTGCTGTTCTCACACAAACAGCATAAACTATGGAAAGCAACTGAACATCCTATGGTCCAATCCTTGGGTATCTGGCTTTGTGCATTTTACTTAATCACTGCCAAAAAACAAAAGTCTCTTGTCTGTGCAGCTGCGATTTTAACTAGGGAAGCTAAAGAGGATTGCCTATTCCACTCTCCAGGCAGCTTTTATTTAGTCAAATATTCATTGAGCTTCAAAATCACCACCGACTTGTAATGGAAGACAAAGTGGAGATGAATCGTACATTATACTGGCTTGCCACTATGCTATGCAGAAAATGCAGCAATCAGCCCAAAGAAATAATTTATTAATCATGCTTTTAGAACTTAATGTAACCTACAGGGGGGGGAATAGTTACCACTATGAGTTTTTCTAACATGTGCATCAGGCCCTTTTCTCATGGCAGCTGTAACCAGTTATTCTACACTGCCTAATTCTTTGTAGAATCTGGCTCATGCTGTATAGTTTGGAACCAGGACTCAGAGTAGAGCATCTCCACATTGTCAGGAAGCTCAGATCTGGAGTTTTTGACTTGCGATTATAAAACTGCAGAGTATTTTTCTGAAATGTGGGAGAGTCTGAATCAGAGCTTTACTTCAGGTTCACTGTTCTGTCCATGCGTAACTAAAAGCTGGCAAATGTCTCTGGTTTGGCAACCCTGGGAACACATCTCCAACTCTATAATCTCAAGCTGATTGAAGTCACTGGGTTTTCTAAGACTCCCTGTGATTACACTGAGTTGAGGCAGCTGAAAGTCACACCATGACACTCTTCAATTACCCACATAATTGAGAAAAGGGCCCAACAAGCCTCCTACATCACACTTCATTCCTCACACTCATTAATAAAGACAAATAACTACATCTCATACTGATATGCAGATGTGCATACTGCTCTTGGACTGGCCCTGCCCTTTGCTAATTTTCATCAGTAAAAGTCTATATTACTAGAAACACTGCCTGGATGTAGGCTTTTTTTACTAAAAAATAATAAAAAAATAATAATCAGGTGAAATCCAAATATTAGAGAAGACCACAAATGGGTGTGAGATTACTGGGTGACATTTTCTCAAAATTGGCCTACATGTTTCTATTGGAATGTAAAAGGAATTGAGAATCTAGAAGCCAGTAATAGCTTTCCAAAAACATGCCTTAATTTCTGTTTGATACCTTGGAGAAAAATATTCCCATCAGTTATTCAGTAACATTTGATATCTCAGCTATGGTTCATGGGTTACTTCCTGCAATAAATTCTTTAGTATGGCCAGGCAAAACTAGAGTTCACATTTCCATGAACTGCTAAGGGGATTTGGGTTTGATTTTTTGTTTGTTTGGTTTTTTGTTTGGGGCTTTTTGCTGTTATTTGGCTTTTATTCTAAGTCGGGGAAGTAAATATACAAACAATTCACTGTGGTTTGATGTTCGGTTTTCTTGTTTGGTTGGTTAACAGTATAATAAATACACAAACAAATGTATTCCATTTCATGACATATCTAAAATAGTACCCAGTGAACTACATCAGCAATTTTAATTAATTTCTGTTTGATTCCATCGTGACCTTGAGTACCATAAAAACTCTCCTGCCTCTTCCATGGGATGTGACACAGATTTCAAGTCTTCATGTCTAGCAATCCTTCCTGCTAGGAAGCCTTACAGTAGCAAGACAATTAATAGCAACAGCTGATACTTTTTCAGCTGATAAAGGATTTATACCAAATATCCCCTACATCAAACACATAGCAAAGCAACGTCAACAGCTACCACATACATTCTGAAAAGTAATGAAAAGCTAATGCTTGCAGTTCAGAACAAGTTTTAGATAACTAGATTCAGTTTAATAGCAACATACCAGACTACATGAGCTAAAGGGTAGGTGATCACACCTAGGGAGACTAGTGCTAAGTATAAGATAACAACAATCCACACTGGATAAAGACAAGGCCAAGTAAAGGGATGAATAACATCTGTGTTCTGTGTTATTCCTGGAAGCTTACTTCAGCTCAGTTTCTTCGATTGCATTTAAAATCTCTGCTGATCAGAATAATTGCAATGCATCTGGGAACTCTACTGCAGGGGTGTGATGCTCTCTGAAACCTCCTTCAAACATACCATGGCTGCAATTGCATGCTTCATGACAACACTAATCACCCAAAAATCAGCATGATTTTTGGTGGTATTTTAAAGTTAAATTGTCACAGTGCTGCTGCCCAGGACAAGCAACAGGATCACATAAACAGTAATGGTGGCCTCTGGCAACCTCAAGAACAGCAGCTGTGGTTGCCTCCTGATATTCATGCCAAGTTACAGCAAATTAGCAGCAAACTGTAGGCTTCCCTTGTGAGTCAGGCAAGTATTTTCCCATCATTTAACTGTCTATGCCTAGGAAAGAAAAAAAGGCAGGCATGAGTCTTCTCTGGAGTTACTTTTATTTATTACTATTATTTTAATGACATTAGTACAGTAAAACTAAGCTGAGGTCAGGGTCAGTGTGTTACTGACCCAAAAAGAGCTAAATCCAATCCTGTCTCAAATAGCTCAAAACCTAAATGGAGAAATGCTAAATGTCCTTCCAAAGGTCACCCTGCAGCAGAGCCACAGCTAGGGCAGACTCCTGTCTCCCTCTCCTGCAGCAAAGCCTCAAGAATGTGGCCTTCCACGTCCTTTCTTCCAGCTGCAAGACTTTGTTCCTTACTGCTAATCTGGGCTAAACTCCTGTTGAGAACAATGGCAGGTTTACTGAAGGACAGCTTTCAGCACACCTTGAGAAGCGTTGGTTTGCCTACGCCCCTGTCTGGTGTGCAGCAAAATTAACAAATCGTCATAAGAACTGGTGCTCTGTGAATGTCTGAGTTATGCAACTGTTTTCTCTGTGGACAAATATCTTGCTCTGTACATATAAAGAGGCCAGAAGGCATAAATAACTGTCCTGACACAAGAATCTTCCTCTCACAGCCTTCAAGGTGTCATTAAGACACCTACAGGGCTGATGTTCCTAGGAAGCACAATACACTACAGTGGCTGCAGACAGTGCAACAGCTCAAAAATAACACACTTACGGGCTCTGGAGGTGGTGGTGGCGGTGGCTCCTTGATGACCTGAAATACAGAAACAATGGGAGAAATCTGAGATAATGGTAGGGTTCATCCATCTCAATACCATGTCATTGCTGCTTTCTTGCTCATATCACAGATGGCCTACCCTGTTCTATTCCCCTACATTCAATCCTCTCATTAGCTCCATTGCTTTTCAGCAGGCACAAAACAAATGCAGATGAGAAGCTAAATCCATCATATTGAACTATGTGATTAGACAAGAAGTGCCCTATTAAGTAACTCGCCATACAGCTTCATATTCTGGTAGTTCTGCCTTAAAATTTGCATATGATTATGAAGCTACTGCAAAATACTCACTCAGAATCCGCAGCTCCTCTGAAAAAGAAAGTCTAACTCTTCTCTTTTAAAAGAACCACGACAGCTTACGCCCATATTAATAAATCAACTTCATTACACTCTTCTGCAGCAGGCTTCAGACTTGTTCTAAGTAGGTCTCAATCCCTACAGAAATTTGGGCCCCAGCCACAAGCTCACTAAAACTTCTCATTCAGTGCCAAAATCAAGTAGGCTTTGCAACATTCAAAACACAGACCAGAGTGACTTCAACAAGCACTTTAAGCAATTTAAGCCTTACAAATCTTGTAGCATTTTTCTTAAGCCAAGATAACTGTCCACTCCAACACTTTACCTCCATGCTTTTGTAGAGAGGAGATGAAACAAAGTCAAAGGAATAAAAACCTGTACTTACCACTGTGCAGCAGAGGGGCCAGAACCACCACAGAAGAGCCAGAGCCAGCAGCAGAAAGAGTATCAGCAGAGCAATGAAAAGGATGGTCCCAGTCAGCTGCAAACAAGATTATTTCTGAGTTATCTGTGCATGTGACTGACAAGGCAGGAGCCCTGAAGTTACACAATTAGACTGGGCAAAATGAGCCAGATTTCCCTTATTTCAAGGTCTCAGGTAGATTCCACAGTCACTCTTGTCGTTAAGGTTACATCAGTGTTTGGTGTGACAAATCTTTATTTGAAGTCATGATTCATGGAAGCACCTCCTGTTGTGGTGTGTATATGTATAAACTTATTATGTACTTCTATCCTGCTATATTCAATGGTGTTAAAACTCATACAAACCATTCTCAAATCCGAGCTGACAGGTCCCTTAAAACTGTCAAGAAGGGCACTGGAAACTACATGATCAGAGTCTCAGATGTGCAGAGTCACTAGATGCTGCAGAATATGCAAATGACAACATTTAAAGAATGGGAATAATAGAGCTAAGAATCACACAAAGTCACAGAATCACTTAGGTTGGAAAAGACCCTCAAGATCATTGAGCCAAACATTAACCTTACTCTGCCAAGTCCACCACTAAGCCATATTCCCAAGCACCACATCTAGACAACTTTTAAACACATACAGGGATAGTGATTCAACCGCCTCTCTTGGCGGAATGTTCAAATGTCTGACAACCCTTTAAGTGAAAAAAAAATTTCCTAACGTCTAGTCTAAACTTCCGCTGGCACAGCTTGAGGCCATTTCCTCTTGTTCTATCACCAGTTTCTTGTGAAAAGAGACCAACACCTACGTCTTTACAACATCCTTTCAGGTAGTTGTCGAGGGCAATGAGGTCTCCCCTCAGCCTCCTTTTCTTCAGACTAAATAGCCCCAGTTCCCTCAGCCGCCCCTCATAAGACTTCTTCCCAAGGCCCTTCACCAGCTTTGTTGCCCTTTTTTGGACACGCTCCAGCACCTCAATGTCTTTCCTGTATTGAGGTGCCCAAAACTGGACACAGTATTTAAGGTGTGGGCTCACCAAGTCTAAGTACAGAGGGACGATCACCTCCTTAGTCCTCCTTGCCACACTATTGCTAATGCAGGCCAAGATGCCATCGGCCTTCTTGGCCACCTGGGCACACTGCTGGCTCATGTTCAGCTGCCTATCAATCAGAACCCTCAAGCCCCTTTCTGCCAGACAGCCTTCCAGCCAGTCTTCCCCAAGCCTGTGGCACTGCAAGGGGCTGTTGTTGCCCAAATGCAGAACCTGGCACTTGGCCTTGTTGAAGCTCATACAATTGACCTTGGCCCATCGATCCAGTCTGTCGAAGTCTCTCAGAAGAGCTTCCCTACCCTCAGGCAGGTCAACACTCCCTCCCAACTTTGTGTCATCTGTAAACTTATTGAGTCCATTCTACGTCATCAAGATCGTTGATAAAGATGTTAAAAAGAAGTGGTCCAAACACTTTCTGTTCAGCCAGGCTCATCTCCTTCCCTGACAGCCTGTCTTTTGGCACATGGGGACAGCCTGCTCCTGGTCCTTTAAGACATCCTTCTTGAAATATGTCCAGCCTTTCTGGACTGCATAAGAGCTTATGGGTAACTGTTTGCATGTCAACATCACAGAACGGAGCACAACTTCTTCGCTCAGCCTCATCAGCTCCCAAGCCTGCCTGTGTTGCCTCTTGACCCAAACTGCACACCCAACCCAGCTAAATGATTATGCAAACTAGTCCAAAATGTTGCTGATTCTTCATGTGCTTCCTAGGACTGGGCTATTTTTACTGAGATGCTGTAATAATGATCTTAAGCATTTCTGATTCTTCTATTCCACCTGTTTCTCTGTAGAGAACAATGGGAGTCTGGGGCTGGATAGCTAACGGTCTACATTCAAAATCAAGGTTCAATTTTCTTTACAATTACTAATATCCAAAAAATTTCAAGTGTTAACACTTCAAGCTAGCTTTTGAGCAGCCAGGCAGGATTGAAAAGAATCACAGCTCTGATTTTCCTGGGTAAATCTTGATGGATTCTTTGCACTTGGAGCATTTCTCTGTGTATTGCTCTGATGACTACAGGAAAGCTGGTCTTCATGTACTGCTTGGCCCCTGCAGAACATACAGAGCACACAGCTTTTTGGAAATTAAACATCTGTTGCAGACATGCAGTGGTATGCCGGGACATACCATTTCCCTGAACTGGGCTCTGGGATAAGGTTAAGATTAGCTGTGGTGCTCCAGCCACTTATTTTATACTGGGAAAATAAAACTCTTCCATATTAGATTTTCTGAGTTTGAGAAAAGTTTGATTCACTAGGGGTACCAGAGAACAGGCAAAATTGCCAGCAAACTGAAGAGCAGCTTGGGAATAGGAAGATGTGAAAAGGGCCTGAGGAAAGGGCCTGTGAATCAAACTGAGGGAATAGGAGCTGGCTAGACAGGAAACTGGAAGAGATTTCCAAAGAAGGATAGGTGGGAGGACAAACAAAGAAGATTTATGGAGGACAAAGTCCATGAGAATTACCTTATTAAATCCGAAACTACTTGCTGAATTCCCATGACACCAGAAATTGATTCTGAGCCCCTTATTACAACAGGAGTTTCCATCACTGTTCCAAATAGGTTTGTTTTCCCCTTGGAAAATGAAAAGGCTGAGGGTGGAAAAGAAAGTACCAGGTCCTAAGAGCTTTGCAAAGTCTGGAGAAGATCCTGAGTGGATGACTTGGGTGGTACCTAGTTCTGTCTCAGGCCAGATCCTAGAGCTGTCAGGACTGGCATGTTCAAAACAGGACTAACACAACCATGACACTTACTCCATGCCTTTAGGCAGACAGCTCAGTATCCCATCTGTGTCACAGCATCACCATCCCTCCACTGCTCTGAGAGTTCTTATTACAGATGCAAACTGACCTGGTTTGGGATACACTATTTAGGTCACCTTATTAATTTGGTCAGGGAGCAGCCGAAAGACAAGACAGAGTGCTGCAACATGTGCCAGATCCCCTGCTCAAAGGGCTCTGGATAAAAGACACACTACCCAGCTGCAGTTCTGTACTGCAGCCCCCCTCTCTGGCCCTCCTATGGCCCCATGTAGCACTAATGGATCTGGAAAGCAGACACTTGGGCAGCATGAATTCCCAGTGAAGTCAGTTTGCTGAGAAAAGGATAAACAGAAGTCAAGCATAACTTGAAGAAATATTGCTGCACTGCTTAAAAACAAATCCAAGAACAGCACCAATGCAGTGCATGAACCACAGATGCACATACAACCGCTACTGTTACTTGAAACACACATGACCTTGTTTTGTAGCCTTTGTTTCCAGGCGTTGTTTTTCCCATGCTGAGTGCTCATATAAAACGCCAAGATATTTGCCAGCAGCAGCTCAGGAGCTGCTGGCAGCAAGAAGCTAAAGCTCTTTTAATGATTTAATACACAAAACATCACAGTGAAGCTGGACTTCAAAAAGGAAATTGCAGACTTTGTGCAGCTGAACACAAATAAGCACAGGAATCACATAGAGGCTTTAGGAGTAAAGTGAAGAGAAGATACTTACTGTACAGAAAGGACAGAATTGCCAGCTGAGGAGGAGAGCTGAGCAGGCCAGCTAACTGCCACCCACAGAAAAGGAAACAGGAGAGGAAAGGAGGTGGAGGGAGTCTCTAAAACAAGAAGAGTGAAATGCATGAAATTAAGATGAAGTTGGAAACTGAACCATCATCCTTCCTGCTTATGGGATGTAAGTGGATGAGATTTTTTGTACCAGCTGAGAATCAGGCTCCCTGCCTCCTTCACATTCAATCTGCAAGGGGTTGGTCAAAAAATGTTAGATTGACAGGACTGGAGATTGGATTCCTCTCTTTATCCTAAGGCTACTGAAAGAAAAGCTTTCTCCATCCATGTTCTGGCCTGCAGGAAGTCCAGCTAGGGCTAAGACTTCAGTCTTCATCAGAAATAAACTACATATAGGTAACTAAATGCACCCATTAACACCTGTGTTTCACTGCAAATTGAAGAGGTTTTATTGTACCTGAGGTAGAAAAGAGGAATAAAATATGAAAATATTAGTCTTCAGTATAGAAAACCTGAAGATAAGTTTTTGGAAAAATAAAAACAATGAGGTGAAGCAGCAAATACCTCTGCTAAATTCTGAGTCCTTGCACCCCAGAGAGTTCAAGCAATCTGGTGTGATATTTTCCAGCTTTATTGCTGAAAACATCAGAAACTCCAATTTGCATGTTCCAGTCACTGCCTCTATCTTCATTCCTGCCCTTCTGCTCTGCAGCTGTCAAAAAGGCCAACAATGATTACAAACGAATATGACAGCATTTGGCGTAGGGTATGAAAGTCCTTTTGACACTAATAACAATAAGGCTCAACTTTGATACAAAATGTATCAGGTATTTCAGAAAACTTTGTTGAGGCCACATGGCCAAATCTTTAGCTACTGTACTCTCTTGCACCAGCTATAGGAATTGTCAAGGTTTACTGCAAGGCAAGGAAGAAGGCTGTTTATCTATTAGCCAGTTTTGTCATTCTAAAATCAGACTTTGATAAAGGATCACTCCTAGATGTTGGTCCTTAACACTCCACCTGGGGATAGGTGGTCTTTTTCTCCAGGAGATGCTCATATCACAGCCATCACTGTCCCAAAGCAGCACATTGTCCCCCAGCTAGGCTGAGCAGCTGCCTATTACCAAGAAACTCATCCCAGGATCTGAGGCTACTATCTTTTTCTGGTCTTGCTCTGTGACACCAAAAGAAAAGTAATCGCTTCTGACACTAAACTGTAAAAACACCTTAGCAAATTCTGAACTAGTAAAGACAAATTGTGGTGATCCAAGAACAAATGCTGGAAGCTCTAACAAAAAAAACCCCACAAACAAAAAACAACAACAAAACCCCAAACAAACAAAAAAACACAAACAAAAAAACCAAACCAAACAAAAAAAACAAACAAACAAAAAAAGCTTTTTAAATTTAAAGAACCTTCTATGCTGTGGTCCTTCCACATCCAAGTCCTGGCAGTTGCACCTTTCAACCTAGATCCCATAAGGAATCCCAAAGATGAACAGGATGTTGCTTCCTGATGCTCCTTTCCTCATTTTCCCAGATTCCCTTCTAGTCAGATCCAAGCTTTGAGGATCTCTTTTTCCTTGGATAGGAATGGGCTGGGTGCCTTTTGTTGAAATTTTTTATTCAATATATCAATCATCACCTATGCATTGTCAATATTGATTTAAACTTAACTAGCTCTGATTATTTTTCAAAGAACTGCTGGGATCCAGTCAATAACTGTGATACAGAAGCTGTAGAGAGCTTATGCTTACTCAAAGATGCTTTGCCTGAAGAGCCACCTTATTTTTCCAAGATCCCATGGTTTCTCTGTCAAGCCCCACTGCAATTACTTACACACTGTGTGCTGGTGATGCTGACAGAGCTGGAGATGAATGTTAGCCCGTTGTTCATGCTGACTTGTAGGAAAACCACCCTAAAACACAGAATAGATACATACATTTTTAGTATCATCTTTATATTCACTTTCCCCTTTATTCTGGCTGTGCTTTAGCCAATGGCTCATGAACATGCATGGATAAAATGTCCTGCTGAGTCAAGGCATTTTCATGGCTTCAAGTGTTTACCTGCATTTGTGCCTCCGCTTGACCAGAAGCTACTCTTTTTAGGCTGGCTTAATTGAGTTGGGGCATATGCACATTATTAAAAAACCTCCATTCCACCTGGGACAAAGGGCACTAGGACAGTGAGTCCTTACATAAAGTCTCAGGTATCTGAAATACTAGACTAGATAGCACAAGGAACTTCAAGGCTTTTACTTCTTTTTCCTTTTACCAAACAACCCTTCTACAGTCTAAAGAGCCAGAATGTGTATTCTTCTATATCCAAGTAAATCCAGAATAGTTGCAGTGAGGTAAAGGGGTAAAAAAGCTGAAATGACAGTGAAATTAAAGAGGAATCTGGCCCTAGCCACTCTCCAATATCAGAGAAAGAGTCTGAAGAAAACAAAAACAACACAATAAAATAACCCACAAAAAAAACACCAAACAACTTTCCTTCACCCCCAGTACAGTATTTAAGCACCCACAAGTTCACCAAGGGGGAAGGCAGGGCCTTTTGCCATATTTCCCATAAGTCTGCAGGATTATGACAGCTGAAAAATATAAAAAACTAGCCAGAGCATTGCAAAACACAGGAAGCAACATCTACAAAAGCAGCAAAGGGGTTACAATAAAGTATCTCTTTTCAGTCAAAACTAAGAGTCTCCCTAGAATTCAATTACCTTTTGGCAATTGGTGTGAAATTTGGTGTGAAAAAACATGATATAGGATCAGAGGAGAAATCATGATTCTATTATATGGGACCATGGTCCAACAAGGCCTTTGGTTAAGCGCTGATACAGACCCAACACTGAATAGATCTATGCTGGCTCAGACTAGGAGAGGATTTGGCACAAAAGGGATGGAAGTAAGCCTGTCACACATAAAAATGTATTAGCTTGGCACTTGGGGCAAAATTCTGAGTTCTTGGCTCAGTAATGACATCCTCATCCAGAAGTCCCCTCTCTTGACACATGCTGGAAAGCAATACTTACTGTCCAGCATCTTCTATCACTGGAGCAGGACAAAGTAAGTAAGTATCGTGAACAAAGGTTGGCTTTTCATCTGCAAAGAAATTAATATCATTGTCAGGGATGAAAAAAAGAAACTGTCCCAAACAGACCACTCCCTTGAGAAGTGTTAATATGAGTGAAAACCACAGACAAATTCAGTATACAAATACCAATATTCCCCAGTGGCACTGATTACAAAGACAGGTACTAGGATGACCATTCTTCTTGATGCCAATGTAATGTTATCAGGCTAGAGATACCACAGCTAAGAAATAGAAGAACATCTTTGCTCCTGACAGCAGCAATCAGCCATTTTGAAACCAGCTTTGAGCAGCATTCATTTTGTCTGACAACTGCACACAAACTCTACTCAGACTGAATACTCTGGCCCCACAAGATACTCAAAAGGTCCAAAGTACAAAGTTCAGTTTTTGCCCATCCATTTCCAAACAAGAGGAGGCAAGGCCTCACTTAAGTGGACAGACAGCAGAGGGGAAAAATAAACATGGCTGGTCATATACTGGAGACAGGCAGAGAGGAGCCATGACTGATGTTACTTTGAGGAACTGTCTTGCAGTAGTCATTGCTTTTCCTGTCCCCAGACTTCCCTCTGGCAACATCATCCAGAAACAGCCCATGTTTAATAGACGTCTGCTGCAGGCTGAGTCAAAAGCAAGGCCATGGTTGTTTTCCTGCCTCCCTGCACTTTGCTCCAAGAGTCAGCAGTGCTGATCCTGTTGCTTTCAAAAGCCATATCCAGAAAGCCGAGTTCCATGATCACCAAGAGGAGGTCCAGCAGCAAACTTGCAATTCCACTCCACTAAAACTGTGTGAGCTGAGGCACAGGAGCAGACAAGTCACTGCTGTGACTGCACCTCAACTCTGAATGGTCCAAAGCAGCTAAGGTGCTAGCCCAAAGACTGGTTTCCAAAAGTGCAACCCTGGTAAAAGCTGCCAGCTTATTTAAACCTTAGAGGCTTGAATATTCTTTCTACCTAGGAAAAAAAATTATTAACTAGAGCACAACAGATAGGAGTTGTGCTTTCATGCTTCACCCACCCCAAGCACACCTGAAGACAAAGCTCATTCCCCTGTTTTGGCAGAGATGAGACCACGGAAATTATAGTGATACGCTTTATGGCTAGCCTGAGGGTAAAAAACCCAGCCAACAAAGATCAGTGTCTCATCACAACATCTGCTGCAGACCTAACCCAAGGAGAACACAGCACAGAGGAGATGTGGAATCGGGGTAGTTTTCCTCCTGTATACTTCCAGGCCCAGGTCAGCACTCACTGTGAAGTCCAGTCAAAATGCCAGTGCATTAGGGACAATGAAGGAAAAACCACAACAAAAACCCAGGAAGTCTGTCTACCTGGTAAACCACAATAAACAACCCCCTGGCAATGGGCATCTGTAAGTAGAATAAAAGAAAGACCACCAGAGTTTATTTAATGCAGCCTCCATGCAGGAAATTAGGATGCAAAATGAAGGAACGATTCATGTGCTCCCTAATGTAAGCGAATTCACTGCTAGGGAAGACACTGGTCTGACCATGAGAGGATTTGAAAGCCTCTACTGTGCTGAGCCAACAAGGGTAGCACATACACCAGAGAGCAAAGCTCCCCTCCCCATGCTGTGCCTCACCCTGCCAGACATGCACTGCACTCTTTGGGAATAAGTGAATTGCTGAGAAACTGGACACTCAATCTTTTTCGGCCATTCAGTCCTTTGCCTGGCTGCTGAGAGAGCAAACAAAAGACTGTTTAGCACAGCAAGGATGGGCAGTTCCCAAGTTCTGTGCTCGCTGCAATGAGACCAGCAACTGGTGTCAGAGAGAAATGGAGCAGGCCTGGGAGGGCCCTGCTTTATCCTCCTTAACTCGTGGATAAGGAGTCTGAAGACATCAAAGGATCAAGATAGCATTATTTCTTTTTACCATGATGAACAAAGCAATAGGGAGCAATTTTATTTCTCCCTCTTAAAACTTAATACCCAGAACTCACTGGCTGTAATATGACACCCACATACACCATTACAATGATGATGATATCCTTACACAGCAGCACACACCCCTTAACCCTTGTGATACAATGTCCACAGATCCCCTGGATTGGCTAAAGATGCATTTCAAGCTTCTGTTAGGTGTAGATCCCTACTTGGTTTCCCCCACATCCACTGCAAGGACTCTCCAACACAGATGAGAGGTGGGCTGTGTCACTTCTGAAACTCCTCAGCCGACACAGCCACAGAGGACACTGAGATCTGCCAGCCTGCAGACTTACTGATAGTAAGGCTGTCGTTGAGTTTGAAGCTGCAGAGTACCTGGTCGATATTTCTTGCATGATAAAAGCCATTGCCTCTTACCACAACTTGAAATGATTCTGTAAGTAAAAATAAAAAGAATAATGAAAGATATTTCTAATAACACCATTTCCTTCCAGAGTTACAACAAGAATTACAACATGATAATTATTGTTCTCTGCCCTATGCCTGAAACAAAACATCAACACTCAATATTCAGCAGCAAGGGTCAAGAATCCCGTAGCAGCACTACTGCTTCAAGGAGCAACATCCATATCAAGGATGTTCCCACAAGCATCCTGCTGACCCCCATGCCCTAATTAAAAGTACCAGAGTAATACTGTGAGCCTGACATGACTGATGTAATCTCATGGTTCCTTCACGACTTTTGGTTGTTTTTGCTAACAATACACACCAGTCCTACCTCCTATCTTCACAACAGGCTGCACTTTCAGCAGCAGCTTTGTTCAGACAGATGCAAACAGGACTTCCTGTACAGCCCCTTTGTGAATTGGAGAGGAAGTTCTGCATATGGTACAAGTCCTGGAAAAACAGTCTTTCAGTCCATACAAGAACTGTGCCTGTGCACAGCCCTGTTAGCATCTGCTGTATGTAGGAGTAACTGAAGACTCAGGGGCTGCAATTTCCTTTGTGCTCTTCCCCTACACCTCTGCCCCACCAGCAGAAACCACCAGGAGACCTGCCACAACAGACACATTATTGCTGGCCAGGTCAAAAACCTGGCCTTTGGATGCTCTCAATTTCTGTTACTTCGGTCATGATACTGAGAGGGCACCTCAGTCTTTTTACTGATACAGCAGTTTCACATCTGAGTAAAGCCAACCTAGGAATGCTGCTATCAGAAGTGAGATCCCAACTGCATATGCCCTCCACTTGTTGACACCACTAATCATGTTGCAGTGCACTGAATTTGTTCATACACCTGAAAAATAACCCTCTGTTGTTGCCAGAGGGATCAGTAAGGTTATCTGCCTGGCCAAGCATTTGCTGGGAGTAGAAATGTACACAGGGAAGGGACAGAGAAAAGTGGTATCAGGTGAATTTATGTCTATCATGAAGAACAAATAATCAAGCTACACATAGAAAAATAAGAAAAAACTGCATGAAAGTTCTCACTTGGACCAGCACTCTAAAAATGAAAGAAAAACAATGTTCATAGGATTGAGGGAAGAGGTGCCTAATTTTTAGTGATACGATGTCTGGCTTTTGATAACACTTCATATTATGCACTGCCATGTTATTTGTATTCTTTGGAGTAAGGACTAATTATTGGATGAGGCCTAGGTGTCTGAAATACATATTCAGATTAGTCTGCCTGCTCTTCACTATTAAGTTACTGCAAGGCAAGATAGCATGAGGATTTGGAGTGCTTTAACAAACAGCTTGATCTTGCCAAAAACACATTCTCAATATCTGAAATATAATGCAACTCTATGTGAATTAGACATGGACAAATTATGATCAAGCACTGGAAACCCACACTTTGATTTCTCTCATGGTAACTTTCCCTTAGAGCAGTGCTCTGAACTGACACAGGCTGCAAGGAAAGGAACATGAGAATCAGAGAAGATACTTTCTTTTTCCCCTCCCAAAATATCTACTGGAATGCATATTAAAGTGAAACACATGTTTTGGCACTTTGCTGAAGAAAGTTGATCAACTTTGAGACCTCACTGAGCATATCAGGAGCCAAACACACAAAGCCAGCATTGGAATTTGGCCACTTTAAGGAAAGGGTTATACCTCCTCATTCCCACTGGGGATGGAGGGCACTTTCTTGAAACAAATAAAACTGGAGTTTAAGGTAGATTCAGCTGCTTTTTACTTCAACAGGAATCTGGAGTTACTCTGATTCATGCCTTGAGTTACTCTGCATTTAACCCAGCTGACACACCAAGAGTTATTCTTGATGAGCATCTCTTTTTTTGCCAGCAGACCTGATAGTCATGACCAGCCCTAAGGGCAATCAGGCCTCTGCCCACCCAGCAGAACTACTGCCTTCCTGGGACCACACATTACCCTAGACTTGCCTGCAGCCAGCCCACTTCACAGTTACCTGAACAATCAGCTAAGAGTCTCTCAATTTTATATTATAAAAGTAGCCTGCTGAAATAAAATTGCAGGTAGATTTATCTCCCCTTCTCCCCCTCCTGAACAGGTCTTAAGAGGCAACAAACACAGAGGCATAATTGAGAGCTATTGCAATGACTTTAAGAAGAGGCAACAAGTAAGACACTTTAAATACAAAACACTGGAGGTAAAAGCTACATGTAGTTTAGTCTTGTCAAGATAGTTTACCTCTCTTTCCCTTCTTTGCACTGTCACTGCCACTCTGCAAGTCAGTTGTGACTAACTGACTTGGTAGTGACCTGTCCACCAACAGAAGCTGACAATATAGTCTCAATACCAGACCTGCATGGAAATGTGAACAGCTGATATTGAATTTGGTTGTTGCTGTTAAGAAGTCTGCCCCTTCGGATGCTCTGGAGCATTCACGTGTTCTGGATGATGGCTTGTTGAAATGGCTAATTCCATTTAATTTTGCACCCTGGCTCTGGCTGCGTCCTTTTCTTCCTTAGTTACTGTCAGATCATAGATTGTAGCTTTTGACAAGACAGCGAAGGGAAAAAGGTCAGCACTGAAATAACCAGGCGGCGCTGGCAGCGAGATGGTAGGTTGAAGCTGGTGTGCACTGGCTGTGCTGTCGCCTTCACTTCTGTGACTCTGACGAGAAGCTGACGGCTTGTATCCACACCTGGTAGTTGATGTGGCCAGTAGGATGCCACATCCAACAAAACCTTTCAATCACATCTGCGTACCATAAGCATAATCAAAGCAATGATGCTGTCAAACAGGATATGAGGCACCTCCAATTCTGCACCGAGAGCCTGTTCACAGGCTGCATGTCTTGGTCACTTTAAATCAGAGAGAAGGGGGAAGAACAAACTACCTTTCTCCACATCGAGGACGATAAATTTGCAGGGTCAAAAAGCATTAAGCATCAGATAGCATCACAGAACAAGATCAGTTTGTAAATGGACTTGCCAAATAGCTTCGTCACTGAGTCCTACATGGATATTGTTTCATCAGCAATTTACCAAACCTCTAGCAAATCTAAAATGAAGCTTAACTCTCCAGTAATCAGCAATACAGCAGCAAGAACAGTTACAAGGAGTGCTCCAGAGTTTGCTCTAAGCCCTGATCACAACTGGCTTCCACTGAGCAACATGAAGCCCTCTCTAAAAACTCGTAATAATGCTAAATAAAAGCCTAACTGATTATCACCTCCTCACTCAGATAAGCTCCATAAAAAAAGCACAGAGCCACATTTCAAGGCTCTTTCAAAAGGTCTATGCATTTTAATTGTGAATTTAAAAAAAAAAACAAAACCCAACAAAAAAATTCTTGACTTAGGAAAAAAAAGAGGAGAAATGTTGCTTTTTTTAGAAGCCAGTTCTAAATTCAGGTGTATATATATATGTCTACATAGGATTCAGTGGCTATCTTACCCATACGGTATCAGTGAACTGTATTAGCAATTTACTAAATTTAAAATGCATTACAATACCAAAATTACTTCACGGGCTTTAGTATTTTTTGTATAAAAGTCCAAATAAAGTACACTTAAAAAGTAATCACATTACAAATAGAGTAGAAATATACCTGACTGTCCAGTGAACAGGATTCAGAATCTGGATTCACACTACCATGAAAAACATTGTTCAGACCCAGGAGATTCCCTCCAGGAGGCAGTGGTTTACACAGCTATAAAGATGAACTTCTGGCCACGTTGAAGTAAGTGGGGTAATAAAGCATAACAAAGCCAAGCACAAGTATAAATATTTGCAGCCTCATGCTGTAAAACCTCTTGCAGGAGTTCATTTCAATTGAGGCCTGAAGGACTAGACTAACAATAAAAGCTATTACAGGCCTGACTCTTGGTGCTAAAGACCATTTAACACACCAGTCTGCACCACTCAGAGCTGCAGTTTTGGTTTCCTTCTATTTTCAAGCTCCCTGCTGCTCTAAGCAAAGCTTCAAGCGAGATCCAAGTCTTCATGCCCTGGTGATTCAGCACCACGCTTCACCATGTGCCAGCCTTTGCTGGATGCTTTTGTCAACAGGGACAGGACAAACCTCTGAAGTTAAGTGAAATAAGTGCCAGGATGTTACTGCATCAGCAGCAATACACAGAAACTGGTTCTGCCCGATTTATATTGGTCTTACTTGAAAGGCACAAAGACAACAAAAAACTTTTCCAGATGCAAGTGTTGAAATCTTCAACAGCAAGTAATGCAACAACTTTTATATTGGTTTTATTTTTTTTTTTTCTTAAGCAGAGCAAATTATACACAAGTAAACTTGAAAATATTTAATCATGTTTGTGATAAATTAGTTACCTAGCAAGCCAGGCAAAAATAATGATGTGGCTTGACCTCATGAATCAGGAACTAAATTGATTCCTTTTGAAACTAGAAATTTTACTCTTTTTGCTGAAATACATCCATTTTTGAAAAGCAAATCTTCTCTTGAAAATTTATTTTCTCAAATACTTCGGAAAAATATTTTAGAATTTCAATTTGAAAAAATGTTTTCCAATTAAACTTTCCAGCACTTTTAACAGTGTTCCAAACAATTACAAATACTACGCTGAAATCCCTCCTATTGGAACACTCACATTGTCATGTAGCTAAATGCAATTTTTGTTTAACAGAAAAGCTTGCAATAAGCTGTTGCACAAAAAATTCCCTGGTATACAATAAGCAAGCAAAAAAAATAATTTATCACTATGAAATAAAAAAAGTTTTGAAATGTCAAATCTTTAAAAATGTTTTTGATCAATTCCACATGAAGATTTTTAAAAGCAAAAATATTTATTGTTTATTTTTTCACAGACAAGATCTTATCACAAACATCTAGTCCACAATTATATATTTAGGAATAGTTCAAAAGATAAAAGGGTATTTCATTTTAAATTGAAATACTCAGAGTAAGATTATACCGTGACTGATACATGGAAAGTAAGAGTGAACAATTTATCTTCTGTGAAATGTATTACATTTCTCCCAAGTTTCCTATTTTTATCTGTTTTCAAGGTCAGCTTTCATGCATCATTGCAATTCTTTGTGTTCATTTTTGCAGTGTATAAGAAAATGAACACAAGACATCAGATCTAAATAACCATGCTGTAAACTGTACCTTCCAGCAAACTTATGGTGTCACTCTGCTGCAATAACCTCTTAAGTAGACAAAGACACAGCAAATTAATTGCTAACATAAACCAAAACAAATCCAAATTAAATACACCAGACATGAAAGACATAAAATTATCAACAGCTTCTCCGGAAATTCTTCATATTTACCATGTACATTAATGGTTCCTTGCAATTAAGTAAAACATTAGTACTTTGGAAAACACATCTGGTATCCTGGCCTATGCAGTTTATTATATCTGGTTCAATAAACCTGAAATCTCTGTGAATGTTTTGCAAAATCTTGATCTAACTGCTGACAAGTCCTTGCAGATCCCAGGAACGCAGTCTTTCCAGAAATTCACAAGACATCACCCTTTAGACCCTAGAACACCTCTGGCAGTCCAAATTCACACCACTTCTATCTCCTCCTTGTCTCATATATTTTAAAAAACAGTATCCCCAGTTCTCCAAGCACTACCTCAGCTAACTCTCCAAGCTGGCATTCAGCTGCAGTGATGTGATTATCAGCACAGTTCTTTTCTTGAGCTGAGAAGGAGCACATGGAGCTTTAGCCATGGCCTGAGGGGATGCTCTAACACATCCATGGGCTTCAGCTTGGATACCACATTAGGTAGCTGCTGACATTTCATCACTGGCATTCATTTGCCTTATCACACTGTTCTCCTGGAAACTTACCTCCTGCACAAACACTTGATGGTTCAGCTGCTAGGATCTCAATGCAAGATTTCTTGAGAATCTAAAAGATTTAGATAATGGCATTTTTTTGTAATCAGTCATTTTAAATTTATGTTTTATTAATACAGGAAAGGGTGCCATTTTCTTGGTTTCAGAATACCCAACTTACTGAATCAATGGTTCCTCTTAGGGCATAAAAGCCTCCCGTAACTGGAAAAACATGATCGATGCTGTCAGCAATTGTTGACAGCTGCAAAGAAAGACAATCATAAATCATGAGGAAAACAAAATTACAGTGAAAAAAACCAGGCCCTTTAGTACTTGCAAAAAGACATCATCCTGACACAAAATGATTTATGCCTAAAGTAATTTTAAAAAATGCCTTCATCTGATGCTGTTACTTGTGCAGTAGTATAACATATAAAAATAAAACAAGAAGATAGCAAGCAAAGTTACCTGAGTTTCATTGAAATCTTTCACTCCAACACAATAAACAATAGCCCCAAGGCTTCTGGCTCTGTTGGCCTAAATAAAAAAAAATTGCCACTAAATGCAAAGATATATAATCAGTGGAACCAACAGTAAATGCCTACAGGTTTGACTAACATAGTCTGAGTAAATGTGGAGGTGACTTACTTCTTGTTCTGCATAATAAAACTGAACTTCTTGCAATTCTCCATCCGTCAGAGCAATAATAACACTAGCAGTCCGAACTCCTACATGAAGGATAGTTAACAAATTGCATATATATGACAAAAGATTCAGAAATCAAAATAAAATACAAACTTTTATGTTCCATGGAAAATATAGCACCTTCCAGGAGAACTACAGCTAGGCCCTTCACGTGAAGAAGTGACAAAATACAACCGCTGAGAGGAAGAGGTTTCCTCTCTTCTCTTGACAAACATGTCTCTACATAAACCTTGCCCAGAGACTGTGGCAAGAGATACCTCTGCAAGAAGAGCTTTCCTACAATCCTACCTGCCCCTCTAGCAGACTTTCAAGGAGCAACTCCCACCAAACACAGTATGAAATGTGCTTCTATAGGGGGCTCAGTCCTACACTTCCAGAACTTCAGCTGTCAATGAAATTCTTTGGAATTCTGAGCATATGAAAAACTTAAGATCAGGTCCACTGGAGAAAATTCATGCATAAGACACTGTGTATCCCACCTAAGCTTAAATTAAAATGTTGCATAGACATTGGATAGCTATATATGTAACACAGTACAGAATACAAATACTACCTCGAAAAATGCAACATCTTAACCATAATAAAACAAATCATTGTGCAAACTATGTTTCAAGCAACCACTCTGCATCTATAGTTCTTAGGCAAAGTAACTAATACAAATACATGTTGTTTTCAGGGAAGTGTTTGTTATTTTTTCAAAATAATCTGTTACAATTTCAAGTGTCTTTTCACATACTGTTTGAAATTAAAGACTGATTAGTTCTGACAGGTTTCTTATGCCATGCAGTCCTTCCCATGTCATGTCAGACACAGACATAAACCTTGAAAAAAATGACCTGCAACTTGAGGGGAAAAAGTCCCATTTTTCTCTCTCTCTCTTTTTTTTTTTTTCTGCCCAGCATGTTTGAAAAAGACTGAAAAATTGAAGATTTTTTTTTCTTCTTCTTCTTTTGAACACTTGTTTCTTCCCTGATATTTTAGCTTATTAATGGAAATCCCATCCACTGCTTTCTCCTTCCTCATCACCTTACAGAATAGTTGATTAGCTCTTAGATGTATGTAATGAAAAAGTTAAATAGTTTTCATCTGGACTCTTCAGAACTCTTGGTTTTGCTGGCAGAAGCATCTGAGAAGCCATGCAAAGCTGCTGCTGAAGACTCTACACTCACAAGCTATTTTATTAAAAAGGCACTGACCCATTTCTCTATCTTCCAAAGAGATCATCAGCTCACAAATGAGAACAATCTCACACCAGGATAAAATCCAGGCAAGAAGTGTTCAGTTTAACTAATCAGACTGTATTTTGACACAGACAAAACCCCACAAATATATTTCCCTCTTAAAATTTAGGGAAAATTTACATTTTAGGAACTCAGAAATTGATCTCAGATCATCCACACTGATGCAAAAATCTTAGCTGACTGCATTCATACCTACGCTAATGAGAACAAAGATGTGGACACCCCAGGCAGACAAGGCTGAGCGCATCAGGACAGAAAGGCACAAGAAATTCTAGGTATTCCTATCCCCTGAGTGCAGGGCAAACAGTTCTGCCTGTAATACTTTGGTCTGTATTCTGCACTGGGTCAGATCTGTGATCATACTGGTCTCCTCTGGTCTTAATAAACCATGAATCACGCATTTAAAAAGTAGAGTTGTAGTCAAAATGGAATGTAGTGATTGTGTAACACCAATTTCTTCTCCAACACTTCTCTTGGCAGGGTTTACTGCAGGTCAAATAAAAAACCTATTATCCTTGTCCTTTCAATGCAGATATAAAACAAGTGATATACAAAGCCTACCTCCATAGGTTTCATGGTAAATCTGCTCATTTGCCTGCAACAAAATGTAGAACATTGTTAGCTGTTAAGTACAGCAGCAGCAGGCAAAGCAAAGTTTATATGTATAAATCAAAGAAAGGAGGTACTGTGACATGTACCCTTTTAAATCCTTCATGCATGAACGTGTCTCCTCCAGGCACTTCATACTGAAGAATGTTGAGCCCTCGTCTTATGGCTTCCCTTTGGATAAGAAAAAACAGGAGAAAATAATTTTAATAAAAGTTCTCTTTTCCTGTCTTGAGATATTTCTGTACCACAACTAGTTTATGCAGCCTGTCAATACACTGCACAGAGTGCATATACACCAGATAAAACATTGGCAAACTCAAGATTTTTCAAAAATATAATTTTTCAGCCAAACACTCAAGGGAGCACAAAACTGGACATAGGATTCAGTGTTGGGACTAACATTTTAAGGGTGCAATTCAGTCCCCACTGTTTATTCTTGTATGTTATCAGGCAGAGTAAGATTGAACTAAAGCAAATGCCAGATATTAAATTCTGACAAACATTAAAACTTACGACCCTGTCATGAAAATGGGACACCTCTGGCACAGGTGCTGTCTGAGGGCAGGTCAGGAGAGGGGTGTGAAAGCCTGGTGAGGCAGAGCTCCAGCACTGGGTAGGACCAGCTTGCTGGCATCAGGTTCTGGGCTTAGTGCACTTCAAAGAGCACTGTGGGACTTTCAAACAGTCTTTTGCTCATGAACTTATGGTCTGAGATGTCTTACACAAAAACTGCCCTTATTTGGATAGCTGAGGACCGCAGGGATGTATATGAATCCTTCACTGGAAAAAGAGCTCCTCCCTGAAACACTGCAAGGAAGAACAGACAGCTCAATGCTACCTTTCTCTTAAAAGGCTGAAAACAATGGTAATGAGAGACCCAAAGACCTCCTAAGCCTTCTTCCAGTTGGGAACGGTGGAAAGTATTTCAGCTGGTGCTACACCAAGGGCAGAGAGAGAGCTCTGAATTCTGGTTTTGGGGCCACTCACTGCTTGAGAGGATGAATAGAAGGTATTTCTGGATTAAAGCTGTAGAGTACTTGCCTGTTTTCTGTTAGTTTCATGACTGTAGTGCCTCGTGAAGAAAAAACTATGAAAGACATCCGCAACATTGGACTGAAACAGAAGAACAAGCCAGATCCACGTCACAGACACATTTCTGCTAAGAGGCAGTGAATAAAAGAATAAATTATGTCTATTAGCAAATTAAAATATCATCTTAAGAAAACTTTACCTTATGAATTTCTCAGCTAGGCTTTCCACAAAGGAATAAATCTCTGTCCAATGATTTCTGACACTTCCAGACCTGCATACAAAACATAATTAATTGCATTCATCTTATTTCATAGTAAAATCCCTTGTTCCACTCTGGATTTTAAGCCTGGGCTACTCCAAAGGTGGTTAGAGACACAATATCCCTAAAGGTCCACAGAGATGAGACAGCTAACTCTGCCAGTGCCTCTATGGAAGCTGTAAGAGGAACCATCATGACAAAACTGACTCAAACAGAAGCAGAAATAGGTCTGAAATGGTTTACCATAACACTTCTAAACAAGTTCAGTAACCCTTCCACGTGCTTTTGTTCCTTTTTATCACAACAAGTATTTTCTTCTATTTTAATTAATTTTATTTGACTTAACTAAATCTCTGCTAGCAGATTATTTACTTTCCTAGAGCACAGCTCTGCCCTTGTAGCCACACAGAAGGTCCTGACTGATGGCCTGTTCTCCCAGAATGTGTGGGAGAATGTTTTCATGAATTACTGATTTTTTTCAAAAGCGAAAGTTTTTGAGGTACTTCTGAAGAGACAGTCAGTGCTCACAGCTAATTCACAGGACGAGCATTCTGGACAGATAATCCCTGGCCCCATCACAGATTTCTCATGAAAACCTCAGCAACTCAGTTACACGCATTCATGCTGCTATTCCCAATATATAGAGTTGCATTACTGGCACTCCCTGGCTTTTTTTCTGCTTAGTCTCACTTTCTCAGGGACCCCATGGTCTGGTGGGCCTCAGACCTCAAACTCAGCCTTGCAAACAGCAACTCTACAGTAAATATGAGGCAATTTTTACTGTGTGGATTTATACCACACACTTTAAAGGCTTTAAAAAGGCTACATAGCATGAGAATTCAATTATTTTAAAATCCTTCCCTAGGACTCTGGTGTTCCTGAGAATGGCTCACTTGCTTTCCTGTCCAGGCAGACTCCCATATCAGGTAGGTGTCTTAGACATGAAGATATATAAAACAGAACACCTGATTTTTTTCTGAAATGTAACTATTGTAAAGCAGTAGACTTCTTCTAACTACTGTTAGACTTTTTTTCTTGTAAATGGTTAATAAAAAAAAAAATAGGGAGTGACCCAGAAAACTATCCCATTTTACAATTCACTGTTCTAGTGTGTGGTTTCCAAGAGACACTATGCCACTCACTTCTGTACAAGGTACAGATCACCACACAGAAACCCACATAACAAGGCACTGCCTGCCCTGCAACAGTGCTGGTGGAGCGGAGGAAAACAGGAAAGACAAAGGGACAGGACTGAAAAAAGACCCATTAAGTACATAAGCTAGAACACGCTTGCTTGTCTGACTGTGCTTTCATGCTAATCTTATGAAAAACTGGTGATTCATTCGCAGAACAAAATGGTTATATCAAGGAATGAAAAAATTGCCAGGCCCCAAGGGAGAGCAACAAAGCACTAGGGAGTGCTGGAACGAAGAATCTGGATCCTCTGAAGTCTCCTATTTATAATTGCTAAGCAATGGATGATACATGATTATATATTCCTGAACAGCACCAATGAAAGGTGCTGGCACTATTAGCAAATAAGACCTTTTCATATCATTATAAAATAATCCATGCAGATATGAGGTATGTACTTTAAGCACTGCTTTTCCAGGAGGCATCTGAGGCAATCCAATACTTGTAATTCTGAAAGTCCCCAGCTAAATCTCTAAACATGCTAAGCTCAAACAGATTTTCCTTTAAATGTATGCAAGATGCATTTACAGGTCCCCTTTTTCTAATTTATTTTTAAAATTATTTTCCTCTTGGTCCTGACACTTTCAGTTTCATTCTGCACTTGCTCTTTCACAGAAGTCCAATTCCTGGGATTTCCAATGGAGTCACTTCCCTACATAGAATAGCCAGTTTCTTACTTGAAAAAGACTAATCTATTTTCGATGAGGTATCAAATTTCTACTGTCAGCTGCAGAGACATTGATGCAATCCAAAAAAGAAAGTAGCAACCAATTTTCTTTATATTGCAAACAAATAATTATTTCCAGTATCTTCTTAGGACTGTCAGATTGCCTTTTTTTTTTTAATCTACCCCTCAGGCAAAGAACAGCCTGGCAAAACAGCCTAAACATTGAAAGTTCCAGAAAATCATAATCCACTAATGGTGGAAAAACATCATTACTTTTAAAGTGAAAATGCACAGATGAAATGAATACCATGCACTTCCGTGCACTCTGACTATAATGAAACTTCCTTTCTTGGAAAGGGTAGAGCCAGTGAGACTAAGAGTAACTAGAATTGCCTGCAGTAAATGTAGAGATGCCCACCTCTGAAGAGCTAGGGAGGTCTTTTTCATGGGCTAGTCCTCACAGGAAGCACACTGTGCTCTTCAAGCTCGTAGCCCTACATCGCTGTGCTACAACTCTAAGCAGAGGAACTTCAGCGTGGCAGCAGCGTCTCCTTCTCCACTAGGAGGAATTCTGCGCCCACATGTTGCTTATCTGCTGGGAAGTGTCAAGGCCAGACAAGCCATACTATCAGGAAAATTTTAATGCTTCAAAATCTCATAGACAGAGTGAAGTTGTCAGCAGTTAATCGTTTTCCCCATGATGTCCCTCAAAATATCAGGTATGTCAGGTCCCACTGCAAATCATGCCCAAGTGATGATGACGATGGCCACATCAAACACCTAATGAACACCAGTGGGGGGGACCTGGCTTAAGGAAACTGATTTCCCACTCTTCCTCCCCAAACTCACCTCTAAATATCCATGTTTGTAAAGCAATTTTTTTTTCTGTTTATATTTTTATATATATACACACATTTCAGATGCTTCTGGGGTTTGTTCTGATATGGTTTCATGAGTTGTCCTAGAGGCCTGAACCCACATATCCAGTAACGGCAGTTTCAATGGCAGATTAAACAAAAATTCACAATAGGAAAATGCTTGCTAAACTATACACTAAGTTGCCAGATGTTGTCAAATGTTACTCCAAACACAGACAAACAGCAGCTGCGCAACATTATTGAAAACACTGAGGCATTTCACTGCTCTTGGAATCTTATGTTTCACACTGCAGGATCACTTTTTCTGGCAGCATAAACTAACTTGCTGCCCTTCATGGCTGGGTCAGACTAGTAAGTTTTTGCCTTGGTTTCCTATGGCAAGTGAGAGGCTCCAAGCATACTCCAAGATCCTTTCTGACCATGGCCAGTGCTTGTAAGCCAAACTCCACAGTTACCAAGCCTAGAGAAAGCACAAGGTCTTCAGTGACGCTCTACACCACAGGTTATCCTTGGACATGCACACTGCATGATTTTGCAGCAGTTTTGGTGCTTTTGCCATTTCCCTTAGAATCTTACAATAACTGAGAAAAAAAATTCTTCTGAATCAGCTTATCAGTGCTCATAGGAGCCTCAGACAAAGCTGGTATGTTGTCTCAAATTGCTATTAGTAAAAAAAAACAAACAGGTTCCTTGCCTAGCCTGTTTGGCCATCAAAAATACACTCCAGTAAGATTTCAGACGAACTGTGAAGACTTCTAAATAATGAGGAAAGAATAAATGAAACACAAGAGCAGCACTGTGCAGAAAAACCACTGGGTGCAAGACACACGCTCATCCACCCTCACCAGTGTCTGGGGAAAGCCATGGGGAAGCGATGCAGCCAGGGAACCCTACACATCCTTCTGTGGAGGCTTGCCCCAATGGACCTACCAAGCCAGTGCTGTGGCTGTCTGCAAAGAAAGATGTTACAGACAGACCTATCTTGCTGTCTCATGCCTCAAAAACTTCCTGCTTTTCAGGTCATCAGCTATCTGGTTCAACTCCTCACATCAATCAAAATGGCCGCTATCACCCAGCTGAGCCTTGGGCTTCCTCCTTTTATTGTCCCTGCTGAAGAAGCCCAGAGATCCTCATATGCGCTGCAAAGCACCAAGCCCCACAACCCAAAGATCTCTGTGGACAAAGACCCACAGCTTACAAGCAGTTTGTGTGCCTTTCAGAATCAAGGGGGACGATGATGTTTCAGTCCTGAGAGGTTACTTAATTCTCATGGCAAAGGAACACGTAAAGCAATAAACAGTTGCTGCGGGCAGCCAAGCACCACAGAAATAATTTCAGGGCCTGTTTCTCCTGCCAGTTCCACTGGGGTGAACCTGGAACAGGTCCAGAGGAACAGCAGGATTTCCCAGGTTTGTACCTACACAAGCAGGATCAGAATGAGGCCCAAGTGAGTGAAACTCCCCCCCAGGAGCCATTTGTTGTTGGGAGCATGCTCTCCGCTCCACAAGCTCTGTTCCCACTACACAGGAGACAAAGAGAGGAGTCAGCAAACCACAACATAGGAAGGAATGTGCTCCCAGCCTCATTGGGACTCTGCTCAAAGTAGCAGCTGCTGCTGCAGCTCCTGCTTCTGCTGTTTTCCTGAATTTCACATTGCTACCGCTTGATGGGAGGGGAAAAGAGGAGGTCAGTGAGTATTTCTGGGGGTGGAAGGAAGTTATATGATTGCAAGGGTTGATTCTGGTCCTGCTTACTTTGGAGCAACTCCTTCTAGCTTAGTGGAACTCTTTGTCAGTATAACAATGGTCAGCATGTTGGAGTCATGTGTCTCAATCTGGGATTTTACCGCTGTTTGAGAAGACAACAAAGCACAAGACAGGCTAAAAACCTCTTATTTCCTAACAGGCTTCCAGAGGTAGTGGAAGCCAGAGCCCCGAGTAATCGAGCAGCATAACCCTGGCATAAGAGGTGCCACTGCCAGCCCAGTTACTTCAGCAGGCAAAAACCAGAAGGGACAGTTGCAAGGTGTCTGTCCTAAGACATGTGTAACACAGTTACAGCTAAATTCACTGTCAAGAGCTTATACAGATCAACCTGGTGCAATATACATCAGAGCTGCTGCTTAGCAGTAAAAGTTAACACCCCAGCACTATCCAAACAGTAAATATTTGTATTACCACATGTACACAGAGAGAATGCAGCAAGACCCAAAGCTTTTACTACCTGCTGAAAATGAAACCTCTTGAAGATACAGAGCTGCTCCTTATCCTACACTCTCACACTCCCCCTTCACCAAGCACATTTGCCTCTGTTATGCATAAGCCAAAGGCAGCAATTCCAGAGATCCTGAACCAAGAAACAGGCCCATTATTATTGATGCCAAGTTCAGTTTGAGTATGGTGTCAGGGAAGTACAACACCCATTGAGTCTGCAGGTCCCTATAAGTCTCTACCCCCTCGAGTTAATGGTGGCTCTGTATACAGCCCATTGCTCAGAAGCTTTACACTTTGTCATTACTTGGAGAACTCTTTGTGGCCAAAACCATGTTGGAGACAACAGAGTGCTTGCACATGGCTAATAGTGGCTCTGCAATAAAAGCAAACCCTGGGGCATCTAGTTTGTTGTGGTTTCAGACATGCACGCGCATGTTCACCCACCCCTCTGCTCCCTTCTGAGCCAGCAGAGCATTCCAAGTGACAAGAATCCTCCTCTCCCAAACAACGCTTCTTTCGAGCACAGAAGGGACCTTGGGTGATTCATCCAGGCAAGGAAAGTCTAGTTTATATTATCTGCTCCAAAGACAATTAGAAACACTGGAGGAGACAGCCATTCTGAGACAGCTTTCGCTCCAAAGTACTTGGAACATTAATGGATAAGACAAGGGCTGGAATAGAGGGGGGATGATACAGAAAAGTGAGTGGAAAATGGATTTCTTAGTTCTAGGCCAGAACCCTGAGCACAGGACCCAAAGTACTTGTATCCAAAAGGTTTCAGGACCAAAACAATTGCTTTTTTAGATAGCTTTTCTCCTGTAAAACCAGTGACAAAATCTGCAGCAATATTACAGACTTATATAAATCAGCCCTCAAAACATTGCCTATTTCTCCTACAATAATCCACAAGTCCTGTCCACCTGGTGCTAAAGCTCTTGATACATACCCAGCCACCAAAGGAGCACAAAGGGAAAGTCAAAAGCCAGGCTTAGACTGAATCTAACCACTTCAGATCTTCTTGTAAATCTCCAGAGCTGCACTCTGAGCAACACCAGGCCTGGCAGATCTACTCTCAGCATCCTAGTCCTCTCCAGCATAACCTGGAAAGCAAAGCAGAGCACTCAATCCCAGTCATGACTGCAACACTCTTAACACGGTGCACCTCTCCCAGGGGCAGGGAGATACAGCTCTTGCACTATCAATAACTTCTGGGAATGAATGCACGTTCTCCACATTTGAGATGAAAAGGTTAAGCTGAAACTCAAATCACAATTCACACCAGTGTTTGGCCTACAATCTCAGACAAAAGTAATGGAATTCTCAATTATTGAGAGCACACAAACCAAAACCCTAGGTCAGTGGGAACCTTACGGTTTACTTCCTTGGCTCAAGCCCCAAATAAATCAGATTTAGTTACATGCATAAATAGACTGCAAATGACAAGCTGCCATGGCTTTTTCTTCCCACTAACTGTAAATTTTTTATGTCAAATAACCACTACCTATTAGCTTTGCCCTGTGTTTTAGAAAGAATTTTTTTTTCTTGGGACAGAGGGGAAGAGAATTGGTTTTCCTGAATATTTTTTTCCCTGCCTAAAGGCAAATGTGGCAGAATAATATCAGACAAAATACAAACAAATAAAACCTGGTTCAAATAACATAGGTATGTCTGAAGCTGAGTAAGAATTTGCTTTGGAACATTCCATGCAATTATACCTGGTTGTAAGAAAATCACAACACTGGCTGCCATATAACCACAACAGAGAAAGATACAAAGGCAAAATACCAACAGATTATGTTTTGAAAACAATAAAGATACTGCTTTGGGCAGTTTGAGAGGTCTTATGTAGATGATGTGGTTACTTTATAAGGAGAGGGGGGAACATCAGATAGAAAAGGAGGAAGAGAGATAGACACAATTTTTAAATACACATTTATTGTTATCTATGACATCTAAGGAACAAAGCTAATACTTTTATTCAGACAGCAAGTCCTCTCAACCTCAACAGGCAGTTAACCTGCAGCAGTTCCTACATTTTATGATGAACTGAAGTCTGGCCAGAGCAGGAAGACATATTCTTGCTTACAGAATAGGGAGTTCAGCAGCGTTTTGAGTCAGTTAATATGAGATTTTTCAAATGCAGTTAAAATAGGTGTCAGAACATGTGTCCAGGCACTCTGCCAACAGTCCAATTTCCAACCACAACAACACTACTAGCCACACTCTTCTCATGCACTGCATAAAGCCAGCACACAGATCAGCATCAGATTGAGATAGCAGAGAGAGAATCTGCAGAAGCTTCCACAAGTCCAGCTCCATCCTAACACTCTTGGACTGGGACTATGGGGACATCAGAGAAAGGCAGAGTGCTACAGTGAGAGCCTAAGGCCAAAAATATTAGTTGTCACTAATATTTGTAATTAAGGAGTGCTAAATTCATTCAAATCATCGACAAGGAAATCAGGCAGGAGAAGGAGCGAGACAAAATGCATTTATTAAACTCTTGTTTGCTTAAAATGTCATCTTTTGAAAAAACAAGGTACATGGATATCAGCAATTATTTGTAGTTGCCTTAAAATGATAAAAGCTGGCACAGAATAGCAGCTACTGAAATGCCTTTTGTTCTGATGGCTTTTTGTCTTGCCTGAAGTGAGGAAGTATCAACCTTTTTCCCACCTGACACCTTCCACTCTCAGAAAGCTGGCTTTTCAAGGGGAAGTTGGATGGGGGAGCACAGACCCAGAAGCCAAAACCAGGAGGGAGATGGGACAGGGTAGTTAATTTCCCATCTGATCAGAGGTTGTGCTCTTTCCCACCACCTTCCTACCAGTGACACTCACCTCTAGAGTGATGCTTACCAAGTTTAAAGAGAGGCAGCTGGAAAATGGATTAAAAGCAAGAAGGCTTGCCTGACCACACTGTACTGATGACTTTACTAAAGTTGCTGTTGTAAGGGATGCTCTTGGGAGCAAAGGAGAAAAAGCAAAAGTGATGTAAAAGGCAATACGTGGGCCCAAGAGACAGGAGCATCAGGAAGAGAGACTACCCTGAATGTCAGGGGAAAGTTGAGGAGTGAAGAAAGGGTAGTTAGGCAAGTCCCGCACCCCCAGAGTGTTTGAATCATTGCTCTAAAATCAAATCAGCCAAGGCCTTACTCAAGACACTGGTGCTGCCATGGACTGTGCTATGGAAAAAGATAACATTTTCCAATGCTTGTGCAGCTCATTTTTCCTCAAAATCGAAACAATTTCTTAGCAAACATCCCAGCAGGAAAATGAGAAAATACTTTGAATTATGTGACATTATTTTCCTCCCTTCCTATCCTGTCCTAAAGTAAAAAAATAATTAAAAAACACTCTTCATGCTTAGTAAATGCAAAATACAGACAGCTCTGCAGCTCAGATCTGCCATAACAAGCATTGCCAGGAGAAAATATTTATGGCATCTGTAAGTCCTTCTTTTAAAAGGGTTTCTATTTGTTGCTCTAATAAACAATAATAACAATGCTACCAGGCACTGTTATAATTAGAAAACACTAGAGGTCAGTTATCCTTTCTGCTATACAAGTGCATTTCAATATAATTACAAACAACAGCAGGATGTTAACAGCAAGGCAGGGATGAAAGACAGTTACTTACATGCTCAAGCATGAGGATGTCACTATAAGGCAGGAAGAGTCAAGCAATCAAATCCCTAAGACCACCTGTCCTCTTTTGAGGTGGGACTGAAACAAGTTCTTCATGCACCTGGACAACCAAAGCAAATGAAGCAACCAAAGCCAGTTAGAAGTACTCAGCTATCCATTATGTTGGATGCGAGAGCTTTGATTGTTTAAACATATAAATATTTATATCATGTGTGCCTTGATCTTAGCACATGCCAAGGAGAGATGGGTATGCAAACTGCACAGTACACTTTACCTTGTGCAGAGGGAGTAACTCAGCTGCAGACAGAAAAAAATCTGCTGCTTCAGTATGATTCTTTAAAATCTTTCAGTACACCTCCAAATAAGCTCAACTCTGCACAATTAGTAGCATATGACATACAGACAGCACCAGATTGCAAACTCTGGGCAGCTACCTCTGCAGCCAGCAAATATCTAGTTCTCACAGCTTCAAGATTTTGCTTATTCAAGCATCCCCAGAGACAAGGCAGTCCTAATGTGACTCTGGATTGGTCAAACAATCCTATGGAAGATGGTGGCAGGTCCCCCTCCCACACATGCTGTTTTTCCCTTTCACCATGCCAGCTTCTTGGACCTCCAAGCCTTAGTTCTACTGCTCTGATCTTGCCTATCCCATGAACTTAGCATAAAAGGCTGCAATCAACTGCAAACAGAGAAAAACCTGTAGGGAATCAGCAAGTTTCTTTTCCTAATTGGCAGCATATATATTATACCAATAACTTCACCAGCAGATGATCTTTTCCATCTGATAGTTGTTGCCTGCAGGATTAAATCCCCACAGACTTTGCCTGACAGAATGAAAAGAAAAATCATTCCCCAGTCAAGTCACTGCAGTTACACACAGTGCATACATGCATGAGGAGAAAGGTTTGTTGACTTCTTCCAATGTGCCTCCTACTGATGCAAAATTACGTATTTCTATGGGGAACCAAAGCAAAGCAGACTGAAAGTCATCTTGGTTCACCCAGGCTGGCTTCAGAGACAAGGCCTGTCATTCAGCTAAAAAGCACACTACAGGGTTGCAGGATTAAAGCCTGAAGTTTTTACAGAGCCAATGCTTCAATTCCATTGTTAAACAGCTAATTAAGACTGAATGCATCTAACTTCAGCCTGGCAAGGCACCAAGGAAGGGCAGCAATCCTCAGGCCATGTGGGGATACTCTGTGGTACAGAGCAGGGCTTTTCTGGGGATTCTCCCATTAGAAGTTAGAGCCAGAATTATTCCCAGATATGTATCAGCATGGATCCAATTCTAACAAAATGTGTCCACTGCATTTTCAGATTCGACCAGCTGCTTCTGACTGGCTTCCTGCCTTCTCCCTACCAGGAATACCCTGACCCTTGTAACACTATATGGATTGTCTAGGACCTTCCTGGTGAATTGTCCCAAGATCCAGGGTCTATCCACTATATCAATCCTTCCCACCTCCACAAAGCTCCCTGTGCTGTGCCAGGTGTCACAGAATACAGCTGGAACTAAATGCCCCCTCAGTCAGCACTCTTACTCCCCTCTCCCCCAAGTACCACATGCATTCGGTCACAGCAGGAAGGCAGCATGGGGCCTATGGTTCCTCAGATCTGGCGCTTTAATATCACACATATGAATTGTAATGCAATCTCATTAAGGCCAAAAGAAGCTTTGCCATCAACTCTGTAGGAGCAGGGATGAATTCTAAAACCACCCAGGGGCCCAAGTTACTTTTACTACAGCTTTGTACAAAAGAGTTTGTTTTTCAGCCTCTAAAAGGCTATAAAGACTCAGTCTGCAACAAAAACTTAAAGAGAATTTTCCCATTGGAACCAAAGTGCATTACTTTTACTTCAATCATAATCAAATCCAGTCTCCAATGGATCACTGTACCAAATGGACAGCACCTGAGCCAAGATACAAGACCTGTAGTCAGTGAGAAGAAAATCTGTGATGTCATGTCCACAATGCTGAAGAGGAGCTTGCTTACACAACCAACTTACTATTGCTTTACATATATCTGAGCAAGTCACTCTTCTCTGCCTTAATTTCCCAAAGTACAACACGAGTGATAACACCAATCACAGCAGCCAAGCACTTTCTGACTTAGAGGTGAAAAACAGCCTAAGAGCACAGTGGGGTGATTGCTAGGGGAATGCAATACCAGTGTAGAGAAGGAAATCATGCAGTAGAATACCCATACTATATCCCAGAAAGAACCGGTATTGTAAACATCTATTGTTACTGGGAAGTCAGAACAGGAAGTTAGCATGACAACAGGCTTCTGGAAAGCCTGGTGAAAATGAATTTGAGAACTAACACTAGCCCCCCACAGACCTCTTTCTAGACATGAAGGTTACTTTGGGAACAAGCTCTTAGTGAAAGAAAAGAAACAATGACTACATGGTGTGTTGAGGCATCTTTCAGAAAAGCAGAATGCCTTTGGTCTTCAGATCCTTTTGCTCTAAAAACAGAATCACTACTTAATGAGACTTTTTTTCCTTCTTGAGTAGGGGAATATACTGGCTCCTGAGCAATGGTGATTTTTGCCTCATGCAGGCTGTGCAGAAGGCCTAATGGACTGAATAGTTCCCCCAACTGGGCAACAGCACAATACAGCCTTCATACCTGGCTTATAGGTAAGAATCACAAAGAAAAGGCTTCAGTCTTTCATAATACCATGTCACATATGTAATTCAGTATGCATTAGGTAACAACCACCACACTGAGTACATGTGGGAGACTAAGACGCTATTATTTGAGTTTAACCCTTGACTGCCAAGCTGGAGTAGTGCACCAGGAGAAAGAGAAAACCGTGCTCTCTGAAAAATACTTGTGGGTGTACCAGTTTACCACTCACTTTGCTAGTGCTTGCTGTAACATGCTTATGAATGTGAGCTTAACCATGCCCTCTGGCCATAACTAAATTGAGCTAACCTAGTATTAAAGAAAAGTATTTGGTAACCTGTTTTAATAGATGTAACTCAAACACAGGTTTAGGCAATTGCTGTTGATGTTGACCAGAAACATGTTTTATAAACCCTTACAGTGCCTCTGTAAGAAAGCAACCACTAAATACAAACAAGCTAGTGCTAACTTTAGGAAGGTCTGCACAGCCCTGGCACTGTGACACAGGTGACATCTCCGCACTTAGCCTAGTCCTGACACCAAAATCTAGGAGTGCTAGGGACACTAACCAACATCCCATCAAATCCAATGCTCACAGCCCATACACCACAATCTGATGGCGAATAGATTTCCAAAGCTTCCATGCACAACTAATGCAGGATAAAGCCCAGCCAGCGCTCCCCTTACAAAATGTGCAAGTTTTGGGGGTCAAAAATACAGATCCTCCCCCACACATCATGTTCGGCATGAGGGGAGGTATGGAAGGCACCCGACAAAATGGGGGAAACAATGTCCCTGCTGCTGCAAGGAGGCACTGAAGGGTGAATAACCGTTTTTAAATGCGACTGTCACTTACTTATCTAGGACGAAGTAGAGATCAAAGGCACCGTGACAGGAGCGCTGCTTTTCTTGGTCTTCCTCCTCTTCAGGCCGAGCACAGGAGGTTAGGCTCCCCATGGCCAGCAAGAAGCACAAAAACGCCGCTTTCTCCACGCTGCTCCTGCAACTCGCCATCTTTTCCCTTCCTTAATTCTTCCTCCTTCCCCAGTCTCTGTCGCTGCAGACCTTACGGGCTCCTCAGAAGCACCGAGGGAAGAGGGGGCGGGGGAGGGAGTGGGGAAAAAAAAAAAAAAATAGGAGGGGAAAAAAAAAAATCACTAAGTTCAGGATCCCGACTCAACCCTGCGTGCTCAAGGCAGCTCGGACACCAGACTGCTGGCTCAAGGCTGATCCCGACCAGCAGGTCCCCGGAGCTCTGTCCCCATGTCCCGCCGCCTCGGCGGCTGCCCCGAGCAGCTCAGCCCCGTCCCGCACGGAAAGAGGCTCCTCTCGCAAGGGCCAAAGGCGAGGGAAGGCAGCGGGGGGAGGGAGACAGGATCTTATGGGGGAAAGCTAAACTAGGACTTTCCTGTTCCGGGATACCGAGGTGGGAAAGCCTGCTGCACAAGGGGGACCGAGCTTAGGGTCCGCTATTCCCTGGCCCCACCACCTCTCCGCCGCCCCCACCGGGCACAGGGCGGGCGTCCCTCTTTTCCTTCCCTCTCGGGCTGCCCGCAGGGCGTTTGGCAGCCGCAGCGGGAAAGGAAGGGAAGGAAGAGCAGCCGGCCCCGCCGGCCGTGCGGGCTGCCCCGCGGAGGCGGCTCCTCGCCGGCCGCCCTCTGAGCGGGACAGCGGGGAGAGGGGCGGGGGGGCTCCCCCAACGGCAAGGGTGGGAGAGCCTGGCTGAGGACAAGAGCAGCCTAAATGTGTCGTGGGACATCGCGGCGGATCCTGCTCTGCTTCTCTCCCGCGAACTCTGAAAGCGATGAGGGTCCCAAGGTCACTGCAGCTGAGGAGCGTTGGGTGCTGGGTCAGAAATGAGTTGCTTTAGGAATGATTGGCGTAATTGCAAAACACCTGTGACAAACCGGGAGGGGGACGGGGGGGCGATGCGAGGAGACGCTTGTGAAAAATTGAGTTGCGGAGGATGAGTGCAGTTAAAAGTTAAAAAGATTGTTGCCTGAGGTGGGGGCGTAAGGACAGGTTTTGACGACCCTCTCATGCCACAGCAAATTGTTTATTTTCCGTGGAAAAAAAACAAACTTAGTTTACCCACACTGCAGTCTGCACACATCCTGCAGGCAATGAGTAAGGATGAAACGAAATTCTTAATGGAGGCTTTGCACAGTAGCATAATCACTCCCCGCCTCATACACACAGGTTACAAAGCATTGCCCCAAAGAGCTGACCCAGCTCATCTGGATGCTGTCTCCAAAGTTGGAATAATTAGTGGCTTCCAGCTGCTTCCCCCTCCCCCAAACCCGTTGCAGCCCCTAATTAATGAAAAGAGCCACGGGGAGGGATGCGAGTAGAGTCGCTTTGCATGACCGAGCCGGGGCTAGATGTTTCTCTCTCTTTCTTGGGGGAAGGCTTTTGAACACGAGTCAAGGTCGAGCGAATCCATCCCCTGGGGGCTGTTGGCACGCTGCCCCATCTGTACCGCCCCTCAAACACCCATCCCTTCGCTGGGGGGCTCTTAAGTGGGGAAGCGAGTGATGATCCTCCGGCCAGGAGCCACTTTTACGTGGCAAGAGCAAAAAGTGTACTCTCCTCGCCCCTCCAAAGCTGGTACCCGAGGGGCGCAGGGCCCACCTGGGCTGGGCTCAGCCCGCTGTCCGGCGGGGAGGCGCTGGAAGGGCTGCGGGTGGGCGTGCGAGTGCGATCTCGCCGGCTATATCCCCGCAACACTCGACAGCTCGGTCCCGGCCCTGCTGCCCCGCAGTGGGAGTGGGGGGTGGGGGCGTGTGCCCCCGCAGTCGCCGGGCCCTTTCCCTCTGCGGCCCGCACGGACACGCGTGGCCGCTGCGAGCCTGCCCCTGCCGCGCAGAGACCCCGCCCCGTCGGACCCGATGCCCCCTCCAGCAGCCTCTCGCCTGTTCCATGCGGTGGACGTTGCCGCCCGCAAGTCTGAAATACGAATTCGCACTGCGGGAGAAGCATCTCGGTTTCAGTTCCCTGTTTCTGTGCTGGACCGTGTTCAGAGACGTCCAACCGCGGCGGCGGTAGGACACTTATCAGTAAAGATACCGATTTTCAGCCGCTCACCCAGTTTTAACTATGCACAGCTAGAAGTTGAATGCACTGCTTGAGCTAACCACTTGAAAGATTTTTGTGCGCTGGCCAGCTGAGACCCAGCGATTACTTAGATCATGGAGAAATACAAGAAACCCACATCCTTTCTGGTGACATTCACAAAAAATGAGCAAGCGGCTGCTGGGCAGCAGCAACCCCCCTTCTTCCCGCTACACCGGGTCTCGGCCTCGACGGTGCCCGCTAGTGTCCGCAGCCTGCACGGTCCCCGGGAGCCGCAGCCCGGGCACCGCGCGTCCCGGCCCCCCGCCCGAAGCAGCCGTTCTCCCCCGCAGCCACCGCGGCCTTTCAAAACGAAAAAAAGATGCTAAGAGCTTCAGATTCCCTCGGTGCTTCATGAGTATCTGATTGTTTGGTTAAAATAACGTGGCAGACTTCAAGGCAGTCTCCATAGCAGAATCATAAGGCACTCCGAGGAAAAATTTGGCTGTAACTATTTTCTGATAAAGTGCATTGTCCTTCTCCGATCACTAATAAATCACCTTATTCTGCAAAGAGATCACGCTGCTTGACCTGCCTTCTCCAAAGGATTTGAGGTCCCGGCGATGGGGGCATATTTTAGCTAAAGCAATGATACCCCGGCGATTAGCTCTGGCTGGCGACTGCCACCAGTACTGGAGAGCAGAAAAAACAATGGGGAATGCGGGGCTTCCCGTCTGCTAGCCCCTTTCCCTGCTCGCCCACTCCCTGCGAGGAGGGCCGGGCGCTGCTTGGGCTGCGGGTTGTCTCCGCAGAGCAGCGTCCTCGAGCCACGGCCTCCTATTTTCAACAAAACAGGCTTTCTGATCTGCGAAGACCCGCCAGCGGCTGTCACGTTACACCGGGAAGCCTGGCAAGTCCTAAAGCGGAGCCCGGTGCGTGTGGGGTTGGTGCTTTTGCCCACGGGACGGGAGCGGGGAGTCTGGGCGACCCACGCAGGGTCCAGCTCAGGGACTGCAGGTGACCGGGGAGCCCGGGGCCGTTTGCTCCCTTAGGAAAATCAAACCAACCAGCAGCTGAGCTGACCGTAAGATGAGGATCTCGCCCTGGGACACAGGTGACCTCAGCACCCTGTCTCACAATGGTTCGAGCTTCGTAAGGCGGGTAACAACATCTAATCTATCCCTCCCTGCGCCTTCTGTAGCTATTTACATAAGGGCTGCAAAAATACACACTCTTGCCATACGAAGTGCAGTGGGAATTGTTCATCTCGGTTTTCTGATGTCTGCACCTCCATTTTCGAAGTGTTTCCAAAAAAGTATTAAAAGATGCCGCTGGCACATAAACCTGTCCGTGAGAGGGTGGTTGAGGCTCCAACCTTCCCACAGCGGTGGGGTCAGCTACCAAACCCCCCTTATGCTCTCGTGCGTTGTTCGTTCTGCCTGAGCTGAATTTTAAAAGAAAACACAAACCCTGGACTTCATCCTCTTTCATCCCTGTAGCACAGAAGGCGTAGAGAGTGATTCACTCTCTTTATTGGTATAAGATTACTCTTTAATTGCAGCGAAAATCCATCCTTTCAAAAGCATTAAAGCGCTGACGTTTCTTTTCTCAATACAAGCCAATATTCAGATTACATCGACACTAATCAAATAACTCGAGTTATTTCATTTGTCAACATGTTCATAAGAATTTTCTACCAGGCGTTAAAGGCATTTATATGGAACGACATCTTTCAAAAGCAATGTCGCTAGTCCAGGTTTAGGGAATATTTGATTATGACAAGACGTTTGATGGTTTTATTTTACATACCAGCTGTGCGACAAATGGTTTAATACCTCAAACAAATTCCTAATTTTATATCCCTAGAGTACTTTTTGTGAAGGAGTAATTTACATTTTAAGCCGTCTTTGTCGATACCTGCAGCTCGCAGAATAGCCTTATACTCAAAAGTGCTGTCAGGTGCTCTAAAGGACAACTGACCAGACGGCTTTAGAGGTGCTTTGGTTTTATTCATGTGTCTCCACTCCCCCTCCCCCCTCTCCAACTTTAAAAGAAACTCTTATTTTACAAGTACCGTTATAAGGGGAAATCCCGTCCACCTTCTGAGCCCCCCTCGCTGCAGTTCGCAGCCGCTCCCGGTGTGGCTTCTGCCTCGGGAAGGGCTCCGCGCTCCCCTGCGGGCGGGGGTGGCCCCGATCCCCGGTGGAGGGGGACAGCTGCGGGCACGGCTCGGTGCCGGCGGGGGGGGCCAGGGGGCAGGCGCTGCGGTAGGCGTTTCCCGGGGTCTGCTCTGGGCGGGGAGCCGTGGCGGGGGAGGACGATGCCGCCGTGCTGGGGCGGTGCGGCGGCGGGGGGCTGCCGGCGCGGCTCTTGGGGGGCCAGGCTGTCCCGGGGTGAAGACTCTGAGGGGACGCCGCCATAGCGGGATCCCGGGAGAGGGCTGCTCCCTGCGAGCCGGGGAAAAGCGGCACGGCGGGGACCCCGGGGCTGGAGAGCCTCTGTTCGCTGAGGGTCTGCAGCGGGGCCCCCAGGTGAGCGGAACCGGGGCCGCGGGGACCGGGGAGCGGGCCCGGAGGGGCGGGCCGGGGCAGCCGCCCTGCAGCATGAGCGCGGCAGCGGGCGGCGAGGCGGTCACCCCCGTGCAGTCCCTCCCGCCCGTCCGGGCTGCGCGGCCGCCAAGAGCTGCGCTGCGGCCAAGAGCTGCGCTGCCCTCCCGGAGCGGGTAAGGGGCCGGCGAGGATCCGCGGCGGTTCGGGCCGTGCCGGTGGCCGGTGTCCAGGGAGGGGGCAGCGGGGTCGGAGAGGGGGCCCGGGGGTGACGCCGACCATCTCGGGCGTCGCCGCAGCGCCGGGACCTGCCGCGCCCGGGCCGGGCTGTCCCGGGGCGTTTGCCGGGGAGCAGTCGAGGGCGCGGGGGGCTCCGTGGTGACTGGTGCTTAACGCACACCCTGTCACCGCCCGCTTCGATGAGGCAGCGAGGGGCCCCAGAGAGAACCCCCCAGGCGGCGAGTACCCGTCCCTGAGCTACTGGGGGGGGCGGTGATGCGGAGGCGGCTCAGGCGGGCGCGGGGAGGCGGCCCCCCTCGGGAACCCCGAAGGTAGTAGCCCTTTTCCTCCCTCCCCACTCCTCGTCTCTTGGCGAGACCTTTCGAGCATCAGTTGCCTTTTTTATTGATTGCAGCTCTCGTCATCCTTCCAACTTCAGCAGGTGATCCGAGCATCGTGGCGGGTTTAGGTACTTACTTAGGGTCAAATTTCTTTTAAGAAAATGATGAACTTTATTTGGAACACTTCGCATTGTTATGCTCTATTTGTATCTAATACAAGGATCTTAGCTGCTATTGTTATCACTTTCAAATGTCACGTTGATCTTTACATTTGCAGATCCTTCCAGGAAGAGGTTTCTGTAGGAATTCAGTCCACTACAAATATTTGAAACATTATCATGTCTTTACTCCATGATGAGATAGATACTACTTTGAAGAAATGTCAATAAAAAACTTGATGGAAGACACGATTTGAAATTAGTTTTCTATTTTTAATATAGTTTTTCTTAAATAAAAAGCAATTGCACTCATGCATGAAATTTGGAACTTGCTAATAAATTATTGCTCAGGGACCTATCCCTTTTTTTTTTTTTTTTTTTTTTTTTTCAAAATGCAAGATTTAGTACTTGACAGCTCTTGTTACAATTTAGTAAACATAATTAGCATTAGAGAAAGGGATTTATTTAGGCAGAAGGAAGACTGGAAGATTAAATTTAAGATTTATTTCTTTTAATGTGCAAAACTACACCAAGGCATTAGCTGTTCTTTGAGAAAAAATAAATAAATTGGTATTTAAGCATCTTCCAGTATTTCAAGGCAAAGTAGAGCTGCCTTATAGAACTCTATAAAGATACCCTCTTAATGGAAAAAATAGCTTTATAGCCACAGAAATATTAATGTGAAATCAAAATATTACTTCAGTGTCTATTATCTGAACACAATATAACCAGATGGGAAAGTAAGAAAATAAATTCTGTGTAAAGAATTATAGATTGTACAGAAGATTTTGTGGAAGAAATTACATGGCTAAATCCCAGTATGTTATATGTGGATATTTCCATGCCTGTAATACTGTGAATCAGTTAATATAATTTTCCTACAGCACAGTCATATGTTCCTTGCAAATGCTACTAATAAACGCCAGGTCAAAGAAAGATAATTTTGTTGGGAAACAAATTATTTTAGGTCAGACCTACTTTAATTTACAAAATTCACTTTCCATCAAAAGGTTTCTCTGCTTCATTGTGCTGTAAAATAACTTGTTGATGTTGGTCTCCACAATTTCACATTACATACTGTATTCATTAACTTGATGATATTGGAGTTGACATTATGTAGTAAGTTTAGAGTTAATGTAAATAAGACTAATGTAAGCTAATGTTATCTAGTACTGTTGAAGAAATATCCAGTATTAACCATTTGAAAGTGACTGGTTCTAGTTTTAAAACATTTATCTTCAAATACAGATGATGAACATACAAAACTGCAGAAGATTATATAGCTGTATGTGTAGGTATATGTATCGTTAGTTGTGAATGCATGTACGTGTGTGTATATATATGTGTACAAATATATACGTATATGATTACACACCAATATATTAATATCCTGTCAGAAAGAAATATTTGAACAGATATAATATTTTTATTTTAAATCAAGAGCTACTAAAAATAAATAGCAGGACTGTTAAACAAGAATGTACCTTATATTTCTTGAACATAAATTAGATAATTGAATTTCTTTGAATTTGTGAAAAGGAGACATGAATGTGAACTCTATAAAGAGAGAGGAAAAGATATTTGTAAGTGTTTCACATGTTACAAATTTAGGTTCAGTCTGGTTGTGTTTGGGTTGTGTTGGTTGGCTGGTTGTTCTCTATTTTCTGTGGGTACACAAAGGGAATAGTGGTTTTGTGTGCATGGATGCCTGGGTGAAGGAACAAATGCACAAATCTGTATTAGAGCAAATGCACACAATTATTAAGTATTTGAAAGGCAGCAGACTACAGAGTTTAGTCAACTGCTCTTAATCCACAGGTGGACTGTCTGGCACATGAATTACTTGCAAAAGCCAGTACCATCCACCAGGGTCCATTTGATCAGATGCAGTGCCAGAGAGCAGTCCTGTTTCTCTCTGTGGGGCCAACTTTGTGCACCATGGAGCCAACTTCTAGACCTAGTCAGTGTGAATCACTGGGACATCAGAAAATAAAGGTAGTTAATCCTTTCTAATTAGGGCAGTATGGTATTACTGTTGCTTCTCCAGCTTGAAACATCAAGAGCCCTCACAGTGGCTGCACTTAATTTCTTGTAATGAAGTACTGGGACATGTGGAACAGAGACCTCAGTTGCTCTCTTGCTTATGTTCCACAAGATTTAAAACCTCCAGTTTACTATGAGATCTGCTAAATCTGAGAAGGCTTCACACGGAGCTATGCAGATACTGCTGCATCACGCATCCCAACAAATCAGTATTAACCACGCTTTCCAGCTATGTGGGATTGTGCATTCCTCTCCTGCTTACCCCAGTTCCTGCCATGGAAGACAGTGGCAGTAGAAATGAGTACTCAACGCGGAAGCTTCCAAAGAACATAGGGAAGTTTGGTGCTGAGCTGCCATTTGAAAGCGAGGCTAGGGTACATGACTCTTCTGGGACTTGTTAAAATCTCATTTATTTTCTCATCAGCCAATATATGAGACTCAGGCTCAGGCATTTTGTTCCTGGCCTTCAGAAAAAAGTTGAAATTGCCTCCTTGTGGCGGTCTTGAAGAAATTATTCAATCCAAATCTACTTTGGAGAGGCAGATCTGCGTGTCTGTGGGGCAGCTACCGTGCATAAGGAGAGGTCCCAGTTCAGTTTCCCCTGTCCTCAGAGGAAGTAAGAAGAAACTTGGGAGTTTTTATCTTAATCTGCCCTTCCAAATGGCTCCTGTATTTCACAAGACTTGCTTAATGCAAATGTGGAGCTTGAGGTATTTACTAATTTCCTAGTAGGGGTTTTGGCTCTGTCTTCTTCACTATTCCCACTGAAGTCTGAGAGACTGTTCATAATAAAAAGATTTGGCAGCTTCATGATTCACTAGGCTGGGTATCCAGCCAAGATATAATGATGGTTCATCAAGAGCTGTCAGCTTGCATTGCATGTACTGGGGATTTCAGGTGATGGAAGACAGTCTGAAGACCATAGAGCCTGAAAAGTGGATAAACTGGAGAACTTCTCCCTGAAGATATTATGACAATATAACAAGAAAATGGTGAGCACCCCATAAGCTTGGATGTCTTTGATTCACAATAAAACCTCCAAACTGGACTCACACTCCAGAAGGGGCCAGTTTCTGGAAGCTCAAAGTAGACACCAGGCTCTTCATTCTGAGCTGCCTCATGATCTTTTTGGGGCAGTGACTTTCCCTGTTTCTTCTGAATATTTTCAGGGGCTTTTCAGGTCAGAGTTGTGCAGCTGCTGTATAGAAAGGTACGATGAAAGGAAGCTGCGGTTGCTTGCAATGCCAAAGGAAAAGCATTTTCAGGCATTAGGCTACTTCTATCCCAATTTTATTCCACTCTCTTCAGTTCATTTCTGCAGTCAGCCAATTCCTCCTTGGTGCGTAGTTGTGTTTCCTTCTGTTTCTTTCCAGATGCCTAGCTCAGGCTAGCTGCAGGGACTCAGTCACCCCAGCAGTACAGGGCATATGTTCAGAGCAGCAGCACATCAAGGGCTATGAGAAACTGAGACATAATCACAATATGCACCAGTTGTAGCCCTGGATAAAAAACAAAAACAAAAACAAAAACAAACATCAACACAAAACTTCCCAATCTACACAGGTTGTATTATCATTATCTCAAGTTTTTATTAGTGCTAATTGGGCTGTTCTAAACCACCAAGATGGGTAATGGCTCACTGGCAGAAAAAGGCTCCCCCTTTGTTTCTAGGCAGAATCATTATTAGAATCCAGATTTGCCAACAATGAAAATGTGTTGATGAAAGAGCATACGTACTCAGAGCTCAGGAATTCAAGGAATATTCTCTAAGAGCTGCTTCTCAAAGATGGACAGGTTGCTAAACTTGAGACTCCTAAATAAGTGACACATGACTAGTTTTCTTTACTAAAATCAACAGTCCTTCCCTCCTTCCTTTCCAAGGTAATTCAAGACTTTTGTATAATCTGCTTGGGATATAATGGCTATCTGGGGGTAGCAAAGCCACAGCTGGCTTTGTTAATCCTAAATAGGCTGGGAATAGCAGCACATAGCTATATCTGAAACATCTACCAGACCTGTGCCCAAGCTGAAAAACAGAAGCTCTGTCTTGCAGTGGAAATTAGCTAAAAGAAATGGGTTGTTTGGACTTCTCATGCTTTAAAAGGATCTTTTCAGCTTGTAATTTAATAGATTTAGGAAACAGATTGCAGTTTCTTTCAGAATTTATTTAATGGGTTTTTTAATTACTTATTTTCATCTTTTAAACCAAGAATTCTCCATTCCTTTCTTTGATTTCCTGCCATTTTCCTTCAGTTTTAGTTTTGATTCTTCTCCTTTGCAGTTCACTACTTGAATAAAAAGAGAAGAAAACCTTGCACAGAAGGAAAGCAAATGTATAAAACACAAGAAGTGAATTTTCCTGCTTTTCCATCTCTGATTCCTTTGGAATTCCCTTCATGTCTTAAGAATCCTCAGTTCCTTGTAAGAATGGAGAATAATAAATGCTGCAGACAGAAGCACTCCATATGCATCTGCTCATTTCCTTTAATATCTCTAGTTTATTGTCCATGACACTGCATGTCTGATCATGGATTCCTCAGACCGACAGACCTCCAGCAGCTGCAGGAGTGCATTGGCAGGAAGGCATAGGTTATGTGCTTCAGGGAAAATGCCATCATACTTTTGAGTGGAGGGCAGTAAGTTAAAAGGTGAAGGAAATGATGGCTCCAGTACTTTTTTTTTTAATATATATATTTTTTCTTTTTTTTCTTTATTTTTCCTTTTTTTTCCTTTCAGTTTTGTTGACATAGCAAATGCAAGGCTATCCTGTTTACATTAGTCCACACTCTGGACAGAGTCTAGAGTAGATGTAAAAATGGTTGGACAGGCTGTGGCATGATGATCAAATACTTTAATTAGTTTTTATGAGTAACTTACGTGCCGTACTTTTTTCCAACTAGGGTAATTGCTTTGAAAGTGGTATTACTATATGCAAATTAATCCATGGTTAAAATGGAATGTAGGGGTGAAACAGAAGCTGCAACTGAAATTTTTATAAATCAAATTAATTTAAGATAAACAGTTTTTACTATCTCCCTATATCTATGATTGTGAAGAGCTGAACTAGCTAGTTAAGTTCTGGCTGAAAAGGTTCCCCTCTTGCAAAGCTGATTAAATTTTTTCCTTCACACTGGCAGAGTTGATCGTAACATTAAGCAAGGCTACCAGTGTTTTTATGACCATCAAGAGGCTCCAGGTGATGCCACAGTTCAATATTGTTACTGTGGCAAGGAGAATCAGGCCAAGTCCTGTGAAAACAGGAGGCAGAGGAGTTCTTGCTCAAATTAATCTTTCTACATTTGGGTATTTCCAGAGACATTTCTTAGAATAGCTTGCAGTGACATCTGAAGGCCATACAGTCGAAAATCAGGGATCCAGAAATTAGCTCAGAATCATTCTTGTGCCCGTCTCTGTGTTCCTTGCTCTAGAAAGTTATTTTTCTCATCAGGTGAGGGAGCTAGATACAATTTTTTTTTTTTTTTTTCCAGGAAGACCGAAGTTGTAACTGTAGTTAGTTAATGGGATGATATGCAAATTCTAGGAAATACGGAGAGAGAGAGACAAGGCTATCTGCAGGATTTCAACTTGGAAGAGCATTCAGGAAAACAAAGAATGACTAGCAGCTTGTGTAGTCTTTCTGCAAGCAAGCAGACTGGGAGCTTGTTGTTGTGAGCCCCATCTATTTCTTGTGCTTTTTGATGGAACGTCCATGGGGAGTTGCCTTCCCATAGGTTCTCATTTGACAGATCTGTCACAATTGTCAGATATCAGGATGCAAAATCCGTCACTCAGGGACATGGAGTATGTGTATCAGATCCTCTCTGGGGGAAGAAGAGTCCATTAAACAGCAAGTCCCTAAACTCATTGATATGAAAAGTTTGCATCTGTGACAGATAGAATATGGAGAACACCCATCGTCTAACAGGTAATCTGACTTTAATGTGCTACAAAAGCACTATAAATATTAATTTTATTTTACCCATTCAGAGATGTGTGTGTGGGTGAGCCCAGAGGGATAGGAACTGCTTATGCAGAACATGAGTGAGAACAGCAGGATTATGTTGCTTGAAGGGGATCATGTCTCTAGGTGGAAATGGCACTCCCAGCATTAGCAGTTTGAGGCAAGCATATAATTGCCTGCATGAGACAGAGCTGAAGATATGACCTTCGCAAAAAGGCTTATGACATAGTTCTGTAAACTTTGCTATAACGTAGAAGAGAATGTAAGAAAGTAGAAGTCAGATTTAAGACAGTGAATCTGTAAGAAATGAGAGCACAGCAAAATTATTGCTTCTTAAAGGAGGTAGCCAAAGTGTGGAAATCAGTAACGTAAGACAAGAACAAATGATTACCTGGAGTCTTTCAGAATTCATTGCTATGAAAATTTTCTCTGTTCTTTGTTAATGTGAAGAAAGTGAGAAATTCACCTACGTCAATCTGTCGGAGAAAAATGCCAGGAATTCTGCTATACCTTCTCCATTTCTCATTATGATGCCATTTGTGGATTCTTAATGAATGTGACTTCCCTTAGGCTATGAAGATTGAGGCAAAGATGTGAGCTTTGAACTGGAATTGGTTTTAGAATTAAATGTGTTCAAGTATTTGGCTTATGGATTGGTGTAGAGTTTCCATTCAGGTTCAAGTCTGAAGTCTCTGAAAGCTAAGGAAAGTTTTACAAAAATCAAGCATTCTTCATTGTTGCTGAAGTTTTGGCTTTAGATTATAACCAAATGAAAAAACATGTAGAGGTTAGTTTAGATCCAAACAAAATTTTCATCCAAGTGGAAAGAGATTTCAGATTTATATTCTGGTCCACTTACAGATCATTTTACTTTGTTCCAGCTCACTTCTGTCATCTGCTTTAAGTGCTGCAGGCTGCTATATTTCAGCAATGCTAAGCTATCCACTGGTACTCTCAAGCTATGAGGTTGCATTGACTGTTATGCAGCAAGCCTTATGTGCTGTATGCTGCCATAGTGTAGTCCCACACCTGCTGACCATGCCAGAGAACCCAGCAGGGCTCTCCTGGCAGCAGTCAGATCAGACCTTGCACACAACTATTCCTCAGTTATCACTGGGTTTGCAATGAGTGGTGGCAGGACTGAAAAGAGCAGAGATTACTAGGGCCCTGGGCAGTCTCATGCCTACAGCCTGTTGAGATTTACTCCTGTGAATGATGAGTATTTTACTGGATTTACTAAAAAAAAAAAAAAAAGTGTAGGACAGATTTAGGCTTGGGATACTGCTAAAATTCCCTGAGTTTTACTGAAATGGCATTTCCATTTGCATTTCCCAGACACTACCATCCTCAAACTCATGGGACAAAGGTAAATTCTATGTTAATAAACTTCCTTAAAAAGTGCTGTGCAGCCTGATAAGTTTCTTCAATGGCAACAACCATTAAGAAGTGATTTTTAAAAGTCTGCAATGTAGAAATACGTTGTCTATGTTGTCTGCATATGTGTCCTGGTACCCTCTTTTATGCTGCAGCTGTTGAGTTGCACAATCCAGCCATAGTATTGTAGTGATGTCTGTAAAGCTCTTACAGATTCTTAGCTCCTCTTGACCTCTTACTCCTGTTGTCTGTGGTTCTTTTACCTCCCTTCAACTCATCTCTTGTGTTTCCTTTGCTCCACCAGAACGTTCAGAAAGTAAATCAGTTCAATTTCTCTCTCTCTGCTTAAGTTGTGATTCAACACTGTCTTTACTGTTGCGGAGGTCAGTATTTCAGTTCTCCAAAATGAGGGCTCCAGCTACCAGAGGACCCCCACACCACACCACATGTCTCCTGTCCAGGAGGCAGGACTTGTTCTAGAACTGTCCTGTGGATGAATCTGCACTTTGAAATGGAGATCTCTGAGTGAGTGCTGGCCCACACTGGAAAGCCCACAGGATGCAGCACATCCCTTTGCAGAGGTAGTAGCTCATTTTTGGAAGCAGTGCAGTTGTACCTGCTCGCTGTTACCCCTCTGCTGATGAACTTGCCTTTGTAACACAAGCGGAAAGCTTGTCCATGCAGAGGGCAAGGTTCCTCATGCTATTTGGAGACTATAGAAAAAAAGATCCCCCTCCTTTTCCTTATAAACATGTTGCAGAGTATCACCACTGTCCACTCTAAGTACCAGCAGTACATTGTCACCCTACTTTCTCTGTTTCAAAAAGAGAACACTGTAAATTTAAATTACACTCCTGCCCTAACATAACCCTGTCCAGACCCTATGAAAACCAGTATCTTCGAAGGCGACTAACCTCCTGTTTGAGCAGAAGGTATCAGAGAGAGGGGTGCCTGCATGAGAGAAGTGACTCATGCCTGCCAGGGTGCTGAGAAGCTTGAGTGATAAAACAGGCTAGCAACACCAGTGACTCGGGGGTTGTCCTGCTGTCACTTGGCTTGGGCCACTGTGTTATACTACGATGTTACACTAGGTGGTGCATTCGACAAATTATTTAAAGAGATTGATCTGCCCAAGCGAAAGCTACTGGTCCAAGGCTGCCCATAACAAACCCATTTACTCTGTACACACAGTACATCTTTTTCACATAGCTGATTCTTCCGTGCGAGAGTTGAATGCGACCATAGCTGTCGCTTTGAGATTTTCCCATTTATGCCAAATGTAGGATTGTGGGGCTTTTTTGTCCACCACAGGTCTTTGACAAATTCACAAGTCACTTAGAAACGAGCAATCCAGAATGGCATACTGAATTTGAGGGTTGCTTGAGTTTGGATTAAGGAAAATAGTGTTAGTCAGAAAATATCTGATATTCCTCATTAAGTTGCATTTCCCTCATCTCATCAGTCTAGATTAATTAAATGAAGCTGAAGATGTGCACATAGTGATTTATTTGCTGGAGAATAAATATTGATTTATTTTCCCTATGTCCTGATACCTTTCCCATAGGGCAGTGCTAGTCATGAGGAGTGATGGTTTCCCTTATGCTCCCCAGAAGGGAGGATTAGACTGTGGCCAGCTTGGTGGGACAGGGTGCACAGGCAGAGACTACTCCTGTGTCCAGGGAATGATTTCCTGCACTTCCTTTTGCATTGTGTGGAAGCCCTCTGTATTCAGGATTTGGGGCAGGGGAGTAGTCAACACAGCAAGCAGCACACACATTGCTGGGAACTGTTGGGACTAACACCAAGGAGGTCAGAAGAGCTTTCCCAGTTGGGGTGTGGGCAGCGAGTGTGCTCTAGGAGCCAATGGTTGCAGATCTGTCTTGCAGGTAGCGAAACCAGAGTGGGGAACAGTTCTAAAGCATGTCCTGCCTCTTTGTGAATCATTATTTGGGACTTATATCACGGCAGAAATCACTAGATGGTGCTGTTACACGTAATTATTACCTTATTCTTGGTACCCACACATTTTCAGTCTTTGGAGAAATGGTTCTTGTTAAGAGTATTTTTTAAAGTAGGTCTTTGAAAAGCTGCTGAAATACAGAGAAAAGTAACAGGCAGCAGTAGGTAGCTGGAAGGGAGAGTAGCTTCTTCATACACTTGTGTCTGTGCTTTGGCAGAGATTTCTGCAGCAAGAGAGTGACAGCACACAGATAGCACCCACCCTCTTCTAGAAAACTCAGCTTTAAGGGCCCTGGATTCCTCTTTCCTCTGGAGTGAGGCACAGAGCTCTCCTAGTTTACATGGAGAAATTCAGATGAATTTCACAGAAAGAGAAATCTTAGTAAGAGGAGTTGCTTTCTAGCGTCATAAGTGGATTGGTAAAATAATGTTAGAAGGGATTAGGAGTTTTCTGAATGAGAGTCCTTTAGAGAAAGAACTGTCTCAGGTTTTAATTTGTTTCTAAACTTTTCCTTAGTTAGAGAGACTTTAAAGCACTTTAGATCTCAAATTTATTTTCTGACAATTTGAAACTTTTTTTTAATTATTTAAAATAAATATGCTTTGACTGTTTTAATTTATTAAAAATCACTATAATTTAAATGGAAACATACATACCCATTAATACATTGTATGTAATTAGGCAGATCCTATATAATGTACATAAGTACACATAATTCCCATCATTTTGTTCTCATACTAATAGTAACTTTAGGAGATTATTGGGAAACCAGGCAATGAAACTCATCATTAACAGAGAGCACACACCTATTCTGTCCTCCTCTTAGTGACTAATCTCTGGCACACCATCTGACCTATTTTTTACCCCTTTACCTGCCACTCTTTGCCTTGGTTGACTGCTTCAGATGTTTACTACTTACTGCATATGTAATCATGTATCTTAACATTTTCAAGATTGCGCCTTAGACCTTGCCTACTAGGAAGAAATTACACTGAATTAACCATGCTGATTTAGAAACTGATTTAGTTAAACCAGTGCAACTCTCCTGAGCACTTTGTATCAGTTCAGTTTAAGTCATGAGTCAGTGAGTAACAAATAAATTCTGTCGTCAGAGAGTGAGAAAGATTAGACTGGATCTTCAGCCCTTCCATCTCAGTATTTATTAGGCTAAGGCCTCTTCAGGGCTTGTTGCTGTTCTCTTTAATTTTCCCTGCCTAATGGACCTGATCCAGCTCTTGATGGCGTAAATGAGGGTTTTTCCATGACCTCCAGCTGGGAGCTGGAGATGGCAATATCTTTATTAAAAACCTAGAGAAGCTGAGAATGACAAATAACTCAAACCTGCCTCCTCACTGCATACAGAGTTCTCAGATTGTGGCTCATACTGCAGAAATCACCTCTGCTCTGAAAAATGTAATACTCTGCATTCAGGGCAGGAAAATTCATCTTCTGAAGACAGAAATCTCTACTAATGTTATGCTAAGAGTATCACTATAAAAGGGTCATAATCTGATTCAATTTTCCCAATAAGAGCAGATAAATAAAATCTCACATATAATTTATATAATTTGAGATTAGATGAAAATAATCCTTTTGTCATTCTCTGGAGATTTTGTGCATTCAGGTTGGATAGACTTGGGATTCAGGCTATTCCTGTTTTTTTACCTGCTTATCCAGAAACTAGACTGATGCTGTTCTTCCAAATAAAAATCCATGTTTTTTTCAAAATGCATTTCAGAAAGTGTTCACTTTTTTTTTTCTTTTTTTTTTTTTTTTTTCTTTCCCCTTGTTCTGATTCTCCACCTTTCTTCATACTTCTACAAACTACCAATAATAAATAAGAAGGCTATCTGACAATATGCTGGACAAGAATCTTCTGAGTCCCACTGGCTGCAAATCTTTCTTACTGTTACCAAAGTTTCTTATTCCTGGCTACAGAGAGCAGCGGTGTAGCAGCAGTTGAGTTCTGCCTATTCCAGAGAAGAGTTACCAACTGATTTAGAAAGTTTTTGTTTTGGTACAAACTCATTTTTCTCTTTCTGAACTGGACATAAATAAAGCTCTGTAACCAACAATATCATGGTGTGTTCCTACAATTCATCTTCAAGCTCCTGGCAGTCTTTATATTGTAAGAAGTGATGATCCCTTTCATTTCCATATCTATTCCAAACGTGATTTCTTGGGGTTTTTTTACAGGTTTATGATGGAACGTACATCTTTGCCTAAATTCCTTTCGACAAGTGACAACAAACTTCTGCATCACCATTTTCCAGACATATTGGCCACTGTTCATACCACACAAGACATTCCTGAAGAAGTTGGTTTTGGACCATGCATGCTTCAAAACACCCTACTGGATACTGTAGCTTTTATTGCTCTCAAGTGTTCTGATAGACGGAACATCCACTATGTATTTAAGGTAGGAGAAAGCAGCATTTAATGTTATTAATATAAAAAGGGTTACACTCTCTCTGAGAAGATAATTTTGTCAAAGGGTAGATTTTTGTTTTGTTCAGCACAGCTATCAGGTCCCTCAAAGGGGAGAAGAAGCCAGTGCATTTCTGATTTATGAGCTCTAGACTGGAGTGACCTTGGTTAAACCTTTTTCCTTTACAGAAATAATACAAAGTCCCACTTCTGTGCTGATGATTGATGACCTGCTTCAGCACTGACTGAGAATAGGAGGAAGGAGGCACAAATAGCTCAGAAACTTCATGCTCACATTTCCTCCTTACGAAGGACAACGGAGGCTTTTCAGGAAGCTTGACAGCCTTGAAAGAGCAGAGAGGGAAGACTGTGGCACCGCACTGAGTCATGCAGGTGGTACCTTCACAGCCTTTTTTGATAGATCTGAGCAAGCATTAACCCAATTTGCTCAGTTATCTATGAAGTAAAATCACGATGGCAGTGATCTCGGCACCGGTTGTATGAACTGTAGGAGACAGCAGTCAGACAACTAGTCCATACAATCTTCAGGCAATCACAACTTACTGCTATTAGTACATAGACCTCCTAAAGTTACTTTAGATATGTCTGTGTTACAGCTGCATTTTTTGATCATTATAGAGGATCTGCAGAGATACGTCTGTGAAGCAGAAGGAATTGCCATGTAAGGAAAGTCAGAAACCCCAAGACTGTGATGGAGTGTTAACCCTACAGTTAACTTCCCAGGTTTTTTTGCTCCCTAGCCACTGTTTATCATACTATTTTAGTCTGGACAATGCATATTTCTCATGCTGGTCTCTTACCTTGGCTTTCTGGATCTTGGAGTGCATTTTAGTCACCATTGGTCTAGAAGAAGACAGTGAAGTAGTGTTTTATAAAGTGAAGTAAGCAAATTTCCCATATACTGTTACATGGATGGATGTGGGAGAGATCCAGGTTCTCCTAAGATTTCTGTGCTCTGTAGGATAGAAATCCCAGGAAACATGTAATATGGAAGATGAAACTGTTGGGAGATACCTGTTTGACACTTTTGTTTTAAACAAATTCAGAAAAAGAAGATGCTTCAGGTTTTTCCTGGCTATTTGTTTGAGACTCTGGCATAAGTTTGCTTGCTTGGACAGTGTTACAAGTACTCCAGGAGAACTCTAAGCTCTTTGGAGAAAGATCTGTCCTGAAACAATGCCTTATTTATGGAATATTTCTGTATTTCTCTGGGGAGTTTTCAATTATGAGACTCAAGAGAGCCACAAAGGGTTTCTCCATTTTTTCCACCAAGAGACCTCCAGAGGGGTGGCTTTAGTGTTTTGCTACATTTGAGCTAAGTAATTGTTATGCAGCCATGAAATTGGATGCCTGAGTTGGCTCAGATCTCTGTCTTTTGGCAGTAAGTACATCAAGATGTGTGCAAGTAGCTGTTTCTGATACAATTGATGGTACCATATCCTGTTGCTATTCATAATTAAAAGTAAACCTTCCAGAAATCAGGAACTATTGTTAAGTTCCTAGCTCTGTGTGTAGACAATTAATTAACAATTCAATCATGATACTGTGTTGTTATCATGGTACTGAGGTGCAAACCAAGAAATGGGTTTTGATATGCTGGCTATGGTACAAACAGAAGACACATGGGAATAACTTGGCAAGGTGGATTCTTTGCAGCTGAGGTTTATGGTAATCATAGTTCAGCCAACACTCCTGGAAGACTTCAGGGAATATTAATTTCTAACAAGGGTTTCCTCATCTTAGCCAAAAGGGAGCTCTGTTTTCTCTGTCTTCCTCTTGGGGACCCTAACTTGAGCTCCTTGGGCCAATTTGTACACTTGGGCAAAGAAAATGCCTTGGCAGCCATTGGCACAGGTGGTTCTTTTCAGCTCATAATTTACCCCAGCAAAGCAAACCGGCCCCTTACAAACTTGTCTGTCCCACTGAGCTCCTCTGCCCCTTGCAGCTCCTTGTGGGTTAGACTCTGGGTTCTAAGGAAGAGTCTTATTCTCTCTTCTTCTCCAGCATCTCTCAAGGAAGCCTGATTGCCTCCATAGCCCCGTTGTGATTTAACCTATTGGGCTGTGAAGCTTTTATCTCACACAGGGGTGCAAAGGATTCATCTGAGGAATTGCCATCTCCAGAAGAGAGTGGACTTGCAAGTGTCTCTAAACATATAAAAAAACTAAAGCTGGTGCAGGCTTCTAGCTGACAGCACCCAGGTCTAATATTCTGTCCTTTACTTCTCCCCATCTTCTTAGCTCTGTCAGCTCTTTCCCAGCAGGCCTTGTTCCTGGAGGAGCTGTGTTCCTTTTGACTTTGCTTAGAGCACCAGGTGGATATTTGGTATTTCTGAAAGACAAACTAATAAACGACAATCTCTGTCATAGCTCTTAGTTACAAGCACTGTGTGTGGGTGGGTGTGCTTGTGCCGCTGTCAGACTTGTATTTCTCAATCATTGTTAATTACCACGGCATTTAGAGAGAACCAGTTACAGGCCATGCTAATCTATTTTCTCCCCTATAACTGACTCCTGTCCTAATGCTTCCTTTACGTTTAATTCTTGTATTCAAGCCACTAGTGTGGTCATACTTTTCATGGCAGGTAATAGTCAGAGAGAATTAAAAACAGAAAGAAATAGCAGAAACACTGTGTCTGATATAGAACACCAATAAACAGCTACCATGCAATTAGTGCAAAACAAAGAGCTGTACATTGCTTGGGGTGAAATTTAAGATCACACCTGTCATTAGACATTTTTCATTTCCAAACTTCTTCCTTCCTAAACAATAACTTAGTGCTTCAAAAATCAGTTGAGGCTTTTTATGTGTGTAAATGTTGCCCTTGATCACTGTGTTTCAGCCTCTGAGCTATGAAAATCCTCCTTATCTTTCAAATACTGCAGAGGACATAGTTCTGCTGTGGTAAACACCAAGAAAAAACCTATAAATAAATAAATCTTTCCCTATTCAGAGCAAATGTAGCAAAGTAACTAAGATGACAGCCACACTCGGAATGAGGAAGACAAAGCCAAATGTTTCATAGTTATATTATTTCCAGAGCACAGTGAACCTGTGACTAAATTACTTAGGAGTTATGTGCAGAAAACAGTGTGTGACTGAGGACTATGCTGTAATACACACACAGAAGGGAAATCTAAGTTGAGTAAGAGACTTAATATTATTTTTTCAACTTTTGAGTGCCTGACCTTGCAACCCAAACAACATTTTGTCCTTAATCTGTTTGATATTTCTGAATGCGCATACATTAAAAGTAAATCAACCCCTTGCTACTCTCCAAAATTATTTCATGAAAAATATTAACCTGATTTTTTTTCTGTTTAGATACCTTGAAATGAATTTAATTCATTTATCAAAGGCAAAAATCTGAATATATAATTTTATTTCTGAAAAAGGAAAGACATCACAGAAGTGATCTTAGTTATATTTATTAAAATCTAACTTTTATGTAATTTAGCCAAACAGTTATATCTGTTGTCTACTACAGACATCTGCAGATGTTGTCTACTATGTTTTTTGAATCAAATAACTGAGATTATTCTTACTCTTTCTGATCCATATCCTCTTATGTCAGTGACAAAACTCCACATGTAGCAGCATAGAGTGTGGTAATTTCTGAGCTCACACTGCATTAATCAGGGTCTGCACATTTCTCATTCCCCAAACCACAGCACTCACATCTCTCCTGACTCATACCTCATTTTCCCATGGGATTGGGCCCCCTACTTACAGAGGAGTGTACCTTCCGTACCTCTGTGATCCCCATCTGACACAGTCTCATGGGACAACTTGCATCAGGTAGAGGACAGCATCCTTGCCATGAGTGGGCTGGAGACTGGCTGATGTACCAGGCCTGGCATTGCCATGACAAGTTACATATGAACATCAATGTCTCCTTCTCCCTCCTGTGCAGCTGTATTCCCAGGGCTCTCAGCATTCACGCCAGGGAGGCCTTCTCCCTGTGATGACTTGGGATTTGGTCACACTGGCATACGAATTGGGCTCACAGTTTTGACACAGTGGCTATATATGAGGCAGAAAACAGGCTTTGTTCTTGAATTTGATGGAAATCTATTTGGGGTCCTAAGACCTGAAACTTCCCCTTTGTGTGTCCTGTCTCACAGGTAGATGTTACATCTGTGCACAGTCCCACAGGATTGCCTTGGATGAGACTTGTACAAGCAGCTTCCAATAGGAAGGAGCAGAACTTGGAAGCTTACTTAGAAAACAGTCAGTTATATTTTCGCTCCACAAGGAAAATCAACAAAAACGAGGAGCTGCTTGTCTGGTATGATGAGGAGCTCTCCAACCTTTTGGGTTTCAATGAGATAAAAGCTCAGAGTGCCCAGAATGGTAAGTACTGAATTGTTGACTGCAGGGTACTGAGGACTGAAGTGAGTCTGCAACTTCTTTAGTATGTGGTGCTCTTGTAATACAGAAAATAAAACCTATCTAAATCTGTAGCTGCTCAGCTAAGAGAAAAGACCTTATGCTTTGGGGATTGAGCTGGAGGCATAAAGCAAGAACAGATTTGCAGTTCTTTGCAGTTTTCATTGTTACTTTCAAGCAGAGGATGGTGCGCTAGGGATTAGTGCTGAAATTTTTGAGCTGTGCAATGTATGTCTATCCTCCTGACTACCTGGGAATTCTAAAAGCCTAAAATATTGATTGTAAATATGCCTTTTTTTTAACACATTGAGGAATTGGATATAAGCTAGTGTTCAGCTCCAATCCTGTAAATGAGCAGGGCTATAAAAATACATAACAACCCAAAGAGTTCAGAAGCAAATGGTGTCATGCCAGTGCATGTTCCCCCTTCCTCCTGCCCGTCACTGGTGTTGTTATGCTTTTAATATAATTTTCTGTGCCACAGGCATCTGTGCCTTGAGGCATATAGCAGTGTGAGTGCACATGAGCAAGGGATTCTGGCATTATTGTTAGAAGACTTGTGAAAGATATTACACTTACAGAGTTTATGCAGAAAATAGAGGCTTACGACAAAACCTTTGAGACCAGGTCTAAAAAAACATTATTACTTGGGTGTATAGAATATATCATTCAGCCTGTATTAAAGCCAATGACTTATTTAGGAAATGCAGACCCAAATCTGGGTTCAGAATTCAAATTGTCATAAAGTCCATACAGTTTTATCTAGTCTGTTGTGTACTGCTCATTTTATGTAATAAAACCTTTGTTTTAGAGTCTAAATGAAAGCATTTCTGCAAGTAGCACATGGAGGCAAATATGAGCAAACCATTTTCAATAACAGCAAGGGGCTGGCTTCTGCACTGCATTAGCTTTAACATGTGTGATCTGGTATGACACAAGAGATGTTTCTGGTTTTTTGTTTGTGTCAATTTCAGGGTCAGGATCTGCATTCATCCATGATTCTAACTTTGTAAAACTCATCAACTGTTGTCTGTTTCTGCAGAGCTGAGATGCCAAGAATGTGACCAAGTCTTTAAATGTGAGCACTCCTATCTCTCACATGCCCGCTTCCTATGTATGCCAGAGAAGAGTGCCTTGCTATGGAGAAACTTCCAGAACTTTAAGACTGAAAAGAGCCACTTAGCTGACCAGACCACAAATTTCCATAGCCTGGCAAGGGATCTAGAGGTCAAAATGACAGCTTGTAAAGATGATGCTTGTGATGTCACAGGAGAAAAGAGAGCAAAATCTGAAGAGGCTGAGAAAAACAGGGGCAGGAAAACAGTGTTGTTGGAGAAAAACAACAATTTGAGGGAGGAACATACCTGTGGGGGCAAGGAAGAGGTTGGATCAGAGCACGCATTAGCTGGTTCTTTCTGGAAGCTTAGTTCAGGGAGGCAGTCAGCTAGAAAGGATGCTTTAGAGCAGAAGCAGAGCGCTTTCACTGAGGTCAGGAGGATGAAGGAGAAGCTGAGGAATGAGAGACCAAAGGAGCCAGAACAGGAGGATGGCACAGTCCCACTTGATAAAGATCAGGCATCAAAGGAAGTGTTGCTGAACTCCTCTGGTAGTGCATTCTCCTTTGTATGGCCCACCAGAGCCGGAGGAGAACAGAAGAGTGCTTTCAGCAAACCCAGTAAGCGTCTAATAGAAAGAGCTGCGACAAATTCTCATCTCATGAGTGAGACACCAAAGATCCTGGGTGAGCTGTCTGGCTTCATTGCTACCACAGACATTATGTGCTGCAGCACTCTTCTCAATTCCAAGTTCTTTGTCAGTAATTTGTGTAATGCTCAGATGCTGCAGACAAGCATCAGTGGAAGCAATGTTTTCCCCTATACCTCAGAACAGTGGCTCAAACAAACTGGGGGACAGTTACAAAATACAACCACTACTTCTTCTTCCTCCTCCTCCTCCTCCTCTTCCTTGACTCTTCTTCCCCCCACCTTCACATCCTTTGGAGTGGCCGCCCAGAACTGGTGTGCCAAGTGCAACCTGTCCTTTTGCATGACATCTGATTTAGTCTTTCACATGCGGTCACATCACAAAAAAGAATACTCCTCAACTGAATCCCAGTGCAAGAGGAGACGAGAGGAGAAGCTAACATGCCCCATTTGTCATGAGTACTTCAGAGAACGCCATCATTTATCCCGCCACATGACTTCTCATAATTAGAGCTATGCAGACAGACCTCAGCAGGGGGCTGGGCAGGTTGGGTAAAGAATGGGAACATAGTTCACTTGTATCCATTTCTTTCTGAGCTTATGTTAATTTCTTACAGGAAATCACTGGTTGCAATAATTTATGAAAGGTGCTTTGCAAAAAATGTAAAATGTTTACAAGGCTCTGAGTGGCTTGTATGTTTTGAAAACTCAACCCTGGCCCTTGTCAATCTATTTCTGAGGAAATAAAATAGTGAAATGAATGCATATGCAGTGTTAATTTGCAAAGAGTTGGGAAAAAAATTATTGTTTTGCAAACTGAGTTTTCTTTGCTTGTATTTGTTTTGCTGGTGTCTGTGCAGTACAATGTGAATACAGGAATAATGACCACTTAATTGAATGAGGAATCTTTAAGAATAAAAAGAAATAATCAGAGATTATATGCTAAAAGAAAATAAGTTACTGTTTCTAGCAGCTTTGGTGGACTCTTACTCATTTATGTTAGCTGAATCAGCTCTCTGACCAGGTTTGTGAGTCTGAGACAGACCTCACTGTCTCCTTGTCTTTGAAAGGGGCTTGAAGTTAAGACTGTACATAAAATTTGTGATCGTCAGCTACTGACCAAGAGACTGCTAAAGAGAATGTGACTTGTTATCAAGTGTCGCTTGTTATAAATCAGTATATCTGAGTTCTGTTCTAGGCTCTGCTACTTTTGAAATATCTTCTACAATGTCAAATCAACCTGGATCTGTATCAAAATGTGACCTGTGACAACGTTTTTTGAGTAGACAGGGAGCACAAATTCTGCCCTGATGCGTGCTTGCAAGATCTGTGTGGCTTTAGTTGACCTATGTTTTCCACATTTTGGATATCCTAAAGAGAGCAACTAGAGTATTTGAGTTACTATTAGCTACTGACAGATAGAATCTGCACACTTCAGTTGTGGATGATAGGCTCTGTTCTGCTAACAGCTAGAAGAGGAATATCCTTCACAAAATGACACAGGCATAAAGGAATTGTATTGCATTAGACTAACTTGTCTGTCCTCAACGGGTTTCTACATGGAACAATTCCAACTCTATCTTATTTATTTATTTATTTTTAAGATAGTGCCACATTCTCTCCATAGGCTGTCCATATGAGACATTTTTCTGTCGTCTCTTTGGTTTGAGCTTTGCTTAATCTCAGAAGCAGATGGGTTTATAATGCTCTGTGTGTGTAAGCAACAAACCTGTCTATTGTTACTGCAGCTCATCTAATTAGCCTTTTGTTACTTTTTAAATCCATTTAGGACTTGCTCTTGATAGTTTATGACATGTTCTTCAAGTGAGCATTTATCTCTCTCTTCTATAGAATTTTTTCTCATGTTTCTGTGGCCTGTCTCTGAGCCTCATCTGCTTTTATATCCTTTCAGGTAGAGAATTATGAGAAACCACTCATTTCCCAGCTACGAGTAAAATAACATTGCAATATACTCAATATTTTCAACCATACTGTAATAAAGTCCGGTGTTTGTCTGCTGGACACTGGACAGAAGTTTACTTTGAGTTCCCATTATGATGCCTAGGCTGATAATACAAGTATCAGCAACTAAACACATCTGAGTGATAAAAGACAGCCTGAGAGTCTTAGGCTGTCAGCTGGGATCAATGTATTACACTAATTGTCATCTCTTGAGAGATTTCTATAACTCAGGAGACTATATTCTTCCCAAGATATTGCTGTTGAACATTAATACATGGCTGTTTCCTATTAACATAAACATTTGACATATTGCAAGCCAACCGCTGGTTGTGCACCCCAGCTTTATTTTCCCAACATAAAGTGATTAAACTGTTACGTTATGCCTTTGAGTTCAGAAGACATAAATTGAGACTGGAGGTCTGCTTGGATTGTAACACAGCTTTCCAAGGTCAGTGGTGGAAGCACTTTCACTGGAGTCATTAAAAAACAAAATGAACAAAAGCTTTGAAACATGGAGCACAGGGAACAACCTCGCATTGAGCAGGGGATGATGTGGTTTCCTTCTAATCTTTCCATATATATTTTGTGTCCAATAACATTTACTGTGTAAGGAATATATTTATGGAAGGGTTTAATGGGCCAGATTTCACTCCATCTGGTTTTTTCTGGGTGCCAGCCAGTTTACTGGGAAGTTGGTGTCCATAAAGTGTAGTGAAGGACTCCATGGTGTAACTGCATTCATATGTGGCTAGGGTTATAGTTCCCATTAGTATTTTGGGCCAGATTGTGATATCATTTATTCTAGTGCAAATCCAGAATAATTCCATGTTGCTACTCCTGATTTACATCCATTACTTTAAAATTAGTCTGGCCCAGTATAAATAAGACTAAAGATTTTTTGGTACCATTACTGCAAAATGTTCTCTTCTGCACTTATGAAAGATGCAATATTTTCTGAACAGTATTGTGGTTAGAAGCCTAGCTTCAGATTTCTTCTGGAAAAAGACAAGACCAGCCATGTAATGCTCCCCAGTGTTATGTTGGTGCATTGCTTCAACATTACCCTGCTCCAAGGGCCCGTTTTTCCAGTGTGCCACACCTGGCATATCATTTGATCAGAATGAAGCAGTACACAATTTAACCGGTTACATGTTTTCACTGATTTTGTGTTGGTGTAAGTGATCTTGAGAAAGCACGGAAAATCAGTCACTGATAAACAGCTGCTGATTCTCAAAACCTTTTCTAATGGCATGTTCCATCTACATCCTTAAAGGTTTCACCAGTAATTAAACTTCTTCACTTTGCTTATGGTATGAGGCTTAAGCAAACAGGAAGGCTACCAGGAGAGAGAGCTTTCCTCTATGTCCTGAACCTGATTTCTTTGGGGAAAGGGGAAGTAAGAACCCAGTTTCTTTGTGGGCATATCTCAGCTACTGCAATTTACATACTGTGATGACAAGCAACATCTAAATGCTTTTTGTGCACAGAAGGACAAGAGAACCAGTCCTGAAAAGTGGCAGACCTGATTCAAAATGCAAAAATGAAGAAGCGAGGTTTTTAATCAGCTTTATTTCTGGTACTGTCCTCACCTCCTCCAGCTGCGGAGGCAGCACAGTTTGGTCCTAGCTTGTAAAGATTAGGGATTTTCCTCTTGCAACATTGAAGTAACACTGCAGGCAAATGTGTGCAGTACAGCCCTTGCTCCTTTGTAGTCAGCCACTGGCATAAAAATTGAGTGAAGAAATTGCTTCTTATACTCAACTAAAGTGTTTTGTGAACAAATACTTGTTTACACATGCAACTGACCAATATCACATCTTGTTGCTTGCTACACCTGTGCTGACATCAGAGCAAAATAGCATAGAAGTCAACAGGAATAGAACTCGATTTCCTGCTCCTCTGTGTAAAGCCCCATGTTCAGGCAGAGGGAATGTCTTTTATGTGTCTCAAGTTTAACTGAGTGTCTCATCTAAGCTGGGTTACATACGCAAAGGGGCTTATCCAAAATTTTTGCAGATTTTATGTCTTTAAATGAAATATTCATATTAAAGCTGAGTGAAAGAAATATTGCACAGGCAGAAGGAAGCCTAATGAGACAAAGATAAACTTCCTATAATTGAGTCATGCTAGAAGATTTTTTTCCCTTATGTATAGAAGTCTGCACACTTAAATTGGTACAGATGAAAGTACATCCTGGTGGAGGAAAAACACTCCACTAGAGCAGAGGTTCCTCAAGTAATGAAGGGACTTCAGGAATTCATGAAGGACTTCATTCAGTCCCAGTGTAATACTGTGATTTTACAGCAGAGATTCCTACAAGTAGAAATACTCAGAAGGAAAAAATACAGGATTTTGTTTTTTAAAGCAGAAGGAGACAATTTGAAGTCAGCTGTCTGGTTCCTTCCCTGTTTTTGCTAGCAACTGCCTGTGTCATTTTGATCAAACCTCTGGTTCTCATGACATCTGTTTCTGGATCAGTGAAAACGGACATAATACAATGCTGTCTAGCTTGGCTGTTGAGACTGTTTCTGCAGTGGGTTGTGAGTTTACTGATAGGGAATGCCAGTTGAGGATATTTTTTCACTCATTGATGCTGAAGATGTTTTTCTCCCATGAAGCAGCACTCAGACAGGCTTTTCAAGAATATCTATTTGCTTGCATTTTTCCACGTAATTTTCACTAGTTGATGCAGTCTTTGGGCTCCCATTTGTCTATAAAGCACAGTCTGAAAATCAGTGGGGAAAAAAAAAAAAAAAGAAAAAAGAATAAGCTGTCTGCCATTTCTTGGTCAAAGTTCTGTGATTGCTAAAAGGAGAAAGATCATACTGCTAGGAGGCCTGATACAATTTCTTTTTTCCCACCTTAAAAAGGAAAAGGATTAGATTTAAACTTGAAGAAGTTGTTCTAGGTGGGATGGTAAAGAAATGGTGCTACAAACTGGGGAATGTCCATGTCAACTCTGGAACCAGAAGAGAGAAGATAGACAGTTTCAATGTATTTCCACTTCCAAAATAGATTGTCCCTCCCTACAAAAACTTCTGTCCAACTTTCTTATTTGAACCACAAACCATTGATTTTCCATAACTAATTTTAATTTCTAGTTTTGTGATGTTCAATGCAGTGTAGTGCTCTACACAATTACTGTCTGTACTTTTGTGAGATCAGTTGATCACACTGTGCTGTGCTCATGCTTGGTTTGAGCTCACTTTTCAGTGAGCACTAGAAAAATAAAAAATGCCAGGTGATGCCAAATGTGGGAGACATACATACAAAGTGCGACATACAGCTCAGGATCTATGTCTTCCTTGACACTGTAGAAGAAGGTGGAAGATTCATGAACAAAGCAGCTGTGGGAAAAAAAGTTCTTGACAGCATAGATGATAGCATAGACAGCTTTGGCTTTGAAAGTTCAGGTGTAGGTTTTGGGGAAAGTTCTGTTACATATCAGAATTCCAAATGTCCTAGAAGTGCTTGGTACCTCTAAATGGTACAGTCTCGCTAGGTTCAGTTCCACTTGTCTCAGCAAGTCCTGCAGGCTCTATCTGTATTTCCTTTTCATCAGTTCTGAATTTGTCTCCTTTCAGCTTCACTGTATTCAAGTGAGATAGGTTAGGATATAGTTCATCTATCCTGCTTGCTGTCATTCCACTCTGAGATAAGAAAGCCAGTCTTTTCAGTGTCTTCAAACAACACATCTCCTGTGACCCTACCTTGGGCAAAAAGTACAATCTAACACAGTTTGCACTGCAGTGTGTCCTAGCTCTAAGCTCATTGAGATGGAAATAAGATAACAGAGCAGTTTGAAAAGACAGGAAAAAATAGTTTTTTAACACACTGGCCTTTGTTAAGTCTGATTGTTTCAATGTCAATTAGCCAGCAGATGGACTATGGAACAGTAAATAATATTTTGTCAATTAATACAATTTTTCAAGGTTGCACATTGATTTTCCAGTGAAATTGATCACTTAAGTGAACTAACAGCACTACTGATTTCAAATGGACTCACCAGCAAATGCATCTTCATTGTCTTTCCAACTGGATTTCAATTTCTAGACATATTTATTATTCATATCTACTTACAATATTACTAGTAGAAGTTATTTGCTATTTGTGGCCATATGATATAGCTTCTGGTCCCTGAATGAATGGCTAAAATTTTTATATGTTTGATTTAACAATTACTATTGTGTGTACATGGCAGAACAATTGATTGTGTTTAGGAAAATGAAGCAGTATATCTGGATCATGTAGATATCGAAGAGGCTTAAAAGACATCAGAAGAAATACATTAGTTTACTCATTCACTGTCTACTCCAGTTTTTTCCATAATTAAATAATTTTAATGCTCTTCATACATATATAACTTTACACAAAATTATGTATGAGTTTTAATTAACTTATTTTCCACAATACCGAGTTCAACAACTAGCTAGTGCATAAAATCAGAATACAAAAATGACTCAAAAGAGTTCAAGTTAGTGATTGCACTGAGTGTAGTTGGTAAGACAAACAAGTAGTAAAAAAGATGGAAAGTTTATTTGGTTGTTAAAATTAATTCCCTGTAAATACTGGAAGAGATTCTCTGCAGTCAGATGTTTAAGCAGGATTTATAAAAAAAGTGTCAGTAACTTACAAATGAGCAAGCAAGCAGCGATGTGCAACAACTACAGATTGGCTAAATTGGGGGACAATTTTCCTAACTTAATTGCTTTACATTTTGTAGAGATGAGAAATTTTGAGATCTAGATTAGAGTAATGTGTATTTCTAAATTATTACGAAGACATATGGTTAGATAAAAATTGTAAGAAATACAAGGATTATTTTTAACTGAGTAATTAATTAATAAATAACTCTGCTAGTTGCCCTGGAATACACTATTACTTAATAAGTAGACTGTTAGTAGGGTGCAGAGGACATTTCTCTGCTTTCCTCTTGTCTTCGGGGCAGGATGCACAACAATCTGTTTTTAACCTTAAGTGAAAACATGTAACTCTTTTCCCTGGCTCTGTTGATCTGAGCACTAGGTGAGTCAATTTTCTGCCTTTGTCCTGGTTATTCCCCATCCCCCTGCTAGATAGTAGGGGGAAAGCAGGCATGCACGTAAGAAATGCAAGGAGTCTGGGCAACCACGACAGACTGGGAATGTTTAATTTTGGTACATCTAAATGATGAAATGAAGAAAGACTTAATTTAGCTCTTGCAGTTTGGAAAACTGATTCTCCCAACTACTACTAATTCTTCTTTAAGATGTATAAATAGGAAGGTACCAAATTTCCAAAGGAGCAGAAGGGCTTTTTCTATCTTTGCATAAATGCTTTGAGGTGCTTCACATGCCTTCAATACTGAGAGCTGGGATTTTCTAAAGAACAGAGGGAAATGTCTGTGATTTGGAGCTAAATCTTAAACACCAGACACTGCAACAACTAACATTTACATTTCAGCACAGCAGAGGAATCCAGAAACATCAGTGAATTGTCCAAATATCTCAGCCATGCCCAGAAAGAGTTGGCTTCCACAGAACAAGCTAAAAAATCAACATGTTGAAAAGGGAGTCACTTTGAGCTATCAACCAGTGTCCATAGAGATGGAAATGAAGTTCCCCCCTTCTTTCTAGGGTTTTCATTTGGGGAAGCAGACTTTTTTCTCTAAGAACTTGGTTACTAGAAAACTCACACATTGTGAAGCTTCCCTCAGTTGATAGAAATTCAAATCCACTTCTGCTACCCAGAAGAGCACCATTGTTGATGCCTGTGAATTATTCTGTGTAGCAGATGGGTCTTGCATCTTCTCCTGTTTGTATTGGGCTCCTGTGCAGGAAACTCATGATTTACTGAGTCAGGGAGATAACAAAAGGAGGAGGACCTGTAGCTTACCCATCCCCTTACACGCACATGCACATACTGTGAGATTTTGGGGGTCTCAATTTTGCATTAGTGAACTAAATTACGGCTAAATCCTGCTCTGGATTCCTAAACCCATTATTGGTTCAGATCCTGAGAGTGTAAGTCCCTTGGTCTCCTTTGAAAATTGAAACCTACCTTTTTTCCAGAGCCATGTTCCCCCATTGGGCTATCTAGAGCTATGCAGCTGAGCAGTAAGCATCTCCTTCGCTTTGATGAGTGCTGTGTCAGCTGGTGTTTCCATGTGAGGAAGCACCCCCTTCCCTTCCCAAGAACTGCCCTCTGCAGACATGACTGATCTGGAGGTAGGGATGATGATGTAGAAGTTGGTATCATCTACTTGATGTGTCTCGGGGGAATGGCAGCCACCACTGGTCTGTTCCCCAATGATGAGAGCTCTACTCAGTCTCTTCATGATGTACACAAACTCTTCGGCAGCCCCAGCTGTCACACCACTGGTGAGGATTATGAGACCCTTCTGAGACCCATACCTCTCCCCTGCTGGAAGGGACAAAAAGCATCAGAAAATGCATCTGTGTTCTGAGTTTACATGCATAATGGAGCAAGAGAAGCCAAGATACAACACATGTAATTCCAAACCTGCTATTAAAAACCAAAGAAGTCTGGAAATTTACTTTGTACCTAAGCACTTTTTAAAGTAGCCCAGCCTCTATACTGTAAAAAATACTCTGTCACCCGGTGTGGTGCTTTTGTGCCATAAGCTCCAGCTTCAGCAGCTGGGAGGTCAGCTCCCAGTAACTATCACGGCTGGCTCTTCTGTGGATTTAACTTTTACAGGAGGTCTAGATCCCATCACAGGAATGGGATAGGCAGGTGAGGAAAGTGACATTTTCCAGTGCTCAAAGCCTATCAAGCAGAACCCTCAGTTTCACTATCATCCCTGCTCTAGGAACATGGCAGTTTGGCCTGCAAACTAGGCAAGCAGCAATTTATGAAATTAAGATAGCGGTTTCCCACAGGTTTTTTATAGTCTATAAACGGAAGGTATTGCATCACATTCAACAAATACTCCTTTATTATTAGAATCTGAGCCAAGTTATCTAGTTTTCTAACATAAACTAGCTGACAGGAATAGGAAATATCCTGTACCTTATTTTCAATATATCTGAACATGCTAGATACTCTTTGAGAGAGTGGTTTATTTGAAAAAGTGGCCAGTGCATCATAACTGGGACCTGATAACTTGAAAACTACTCTGAACTGCTCTAAATATAGGACAGTTACAGTATGACATATAATTCTTATAGGAAGCTGTGAGATATGGATCAATAGCGTGGTAATTAATTTTCACACCATCTTTGCTCTTCTCATTTCACTATAGATGTATTATCCATTAGATACTACATTTTCATTAGATATCCATTTTCACAGTAGATATACATAATACAGGACCAGATTCAGCTCCTTTGAAGTTAGTATGAATCTGCCTGTTCTCTTTGATGGGAGCTGGAATGTGTACATAGTAATCATACCCAATAGCACAGCCCACCTCTGACTGGAAAAACAGATGAACCTTGAAGTCTGGAACAAAGTTTAACTATTTCAGCATGCTCCAAACCAATAATTGCAGACGTTATCGTGACACATTTTTTTGGTTCTGTCTTAGCTTTAAAGAGGAAAAGAATTAAAACTGATGGCTAAGGCTTCTTAGCACTGTGTCTGCACTTTATGAGCACTGAAGAGCTCTGTTTCTGCATGTTGCACCATCCCTTCAACTTCTGTCAACAGTGGGATGGGATGTGTGTGTGTGATACATTGCCAAATGCTCCAGACTCACTCAGATGTGCAAACTTGTTGTGAGCCGATGTAGTGGTTTCTTTTTGTCTTGAATTCTCTGAACAAGCTGGGCTATAGTGGACATTTTCATCTAATGAAACAGATTAACAGGCAGGAAGTGAGGAATGACATATAAAACTACATGTGAGTATTGGAAGAGATATTACTAGAGGTCTTAGCAAAACTGGATTTATTTTTAATTTTGGCAACTTTTTAAAGCAACAAGTCACAACTACTGTACACAGTATTCAGCTAAACTTCTGGGGATGAGATTCCTAACATCGCCCATTCTTAGGACTGATTAACAGTTATTTCTAGATTCCACTGAGGGACATGGTTGAAATGCATGTTTTTGTTTTTGCATTCTCTGCACAGCTTGGCAGGTGTTTTCACTAAGTGAGTGATGGTGTCTAATGGCTCACTTTGAAATATACGAGGAGTGACACCTGAAACTAAAAGCTAGTAAAAAACCCAACAAACTGGCATTTTACCTTTGAGCTGTGGCTGCGTCCATATTTCCTTTACTGAGTCACTGGGTCTGTCATAAACTTTGTCCAAGAGAATTTGGTGTCCTTCATCAAAGAAGTATGAACATAGGATTGGTACAGAAGTGGTAGACCCTCCAATATTATGCCTTTTCAAAATAAAAATATTAAGAAAACAATTGAAAATCATCCTTTCAAGTGTTATTCCTTAACATCAGTACTGCAAGGGCTTATGACTACATTTTGATACATTTACATTAATTGTCCCCTGTCAGCATTTTCACATTTATCAGAGAAATAAAATCCCATCTAGCAGTCTCCGGCTGCCTTTGTCAACAGCTGACTTCAAAAGCAAATATAAAACTGAACTGCCTATTTTTTGCTTGATTCAACCTGGAAAAAATTCAGAAGGTAAGCAAAGACTCTTAATCTGCAGAGGAACATCCAATTCTTGTTATTCTTCCACTCTGAATAATCCATGCTGTTACTGAAACAGGCAGCACAAGTAAATACCTGAACCCTAATATGTAAATGTACAACCCAATGTCATCAATATATGTTTGTAGACCTGGCATGTTCTAATTTCCTGCTGTACACAATGAGAATACTTGGGTTTTGGCACTTTACAAGACCAGGCCATTTATTTTTGTGTCTGCTTCATTAGTACAGTCATGTTTGTTGACTTTGATTGTAGTTTAATTTCACATAATTCTCTGCAGATTAAATTCACTGAAGAGCCTAAGTGTCACTGGAGAACCTCTGCTATGAATATACACAATGGAAATTTTTTTTTTGTTTGTGTCTGTCACTTTTCACTAATACTAGAGCACATCCAGCACTGAAAATATTTGTACCATGCTCACTAGTGGGAGACAGACGCAGTGCTTTTCTGTAGTTGATGTTAGGAGCGCTTAGCAGAGACACTCCAGGAAAAACCTGCTAGAAAATGAGTTGTGCTCAGTCTAGCCCATAAAGAAGTTTATTTCACCTTGAGAAAATGGTTAGACAGTCCAGAGAGAAGAATTAAAAACCCAAGAAAAGAACTACAACGAGACCATTTGGTACCTAGGACATGATTTCACCTTTGCTGTTTTAATGCCTCTGGTCCTGACAGGAGTTTTAGTGTAGGCGAAAAACAAGGCAAGATAGAAGAAAGTCCCAGTCCCATCTCATGTCTGCTGGAAGATAGTGAAGCCTTTGCTGAATTTAAATTCAGTCACGGGTGTGTGTTGTTGGTTGCTGCCCTGCTTTCTCTGTGCTTACATAGTGAGACTGATCTCTCTGCTCTCATTGCTGTGCTCATCTTTCTTGCAAATCCCAGAATATTAAGATTACCACATACTGAGAGCCTCACAATGGCAATGGACATTAGTTATTTCAGTATTAAAAATGAGTTCTTACAAAGGCCTTATTTTATTTAGTTGATCTTTGTAATTTTCTGGCCTCACAAAAATTAGCTCTGGACCAAAAGAAGGGAATGACTTATCTAAATATTGTATGGGAAATGTATGCCTGTGCTATTAATCTGCTTTGATAGCTGGCAACAAATGGATGCTATCTTCTGGTTTGTAAGACTTGGTGGATTGTTGACAAACTCAAGTGTTCAGCAGCAGAATCCTAAGTTGAGAGCAGGCATATGATGCCGTAACTTGCTGCAGCAGGGTCTAGGAGATCTATAGTACCTTTGAGGCAGCAGTAGTACCTTTAAGCCTCCTTTGTGCTCTGTGCACAAGGGCTATTCTGTACTGGGCTGATCATCCAGGATAATTTAGCACTACAGGTATGGCAAACTAGATGTTATAACACAGCCTTATGCATGGTCTGTTTTTGACTGTTCAATCATTTGACCATTGCCTGCACTAAAAAATTTAATTAAGCCATATATATATATATATATGTATACACATATAATTAATACAAAGCACATGCAGAGTTAGACTGGAAATAAATCAGAGAAAGAAAACAGATGTGACATCCAGGATTGCATTCTGCAATATATTCCCTAATTTTGCCTATTTAGTTGTAAACATCTCAAGTGATAGTACAATTTGTCTTGAGATACACTTCCAGATTGTTACTGTTTGCCTTGGCTGTTTTCCTTTTCTCCTTTAATACCAGCAATGCTAGCTTGTAAACAGGACAGTAAGCCATGTAAAGCTAATTCACTTTCACAAATAAAATGCTGTTTTGAAAGAGCCTTGGTTATTTGCCATTCAAAGGTTTACCTCATGTCTATGATTAATGCATCTGTGTGAACAATTTTCTTCCAAACATGCTCTACTAGTAGGTCAGACACCTGGGTTAGAAGTTCACAGTCTCCAAACATATCGAATCTCAGATAGCCGATGTTGTTTTCAAATACTTTTGTGTGGAATGAAAATTTAATCAGATCTTCAAATCCTTCTGGGGAAGGGATCTGAAAGAGTTTGCAAAAACAAAACAAATCATTAGCTGGCACTCATAGCTTGGCACACGATTTAAAAAGAATTGTATGGAGCAAGTTTAGTCCAGGTGGTACATATGTGAGGAATGTGATCAAGCTTGAAGAACATAATGAATTATATTAAGATTTTTTAATATTAAGCATAGGTTATCATGGGCTGCTGCACTGTTTGCCCAGTATAAGGTGCATCAATAGCACACCCAGAGTCTGGATCAAGCCCCTATTTGTCAGAGTTAAGTTTATTCAAGAATACAGGAATTTACTCAGACTAAAGAGGATGAGAAGGCTACAAGAACAATCCCCTGACTTGCAGCACAGGCCACTATCCCAGGCCTGCCACCCAAGCCCATTAGTTTTCTTTAGCAATTCTTTCTAAATAAAGGCACCTGGGATGATTATCATCTCTTGATTGGTCTCAGATGACAAACAGATGCTGGCTGCAGGTTGGCCCCAGCCCCTCTTGATGAGCCAGCCCCTGTGACAAAGAGGAACCGGATGTGCTGGGCATGTGCAAGGATACTCATGAGGTAGACTGTGTTAAATCTCTCATATGGTGGCCATGTGCCTGGAGTCTCACGTGCTGGGCTTTGAACAATTTAATTTTGTTTAGCTTACATTATTAAACAGCACGTATTTCTTAAATAACAATGTGTAGCCAACTAATAAAGTTATCCTAGTAGCCCTTATATGCATTGGAGTGATAGCCTGCTCCTATTGCCAAACTTGTTTTGCATGCCTGGGTCTAAAAAATTAACTCTCCTTCAGCCTGAGGAGATAAGGCTTTGAGATGTATATGACTTATGTGACCTTCAGCGATTTGGCTCCTCCTTAGAGTTGCTGTGAAAATGATTCTATACGTGCTCTTCAATCAGTTGCCCTCTGCTATAGCTCAGCCCCAGACAATCCATACTTTTATACCCAAAAGAACAAGGAGTCAGCAGCGAGCCATCTGCTAAAAGGTGGTCTCACAACCCAGAATATGCCACAAAATGCAGGAGGCATTTGGGCTTTCTGCAACTGTAGAGAAGTCAGGCAACCTCCTGTCCTATATGTAGTGCTCTGGTCTGGGGTTGTGCTCTTGCTAAATGCATGTCTGCCACAGCAGAACGAGGGTTTCAAAGGTGTGAGAACACAATGTAACATAGCTGAAGCACAGTTACCTTTACCTGCAGCAGTATTACCCACCATATCACACATCTGGCTGCCCTAGGCTTAATCATTCAGTACCTTCCATAAGCCAAAATTGCCAAAATTTCAGGCGTTAATAAAAAAGCCCTGTTGGCTAGGAGTTGATCTAATGGTGAGAGTAAGTTCTATGGAGTCCTCTTCTGTATGCTTTTTTCTCACTGTACCTTGGGAAAGTAACTACTGTATCTGGACTGCAAACATATCAGTCCAGCACTGCTGAGTTTGTCATTTCCAGTCCACTTCCCAGTGACAGCAATGCTGCTGGATCTGTCCACTGTACTTTGATTAACAAATCACAGTTTTGAAGAATATGGCCATCATGCATTGCATCGTTCTGACAGAGCTGAATCATCATTCACTGGTAACATCTACAAATAAAATTTATGTGTTACTCTCAGACGCTTACTAATGATATTTCAACTGAACACACAGGTTTCTTAGCTCTATCTCCAACAAGAATTGCTAGATGCATACCCATAAGCAGGCTGATTAAGAATAACTTCTCTGCCTGCAGTAATTTTTTCCCTATGTTTTCTTTTACTGTGCTGCATCACATCTTTGTTCACAGAGGAGTACAGTGCTTATTAATTGTGTTGCTAACTTGTGAAAATTGATTACAGTTTTCAAGGTGGGCAGGTTGCTTTTAAAACCTCAGCTCTCATTTAATAAAATGAATACGCAAGGTTCCCAGATAAACTCTTCTTCATCTTTATGGGTGTAGGAAAACGTATGAAAATACATCTATTCAAAAGGGTATAAGACCAGAACTCAGATAAAAAGCACTCAGAATGTAATTCTGAGGGGTGGAGAAAGCCTCCTAATTTTAAGTAAAAGAGGGGAGGAGGCTAGGACTGACAGAATCATGAGAGTTACTGAGTTACTGTCTAGGGAAGATACAGGTTCATGACACTAGCATATGGACCATGTGCTGCTGGTACCTAAGAAGGTGAGTCTATCTAGCTCCAGAGAGCATGCTCTGCTTTGGAAGGCAGAGCTCTGTTTGCAGGCCAAGGAGAAGCTGGGACAGGATGCAGCTGAGAGTTAAGTTGCTGCTGCTCAGTCAGGCAATGTTTACATACAAATTACTTGAAGGTTAAATATAAACCCTCAGGTGCCTTGGTAAGAACTCTGTAAGCAGTGTGGCTAGACTAAAGGACCTTCAAGCTAACACCACTTAAGCCAAGGAAGGATTGCTTTTTGTTAACTATATAGGGTTTACAGTCTGCACTGTCTTTCCACAAGTGAGTGGCCTAACTGGAACAAGTAATGTAGCACAAATTAGGACCTAGAATGCTGCCCTGGAACTCATGCATTTAGTTGCATCACTGGTGCTGCTACTGATCCATAGCCCAACCATGGGCAAACTACTTTTCCAGCTGTGCGTCTCTTCCTTCTTTTCTCCCTTTTCACCCATCCCCAAGTTGTCCTGTCTATTTAGATGGCAACTGTATTTTCATATCTAATTTTGTGCTGACCATTGTAATATAACTGTGATATGCACTAAGGTTGTTAGTGCTGTCAGCTGCCAGAGTAAAAATGGTATCAGGCAACACCCTTGTGCCATTGCAAATCCTGAGATTGGTTTATGAATCATGAGATCTCTGGGGCTGGATGGTGGAGTTGGGCAGTTCTTAGAATAACATTCAGGTTCCTTGTGTATCCTCACAGGCTGGAATGGAACCATCCATCCTAGTAGGTCCCCCAGCTCAAGGACTGAGCATGATCAGCTACATCCACAACAGCTGATTCTCACTTTCTCTTAAAAATGCCCATATCTCTGGGTGATTTCCAGGCAATTCAGTCTAGTATGTCATTTGCCTTTCTATTACTAAGATGTTTTTAATATCTAGTGTAAACAGTCTAAGTTCAGTATTTTGTACAGTTTAAGTGCCTTACTTCTTGGCCTGCTCACCATGGACAAGGGAACATATTATTCTCTTTGTATTTGAAACAGTCTCTTACGTATCTTAAGACTGTTTTCATGTTTCCTCTCAGTTTCCTTTTCTCTGGAATAAACAATGCAATTTTTTAAACTTTTTCAAGATTACTCTTGTTAAGTCTTCTCTTCGTTCCTGTTCCTTTTTTCTGTGGTTTCTCCACTTGAGCCACATTTTTCCAGAAAATCATTGCCCAAGACTCTGCATAGTATAGTGTAGTTAAATTTTCTTTAGAGCTGAATGTAGCAGAAGACTCCACGTCTTACTGATGATAGTTGTCCTTATCCATTCCAGTTTGATGATTATTATTTTTCAGCAACAACTTGACTCTATAGACTTGTGTTCAGCTTAGGAACACTGAATAATCCATACACTTTTTTACAGGACTCCCCTAAACAAGTTATTTTCCTCCCAGAACTGTGCAGTCAATTACTCTTACCCTAGAAACTGTGTAAGATCCTTCCATGTGTTCTTATTTAACCTCATCCTGCTTTTCATAGATAATTTCTCCAGTTTGTTCCAGAACTGTAGGTTTGAATTCTAATACTGCCCTCCATAGCACCAAGACACCCAGGCCGGGGGTTACCAAAAGGAAAAGCTGAAGGCCTCTGGGATGGTGCTCTGGAAAGGATTAACAGAATTTATTTAAGGCTCTCAGTCCCCATTGAGGGAGTGCAAGGCAGAATGAGAAGCTGTACTTCAACCCTGCAAACCGTGGCGCTGCATGGCAGTGTGTCAGCCTAGTCTGACAATGCACAGCTTGTAACATACCCATTGTGAGCCAGAGAAGTTACTTCCTAGTCAACTTCCTGGAAGATTACATTTGAAAGGAAAATTTGAAAACATGATTAATGGCTAAATTTTTATTTTAATCCAAAACCCATTGAAAATCCTTAAAACTAATAGCTAAAGCTACTGTATCATTAATGACAATAGAAAAAAAAAAAAAGAGCATAAATGCATCTCTTTCATGGGATTGTAACTATGAATGCAGCTGCATTGAGCTTGAGTATCAGAATCAGAAAACGAAAGGTACTACAAAAAGAGCAAAAGTGATTAACAAAGTGTTGTACTGTTTTCTGCACCAAATAAACGCAACAAGTCTGAATTGCAAAAGGTGAAAATGAGAGTTAATGAGTATAATGACAGATAAAAATGAGACATTTTTTGGCTTGCAAAAACTTGTATAGTTGTACTGACTTTACTGTGGTTATTTTGATATAAATCAGCATTGTATGGGACCACAAAAATTTGTCCACTTGTTAGCAATAGATGTAGAAATTTTGTTATCTGTCTTGACACTTGAAGCTGAGCATTTTGATTTCACTCATGAATGCAGAGACATAAGAAAACTATGCTCTTTTCTGTTGAAACATTTCTAACTATTGCTTCCTTCAGCAAGGACAATACTTTGCTATAGATGCATATTATTTATCTAGGAAAGGGGAACTTCAAATGCAGGAACAATTCCTCATTAGAAAGGATTTATTTCTGTCTTTTACTCTGATCATCATGTTCAGCTGCTTATCTAAAATATTAATACATAAAATCTCCTAGGCATTAAGATGGCATTAAAAGTATTTGGACATTATCAGGGGGCCAAAAGGGTAATTCAGGGAGACTCTTGTCACTTAAAATTGACATGACACATTTACCAAAATCACACAGCAGTTCTTCCACAGGTAGTCTGCAGTACTCAGATACTCATGAACACAACGTTTCAGTATTGAAAAAAAGGTATGACTGGAGGGAGAGAGAGGCAAACAGATGCACAAACGGTAGCGAGTATTGAGCAGCATATCAGCAAGTGTACAGATCTCTGCTTTATAAGCAAAAGGCTATTTTTTGAATCACAAAAAATCTATACAACATTTGCCTCTGGGAAGTCCGACTTCAGAAAGTGGCATTTATGCAGCAGACAACTCTGGCTAGCACTGACCTTGCTGCTGTCATAGAGGAGACATATTCTCTATCCTGTATTATGCTTCAGCAGCTACTCTAGTGTAGCAGATGCAAAGGTCTACATGCATTTCACTTGTCTGTCTCCTATGTCCTATCCCATTCTTCCTGCAGTTATTCATCATTATTTTCATTTAATTGTGTTGGATCTGCTTCACTGTCAAGGTCATTATCAAGAAAATCCCACTGTAAGGGAAAAGGTGGCTTGGAAGGTAGCTAGCACAAAAGAAAAACAAGTTCTTGGGTTTTTGAGGAATAAATGTGGTACAGATTAAAAGAGTCACTATGTCTATGTATAGAACTGTAAAAAAATAAAAATTACAAATGCAATTAGTGACATTGTGTAAGCTTCACTGTAATCTTAAGGAATTTGCTCTCTGGAGTACTGGTATTGCAAAAGCAAGGCAGGAAACAAAGGTACTCTTCCTGCCCAGTGCTCTGTGGAATAGCTGAATCTTCTATCACTAGGAAAAGCCTTTAATTCAGTGACTTCAGTGTCTTCATTTACTCACCCTCCTTTGCTTGGAAATGTGTGTTCTCTTGTCTCTCTGCCTCCCAGTTTCCTCAAGCACTATGAGGGAATGCATATGCCTTTGGAAACTATTTTAGTCTCATGAGAGACCTGTACTTCTCTGCTTGTTATACATTGTTTCCCCTTGCAAGAAATCTCAGATTTGTCCCTATTTTCATCCACATTTATGTGATTTCCTTATTATGGATCTATCCCCTGACCGCTTCCAATATTTTGTTTTGACCAAGAGGTAAACAGAAGCATTAATTAGTATAATGGCATTTCCTCACTACCTGTATCAGGATCAGAATTTAATGTCCTGTGACAAGTAAAATATTTGTCCTGTACATCCTTTCTGACCATTCAAAGTCTGGCTAAAGTAAATAAAATTTGAACAAGTGAAAATAGACAACAATGTCCAATAAGGTTCTCCAGTGAAAACAGTGACTAATTTGCAAGATGGGTCCACTTTCTAGAATTGGGAGAAATTATGATGTATCACTATTGATATGCTGCTAATAATTTAGCAGGAAGCTCTGAAAAAAAATGTATTTAGAATGAAGTTTTCTACACCCACCAAATGTAGGAGGGAAACAGAATGATGGAATAGAAAAAGCCTTTAATTAATTATTTCTATTTAAAGTTAGAGGCAAGAATGGGGCCAGCATTTCTTGGTTAACAAACTTGAAAAAAAACATCCTCCTTTGGCAATGCTTAGACTTTGTCCTTGAACATAGTGTTGGAGATAATACCACAAAGGTCATGCTCACTTTAAATCATGCATGCCAAAAACTTCAGAGGGTGCAAGCCTACAGATTTCCTCCCTTAGGAAACATTTAATAGTTACCTGACACTTAGTATACTCAGGTTCATTGCAAAGGCAAATGCATTCTCTTCAAAAAGTAATTTTATGAGTCCCTGGAGAAAAAGTCGTCTCTGATAGCCATGCCAGAGTAGTAGCCAGAAAGGAGCTAACTCCATCCAAGAAAAGGATCAGGTTATCCTAAGCCTCCCTTTAATTTGAAGATGGAATTTCAACAAGTGCTCCTGGGAGCTCCCTCTAGCACAACAATGAACAAGAAAGATTGCCAAGGCAGACCGGTGTATAAATACCGAAGTTCAGAACAAAGCACAGGCTGTTTTGCAAACCACACAGCAAGGGAAAAAGTAGATATGAAAAATAAATTTATCCCTAGGGTCGCCTTACTTCCACCCAGAAACTTCTTTCAGCATATTTCTAGGTGACTAGAAAACTGTCTGATGCTGAGCATGAGATACAATCAGAAAAACTTTCCACTGTCACTACCAAAGAAGTTGCTTGTTATTCTGGTGTATATTGAATTAGAAGTCAGGTACAGCAACTTTATATAGAAAAATCCATTAAAAAAAATGTGGCTTCCTGTTTTGCGGATGTATGCATTTAGTCTGGTCCAACCAAATTTTTCTTAAATTACAAACTTGGTTTGCAACCGGTGGTTCTCTGCATTAACTTATTAGAGTTTGAAAAGCCATAGCAGTGAAAAAGAGGGATTACAGAGAAAATGAGATATATTCCCTCTAACTGTGAAGCCCTGCATCAGAATCTTTGCTTGTGGCAGGTGACAACAGAGAGAGATTCACAACCTGAAGGTTATTGTCTCCAAAATGCATACATCCAGACCTACCATCTACTACCATGAGCTACTACTCTGTTTTGCCTTAGTGTCAGAAAGAGCTCAGCCTCCAAAACTCACTCAGGCACTGGCTTCTCTAATGGGCACATGTAAATCCTAGTGGGTTTATGATATGGGCTAGAAATGAGATAAGATACCTGACTCAGTGCTCTCATTCTAGCTGACATCAGAGAACTGTACCTGTTTTGGTATAATCCCTGGGATATTGTCCTTGGCATGTTCAGGGATGTAGAGTATTTTCAAGTGCTCATCACCAGAAAGAGCTTTCAAGTTGGCAGTCACCTTCCTGGCCAGCTCCTCTTCTGTATTAATCCTTTTATAACCGTCTTTGTTGATATTGTTGGTGAGGCTGGATGCTATAACAGTCCCAGTGTCCACAAAGGCATAATTATCTGCTACAAGCTTCCCTACAGTTTGCAGTATCTGTGGCACCTGGGCACGCAGGTTGGCAATGTGCTGAGCTACAGCCATAGCCTCACTGGTCTGGATGGTGATGTCTGGCTCCACTCCAGACACACTCCACACTTTGCCAGTGACTGGGCTGAGCACCACTTGGCTGGGGATGGAGGCGTACAGGGAACTGTTACCAACACGATGAATGCCCACTGAGAGGGCACCACCTACAGTGGGCTCACCAATAACTGTGGCTCGGTGTAGATCCTTCATAGCACGAGTGAAAGCTTCAGCTGCTGAGCCACTCATATGGCTTGTTAGGATGTAGATGTCCTTGAGGGAGCCATATCTCCTGCCAGCGACCTGGGGGAGAGTCCAAACCTCTGTGCTGCGGGAGGTACTACGATCGAAGATAGTGTAGAGGTGTTGCCGAGGCTCAGGATCAAAGAAGTAGGAACAAAGTATTGGGATGGCAGAGGAGTAGCCACCCGTGTTGTACCTCATGTCAATAATCATGGAATCTGTGTCCACCAGCTTGTTCCATACCATCTGCACCAGCTGAGGCCCAATGGCCTTCACTGCTTCTGCCTCAGCCATCATGTCAAAGCGAAGGTAGCCCAGGTTGCCTGGCAATACTTCAATTTTGAAGAGTGCCTCAATAATGTAGTTCAGCTCCTCAGGGCTGGGAATCATGTTGGGGAACTGTTCTTCTGGTGTTGGTTCCACGTGACTGTGGAAGACATGAAGCCGATGGTCTCCTGAGGCCTCCTGCAAGTCACTGGTAAGCTGGGAAGCCAATGTCTCAAAATCTACAGCTGATCGATAATCTCCTTGGGCCCGTTTGGTGTTAAGCATAGCACTAGCCTTAGCAGCCACTTCTGGGATGGCATAGTGAGCCTCTAGGAGTTGCCCAGTACCCTCCAAAAGTACTCCCATGTTCTTGTGGAAAGCTAGCACCTCCTCAGCCTTTTCCAGTGCATCCTCAGCTAACACTATGGCATCAGGCACAACTCCTCCGCCCATCCAGCTTTCCCCATGGTTGTCAATGAAGGTGATAACAGGAACTGTGATAGTTAGACCATGAGTTACTCCCCGCTCAGGCTGCAGCAGAGGAAAAGTAATAGTATGTGAGAGGCTTCCTGCTGTGATCTCACCAATCAGTGTGGCACGGCCCAGGGATTGCATGAGGTAAGCAAACTCCTCGGCAGCTGTGGCAGTGTGGTGGCTGGTGAGCAGGTAGATGCCCCGCTGAGCCCCATAGGGCTGGCCCAGCAGTTCTGTCTGGCTGTTATGCTCCTGTGTGTGATTGGTGCGCCTGTCATAGGTTGTGAAAAGATGGACAGGGCCAGCAGCAGGATCTTGGAAATAAGAGAGTAGTACAGGCACAGCAGAGGAGGAAGGGCCCCCAGGGTTGTAACGTAGGTCCATGATCAAATTCTCTGTATTTTGGAGGGGCTCCCACACTTTGTGGACAATGTAAGGTCCCAGCTTAACAAGCACAGAGGCATCAGCAAACTCATCAAAGCGCATGTAGCCTACATTGCCTGGCAACACTGACACCTTGAAGACCGTATCCACTAAGGCTTGCAGCAGTTGTTCATTGTCAGGTAAATTGTCTGCTACTGCAATTGATTGTTCAGCAAGGGGGGCAGCAGCTTCACCTGGCATCATGACTCGGACCAGCAAGCGGGGATCTTCAGATAAGGTCTGCATCTCAGTGTTGAGTTTGGTGGCCAGGTCCTCTGCGGATTGCACAGAAGAGAAGTCAGAGGTGAAAAGGTGCTGCAGCAGGGCTGGCACCCGCTCGACTAAGCTGTAATTGTTCTTTAATATGTTTATGAGGTGGCTTAGCGTGCCAGGTACTGCTCTGCGCACTGCCAGGATGTCCAGAGATTTCTGCAAGGCTTGCTCTGCCTCAGTAGCCACACATGGCATCACACCACTCACCTCCCAGCTCTGTCCACCCCCACTCAAGGGGCTCACAGATCGTGACACAGGAACCATCATATAGAAATTGGAGGGGCCAATACGCAGCTTCTGGATGTCCAGAGAGCCCCCAGCTGTCTTCTCCCCAACAATGATAGCCCTGTTCATGTGCTTGAGGATGTAAGCCACATCTTCAGCCACTCCTGTGGTATGGCGGCTGATCAAAACAATAACATCCTTGTCTTTGCTGTACCTCTCTCCCAACACCTTTGGCAGTGTCCATATCTCTGTGGTGGTGTTGGAGGGCCGATTGTATACAGTCTCAACATGTAACAGCTTGTCTGCTTCATGCAAGTATGAGATGATGAAGGGGAGGCCAGAAATCTGTCCCCCAGTGCTGTAACGAAGATCTATCACCAGGGCAGATGTTTCTATCAGTGTTTTCCACACCTTGTCCACCAGAAAAGCTCCAACTTTCTGCACAACATCCTGTCCTATGATATAATCAGTCCTCAGGTAGCCCACATTGCCCTCCAGCTTGTCATATGTGATTACATGCTCAATAAGACTCAGGAGCTGTTCACGAGTGAGGGAAGTCTCCATTTCTTGTTTGGGAGCTGCATGCAGTGATGGTTCATAGGAAATCACCAGTCTTGGATCATTCAGAGCACCTTGCACTCCAGCTGTCAAGACACTGGCCAGCATTTTTGGATCTGAGATGTCCAGGATCTCCCCACTCTTGATTGCTTGTTCAATGGCTTCTTGCATTCCCACTAAGTTTTCAGGATAGCAGTAGTTATCCAGAAGAACTTTAGCCATGTCCAGCACTAGAGTTGGCTGAAAGATTTCCTCAGCAGGTATGCTGCACATGATCAGTGCTGAAAACAGGAAGAAATGTGTCCTGATCATTTTTTCTTTGTATGGAATAGAAGAGAAGAAGTCAGAAACTCTGATTGATCAAGACGATGTAGTTCTCCGCTCGCTCTCTGAATCACACTGAAATTCCTCTTTTGAATCCAGGTGCACTGAACAGATAGAAATCTTTTATCTGCATTAAACCTTTAATCTCATTAAAATGGAGTGCATAATCTGAAGTGCTCCAATAGATGAAGTTCAGCTCCTTACTACTTCACAGCCCTCTTACGAAACGGTAATAAATTTCAATCATCAAGGGAGATCTTTCTGGTAGCTATTTGTTTTCAAAAGGTAATGCTTTGCCTGTTATGAACTGGTCCTGGCATATACTGACAGTGGATTGCTTAAATGGAAAACTTGGATTTTAACCACAGTTAGAGCAGCAGTCATCCAGTTTTTTACCATTATTTACAAAAAGCTTACACCAGGAGATCATTCAGTGACTTATTTGTATCAATATTTAATATTTTTTTTTTCAAAACTTGTTGACAATACATTGGTTTTGGTGGTTTTCAGTCTGAGCTGCAAAGAACTCTTCTTACATTTTACAGCTAAGACCTTCAAACAAGGAACTCCAGACATTTAGAACAGCTCATAAAATCCAAGGTAATGACAGCCTGTTAATTTCTGTGCTGAAAATTGCCAGGATTTTAAACAAGACTTTGAAATACATTTGCCTCAACATAATACAGCTAAATCTGAGGTGACTTTAATCTTCATAATTTGCACTCAATTAGGATTTACTTGTAATACCATTGAGTAACATATGGTCATGTCTGATGTCAGCTCCCAGCCAATAGACTTCAGGCTCAACAGACCAAAATAGAACATGGGGAGGTGTTTGCTTCTGCTCACAATGTATTTGAGACCCTATTGTATTAAGAGTTTGAAAGAGGATCAGAATATGTGGGATGCAGCTTCAGGCTGTACCCATGTGAGTCTTCAACATTCAGAGCTCCAGTACGATATGCCAAAGACATACAGTAACAGACTCTTGGCTTTAAGTCTGAAATGAGTTGCTATCACAGCCATTCTACTTGCTCGAAGTAGCTGAAAGAACAGACTAGGAAATCTGGAGAAAGCATGTTTTTGTATTTCTTTCAAAATGTCACTTGTTGCTACATATAAATACATGTGGAAGGAAAAATTGAAAGGTGGTCTACCACGGCTGGGTGCACTCAGTATCATGTGTGAGTGTCATTAGTGAAGCCTCACATGAGTGCAGTCCTCTTTCTGGGTCATTCAGCAGCAGTAATAAAGGAGTTTTGTGAAGTTCCTTCCTTTAACATGTAACATATGGGAATATCCTCATCTATATATGCAGGCACTATTTAATCCCATGGTTAATTTGTATCTGTGTGTATGTGAATGTACAACTGTAAATCCATCAAAGTGAACTATTAAATTCTTCTAAGAGTCTATAAGAGAAAGGACTGTTCTATGGCAAAAGCTGTAAAATGTGATGTTATAAACACAGTGTTTCTAAATGCTGTTTCCACAGGAATACTCACACACATTGTAGTGTGTGTCAAGACAATCAATTCAAGGTATTGTATTTCACAATCTCTGATTTAATTCTTAAGCACCACACGCTTTGTGCAGTGACTAAATCAGGGGACGTCTGAAAGAAAATCAGATAATCTTAATTCTGACATTTCCCACTTTGGAGTGCTTAACATTTCAACGTTACTTTAGTATTAACAATTTCTGTGTGTTTCAGAATTTTTCAATTAACTTGAAAGGGAGGATATAGATTATTTTGTTATGACGGAAACAGAACATAATGATAAAGAATATCTATGTATGATTTAAAACAATGAAGTAAAAATGTGTAAACGTGGAAAGGCTGGATATTTTGCCCACTGGGCTAGGGAGTTGGGTTGTTCCACAGGTTCCCTTTTTGTTTCTTATTTATTTCTTCCTTTTACTCCTGCTGGGTGCTGGAGGAGGGCATGCCCAGCAGCCACACAGAAGGGTTACAAAATGCATCCATTGTGACAGGAACTGGGAAAAAACGTACAATAATCCATATCCCTAAGAATATGTCAGAATGGATCTCTCTTTCTGTCTGTCTGTACAGTAGCTTTAAGCATGCAGCTTTCTATCTCAGAAAAAAGAATGACATTGCATGTTTATGGAGTATACATAGTACTTTCTTTTTTCTGTAATTCAGTACACAGTACAAAACGGACATATACATTTATATGAAACTATTTACCAAGTATGGAATAATTGTGGAAATAAGGTTAAATTAGTTACTGTAAAAATTAAATAAATTAATTTTTCTGGATTCCTTGAAAGCAATTTAATCCTGCTGTTCTTTCAAAAAAACTTTTTTTTTTTAGAAGGGCTTTTTCCCCACTGTATTATTTTCTGCCACTTTCTGCTTTTAGAATAGAAATTAATATAACTTGAAATGACAAAGCATTATTCAAATTATCTCAGTTTCAACTTTCTATGCAAAGGGTGTTATAGACTGTTACTGATGTTATACAGGAGGTGTTTACAGTCACCTCCTCTTACTCTGAACATAATAGACATAGATGAATTGCCATGAAGATCACACTCAAAAAGGAGACAGTAATACACAGTAACTGAGCATTTTTAATCAGGACATGTGTTAGAAAATTGCCTTCTGTATCTAAATGAGTTCTGGTAAACTCATTGTATAGTAAATTTTTTTTTCCCCTAACATTTAAGGGTTTCCACAAATTTATTTTTTTTCTAAACTGAGGCCTCATCTAGACATTAAAAATAATGAAATAGCCCTTTCCTGCCTGTGATCATTGCAAAATCATAAGATTAAAAAAATAACTTTCCTCTGCTTTCTAACATTTACTGTGCATTGTATCATGTTCTAAAGATTTTCATATCAGAAGGTCTGGAAACTGTAGCTGAGCTTTTTATGAAGCTAGAGTTTTGAGGAATAGATACTGGATTATGTTTATTATTTCTCAGTAAAAATCAAGATATGGCAACACTCCACAGCACAATTTATTCTACAAGTTCAGATGCATATTCTTCCTCATGTACTTTATCACTAGCACACAGAAACAAAACTAGCTTAATGATGTAAATGTAAAATTAATGCTTTTCCCAAAATGCATGACTTAAAAAGCTAAGACAGTGGAAAAAACTAATTTTCCACACTGGATCTCTTCAGTGATCTATTTCTCTTGCCCTGAATTCACCTGACATGTATAACTCACTGCTATCTTGTAATTCTTTATAGATGGTGTTAGAAGGTAAGAATCCTTCTTTATGTGGTGTGGATAATACAGGCTTTCGGAAATGACTTTTTACTTACTTTGTGCTCATTGAACTCTGAATACCTAAGTCCAAAATGTAACTCTACCATCAATTCTAATTTAAAATAAAACCCAAACTAAATTCCTATTTTTATTTTAGTTTTGAGCTGACCTCAGTATCTTAAGCCTAGCTCTAGCTTTTATATCTCATAAAACTTTAAGATTCTTTAAAGTCTGTCCACAAATATTTCATTTTCTGCCTTCCTGTGGGTATGAACTTCCCACATCCTCTGAGAGGAAGTACTTTCTTTTATCTGTCCCAGTCTGCAACACTCAGATCACATGCTAAAAAGCTTTCACAAGAGTGAGATTAAATGTTTTCCTATGTATTTTTTGCTTTACATGTTTTGCTTCAATACTTCCTAGTTCTGATCCCTCTGATTCCCTCATCAGACCTGTGTAGACCCTTTGGTCACCCGTAAATCGCAGTAGCAGAATGCTCATCGGAAGGTGGCAGCAAGAGCAGTTTTTCCACTGGCAGAAATAACAACAGGACAAAGGTGAAATTTGGAAAGCCTTCTGGAACAGCCACATTTTAAATTATATGTAATAATCAGAATTAATGTAAAGGTTTTATTTAGCTGCTAAACATTGAGAGGCAAGGTTTAGCACAGGACTATACTAATGAAATATTTAATGTTTCCAGGACTTTGGTAAGTGTTTCTGGACAAACCTCTACTGCCTTTAATAGATGTGCAAGTCTGGGTCAGTGCTACTACATGGCTGTCTGCTACAGGCATGACTGGCTTGCATAGGTATGGTCTAAGACTGTCTTTTCTGTTCTGTTCTTGTACTGTTTGGTACAAAGGGAACTTTGTCCCTGAGTAGGATTTCTAGGCCCCTTGGTAATACAAACAATAATAACACCCTTAGATTCCTTTATAATTCCTGTGCCAAAAGAAGTAATATTAGGTTTTTATCCCTAGTTCTTTCAGTTCTTATGCTGTACAAACCTGCACAAAATGAAAATTAAAGCTGTAGGAAGTTTTCTTTCACATTTTTTTAAATATTGAAAGCTTTCAATTTAATGAAAATTGAAATAGCACTTCAAGAGTATTCTTAATGATTACATTCATAATAAGAAAAACTTAAATCCAAAGTGTGTTGGATTTTTATTTTCTTCCCTTAATACTCCTTTTCTTTCTATCTTTTGACAGTGACCAAGAAAGAGAAAATGAGAAAAGAACAAAAAAAGAAATAAGAGAAAACAATTACTTTTTTTATTTAAAGATTTTGAAATGTTTCTGATTTCAGCCAGGAGCAGATGGAGAGCCATCACAGCTCACAGAGCACATCTGTGATAAACTGACATTGAACAGTTTTGCTGAACAGATAAACTGCCATATTCTAGGTCAGCAGAAGATTCAAGAGGGCTTCAGGAAAATACCTTGCAGCTACCCAACCTGAACTAATTCAAGAATACAGTTTAGAATTTTGGCAAGTAATTTTTCAACAAAAAGTAGAAACTGAAAAATTTCTACTAAAAGTAGAAAATTATCCTTAGATAATTACTCCGTTATGTGCTTGCTTTACACTGCCTGTATTCCTTAGGGCCTACATTTCTGATAGATTTACGTGTTGTTCAACATGGTGCACCAGAGGTTGCCAGTAACAAACAGTGAATATTAAATATTGCATGAAGAGCCTTCCTATCCTGAGGTTATTACTTGAAACAGTGAGAACTCCAGCCATCCACAGTAGTCTTTGTTTAGTGGCCAGGCACCACAAATGGCGGGCACCAAACTGGCTCCTAGAGATTGTGCTGCCGACGGCCCGACACCTCTGATGGCCGGGCAAACGTGTCCTGGCAAGCTGGCTTCCTTGTCCGCCATGCTGACATAGGTTAGTAGTGCCCAGCACATCCTGACAGACCAGCTGTTGGCATTTAAGCCATCTAGTTTGTTGTAAAGAGCTAGGTTTCTCCCCCGTTGCTGGATCAGAAACTTTGGTTGCTGGCCGGCTAGCAAGGCCTCAACCGCCAGGCCGCGGCCCACCCGGTGTGCGGGGCTGGTGTCCCGGCCTCCTGAGGGCTGAGGGCAGGGCTGCCGGGCTCTGGCCAAGCATCACGCCTCGGTGATGGGACCGACTCCGGGAGCCCCGTTCTCCAGGGCTACACTGCAGCCATTCTCTTGTGAGTCTTGTAGCCAAATTAAGTCTGATGGTTCATAAGAATCTTTAAGGGAGAGGACAAAAAAAGAAACGGGAACTGCTCTGAGGTGGGGGACGACGCGTTGCTGCGGCGGCCTGGAAGCAGCAGCTGCGCAGAGGTGGTAGCGGGGCATTTCAGAGACATGGAGAGGGCAAAAAGCCAGTTGGCAGCCCCGAGAGAGACATCAGGAGACACCTTTAAGTGGAGAAATTTTAAGGTACCGTGCGAAGGAGAGTAAGAAATGGGGTGAAGATGGCTGGGGAGCAAAGGCCAGAGCTGGCGCAGAAGCACCAGGCAGCCTGAAGATGGCGCTGAGGCAGCACGGAGGGAGGGTGCTCACACCTCGGAGATGGTGCGGCTGGAGCAGCCGGTAAGTTTCCCATAGCCTGGCCGTGGCACTGAGGTAGCTTGGAGGAAGGGTTTAGAGAAAGCCCTGAAGGCTGAAAAGAGATCAGAGATGGCTCTGGGAGAGTTTGTAGGCCTGGGTCAACCCCAGGTCGGCACTGAGAAGATTAGCACCTCAGGCACCTGCAGTTAGAGCCTCCTACCTAACAGATGGACAGACAGATCTCTTTGAGACCCTTGCTCTCTAGAGACTGCAGAGGGACCTGCCTTGTTTTTTCCCTGCTAATCACACTACAAATGGTATGTTGGGGAGGGGAGAGGTGGTTAGTAGCCAGATGCAGTGTTCTGTTAGCTGTTGAGAGCAGCCAGAAAGGTTGTGGAGCTGTTGTTACGCTATGGAGGTTAGAGTCTTGCCTCACAGACATTGGTCATTTACTACTTACTGGCTTTGCCAGCTAGTTCTGTGTTTGTATCTGTACCCTTCAGCTCTTTGCAGTAACAAACTTAGATTCAGTGCTGCCTATGAGGAGCTGCAGCAAGGTATTTATACCTCCTGGAGCCAACAGTGTATGCCTATGTGGACCTACATGCTGCATAGCCATGCACCTATGTGCATTACTTAGAGGTAATTGCCAGACTCTGAGGAGGCTGGAGAGAAGAATCACCTGTGGATTCAGTAATTGTGTTAGAGCACAAATGTGTCTGAAATAATAAGCCTCCTTTAGAGGCAGTCTAAGACCTATTATTCTGACTATAAGAAACTGTCAATTCTAGCTTATCATTTCCGTATTGTCAGAATCTTTCCAGTAGAAAGGTGTCTAAGTAGATATGAGCTGAACACCTCTAGATTCTCATGAGGCCATTACTTCTTCACCTGTGGAAAAGAATAGTGAAAACTGGTATATTTTTGATTTTCAGTGATTGCAGGTGCTATATTGTTAAGGGGCTAAGTTGCATCTGCTGTCCCGTGTTAGGACATGGCACAGAGAAGTGAATGAGATCAGTGGACATTGTGCCTGCTGTGTATGCAGAAAATGTGGGAAGCTGTGTAAAAATAGTGACAGCTATATCTCCTGACCAGCTTCTACCACCAGCTTCCCATGTTTATCTTTTAAGGCTGAAGTGCTACAGGATAGCCTTAAAATTGGCTGTAGAGTCATTTGGTGATTCTGGTGTTGCAGGTCTGTTAGATAGCTAAGAAGAAGGGCATATTCCAGCCATGTATTTGTGTTAAATAAATAAGTTTAGATTTTAACTGTACATCTGATGTACAAGTAGTGCACAAGCCCCAACCTGCTCCTCAGTAGCAGAAAACTGCTGGTCAACGTGCAGAATCGAGTCACAAGAGGCATTTTTTCTGTGTTGAAGCAGGGGGCAAGGTGCATTGCCTGCTCTTGGTAACCTCTCTAACACGTTTTGGCCACCTGGCTGACTCATTGCATCCCAAAGCAGTTGAAAAGTGAGGAAACTCGAGCAATTGTTTAAAATGAAATGTTCAAAACTACATAAATCAAGCTGCTAAATTTACAGTGTAAAAGCAAACAAGAATTTGACACACACTTCAGCCGTGCTGTAGGTAGCATCCATAGTCACAACTGGGTTCTCATTTCTTCATGGCCCTAGTCATCACACTATGGAAAGATTAGTGTTTCGTTTTACATTTGACTTCAGAATGTAAAAAAAAAGAAGTCTTGAGAATTTCTGTCTGTGAGCATGTGGGGACTGGTCTTTCCCCTTTCACACTTTTTCATTTAATTATGGACAAAGTCTTATATTCATTGAAGTAAAAATATAACTAGGACCTTGTGTTTAGATGACTTAAGGGCACACAGCTACAATTACCTTGACATATGGGTGAATGATTTCCCTAATGTGATCACATCAAGTGCTTGTTTGGTGGTTTCTTTAACTTGATTAAGATTAGTTGTGTGTCATGAACTCAGAAGATACGAACAACACAGGGAGGGAATACAAGGGGTTCTGAATGGAAGAAGACATGACAATGACTGTAAGATGATGAGCCAATGAGCAGTGGTAAAATGAGAGGACTGTCATGGGAAGCTTAAGAGGTAACTGACATGCAACTATAGATGGATGGTGTTTGCCTGGACCCAGATCCCAGATCTGATCCAATTGCAGTCCAGTTCTAAGGGAAAAGGCTTTAAGTCAGTCCAAGGATTCTGGTGAATTGTGCTTTGTGCGCGTGGTTTGTGATGTAACCAGTAGTTCTTGATGGAATTACAAACCACTCTGCTCACACTCACCTGCTATTTGCTCTGCATTAAGTTAACAATAGTAAATAAACTAAGTATTAGATTTCAGGCTGACCTGTTCATGCCTAATGAATTCGTCTTGCCCGCAGGCTGCCCTAATTTAAAACATATGGATTCATTTAGATCCTGTTGCTTCCATACATGTTTAGATTTTTTCTCCATCAATATTCTTCACCATTTTGAACACATGTAGTTTGCTGTGGGTTTGGACTAAAAGTGTTCTCTGATATAGTTTTATATTTGTGTGTGTGTTTGTAAGATGATGGAGTAGAAGTGAGGTGGACTACGGTGGCATTGTACACTTATAACTATCACCTGAAACCAACAGAAGACACTTTGTTCTTGTACAAGCAAGACTTTCATTAGAATCAAAGGAAGTTTACTTTAATTGCAGGAAAGATGGGGTCCTTATTTAGTAAAAATACAACTGAAGTCAGGAGAACTATTGTATGTTAGTGTATTTCACATACAGTGTAAGTCTCATAGAACACAGAGATTTCAGTTTTTCCCAGACTTCTAAAGGCTGACAAAATTTTGTATGCAAAATAGAGTTTTCCCTAAGAAGAAATTAAAAAATTGGAGTCTAATATCAGACTCCAAAGAACATATTTAGGCTTCTAAATAAGTAGCATGGGCTTTTCACAAGTGCTGAGTTCTGCTAACCCCCACTGCTTGTAGGATACAGCTTCCAAGGCTGAGCATTGTTTGACTGCATGTTCTTGCAAAGAAATACTAAGAATATGCAGTAGGTCAAAGTGGCTCCTTATCTTTGTGCGCTGATAAGGACTGCTGTTCCTCCTAGGAAACAGCGTCTTAGAAGCGGAAGGCTGCACTTCTTATCACTCAAGTATGTGCCATAAAGGGGTAAAAATAGGGACGCTGAGGATAAGAAAGCTGAAACCAAGGCACCTGCTACCCACAGAAGGAAACCTGGGAATGAAATAAGATGGAAAGTCTCTTCTCTTTTGAATACTTGTCCCAGTTTCAGCCAGGATGAAACCACTTTTACTGCAAATCTTCACTTACAAGAGTAAATTTGCCTGTAAAAACCTCTAATATACAAAAGGTTTGCAGGATTTAGATTCCTCACTTTGCCATGCAAACTAGGTTCCATTTACTGAGTTTAACAGAAGTTCAAAATGTCAGAATTGGCTGAGAAAATTAGTTATAATACCTAATAAACATTTACATGGCATCCTGAATTCCTATTGAAAGTCCTTTAGTTTGTGACCTAAACAGAATCGATTAGACATAAAAGTTGAAATAAGGTTTTCAAATTGTATCACTGTTGCCAAATAATGCATAGTTCATTCGATGTTAAAATATTTTAATCCAGTATTCACTTTGCCATGATATATAATGCAGGCTATTTTCAATGATTGCTGTTCTTTAAATGCTGGTTTTCCTTTAAAACAAGAAGCAGCAACAACAACAACAACCAGCTCTATTCCCTGCTCCAAACCTTGTTTGCAAAGATTTTCATTTGCATCACTAGTGTACAGACTTACACAGAACAGGAAAAGAGGGTATTCTTATTTTTAGCAATTCTGCCTTGTATACTACCTGCAGCCACATTCTGCCACTTTCATCCCTTCATAGTTATATATCAAAGTGGGCACACCAGCATCATCCTTATAAAGAATGGAGATTGAATCCAATTTGGTTGGAACACAACAGGCCTTTGAGGCTTTCTTCGGGTTTTGGAGATGCACCAGAGTTTGGACAATAGCATGTTTTGTTGGGGTAACATTATCTGTCAGAGGGAAGAAGCAACCTCCTTTACACTCAAATGCTTCATAATCTTTTGGTGCAATGATCCAGGAATCCCAGCCAATCTCTTCAAAGTTCACATGGAGGGAAGTTCTCCGGCAGTGGTTGACTCCAATGCTTCTCTTGCTTCTGGAAGAATGCTGGTGGGGCCCAGTGATGGCCTTTTCCTCTCTCTGTTCTTCCTCTTCAGACGAACTGGTGTTCTTTCCTAATTTCTTTAGTGCACTTTCTTGTTCATGAACAATCATCTCCCGAAGCTCCACTTTGGTCTCCTTTGTCCCATTGCTGCGGTCATTGGAGAACACTATTAACAGGGGCAGATTTTTAGTGTCAGGGGTCACACTGATATCCAGCTTCCCACAAGTAAAACCACCCAGAGCCTTACTCTGTATAACAACCTCTAGCTTGTTTTTAGTCTTCAGTTTGTCTGTCCTGACCCATCTTTTCACAGCGCTGGACACTTCAAACATCTCCCAGCCACACTTCCGAATATTGTGAGAGACAAGGAAAGATTTGGTACTTTCTGGGTTTTCCCAGTAGTCACCATCTAAAACATCATAAATGACCATGTTGCCTTTCAGCCTAGAGAGAGATCCAGCTTCCCTGTTACAGGAGATATAAATTCTCAGTTCAGCTCTGGTGATTTCCTCATATCGTGGAAGAGAGATGTTGAAGAGCAAGATGTGTTTCTGAAACGGATTTTCTTCTGGTGAAGCTAAAGAAACAACATCTGTAATAGGAAATTAAAACATGTGGTTACAGTGTTTCTGACTGTCCAAATAACTTGCTTTTAAAGACTCAGGATGTATTTTGGGGGTAAAATAAGAGCATGGCTACCCAGCATTAAAAATAAAAGAAAGTACGGTCTTTGGCCAAGTTTCAAGGGTGGGGAGTGAAAAGTTGAAATTAAGGTCCCTTGTGTTGGTAGTATTTTCTCTAAGATTTCATGGTCCGGTGAGGGTGTGGAAAGGATCAGAAATAGTCTACCTAGAACAAGCTGTGGTCATTATTAAGTACAAAAATAAGACATCTGAGTGTTCAGATTTAGCAATTTCCTAAAGAGATTTTTTCTCCAGAAATTCCTAAAAGAACTCTATGAATTTGCTACTCTTACAATTGCACAATGGGTTGAACTGGCCTCCTAAGAGATAAATATTCTATGGGACTTCTGCAAGGGCATGTAGTGATAGGATGAGGTGTAATAGTTATAAGCTTCAAATTAATAGATTTAGATTAGATATTAGGAAGAAATTCTTTACTGTGATGGTGGTGAGACACTGGAACAGGTTGTCCAGGGAGGTTGTGGAAGCCCCATCCATGGAAGTGTTCAAGGCCAGGTCAGATGGGGCTTTAAGCAACCTGGTCTAGTGGAAGGTGTCCCTGTCCATGTCAGGGGGTTGGACCTAGGTGATCTTTAAGGTCCCTTCCAATCCAAACCATTCTATGATTCTGCGATTCTATGTTCAAATGTCTGTAAGAAGCAGCTATGCTGAGGCTTTTGTTGTTGTCTTCAAATAACTTCAAAAGCAGCTAGGTTTACTGGGAGTTTGGGGAAATAAAGTTTTTGAAAATCCTGAACTGAAGCTTCGTGGTTTGTTTATGCTGGGACTTAGTGATAAACAGCCTTTCATGCCCAGGTCCCAGTCTGTTCCAGGCTGGATTCACTGAGCTTGGGGTTGTTTTTTTTGTTGTTGTTGTGTTGGGGGTTTTGTGTGTGTGTGTTTTGTTTGGTTGGTTGGTTTTGTTTGGTTGTTTTTTTTGTGTGTGTTTGTTTGTTTCTTTGTTTTGTTGTTTTTTTTCCTGCAAAGGTATGTGCAGTATCAGCAACTCTGCCTGATATTTGGGGGCAGATATTTGGCTGGAAGATCAGATTGATAGTGCTTAAAAGTAATCATTGACTGATGTTTATTTGTTGGTCAATATAAGATAAGTACTCAGTCATGCTTGGGTTTTAGGGCAATCTTAATTAGCTAATGTTGGCACTTCTTCACAGCATTTACCCACTAAAGCCGTCAGTGAGGAAAATGAGAATTATAATCCAGTTTATAGTGCTCAGGTTTCTTTCCATTTCAGGACTAGGGGCACTAGTTTGGGAATTTGAAGTTCTCCATAGTGCTATTACCTCTGTATTTCTATTTTTTATATAAACTGAGGCTTCAATTCTACCTGTCTTACTTTTATCACAAGGATTGTGATTAATTCAAACCTTTTTACTGCTGCTTTTGATGGAATTTTAAAAGCCTATGTAATGTTACGAAGACAGGGATCTCTAACTTATTTATTTTTTTGACAAAAGTTTCACAAGCCATTTCCATATAAATCTTTCCATCTAAACCAGAATTTTGGGGTAGAAGTGCTGTTCCTTGCTTGGATCTAGAGACAGATTTCTCAGTTGGCTGCTGTGATTTTTAAGTATGAGAAAAGCCCACCTGAAAGATTAGCTCTCTAGCATGGATGTCTCCATTATAGATGATAAAAAGTTTGCATTCTAACATTAAAACTTAGTCCCAAATCTCTAGCTTTGGGAAACATGATTCATGTAAACACTGTTATTCAGTGCATCATCTCACTTGATGCATTTGGAAAGAGAATACTGTAAATTAAAAATAATAAAAATCAAAGAAAACTAAAGGGAATTCTTATTTTTTAAAGATTGAAAGAAAGCACAGAGCAAAACTACAATCCAAATTTTTAATCTGTTTTGTTTCTAAGGAATCTGTGGAAGTTAACGCACTAAATTCCCTCTGAATTTCAAAAGAATCTGGGTACCTATTGTCCATGTACTTCTTGAAAAATTCTAATCCTTATTTTTAGGACTTCTCCTACCTTCAGTACTGAAGCTCCTTACAATATTGGATGCAGGGATGGAGGACTTGTCTGCAGTGTATCTGTTGTATAAATCAATCATGAACTGCGGTGGTTCTTCTTTGGTCTTCACTTGGGAGGGCACTCGTGACAAATTCAAACTCCTCAGTAAATCTGTCTTCATATTCTCCAGGAAAGATTTAAAGTCAAAATGAGTCTCATCTTCCACTTCCCCAGGATCATGAAAGTGTGCATCAGACTTTCCCACAGCTGATAACTTGTCCCAAGCTTCCAAAGGCTTTCCTCTTGTCAAACAGGCAATGATGTTGAAAACAGACAGTGCAGCTAATACTCCAAAATAATGCATTTCTTCTGTATTTACCTTCTGAGGGAGAGACGAGAGAACAAGGGTATTTTAGCTAATTAAAAATCTTCTTTCATTGCAGACAGAGGAAAGGAGATGGAAGGCAAACAACTGGAATGCCCTTTGCAAATCACTTTCTTGTGTTCTTTTTGCAGTCTGCTTCAAACCCCAGCCTCTTGTCAGTTGTCAAGCAGATTGGTTGTACACTTGCCCTTATCAGAGTCATTGATGCCATGCTTCAGCTTTTGTTATCTAACACAGCTCTTAGTTAATGAAGATTCTATAAACATCTGACAAACACATGTGGCTGGTGGGAAGGACGTTGTATATTGTAAAGAATCCACATTTCACTTTAGGTCATCATTGCTTAATTAAACTCTTCTATCATTTCCTTGCCAACACAGAGAGAAGCTTTTTTAGGGACGTGGAAGATTACACAGTTTTCATCAAGACTAGAAAATAGAGATCTAGAACAAAGTTACTCTATTAGCTGTTAGTAAATAACATCTCACAAATCTTTATTACAGTCTCTTAACATGCCATCAGAAAATCCCTGATCATTTGATGGAGACCTGTGATTCTGAAAGACATGATCTCACGACAGTACAAACAGCCTTAAAACTTCTTTCCGTTTATCAGCCAAGAGCTATTGCTTATACACAGTGAAATATCTGTTTTGTGTCAAGTTGGCTTCGTGTTGTTTGCAGCTTGTCCATTTTCTGTTTGATTCCTTTTGTGTATGGGAATTTAGTCTTGTTTTTATAGTATCTCATGTAATAGATTCTTGATGGTCAATCTAGTCCAAGAACAACCAGTTATTATTTGAGTGACTTCAACACGAAGACAGAACTAGGCCTTCTAAGGCCACATAAAAAGCAGAAGGTCTTGGTAAAATACAGAAGATCATCTATGAAGATACTGTTATCCATGAGAAGAATAAGCCAAGACAAAAATACAAGACTGATAATACAATTTTTTATGATACAGAAGAAAAAAAGTCTATTTATAGGAAAAATTTCCCTTGCTATTTATCTTAATGAATGCATTAGGATTTAATCTAAAGATAGATGTTTTATCTATGCTATTAATGTATCATGCTTTTCAAAGCACAACTCAATCTTTTTGTCATTTCTTGGCCATTCTTCTCAGGTTTTCTAGCAGTGCATACACATATTTAAAGTGAGCCCAGACTTCTTAAATACTCACTTATGTGTCTTTTCAAATGTCAGTTGGGATGCAAGATTCTGGTTTATTATCTTCCTATAATGTAAAGTCAGAAAGGATTATTTGGCACTGATCCTGGTCTCCTGCATGGCAAGACTGTTATGTTTTATTCAAGGCCTTTGTGTTTCCTACCTGCCTGCAGAACCCAGTTACTTGTGTTTGGCTAAAAGATAACTTTTTAGGGGTCTCCAGAATTTACATGAAGATGTCAAAGCTTCAAAGATTTCTTCAATGTTAGTAGCATTTAATGTAAAAGATCATCACTTACAATTAAAAAGCCATGGTACTTAATGTATTATTTCATTGTGCCTGGCTTCACCTTCTAGACAGGAGTTCCTGTAACTTCCTGCTGGCTTAAGGAGCCTCGTAGTGCTGGCATTTTCTCTTCTGTCAAAGTACTCGGGCAATTTAAACAGGTTACTTCTCAGCCTGTGTTCTGATAAATAAACAGATTGTGCTTTTAGTTACATGTTAAAATGCATTTTCTCTGTTTCATTTTTTTCATTTCTCTTTCAGAATTTTAATGTCCTTTTGAAAAGGTGAACACATAATTTTCTAGTGGTAGTCTACCAGTGCCACATGCAGCAATAAAATCTCTTTTCCATATGTGGTTTACCACTCCAGTGTGTGTCTTTTCAAAGTTTTAATTAGCTCTCTTTATACCCTGGATGCTCGTACTGTGCCAGAAGTTCATGATGCACACCAAAATTGGTTTAAGAGTTATGGCTTGCAAGAATGTAGTCTTACACTCAGTGGGAGCAGCCTCTATTCCTTGTGCCTAGGTACTAAGGTCTGCATCTGCCTACCTTGAAATGAATTTTGAATGACCTATATAAATACCTCTCTCCTAAACATTGTCTTCTGGAAGTGCTGTGTGGGTTGTTATATACAGACTTCCGGTTTGTATATAAAGTTGTCAAATAGTGCCAGGCCCAGTGTCAGCTTTGCAGAAACTTTATAATGAACAGTTTCATTCAGTGGTAATTCCTCTTGAAAGCTGCTTGTTGATGTTTGGCAGTGAGACAGTTGTGAATTCATGTGATACACAAACATGTTAATATTGTTCAGTGGTTTCTTTTAATTATGCAGCCTTATACAAGTGAATTGAAATACTCACGAAAACCTACCTATGTTTTAGCTGTTGCTGTTACTTCTGGCAGTTAAAATGTGGCCTCAGAGAATGAAGCTGGATTTGTTTTAGAAAATAAATAATGCTGGCTAGTCTTAGCTGTTTTCCTGTTTTATCTGTCTTTAATAATATTTAATTAATATATCCTCAGTTCTTTTAGGATTAATTAGTGGAATTATATTCACCTGCTCTTTTAAGTGTTCAGCACTAGTAACTTTCTCTAGAACCTTAAACACTGAGTAGAATTTTTTATAGGATGTTCACAGAAATCAAAAGATCTGTTGGAACCAAGAGAGTAAGGGTGTCATCAGCTGACTGCATTTGTGCAATTTTGAATGCAAAGTTTCATTTGCTAGACAAAGATTAGACATCTAAATACCAAAGACCCAGACAGTAGTAGCCACTTCTAAAAAAATAGTGGTTTAAGACCTTGTTCACTTTGACCCATACAGCTAAACTCTAAACTGAATAAACTTTACTAATAAGAGAATTGAATTGCTTCTGTAGTAAGGGTGTGCCTTGAGAGCTATGCTGCTTACAGGTATAACTTTGTTTTGACCACGCTAAATAACAAAGCTATGCCAACAAACCTTTAACTGCAGACCAAACCTGTCAGGGTTTTATAGATATCCTACTGAGTACAGGAGTAGAATTTTTCCTTATGTCCCATAGAGCTTGTAACAGATCACAGGATGGTATCTTTGTCCTAATTGCTTGTATCAGCATATCCTGGAAAGAAAGTTTGCACCCAAGGACTAATTAAAGATACAGAAAAGTTTTCTTAAGGAAGACAAAATGCAATAGGTGAGAACATAAGCAGACTAGGCTAATACGTCATTCTTTTCAGAGCTGGTGCTAAATGGGAGCAAGACTAGAACTACAGAAAAGTATAGATTTTCATAGAGAAGAGAAATGACAATGACTTAAAGATACTTTGAGAAGTTTTATGCTTATGGCTGTTCCATAGGAATTAATGATTTATTTCTTAGAACTTTTTTTTTTTTGCATTAACATTACTTTGTCAAATGTAGTTGAGTTTCTAATGATTTATAGAAACACAAGTCCCTATATTTTTAAGTGAGATCTTTAACAGCAACAGTATAAAAAGGTTTGTTCCAATAGTTTCAGTGTGAATCACTGTAGTGATTTAGGAGACAAGAAATGCCTAACTGGACCCATAATCTTTTGGCAGTCATAACTAGCAGTTCCTACAAGGTGCCTTAGAACTATATACTTCTTATTGAGAGCTGTTCAGGAGGAACTAGCAAGAACTGCTGCGAAAGTAACCTTGCAGACACTCCCATACACATGGAATCTTACTTTTATGTAGGTTAGCAGGGAATATTACACACCTCTGTTTTCTGAGAATATGCACCACATGAGTATGGAATATCAGTGGCAGAAATTACTTAGCAGCTTAGCAGGATAAGGAGCCTTCCAGTCAGAAGGTAGTGCGTGTAGTATCCTTCCCCTAAATGATACAACTCTTAATAGGACAAGATAATGCAGAAGGTTAGACTGTCTCTTGAGGAGGAAACACTCCATATCTTGCACTCTGTGCTACGTTATAGATTTCAGAAGTTTGTTCTGCTCCTGATCTGCCTATGCTATTGTACAGCAGGTGGGTGAAAATTGAGTATGTGGCAAGTGTGTCCTGACATGTAGGGACACCGAGAAAGAGGATTGACAGTCATAGTGCTGGAGCATCAGCTCTTAATGTAGTGTTGCAGTTCCAAGGGCTACCATGAATGTATCAAGAGGATTGTACAGGAATTGAGGGATGCATGTACTTTATTTCTATAAAGATTTCTAACAGAACCACTGCCAAATATTGTGTCCCATTTAGATGTTCACTGTTGGAAAATAAAGTTAATGAAAGTTCTGGAAAGAGTTCAGAAAAAAGCTCTGAGAAATAGTTTTGAGGCTTAGAATAAGAAATCAAAGTACCTATTTAAATCTTAGCCAAAAATGTAATTTGACACTGCTCTATATACTAAAAATACACAGTGGAAGTATTTTGGATAATAGATAAAAGGGATCTAATAAAATAGGTTACAGTAGGATCAAGTGAACTGAAGCTAAAGCTCAACAAATTCTGACTAGGATTAAGCCCCTGCATTTGAACAAAGAGCACTAACTTTTGGAACAGCTACTTGTAGTCCAGTAGAGGTATTCTATCACATCTTTAAAGCCAAATTTATGCATGTTTTTCAAAGACATTCCCAAGCTCAAAACAAAAATTCCATAATGCATGGTACAGAAACTACTGGGCAAGGTTCTTTGATCTGTGCTATGCGGGAGGCTGGCCTATATGATCATAGTATTCCCTTCTGTCTTTAATCTATTGAGGTGCATTATGACAAGCTTAACAAGTATTTACATGTTTCCATCTAATTACAGAATGTAAGAGTGCATTTATAGAAAGACAATGCAACTATTTTTAGATACTACTGTACATTTAGTTTATTAGCTTTTGTTAAAAGCATGTAACAATCTAGAGGATATAAAGTATAATTTACAAAAATATAAATCTTGGTTATTTTATTTTTAGTATTTCAACATATTACTATATTGTATGTGTTACTCAGAGAATGCATTTAATAACCTGAAATTTTCAAGCAACCCAGAAGTGGGGGATATTGAATATCTTTTGTTGAACAAATTATATATTAGGGAGGGGTAACCAAAGATGGCTGTATTAACATACTGTTTATAGGAAGTTTATGCAGTGCATTACACTTGCATCCTGAAGAAAATACACATTTTAAGCTCTTTATTACAGCATTTTTCAGTATAAATATGCAGATTAAAAGTATGAGTTTTTTAGGCAAAAGATTTTGACTTTTGTACAAAAGTGATATTCTAAAATAAGCCTGACTTTTCAGTTTCACTTCCCATCTTCTCAGTTAACTGAAGAGATAAAATGGTCATAAAAGTAGCATATAAAAACATATTTTAGTCCTTTGATTATGGAAAACTTAACACTTAAATTTCTTGCTAAACACCAGGTGTCTTGGATATATGGGTTAGGAAGGTATTTGTAAAACTATTGAGTTTCTGAGAGATGAATATGAAAGACAAATAATGATGGTAAGACACATCTTTCAAGGTGTGCACGTGTATTGTTTTAGTCTCTCCGCATGCTTTCTGTAGAGGAATTGTAGACTTGCATTCATTCATCAACACAAGTGGATTTCCCATTTATAGCTTTCCCATTGTAGTTGGGCAGATGTGTAGATCTTATTAAAGATGCGTTTGTATGAGCTTATCGGCAGGCGCAAGTTTCAACCGACATATTGGGATATACCTTTAAAACAACATTTTTGTTCTCATCCAAGAACAGGACACTGAGTGAGTTCATTTTATCAGGAACGCAGCAGGGTTCTGGGATGCCAGGAATGATTCCTACTGCTTTTACGATGCTCTGGATTGTAGCATGATTTGATGGCCGGACAATCTGCAACAGAGAAGGAAACAGTTATCGCATAATTCATGAGCAGTTACTTTTCCAGATGGACTTGGAAAAAACCCAACAATTACAGTTCCCTGTTTCTCAAAAAAAATGAATATATATGATTGCATTACAGAGGCTACGCTTTGTGTTCCTTATGCTGCCTTCATAAAACCAGAGGAGGGCACTGGTGGCACAGCCAGCAGTCAGTAGCTTGGAGAAAGAATGTCTCAGATTGCACCTGCTAGATGTTGGAGGCAGGCATGGAGGAGAAAAGGAGTAACGTGTGGCTCTCAGTCATAAGATGTTATCTTTTATTTTCTTAACCTCTCATCTGACTTGGAAAATTGGCTACTCTAGGAATTTCCAAAATAACTATCCCTGTGTTCCAGTAGTATTTCTTCTCATGTATGCTAACCTGGAATTAGTCACTTTTCCCTGTAGTAATTACTCTGTTTGAAAAGAGCAGAGTGCTCCACTTCAGAAGTAGAGTCCACAGGAGGAAGTCAGTCTAGAACAGTGAAACAACTTGAGAGAACCTATCTGATCATAACCCCATGACAAGCAAGTACTTCATACCTGCAGCCTTTTCTGCTTCCCTCTGCCTTCCTCCCTAGACTTCCCCCCATCCCCCTGAGCTAGTGTCAAAGTGGGAGAAGAGCACAAAAGGCAGTGAGAGCAGGAAAGGTATGAAGTGAGGTTTCACAACAGCGTTACATCTATATGTCTCTACATCTCAGTTCAAGGGTACTGAGCAACAATTTTATTTCTACTATTGATTTTTAGATGCAGTAAACAACACGAGGAAAAATATTTTAGAAGTAGAGGAAGCTATGAGGCATAACAGCAGTGAGAATAAGAAAAGGAAAAAGTCAAGGTATCTAAATAGTATACTGTTTAGTAGTTAAAAGTAACTTTTTTTTTTTTTTAGCCTTTATTCACAAGCTACACTTAGTGCTTATAGTCTGAGCAGCTGAATAGTGCTAAACAGTTTTCACCATTTCTGTTTCTTGAGGTACATACAACCAAGCACAGGTTTACTAGTGATGGAGTGACAGCTTTTCTCTGTCATTGCCTCAGCATAGTATGGAATGCGTGTGCTCCCATTACATGAATCAATAGTATGGCATGCAACCCATCACTGAGGCTGAAGCTTCAGTGACTCCTGTTCAGTTGCCATGCTTGAATACTGTCTCAGAAAATTAGTACAGTAACAAGAGGAAAATTGTGTTGTATCAGGCTTTTTCCTACAGTTTCAAGAGCTTACTGCAACAGATCTGGTATGTGGCACATAAAATCTTTCATTGCTATTGGTACATAGCTGTGTATTGGGTGGAAAATTACATCTGTGGGACAGTAAATAAGGATTTTGCACACCACATGGATTCAGATACTTCAAGTGAGAAGAATAATGCCTCATATATTCTCTGTTTTTCAAATACATAATTGAGTATATGCACTACATGATTTTTCATTTCAACATGAAAAGTTGTGTAGTCCATAGGTATAACAAAGGAGCTATTTTTAGGGTAATTCAGTTTTGAAACATTTGCTCTAAGTGTAACATATCAGCAAGTAAGATCCAAACATTAATTGCTACTAAGGCTTTCAGATGTTCCTTAACTAAATTTACTTTCTTTGAACTATTACAAGGAGAAACTGTGAAATCCATCCTTGATCTTTCAGGGCTTCGAGACAGCATCCTTATAGCCAAATCTCCACAAGTGACCCATCCTGGAAAGTGCCTTTCTGTAATTAGCATATGTTGGTATAATTAGCAATAGCTTGCTCTCCCATGCCACTCGTCATCTTTAGATTTCAAAGCTGTCTGCAAACAAGCAGCGGTGAATTAGTCTCACAGCCGCTATGTGAAGTAGAAATAAGTTTCTCCCCACACAGGCCATGTCAACAAATCTGGGCAGCAAGAGAGAGACAGAAGTAGCTTTCATGTGTTTAAGCAACTGCAGAGTTAGAAATTCAAAGAACTAGAACTTCTAGAATCAAGTTCTTACTTTAACCTTTATGAAAAACCTGAAGCGCTCTTAGCACATTTATTATTTCATATTGTTATTTGAAACAGTCAGAGATCCTAATGTGCTACACTGAAACAGAATTTGTTGACCTCATGCAGTCATCACTGCCTTCGGTGTCAGTTACTGACTTACAGGATTCCTGGGTATGAACCTGCAGAAGATCCTACAAGGATCTTCTCTAACTGTGCAGTATCTAATGTCTGCAAGGCACAAACAGGTGTGAGCGAAGTTTAGTGTGAGCAGCTGTCTACCAAGACAACAGCAATAATAAGGTATCTAATGCCTGCAAGTGTACACACTATGCACAAAAATGTTTATAAAGAAAAATGCTTATTATAGACTATTAGTCTGTACAGAATCTGGCTGCCTGAGCCCTACATCTGCAGCAGAGCCAGACAGCACAGCCATCCTACATTCAGCCAGGCTCCAAGTTTTCCAGCTCTTCTGGAAACCTGGCAGGAGTGTTCGGTGATCATGAGCTAGGCTTTACATTAGCCTTTGTACAGATGTGCTAAAGTGGAAAGCTTGAAGAACGAATGCCCAGTAATGATGGCACTGAGGAAATGCCGATGTTTTAAATGCTGGCTACGAAGTTACATACAGCAGGCTATGTTCTGCTTTTAACCTCTAGGATATCCTAGCTCAGGAATATTTTGGACCTCATAAAATAAAAGGATGGTGATGAAGCCAAAAGGCAATTGAACAGCAGGTTTAAAGTACTTTTGACCTTCCCACATACTTCTATCACACATAGGACTAGCATTTATCCAGCAAACTCAGCAATGCAGCTAGTGATTATTAACCATATAAGCTAGTCTTCTCCCTCACAGTTCAGGGAATAAGAATTCCAGCAGTAAGGTAGGTGAACTTGTGACAAGATTTGTACCAGAGCTGTTTTGTATCTAGATCAAGTTTTGCAATTCTTAAAGTAGCTGAGCAGAGTGATGTACCAATACTTGGAAAAACATAGTAATACACTGTGATAATTTCCAACATGCCAGGTATATAATTCTACCCCCACAGTTCTAAAAAGGTGCCTTGGAAGTAAGGTATCTATCACAGGTTGACTGTCTTCCTGAATAGCCTTAATCTGGCCTTTGATTTAGGAGTGCCAAGATCATCTGCATGCTCTCCTGATTTAGACTATATAGGCAAGAACAAAAGCTGTTTTCCCCTCCATAATATTTAGCAATTCTTATGCTCTGACCTGAAGGATTATTCATGCTGATGTCCTAGTTATCTGTTTATTTCAAAATAGTAATTGTAAAAAATTACAACTGTGATTCTGCCTCTTTTTTTTTTTTTTTTTTTCCTTCACAAACCTAAGAAAAAGTAGACCTCTTCCAAATCAAACCAAATCAGAGTGTATCAAATCCAAAATACCTGAATCTATGTATCTGTGGTTTAGTTTTAAATTTCTCTGGGGATTTTTGTTTCTTTGTTGTTGTTTTTTCCTGCACCAACATACTAGTGCAGTCACGTTAATTTATCTAGAAAACAAATATCAAAAGGAACTAAAGCAAGTGGTTTTGATTTACAAGGGAATCTTTATTATATAGCAAGTAATATTTCTAGATAAGACATTAAATAAGTCAGCAATAGAAGCTTATATAACTATTCCAGCAAGAAATGGATGAACTCTATCCACTCTCTTTTGGTTCTGCCAGCTTTTGCATCATGCTGTTTTGCTTACAAGAAGCCATTTTTTTCCATTTGGTATGTATGAATGGTGCATTAGACTGTGGGTCTAAGGCAGAGGACCCATATTCCCAGACTGTGTTTTGTTTTGGGTAAGTTAAATGGTGATTGTGTTGCATAATCTCTGTACACAACAAAAAAGTGAAGTTGTATGTGAGGCTGTGCAAGCTTCAGTTTTTACTAGAACATTTACCAATTTATGGATACATGGTTCAGCATCAGCCAGCTAAACAAGAACATCTGGTGAGATTTGTACACTGCACCATGATGTCTGGATTTTCATTGTTCCTGGACTTAAACTAGCCTGCAAATCTACTCTTCCTGAAATCATACTACTTATTTTAACACAAACATACATCGTTGTCCCTGTATGCAAAGTAGAGCAGATTCTTGTCTCTGAGTTTTGAAATTTTCTGCTGTAAAATACTTTCCATTATTTATGTGCTGAGTGAGCACATGCAAAAAGGTCAGTAGAATAAATAATCAGGCCATTTGTGGATAGAATTGCAAAATAGTTACCATTTTTAAACAGGCAGGTTATTCAGTGCTTCGAATGCTCCCTTCCCTCATTACCTGAAAGCCCTATAAAATGCTGATAATTCTTGTGCTGCAAAGGATTGCCAAAATATCTGCTTCTTTCCATAGAGCAAGTGAGTGGGAGTGGGCCAAATCAAAATTCCATTGGAGCAGGAGTTCATATTTGCTTCTTGATTACCAAATTTCACACTGCTTCTATAGGAGGAATTCTGTACAGCAGCTTTAGGGTGTTAACAGACAGCTGTGAAGTGTTTTCAGCCACATAAGGCAAATCAACTTTATTGTTCCAGCTGGATTATCTTAATTTTAAAAATTTAATACATTAGAAAAGCACCAGAGAATTCTGAGACACAAATGTCAGCTTAACTAGAATTCTTATTTTCAAAGTGACAAGCAGTTTCTTAAAGTTAAAAATACCTCAGTGTCACTACTCTGCATTTTTCTTCTAAGGTGTTACCAGTGGAATTCAGAAACACTCTGATACCTTATTTTATTATTAACATATAATACGTCGTACTTCTGCTACCACAACAGAGTAGTTTGATGATTTAGTGTGTGTACACATTTTAATAACCTGCATAAGTCTTTATGTTATGCTTTCAAGATATGAGAAATTGTAAGATAAACCCAAGACATTTTTCATATTCTTCAGATTACATTAAAAGAAAACTTGGAATCTTTCTTGCACTCTGATTAATAAATTTATGGAAACAATATTGCTTAAATTATTTACGATGAACAAGGCAACGGAACAGCGAAAGTGGTAAAAATCTAAAGGAAAATTTAACTAAAGAAGTAGTTGGATAGTCAGAACAGCAGATAATACTATTTGCAAACTAGCAACAACAAAAGGCATACTACCTTGGGCATTGGAAATTCACATGCCCCTGCACAGTAGTAGGCATCAAATGATTTGGGAGATATGATCCATTCATTCCAGCCAATATCAGCAAAGTCAACTTTCATGTATCTTCTTGAACAAATCCTTGGCTCATTCCATTGTTTTCGCCTTGCTTTCTTCATTGTTTTCTCATCAAAATTAAGCACCTGAGACTTTGTAAGTGTTTCTGCATTTTCTTGCCCTTTTCTCCTTCGGTCTTTGCGTGAGGCTTTTGGTTTCAAGGACTTGTAGGCATTCTCCCATATGTCATGTTTGTTGTATTTATTGTTGTTATAATCTACTTCTGGCAACTCATTGTTCTGAATAGAGCTAGAGAGGTATGTATCCCTCCTTACTCGGGTATCAGTAGAAGCGTTAGGGGATACATTTGGATCCCCATCATTGGAAGGGAATGGATCATAACGCTGTAGGGTGACTGCCACACTGTTAGGTTCAGAGATTGCAAGATCATTGGCATAAACTAGTATATAAGGTAAATGACTGGTGACCTGTTCAGGGAAGCCCTGGTATTTCTCCCTAGAGTCAAGTTCAGCACAGAGAATGAGCTCTCCAGCGAGTTTTGATTCTTTTATGATGTGTGAAATGTCCTTTGCATGCCAAGCTCCTCGTCTTTGAAGAAACATAGTGATATTCCCTTTTACTAGTCCATAGGCGGAATTCTGATGAATGCTTTGGAAAATGAGATTGAGTCGCAGGATCGCAGGTGTGTGAAGGAGGCGGCAGGATGAGTTCTTGGACCGCTTACAAAACACTTCTCGGTGCCGAGGGCGTTTGTCAGTGTAGAAGTGAAAAGTGGCAGCAAGGATCATCTCTGAATCCTGCATGGATGTTAGATTGAAGCAGTACAATGGCTTCTGGGTCAAGAATTCTGCAAGAGAGCAAGGGGAATGTGGGTAAATATCTGAGACCAAAAATAGTAGTGAAACTCTTATTCCTATATAAGTGGATTTACAAAATTTGCTTCTCACCCCCTTCAAATCAGTTAGTATAGTGAGCTTGTCACTTCAGCTTAAAACCATGGTGAGTAAGATGAGGAAAAAAAACATGACAATATTTAATAGCAATATTACAACAATATCAGGCCTGTCAGGGGTATAACTCTTCCCAGAGAATTTCAGTTTCAGACTACCTTTCATTCCAGGCAGACAAGAAAAACAATCCTCACTTGTATTTCCCTTATAACATAATGAAGCTCACAGAAGCTATCAAATTTGCTGGTGGCAGAGCTCAGAAATGGTACCTTACTTAGGATCTAACAGCTGAAAACCAGGTTTACAGTTAATATTACAGTTAATATGCAGAACGGTCTAATCTAAAGCTGACGGCAAAGATTCCTGAATGATGTCTTGGTGCCAACTCTGGGCAACAGCATATGAAGTTCATAATCTGTAAATAGTGCACAAGAGGCATTTCACAAGGGGGCTGGAGGTTAGCAGTACAGCACATTCTGGGGCCTGTAGCTTTTATGAGCAATCCTCTTTCAAGTATACATCGTGTAGGGGACTTGTGTTTTGATCTGCTTGAAGTTAGTGAGAACTACTCTTGAATAGGAGTTGACTCTTAAAATTCAAACTCCATTTGATATAGCTTCTTTGTAGCTAGTTGAACAATTTGTGTTCAGGTTACGTCTACCCTCCTCTCAAGGAAAATGAACAATTTTACACTAAGAAGTGTTTACACCGTGTTTATTTAAACACCAGAAACCTCTCTTAGTGTGTTAAAATGTAATTCCAGAATCAAAGACCATGCCTTCCCAGTCTATCACTGTGAAAAGCTGCCTTTTTTTTTAATAGCTCAAGAGTATACAGGGAAGTGGTGGTAGAGCCAAGAAGTGATTCCTGTTTTCCCAAGCTTAGACTGGTACTTAGCATACATTAAAGGACTACAGTGGGTAAATCTGCATCTTTAGTTATCCCAGGACAAATCCCCTGGCAGCCCATCTTGGCATACCTGGAAATTCTCTGGCAGCAGGAAGAAAAAACAACAAAACCATGCAAAACGAAACAAACCCAGCAGCCAGTCTTCCCAGAAATACTTAGGTTTCTTTTCTAACGTGCTGTGGATGATGAGTCACAGAGATTTTGGCAACAACAGAAAGGCAGAACTGCCACCTGTCAGAATTTTCTTCCTTTTAAGCAAAGTTTCATTTGAAAGATTGAAATTAGTAGTTCTGCATCTCACTAAATTGGTGCTTGCTGTCTTCCAGTTCATGCTGTATAGAAGGCCTATGGACTAAACCATTGCAGATTAGAATGTTCATTAATGCCAGGCCCACACAGTCTGAAAGTAGAAATGTTCAAGTATGGAATTTTCATCTACACCATCTGCATTTTTTTCCTGATTCAGTGTAGTGGAACAATCTGTACTGGTTTCATAGGTGGTGAAGAGGCTAACAGAAACAGTATTCCATGATGAGAACTGCTTTGTTTCTGTCTCTTCAGGACAGGATTTCTATCAGTAAACTTTTAATCAACACTACTCTTACGCACAGGTGTTCATACTATGAAAAAAAATGAAGAGTTTAGATTCTTTTCAAGTCTTTGAAGCATAGAAATTTCACAAGACTGTTTTTCAGACCAAGGTGGAGAATAATAATCCTTTAGAATGCCAGTGTATTTGTAATGCTTGTTCATTTCAGAAGCCGTATTTTAAGAAAAAAAAAAGAAGTCTATTCACTACCTATCCCCACGTGAGCTGTACAGAGTCTTAAGTTTTGGATGGAGCATTATCATATTTATCATATTGTATCAGGTCACTCAGGCTTTTAATAACCTATCAAGCAAACATTTCCCAGGTCTACTCTGAGTTGAATTGTACTAGATACATACACTAAAGCTATTAATATTTTACTGTTTTTATCTACCTCTGATCACTGTAGAAAGTTTAAAATTAGGAATACAAGCAAGATCTGTGGCTGATACATGAAAGAGATTGGTAGAGAAAAAAAAAAAAAAAGGCAAGTGTCCAAAGAAAGAAAATATGAGTCTTTAGTAGGTAATTCACACAGAACTGTGTTACATTGCAGTATGTGAAGATTAGCAAAACAGATTTACATGGCATTTCTGATAACATATTTGTGAGAATGAAATATGCAGAGAGCCTAATTTAAAATATTTTAAGATCTGAAATTACATTAAAGCAAGGCTCTAGAGGCCAGAATTACACTTCCTTGGGTAATCTTGATGTAATTTTCTTGCACATATGCATTATGATAGTCTTAATTAAATGGCTGGTATTTTTGACTATTCACCAAGGCATTTGCTTCATTTAGCAGAGGATGGATGATGTTCAGGCAATAAGTCTGAGCTGCAAGAGTCAATTTATGTGGAAGTTTCATGGCCTAGGCAGCAGGCAATCTAGATGAAGATGGACATTAACTTAGTATTTTGTATTTGGCCACAAACCACTTATGACTTGACTGTGTAACCTCAGTCAATTGGTGCTATTTTATACAAGTACAAAGTTCTCTGAAAGCTGTAAAGCACCTAAAGAAAAAAAGAACTTGAGAAATTAGTTCATAGACTCTCTCTCAGCTCCTTATTAGAGCAATAATGTACTCATATCAACACATGCAGGTGATAGGTGATCAGGTATTTATGAAGCACTCTTCCTGAAGTTGGAAGTACTGCTAGAAAAACATGAAGTTCTATCTGGGACACATGCAAATAGCACATGCATATATATAACAAGTGCTCACATTGACTATGGAGAAATATTACATACTCAATATCGCTGTCAACACCATCTATATGTAAGGGTTATGTAGGATGGCAATACAATTGTGTAGTTGAGGAGCATCCCATAATGCATATGACACAGGAGCAAACTAAGTTGGGACTGAAAGTTTGCACCTCTGGAGCCCACATTTTGACAACTGTAACTAACGCTGATGCTCAAGTGTCCCCTAACAAATTTAAGCTGCAGCATAGGAACAGAACATTATAGATTTTCTGAAAGGTACACGTTTAAAAGAAGAAATAAGTCTATTGCTTAGGATAATGGAATGGAAATTATTGTACATTTAGTCTGTTTTGCTTATTCCAATAGGATCAGAGTTATCATTCATATTTTATTAAAGAACAGATGTTCCACATGTCTTGTTGGAGAAGAACATGCCTAATTCTTCTCTCAAAAGAAAACACTAGAATTTCTTGGAGGACATAAAAGAAAAACATACCATCATATAAGTCTCTTCTTTCCCACTCTGCAATTTGTGTCATTCTGTGGTTCATTTCAGACTATTCATTACTAGGCTGATGAATTACAAAGGAAAACACAATTTATTGTCATAAAAAACATGGCATGGGAGCTTCAGCTTTCAATCTGTGTTACTCAGGACAGATGGAATTCAGTACAGAAGGTACACAGATGGCATACAGGAGATAAGGTTTTGGACATAGGTGTGTTTCATTTCCATTGCATGGAAAGACAAGTTACTTCCAAGCATCTCTGACTTGGTTTCACGATCTGAGAAATAAGCAAAATTATATTGGTTTGTAATTATTCAGTAGAGTCTGTCTATGGGAAGAAAATGCTGCTCTTTTAGTGTTATAAACCCAAATGTAAACTGCTTCTATGCAAGTAACTTGTTCAGCAGATTAATTGAAAAATTAAGAAAAATAATATAGTGCAATCTTTGCATTCTTGCCAAACCAGTCTTGTGGTCCAGGGCTTTAGGTAGCAGCCAGTATCAGCTGCTCAGTTTGCAGAAAAGTAAAAATGATAGTAGGAGGTTATGGAATAACCATCCACGGTGGAAGTTCCTTCCTAACCTGTTAGCAGCTTCTAGCTGATGATCTAGAGCATGACAATTTATTTCTCTCCCAAATGTCTGTGATTGCTTGACATCCTAACTCCTAGATTTCTAGACATTTTCGTTAGCCACTTACCCTTTCATTGGGATCTTCTCCTCCTTGACTGTGAATACTTTGTAATAATACATTTGGCATAGGTTAGAAATTACATTGGGGTGCACAAGACAGTACGAGTTATTGTGCAATATTGTAGTAACCATTCCCTAAAACACTGTATGCTTCATTGTATTCTATACATGAGACTTTTAAATGTAGGAGAAATAGACTGAAACTTACAAAAGCAATTTTTGAATTTGTCTATCAAATGAGCCTATTAAAAATGAGTATTGCTGGCTATGTAAAAAAATAATTGTATATTAGAAGCTGATATAATTCTTAAGAGCTAAGATCTTAGTTATAGTCAGTAGTAGTTAGTAAGAGTTAATCAAGGAAGGAAGGCATTTTCCAGAAAAGCTATTTTGGGTTTCCTTGGCAAAGTATAGCAAATTTAGAGTATGCAAGCCTCCTTATTTTTTAGCAAGACTGGGATAATAAAGTGTTCTGACACAGTATATCTGCTCTTCCACCCTTATGATCAAGCCAAGTAAATCTGGGAAGACGGAGGTCAAACATCTGTCTCCTTAGTTTTAGGCAGTGCAGACAATTTAAGATCCCGAGCCGCGTTAGGCGGTCCGTAGGCGGCAGTCTTCCTAACAGAAACTCGTGAGCCTGCGAGAGGAGCTGGAGGGGAGGACTCTCGGCTGGAGCGCTCGCTACTAGTTTTGTGCTCGAAGTATCTCTGAAAATATCTTTCGACCCAGTGCGATGTGCACTGGGGATAGCGCTTCTTTTGCCGATTGATGGTTTGCGTTGGTAGCCACGGAGGCTTTGTGAAGGGAAATGCCGTGCTAGATGCTCTTGGGGGAGGGGATGGGGCCAGTGAAGCCGGGGAAGGTGGGAGACCTCCGCAGAGCAGAGGGGCGACACCGTGCACATGTAGTTAGCAAGGGTCTCCGCAGTATTCACCCAGCCTGACACCCCCCGCAATCAATGACAACCTCGGCGCAAACCCGTCACTTTAAAGCGAAAGAGGAGCGAGGGGGCTCCGGCGGTGCCCCTCTCGCTCGGCCCGTCTTACCCGGCCTGGCTTTGAAGCTGCGGACCGTGTTGCCGTCGCCGGGACGGCTCCCTTCTCGGTTGTACTTCTCGTAGAGCTTAAGCATGTGGACAGCTACCATGTCCTGCGCGATGCTGCCCAGCGCAGGGGGCGGCGAAGAGCCCCTGCGGGGGTCGGGGCCGCGGGAGGACGAGTCCCGGGCGGCCGTCGACTGGACGGGGCAGGCGGGCTGGCTGTCGGTGCCCTCCCCAGCAGGCGAGCGGCAGCCCCCATAGCTCAGGGCCCACAGCAGGAGGCAGCAGGTCAGGCGGCCGGCCATCGGGGGGATGGTGCGGGGCGGCCGGGTGCGGAGCGGCGGCGGCTCGGTCGCTGCCTGCGTCTGGGTCTCCCGGTCGGCCCTGCCGCACCGGGGCGAGGGGGCGGTGGGGCCGGGGAGGGAGGAGGGAGAATGGGGGCGGCCTCCCCCCCCTCACGCTGCCGCTGATGCCGCCTGCGCCGGGCCAATCCCTGGGTCCGGGGGTGAGGAGCTGCGGCCCGGGGGTGGCGGAGCAGGGCTGCAGCGGGGAGCGAGAGCAGTGCCAGGGGTCTGGATGCAGGGGGAACTCTCGTGAGGGGACGCTGCATTCTTCTAACGTGGGCCTTCCCCGGTCTTTAAAACGTAGAGGGAAAAGGATCTAAAATAATTAGCGAACAGCCGCTGATTGGAGACACATGTCACCGCCGCCTCTGTGGCAGCGAGCGCTGCGGTAGGACGGCACCTTTGCTGTCAGCGCCAGCGAGGTGCTTGAAAATAATTTCTGAAAGACAGAAGCCAATAGATAACAAGCGGGCAGGCAGGCGGTGGGAAAGGACGGGAGGGGGGTGAATGGCAGGGATAACGTGAGAAGGGAAGAGGGGCATATACGTGCAGAAAGAAGTGGAAGGGTCTGTTTCAATCGGCAGAGATGACGGTGCTGTCTTGGAAAGGCAACGCTGTAAATAGTGTTTGTTTCAAGCACTCCAAAGAAAAGACGAGTCCCCGGTGGGTCCACACTCTGGAAGACCCAGTGTGAACTAGTCGAGAGTGCAACAAGGGTCACTGATAATTCCAAGCAGATACTTAAGTAGTAGGGGTTAAAAGGGCTGTGCATGGGTAAACTTTCGTCATTGGGCTATTTCTATGCGTGATCTGAAGAAGGAGAATACTGGCGTGAATTTCTGAAGGATTTACATGGCTTAGGTCGGAAGGGGTTGATTTAAAAGTGAATGGTGCATGGTTGCGCTTATTCATCATGTGACACAGGTAGTTCTGAGTCAGCTTACAGTCACCCAGTGGGTATAAATGTAAAAGCAGTTTTAAAGACAACCTGTAAGGAGAGTAATATATTTTAAGTGAATTTGTTCACTCTGCCTCCTTTTTTAAAGCTTGTCCTCCGGTAGCCAAGACAGTTACTTTCCTTGGAGGGTATGCAATGCAATAATTGAAAAATTGTTGGGAAAAGCTACTGTTGCTGTGTTGAACACAACTCTTTTGTGATTTTTTTAACCTTGGAATGTCAAATCTGAGCTGATACTATTGAAAGCCTCTGAACCACAAGTTTGTAGTTTTTTGATCATGCCAAAGAAAGGTTTGATTGATTTTGAAAATTAGGAACAGGCCACATTGCTCGGTGCCCCTTGAGTGTATGAAATGAACAATTTGCAAATACAAATTTTCCCAAATGTACATTGCTAAAGTATCAAACCTCTTATTATTTAATCTTTGCTTATAAATAAGCCAAACCATCCTTTTTTTTTTTTTTTCTCTCCATGGTAGCATGCTCATGACCTCCACTGGGGGTGTGAGCGAACCTTTTGTTGTTTGTGTTTTTTGTCTGTACTGTTTCTATACAATCAAGGTCCTGTGAAAAGGAGGAAGAGGCAGCAGGAGGTAGGAACAAGCTGGGCTATTTTGGACCAGTGTCCCATTAAAATGTTCTCTCTCTCCTTAACTCACTCCAAACCCCTATTCAGGCATACACTTTGTATCAGTCTTTAACCTGCACTAAAACCTGTAGGACACTGATACTTTGACATTGTTGAGAAAGAATTAAAGAATCAGCCAGGGATGGCTAATATTTCTTGCCTTATTTTATTGCAGAACAGCAGGAATTCAAAGTCTTTAAAGCTCTGGTACTTTGACTCTTTTATGCAGCTGAGATGATGAAATAAAAATGTGTTTGGTAAAGGAATTCAAATTAGCACTGGGTCACATAATTCCCTTGTTCTGAATATGGCCAATCAATGGCATCTCTAAGGCATCTAGAGGCAAGAGCTATGCAATTTCTGCTCATGCAGAATAATATTCCTAGCGTGGAAAATTCTGCTAATTAAAGCTCTTGCCAAGTAGAGGGTTTTTTCTTTTTTTTTCTTTTTTTTTTTCTTTTCTCTTTTTTTTTTTCTTTTTTTTTTCTTTTTTTTTTTTTTCTTTTTCCCTTCTTAAATAGCTCAAGTCAAAGCTTTACAGGCCAGGACTTGGAGAAAGTCTCCCTATAGTCAGAGCAATGCATTCAAGATTTTAAACTGCAGGTCTAAGCTTCCTGCTAAAATCATTGTGGTATAGTGTTACACACCCTTGATAACAGCTTATATGTGAAAAAAAAAAATCACCAAATAAACAAATAATGTTTTCTTATGGAATCAGAGACATTTGTACAAAGGAAGTATTGTGACTTGTGCTTGTGTTTTGTTGTAGAACATAATTTAGGAAATGCATAGTAAATGTTTCAGAGAGGATATAGGGAACCAGGGGTAGTATCTATTATTTTTGTTCTATGGTGAAATAATTTGTTAACTCCCTTTACGGTTAAACCTATCTACATTAAAATAATTTTGCCTGACTCTTTATTTTCAATAATGAAGTCAGTAGCAGGGCTAATGAAGGTTAAAACTCCAGGGAAGTTAATGAAACATAAATTATTACTGAATTTGGACTACAGTCCAAATTTCTCATTAGTACTTATTGTAGCAAAGCTCATTCATTTTTTCCCTCACAGAAATACCTTGCTATGTATTGCTACACAATTAGCTGGGACCATACAAGAACATTCCTTAACTATGTAACTTACTAATTAGAAATTAACTGAATGAAGTGCAGTGGGCTGCAGGTTCTCATAGAAACTGATGGCAGAACTCTAAAAACCCTTTTCACATTCCATCCAAAACATATGGTGTGACAAGAATGATATATGGTCAGTAAAAAAAGGCTTTTGTGTTTTGTTCAGTTTTTCTGAACAATAGTGAAATTACCTTAATGCCCAAAAAACCCCAGAGTCATAGTGGTGTTTAGGTGTTAGAGCAAGCATAATGCTCAGAGCTGATTCAAAGCCCTGGAAGGCTCTTAGTGTTGAGAGAAGAGTTTGGGCCTGTCAGGCAGTGCCTATTGTTGGCAGACAAAGCTTTACCTCTTGAGAAGCAGCACTTACTGTCCTAGTCCATTCTGTCAGCTCAAGAACAAGCTCTCACCTTGGATTCCATTCTGGATCCACATTCTGTCATATTCCTGTCTGTGACAAGAATAGCCCCTGCTGGGCTCCCCATCTTTCATCTTTACTGACAAAACTGTTTTGTTTATCTTTTTAAGAAGCAAGAATTGTCTCTGTTTGTGTCCTACCAGACTGTCAATGGTGCAGAATTACAGGAAGTAAGGAACTGGGAGACAAGATACACAGACTCCATTCAGTTTAGCTTAATTTGTCCCACCCTACTGTAGATGTCCAAGATTATTCATATGGTCTGTGTTCTAGGGGTGCTAGTTGCTTTTAATTGACTGTGAAAGAAGTCTACATCAGCTAGCTGACATGGGCAGAAGATTAATTTCACTCTAAGGGGGTGGTTGGTTGAGGTGGAGAGCACCTTCCTCTTCCATTAGTTTCACTGGCATGTGATAGGACATCCATTATTCAGCCCCAGGATTAAAGGTTTTGCCAGACTGGATTTAACTTTATTTTCTCTTTACACAATTGGCATGTAACAGGTATTGGCAGATTAATCCCTTATCCCCATCAATAATGAAAATGTCATTAGCATCTATTTCTTTTCTAGCTTTATCTCATCAGCAGTCCAGCATTTATTCTTTCATATTAGAAGGCTTTCAGAACAGGTGTTTATGACAGGTCTGTCTATTTGAAGCCAGAGACTTGTGTTTCTACCTTGAGGTCCACCATTTATGCTCCTAATGAGGATGGCATAGACAATTATCAGAGAAGCATCTCTTATTCTGTTGCTGTCCAGAAGGTGCCAGCCTCTACTGGAGGATTTTCTCCATGCAAAGGTTACTAAGTACATAGATGTCACCTGATATTAGCAGAAGTAGAAATTCTGTGGTGTTACTATGTGCTGGCCTGAAATTAAGATCATGATTTATTTTTATTTTTTTTTACAACAGACACTTTCAGAGAGCCATGCACCAGCACATAGAATCGTTTAAGAAAAAAGGCTAGGTATTTTTTCCTGTTAAGAAAGGAAAGCACACTTTTCCAGTGGAAATTTCAGTGGTAACTCATATTTGTTGAAAACCTGGTTCATCCAGGTTGGTAATGCTGCCTCAGAACTCACCTACAGTAGCTCCTGTCATGTTTTGATACATACCTCCTTACTGCAAGAGGATGAATCACTTGTGTCTGGCCATTGCACTTCCTGAGGTAGGTAGCCTTTGCTTCTGTGGGAGAGGGAAGCCACAGACTGTGCAAGAGTATGAGGGCAAAAGGCAATCAAATCACTCACATTGTGGTTGAAGCAAAAGTAGACAGCAGGGTGTGTGTTAAATCCAATTTCCTGTTCCAAATAAATTTTAAGGAAATATTTCAAGCTGCCCTAGGCACCAGTCTGTAAGTTCTGGACAGCAATCTATAGGGCTTTGAGTTCCCTGTGCTTTTACTCAGTTTCTTAGGCAGCAAAAACTCTTACTGAGGTCTGTGTTCAGCAGAAGTTCAGAGCTCACTCGGTGCACTTAACAGGCAAGATCCATACCTGCTAAGCAACAGTTGCCAGTGTAAACACAAGTGCTTTCCAGGAGAAGAAGTGGGAATGGGGGGTAGGTTAGATAGGCCTGGTGAGACTGCAGTGTACCATTGTATACCCTGCATTAGTACTAAGATGGCCAACTGTAAAACGCATCTTCAAGCTCCTGTTTACAAGTGGAATTTGAAGGCTGTGGAAAGAGGGTGGGAGAAAGGCAGCAGCAGCTGGGAACTGTCCATGACCACAGCTGGTTTTGCGAAGATCTTCTTGCAAATTCGGTTGGGATCTCTCCAGGATTTTCTTGGTCTGACTAATGCTGCAGATGAGAGAAGGATGTGTTGTGCTGATAGTACAGGAAGGTTTCTGCATATGGTGGACTAAATTAGACAAATACTACGCAAGTATTTTAGAAGGGTGATGAACATCTGCTGACCAGTAGGTGGCAAGCGTGCCCCTAGGTCAAGGCTAACCGATTACTCTCTTGTGTGGGACCCAGTCGTGTCCTAAGGGTGACAGCTAGGCTTACTTATGGTCCTGTAGCATTTTTTCAGCGAGCAGCTTTGTCAGCCTCGGTGCTTCCAGATTACATATTCCTAGCCTTCTAAGCCTTATGATAGCTTTCACTGACCTCCTGCATCCTTCCTGTGGGAGAACCTGGGCCAGTGAGCTAAGCTTGGTGCTTGTAGTTCTCCCCTGAACTATAACAACTGTATTAAGGATCCATGCTTCCTTAATTGCAAGTGATAGAGAACTCACAATAAGAATTATATTTTCATTAATATTTAGGATTTACATCTAATTTTTATTTCAAATTTCTCGCAGCTCTTATTTCCTTTGAACTGCAGTATGATTTCTATGCAAGAATAAGGGGTTCTCATGCTCTTGCCAGAAGGGACAGCATTGCAGTAATACCTCTTCCATAGATGTAATTGGATGTTGGTTTATGTTCAGAGTGTATTTAGTACTGTGGATGGAAGATGACACAGATATTTAAGCAGACCTAATCCTGCCCTGAGATAGGGTGAAGAATGAAATGATCTCCTTTAGAATTTTAGTTCCTAAAAATTCTGTAGTTCTATTAATGGAAAGGATGTTAATTTTTACTAGTAAAAATAAATTTAATACTAAATATGGCAGATATGCTAGGGCATTTCCTCCCTGTAAGAACTTATCAAGCATCTGTTTTGGACCCAAATACACTAAATCTATATCACATCTTAAGCTTCTGTATGAGATGCAGAATAATTTTTTTGCTTAAGACTATTTGTCATCTTTCTGGAGCATGTGCTCTTTGTTCCACCATCAGAGTGGAAAATGTGTGGCCTTGCTGTTGTAATTGTCTGAATCTGTACTAACATCCTTCCTTCAACCCTGGAAATACTACAAAATACATCCTTTTAGATGCATTCTTTCCGTGATCAGGTCTTCTGAATGCAAACATTACTTCTTCAGGATGAATGAAAGCAAAGAGATTGAGATATTTTTACAGGTTTCCAAGTGTGTGTGTGTGTATATATATATATATATAAAATTTTTTTTCTTTAAACTTTTACCGGAAACATGTAGTTCCAGGCAAAAGAATAGATGCATATGCATGTTATTTTAACCATGATTCCATTCCCTCCTTGGATTTTAATTATTTTTTTTTTAATTAAATTGCAATGCTTATAAGAATACAGGATTCTTTTGTGGCTTTGCTCTGAATCAGTGGTAATCATACAGTGGCCATGATGATCAGAATCAAGGCAAGATTTGAAGGTACAGATAGTATTTTACATTAGATAACTAGCATAGGGAGACTGAAAGTTTTTCTGAATTGTCCAGCCATACTTGTAGGTCTAATGAGAGCTATTTTCTCTGTCTGCCTTGATTCTGAATCCCTAAAGTGTCTTCTCTTGTTTTTTTTTTTATTTTGTGTAAGCACTTACCTTCCTCTTCAGGAATTTCAACAATGCAGTGGAATTTATTTCTTCAGATATGTCCCTCTTTCCACCTTTTCTCAGTCCATATGTGTCTTTCTTGTTTTCTCAGATTGAACATTTTTGAAGGGATATACCAACATTTCTGAGGAAATTCTATTCTGTCCTTCAGCAGAAATATGCATGAGTGTGTGAGTGCAGAACAACAGTTTTCCTGAGGTTTTCACCATTCAGGTGTCTCATTTGAAAGAGTCGTTCAGGTTATCATCCCATAATATATTCTATATGCTTAAAAATCCAAAACCAACACAGAAGGTGACCAGAGTTTGAAGTGGTTTTTATCCTGATTTCCATAAACAGAGTCACTGGTAGTAAATAGAATTCACGTGTTGTGTATAAACTGACTCCACAGATCACTGCTGTGTAGTTTGGATCCACGTGGGCATTTTCCTTGTTGTAAAAGAATACTAGGGGGATGTTTTCTGTTTTCCTGTTATACTAAGTTGTGGGCCAAAATGTAACATCACTACATTAACTTTGGAATTTTACCCAAGATGAATTTGGCCCTGTAACTTGTTAAATTCTTGCTATGATTGATCTCAGCTTGCTCAGAAAGGGATCATGCCAGACAGGCAACCACAGAAATCACCATCTGAAACTCCACCAAAATTCTCATTCCCTGTAAATTGAAAAATTAAGCTTTGAAATAAAGTGCTTTGTTCTTCAATCTCACACTAAGTTTTCACTAACATTATATAACACTCAAGCTATTGGGAAGATGCTAATTAAAACAGAATGGATTGAAGTATTTGAGTCGAGAAAAATGGGAACGTGATTCTAATTGAAGTATTGTACCAGTTCTTGGCATCTTGTGGCATCTTATCTCTGATACTTTCATTGCCCTCCACCCCTGTTTATCATGGATATACATAGATGTGAATAAACTAAGGCCTATTCTTGGCATATTTATTTTATAAATTAAAACCCACCCATTTTCTGTATGAATGACACAATATGAATGGTATCTCAGCTCTTCGACCCAAACTCTATGCAAGGGGACTCTTTCCACAAAAAGAAGAAATACTAGAAATTCCATAAGGCTCACTTGGAATTACTTTATAGCAAATTAATGAAAAAAGCTTGTAGATAAATATTATAGCAGAATAATCATGAAGCTCACACTAGATTTTTTTCCAGTACTAAGAGCTATACTTGTATGTGACTTCAACACATTTCTACTCTGAAAAGTTGTTATAATACAACTTCTTAGATTATCAACACATCAGAAAAAGTGTACAAAAGGAACAGATACTAAAAAATCTGCCATCAGTAATTGGTGGGTTAGTCAGCATTGGATTAAAAGGACTACCGATCTAGTTGCATGGCAATATCTCTATGCACCCATAATGACATTGTACGTTCATGGTTTTTTTTACATGCTGGTGATTTGCACATCAGATAGTTATTTCCAGTTTATGCACCAGCACTGGTAATTTTCAGCAAGCTAACATGAATTGCCTGGGCCAGCTGTACTGCCTTCCTGGTGGGGATGGGTAGGTCAGGAAAATTCAGAAATAGGGCTAATCAGTTTGTGCTTAGAATAGAGTGAACTATCATACTGACTTTCAGATAGGCATAAACTTAATTTCTAATGCATATAGGAATAGAACCAGTAAATGTTCATTATTTATCCCTAATGTCAGAAGAAGAGATAGAAGGGAAAGCTAGGTTGAAACCACTTGTATGCATTAGTAACATTCAGCATTGTTTTTATAATTTTTGTCTCATATTCTGAGTTTTATTACATTCAAATTAATGCCTGTGCAATTTCATAGATAAAACATTTGCAGAAGCAGCCTGGAAAGCTGTGTCAAATCTGCTAGATTTCCTGTCATTAAGGGGGCTAACAGAACTTTTTTACTGAAAGACACTGAAGCACTGAAGAAGATGAGCTTTTTATGGACATGAAAGACAAACATCTGTGATGAATGGTTAGGTGGAATTGAACCTGCTGTGGGTCAGCAGAATGGAGTGGATGATCTTCTGATGTTCTTCCCAACCCTATGAGTTGGGAATCTTATCCAGCCTTGTATTTGTAATGCGATGGGGCGATACATACCCATCTGAGTAGTGAACTTGACAAAGCTGTGTACAGGGAAGTGAATTTGCGAAGTAAATTCCTATTTCAGCACTTATGGTGTCCTTGCTTATGCAAGGGGGATTCAACTAGATGATCGTTAAAGTCCCTTTTAACACAAACCATTCTATGATTCTGTGATTCTATGATGAGATGGTAGCAGTAGCAAGTGCAGACAATAAATGCATGCTGCAGTTGTGCCCAACAGAGCCATATTAAATGCTTTGTAAACTCTAGATCTTCATTAAGATCTGTATCTTCTGTTGCAGTTATCTGCATCTTCGTTTAAGAAAGATCTTGGCATCTATGCAGATAAAATAAAATGTAAAACTGATTTCAGTTCTTCATCTGACTGGATCTGTCATCATGAGTTTCATTAGAAGGATTCTGAAGTGCAGAACAAATGGCTCATGGCTTGCATGAAAAGAGGGATTTAAAAACTGTTAAATTTTCTAACAGTTACTAAGTAAAGTAAATACCTTGCTTTAAATATTAGACATGTAATTGTTGATTGTTAGGGGCAGGCTTAAGGACACATTCCTCTCACCTTCTCATCAGATTAATAGCTGACTTGCCTGGTTAGTTTAAAATCAGTTGAATAAAGCATTCAGCTGCAGTTCTTTAACAGCACATTGACTTCTGGGGATTTCAGGAAATGAAGGTTTTTTCAGGGCTATTTGAAATAGTAGAAATAACTCTTTGAGTAATGAAGGGCTATTGAAACCCTCAACAGCTTTCGCTGCAAATGCAGGATGTTTCCAAGGCATAGAGCACTTTCTTTTACATAAATAAAAGACCACATCTATGGGCTTGTTGTTTGCTTTATATATAAACTCTTAGCAAACAAGAAGCTTCCATACCCAGAGAAATTAATTGATTTCTTCATTCATGTGTCTCTTGAGGAAATATTGTAAAAGCAAACAGAAGACATACCTGAACTCTGTGGCTCAGTATACCATTGGATGGCATTTTGATGCTAAGGTGATGTAGCACAACCTGCATAGGTTAGAATAGATATTCTAGACCTTTGTTGCCAGCATCTTAGTGTCACCGAGAGCCCCACTAGACAAACAGGTGTGATCTAATAAGGTAGTCCAAGTGAGATGGTCAAAGATAGTGGATTTCTGGCTCCACTGAAGTCTAACCTCCATGATTCTGCTCGGTGAGACAGCTGTGAAGCAATGAAGCAATGTGTTCTGAAATTGGAAAGGCCTGTAGCAGGCAGTAAAATTTTGTAGTCAAACAAAGCTCTAAGCCTCCACTTTGTGTTTTTGGTGGGTCAGGCTCCTTCCATAGGAGCTGAAAGCAGCCGCGGTGCCGCCATGTCCCAGAGCTGGGAGTCAGAGAGCTAGTAAAGTTGGCTCAGCAGGGTTGTGTTGGAGCAGAGACAGCTTCCAGTGGCCCTCTCTTTAGTGAGGAGTGTCAAGTTTTTATGAGCATCGTTACGTTTTTATAGTTTAATGGGTTTGACTATTAAAGCATAACAAAGCACGTTAAAAACTTGCCATGGCTCATTTCCGCACTCAGTAGCAAGTCCTTGCTATGTGCAGTGTGGGTCCCTAGGAAATACTGAATAACAAAGGCCAGCTTAATACAATGCTTTTCACATCTTCCTTATCCATTTAAAACAACTTGGTCCCTTTCTATGTAAAAATTGTCTTGATTTGAGATGAGTTTTATTCAGCTTCAAAGCTCTCAGCACAGTGGCTGGTCTGGAATTCATACCTGTGGATTGACTTCTCCAGGAAAGATTATGGTAGTTTGTATAAACCCTGCAGATGAGAATAGAGATCATTAGAAAATGTGTTTGGGAGGACATTGTCATAGAAGCCAAGAAGCACTGGATTGAAGACTAGGGTGAGGAGTTTTGGTAAAGAAGCAATAAAGAATAAAGAAAGCAACTGTGACTGCCAACATTCAAAGTTTGACAGAATGGAGAATGCTGTATTAAACAGTGGTGCTGGCATCTTCAGTTACAAAAATATGGAGGTGGATCCAGGCTGTAGTACAGGGGAAGTTCGGTGTAGCAGCAATTAAAAATTCACTCTATCTATGGCCTATGAGGTCTATAAATCACTGATAGTGTTAAATTGAGATATACAGTACTCCCAAGAATGGCAATATTGCCGAGAACATGGTAGGGCACTGAGGTGTTAAAAGCTGGGTGGGACTCCAATACTGGAGCTAAGCAGAGAACAAGTATATCAAAGACAACAGAAAATATGGCACAGAATACGAAGAGCAGTTCCTTAAGTGTAGGCAAGGGGCGCCAATGACTTTTTGATGCATGTGGACGTAAGCTGGAGTGCTCTGTGGATGTTTTTCCATCTCTTTCTCCATTTATTGAGAAAACTAGAAAGTATAAAAAATTCAGTTAAAATCTTTTCAGGTGGAGTTTTAATGTCTTTTAGTTCCAACACTCAGCTTCAGCAGATAGATGAACAGAACACTTAAAGCTTACTTTTGATTTTGGTTTTCTATTCCAACAGAGTCTGCAAAACAGAGTTTTAAGGTTTCTATTAAACTGAAACCTACAAGGCAACTTAAACGTAGTGGAGCACCTACATACTTGTATTGTTTTTGAAAAAAGGCATTTCTGTGTCTTTAAGATACAGATGTGTATGCCTAATGGCATTTTCAGAAGGAAGCTGGTATCTATATTAGTAATTTTGGAAAAACTTACTAGTTCCTAATTGGCATTGTTTCATGCCTGAATATGATTACAATTAGGTTCCTTTGTGCTTTAGGATCAAAGTGGTTTTGTAAAGTATTTTATTATTATTTATTACCACAGCTTAATTTGCTGATATGTTTTATAAGCTCTTGAAAGCCATTGCCGTGTTATGACAACATGATCCAGACCTGGAATAAATCCACAGATGAGACATTAATCAGGGATGTATTTACCACAAGGCATTCCAGTACTTGTCAGCAGTGCCCAGTTCCCAAAGATGGTTTGTTAGTACATTCATCTTCCTGCTAGCAGTCTGCATTTAATACCACTTGCACTCATGACTCAGAGAACACAGGTTCATCATGGGGCTACTTATCATGGGCAAAGAAATTTCATTATTCTTTTTATTCCCAGAAAAGAAATAAGGAAAGGATTCTAGCAAACTATTCCAAAGGGAACTGATACATTCACGGATTTTACTTCATGACCCAAGTTATAGAGTCTTTTACAGAAAAAGGGAGTTTTACTAAATGTCACTGACAACATATTGCAGATCACTGTTAAATAATCCCTGCTCTGTTGCAGTAAAAAGGGATTCAACATTACAATGATGAATGTGGAAGAAAATCCTTCTAGTGAGAGGACATATGGACTTTTAAATTTCTAGAATGGTAGCTGACCTTCCGTGGGAAGACTAGTAAGCACAGGTGACAAGGATGTCAGCTGGCAGATTTTAAAATCTTCAAGCTTTGACAGGAAGGAGAAGGACCAATTATGCAGCAGATTTCTCAAAGGAAGGTGTCCTTGCTTGATGGGAAGGAAGAGAAAGTAGCCTATTGCTTTATTTGACAGCAAATAAAAGATTGATTCTGAGATTTCACAGCAGAGTAACATTACTTTGAAAGTAAAGAAAAATCTTACAGAAACATTATAATGTTGTCTGTTCACTTGGTCTATTCAGTGCTTCTGAACAGGTTTGTCTTCTCTCTTCCCCCTTCCACATAGTAAATGCTGTCAGCTGCTGTAAATATGAAATGTGATTTTACCAAGAAATGTCAAATGTAAAACCTTCTTGACTAGGTACTTTCATATGGGGAGTCTTCATGTGGCAATGGATGAAGTATGAATAGGAAAAATGTGAAGTTGCCATTTCTGATGTCAGCAAACAATTATTTGTTAGTGCAAGTATGGTCCAGGAACAGGAGCTGAGACAAGGAGAGGGAGGAAGTGAGGCAGAAAATGTAATGGGATTGAATGACAAAAGGGATGATGCGATAAAAGATTAGTGCAATGGAGGGAGCGAAGCTGCTTAGAATGAATATGATAGTTAAATCTGTCAATGAGGGGATCAGAAAGTATGTATATTATGATGTCACAAAAGAAGCAAAAGAAATGCAATGATACTGATGTAGTCCTGGTGAAACTGTGATCATTTAAGAAGAGACTGAAAAGCATGGAGAGAATATTTGCTAACTGTTGTATTTTTGTTGAGCTCGTAGCCTCAAAATCTTCTCCAAAAGATTGAGATTCCCATTGAAAATATCTGGATTGTCACAGTGAAAATAGATTTGAAGTTCCATTGAGAACTAGTTTGCCAAATATTCCTTCCATCTTTTCCACCAGAATCTGTGGGGAGAAGATTAGGTGGTTTCTGTTAGATTTAGGTGAAGTTTTTGGTTCAGCTGAATTATCTAATGCTTCTGCTTATTTTTAACATGAGAAGTTTTCATGTTAACCTTTTCCTCCTACAACTAATGTAGAATTGTCCATGCAATATAATAAACTTTTATCCCAGTGAAATTGGTAGGCTTAACTCCATCTGCCTAATGACAAAATGTAATGCGATTAAGGATTTGTTTTTCTTATTGGTACACTGTGCATGCTGAGGAATTACTTTAGTAAGATTATTTTCTTCAGAATCTGGTCCAGGCTGGTTGTGACCCCCACAGATTAAAGCTACAGTTCTCTCGAAACATGAGGCATCTGGCTTTTACACATCTGGCATTAGGTGAGGTGGATTCCACCATACGGATAGCTAAGTTAGGTGAATGAAACTAGATCCTGTGAATATCCCTAAGGATGAGGAAGTATAGCTACCTAAACTTAATGTGATAATGACCATTCCACTTCTATTTTCAGTGGCTTAAATGGCAGCACTGAAAGTGAAATCAAAGCTAAACATGGTGAAAGTCATATAATAATAATGTAAGAACCATCAATGTATCAGGTATTGTAATCATCCCATGACATGCAGCCCATGCTTTGGTGTGCATTACATCCATCAGCTGCCTACAGACTACTGTCACTTGCCAGGCAGCTAGCACATTGGTACCTCTTACTGCTTGTGCCCTCTGTTAACACACTAACACAAAATTACTGAGGAGATTTCATTCACTTGTAAAATAAACCAGTGAATTCTTTTAATTGACTAATTCCACCCTTCAGACAGGAAGTACTGTTTGTGCTATCTTTCCTGCACCAATAACTGTTTCAGTACAGAAAATACCCTTGTACACATACACAAACATACTTTCATACCTGTATCATATATCTTATGTAGCAACATTTGCTGAAAAAAGTCTCTGTATGTGTTTCTTTTCATGTTCACTTTAAAATGAAATGGAAAAAGCTGCCTTTGCAAGGAATTTTTATTGGCAAAGCATATAATTTACTTTGGCTCCATAAATCAAAGTTCAGTCATGCTGCAAAATATGGGTAGCCCATTTAGAAATGTTCCATCAGGAGGCATAGAGGTGCAGTATATTATACCTGCTGTTTCAAATAAATAGCATTCTCAATTCCTGTTCATCTGTATATGATACCTTTTATTGCAATGTCGTGCTTTCCATTATGTTAGTTAATTTTGTTCCTGCAGTTCAAGATGTAATTGATCACTGCAGTATTTGCCCTTGGGACAAAGTATCTTTTTGTCCAGTGTGTTGTTTCAACTTTCCACCATTCTTTTAAAAAAATTCTATATGAAATATTGAAGTCTGTGCAATAAGTTTTATAGTACTTTTTTATTATTATTATTTTCTGTCTTCAGCATATGTATGTAGGCTGTCATACATACTGCAATATGTACTACACACATCCTTCTTTTCTCTATCTGCACTTCTTTTTGAAAAAGATGCATTTCAACATCATTTGCATGAAGTTTGTGGATGTTTTCAGTTAACTTTAGATCACAAGGCTTCAGTTCAGCAAATAACTTTGTGCTTAATCTCTTGTTTTAATAGAGCTACTCAAATAGAGAGCAATGCAGGACTGGGTTTTCAATTTCAAGATATAATTAAGTTTATTTATAAAATATTACTTTGAAATTATTGCAGGTTTTTTATATTGAACTTTGAAAATCTTGCAAATGTTTTATACATTAAAAGAATTTTTGTTTTGAAAGTAATTTAGATTTATAAAATAATGAGAAGACTGTGTCAGACTTTATAACTAAGATGACTCTATAGCTAAGAAATAGCTCAAGAGGGATAAAGGGGCAAATCTCTGGTAAACTGCTAAAAGAAGTATTGACTGACTTACTGAAGTTAAATAAGTCCAAATGCCTGAAGAGTGATGCTAAATTTCAGACAAAACTGTAATGGATTAGAGGTGTAGTTATCTTATACTTCAACTGTAAACACTTTGGGGCAGGAACTGCATATGTAGTGAGTCACCCAAGGCACTATTTCAGTATAAATAAATCATAGTTATAATAAAAAAAATATTAACACTATGGCATTGGAGAGGCCAGCAAGTGGTAGCTGAACGCTCAGCATTTTGCATTAGGGTGTATTTATGCCTGTAAAACAGCAGATGATAATCTGGGAAGATCTGAATGAGAGCAATTTATGTGGTTAGGTGTGTTCCGTGGAATGAAAATTCCACAGTTCTATACATCTGATCTAGATTGGCTATATGAAAAAAAAAAAAAAGTATTTCTAAGAAATTAAATTGAGAATTTAAACAGGCATTAAAAAGACCCACAAAACCAAACAGAACAATGATGTATTTTGATACTTCTGAATTTATTTTTGGCCAACTGGTTGAAGTCAAATAATTGGAGGGAGTTATATGGGTCTAAATTAAAATTTTTCTGCACAACACATCTTAATTTGGAGATAATCCAAATTTTTATTGCTGTACCAAACTGGAGAGAAAGGCGTTCTCTTTAAAAACTAAGTTATATAAAAATATTTTATTACTAGAATCATAAATTACTTCATAAATATGTCTTAAAATGCACATATGCATCACTATTACAGCCCACAGATAATGGTGAAAATTCCAGAAATAGTTTTTAGGTATTATAATTATTCGTCAATCCAGGCACAGTCTGTATATTTTTGTGTTTGCTTTTTGTTAGTGTTTCTAGCAATTGTTCTATTGGAAAGAATATTCATAGTTGAAAGTGGTTACTTTATATGCATCCAGTTTTTAAATTTTAATGGATAGTGTTTCTGACTGGGGATGTCAGTTGTATTTCTGATTCCTAAAATCTGTGTTTTTAAGCAAATGGAACACAATTAATACAGCACAAACTGTCATAACACATCTTCAGTAGAAAGTGAAATCTATTGTTAATAGAAATGAAAACAAAATTATATTATGTTCTGAACAATTCTATTTCCAGTATGCTTTCAAGGTACAGAAAAATGGCTATGCAGAGGTAAGAAAACTGGTATAGTTTAATAGTAGTATATGAGCAGGAAAAGTTTCTAAAAAATGTTCCAGAGTAAACATAAGTAATTTCCCTTTTGAAAAACCCTAGTAGAATTGCCTGAATGTTTCTTTAAATGTCATTGGTGCAGCTTAGCCAGTAACACTTTCTCCATTGAGCCACATACTTAGCAGTGGAAGTTTCTTGCCAGTGTAACTGTACTGGCTGGCTAGAATTATCTTGTGAGTTATAATGCATTGCATACAACCCCATTCCTTCAGAGGGACTGAGGAGTGGAAGACTTCTGGAAAAGACTTGTTATCAGGTCACTACGCATATGTACTCAGAGCACTAAACTCTAGGTCTGTCATACTCAAAACTGACATTGATTTTGAAAAACTCCTAGTTATTCAAATAGTACTGAAGCCTCAGACTAGCCTATGCAAGCGCTTACCCAATACCTTGAAGACTCTTTGGGAGTATTTTTATTTATCTTCAGCAAATACTGGGTTGGGCTATGTACTTATAGTCCCTGACAGCCCTTGGATGTCATCACTCAGCTATGTGTATATAAGTTATGGACTATTTTGCTTCTGTAGATAACATGCGCTACTTTGCTCTTACCTATCTTGGTTTTTTATCTTTTCACTATATGAGGTGAAGCTCTAGTGCTTTCTTATTGGATGTTATTCATATTTCTTATAGGATGTTATTCTGACTATTCTGGCTATGGTTACAGAACTGAGGATTCCTTTTCTTTTTCATCTTTCTCTCATTAGGTAATACACAGTCTGCATCAATAAGCACTGCTTGTTGACTCATGTCACCATTTTACCAGTGCCATATAGATAATTTTCACCATTTAATGACAAGGCATTGCCAGCAACAATTTACAGAGCTTGCAAAAGAATACTTCCTTTTCAAACAAAATGTTTCAGGAATATACTTTGTTGTTGTGTGTCCTATACCGTTTCATAAGCATCCATTACTATCTGAATATAGCATCAAATAGGCCATTGCTTTTCACATATCCGCTTGAGTAATTTTTACTTCTTCAGAGCTTCTAAACCAGAGAAGTTCTGCTGTTCTTCAGGTGTTACAGGAATTTTGAACTGCTTATAACAATAGTAGAAATCTACTTTTATTCTTATGCTCTTGACAATTACCTGTTACTATGATTGTCAAACATTGCACATTATAAGCTTATTTTGCACATTAACAATGGAAGTAAAAGTACCATGAATTGAAAATTGTTTAGATATTTTAGGAAAAATAAGGGAATAGATAATGTTGGCATGTAACTGAAGGATGTCAAAAGCAGAAGGATCTTGCACTAACAGTTCTATTGCTGACACTGTGGCTAGTTTGGAAAGAGAAGAGATGGAGTTAGAGTTAGTGAAAGCTGGAAATGGTTGGAAAATTGAGTTTTAGATCAAAATAAAGAAGTAGGCAAGGAGAGTGAGTCTACAGTATAGAGAGTCTGTGAAGGGAAGAGACATTGAGGTGCTGGAGCGTGTCCAGAGAAGACCTGCCAAGCTGGTGAAGGGTCTAGAGAACAAGTCATAAGAGGAATGGCTGAAGGAACTGGGGTTGCTTAGTCTGAAGAAGGGGAGGCTGAAGGGAGACCTCATCACCCTCTGCAACTACCTGAAAGGAGTTTGTAGGGAGTTGGGTGTTGGCCTCTTCTTCCAAGTAATGACAGGACCAGAGGAAATGGCTGGAAGTTGTAGCAGAGGAGGTTCAAATTGGATATTAGGAAGAATTCCTATAATGAAAGAGTGGTCAGGCACTACAACAGCCTTCCCTGGTGAGTCACTGTCCTTGGAGATAATCAAGACATGTGTAGATGTAGCACTTCAGGGCATGCTCTATTGACCAAAGTTGTAGGGTTTTTTGTGGGTGTATTTTGGTGTAATGTGTGTAGTTCTTTGCGTTGGATTGGTTGTTGGTTTTTTTTATGCTGATGGTTGGACTCAGTGATCTCACAGGCCCTTTCCATCCATGACGATTCTGTGATTCTGTGATTCTGTGACATGCTGGATTGAGGATCCAGAGGACCTTCATTGTTAATCATCTGCCTCATTCTCTAAAAAGAAACCAGCTTTTGCAATAAACGAGGCATGAGACTCCTTTGCCATGCAGTCATCCTTGAGCAGGTCTGCCTTGAGCACTGAATTAATTAGAAATCTCTAGATGTGATTTTAGATTGTCTTAGATGTACATACACAGAGTCATAATTTAGAATGAGCAAGCAAACTCAAGTATTTTCACATGTTTGCTGTTTGACTGCAACTTTAATAATACTTCTGAAATATTTATTTCTGTATATACTAAAAGAATAGGGTACACAGAAAGGCACATATCCATTCACATTGGCAAAGATGTGTATTCAGGTATACACAGACTATATACATGGATATGCCAATGGAAGTATATGCACATAAGCACAGACTTACTCACAAAATCAGGAGGACACAGGACCATGCATACATGCGTGCATATACAGAAGCAAACTCACATGCAAGAAGCGGGAGTGGGCTAACACTGAATACACACAGATACCTATATAGCACAGTTCCCTTCACAGCTATATAAAGTGACAAAAAGGCCTGGAGCTGTGTAAACATAGTTAAAAGACACCCACACAGCCATGACTGTCTCAGGCTGAAAAAAAGTGGATACTAAAAAATACTGTCTGGGAGAACAAAACAGGAGAGTCAACTCGTCAAATGTCTGGAACTAAAATAATGCCAGGGAGTATACCCTGGCCAAAAGCACTGCCAGCAACTAAGTCAGTCACACAGCAAGAGCAGTCATCCACACATACATATGCTGCAGGAAAAATATCCACCACCTGCCAGCTGGCTACTAGTAACCATGACCTGTGTGTGTGTGTGGCCAGTGTGTTGGCACCAGTGTTGGAAGAGGAAGAGGAGTGGAAAGAAAGGAAACAGCAATAGGAAATCAGAAACAACAGAGGTGAAAAGGAATCAGTGCTCCAAGTCAAAACATTTATTTAATAGAAACAGAAGTCTGGAATGTGTGCAATTTATGTCTTACACAGTGAAAGGTCCTGGTCATGTGTGAAACTTCAGCCTTCTTGAGTAGCAGGAGGTCCTGTATGTGTGAAGCACATCGCTCCACTTAGCACGCATCGAATGTTTTGAAAATGCCAAACAATGAAACAGGTGGCTAATTGGTTTCCATCCTTTCAATTCTTATAACAAGAAGAAATTTGGTCAAGTGGTGAGAATAAGATGCTCAGTCAGGTCTCCTAGCTGGTGTTCTAGGTTCTCTCTCTAAAGTGCTGTGTGATCTTGGGTGACTCATTCATGCTCTTTGTGTCTAAGTCTGCTATGCATAAAATGAGGATAATAATGTGTTTTTAACCACTTTGGGGTGGGGGGAGATGGAAATAATAGATGTAAATTTCCTAAAGATTCATGGAAGATATCAAGTGGAGAAAAGTTGAATTATCAATGAAATTCCTGAAATCTGTCACTGAATCAGACACAGAGTTGCAGGGTAGACTTGAGCAACCAGCATTTCATGGCAGTCAAGTTCCATTTTCATACTGATAACCCATTTGTGTCTCCTGTATTGTGTTAGGATAGTTTTCAGTATGATAAATTATTTCCCTGTCTCATACTACTACTGTATAGCATCTCTACACCTAAACTTTACTTCAAAGAAACTCCAAATAATTAAAAAAGTAAATTTGACCTTCTTAATTTCAGTATTTTCATACTTGCTCTAAATAGCCCATGGACATCTTTTCTCTATTTTTTTTACTTATTGCCCTCTGAACACTTTTCTTTTGAAGCTTAAGTCCGGAAGAAAAATCATCCAGTTAACTACTTCTGTACCCCTCCCTAGAGGATAAGCTATAAATAGGGAGCTGTTCTAATAATCTATCCTTATTTAAGAATCATAGAATCATAGAATCCTAGGGGTTGGAAGGGACCTCGAAAGATCATCTAGTCCAACCCCCCTGCCAGAGCAGGGTCACCTAGAGTACATCACACAGGAAGGCGTCCAGGCGGGTTTTGAATGTCTCCAGCGAAGGAGACTCCACAACCTCTCTGGGCAGCCTGTTCCAGTGCTCTGTCACTCTTACAGTAAAAAAAATTTTTCCTGATATTCATCTTAAACCTCCTATGCTCCAACTTGTATCCATTACTCCTTGTCCTATCACTGGTCATCACCGAAAAAAGCTTAACTCCATCGTCTTGACACTCACCCTTTACATATTTGTAAACATTGATGAGGTCCCCCCTCAGTCTCCTTTTCTCCAAACTAAAGAGACCTAGCTCCCTCAGCCTTTCCTCATAAGGGAGATGTTCCACTCCCTTAATCATCCTTGTGGCTCTGCGCTGGACTCTTTCAAGCACTTCCCTGTCCTTCTTGAACTGAGGGGCCCAGAACTGGACACAATACTCCAGATGTGGCCTCACCAATGCAGAATAGAAGGGGAGGAGAACCTCTCTTGACCTACTAACCACACCCTTTCTAATACACCCCAGGATGCCATTGGCCTTCTTAGCCACAAGGGCACACTGCTGACTCATGGTCATCCTCCTGTCTACCATGACCCCCAGGTCCCTTTCACCTACACTGCTCTCCAGCAGGTCAGCCCCCAACCTGTACTGGTGCATGGCGTTTTTCTTCCCCAAATGCAAAACTCTACACTTGCTCTTGTTAAACTTCATCAGGTTTTTCCCTGCCCAAGTCTCCAGCCTGTCTAAGTCTCTCTGAATGGCAGGACAGCCTTCTGGTGTGTCAGCCACTCCTCCCAGCTTGGTGTCATCAGCAAACTTGCTGAGGGTACATTCTGTGCCCTCATCCAGGTCATTGATGAAGATATTGAACAACACCGGTCCCAGTACCGACCCCTGAGGGACTCCACTAGTCACAGGCCTCCAACTAGATTCTGCCCCATTGACTACAACTCTCTGACTTCTTCCTTTCAACCAGTTCTTGATCCACCTCACTGCCTGATCATCAAACCCATACTTGATCAACTTATCTACAAGGATGCTGTGGGAGACGGTGTCAAATGCTTTACTGAAATCAAGATAGACCACATCTACCGCTCTACCATCATCTATCCACCTAGTAATTTCCTCATAGAAGGCTATGAGGTTAGTCAAACATGACTTACCCTTGGTAAAACCATGTTGACTGCTCTTGATGACCCCCATCTCCTTGATATGTCTAGAGATAGTGCCAAGGACAAGTTGTTCCATTACCTTTCCAGGGATGGAGGTGAGGCTGACCGGTCTATAGTTACCCGGGTCCTCCTTCTTGCCCTTCTTGTAGACTGGAGTGATGTTTGCTATCCTCCAGTCCTCAGGCACCTCTCCAGTTACCCATGACTTACCGAAGATGATGGAGAGTGGACTAGCAATGACCTCCGCCAGCTCCCTCAGCACCCTTGGATGCATTTCATCCGGACCCATCGATTTATGGATGTCCAGATTATGCAACTGATCCCTAACCCAATCCTCATCTACTATGTCCTCACCTATCTTGACTACTTCTGGGGTTATATGAATCTGGGGCTCATGGGAAAAGCCTGCAGGAGTAAAGACAGAGGCAAAGAAGGCATTCAGCACCTCTGCCTTCTTCATATCCTCTGTCACCAGGGCACCCACCTCATTCAGCAGTGGGCCTATATTGCCTCTGGTATTAGCTTTGTTGGCTATGTATTTGAAAAAGCCCTTTCTACTGTCCTTAACCCGACTTGCAAGGTTAAGTTCCAAGGAGGCCTTAGCTTTCCTAGTTGCCTCCCTACATTCCCTGACAACATTCCTATATTCCTCCCAAGTGACCAGCCCCTCCTTCCATGATCTATAGATTTTCCTCTTCCACTTGAGTTTGCCCAGCAGTTCCTTTTTTAACCACGCTGGTCTCCTAGCTCCCTTACTAGATTTTCTACCCATTGGGACACACTGATGCTGTGCTTGCAAGAAGTGGTCCTTGAATATTGTCCAGCTATCTTGAGCCCCTTTACCTTCTAGCACTCTGTCCCATGGGACTTCCCTTAACAATTGGTTGAGGAGGCCGAAGTTTGCTCTGTAGAAGTCCAGGGTTCTGGTCCTGCTGGAAATTCTGTTCCTCCCACACAGGATCCTAAACTCCACCATCTCATGGTCACTGCAGCCAAGGTTGCCATTGACCACCACTGCTTCAATAAGGCCCTCCTTGTTGGTGAGCACAAGATCCAGCAGCGCTCCTCTTCTAGTCGGCTCATCCACCATTTGCATTAAGAAGTTGTCATCAATGCATTGGAGGAACCTCCTAGACTGTGACAGGCTGGCTGTATAAGTCTTCCAGCAGATATCGGGATAGTTAAAATCTCCCATGAGGACCAAGGACTGCAGTTGTGAGGCTGCTTTCAGCTGCCTGTAGAAAGCCTCATCAACTTCCTCATCTTGATCAGGAGGTCTGTAGTAGACCCCCACAACTGTGTCACCCTACTACCCTGTCCTTTAATTCTTACCCACAGAATTTCAACTCGCCCCTCATCAGCCCCTGTACAAAACTCAATACATTCTAGTTGCTCTCTCACATAAAGAGCAACTCCACCACCTCGCTTCACCGACCGATCTTTCCTAAAAAGCACATAGCCATCCATGGCCACATTCCAGTCGTGTGAGCTGTCCCACCATGTCTCTGTTATTGCTACCAGATCATAACCCTTAGACCGCACACAGACCTCTAACTCTTCCTGTTTATTCCCCATGCTGCGTGCATTGGTGTACAGGCATTTCAGGAAGCAAGTAGAGCACATCGGTGGGACTAAATCCTCCTTAGCCCATCCTCCTACAGGCCCTGGTACGTTCCTCTTGGGCTTGTCCCTAACAGACCCAGTTTTCTCCCCTTCCCCCTTCACATCTAGTTTAAAGCTCTCTCAATGAGCCCTGCTAAGTCCTGCCCCAAAAGCCTTTTCCCCCTCTGGGACAGGTGCATCCCACCTGCCACCATCAGGCCAGGTGTCTCATAGAGCAGCCCATGATCAAAAAAGCCAAAGCCCTGCCTTTGGCACCAGTCTCTTAGCCATTCGTTCATCATTAAACTCTTCCTGCTTATCTCTCCACCCATTCTTGCAGGAGGTATGGAGGCAAACACGACTTGTGCTCCAGACCCCCTAACTAGCCGTCCCAGGGCCCTGAAGTCTCTCTTCATTGCCCTTACATTTCTTGTAGTAATTTCGTCACTGCCAACCTGAAAAATCAGCAGTGGGTAGTAATCAGATGGATTTACCATACTAGAGAGTTTCCTTTTAACATCTCTAATGCGAGCCCCAGGGAGGCAGCAGACCTCCCTGTGGGATGGGTCAGGTCTACAGATGGGCCCTTCTGTTCCCCTCAGAAGGGAGTCACCCACCACAATTACCCTCCTTTCCTTCTTAGTTGAAGAAGTCCTAAGTCGTGGAGCTGAGCGACAAGTCATAGGCGGTTCACTAGACAAATCTGTCACTCCAGCTTCATTTTCCTTTCCCTGAAGTTCCAAGACCTCGTACCTATTCTTCAAGGGCAATTCGGAGGATGGACGGAGTTGGGAGGGTTTTTTCTTGCCTCTCCGAGGACGGACCTCCCTCCATGTTCCTAAAGTTCTCTCCTTCTGTCTGAGAACAGGAGGGGAGGGGATCCATCACTTGTTCTAGCATCTCTTCCTCCTGCCCTTGCCTCAGGGTTTGACTCCACCAATCTATTTCGTTCTCACATTCTCTGATAATTCTCAGTCTTTCAACCTCCTCTGTCAGTCTAACCACCTGCCTGAGGAGATCATCGATTTGCTCGCACCGCACACACGCGGTGCCACTGGCTCCCTCTGGCACCAGTGCCAGGCTCAGGCACTCGCTGCAGCCAGAGACCTGCACGGCTGCGTGCCTGCTCAGAACCTCCGTCTGAGTTCCCATATCCTTCTTCAATACAGTTTTAGGGCGTGTTGCCACCATGCTAGAGAAATTTACTGGTGTTCTCTGCTTCCTGCCTCCACTCACGCCGCTCTCCCCCTGCCCTCGCGCCACTTCACTTCCTGTGACGGCCGCTGCCGCTCTGCGCTCTCACCGCTGCCGCGTGCTCTGAGGGAGCTGCCGAGATGGCCGCTTTTAAACCTTGCCGCGGTTCTCAGCCACACCCCCTGCCACGTCAGCCTTCCTGCTCCTCTCAGGATTCCCGCTCAGACTCGGGTCTCCTCGCTCTGCTCCGGCTTCGCCGTCTCCGGGAAGCCCGGTCTCTTCTCTAGTCCTCAGTAATTAAAGGAGCAGCTCTCACCGCTGCCGCTCTGCGCTCTCACCGCTGCCGCGTGTATCAGTTTTTGTGTTAACTTGATTTAATGCTGTGTTGCCTTCACTCTCAGCTCAACTGTTGCGAACTACCATATTGGGAGTCCTTTTCACCATGCCAGGCTGCATTCATTGGCTTCTCTTTTGTCATCACACCTAGTTTTGAGTTGGTCAGGTCTCTTATCCATCCAGACCAGTGTGGTTTTGGCCAGAAATTCAATCCAAGATTAAAAAACATAAATAAATTTCTCTTGAAATAGTAAGCACAGTAAGTTTTGTTTCCAAGACATTAACCTATTTAAAAACCCCCCAAACATTTCATCACAAAGTTCCAGATCAGCAATATACCGATTTTTACCATTGAAATTCACTTCATAGGTTGAATGTAGAACTACTCAGAATTTGTTCGTATAAGACATTTTTTATGAGTGTCATTCCAGAAAACCAAATATATGCAGGTTATTCCTGATTTTGACAATATGTGCTTAAGAAAATAAAAAGAATGAAACAGCACTTTAGTGGGATGGAATGTTGTTTGGTGTAACTAGATTTTGTATTGAAAAGTACTTTGTGTTGTTTTTTTTGTTTTGTTTTGTTTTTGTTTTTTTTCTTCATATGATATATCATCATAGTACATCACAGACTATCTGGAAACTGCATGGGAGGAAATTCTACTGAGGAGGTGCTTTACTGGGTGAGTGAAGGCAGCCATGCATCTGCTTTGCCCAGGTTTTGAGCTCTCCAGATAAGAAAAATCCAATTCAGAAGCCATGTGCTGAAAAGCAAGATATATTAGCTCAGGCACAATGCCATGTTCATATGGTTACATGGCTTATGGATAGAGCTGGCTGCTGTCTGGCTTGTGTCAAGTATGGTAAAATCCTAACTGTCTGCACCTATTCATCAGGGCACATCCAGCATCTGGTTAGAGAAATAAGTTTTAATTCACTGCTTAGTAAAGTTGCTTCATCATTTTACAGTTACACTTTTGATGTGTTTTAGCAGCTTATGTCCTGCATTTACACAGTATCTTCATCACTACCTTGTTCATCTCACACCTGTCATTAATGTACCTAAAAAAACCTGTGCAAATAGGTAAAAACTGTACAGCTGCTCAAGGTTCTTTCATTACATTCTCACAATAAAAATTTGCTTTATATCCAGTTGAGAATATTAATGAAAAAATGCTGGTTTGATTAAAAACAATTGAGTGAAAAGTCATAAAACAAAAACTGTGACACCCTGAAAAATAGTTGTTCAGGAGAAATTTATCTTTAATAGAAAAGCGAGGATGTGCACTTTCAGTTTAAGTATATTTGTATATATATAAAAAAAAAAATCCATATTTTTCCACTTGGATTTTCAGCAAAGTACATAAAATACCTAAAGGGAAAAAAAATGCTCTAATTTGTTGCTGATAAAAACCTCGTCATTAAAATAACTGTATTAGACAGAAAATTCTTAAGAGGAATTGCAGATTACTATGAACTTACAATTTTTGTCTCTTAGTCAGTTTGTAATATGTGAGTCCATTTAGGGAGAAAGTATAAAGCTGGACTGAAGTTAAATATTATACATTGCTTTAAGTCCAAGAGCATCTGCATTCGAGCATGGAAGAAAGTATGCTGGTTAAAGCTTAGTATTGTTATGCTTTATGAATTACTTGCTTTTGCTCTTAGGTTAGAAAGTTCTCAGTACCTTCATCAGTTTTACAGACAAGCCAGGTAGGATGATCTGGGATCCTTCTCATCCTGTTTAACACAAAGATTTTTACTGTCTTGTACTGAGCCCAATATCATGGTTTGTACCTCTAAAGTCAAAACCTTTTCTCCTGGATAAAGGAGCCTGCCACAAAGAACTTTTTGCAGGTGGAGATTTCAGACTCCCTTTAGACACAACCTTCAATTTCTGAAATTAAGGAATTTATTATCTGTACAAGTGAAAGGTCTATGGTCCTAGAAGTGCCACATATAGGAATGAGGCTGTGTCACTGGTGACTAGAGGAGGCTGCAATACATTTCTATACAAAACTGTGTGCTGCTAAGGAGCTAAAGGTAAGTCTTGCAGCATATTTCCCACTTACTCCAGATCTCTGAAGCTGCCCTCCCAGGTGGTAAAGGCAGTTCCTATCAGTCATCAAAGCTGCTTCCTTAAAAAAATGCCAGAAATACTTGTGTCTGAGTGGAACTGGCAGACAGCAGGAGATTTGCCAGTTTCACTTTGAAACTAAACATCTTGGGCTCAGTTCTGCTTCTGACTTTCAGACATGGTTGCTTCCCAGCTGGAGACATCCTTCATCAATCATCTTGGCCTGAGTGTACAATATGACATTTTAAAAGGCTATTTCAATGCCTTCCATCTTTTCAGAGTGGGCATGGTAGTTGGCAAGATGGGAGGGTGAAACTGAAAAACAGTACCTGGCACAGGCAAGTCACTGGGGCCCTTTCACAATCCTACAAATACTAGCTACAAATACTAGCTTAGTACCAGTATAGTTGGTTCAGGATAGTATGTATGGGTGAATTTTAACTAAGTTATAAACAATTAATTTTGAACTTCCTTCTCAGTCCTTGTGAAGATTGTGCTAAAGACAGAATACTAATCTCATACCACAAGGTGACAAAAAGCTGAAAGACAAATGTCAGATCAGTTTTAGTCCATCCAATTCCAGACAGCACTTCCAGTCTGTTGTAACTATGATGCTGGTGAATTTGAAAGGTAGAATGAACCAAGCATTCTGCTTGGGGCTTCCCAGAGGTTTAGAAATTACTCAGCTTGAATAATAAATTGTAGGATTTTCCAGAATTGTAACTTTTCCGGTTCACAACACAGATTCAGAGGACTACTTGGTAATGGTTATGGTGCAGTTTCATGCACTCTGAACTGAGTCCTAACTCCAAGACTGATAATGCTGAAAAAACATTGAGATAAGGGCATTTCTTACTGAAGTTCTTTTTTGTTTTGTTTTGTTTGAGAGGTATCAATGGTCCCTGCAATAATTATGTTTCATATTCCATGATGTTGTTGAAAGGCAGACAATTTCTTCACATTGCTGTGAAGGCAGGAACAATTGAAATCAGCATGAAAAAGTCTGACAAGAAAGTGCCAGTCTCAGGGTGAAAGCTTACCCTGAGTCTTATGTTTCAGATATTTTTTCCAACAAATCTAAGCTCTGGAAGCAGGTGAATAATCAGAGTGTACGTTTCCCTTTGTTTGTGTCCTTTCCTGCAAGTGGATGTGAGGTACAGAACAATTAATTGAAGCATTGTGATTTTCTACATCTATGAAATTCAGCATTTGTTTAAGTAGTTTGAAGCAGTGGGTCTACTCAGGCTGGCAGACAAACTAAAACTGATGTGAGTATATCTATTCCTGGACCAAACTGGACAAATCAAAAGGATCTGATTTAATGCAGAGCAGGGAAATTAAATGCACACCTAGGTAAAACACATCATGGAGACAAGATACGAGTAAACGATATTTCAGGTTGAAGGCTGGTCAGTCCCTTCCTTGTTCATGGGCTGCTGCATCCAGCTCTGATAAGGACAAGAGTACATTGTTTCAAATTCAGCCATATATTCAATGTGTAACCTCAGGGAAGAAATTAAATCTCTTCATCCTAATGTTCTCCAGGCATTTAATCTTTTCTTTCCTCACAGAGATTACAAACTGGTAGAGTAGCAGTAGTTTCTGTTTAGCACCAAATACACTACGAGTTTCTGCATGCCAGAGTAATCCAGTTGTATCCAACTGTATCCAATCTATTCCTCTGAACAGCTTGTAGATGAAAGATACTGATCCATTTATTCTTCCACTGACTATAGAGAGCCTGTGTATATGAGTCAACTAATTCCATCTGAAGCTTGGCTTTGCTTATACCTCCTGTAGTTCTTCCGAATTCTGAAGTCAGTTGCACTCAGCGCATTCTACTCATTGTTGCAAAGATTTGTCTCTCCAGCTGTGCTGATTTTTGCTCATATGCTCATTTCTTTTGATTAGTGACCACCTGCCTCTGTTTGAATTTTCAAGGTGAATGATTGAATTGAATCTTGTTATATAGTCTTTCCAACACTGGATCACCCACTTACCTTGGGTCCTTTAAAACAAACAGACAAATGGCTTTTGTTCCCCCTCAACTTTGCTGGTATTATTTTACAAGCATAATCTTGTTTAATACCTGATAATTAGTGGTAATAGCCTTTTTCACTTCTGCAGCTGTCAAAACCACACATCTCTACCAAAAGCATAAAGAATATTAGGTATCCAGGCAGCAGGCAACATTATCCCTCCAGTTTGTCTCAGCTAAGAAAAATTTCTCCATGGTGTAACTCACATAGCTTGGTTCTTGTTACTGATCAAATTCATGTTTGTTTGTTTTAAATTCTCAGTCACAGAAGAATCTAACAAAGGCATCAAGGCAGACAGCTTCGTAAAGGAAAAGGATGCTTCCCTGCGTTGTGCCTCTTTTAAAGAGTATCCAACTAAGGGAAAGGAAACTATACAGCAGACCCCACCAGAAACATGACACATAGCCTTTATTTTACTGTCCTGTTTGTCATATGCCAATACTCATAATGTGGGATGTTAGAAAGATCTTACAAACAGACTGCAAACCCTACAGCCATTGCACAATTTTAACTCCAAACCCACAACTGGACCCCAGATCATAATAGAACAAAAGCCCTTTCCACATATTCACTGTGTGTCTGCAACACAACCAAGTTCTCATTAATAAGTTTGGAAGTGGTATTGTCTGTGCTTTGTGCATTGGTATGAGCATTCAGGGGGCTGGCATGGATGCTAGACTCAGTTCTTCAGCTAATGTGTAATATAACTTTAGCTATGTCTTTTATCCTCCAACTGATGGACCTTAGCAGAGGATAGCATAACAAGAAAGCATGAATAAAGACAGCATCTCTAATGTGTTTTAGGGTATCTGTCAAACATGATTCTGTGATGCTGGACAACATAAGAATAATTAAAGAAACCTATCTTGACAGCAAAGCATTAATGACCCATGTCTCAAGAAACAACTTTGTGCAAGCCTAGGAAGACATGGGTTACATGTAGATAGGTCTATCTTTGTCTATGTTGACAACTAGATCCATTTTAGCCACACTGTGTATGGAGAAATGTCCTGAGTCAAACTGTGACAACAAAGAACATGCTTAGAACAAAGCTAGTTGGAAACTGGGCTACTAGTGTTAGTGAAGCCAGAAGCAAAGGAAAGTTAAAGTGGGTTGACATGTGATTTTAAATATGATTCTATATCAAGTGTCTTCTAATTAGCATGGCTGACTACTATGTATGGATGTGTTTCATTCTCTCAATTAAAATTTATTACCAATGGATTTTTTGGTGAACAATTTCAAAGAGAATATAGAGAGACCACATGATTGCAGACCAGGTAGATACCAAAAGACTGGGCCAAAGTGTGTTTTCGTGTTCAGTTTTGTAAGGCATATGCAAGAAAGAGATTTTCTGTGACCAAAAACCATATAACATATCTCAGGTGGTATCACATTGTGTAGCCTTTTGCTGTTTGATCATGATTGGACATTACTGGCAAGAATGCCAAGTTGGACACTCAGTATGTTTAGTTGTGTGGCTTTAATTTATCTGTCACTTGAGGGTCCTATTTCCATTTCACTTGGACGTTTAATGTACAGCTTACTGTGTCCAGTTCAATAGACTGTGGACTATGAAAGATCTTGCAATGCAAGGCTTGCTTTAGAGAAGTAGACGTGTGTGTTTGCCAGTAGTCCAGTTTGTGGATGAAACTTGGTGGACTTGACTCCAGATAAGTTTTCTGCCATTTTTAGTGAACACACTGCAATTACAGCTGGGGTTTCTGGTAGTGTCAGTTGTCTCCATAGTTTAGATTTGATACTTCCTAGACAACTTCTAATTGCTGAAAACTGAAATGCCTACATTTTTTGGCATTCAAACAGAGTAGTCATAGGAATGCCATAGGAATGCCATAGGAACTTATGATTGTTCCTGTGTCAAAGCATTTACTCTGATTCATTGGTCCAGAATTTAATCCATTCAAGTAAAGGCTATTTCATGGGAAAGCTCCATTCTGAATCTAAGATAAACTTGAGAAACAAGTAAGTTTGTGATGTCCTAATTTCCATGTCTACATGAGTAGTTGCCATTTTCAGACTCAGACAAAGAATAACATCCCTGTACAGAGCAGACAGGGATAAGATGCTTTTTAGTGTTGGTATGTGACATAAACTGTAATGTTTCTAGGTAAATAGTACCAAATTTTTTGAATGTACCATTACCTAAGGATCTCAAAGCTTCTTACAAATTCTAAGTATATAATATTCTAGGTTGTAATATCAGTTACGTAATGAGACAGGTGGCACAAATAACTAAAGTAAATAATTAAATAAACAATGCATTACTAAATTAGTAAACAAGGGCACAGATTATATAACTCATCTCTGAACTGTGACCAAATGTAGCTTATGAAAGATATGATATGAAGTGCCCTCTTTTCCCTTATTGCTAAGTTTATGTCTAGCTGCTCAGAGTCTTTAAAGGATTTAAGCTAATTGCACAGAAAATCACTACAATTGTCCCTGCTTCCTGTTACCTCTGGCAAAGCACAGTGTCCATGAAGCAAGAGTTCCTACATGCACTCGATGTATGAAAACCACCCACAAGAGTGAAAGCCCAAAGACTGACTTTCCCTGGTGAAATCTGCCATGTCAGTTATAGAACTAGGGTTGAACCTTACAGCTCAGTAACGTCAGCTCTTTCAGTGGTAACCCATGGCTAGGTTGCCTCAGAGTCTGACAAGATTTTCCAGCTAAATATCAAGCAGATTTGTGTTCTGAAAAAAACTTAAACAGCTTGCTTCAGATTGATCTCTCTACTCATTTGTGAAGCTGCACTCTGCTTTAAAAAGAAGTAAGTGTTCTTTGTCATTTCCCTAAAGGGAAGTTTCCTTATTTTCAGAATACAATTCCTTTACATGTTGGAATATTCCTTAATTTTATGTTTAAATGGAGAAAACAATTATTTGTCAAATCTAACTATGACATTTTGTTTTGGCTCAAAGATGACACTATTTGGCTTGAAGTGGTGCTTTCTTTCAGCTTTACAATGACTGAATAAGTTGGTTTGTGATCAAACAGAATAATTTGTTCTTGATATTTTAGAAATACCACCACCCCAAAAATATTAGTGCAACCTTAGTTCCAATCGTCTGTACATACTAGCCCATACTCTTCCTCTTGTATTTCAAATGAAAAATTCTCTGATGTTTATCAGATTTCACCATCACCATCAATTAGATAAATGTGTTTTCCAGGAGCATGAAGAGAGCATGTAACATGGAACATAAAAGCTGCATTGAAATGACGTATTTCAAGGCCTGCGATTAAAATTTTTATTTTGAATCAGTAATCTTTTGGGAAGTTTCCTTTTTTATCAGATTCTTGAAGTTCTTCTTCTAGAGCCATGTTAGAGAGTGTGTGTGCAGCAGCACATTGATGGCACAGGAGGAGGATTAAGCTTTTGAGAAACAATTTTCCTCTGATGAAAACCCTCTCAGGAAGTGATGTCCATTGCTGCCAATGTAATCATTCACCTAGTGTCCATGCCAGCAATATATTTATTTTTTTTCCGGAAAAAAACAAGACTCTGAAACACGTGTAGAGCATGGTGTGTGGTGAAAGCATGAAGGGCGTGTTAGCTAGTTCCAGTTACACATGAAACTGGAAAAACTTAGAAAAACTTGTTAACAAGGAGTGATATATTGTCTCTTCTATTTGTATTGCAGCAGTGCTCAGAAAACTCATACAGAATCAGTACCCTATATGACAGTAACTGTTAAATTCGTCACAAGTAGCAGCCTTGGACCTCTGGAGTTCACATTACCAACAGGCTAGACAAGAAAACTAGGAGGATGAGAGGCATAAAAAAGGGAATTTACCTACTGTCATAAGTGCAGCAGCTGCCCTGCTGAAAATCATAATACAGGGCAATGTGTGAACCTCACTGTAATCAATACAGTTTTGCTAGCTGATAGAAAGGGGTAAGAATTATCTCTGACCTCTGCCTCGCTGTTTGGTGTCACACTCACGCAGTGACATGTTTTTCTGACAGAATCGTAACACCGGTTAATGCCCGTGAGTGACAATAATTTTTCCTTTTAGGAGGGTTCAGTCTTAGGGTATCAATAAGATGTTACAAACCCCCTCATTACTGGACTGCTTTTCCAGCTAGCTTGTCCCTGGCTCGTATTCATTGTTATAACTAGTGAGAAAATGGTGATATGGTCTGCTGAAAAGAAACATTTTTTTCACAAAATGAAAAGTTTTGGTTTTTTTTAATGAAAAGTTTGTTTAGTTTTCCATTAAAGGATGCAGCTGTGAATATTTTGTTTGGAAATGATGGTATTTTATGAAATGTGTCATTAATCTCCTGCCACATTTTGAATATAAAAACATCAGCTTCCTAATGATTTAGTATCAATATTGACTTCCTAATGCTGAGGCCTTTCTAAAGGTAATGCAGCTGACTGTCCCATTGTCCCCATTTGTAGTTTCTGAGTGCATCTCTGAACTATTAGTTTGTGAGTTTATAGCTTTCCTAGTTGAATATTTTAGTTTGTTTTTTTTTCCTTCTTGCACATAAACTACTTCACCCTGAATACCAGCCAACACATTGTGTAGAGTTTGATCTATGTAGTCCAATAGCTGTCATTCTTTCCTCAGGAGCTCTATCAGTGAAGAAACTGACAAAGCAGCCTGCATGAAACAGTTCATTTAATAATAGGAACAATTCATTAGAGGGAAAGAATTTTAAAACACCAAGCAGTTGGCACCCAAATGGCTGTACTTGCCTTTGTGCTGACACTTGTGCTTGTGTGGCTGCACAGGGAGCTGAATCAGGAAACTGGATGAAAACTTCCTTTTGCATTAGGAGGGGGTTGGTTTTCCAGTTGGATTAGTTCCCTGACCCAAATTACTGTGCAACCACACAAACATCCCTCTCAGTGGCAGCCTACGCTGAGATCAACATAATTTGCTCGTTACACCTAGGCTTAAGTGGTTGGTGAACATTAGAAATAGCATTTTTCAAGTTAGTTTTCCTGTAGATCTGTATTTCTTGAGGATGTTATTTCTTGTTCTGTGTTAAGTTTGTGCATCCATTCACACATGCCAGTGGATGCTTTCTCACCTTTGCTCAGCCTTCTGCTCTAGAGATCAAGCCTAGATACTTGTATTGGATTTTGTGCACTGGGCAGATGATCACGTTTTAAACAGCTTTGAGATGAATTCAGGACCTGGGTGAGTAAACTATGAACAGTTGATGACTATGTTATTGCATCCTGGAAAAGTTAAGCATCACTGCCAATCCAGCATGTAAGGGAAGAAAACTGCTTTTTCATCAGAGATGATTTGAAGACATCTCTGCAGAGACCTATCAAGAACACTGTTACTTAGGCTGAAATTTCTGTATTCAAGTCATTAATAAGACTGAACTCCTGCAACAATGTAGATTCAGACAAAATACTGAACTCAGAATGTATAGATACTGAAACTTTAGTTTGCATTTAAAAACTTAATCAGTAGGATATGCAGTTTCTATTCTGGATTGAACAGGGGTCTATTCCCACTTAGGCAGTGTTACTTCAACTCTAGGTACTGGTTAGAGTTGTGCTTTGACTTGTGAATGAAAAGCATTCTATAAGAGATCACTCTTATTTGAAATGGTTGAATTTTAAATTGTATTGCAGTGAAAAACTGCAAGGGCCCATGTTGTTAGCATGGTGACATTTTTTTGCACAAGTGCTGGAGAAGAATCCTAGCTGTAAGAATGGTTGCTTCATCAATCCCAGTTTATCTGTACAAAGCTTGATTAGCCTGCATTAAATGGACTAACTATCCAGATATGAGTGCAATGTATCTATTGCTTTGATGTTGACATGCATTACAAACAGTTCTTCCCAGGCTTTTGTCACATAGCAAAATCCTACTGATGTGAAGTTGGGTTCTTTTTCCCCAGTAAGTTTTATATGTGTCAACCAGAAGGTGCCGTGATGTTATTCGAGGTTACAGTCAAAATCTTGATTTGGGCAACAGGAAATAGGCCATATATATGGAATTCATAATGTAATGTTAAACAGTTAATGTCTTAACAGTCTAATAAATAAAATTATTAGGTCAGTTATAGTAACATACACATAAGGTACAAATTAATACAGACAAATACTAGAACTGAAATTGTTATATAGAAGAAAACTTTTCCTAATGCTACTGGAATAATTTTCTAGTTTTCTAGGACTGGGCTAGTTTTATCATTAATAGGTTGTGGTAAAAACTGGTACAGGGTTAGTTTTAGTAAAAAGGAGAACAGATTGCAAAATATGGAAAAACACATTTAATGCTGAAAGCTAAATGGTCTGGACATTTATCCTGGATCCCATTAATGGATTATTTTTTTTCTGTGAAACAGTTTGACATGAACTGAAAAGAGTCACATATTAAAAATAAATACTAATATGTCAAGTTCAGTAAAACCTGCTATGTGGAAAGTTACGGAGGTCTTCAGTAAATTTCAGTAGTAAGTGTAGAGCATGGGATTGGGCAAGGACTGTTCTGCAAATGCAGGTAGGACAGACCACTGCCTGTTTTGCTACGAGAAGTGTAGAACTCATGTAATCTATTAGAAAGAAGACAAAGAGGAATGAAGGAGAGAAAAACCTTTAAATGAGCTGGATAAAGATTCATCTTGACTTAGAGTAATAGATCCCTTTTCCACACTGTGACTGCACATTGTGGTAAGCAAAGGTTATAAATTGCTTTTATATGAAACTTATATCCATGAGTACAAAGTGTTGTTCAAAGGAGTGCAGAAATTTGATCGCCACATTACAGGAAGGGAAACTGAGGCAGGAATAGTTGACAAAAGTTATCCATGGTCACCCTACAGGCAGTTATGAGAATAGAATAGGCCTTGGCCTTACTCCATTGTTCAAGCCCCAGGGCTACACTGACCAACCTTCCCCCTGCTTGAACCACAACACCAAAAATAATAATTACAGGACTTTCTCTCCTTTATCACAAAGAAAGAAAGAATTGTTTTGACTTCTGGGAATGTGTTAATGACCCTGCTGGAGTTCCATTATCTTGCATAACTCAGCTCAGCTCCAATGACCTTTTCTTTGTTATAACACAAATTTTCAGTGCCCACACACTGTCAGGACCGGAATTTCACTTGTGAATATGCACCATTCTTTACTGTTATTACTCAGTAACTACTCAGCTGTCAGAGCTTCTGTCGTCTCTTTTCCTGGAGCCACTAATAACTGCTGGGAGAGTTATCACCCAGATATATCACAAACCAAAACCAGTGTCTCTGGTGCTGTTAAAGGGTACTTGTTTGGTCTCTGTGGCTGAGATTTTGCCAAATAAACAGGATGATGAAGACATGCTCAGTGAAAAAGGAAAAAAGCAGGATTTGTCAAATCACTATGTGTATGGTGTCTCCTAGTACATCCAAATGCAGCTGGGACCTCATTCTATTAGATACTGGAACTGGACAAGGGGATCTGTCTTCATGGCAGAATAAAATGCTATGCAGATATACACAAACCCTGTCTGAATAACATGAGGCTCTCCCCAGGATGGGTTAGTTAGCCTGGCATTGTGCTGCACATCGTATCTGAGCTAGCTTACATAATTTCTGCCCTGAGGATGTGCCACAGAAGAAGTGGTCCACCAAAACACATTTTCAGCTGTCAAGCAGCACTTTCTCTGCTAAATGTTTCCCATTTCTTGCCATTTATACACATATCCCCCATCCCTGTTCATACTGTACTTTTTAAAAAGAGAGTAACATAACAAGCATTTGACTCTAGGCTGCAGAGGTGGATGCAAAATGCAAGATTTAAATTTCAATAGTGTTGTTTTTTTTTTTTTCCTTCAAAATTTCTTTGTCTGGGGTCAATATAGAGAAAGCCAAGATCTACAAAATCACAGCTTCAGAAATTTTGAGGCTTGAAGAAACCATCTAATTTTATTTGCATTCTAACAAAGGCCAATGAATTTTGTTCAGCTGGTTAGTACTGACTCAGTGGGATTCAACCTCAGACTACTATAAAAATCCAGGCTTTAACAGAAAGCCACAAAGTTCAGACATGGTCAAAGGATCAGATCTTCCCCAGAGTTTGAGCATGTGTTCAGGCTGTAGGAATATTGGATCTGATATTGTTTCTACTGCAGCTTAAAAACACAGTAAACTTCTCTGCATGTTTCCCTTTATCATTTTCATTTACTTCCTTAATAGAAAATAAAAGCATGCCGCCCTTCTGTCCTTAGCTCCAGCTTGTTCCATCTGTAGCAACTGTAGAATCAAAAGATGTGAACACTTATGAAAACAAAAAGCCACTGGGAAAAATATGTCTTTTCTGGTGCCCATCACATTTTGTTTAAAAATCTGAGTATTTGGATGAAAACATTTCTGGCTATAGCCATGCTATGACAGGCCATCAATATTTATTTAGAAGTGGCATCAAAAAGACAAGGAGAATCAAATGTCACAGTGTATTTGTCACAGACAGCTTGAAACTGAAGGGAAATTTATTATTTTTCTCTTTCTCTGAAATGAATGCCTGTGAGGGCAAATAATAAAAGACTTTTGTGAGTAAAGGAATCCAGCTGCCACTACTGAAAGGAACAAAGTCTAACAAATGATTATTAGCCAGAGAGTCAGATTTTCTCTTGTGAAATGGATTTTTTTGAGGTTTTCTTCCTTTTATTTCTTTTATATGCACTTTGATAAATTACTGGTCTGAATACAGTTGTAGACACAAACTGATTAAAAATCACTTGATATGTGGTGATCTCTAATGGTCAGAGACATGTGACTTAGAATATTTCTTTTGCTTACTGTTTATAATAGTGTGTGAACATGAAGACACTTGAAAGAATCTGAGCCTTTATTTGACAGGTTCTGTGAAGGTGTGATCAGTTACAGATCTACCTAAAGGAGCAGCTCACAATTAAAGCGCTACAGTAGTGGGAATGTGGACTGAGGAATTAAGAGTTACAGCAATTACATATTGGGACAATGTCCAGCCATGCTGTGGCCCATATTGTCATTTAGCAGTTTTAGGCACACTTCATACCAGAAAACAGTTTTGAAAAGTGGTTTGAAGTTGTTACTTTACTGTTCTAGATGCAAAGGAGCACATTCCTAGCTTGCTTTGCCTGTTTACTTTCTGGTATTAGGCCTTTCACCTTCTATACTTTGGTTGCCTCCATCCTATATATCAAGGCCATACTTCTGTAAAGATAATGATGGATACAGTTATCTAATCAGAGGTGCTTTGTGATGTTTACTACATTAGCATACCAGATAGATTAGTCATACTTCATGAAACATGCTACGTGGATCTTAGGTCTAATTATTAAGTGTATTGGTACAACTCAGTCTGCAGCTAGAATGCCAATTTAAAATGTATATCTTTTAATGGGTGGCTATAGAAATTGCCTTTACATTTTTCTGAGTATCCTATTTTAATTATAGTAGTAAGCCATAAAAGTACATTATTACTTAATTGAACGATATAAGGCATTGCCACACATTAGGAGTCGGGTTCTGATGTCCTAGTTCAACTGTAAAACATATTCCTCCTTGTGATTAATAATAGAGTAGCTCTACAAATGAAGAACAATGTGCCCAGGTCATCAAAGTCAGGCTCCAGGGATGGTTTTCTTACTTGGCTCTGCAGAAGACACACTCAGTAACCTTGAGTAAATTTGTTTTCTTTTTTTTTTTGAGCAATGTTTTATTTCTCTGGCATATAATGCAAAGGTGGTTCTTATTTTAGCCTTTTTAATGTTTTTGTCAATTACTTATACCTTTCTGTCTTTCTATAAATAGTCTGTATGGAGCTCCACACTTCCTGGACTTTGCCAGGAGGACATCCTATATATATATAGATGCATGTATATCATGCCTTTGTCCATGGATTTAAAAGCAATACATTTAACTTGCTCAGGTGGGCAAATAACTGTCGTTTTTATCTTTTCCTCTATCCTTGGGGAAAAAAGTACCCTGCAATTCAGTTTCCTACTTAACATCATATTTTAAGAAGAAACATTGTCTCCATTCTATGATTCTTTTATTACAGTGAGATGCTATAATATACAAGACAGTTAGCTAGCAAAGAGCAGATCAAGGTGCTATGCTCATAAGCAGGAGGGTATTTACAATAGTAATAGATTTCTTAATTTGGCAGACAAAGAAAGCCAAATCAGAGCACATGGAACTAAGGCATGCATTTTTAAAATGTGGAGATAGTTCATAAATATAAATACTTAATTTGGGTTCTGGAAAATTTTCTGTCTTCTAGGGTAAGAAATGCAAGTGAATACTAGATGCCATTCTGAAATGTCCAGTCTAGTTAATCCAGAAATGACACTCATCAAGAAGCAATCAGTGATATGATTCTATGGACTGTGTTATGCAGTCAGTCAAGTTAAACCAGGGATCCTTTGTGGTTCTAAGAACCTAGTGTACATTTTTAGTATGATTAGTTCTGTACAAATGTACAAAACAGGTAGTCTCTTCCAAAAATGTAAACAAGTAGAGAATTAATCCTTCAATGTTTATTTTACATCATTATCAAATACTAACCACTTTTCTTTGGGTGTTACAGTAATGTGATTTATAGAATGAGAGAACTGAAACTTCGTGGGCTAGAAAGTAACTTAGGAAACTTTCCAACTTAATTATATTTGGAGAAAAAATGTGTTTTATCTCTATAAAATTATCAGAGCAACTGCTGAGAGAACAGAACACGCTTCTAAATAGTTATCAAAGCACACACAAGCTCACTGACTCTGAGGAAAATAATTGTGGAAGGACTTCTCTGCATGTTTCCAGCATTTTATTGTTGTATAGGTTGCACAGTATAGCTATATAAACACAGCAGTTTCAGTTAGTATGACAAAGAATTGCCACAAGTTCAAAACTTTTGTAAGCAGCACGTTGCCTTGCTTAATTTTTCAGAATTGCTAAGTCCAACAAATGCTCCACATGTCCAAAACAAATAACTGGTATTTTGACCTAATTGTTTTTATTTGGACTTTTTTTTTTCCTCACAAAAAGTGCAGCGCTTCTTTGCAGAAAGCAGCTGCCTTTGGGATTCTATACTACATTGAGTGAAAAATTTATGTTTCTAAAAAACAAAACCAAAACCAAACAAAAAGTTATTTCTAGTAGCAGACTTTCCTTGCAAATAAACTAAACAAATAAAAAAGAAGTTGTAAAAACAGTAATTAGTACTCTCATGTTATGTAGAAAGTACAGGAATACTAAACCTGCCAAATTCTGAAATCAGCCCTGTCTGACAAAACAATATGGTTTCTTCTTCAACTGTTACAATTAAGAGATCAAAACAAGGAAACCTGCAATTCTTGATGTGAAGCTGGGTACAGAATGATAACAGGAAAGGATTTATTATCCATGAGGTAAACAAGTGAGGTTGGCTCTCAAATCTTCAGTCAACAATCAATGATGAAAAAATGGTGCCTTGATGGACAAATTTTTACTTAGAAGATAAAAAAAAACATAATAAAGCAGGGATGCTCCTTAAACAAACAGATTTCCAAAGAAAGTATAGGTGATGTGAATAATTACTTATCACAGTCAAAATAACAGGACAATTCCCTCAAAAAAAAAGTAATAAAAGAACACACAACTGAGGTGGCTGTTAAAAGCCCATGCATTTCAGTTGGTAACCTCTCAGTGGGTATAGAGACTTGGGGCCTTAAAAACAAGGCATTCTTGCTGTTATGGATAATACAGGCTGTATTTTAGCATATGGAAGACAACTTATATACATATACATGTGCAGTTTAACCCATTCACCTTAATAAATGAGATCGAAAACAGCATTACTCGTAAGTATTCTATGCACCCAGTCACACTGGGGTACAGGAAAACTAGAAATTATCTGCATGTGTTATGTACTCAGGACAGAATATAAACTGTTTCCCCTGCATCTGGCCAACAAGCCCCACATCTGTATCTAATAACTCTAATCACCCTGTATGGAACTTAAGTAAATCTGCATTAGTATGTGAATGAATTACCATTAAAATATGACCTGGCCATAAATCTTCCATAGAAGAGGAAGTTTCCCATGGTGAATTCTATTCATTCTTAATAACTCAATCTAATTGCTCTCTAAGATAATAATTAACATCTATTTTGTTTTCACCTGGTGGTTATCAAATGACTAGCAATCTTTTACTGCTTCCTGAGAACACAGTTATTCTGTGTAGAGAAGAATATTGTTCTGGGAGCTTTTGTAACCTACTAGCCTGAGACTCCATACTTGGGTAAAGTGATAATGGCTTTGTGGCTTTTGCTAAAATTGTGCCTGTCAAAATGTTAGCAAGGGAAAATCAAAACATTTATGGTGTGGAAGCACTTGAATCATATTCCGTTGAAACCTGTTTTCCCTTTCATCTCTTCTAATACTGATGTCTCAGGCTATTTCATGTAAAAAAACAGCAAAGGGCCATTCTAAAGGGCCCTGTATCAAAAGGCATGGCAAAGCTCATGGCCACACCCCTCTACTCTCTTCCACCCAAAGCAAAGCATCCTTCTTCAAAATTTCTGCTGGAAACAGTTCCTGACTTGACATGAGCCAAAATTGTGCCAGGGAGCATGCTAAGAATTTAACAGTAGGAATATTTGTTTGCTAATGTATTCTTGAGCTTATGCTCTAGCCATGATTAATTTACTGGCACAGAGATAATCTAATTATGTACATGTGTTGATCAGGTAAATGTGTTCTAGTATGGTGAGGATGTAACAAGCTTCTATTTTCATTTTTACTTCTCTCTAAAGTGGTATGTAGACCAGCTGGCTACAAACATGAAGCAAAAGGCTTAGGTAAGTTTATGAAAGTGATAGAATAAACCCATAAATACTTGGAAGCTGCATTAGAACCATGGGAGAAGGCACTAGGAGAGCAATCTGCATTACCAGTGTTCAGATATTAATTTGGATTTGCAAGGGATGGCCAAAGGAATGTCTACTAATGTCTAACCAGAGAGGCTGTGGAGTCTCCTTCTCTGGAGACTTTCAAGACCTGTCTGGATGTTTCTGAGTGACCTACCCTAGGTGGTTCTGCTCTGTCAGGGGTTTTGGACTCAATGATTTCCAGAGGTCCCTTCCAACCCCTAACATTCTGTGGTTCTGTGATTCTGTGAAGTCACATCACCTCTCAGCTGCTATAGTTGATGAGATTTGCAAACTATTTTAAGTTTTGCCAGTGAGAAGCCTGTAAAATGCTAACCAGTGTTAGCTGGTTTGAGAGCCTGCAGAGTACTTCCTTTGTTTCTGTAATCACTGATTTGAGTTGCAAAAGAAAGAACTGGCTGGTGGATAGAGATATGAACAGTACCAAGAGAGAAAGTCATTGCTTCTACAGGCATTTGTAAAACATTAAGGTACAACATTTCAGTGGATTGCAAAGGGCTTTTCACCACATAATGCCCTTTGATTGCAATGGGAACAGACTACTTTTGAAGGCTAAGTTGTGTCAGCATAGCACAGTGATGAGTTTTCGTCTCACGGTCATTTGCATGGCAATGATTAGTTCCTTCCATCGAGTGTTCTAAATTATGCAAAAACTGAATAATAGACTGCAATAAAAAATATAGCCAGGGACATAGTACATACTTTTCATTAAACAGGCAATGAAGAAAGGCATGTGTGTTAACTCTCCAGACAAAAATAATCTCCCAACAGCCTGACTCTCAAGGATGGAAGCCTAATGAAATGTCACGTCACAGGTGGTGACTCTCTAAAACCTCCTGCTGCCCCATATTGGAGAAGAAAATATGATTACATTGACAATCAGCCCTGATTATTAGACTGCAGAGAAACTAGAAGTTAGTTGTGTTTTCATATCTGTTCTTGTTAGGCACAAAACGAGTAGGTCAATTTCTGATGCAAGCGAAGAGGAAGAAAAGCCTATCTGAGTAACATATCGTGAAATAGCTAGCATTTCAGAAGTTCAGGGGAAGTAAAAGCCCCAGAACCACACTGCCATGCATGTGCTCTTCAAAATGATCCACTCCCAGTACGTTTTAGGAATGAGGGTTTGGCTGCAGCACTGCGATGTAACTTGATGCCACCAGAGTGCTCAGTGCCTTTGGAGTTGTATGCAGCAGGTGCATACAGCACAATAATTAATTTTAAAAATGGCTTTCTGAGAAAATGTAGGCTTTAAACAGCTAAAATTAAGGATGCTGATGGTCAGTCTGACCTTATGTAGAAAATCCCACAGATCTGCATCACTATTCTTGAAAGAACACTTTATTGTATAAGTCTTGCTCTGGGGATAGGTGGGGCCTGGCTGCTGATTGGATTCATATTCTTGGGTGTGTGGTAAAGTCAGTGTGCAACTGTAATAAAATTACTTCCCTTCAGTTTTAATTTGAGCATATTTCTCACTGATGCTCTTTCTTTTGTCTGTGTTTTGACAGTAATACCATGGGGGCAGAAACTCTTCTTTATATTGGCCCAGTGTTCTCACAAATAGAGCTCTCTGATCATAGAACATGGAGGTACTGAGGCCGTAGCAATATAGATAGACTCATCTCTTTAATATAGGTAAAGTTGCACTGCTATAAAAATAGTATCAGAGTGAAAAAAAAAAAAAGTGTAATAGAGAACCCAAAGGACTGATGTTTGATGTTTTGGGTTTTTTTCTCCTTTAGGAAATTCCAGTTTTTACAGGGATTCTAGATAATGATTCAGGGTGATTTGGTCAGCATTGGTGGATTTGAGGGAAGCACAAGCTGGAAATAACCGATTCCTGAGCAAAAGTTATCATGGCATTATTTACTGCAAACCAGTCATTTTAGCCTGTTCTGGTGTGCTTGGTGCATCCTTTCCACAGGTCTGACGCACTAACACAATAGGTACTAGCAATTGCCTGCATTGTAAGAGCTTTGAAGTCAGGGATGATTTCTTAAAAATGACAAAGCAGGAAGCTGGGATCAAATTCAAAGATAAAACTATAAAACTAGCATGTATAAAGAAACGTTCAGTCTGTCTTTTTTGCATTTTCAAAAAGTTTTGTGGGCTTTTTTATGGAGCTTACTGCCTGAATGCCCCATGTCATCTTGTGCATGGGAATGGCCTTTACAGAGTTCATTACATCAATTATTTTCTCATCAATATAACTGATTCCTTACAAACCTTTTATTTCTGCATGAAAGCCAGTTTTTATTATTTTATTTATAATTATGTTTCAAAATAATTTATGTTGTGGCTCAGGATAACAGCAGGCAGTCAATTTCCCACTGGTCAGTTCCATTTTTATTATTTCAGTCCTTTGATCAGAATCAATTCATGTTGTATTCTGAAATTTGCATTCAGTTTCTTTTCTGCTAGGCAAAAGAAGGCTGCTAATATTATAAAATATTGTCTTATTTTTTAAAAATCTCATTTTTTTTTCCATCATCTTTACTGTGCCCAAAGTTTTGTTGAAAGCAATATTCCAAAATCTTCAGTATCCTCTTAAATTTGGAAACATGCCATTTTTACTGGAATGTTCTGTCCCATGTTAGGGAGGTCCTCCACCACTGTTTTGGAATATGTAATGTGTCTATTCTCAGCTAAGAGGACTTACAGCATTGTCTGACTCCAGTCAGGTGTGATTGTTAACTAGAGGTGGTAGATTGAATCCACTGGCTTTATTAGTGATCTTGATAATGAAGTCAGTGGAATATATCCCTGATTTATGGACATTGGCTTAATTTCACTGAAGATGGTGTTATGCTGATTTTCATCAGCTGACCTGATACAGTTGTTTTCCACTTTGTGGAAGCTGTTTTGTGATCATGATCCGGCTTAGAGGATACTTAAAAACTGACCCAGGCTTTCAGGTGTGGAATCTGGAGTGTGTGATACTCTGAGAGTGTCCCATGAATTTGGACTGTGTACAAAAAGAAACTCGTGTTTCCGTCAAGTTTGTCTTCATGTGAATTTTGTATGGACTTCACAGGATTATTATAAGATGAGGGGCAACGGACTCAAACTCGAGCACAGGAAGTTCCACCTCAACATGAAGTACTTCTTTACTGTGAGGGTTACAGAGAAATGGAACAGGCTCCCCAGAGAGGTTGTGGAGTCTCCTTCTCTTTCAAGACCTGTCTGGATGCCTTTCTGAGTGATCTGCCCTAGTTGTTTGTTTGGTGTTGTTTGTTTGTTTGTTTTGGTGGGTTTTTTGTTGTTTGTTTTTTCCCCCCCTGCTCTGGCAGGACGGTTGGACTCGATGATCTTCGGAGGTCCCTTCCAACCCCTAATATTCTGTGATTCTGTGATACAAGATGTCCAGCTAGGCCATGAGAAGACAAGCTCTTTCTCCCAACATGTACACACTCTGCTTCTTCAGTCCACCTTCCCTTCTACCAATTTATTTCTCAAAGACAGAATTCTGTCTGGAGATGTGACAGTCAGGAAAAAAAGATCAGGTAATAGAAACTCCATATTTTGCTTCTGCTTCTTAATCTTGAGGCTTTCAGCAGTGCCAGCACTAGACCTCTTCTGTGGGGGACTTACTGATAAGAAAACTTTTTTATTCCTTGTTATCCCAAATCAATAGCCCTAAGTGCAACATAAGTAACTATAGACTAGGAGTCCCAGACCATTAGAGCTGTATTTTTAGCTATCTAGACATGGAAAAAAAACATGCTACTATTTGATGTCTCCATTCATTGCTGGTTGAAGTCCTCACTCTTAATACAAACTAGACTATTATCAAATTACTGAAATCTACTATATAAAATAATAATTAAAAAAACATTCCCACTGGCAGCACTAGTTTTCATTTTATCTTTTTAGCCTTTCAGTTCCAGTGACTGGCTCTTAAGCCTTTGTTTTCCTTAAGCCTAACTTAACTTCAGCCCTAACCTTACCTTTAAGAATAGTCCAAACTCTCATGGTCACTTCAGGAATAAAATTAAGTTGTTGTTTCAAAGATACAAGCATGTCAAGCTTGCTTCCTTAGCAATCTGAGCAAGAACTTTGTTTTTTTTTTTCTTCTGTAGTCTGAAATTGTAGGTCTAGCTCTAACTATAACCTTAGACCAATGGGAATGATCTCTTTGATGTTTAATTACAAATTTATTTTAAAAAATGTTTTAGCTCATTTTAAACATTCTTAGCTCATTGTTAAGAGGTTTAATCTCCATTCATGCTAAACTTAGCATCTGTGCCAATGATTAATCATGCATGGCTTGTCTAAAAAGACCACAAGTATTGGGGAACTGAGCTGAGAAAAGCTGGGCATCAGAAACAGGAACTGAAACTGTCTCCTGTCATTCCTGTTCGTACTCTGAGGCACAAACTCAGAGCCCATCATTGCTCATCAGGACACATACTGCAGCTCAGGTCAAACAGCACTTTGGCAGAGTAATTGCCCTCTGGACCTAAGCAAGACTTGGTAAAAGGGTTGGCTATTCATTTGGACAGTAATATTTCAAAAAACATTAGCTAGGGTATGTCAAAGAATTTCAAGGAATATCATTTTTCCTTTTCAGAGATGTGTGTTGATCCTCGGAGACAGATGGATTTTAACTCCCCTCATTCCCAGTCATGTACAGACTTGTACAAATGGCTATAATCAAGACTTTTCTGCCTTATTCTGGAGCATTTGTCATAGGCCACAGCTGACTGTGGAGTTTGAGACCAGATGGGCCAGTGACCTCCCTCACCGTAGCCAATGTCTGTTTTTAAAAGACAAGTGGTGGTGATGGCAACAGGCAGACTGTCAGCCTGATATGTGGCTGTGCCCTGTTCTGGTGCTGCATTCTCCATCCAGGGGATTGTAGTGTAAATCAGCATTGGAAGAATGCTGAGGTTTTGAACGAGTGTTGAGAAGAGCTGTTCCAAGATAAAATTTTACTAGAAAATTGACATCTGGAAGTTTCCAATCCACCATTTAAAGAAGAACAAAACAAGTAAAAAGAAAAGCCAGACAGTTTAGCTTGGAGGGAAGCATTCAAAGCAGAAATTAAAGTAACCACAAGACTGAGAATTGCCAGTATTAAAAAAAAAAAAAAGAACTGGAGAGAGAAAATAGATACTGCACTAGCAAAAAAAAATGTCCAAAGATTTTATAGCAGAGAATACTATGATTTTTCAACTCCCTCTTCCAGAGTAATACGGACAGAACTAATGGTTTGCTTTACCAAATTTGGATTATTTTGATTCTAGAAGTAAAATCAGTTATAGTTAGGAACTTTTGTGCCAGTGTGTAGGCTACATACTGAACTGCTTGAAGGGACATAAGAACATGCATTTGAACAGGTAGTACATGTTATTTGCAGAAAGGTGCTATTTTAGATGCTATGACTGCTGCTGCTTTGAACTTCCAAAGGTTACTAAAAGTGCAGATGTTCTGCGGTCTTGATATTTCTCATTTTGCATATGTTCTAGAATGTGTCTGCCTGATATTCTATCTAAAAGCAAAATTATCTTTCCATTAAAGTCAATGAGGGACATTCCATGAATTCAGTGTATTATGACCCTTATATGAACAGTGAAGCAGCTGCAGCAGAATTTAATGGAATAGTTAACTTCCCACTATAAAGAAGGGTGTGATTTCACACATTTCTCTGAGCTGTTTTTTTATGCATTTTCAGACAGACATCTCTTTTCAGGGTATCTTTAGAGAGTATATACCCAGCTGTGAAAGATAAGGTCTATTTAAAATGAAACCAGGAAACCAGGAAAATATCACAGCACAAGAGATTTGTTATCATCTAGAACATGTTGTTGGCTTAGTCTAGCCTCAATCTTGACAGTTGCCAGTGGGACAGTCTACAGCTACCCCGAAGCATGTCTCTTTTTGTGAAGGACCAATGCTTTTATAGGCAGCCATAGCCACACTGCTAAAGTATTCCACAATTGCAGTCTTAAGTACAATAAGTAACTCCAGTGTACAGTGAGGTCCCAGACTCAGCACTGGCAGGACAGAATAACTCAAAGCGACTCCCATAAAACCAGAGATGACTGTCTGGGTACACAATGTATTCATTCAATGGGAAACAGTCATTGAGTTCCAGTTAAGGGAGTCTTGATTTTTAATCCAGGGGTACCCCTTGTTAGGTTGTTGTTCTGGATGTTACTACTCTCAGGCCTATGTTCCAGTAGTCACTTCTATAGATTATGCTACTAGTAGCCACTGTATGCTTGTCAATGTAACTGTAATTATTTTGTGTTTCTTGGAATAAGAATAAAACTAAAATTGCCAAATTAAAGTGACAGGACACAAAGAAACACAAATTAATTTCATATTTTCCTCATTTGTTTTGGAAAAGAAGCTTTGCAGGGTTGCCCCAAAACTAGACGGGTTTTCACTGCTTCATACATTACAATGATCATAAGTGCATTAAAAAAGCTGTGCTTTTTGTATCTCAGTTTCTCTTCCAAGCTGAAAACACAATGCAGGCAAGACACTTCTGGTTTTAGTTCAAGGTGCTCATAAAAGTCAGACTTTTCTTTGAAGGAAGAGCAGATAGATGATGATTATTAATTAACACCAGTTTTTATCATAAAATTTAATAAAGGGAAGCCAAAACCACCCTCATCCCTGCTGAAGACTCAATACAGCTGAAAGGAAAGAAGACAAAATTCTTTCTACAATAAGGTGGCAGAGGGATTGTAATTCAACAATGCAAACTGAGAATTAGAGCTCAAGCAAACCATAGCTAACCAGTTTGGATTTCTGCTCAGCTTTGTGTAACTTGGGTGCAGAACTGAATGTCCTTGTGAATTAGTTATCTGTTCAAGTACTTACGTGACTCTAGTTGCCTGTATCTGATTTATGTGTTTTCAATAAAACATCCTGTGTGATAGATCTTTCTTAATTTTGCAGATATTGTTGGGAAGCAGAATTTTGGCTTCCTTCCTGGGCGATTCCTGATGTGGTTAGACTTGCCCTCTTTGTCATTTTGTAAAACTGGATAATAATTCCTGCCTATGTGAAGTCTCAGAACTCTAACAGTATGTCTTTGCACCAGATCAGAATGTCCTAAAGAATGGCAAAGCATAATTTTTCAAGCTCATGTGCACAGGATCAACAGAAGAGCTTTGGCTTTAAGTCTGGGTATAAATTTATTTTAATGAGTGACTTCAAATTCCAACAAAAAAAGAGTGGTCAAAACCATGGTGTTAGTATGGCTACTTTCAAACATATTAAAGACATTTCTGTTGCAGACTCCTGGAATAGAAGCATTAGCTTACAGGTTTCAGAGAGTCTTGGAAAAAACATGTAAAAAGTAGATTCCTTAGCTTGCTACATGAAGTTTCATGGAATTGGACAATTTAGACTGTGGAATTTAAACAGAGTTGCTGGGAGGTGGCAGGTAAGCATGCCATTTGGGCTCTGTAGAAGATCATTACTGAGCCTGAGCTCTACAAGAATTGGGTCCTTTATATTTGTACTTTCTGTTTTCATAGTCCCAATATATTAGTAAATAAGTAGCAAAATTCTGTTTTGCTGAATAAGGGCTCTCAGTAGAGCCCCTAGTGGTGTGGCAGCTTCTGTTGGTCTTAGAAAAATGTATTTCATGTCGTACCTTCTCAAGTCCCTCAGTGAAAGATCTGTGTTTAAAGTATGCTCCAGTGGAAAAGTCTATTTCCACCAGTCTCAGGCTATCCAAGAAATAAGTACCTACCTTTTGAAAGATACTTCAGAACTTCTTGCGTAAGAAATGTTCAGTGATATCTGAAAGAAGCCCTAGTGTAACTGATAAAATCTATGAAGTAACTCTAAATAAACAATAACTGGCTGCTTAAATAATATTGATATTGCCACTGGCTTCAGAGTCCATTTTACTGAACTGATTTGGTCTTCCTTAGCTGTATTTCAGAGAATTAACTGATTAAATATATGCATGGATGAGTACTATCTGTGTCATATAATTTTCTTATTGAGGGCCTATAAAAATCCATTTTCTTTTTCCTGCCTCTAAGACAGGAAGTACCAGAAGAATAGCAAGCTCTGAAATGCCATCTGGGAAATTTAAACTATAAACAATTGTGCATATTTTTCCCCAAACTCGAAAGAAGTTAATGTTGCTGTTTATATTTAATTTAGAATCTGTAGTTTTTTGTTATTGTTTTGTTTTAATAAACATTTCAAGGGAGGGCTCTTCCACATTTTTTTAATTTCTTCCCCCAAAAAACCTCCCAGGAGGCAAAGAAGGTGGGGGGGGAGGAAAAAAAAAAGGTGAGATTTTCTTCTAAGCTAACAGCCTAATTTTCTTTTAAGCTAAAATATTTTAAAACTCACAGCATGGTCCTAGTACCTTCACTTTGACTACAGTGAGTGGTGCTTCACATAGCTATGCCTGGGGATATGAGCTTGACAGGAAAACCACATTCTTCCAGAAGCACTGAGCCTGAAATTATGATGCCCTGTTGATGTTATATTGTTTAGGGAGCTTTCATTTGTTAAGATGCATTAAGTTAAATTTGTTGTGATGCACTGAAATGGAATGGATGTCTGGTAAGTCTAGACAGTGATAGTGCAGGTCTTTTACAAAATGACAACCTCATTCCTTTTTTTTCAATGTGTGTAAAGGGCTTTGTGTGTGATGTAGCTAATCCATGCATCAAATTTTCAAAGGCCACTGGGAACCATGTGCACCCTAACATGGCACAGGAATAATCAACAAAGTTCTGTGACTGCAGCTTTTTTGTTGTTATTTGTTTATAACACGAAGAGCTTTAGATGCATCCGGACAAACCAGAGGTGGGTTTGCAAAATTCCCAGAGGGAGGGAAAAACTGCAGAGAAGTCTCCACTCTGCACATTGAGTTGTGTATTGATTCTGTAGAACTGGTGGAGAAGAGTGGAAGCATTCAGAGGTAGAGTAGTGGGGCAAGAGAAGAAAACATACATGCTCTGGCAGTTTGCTGATAGACACAGAAAATCAGGGAACTGATAATTGCATGTGTATTTCATTGCCCTCCTCCCGTGCAGATTAGCCATATCCCAAGTCTGGGCTCTTTAGGCTGAGTAAACTAAAGGAGACTTTTTTATTTTGAGCTGGAGCCATCAAGTTTCATATTCTGCTCTTGCAACCAGAGTGTCTGTGCTTCCATGGCCAACTGTGTATCTTTCATCACTTTCTTATATAAGCCCAATAGAGATCAACCCAAACCAAAACCAAAGAGGCACAACCTCTGCAGTGAGCTTGGAACACAGGGTCCTGGCCCAGCTGCTGCTGCAGGCTCAGCCCTAATGCTGGAACTGTGATGAGGCTTAGATCCCTAGCCAATACAAAATCCAAGGCTGTAGGGTTTTACCTCAACTACCCTTTTAAAACAAGAAATTCTACTGGACTAGCTGATCCCAGTAGCTGTACAATCTGACCAGCACAGAATCTCTCATGCTTTCATCTCCAGCAGCCCTGGACGACAAACCAGTACTATTTTTATTACTGTGGAAACTGAGGCATAAAGTAAATTTATGCATGTCTGTGCATGCAGAAAACCAAGGGATTTCTTAACACTTGATCACCCATTGTTATTTCTAGCAGAATTAATTCTTCATTACTTTTAAATGCATGTGTGATGATACCAGAATGAATATACCAAGCTGAGAGTGTTTTAAAGTTTGAAACAGAGTGGTGTGCTGTATAACCACAGTGAATAAGAGCTGCATGAACAAGCAGCTGTGTGACTCAGGAGGCCTCAGGGAGACTGCAGAGATTAACTCTCATAGCCCGTTTTTGCCTGTTTGCAGTGAACTTATATTTAAACTTAGTACTGATACCAATCTGATTCAAAGTTAGAATTATGAGAGCTGATACCATCAGCTGATTGTTTGTTTTTTCCTTTCTTTTCTTTTTCAAATATGATTCAGTGTAACTAGGCAAACCAAACAAATGGCAACTTCTTGTGATTTTCATAGACCTTACAGTAAGTTTTTTGCTTTTCAGTCCTGCAGAAATCTCACTTCCCAGTTCTTGGGTATAAGAGAAGCTGTAAAATAGCTCAAAAAGCAGAAACTTGGATTCGTCAGAAAACTTCCCAATATTGATCCTTTGTGTAGGAATAGCAGCAGGCAGACATCTGGGACCGCTCAGCTTGTGTGTCAGCCACCATCTGCAGCAGGAACTCAGTGTATGCAGGTAGAAATTAGAGACAGATACATTGGGAAATGCTGAGAGTGTTCTGTACTGCAGCATTGCCTTGCCTTCTTGTGTCAGTCATCAAACAGAACAGCACACATTGCTGAAGCTTACCTCGGGGCTGAAATGAGAAAGAAGAAAACAATAATGAGACAGCAAAAAGGCACATGAGAAGGCCTGGGAGAAGACAGTCTAGTCCTTACGTTTTACCAATTTTTATTATAAGAAATTAAGGCTCAAAATATCTGTTGGAAACCTTTGGCATTCACTACTGTTAGAGAGAACCTGTTGGACTAGTTTGACCCCAAGCTTCTTCAGTGTTTCAGTGCCAGTGGTCACTTGAAACAAATGGTAAAGACAGGAGAAAGGCAACAGTTGGGATAGTCCTGGGGAAGGGCAGTGGACCAGATGTCAAGAGATAAGGCTTGTATTCCCCTGTTACTCACCTTCCTGACCTCACACAAACTTCTTTGGTACAAGGATTCTTGCTATGTGTCTGTCCAATTCTTAGCATTACTGGATTTCCATATCATTTGGTGACACCATAAACAAATACATTTTTATTTCAACCTGACATTTGTTCTTCTTGGGCCAATTACCAGCTCTTTTTATTGCAGAAACTTTCAGCTGAGAAATAAAAGGATAAAACTTAAGACAAGAAAAACTTGCAAGATGCCATAAGAATGTTGATCTTGTAATAAAGTAACAAACCAATATTTTTGCTATCCCATATCACCAGAGATGATGATGATGGTGATGATGATGATGATGATGATGATGATGATGATGATGATAATAATAATAACAACAACAACAATAATAATAATAATAGTAATAATTCCATCATTTAAAACAGTAGCAAAAGCCTTCTGGACTCACATATTTCAGCTCTCTGCCAGAAAGGAAACTACAGTATTGTATTTAAAAACAAACCAAAAAACAAACCAAAACCAAACTCAAACCCTACAAAGATATACAAAACTTTTTTTTCTTTTTTTTTTTTTCTTTCCCCCTCCCCCCCATTCAGAGCCATAGAAAATTTACTGAGTCACTTTCTTCTATGATCAACAATTTTTATGTGGTCACATATTATTGGATGTTTGAAATATCTTTTATTACTAAGTAGCCTGTTATTTTCCATTTGCTATGCTGTTTACTTGTACCAAACTGGATGAGGAAGGGAGTATTGTATAATATAAAGCAACACAAGACAAAAATGCAGCATCCCATTGTAGACCCAGAAAGAAACAGTGGACCAGAATAAAGACCTATCTTATTTAATTGTTGGGGTGTTTTTGTTTTGGGGTTTTTTTTGTTTGTTTTTCTGGTTTTTGTTTTTTTGATTTTTGCTTGTTTTGTGTGGTTTTTTGTGTGTGTGGTTTGTTTTGGTTTGGTTTGGTTTTGGTTTTGGTTTTGTTTGTTTGTTTGGGTTTTTTCTGCCTCTTATTTCCCAATTAATTGCTCAGGTATAAATTCTAGTCCTATGTAAGTCACTGAGTTATGGCATTAATGCATGTGACAATGATTTCACCATAACACTCCTATGCAGAAGAGAAAAGCCTGGCACATGAAAATGTAGTTACAATTTCATTTAGAAGAAAATACAGGTAAATACTGAAGACATTCCCAGAATATGCTGACAAGCTGCAATAAAATTAGGCATTATATATGAAGCATTATGCCTGCTAAAGCAAAATTAGGCAAAAACATCACAGCTTGTAATTTGGCACCATCTAAATAATCACAGAATGTTTCAGTTTCATCCTAACAATTATTTTAAACACAACATTATCATTTTGATCAGGTGTGACAGCTAGTTAGCTGTCAGTGGAACAATGAGCTAGGGCTATAAATGCCAATTTTAAAAAAGAACAATTGCAAGATAATTGTCTTAGGTGTGCAAGCATGGAATTAAAAACCAAGAGGACCTCATATACAGTAATGTCATGTCTGACATTGATTTCCAGTAGTCATGTAATGCACAAATTATTAATCAGTTCAGTAGGCAAACAGTCATAAAATCAAACCATTTTGCTGCTGTTTTCCTACAAGACAGAAAATAACTACTGACAAGGATTTTCTTGTAAAACTGTTAGAGGCTGACCAGCAACCCAGAGGTCTGATTTAAATAGGATCTTTACCTACTTGAAATGACAGTGATGGTTCCAAATCACATTAGCAGAGAAAGTGAGATCAAGATTTTTTATGCTAGCAAAATCTAGAGACGTGTGGATTCTATTTCCCCGCAGTTGTGAATAATAAATAAAGTCAGAATTTGTTAGTAGAGCACTTATGGACAAAAAAAGAAGACTGAGATTTGCCAAAACTATTATTCTCATAGTTTATGTCCACAGATAGTTTAGTTGCTGTTTCCTAGCTTTTCTGTGATGCTTTAGGCCAGCAAATCCTAAACTGTGGTTTATGGACCAGGGGTGGTCCGTAAAACAATGATAAATGGGTCTGTAGCTGGTTTCTGTAACTACGTCACCTTTATTGTGTTTCCAATGAAAACTTGGATGGGAAGGGTGGAACAGAGAGAAATTCTGAGGGTTGACAGTGACAAAAAATTTTTGAATCCACTCTACTGGAAAATGTAATATAACCTTTTACAAGACTCAAATATCTATTTCAAAGGTTACATGTGTTGCAAACAGAGTTCAAGTGTGTTCTGGGCTGAGCTGTTTTCCAATCTCCACAGGTCCTGCTGGTGCATTATCTTAGTGTCACACTGGAAAGTCTCAACTGCAGAAACCACACATTATGAAGAAATAGGGTATAGTGTTTCTGGCACTGACTGGTGCCCACCACTGGAGAAAGAACTGGATGACAGTTAATGTAGAAGGCTAATTGTTCAAAACTTTATGAGGTGGGAGAGGGAGAAAGAGAAAGAATCCTATTTTGGCAAGTAATCTGTGGCAGATGCATCCCACAAACAGACAGCTTATGCCCTGAAACTTTTTTCTCGTTAGTGCAGTCATTATCTCTGCCTAGCATGGCTAAAGATGTGAATGGTCATAAAATTATCCAAGCCTTTCATTAGTGTCCAGACACAGTTAATCTCACTCTTTGACCTTCTGGGACAGTGAGTTTTAATAAGTCAGTTTAATGCTGTTCAGAAATATTTGCATTTCTTGCTTCTAAAATTTCCTGCTCTGCAGTGTCAGGAACTGTCTTCATATTTGACATTAAAAGGGAGGATTGATCTGCTGAGAAGCCATTGGTTTGAAAATGCAAACCACTAATACTTAAGAGGAATTCAACTGATGATTCTCAGCATAGCTGATGATACAGAACATCTTAATTGCATTATTCGATAATAAAGCACTGTTTGATAATGAAGCAAGATGCCCCTTTGTTTTAACAAAGCTCTCTTCGTTGTGCTGTGGAACTCTTTTGCTACTTTTTTCCTATGTACTCATATTTAAATTTCTAAGACTGCCACTCCATTCAAAGGGCCAACACTGTGTTTCAAAGGTGACATGCTGTCTTCCTTACTGCTTCTATTAATCTAAAGCAAAATAGAGTAGCACTGAAAAAAATCCAAAGTTGTTTCTTGTATTAGGGTGAAAAAAAAGATGAGAAAAACATCCTTTAAGGACATTGTCCTGCAACTTAGCCTATCTGTTCATGAATAGCATGGGAGGTGTGGGATGGAAGTAGCATGTATTGTCAGTGGTAGAGATCAGTTGTCTAAAGTATTCACCCACACATTTTTAACTAGAAAGAGAAGAGGTGGGAAAACAAACCATTACTGTGATGAGATTGTAGAAACTATTTAGCCTGGAAACTGAAGCAAAATAGAATTATATTGCCTGAGAAGAACATGTATAACGCCACATGTCTGGTGATAGCTTTTAGCATCATGACTGACCTCAAAATTCTGGAACTAAAAAATCCTAAGAGCCTTGCTGAGCTGAAAGACTCAGATTTTTTTCAAACACTCGATCGGCTTTTACATATGACACTGGATGGACAGAATTTATACACACTGCAGCCATGTGTACCATTTAACATGTGAAGAATACTGTTGGATAGGACAATTTTCCACAACTTAACTGGCCTTGTCCCCTTTGGAAATCAGCACAGGAAAAAAAATGGGGTATGTATTATTACACTGGTATTTTGTGTAAGTTTGCCTGTGGGAAGGAAGGAAGTCCCTGCTCATGGACTTCTCTTGAAAGTCCCTGCAGGAGTAGAATTTATCTATGTGACCCTGTTGTCTTCTCTGTTACTCCCGCATTGCCTGCTGCCACTTGTCATTTAGTTCTTAGACATTTGGAATCTGCAGGACCTATAAACATTAAATTAGATGGCATAATAGTGATGTAATTTTGAACTCTGTATTTTAGTACTAGGTCCTTTTTAAGAATGGCAGATAAATAAGTAACTTGCCAGTTTTCAAAACACTTTAAAACTGGAAGCCACCTCTGACTTAAAATCAAGTGCAACAGAAGAATGACACTATACAACAGCTTAAGAAAATGAAGAACAAAGTTCTGTCTTGTAAGTAAAAGGACAGGGAGATACGCTGAAGTAATGATTATTCGCTGTTATAGTATCTATATGTGTTCATCACAGACCAGGCCTCCCTTGTGTCAATAGCAGTAAAAGCACAAAAATGGACAGTGTTTCTTTCTTAAAATGTATAGTTTAAATTTTGTCTGCATAGAATAGTTTCTGAATAAAATATAAATGGAAAGTTCAGTAGCTATTTCAGAAAAAATTCTATGTGTAATGCCTTCTTCTGAGTGCAGATCATTCAAATAAATTTGATTCTTACTATTTTATCAGATAGGCAGGTTCTCAGCTATTTTCCTGTTCTCTAGCTTGCTCCCTGCGTTAGTAGATCACAGAAGTTTTATTTTTCTCCAGTTGTTTGGTGGAGTGATTCTTCTAGTCATCTCCTTTTATTTTTTTTTTTTTTTAGTTGCCTAATGGCATGTCAGCTGTTGCAAATGCTCTGGCTTCACTTACAACATGTCCTAGATATTTCCATTTTCTTTGTAAAATAACTTTAGAAATAAAAGGTTGTTGAACTCAGACTGATCTAAGAATTTGATTTAAAATCATTCCATTTAATCCCTGGTACTTTCATAGGGCATTTATTTTCAAAGGCATTTAGACATCTGTCACTACTTTTGGTAGTTTCCAGCTGTTACATCCATATAAGAAGACAGAAATTACATAGTTTTGCAATTGAATTATAGATTTGGAGTAACCAATTTTTTTTTAATTGGTCATGTCAAGTATATAAAGCCTTTGAAAATTTAATTGAACATTGTATTAGTAATTTGAATCTTGTCTAAGAACTGCATGAGTAACTTTTGGCCACAGTTTACAATTTCCTCTGATGTAGAACATCTTTAGCAGTAGAGTGATAGCACTGAGTAGAATCCAAGGGAAAAAGTCATGGTTTCGATCCCAGATATGCTTGAAGGTCTCCTTCCCCATTATAAAGTAGCTTAATTCTATTTAGCTTCTGAAATTTGATATAGTCTCATTTTCAATGTCGATTTTGATAGGTGAGACTTTGATAACACTACAAGTCCCATTGTAGGATCAGCACATTAACAGTGTTTCACTGGGACAGTAATTTGCAAGCGTTTTTCAATGGTGAACCTGCCATTGGTTATGAGGGCAGCAGCCATCACTTGTGCTGGGTCTGTTATTATCTATAAACACCTTCAGAGCAAAAGTTACCATATACACCTATCCTTTACTCCAAAGAGGATGCTGTGAAGACAGCTCAGAAGACTGTAAAACAGCTGTACTTCAGGCTGGGCACACTCGATGTATCTTTGGGCAGACATGCCACACGTATGAGGGAGCAGTTTGCAAGATCATTACAGCCAACATATTATATTAGTGCTTTGCAGCTTGTGTTGTATCTCTGTTAGAATATTTATAGGCTGGTAGTGTTCAGTTATGCCTTTAAGTAGGTAAGCCTAGGCAATCTGAAAAAGTTCTTCGTAAGAAAAGAAGCATTATGTCTTCAAGAAAACATTTTGCAAAGCATTAAAACAGTGAGAAGACTGGCTGTGACTTTCCAAGATTCTGTACACTTACCTGTTTATTCACCTTTGAGTGGGCAAGTAGGAAAGCAATGAAGAAATAATGATAATTCTCTGCTTATATACTAACTGGATCCTTAACTACTCTAAGTCATGTCACCATGAATATTTGAATAATTTGGGTATCTGAAACTATATATTGCAGATTAGATGGTAAAGTAGAATTGGTAGAGTTTTAGTGCACGTGGAATACAATACCAAACTTCAGATGAATTTAAGATTACAAGTCACATTGGTTCAAATTTCAGACTGAAATACTCTTCAGCTTGCTGATAAAGCTGGCCAAGTTAAAATAAATTGTAAAACAGTGCCTTGAATTTGTGACGTCCAAGTTTTCCTCCATCATGGTATTGTAACATGCAGAAAAACAACAGAGCAGCCTCAGAATGAGAAGCTTACTCTGTGCTTCTGCCTTTGCCTGCCTGAAAATGTCTTGGATTTTCATCTGGGTTTTGATAACAGCACTTTCTAAAGTTCATGCCATTTGTGAATGAGAACCATTCTTTATGTTTTGCTTGATGACTCTTCAAATTATAAATTCTAGTTCATTTGGTATATTTCTGAAGTTTTCAGCTTCGAAAAATAAACTCAGGAGAACTTCTCTATTGCCTGAGAAAGCAAAATGCAAAGCTCAAAATTGCTCTTCCCATTCTGGTGTTAATCAAAATTAACTCATTGGAGTTACACAGTGGTGTCAAATTTGCTTGTAGGGGTTAGAGTCTGGAATGTAACAGAAGGAATAGCTGCTTTTACTCTTTCTAGTCATTGTATCAGTGAGGTACAGGGGAAGTATTTTTGCTTTTATGAATATAAAAAAAAGCAGAGCAAGCATGAGTGAACATTACCTTTTTGATCATCCCAGCTTCCAGTCATCAGGAGTTTAAGGATCTCCTGAGTAAAAGATTGCACACAGACTGACATGTTTATTGCCTGAAACATGATCTATCTTCCATTAATATGTATATATATTTGCAGACTCAGTAGTCCTCCTGACCTCCACATGTATGTTTTACTAGTGAATTATGTTCTGTGTAGTGCTATATATGTACTATGTACGTCCTTCGACATAGACATAGATAAATCATCAAAAGACTTACAATTTAATTGGCGGAGGACTCTAATTTTTGTGCTAGAAAAGAATATGAATCCTCTGTTTACCTTCTCCAGATTGTCAAGTCTTAAATATATGTAAGATAGAACATGAATTTAGGTATGTGCATACTTGCTGAAATGTTCTTGTTGCTAACTGCTTGCTTCTGCTTCACATTTGTGGATTTTATTTCTTATCCTAAAAAACCCAACCAACCCCTCCTGTTTAAATGCTTACGCTATTTTAAATATATGGCACTGCTTGGCTTTCAGCACTTTCAGAAGATATTATTTTCCTCCTTGTCTTTTATTGCCTGAATTCAGCCCTTGTTAATATTAAACAAATATCTTGGCACCACATGCAGTCTCCCTGATCCCTGTTTTCTGTTAGCCACTGTTTGAAAACCTTGTTAGCTTAGTGTCAGGCACTCATTAAACTTTCAACTTAAACAAGCTGCCTCCCAGGTCTGACAGATTGTCTGTGCTGCAGCATGTATATGTGTGAGCATATTTGTGTGCATGAGTTTGACTGTGACTTACTGACCGGTATGCAAGGCCAGTAAAACTGCAAAAGAAATGTATACCCCTCTTTTCCCCCAAAATTCAGAGTGTAATTCCTCCCTTCCATCTGTGATGTACAGAATCCAGCAGTGATCCCATACAGGGCTCCATTCTGCTCTCAAACAATGGACTGCTGTTCAGTCCACATTATCATGTATTACCTTAGCTGTGGAAACTCCTCATTACTAAGCTAATAAAATATTTTTCTTCCTTCCCCTAAAATTTTTCACAACAAAAAGATGCATGTCTTTGCATTCAGAATGATCAGTATCTTTGCTTACATACGCAGGTTATCACATGTTCTTTGTTTATTTTCTTTTGATTTTTTGTAGATGTTTTGTTGGTTTTTTTTTTAAGGGCTGCAGGCAGCACAGGAGATGAGGGGTATTCTGTCCAGGCTTGGATATTCCAATGATTGCCTGGCTTCAGTATGTGGAAAAACACTGTCAAACAGCACAGCGGCTCTTTATTTTTTAATTGCTAGGGGACATTTTAATGTTTTACTTTAACTATATATTCCTTCCGCCAACATTTGCCTGCTGTTGTGGGGAAAAAAAAAAAAAGAAGAAAAAAAAGAAAATTCCTTAGAGAGCAATAAAACAAACAGAGACACTTCTGTACAATGCATCAGAACAAAAGGGAGATTTTAAAATGCTTTCCTCCATCCCTGTCCTCCATGATTCTGCAACCAAACAGATTGCATTTTAGCAAAAGGAAAGCATCAGGAATTTGAAATATGTACACACAGGTCCTCCATTTCAGAGTAAATCAGCAGTGATGTCAGTGCTGCCACGCTGATTTACACCAGCTGGGAATGTTACCCATTGCTTTGGTGGGCTAGTACTGGTATACACCTGCTGAGGAGACAGGCTGTGAGACATCTAGAATATTAGTTCAGGCTCAAAGCACTATTCTGACTCTGCTGTAATCTATTATGAATTAGAAATGAGTCCCATGACATTAAGGGAGCTTGTGACTATACAAGGGTCTGTTAAATCAGATGCCTACTAACTTGCTTGGCCTCTGAATTTGTTCCCCTTGCTATTAATCTCAGTAGCTACTTGTACTGCAAAATATCAATATTTACATTGAGATATGTTGCTTTTGAGCCCAAAGACTGATTATTTTTTGTGGTTTGTGCTTAAGCTGAGGTTCAAGGTAATGAGGGCTTCTCCCTCTTACTTACCTCTTTCTCACGGTGAGGAGGTTCAGATGGTTTCAGCTGCAAAAAAAAAACAAAACACCCAACCAGCTTTTGATGGATAAGTTTTTAGCAGTAGTTTATGAAATACACAGAACTTGGTCTGTCCTTTCTAGGGTAACCCTGTCTCCAAAATAACCCTAGTTCTGGCTTTCGGAGAACATTCCAAACCAGTGGCAGGAAGGTGGCAGATCAACAGTCTCTTCCTGGAGAGGCCATGAGGCCTGAGCATCACTGAGGATTTCCTTTAACTGAAGACCATTACCACAGCATCTAACAGGTCAGGCCCAGATCCACAGTGGAAACTGGAGGCCTCATGTTTTGAACAGTTGTAGGCCCTAAGCAGCAATCCATGCTCATTTATAAAGTCTAGCTCAGTGCAGGGACGTGTATACAATAGAAATCTTGATGGTCCATGTCAGAGTATATTTAGACCCCTGCAGTTCCTTCAGCCCTCTTTTTCAGCCCACTTATTTTTTTTTTTGCATTGCCTTTTTTCTCCACTCTTTGTGAATCTCACATTTGGAGATGGGAATCTCTAGAGCTGGATCCCATCCTTGCTGTCTTTATGTTCAGAGCCTACCACAGTAGAGTCCAAGCCTACTTAGGAGTTCCAAGTAGCACCCCCATGTTGCTACCAGTACCTTTGAGCAGCAAGTGTGAGATGTCTGTAGTACATGAAGTGGGAAGAACAGCAGCAAGAATGCAAGTCTGAGGTAGCTGCTTTTCCCTAGGTCCCTTCCTGGGCATAGTACCAATTCCTGACTCCTAAGAGGAGTGAGAATGTTGCTTCATACTGACCGAACTGGCTCGCATGGTGGACATGGCTCCCATGCCACTGACTAGCATCAGTATCTTTTAAAGCCAACCTTGTGGTTTTTTATCCTTGTGTTTTACTCCAGACACTGGTGCTAGCTTACCTGTTGGTTGGAACCCTGTACTTTAATTGTAAGGTCACCTAAATTAATTGCTGTGTCAAAGGATGACACAAATCAGCAACAATACTGTCCTTTAAATGTGATTTCATAATCTTCAATAAGCAGTCATTCCAAGAAAGCATTAATGAGTCAGGATGAAGCCAGATCTTACATGAATGAAATTCTCCTTCCATGTGCTGACCACAATTTTTAAGAGAGACAGGCATCCAGATGGGCCAAATCTTCTTAATCCCCTAGTAAAAACTATGGATGTGCAATCTATTTAAGGTAAAGGATAGGGGTTTTTTTCTTTTTTTTTTTTTTTTTTTTTTCCAGAGAGGCATAACTTTTGTTCTTCATAGCTTTTTTGTTTACTTGATGTAAAACAAAGCTTATTCAGGCTCATCTTGCACAGTTCTCTGGTTGCATCTTATTCCTGTAGTACTGAATAGCTTAATTTTTTTTTTTTACATGCTTGTCAAGGTGTCTTTCATTTTCACAGTCATATGAAATTTCATCTCCAGTTATTTAAAGTAACATCCTGCTTTTCTGGATGCAAAAAGTGTATAACACAGCTCGACACCATTGAACTCTGATAGGTCAAAGCTCAAAACCAAATCAATTAAGAATGATTTTTGCATTAAATTTCATTTTTTAAGACTCTCAGAGTTGTTTTAGGGTTACAAGTTCCAGACTCATTATTTTATTATGCTTGCTTTGCCAGCAATACTGGCAAAGTATTGGCTCTGAGATGGAATTTTAGTTCTCAGGAATAATTTTGAATCTTCAGAAAACATTGTACCAAAATAACAGGAAACTCAGTGATCGGGAATGAAACTTTTTATAAAGAATATTTTAATTAGACCAAATCAGCAAGTTATGAGGAAAAGCCAGTTCTACTTTGCAGTAGTACTCTTGACTTGATATCCGTCACTTCTTTTTGGAACATAAGTCACTTTTGGAAAAATCTCCCCTTCTGCCTTCTTCATTAATCTTCCCACTTCTACAAGATGCTGCTTTGTCACCCTGTCGAGCTTACTGCCTGTAGAGTGGAGTAAAGGAATGTTTGCCTCACCAGCTGAGACCCACATTGCTGCCATAGAAGTTCAAGGGGAGCACTGCCATTGATGTCAATGATACCTGGTTGTAAATGAGTGGCTTCATTGTCCTCGCTATCTTTTTTCTCCATTTGTTATGCTAGCAGAAATTATTCCATTGCTTGTCAGCAGCAGGAAGAAAATATTTTTTATAGACCTTTTGCAAGCTAGACTTTTACAACAGGGGAGAGATAGAGAGAGAGAGGAAAATGAAGTAAGAGGAAAAAGGGATGGGACACGGATTTCCTTTTTCCTGTTTTAACTATGACATGTAACAAAGCAGAATCCATCATCACTGCACCTCAGGTGCAAGTATTTGTTTTCATAGACCAATCAATGTAGGGGCTGGCACCTGTGACCTGACCTGGTGGTAGCACCATGAGTCACAGGAACAGGGCATGTGTATCAAATACACCAGTATTGCTGAAAGTTTTTTAACATAGCAAATAACTTGCACAGGTTACCTGAGATGAGCCAAGATGGAAACTTTTGGAAGAGGTATTTGGGATGTCTGTATGCATACAAATAGGGATTCCTCTGTTTTATTTTTAGAGGTGATGTGGAGATTGCATATTCTTTCTAGCCCAAATGGAAAATGCTCTCAGAACTCTCCACCTGGATTTTATAATCTTTTGTCCACATTGTAGCAAATTATTGTACAGTAATAAAACAAGTATAGAGAAATACCATATACATCCCAATCAAGGAAGTTCATATCTTGGAGACTATAGAAGGAGGTTGTGTAATTTTATGTTAGTATGGAGGTGCTTTAAATAACTTAATATGTTTTCCTATCTCAATTTTCTATTGTTTTTGTTCCCAGAAATTCTCTAACAGTGCGGGAAGATGTCCCTTTTATTCAAGCCCAGGGAAAATTCTATCCTTGGATTTCAGAAAGGAACCCTAAGAAGGAGAAACCATCCTTGTTTTTTCCTGTTTTTCTTGTGACATACCTATGACTAATTGAAGATAGTAAACTGCTGTCAATACAAAAGTTGCAACATCAGTTTGCAAAAAAAAGTGTTTTATTTTCTCTCTCTTTTTCTCTTAAGTGTCTCCTAACATTGGTTTACCATCCTGTCTTTCCTGTTGGAAACTGAAGAGGTAGAAGCTAAGTAAGTGTGGACTTTGCCCTGATTGCAGCAGTTCAGTGCTTTTGTCTCATGGGATTTAGTGTGAAGTTCCTCGTTACATCTCTTTTTCCCACTCATGCTGGTTCAATATCCTGTCTATTTAAAAATAAATAATAAAAAGTAACCTTGTTCTTGCAGCATACAAGCCAGATGTTTTTGAAACTGAAGAGGGGCTTTTTAGTGGAGTTTGAGTGAAGGAGTTTCTGTTGTTCCCCAAAAGGTTAGTAAGGACAAAAAAATAACCAGAACATCAAAGTGCAGAAGAACCAGGCATTTTTAGTCATGTAACTTCCAGTAACATTATCCAAAACAGTTCCTCAGCTTGTTCCTTTTCTCAGTCTGCTGTTGAATTAACTGGCCTGGCAGGCCCACCTTCTGCAAGAGCACTCAAGCCTTTGTTGTGTATGCAGTAGGCAGTGGCAGTTGACAAAAGGAGAATGTAAGATTGCTTCCTTGGCCAGCGGAACTTGTTTCCCTCTCGTAGCCAGAAAGCATGGATAGAGGGACCAATTGATTCCTTCTTTTGAAAAATGAGAATCTCCAGGTATGCACAGGTAAAATTGCCACTGAGCTTTATCAGTTCCAGGGACTGTCCTTTCCCTTGAGCAGAAGATGTGGGAACAGGATATATCCCCTTGCCTCTCTTGCTTTCCTCTTGGTCTTGCCTTCACCTTTCAAGCCCTTCTCAGGTGCAGGTATTTTCAGGTGCACTTGCAGTGTAAGCCTGTGCCTTCCAAGATGTGTCCCAACAGTAACTTCTGTTGCTAGCAGACTCAGCTGAAAATGGCAGGTTTATTTTGTGTGAGAACCTGAAATAAGAGAAAAATACTTCTGTTTAATTTTCAAATAACTGACATTTGTATTCTTAAAAAACAACAACAACAACAACAAAAAAAACACAAAAAAACAAACAAACACAAAAAACCCACAACTAAGTAAGAATGTGTTAGAGTGAAATAATTGCTTTTTCCCTCTCATTCAATGGGACAAATGTAAGCAAGAGAATAAAAAAAAATGTTGACTGCAACTTAAGTTCCATGGAGAAAGTACATATTCAATTGAAGTAATTTTCCATCAATGAAAACTTAGGAGCCAAATGTGTCCAGCCAGTCTTGAAAGCACAGTCCCCTTCCATCTGAGGGCAACATGATTGCAGTTCCTGGGAAGGGTGGGCATCAGCCCAGTGCCTCAGCCTGCACAACTGTTTTTCAAACAGTATTAAATTTAGAACACCTCTTACGAGATCATTTGATGAAACCTGATTTCCTCTCTGACCTTTCAAGAACATACACTTTGATAGATCTACCATTGTTTTATTTTATTAAATAAAGAAATTGTTGTATGTATTTCACAAATATGTTATCATCTTGACCTTTTCATCTGTCACTCATATACTCCCTTGAGTGGCTTACATTATGAATTGCATTTACTCACTCGAGCTGTTCAGCTTGTCTGAATATAATTTAGCTGGTATTTTGAAGCACCTTGATACAGCCTAAATCAGAAGTTTTGCTTTGACATATTGAATGTTGAAGTTGCATTTAGCTAAAAAGTTGCTGGGTAGAAACAGCAGGAATGAAGAGGGCAGTCACCTTTTTCACTGTCCCTGGAATTGCTGTCTTGATTACATGTCACTTGTGGGTCAGGTTATGTGACACCTCCTGACCAGCATTGCCTAACAAGGTGATACATTTTCCATAACTCTATCATGTGAGGTTAAAACTGAGGTGAAATATTTCGTTTTTAGAGGCTGGTACCAATTCAATTTAGAACTCTGAATTTATATATAGATTACCAGATTATCAGCATGACAACTGTGAAGATACCCTCTCTGCTCCTCTAAAGCTGCAGTGGGAAGCAGGTCAACAAGGGTTGGGAATGTTCTTGGCTGACTTTCCTACAGAAGAAGAACATTCCAGCCATTGTTGCTTTTCTTTTTCGAAGTCTTAAATGTACTAAATCTTTGTGGAGTGCTGTTGCTAACAGAAAGGTTGTGAGTATTGCTCTTCTGGACATTTATGTCAAGTATCACATGTTGTCTCTCCTTTTCATGTTCTTTCTAATGCCATTTTAAGGGGCTAGTATTAGGAAAACCTCCTTTCTCTGTCCCAGATATTCATGCCGTTAGTGAATAACGTTTTAAGTTTTGATTTTTGTGGGTGCGATCCTGTATTCTTCCGAATTACCTGGATCCCTGATTTTGTAGATTTCACCAGGGTGTCCATTGTAAGAGGAAGTCTGAAGGTGTCATTTTCTGACTCTGAGAGAACAGAACATGTTATTTGCCACAGGTGCCTTAAAGTGGGACACTAGCTGCTGGTTTTTCTCTAAATAATTCCTGACAGATGACTGCTTTTAAAATTATCATTTGTACTGCAGTAGCATTTAGAGCTATCCATCATGAGCCAGTGTCCAGTAATCTACAGAACAAAATGTTTTCAGCTCCAGGAGCTTAAAACCTATGAGTATGCCAGTCTGTACTCAAAGGTATGACTGCAACTTGCATGAACACAGTTAAATTAGCTTTCAGCAAGATAGTTTGGTATTTTTTGTAGACCTTGATGCAGTAGCTGAAGCATAAGGAGAGGAAGTGACCTCTCCAAAGTTATTTGAAGTCGTAGAGTTTAGGAAAAAAACACCAAACTACTGAGTTTCTCTATAATGCTCTGCCTTCCAGGATGCATGCAAACTGTCTGCTAGTTCTACTAGGACCAGATGCTTCAGTGATAAACACATAAGCCCAACTGTATTTGATTTATACTACACCTTTTTACAGGTGCCCCCCGGATGCCTCTATGTGGCATCCAGAACAGAAAATCTGAGTAGGTAGACACCATTAGTACTGGGGCAGTTGTTGATCTGCAATTAACAGTCTTCTAGCATACTTCGCTAATAATTGGCCCGTGTCTGGAAGAAGCAAGGTGTTCACCAGAACTGAACAGAGTGATAAATACTGTGGACCTTCTGTGAGTCAATAATATCCTCACTACTTCATGTGTCAGAAGGAGACAAAGGCTTGGTCTTCCCTGTGGTTTCTTACATGGTGGAGGGAATGCCTGGCAGTTTTGCATGGACTTATTTATTCAGCAGTGGTAGCCATGATCATGATCTGGCTTCATCTGGTTTCAATCACCCACTTCTCTCAGTCTCTCTGCTGAATGTTCCTATGTTGGAATATTTTTCCAACTGCCAAATCTGTTCCTTTGGCATTACCTTTCCAGCCTGCAGCAGAAAGATTACAGGAAAAAGAGAAGTGGCTTCATCAAAGTAGCTGTTTGAATCAATGAAGTGTTATCAACATTATAGGTAGCTTTTTCAGCTGCCCTGGCAGTAAACTTTTTCTACTTTTCTTGGAGGGAAGTGCATCTTAACCTTTCCTAGCTCTAGCCTCAGTGAAATTTAAAGCTATCTGATCAGTATCTTTAGAGTCATTACCTAGCTAATATGATTCTATCTTACTGGTGTGGAGTTAAAGGGAGTTTGAATGAAGAATAGAGTAGTGTTATTCCAAGATATCACATTATAACTTTGCTTTGGGGAAGACTTTTTAAAGTAAGTAACAGTTGTGCTGGAAAAATAACCTCTCCTTTATCCTTCTTACACTTCTGTTACCAAGAATTTAAGCAAATCTGTTTTTCATCCCATCCAGATAAAGTCACAAGCAGATTCCAGAATCAGTGCATGTGTCAATAATCAAACAATATAGAGGCCAGGAGGCTGGTTTAACTTTAGCAGTTTTGTGCTGGGATTATTAAAATGCATGGTGATGTGTTTCACGAACGGGAATATCAAAGCCCCCTCTTTTATGTGGAGGAAGAAATGGCACATGTGAGAACACTCCAACCAAAAACTACATTTTAAATAGAAACATTTCCAATATAAAGGCAGTTTAATCTGTATGTGCCTGCTGCAGGGTCCCTTACTGACTCCAGGAAATAAATGTGCTAAGTAGGTCGCTTTTAACTTAGAAACAGAAGAGCAAGATGATGTCAGTAGCTGCTGGCAGATTCAAAATGAAATCCATAGTTATTGAAAGGAAATTAAATGAGGACTTGGGTATCCAAGTGTGTGTACGTCTATTCTTTAGGTGAGAGCTACTTTTATTCCTTTGAATAAATGGCATTCAAGGGCTGTTCCATGTGGAACAATCACTAAGGCCAAAAACTTGCATTGTATTATTGCGGTTCTACCACCAAGATACAAAGGGACTTTTAATTTAATTGGGTCATTTTCCACTGAAGGCCAAATGGACCAATGTATTGAGAATGCTAAGAGAGCCCAAGGGAAAAAGAGCAAAATACCTTGATTGTCTGTCTCGGTGATTTTAATAAAAGCTTTCTTGGTCTAGGTGAATTGTTTAAATCAGCTTTACAAATATCTTTCATTACTTAAGAAAACCCTGATAGAGAATATTGTATCTTTAAGGTGTAAGCACCTCAGACTAAGAGTTAAAGGGGTGTACTGTTAATTTTTGATGGTTGCTGTACTTTTCCAAAAGGAACTACACATACAACTGAGCAAAATTCTAGCAGATTTGGGTATTGCAAGCTAGATTTATGGTCATTACGCTTCAAAGGCATTGAACCATGTAGAACAAACAAGCCCGAAAGAAGAGCTCCCTCAATTTGTAGTCTTATGAGTATCTGTCTGTTCAAAGCTCATCGCCAGTATTGCAAAGGACATAGAAATAATAAGTTTCAGTTGAGAGGCAAAATCACAAATGTTGTTCCAGCTCTTAAATAGGGAGGTATCTAAAGCTAAGCTAGAAGAAAGTAAAAAATACAGATGACAGTAGGAATAAAGTGAATAGTTGGAAAGCTAAGATGGGAGTTTAAAGTAGTATCAGCTGCAAGTGCTAGCATGCAGCTGCACCCAAATAATGGCTGAGGAAGGCTTCTTCCTGATATCAAACAGCTGTTCTCTCTCACACAGAACAGGACCGCATGGGGATTAGTGTCAGGTGGAATAAAACAGAAAATAAAGTGCTTTCCTTTAAACACAGGGGGCAAAAGCATAATTCAGAGCTTGCTGAGTACAAGTGAAAAGCCTACTTTGTTCTGTAGAACAGGTATTTCTGTTTATCAAGGCTTTGTTGAAAATACATGTGCAGATACTTGCACTAACTGGGGTATGTCCTTGTTAGAGTTTAGATTATTAGCATCCCTGTTTTGTCCTTAGCAGTGAGCGACAGCTACTTTGCAAAACTGTATCTACAGAATAGTTTCTTCTTTCCATCCATACTTCCTTGTTTCTCTGCTCCCTGTTGTGCTAGCAAGTTTTCTGGGCATGTTTGTGCTGTATAAGTAAGCTGAACATTATGATTCTTTCTGCTTGAGGCCTTCAGATTAGTTTTCTGTGGGGAGGTTACAAAGGAGAGTGAGTGAACCAGTCATTTAGATCCTAGCCTGTAACCTGGGAGTGCCAGCTATCCCAGTTAGAAAATGTCATCAATGTAAAAGAGAAGGTTTTGGGGTGGTTTATTGCCAAAATTTAAGAACTATGGATCACATTAAAGCAAAGAATTGAGAAATACTGTGGATTTATCCAATACATAAGAATTTTTGTTGTTTCCTGCATAGGAACTAAGTTATAGCTGCAGTATGTTGAAGTCAGCTGGAGTAGGGTGCAGGCCAGAGCTCAACAGTCTACACCACCTAGATATGGTGTGCCTATAGCTCTGTGGATTTGCTAGCATTCCCGTGGGAGTACAGGCTGTGTGCAAATACTGATCTTTTGGGAAAGACAGTTTTAAGACTCCTATAGGAAGGATACTATAACACATCATCTGCTCACATTAGTGGATCAGTAAGAACAAATCTAGAATGGGTTTACTGTGCCTCCTCCCCACTGCACATGGGAGCTTGCACAGTGAAACAGTGTAGATCTGAGTTCTCTCTGTCAGAAAAAAATTGTTCTCAAAGAGGATGTAAAACAAATTTGGGCTTGACTATAGTTTCAGTCCTCCTGTAGCATTTATGGCCATACTCTGTATGCAAAGATTGTGGAGTGGGAAAGTCCTATCTTTCACTCCCTCGTGCCTTGCCTTGTTTTGGAGGTTCTCTTTATGTCAGAAATGATAATGTGTCTTTATGATCCTTTATCCCTTTTTTCTTTTTAGAAGGATTTAATGCAGAATGTTCCTGGTGTGATGTATGAAAGGCTGGACATCTTGAGGGGAAGTATGGCTCTTCCTGCTCTAAACACTCTGCCGGTCTCATCTCTGTGCTACTTAAGCCAGTAAAGTCATCCACTTTGCTCCTGTAAATGTGCAGTTTTCCCAGCCCAACAGTGTCTGCTGTTGCTTTTCTGTAGCATTTTAAAGCTTCCAGTGGTTCCTGGGATTAAGCAGAAAAGCTTTAATTAAAGTGGGAATCTAGCTCACATACTGCTTACCAACAAATATAAAAATGCCTTTGGTCATTTGAGTATATCTTTGATAGCAGTTAAATATTTGGCCCAGTATCGTCTCAGAGTATAAATCTGTCACTGTGAAAAGGTATCATTCCTCCTTTTTATTGAAGTCATGAATATCAGCTAGAGATCATATTCACTAGCAGCCTTTTAGGTAACTAGGGAATAGAAACCTTGTAAAATGCATCTAAGATTGCAGGGTTAATTTTTAACCTGCTGTAGTATAAAGCAGTATAAAATCAATTTGGCCAAAATCTGTTTAAATGGATAATTAAGGTAACAATCAACCAAAATTGTTTCTGAAACCATTGCAGCTATAGATCATTACACTTCTTTCCCAGCACGATGCAAAAAGACAGGCCCCAGCTAATGCTTTCATCTGGCTATCAATCATCATTACATTGTAAACTGCCAGGGTGAGAGAGGGCAAAGCTTTGAATTCAAAGCTGATGGAAGTTCTGTGACCTGAGGGCTTTCTTAAGCTAAAGGCTAATTAACCATAAAAGAGTCAAAGGTCCACAAGTCTAACACATTAAACGATATGCCTGCCTCTTTAGCTTCCATTGTATCAGTGAACGTTAATTCCTTATGTGTGAACACATCTAAGGCAATCACTGCTTTCTCCCACTCCTTCTTCTGTCTCCTTAATTTTCTGTCCTGGGATTTTCTCCATCTAGGTGACATTAGATGGAGCTTGGGAATTGTGCTTCTGCTGGAAAAAGTTTTGAGCAATACAGGCTACACCTGGAGGAGGAATTCCTGACATTCTTCTTTCCTAATCATCTTGGCCAAGCTAATCACATTAGCTTCAGAGAGTGTGTTTGGTTCGTAGTCCAGAATAAACAAGCTCATAGTCTAAACAAATGTGTTTGAAATTTCATAGAAGCTGTGAAGCAGCTGTAAAACCACATAAATCCATATAATAAATCCATAAATAGCATTATAAAATTGAGAGGTAAAGGTAAAAACTGGAATTTAAAGGTAGCAATAGCACAAGAGAGGAGAATGAAAATAGCAACAGTTAGAGAGATGTACATTCTGGAGAGTTTAAATGTTTTCTAAACAGTGTTTCCTTTCCCTAACAAAACAATTTAGCCAGAAGGGGATAAATGTGTTATCACACAGTACCTGCTTCTGCGGCGTCATTCAGAGGCCACTGAACTCGGGGATAATTTGTTCATGAAGTCCCAGGAAATGCTAGATCAGTTGGTGTGTGGTATTAAGCAGTATACCAAAGCTCAGGAGATGTGTATTTGCCATGGTTATAATTATGTTGTTATGGTACCCATACCCAACTCCTAGCCTGTCTGTCTCTTCCTGTTGTGTCATGCTTTAACTCTTCACTTACATCACATGAGTTTGTGGAGTTACTCTATAAGCCAGAACTCCAGAACTAAAATAGGGTTAACAGTTTTCATTTATTTCAATACATTTCAGTGACACAATTGGCCGTGCTGGAGGTAGAGAAAAAGAGTTAGCAGGTGCAGGGGAGGGTGAGAACTTCTTAAATCAGCTTTGGCACCAGTAAAACTGTTTATCTAAGAACATCCTGAGTGTCTCATTGATTTGTCATTAGCATTTAGCAAGTTCAAGTTCCTGAGGTTGCAGTGCCATTTACAAATCCTTTCACAGCTGAGTGTAAGGGGTTCCTGCCTCCATCCATCTGCTGTTTGTTCTTGCCACCTGCTAGATATCACAGTGCTTTGGTCATACCAGTGAAGTTGTTTGTGTAACTGCGATCTAAAGAGGTCTAAGAAATTACCTGTTTAAAAGAAGCACAAGAAAAATTTCTAATATTTTCCCCCAAAAATGGGATAAAAGAGCCTCATGTCACTCAAGCTATGTTGGGTCTGCTGGATTCTTTCCCTGGTGAGAATGAGAAGGGAAACTAATTTATGAATGTTACTTAATGAAAGATCTTCATAATATTCAGGTAGAGAGTCCTTTAGTGTAATTTGCCTTAATTGCTTCCCTCAGCCATTTCAGAGTATTTTATAGTATTTCACCTTGTAAAAACAGTGTTGTGATTCTTACAGTGAATTTAGTATTATTCTAAACAGTTACTTTTAGATGAGGATGAATATATTTTGGCTCAAGCACATAATTTTCCCACAATGCTAAATTTAATTGCACAATATAGTGAACATATGCATTAATTAATTATTAATAAAGTTCAGCAGTATAAAATCAGCAGAATGCAGCCTACATTAATAATTTGATTGTAGTGATGAAAACATAGTGATAAAACAGACATAGTCTGCAGAAAGAAGTAATGTTTTTCATTAGTTTCAGAGAGTTGAAAAAAATTGCGAAGTCTGGCCTTCTGTTTTCATTATCAGGTCTCTGTATACCAGCAGTCATGTTATGTTATCACATAATATTATCACAAAGTAAGTGTAAAAGGTATTAGCACTTGATCTGAGGTCTTGCTAGGATGGTCCTTCCTGTGCTAGGAAAACTGTTGATGTGTTAGAGGCCAGAGGATTATGGCCTTTGGGCTGCTGCACTTAATGTTTTTGAAGAAGCCCTAAAATTATATCCTGACCATTTAGTATAAATTATAGATGCGATAATGCCATTTTCAGGAGTGTTAGTGCTACAGTTTCACTGTGGTTTACCTCATTGTGGATTTAGTCACAGGAACTAGTCCTTTTTCCTTCTCTAAAAGTCAACCTATTTTCTCTTTCTGATGGGATTGTTGATCTATTTCATATGAGGAGTGTTCTGATACAGCATACATGGCTTTCTCCAAGGCTTTTGACTTAGTACTGATAGGCTTTGGCTGCATTCCCAGGTTGGTGTTTTTGTTCCATCACTTGGCCCCATCCAGTCCTAGTCTCCTGATCATCAATTCAGAGCATCTAGTGGAGTGCATGGATGTTCCCTCCCGGCTGATGTGTCTTCCCTTCCACAAGATGCAGTTGGAGACCAGAACTGAAGGATCCTTTTGCAGACACTGATATTGTTTGGAAAGAAAAAGACGTATTAAAAGGTTTATCGCCAACTGACTGCTTTTTGCTACAATACCATTTAATAATTTCTTCAACAAACTAAATTAAATTTAGTTTTGAATGATAGTTTTGTAATAAAGAATAATGGAATAGTAAATAATGAAGAAAGCAAGTTTCTATAATGGAGTGTTTGGAATCACCTGGGCATGTGCTCTTCCAACAAATGGAGTTTTAAGGCTGCTGACTAAGACTGCAAGGTATTCCCACATGCTGTGAGACTCTGTCCTGGAAATTCAAAGGAGTGAGGAGTGAGATGTTGTTGTAAAGAACCATCCCAGCAAGAGCTCTTAGTGAAGTGCTGAAAGTGAGAGGGACAATGTCATCTTGTAAGAAGGTAGAAAGGCCATGAAATGGAAATATAAAATAGTCATAGAGAAGTAATTTTACTTCTCTACATGGAGTTGATGGGATCAGTTTTAGTGTCCCTGTTTCCAAGAAGAATATGTAAGAGAGAGATTACTGAGAGGCAATCTAAGATGTGAGGTTTGAGTGTTGCAGTGCTCAGACATGTAAGTTATTCCTGCTCAGACATGTAAGGAAAGATGCCATATTCTCTGCCTAATTTCCAGAGATGTCCTAAGTAATCCAAAATGTTAGATTAGGTGATCCAATGGCTTCTTAAGGACTCAGGTCCTGGGAAACCTGTGAAACAACTGCAATGCTACTTTCTCTTCACTTCACCATGTATATATGCAAGATTGGACTAGTAGCATTATAACTCTAACATGATGGTGCTGCAATCCAACTGACTTCAGAAGAGTCACGCTGGTATCAGCCTGGAGTAGTGCAGTGGTAGGCTCTACAGTTTGTACAGAATTTTTGGGATAACTCAGGATGAAAAGCGCTATATAAATGTAGGTCACTTTTAGCAAATGCCTTGCAAATAATTTAATGCCTTTAAATATCAGAACAGGCATGCCACATCAATAACCCCTACAGATGTGTTTACTTTATTTTAGAGTTTGCTACAGTTCACTATAAATGACTTGGATATGTTCAGTAATTCAATTATAATGAAATGTGCAAGCCTTCAATAAACTTACGTGTTAGAACCGGCCTCTGATGTAAATGCTTTGTCAATTATATGCACATCAGTGAGTGATGACTGTAGCAGGCTTGTAAATTCTTCTTGTAATTCTTTGCCCTCTCTTCTCCCCTCCCTTACATGGGTTTTATAGTGGTGTATAATTCTAGATTAATAGATTGGAAGGCTAGGAGGGACCATCAGATCATCTAGCCTGACTGTTTATGTAACAGGCCTGAGAATCCCATCTGGTTACCTAAGCAATGAGTCCAAGAGCCTTTTTGCTCAACTAAAGCATATCTGCCAGTCTGCGTGTCTGCAAGTCTTCAGGTGAAGACCTTGAAATATGAAAAATCAGTCAGTGGCCTCAGAAGTTTGCTTCCATTGTTAACTATCCTCACAGTGTGTCTTATCTTCTTCCCCTACTGTATCCTACATTACTTCTTTGAACACAGCAGCAGATCTGTTGAGGGCAGCATCACCTCAGTTTTGAGCCTCAGTCCAGATCTTTTCAGACTCTCACCTACATGAAGTTTGGGGGGAAAAAAGGGCTTGCATGAATTCTTACTAACCTTTTTCATCAGACCTCCAGATGTTCTTTCAATTTTTCTATCCTGTAATGGACAAATACTTAGCAGAAAAGTTGTATGGGAGCCACATGCCATGTCAAATTAATTTTCAAGCTTTGAGAGAACTCACCTCAGAATGCTTTTATGCATCCAGAAAGTACAACAGATTTTCAAGAGCCAGGCATCTCTGTAGGTACATACATAAAACATATACAGTGTTGAGTTTTTCCAAGAGTCTGAGTGTGTGTAAAGGTTGGTAAATAGGAGCTAAAAATCTCCGTTCATGTTGGATGTATCTTTTGGAAAATACAGCTCTAGTCTGAGTCGTGATGCTTGGCAGTTCTTTGTACAGACTCCCTGGAAAGGAGTGGATGTTCCTCCTTTTCACCTACCACTGTACAGGTTTCTCACAATCTTCACTTGCGTTTCTCTTGACACTTTACCTGATTGCCATCACAAATCTCTTTGCACTCTCATGGACTATTCAGCTCTGTCAGAAAGTCTGCAAGTTTCTAACAGGATGGTTTTATTTTCTGCCAAATGTACAGACACTTTCATTGTATGGGGGTGGAGGAGGAAGAAGTTGAAGAGTCTGGTTTCATGTTTTGGGAAATCTTACTTAGATTGATTCTGCAGTCTGTAAGGACAAGTAAAAGTGCAGCATAGACATTAAAGGCAGGCAGAATTTCAGCTGGTAGAGAGTTCCTTGGAATTTTGTGCCAGAGCAAGGCTTAGTGTCAGGGAACTGCAAACTGATAATTTAAGCAGAAGCTAATCATGACAGAGAACCCATAATGGTTAATTATTACATAAATGAAAGCACAAAGGCAGGACAGGTCTGTATTCTCCTGACAGACAGTGATGTGCAGATCAGACCTGAATCCAAAGGAAGACTATGAAACCTCTTTAGAATAAAAATGCAAAGTTGAGACAGTGTGCATTTTAATTGCTCTATTAGCACAAAATAAAAATGCACATAAACTTTAGTGCTTTTAATACTACACTTAGGAATGTTTACTTGCTGAAGCTAAAGTGCTTTGAGAAGGAAAGAATACTTCCTCACAGGGGCTGCTTCCCATAATTGGAGTATGACTGTTTAAATTGTAGCTCAGCAGAAATATTTTGATTCTGTGGGGCACCAGCAGCACAGCAACAGTGCTGCCTTTCACATCCACTTCTTAAGCGTGACAGATCATTTAGACCCTGGGCTGCCTAGACTCACATAAACCAAGTTTACAAAGAATTATAAAAGCTTGGCTTTCCTCCTCCCTTTCCCCCCACATTCCAATTTTTCCCCTTATAATTTTACCACAAGGCGATGCAGTCAAGCTTTTCTTGGATCATATGAGTCTAGATCAATAAATATAAGTTGCAGAATGGGAATCTATGCACAGGCATGGGCTAGAAGGATGAAATGGTTTTGTTAGCCGAAAGGAACCTCAAAATTTGTTTTGTTCTCTATTCACAGGGTGCAATGCATATGTTATACAGGTACCAGGCTGAAGCTGGAGTGGAAGAAGAAAGTTCTTTCTGAAAAAGCAGCAATGCTGGAATGTGCTCTGAAAACTCAGATTGTTTTTCAGCTCTAGAGGCATGTACAGTAAGCAAAATGATGTTATCTAGCTGAATAAGGGTGCTACACATTATGGAATAACCTGCATTTCAGCTGTGATCAGATAGTTATTGTCTATAGACAGATGTAAAGCATCTTATAGGGACAAGGTGAGTGGTTCAACAACTGACTGTTGAAATAATTAAGGCAATTTTTTTTCTGCCATTGCTTAGACTGTGAGCCAATCTCTACCAGGGACCTTGTCCTCTCCTTCCTTCATAACTCCCTTGCAAGAGATAAATTACTTTATTAGCTCTAACATGGATTGAGAGTTAATTCAGTCATTTGCAGAACAACACTACAAAGGTTAAGCATGGTTTAGCAGAGATCCTGTGGGACCCAAATGGTACACAACACGTATGCTAGCCCTGAGCCACTTTCATCTACCTACCTTATCTCAAACACAGGAACTAAATTCAGTAAGTTTTAAATCTAGTCCCTGCTCCCTGTAGTGTATGAAGTAACTGGGCTCAAGTCATGATTTTGCCACTGTATTCCAGAACAGTATTCGTAATCAGACTTTAAGTTTCTCTAAAATGTATTTGGATCTTTGCATGGAAATTCCTATGGAAGTACAGTCCTCTTGACTATATACTGATAGAGGAGTTGCCACAATGAGACCAAAGGCAGAGGGTACAGTCAAAGGCCTTGCATCTTTCCAATTACAGTTACTTCCTATGAAGATCCAGTCAAACATGACTTAGCATGATTTGTTGTAAAGGCAGTTGTTTTCTGTATGAAAAAGTGTTAATTCTGTCATGTTTTGCTTTGAAGCAAACAAGGGGCAAGATTTATCAGACAGGAATAATTACAACAAGATTTTACTTCACCTTCTCCTACAGGCCTGTTGCATGATCCTAAGCAGTCGCTTCCCTTCTTTGTGGGGCCATCTTAATTTAGAAACTGAGAAATACTGGTTCACAGTGTGTTTTTTGTTTAAAGTTAGAAGGATTTGTGATATTTATCTCACCCAGCATACTGCATAAAGCAACCATAGAATTCTAGATAGGACTTACCACTCACTTACAAAGTATTCATGACAGAGGGAGGGGACTGCACATAGATACAGCTTTTCATTCATATGGCAAGGAGCAACATACTATGTATACTCAGAGAGAAAAGGAGAGTAGTTTTTTTAGCTTCCGTGATATATCTCTCCCACAAGTATGACAACCAAAAGAAATTGTATACTTTTTAACACAGAACAGCAGTATCTCATTTGTCAGGAATAACTTTTTCATGAAAAGGCTTTTTTTTTTCATTAATTATCAAGCTTTAGTGATATAAAAATACCATCAAAAAGAAAGCATTTTCTCCCTTATTTATTAGCTTCCATGGAAGTAAGAGTACTTTTGCTTAAACTTAAGATGAATAATACGTATATACACAAGTAAGTTTTATATTCATATGCACACACAGCTTTCTATGTGTGTAATCATATATATCTGTATCAGAGTACCATGTCAAATACCAGAGATAAGTGCCTCTTCATCTGTCTCACACAGATGTCTTCAAAACCTGAGAGTTTTGCACTGCACAATAAAACTGAGTAAACCAGACGTCATCCTAGCCAAGATCAGGTTAGATCTTTAGAACACAACCCCAGTGATTTGCATGAGGCCTTCCACATGCAGGTACCAGAATGTGAGTGTGTAAATTAGCACTTAGATACTCAACCACATTAGGTGCCTTCAATGAAGCTGCTAGTTCTGTCACAGTAATAGTGACCCTTACTATATTGATATCACATTCTTCACCTTCTGGGACACAGTACCTTGGTGAAGCAGAGCTGAGAAATTGTTTGCTGCAGCAGTACAGCACATCTGGCTTTCAGCTTCATAGGCATATGATAATGTTTTTAATAGAGAAGTCAATAGCAACATGTTGCTAAATCTCATATGGGGATACCTTGCTTTTTAATTGAGTCCAAAAGATGCCTTTGGTTTGAAAAGCTTCCAGCTGAGCATACTTTACATTTCGTTGTCTATTAGGAAAGGGCTTTAAGTGGTTTTATTCTTCTGGTGTCATGTGAAAACACCAGAGCTTGAATAAAGGATTACAGAAGAAAAAGGGACTTAAATTAATTTCAAAACCAGATTAGCATCCATCTTCTTCTCTACACTGTATGTTCTGCTCATGCAATGGAGCAGGAACACAGTCTTTTATTACTGTTTTCAACCAGTGTGGGGAAGTCCTCGTCATGCATGGAACCAGTGCAAACCCTCCTACACCTCATTTTTATTGTCACCACTGCAGAGGATGTAGCAACAGTGAGGATGCTCAGACCCAGCATAGAGGAGTCAAAACAACAGAAATGGAGCCTGCTGGAAAATGCATGTCCAAACATAGTAGTGTGACTAGTAGGCTGACTTGTCTCTAGTTTGGTCCAAGCACAGGTTGGTAGATCCTAGATGCATCTAGTTAGAAACATTAATATTAATAGATACATTTTACAAATGGACAGATATGAGTTCCCTGAAATTACTTTGCAAACCTATAACCAAACACCATTGGAGCTGAGGAAGGAACTTGAAATTTGTGATAATGTGCTGCAGGTATTGGCTATTTTACAGCCTTGCCAGCAGCAATATGAGAGATGTTCCCTCAATATCTGAGGCAGCCTCTAAATAACTCCTTCATTTTTCTCTATTTGTGTTTGTGGAAGGAACGTGCCTATTCTCTCAATAACATAAAATTACCAGTGCTGGGAGAATGGGATCATAGTATGCTATTCCTCAGTTTTGTCAGGCAAGGTAATACTTGGTAAAAGACATGGAAAAAACAAGTAAGACACCATTAACATGAAAGGCATGCTCAAGTCTGACAGTGTAAATCACAGAATGCAGGTGAATTTGTGCAAAACACAATTTGTTTATACAAGGTAGTAACTAGAAGAGCCATGGGAGGGTAAGTTGCAAGGACCAGTTTTGACTCCAGGCAAAACAAATGTAGTTGCTTTGCCTTGTTAGCATGTGACTTGAGATTCAGTGGGAAGGACGATCTGTGCACAATTCTGTTTTAAGTTGTACTAAACCTCTTGGGAACTTTTGTCAGTTGAGATCAATGTAAGAAACAAGAGCAAAGATAAGTCAGCAGTGTGCTTTACAATAGTAAATATGTGATCAGCAAATTCAGAAACTGATTGATATAGTCACATCTTCCTATTTTAATTTACTGAGTAGCACTTTCTGAGTCAGTTCTGCTGCATGTAGTGCTGTGAATTAAAAATCAAATTTTAAGAATGGTGAATCTGAAAACAGGATGAGGGGTAGGCAGGAACCCAGGAAATTACTTCATTTGAACTATAGGATAGTTAATTGGCTGGCGTCAGAAGAATGCAATGATCAAACTGTTGGGATACTGTGGCTTTCTGTTTTAATCTCTTAATGTGTCTATATTTCTATGCAGATTTGATGCTGTGTTACACTATCACTGTAGGAGCCATAGTTAAAACTCAAACCCTAATGATTAGAAGTACTTCAATAAAAAGGAAGTTATAGGAACAGTTCATGCTCTACAGAGCTTGCCCAGTTGTACAGCCTGTGGCAAACTCAAACACTCCACTGACATCACTGGGAAAATTAAAAATGTGTTATTTCTCATTGCAGTCCATCTACCTAATGCTTCATGTAAGTGAAACAGAGGGGCCACCTATTTGGCTGAGTAGAGACAGCAGGCTGAATTAGGACCCCAGGGACAGTTACATGGATTGCTTGTTCAGGATTGTACCAAACCCTTTTCCTGCCCCATCACGATCAAGTAACATTCTTGTGGCAACCACAATAATTCCCTGCAGGGGGCAGGGATATTAAGAAAGTATGTTTAGAGTCTCTTAATGTCATTTAGCAGCAGGAAACGAGGAAGGAGTGCCAGAACCATGTGAATAGCCAGTTCTTTGTGCAGCACTAGCAAATGCTCCACCTAGGCCACAACAGGGCAATTGCTACTTTATTTGAATTTATTGCTAAGAAGCATTTGTCTACAAGTATGTTCTACACCCTATTTCAGGCTTTTCATTTGCATGTGACTTATGTAACAGTAAATTTACTGTTAAAGTGTTCTTAATGAAAATTAGTATTTTATTTACTGCAAACTCTTGTTGGACTTTCCAATTATTTGCATATTTAAGCTCTGTAACAATTTCAAGCTAAAAATGTTTCTCTCCTAAGGCCAAGTAAGTCTGCTAGGTGACAGTATTGTGAACACCTCTTAGCAGTTTTTTGCACCTGAATAGTGTGGAAGTGTCCTCGTTATTGTTCTGGGGTAAGCTAGCTATAAAATTATTTAATTGTAATAAAAATTAACTTAGATCAAGTCAGTAAGCAAAAAACTCTTAATACCTACTTCAGCATAGTGAAGAGATGGTATCTGTATTGAAGAGCTTGTGTTAAGCGAATGATGTAAGCCAGGGATATCTAAAGGCACAGAGAATAAGTGACTTGTCTCAGGTCATGCTGCTATTCAGTGGCTTGTTTACTCCTTGGTGATAGTAACTCAGACATCTAATCGTGTTGTTTCCACTCTCTGTCATGTCAGTTACATGCATATAATAACAATATTTAGTAACAGATTAATGGAATAGATTAGATAGCAAGTACCAAAAGACTGTATAGTTTAAAAAAACAAAACAAAACAAAAAAACCCAAAACAACAACAAAACCCCCAATCCTCACTTGTGTCCTTAAAGGACAGTTAAAAATATAAAGATAAATCTATCCCTCTGTTGCTGTCAAATAATAGACATCAGGGATGAATTTGGCCCCATTTTATTCAATTTGACCTCAATTTGCTGAACTCATTAATTTTCTCTTGTTTTACTCTGTTAACTAAGACACAGCAGCCCCTTTGCAATAGGCATTAGAGACAGGGAAGTCTCAGGTTATATTTCCAATTGCCAGACTTTCTTTCCCTCTTTCTGCTGTTCCTGTTCTTAAGGAAGAACAAGGGAGGGAGGGCATGAACATGAGCTGCCACTAGAGAAGCAGAAAAGAGTGTCAGGGTGAAAACCACACAAGAAGCAGGAAAAGATGCTTGCAGTTAGGCTCATGACCTTTGTATTTTTTTCTCATTGTTCAGGAGAGAAGGAGGAAGGGGGGTAGAGAAGGAGAGATAGGAAGTTAACAGTAGAGCAGATGTGTGCTTAACCCCTACTAGAGAATATCAGAGCATTATGAAGGTTGTATTGAAGCTGCTAAAAATTGTAGGGTTCTTACTGCTGAACATCTGGGAAAATCAGAAGTGCATCTGGTCTGTGTTCCCAGGCACTGAGGTAGTTCCAACAGGTAAAGGTCAAAGCTTGGGTTTCAAAAGGTGAACCAAGCCATAGAAAAGACTTGAAACATATTTGGTTATTAAAAACCCCAACAAAGCAAAAATATTTAAAATATTTTAAAAATTAAACAATACAATTAATAATTGACAAAACTTGCAAAATATTTTAATTTAAAATATTAATAAAAACTGGCAGGTACTAGTTTTAGTAAGAGTCTTCAAATTCTCATTAGGATCGCTGCATTCTTCGTCAGTTCTCTCTGAGTTCTGACTTGCATGTAGTAATGTACATGTCCTGCTTCATAAGCAGGTGAATGGAAACCTGTGACCAAGTCAGAGTGCCAGGTAGTTTTGTCAGGACTTGCTGGGGTCTCAAACATTTCAATTTAGGAACATTCCTGAAGAAGATAGAATCTTTCTTTCTAGTGCCTTGGGGAGCAACTTTAGTGTATCACCATAAACTGAGAGGGTAAAAATCAGTTACAAAATTCAAGCACTATTTTTTCCCTATTAAATTACATATGGAACTGCATAGCATTGTTTAAGACTCTTGTCTTGAGACAAGGCTATAAAACTCAGTGGCTCTGAGGCAGGGGAGTTATGGATTGACACACGCTTAGTAGAATAAACACTCTAGGAAACCTCTGCTGGTTTTCTATAAGGCTGGAAATAATGACCAGTCTTTTTGAGTGGTACACCAGTTAGTAAAAGCTGGTACACTAAGTGTGTAAGTGATCTCTATCTCCATGTAACACTGCCCATTAGATTGTCACCTGCATTATACTCTGCGCCATACTTCCTGTTTCATTAAAAATGCTAAGAAACTACAAAGCAATGTTCAGCCAAGTATAAAACCAACTCTAGAAATTGCATTGACTTAGTTTTTCTGATCACAAGTAGCAGAAAATAACGTGAATGATGAGTGTGGTGTTCTGACTGTGAGTAGCTGTTCACCTATCAGTTTATTCAGTATGCAGTCAAGATACTCCAGAACTTAAATGGTTTATTAGACTCTCTGTGTGATATCCTTTGGTGTGCTACACATCCCAAAGCATTTAGAGGCCTGTTTCCAAGACTCTGCACCTTGTGATATCCAAGATGATGCCTCTTCTGTGTGTCAGGGAGCTCACAATAGTAATCTATTGACAGAGAGAAGAAGAGTATTTGGGGATTCCAGGTTACATCTGTATGGGACCCTCTCACCATCTCTGAGGAGTCAGGCAAACAGACCTGATTCCATCTGACTTTTCTGTGACATTGCAGACATATTAGGGAAAATCAGTCCAGTTTCATGTAATAGGGTGTTATTGTCTCTATTGGATGATTAGAAGACATGAGAATATCACCAAATGCCCCTGCAATGACTGAGGCAATAACTGAAGTTTGCATGATTTGATGCTGAAAACAGGAAAAAAAAAAAATTGTTTTATTGAAGGGAAATAAAATGGAAAAAATAGTTTATTTTTTAAGCATTCATGTGAGTAATGATTCTGTTTGAGATAGGGCATGGTGATGAAGTTTCTGGGGAGAGCTTATGTCAGGACACCTTTTGTAAACCAAGCAGATGATGTCTAGGTGTCCTTTTCTTGACATCAGAGAAGCTGGCAACCTAGTTGACAGATTTCTATGAGCTTCCTGAACAGTCATCAAAGCAGTAATTGCTGCATCTGGACTTGTAGAACAAATTCTGAAGCACTCCCTGAAACAGGAGTTTGTCTGAATCCTGGACTTTGCCAGCTCTGAAGATCAAAATGTGATCTGCAAGCAGAGGGGAGTGAACCAGAAATTACAGTGTATTGTCATATTAGATACTCGCTTAGAAAAAGGCCAAAATTAAAACAATTGCAGAAGGAATCATCTCACTCTGTGAGAGCCTTTCTTGATATCTACAGATACTGATGAAGCATTATTGTTTCCATCTGCAAGGTTATTCTTTGCCCTTTTTCCAGCTCCCAACAATGTTCTTTGTTTATGCAGTTGACTTACTGCTTCCATTTGCTGTACACCTTTGAATATTTTTTTTTCCAGTGCAGAATATAAAAAACTTTGTGAAATATTGGAACTGATCTTAAGATTAGATTTTTCTTGCCCCATTACAAGTTTGTTTTCATGCTTCCTATTCTAAACTGCTACCTTCAACTTGCATTCAGAAAACCCATCAATGTTCAAGGAAGAATACTTCTGCTGAAAAATTAAGTACTGTAATTATCAGTTGATAGGGAATTAATTAATTTTCAATAATAAAGGATCAGAATCTGTAAGCTGAGAGAAGTTACCTGTGAGCACCTGCATAAAGCTGCTAAGTCCTTTCAAAAAGACAAGGATGGGGATAAAGACCTGGAAGTTTCTTTTGACTGTAGCCTAAAAACTATTATATTCTAGAGAATCAGAAAAGGAAATTATATCTTCTACAAATCTCTGTTAGCAGTAAAGGGAACAGGTTCAAGTACTCAGGAGCTGTGACTACAGTTGGAAAACTTTCACACATTGCCATTTTTGCTAATGGAGCCTGAGCCCAGCAAAGCTAGCAATAAAAAGGTTCCCCATAGGTTTCATCTACTATTAAAGTAAACACTGCCAGGAAGTGTTCCTCAGCACTGGATCTCAGTTCTCTGTGCTGTTAGGTTGTTGGAAAGGTTCCTGGCACTGCTTCACTTCAATTACCTGGAAATCTACACAATTCATTGGCATGGGTCAGGAGTCAGCAGTTTGCAATAAATAGTTAGGACACAGCCACCCTGTTACAGGGTAAGTGAAACTAATAGCATGGAAGAGGACTGTTCCATGCTAGCTGACATTAATACCAAAGAACATGCCTGAGTACATATTAGCTCTTTTAGACAAGCCACACACTGGGTTAAATCAATGCTAATAGCAGCAAATCAAAACTCGTTTGCCTGAATGCTTCTGGGAAAATTACTTGTACTTACAGTTCTAGAAACCATGCTGGCAAAGCACCATTACAAAAGAGGACCATGATCTAAATCATAAGAAACCCACCAACAGCTGTCACTGCCTAGCTACCTGACTGTGCTTAGGTTCTTCAGGGACTGTAAGATAATTTTTGGTTTTGTGATGAGAACACTGCTAAGATATTCTGAATACAGACTCCTAAAGATGACAGTTCTTGTTTATGCACAGAACACTTACAGCACAGGAAATGCCAGCGTTTTCTCTGCAGAGCCTTGCCAGCAGGCCTTAGTCTTAAACTGGAGTTACTGTTTCTAGAGTAATTTAGCCTAACTTAGTGTCTGTGACTAATTCACTGGTAGACATCTTGATGGAGAACTAATAGTTATGCTATCTAAAATGATTATGGTTATTCAGACAGTTGGAAACTCGGCATCTGGTGCAGAAGTTCATCTAAGATAAGGCCATCTGTGGACAGAACCTGATCCTGGCTTGTGATCACCCTTAGTTAGGACTGAACTCTGTTTCATTGCCAGTCTTGTAAGTCATCATGTCGCTCAGAATGTTGGAATTAAACATGAAAATAAAGTCCATAGCATCTTTTCTGGCACTGGAAAAAATCATTAGGTCAAGTGGGAGAAAAGAGTTTACACAGTATCTTCTCCTATACTCAGTATCACAAAACAGGTACTTGGGAGGTTGCTCACTTACCCTCTGTCTGCCATCAGAGGCTTTGCACTGCAGAGGTCGCAGCAATGTCATCTGCTGTTGCCACAGCGAGTCAGGATGCACTATGTAGGGAGCAAAGGAATTAGAATTTTTAATTTAAAAATGTACAGTTAGAAGTGTCTGAGCATGGGATTCCCCGAAGAAGAGAGAGGTATTGGTCAGCTGTTAACAGCTCAAAGCCAATAAAGTCCTTAATGCCCTGTTGGGATTCCCCTGGAATGGCAATACTGGAAGATAAGCAAAGTGCCAACTGGCAAGGAAAAGAAGGTACAAAGATTTCAGTATGAAGGAGACAGAGCAAGTGAGCTTGCTGGGGAGAATAAAACAGCTTCGGAATGGTTTTGAAAGACCCCCCTGATTCAAAGCAGGATGGAGGGGTGATTGGTGGAAGAAAATTAATAAAGAGAAGACAGGGAATGGTGACTAATAGAATAACCAGAAATTGAAATTGCTTGAATCACCCATATGGTAGAAACAAGTAATAACATCTCTTGCACTCTCAAGAGTAGCTGTCAGTAGCACCCAGTAGAAAATGAAGGTAAATGAACTGTTAATTTCAGACAAGTGTTCAGACTCCAGACTGTGTGCAACTTGCTCTGGCAAAGGGCACTGATTGGCTCCCAGGCTGCTGCTGTCAGTAGTGAAGCCAAGGACCAAACACTCCTTTCCCTCTTGGGGTGGTCTTGCTGGTCTGAGTGAGCTGTGTGTGTGGCAGAGACCCTCTCCTTGCCACTGCTTGTCTTGTACCTACACTGCAGACAGAAGGCTTCTGTCTACCAGCTTGTTAAAATGGCATCTTCTATCAGCAGTAGATTCACTAAAAGAAATATTTAGGAAGGGAGAGTTTATTTTGCCGATGCTCTTTATTTTAATCATACAAAGAAAATGACAATTTTTATATAGAAGCCATTAGGGATGCAAGAAGTGTCGATTCCTAGCTCTGGGGTTCTTTTTTTCAACCAGACTGTGGCAATGCAAATACAGTCCATGATGATATTTATATCTTTAATTCTTGCATTCACCACATTACTAACACACTGATGGGCCCCTTGTTCTTCATTTGTCTATTTCCTTAAACTCTCTGCCCCCTTTTTTATTATTATTATTTTTTTTTTCTGTCATGTGTGCAGTTCTTGAAGGTCAATCAGACATCACGGATAGAGCCATTCTGTTCAGGGGCTCGCAAGCAGCTTGTTTATGAATGAAGAAGGCTTTGTGAACTTCCAGGGACCTGCTGAGCTTTTTTATAAAACTACCAGGGGGACAAGGAGCTTGGGAAAGTAAAGGCCTCTTACGGAAACAGAAAAGGGAGGCACACAGCCAAAAAACCTGGGCTGACATTCCGGTTTGTCAGAATCATGTCCAAGTAATAAGTTTCTAGAAAACAGATCAGAGATCTACATATCCAGGGTTTGAGCCCTACCGTATGTGAGCACAGGGCGGTATGTATGCTAGGAGACCAACACAGCAAGTAGTTAAGTCAAGATTTGACCATAAAGATGTCATAAAATAAACAGACCAGGAGTACCAGAGCTTTGTGGAACAGAAAACAGGAGGATAAACACAGTTTAAAGAAAAACCATTAAAGGACTCTGTCTGCAATGCAGGCACTAGCAGATGCCAATTGATCTAATATTCTTTGTCACATTTTTTTTTACTAAATTTTTCCTATCTTAAAAACAGTGTTCCATTTAGCTCAAAAGACATTATTTGACTAAGGCATGCATAAATACTTCTAAAAAAATGAAAAAATCACAAATTAAACACAGGTAAAGACAAACAATTTTTACTCCAGTGCAGTATCTAGCTCATGCAGATAATTTTGAGGTGAATGTTTTCTTCATCCTGATATCCTGAATATCCCACAGAGTTACTAAACACATTTCTAGCTTTTTTATATATACATTTAGTAGGTTCAATGGAATTCCACACTGAGATTTTGATATTTTTGATGAAATATTTTCAGCTACTATAATCTCGATAATTTTGAAAACATCCAAGAAGCTGAGAGTTTAATTTGAGAAATTACCTGAGTGTTTTGGATAGGTGAAGATTAGTGTCAGGCAGGTGAAACTGGGGGAAGGATCAGAAGCTAAGGAGTTGTAAAATTGTTTACACTGTGCATTCTTAATTTTTTCCTGTGTTATTTCTGTTGCAAAATTAGCAGCATCCCAGTTGCAGTTGTTTGGATAATACCAGTAGGACATAGAGAAATCTAAATGAAGCAGTTCAGTGCATTCACGTTTCTACATCTTTCATTTTGTTTGATTGGATTTTGTATTGCTAAGGGTTTCCATGGGGAGGAAGGTAATGGCAGATATGATACAGCCTGCTCTGAAGTAATGCTTGGAAGTGTACTACTACTTTTGTAAAACCATAGTGTGCATGTGAATCTTACATATTTTAGACATCAGTGGAACAATTAGAAACAAACACAATTGCTTGGATTCTGTTTGAATCTGTTGCATTCTGTGGGCCTCTTATGCGTGTAGCATCCCTACTGCATTTAAGTGGAGACAGAGTAGATGAAAGTTGGCTGGAAATCAGCTCAGATCATCAAATCACCATGTGAATCACCTCATGGGTTTTGACTGAGAAAAGACTGAAGTGAAATTGCAGTGACTCCTACAAACTTGCCTTGGATGGTCAGGGGACAAAATCCTGATCTGTACAGCTGCTGTGCTAAGTAGAAACATTCATCCTCTTTGCATGAGTGAAGTCTCACTGACACCCATTTAGCAACTTCGGTTGACCTTAAAGTGAGGCCTGCACTGTGGACCAACAATTTTGTATTCTGTGTTCCCTCTGCTACCAAAATTTACTCCTGCTGCAAAGGTCCAGCCTGATGACTCTACTGCTGAGAATTCCTTCTGCTTTGAAACTTGCCATATAAGGATTCAATAAAGAGAGCAGATTTTTATTTATGCCAAAATCTGTTTTGCTGTTTGGAAGCTATTTGAAAACATTACGGTCACTAATTGACTCAATATTTTTGTGACAAATATTGGCATGTTTGAGACCTTACTTTTTTTCATAGACAAAGTCAGCACCACAGTTTGTTTTCATCTTTACAAAGGCTTTGCAGCACATGTGATACAAACCCCATCTTCCTCAGCTTGTCTCCTATGAGCTTAAAGTACAGATGGCAGAGTTTTCTGAGGCATGTGCAGAGATTCAGAAGGTATGGGCTCTAATAATCACGCAAGCCTCTCCTTTCTTTCACTTCTGTCAGCTCCCACTCAGATCCTGGTTTTAAAATTCCTAAACTGGTGAGCTGCACAGTGAACTGCAATTGTCTCTGTGTCTTGTAAGGGGCAGAAGGATGTTCAGCCCATCTTGCAGCAGCCAGAGCAGAAAGTACTCCTGCCAGTTACACTGCAACTAAAAGACTTAGTACTGTGGCTAGGAGATCTGGGCTTTCCCTAGCAACAGACACCAGGTGCCTGGAAATTTTAGGGTCACCCAGCTAGAGTAGCTGGTAGAAGTAGCAGTGATAAGGCTGCAGCAGTTCCAGTTACAGTATTGGAAGGGAGCATTGAAGGGAGGCAGTGAGCCTCTACAAAAGTCTATATTGTAGTAGCCACAGTAAACACCCTTGCCTGTGATTAAGATACTGGTCACCAGCTACACACTGAATATCCCTTTCTTGGTGATAGAGCAATCTAGACCTCAGGGCTGTGGGTGAGAGTCAAAGGAGACTTCTAAGTGATGACCATATACAGAAATGCTGGAGATGATGATGATGGCATCCTGGTGCTGAGGGAAGGAAGGAGTCTGCTGGGACTTTGCAGAGGACTTGGTAGAGGAAAGAGCATAGCACATTTCAAAAGCCAAATATTTCCCAGTTCCAACTCAGAAACAGATATTCTTTAAATCTACAAATAACTCTGTTCTACACTCGAGAAGTATCTAGACTCTGTCAGAACAGCCCTGTTCACCAAACAGTCTCCCCTTGATGCCCCAGTCTATATGTTGCTCCCCTTCTTGCTCCTTGCTTTGCCTTTTACACTAAGTATTTTCCCTCACTGCTATTTTTCTCCCTGCTGCTCCTAGAAATCTATTTGTCTTTAATTATTTTTTCAGACCTCTTCCTCCTTTACCCTTTCCCAAACTCTCAGGTGTTCTTTTCACTTCCATCTGGTACTAGACTGGTAAGGAACCTGCAAAAAGTTTTTCAGAAAGCATGTTCTGTTTTTTCTGCTCATTCATTGTCTACAGTGATTCAGGCTTTAACAGCAGGTGTTGGTTATTCAGATATATTTTTGTCAATACTCATTCTTATAAGGCTAGAGTCTCTTCTATATGTTATAGACAGATGGAGACTGTCTATAACATGATGCTAGCTTCAGGCAAAATCCAGTTGTCCATGTGACCTATATTTTAGTTTGTATTCCAGCTCTGGAGTGAGTTCATTGACTTCAAATTAACTCAGGCATTGGACACAGACTGACACATGACTAATTTTTGTTCACATAGTTAATTTTTGTTCTAATGGACAATCCACACACAGCAAACCAGACCAGAAATTTCTGCAAACTGAAGTCTAGCTACTAAAGGTCTATTAGGTGTAGCTGTAAAGATCTCAGACTTGTAACTTCAAGAAGGAATGAGGGAGGAAAGACCTGCCAAAAGGTTAGGGAATGTCCTGGTTTGAGCCAGGATGAAGCCAGTTTTTCTTTTGCTGATTTTTTTTTATTTCAGTGAGCTTTCTTCAACTAGCAACTGCGTGTTCTGCTAGGTTGATAAGACACTGGAATGTTTTTGTAATTGCTGGGCTCTCAAGGTCGTGCCTTTGCTCTGCCGGCTCAGACACTACGGGGGGATCTGTGGTCCCCCCCGTGGGAGGCTGGGTTAGACGAACAGCAAAACTGGCCAGACATATTCCATTCCATATATCTACGTAGGCTCGGGGGAAGGTTGGAGATGACAGAAGAAAACTTCCTTCCTTCCTGCTTCGCTCTCTCGCCTCTTCGCCTTGCCTGTCTATCTGCCTTCCTTTTTCTCTCTTTTCCTCTTTCTTTTGTTTGTGGCCGGCGTCTGGGGAAACACCATCTGCCCACCATCGTCGAACCATCGACCTCAAGCCCTCCTGACCCTCGTAACTCTCTGCCTTCTCCAGGAGCAGCTTCGGGATTCCTCGGAATTGTCTCATCTGAAGGAAGTGCTGTGGGAGTTGCTGGGGGTGGGGGGGAGGCGAGAGGCTTCTGCCACACTTTTGTATAATCACTATATATATATATACACTCTAACATCACGTATTAATATTCTAAATAAAGTTGCACGGTTCAGTTTTCAATCTAGACAAGTCTCTTTCTTTTCTCTCTCTCCTTCCCTACCTGGGTAGGAGGGGGAGGGGATCGAGAGCATTGTTGTCCAACTGGGTCAAACGTTGACAGGGAAGAAGTTAGTGAAAATATGTTGGACACTTCTTTGAAAGCAGGGATCAAAAGGCAACACAGTTAAAATTACCTAGCAGATGATTGATCTGAAGAACTCATTGGCACAGATGTCACAGACACTAAAAGCTTACTAGGTTTTCAAAGAGTTTGATGAATGTGAACATCCAGAGCAAATTACAAGGAATATAAAATCCATGTGCTTTGTAGAATAAACCAACTATACAAAAGAGTTATCTTCAATTTACAATTGCCTTTTGCTGTTAAAGCAAAGCTGCTTGCTTTTTCCTCTGATAATTCCTTTCCTGCATTCTTTCTTTTTGACACACAGTACTTCCAGCAAGACCTGACATTCTGTGTGATTTCAATAGTGCCACAGATGAGGCTTTAAGACAACTATGACCTCTTGAATAATGAAGCTATACAGTCTTATCTGGATACTCCCATGTCAAGACCAGATCTTATGTTGTATAAAATATATTTTTTTTCCCAACATTGTGAAATGTTTCAGTAATTTCCTTATACCAATCAAAGTTTCAGAGAGGTCGTTGGTATAAGTGCTTGATATTCTTACATAGTGGTAATTGAAAGCATAGTAACTTTTGCTCTTAAAAAAAAATACTGGAAAATTTCCAGAATGTCAATATTATTCTAATGGGATATTGAATGGATCATAACATTCTGCAGTTATGTGCCCTCTACTTTTTCAAAATTTGCATTAATTAAAAACAAATCTTTGGAAGTCTAATCAGTTGTAAAACTGAGCATTCTTGAGGAAACTGGTGTCCTGTGGGGAAGCAGAGTGAAAACCAGGACTTATTTCTTAGTTTTTGCCTGTTTGTAGGTCTTGATGTCTTCAAACACGGCATACTTATTCTGCTCCTTGGTTGCAACAATAACATAGATTGAATCTTTCTGTCCTGAAAAGGTGTGATAGAACAGCTGCTGTTATGGGACCCCTAGCAGTGCAACAACACACCCACTGAGCTCCAAATAAGATACCAGCCTTCACAAAAGCCATTTAGAAATATGGACAGAGACAGAATTGTTTCTGCTCTCACTCTTCAATGAAAGCACATCAAACCTTATATTTTGAGTGGAACACAAAGTACTCTTCCTCTTTCATTCCAAATGCCCATATCTGGATGAATCAGAGGCCCAATTATACCAGGTGTCCTATGGCTGTTCCACACCAACACCGTATCACTGGGGCTTGGGTATCTAGAAGCTTAAATGGTGCTGCTAGCTTGAGTATGAAAACAAGAGTGAATTAAAACATTCTGTCATACTGATACACAATTGTACACTGTACTAACTTTGCAAGTGACAGTACCAATCATGTTGTACTGGATATCTGAAAAAGAGCCAAGATTTTCCATGCAGTTTCCAAGAAATTCTCAAAAGAAATGTTCTTTCTGTAGTAGTCATATTGATTAGGGCAGTGAGATTTTAACATTTAGGATGGGTATGATGAGTATGGTGGATAAAACAAACCCCAAGGTGTTGGAAGTGAGCATTTGCTATATCTGAAGTGCATATGAAGGTCTCTCTGTATCTCCTATTTAGCACTTCTTAGGCAGCTACACTGTTACTGAGTTGCCATTAAGTTAATGGGAGCTTAGCATAGTTTGAAAAGAGCACACAGTTTGGCCTATCCAAAACTCTGAGCTTGGTCTTACTCTTTTGATGTCCACTAAAATGAATTTATTTTCATCTATAACATGTTGGGACAGCACAACCTCAGAACTCTGTTGTTACTTTTTGCTTAGGTTTTTTGTTATTCAATTTTAATATATTTTTTTCTTAATTTTTTAGATCAAGTATTGCTACAGGCATTTGTATAGTATATGATTAAAACAAACAGGATTCAGATGGCTATTGAGAGAAGCAGATGAAGGAATAATCAAGAAATCATTCTTAGTTTTCCAACACACATAATCAGAGCCCCTAGCTGGATGAAAAGTTCCCTTCTTATTGCCTACACTTAGTTTCTATAATTGGAAAAATTGCCTGTTATTGTTTGAGTGTGTTTGGATCTCCTGTGGTAGGTTTTATATGTTTGAGAATTGACTGGAAAGAAAAGCAGTGGCTTTCCCAAGTCACTGTTTCATTCACACAGACCAAGCTGTAGGTATGAGATTAACAACATCTGACATGAATGGAGCTCCTTCTCTCTCAGGCCTATTGGAAAACAAAATACATACCAGCATACATTTGAGCAACTGTGAGTTGACTTTGGAGAGCAGTGGTATTTTTACACGATAACAGTCCATTGGATTCCCTCATAAGTCTTTCAGTTCTTCATTACATAAGGACTTTTCCTGAACTGCAGGGTAGAGAGCAGCATATATGTAATCCCTGTTTCACACTAATGCATCACATGTGCTTTGGATTTCAAACATCAATATTTGTAGGAACATACAGTAGGGCTCTTTCTATGAGCCAGGGGTTGGATTTTCACACTTACAACCCTTCACGGACTCTCTATAATTCACTAAGCAAGGGCTTTGCTTTTCTTTATTTAAAGTTTTGTACTTTAAAATGTTATGTTTAAGTACCATAGAATCCTCCAGTAACAATCCAGAGAACTACATGACATTTACAAGAAGGAGGATTTCTTATGGGTGAACACTGCTGTACAGTCTTTATTTCTCTCCTAAGATAACTGTTTCAATTGATTTCATGGACCAAGTTTTCATCAAGTGTAAATCAGCACATCTGCACCAATTTTAGTGGTAACTGATTTACAGCAGCCAAAGGATTAGTCTAATCTGATTCCTGCCAGGCTTTTAGACAGAGAAATGTGTAACAATATTTTAGGGAATGCCCCTTTATTAACTTGTTGATTTGTCTGAATAGTTTTTTGTGGACTGATACTGTAACATTACAGAGGGAAGTAATAACCACTGGGCTCATTGATTATAGAAAGTCAAAGCACAGAAATAATTCCTTTTTTTGTATGCTCAAAAGAAAGGTGTTGTAATCCCTAAGTGTAAGTGCCAAGTCCTCTTTGTGGACTCCAGAAATTGGTGTTAAGTGCCAAGGCTCCTGGTACCTGGTGGGCCATGGTAGGCATCTCAGAGTGTGAATCAAAGCAACCAGCAGTGGGAGCAGGAAGCCATGCAGAGTAGCCAGTTGTGTTAAGCACAGAGCTCTCTGTGAAACAGAAGCTTATATTCTAGAATGTACGCAGGTTCTTCCATCCATTCAGGATCCAGTGCCATGAATAATCTCCTGAATATAGGCACCTACAAGTCTTTTTCCAGAGAACTGAGCAGGGCTTATTGTTTTCTTTTAAAACACCAGTGCAAACAAAACAGGATATGCCTTTTCTGTAAGAACAGAGGAGCTACTAATTTCACCCAGAAAGGAGAAGAGCTGAGTTCTGTGCCTCCTCACACCCTGCTGAAGTCTAAGCGGGTTCAGTATATCAGTTAATAATAAAGCTACATATTAGTGTGAGGAGGAGTCACTTTTGACCTCTGAAGAAGCTTTCCCATTGCATTCAGACTTCATCAAACATCTAATGTGACCAGTTAAGCTATAAAAGCTATATACTCCTCTTTCAGTAGCACCATGGCAAAACTAATCATATTAGTACAGTTGCACAGCAGATGTTGGTCTTGTATGTCTCAATTATTTCACCTGCTTGGATTGCAGGCTGCAAAGATCTCAATAGAAGGAAGTGTCCTGTTTCTAAATATGCTGTTTTCATTTGCCCACAATTAATCTGTAAAGAAATAATGAAAACCCAGAAAGTAGCACTCTCAGAGAGAATTACACTCATTTACTTTTGCGTGCTCACAATGAAATGCTTGTGAGTGCTCATAACAGCAGACGGCTTCTGTTAGCTGCCTTTCACCTGCTGAGTTAAACAGAAAGAAAAATGTTAATGGTCAGAGCTTGTCAGCAGTACATTGCCATTCACGTTTAGTCACACTTCACCATTGTTTTGTGTAGTTGTTAGGATACAGATTTTTCTAGGGTCAAAAAGGGAGTGGATTCATCTCTCTGGAAACTTTAATAAAGTTTCAGCTCGTGCAAGCTATACCCACAAAAATCAGTTAACTGACTTTCAAAAAGGTGAATCAATGGGCAGTGTGAGAAATGCTTGTAATTTCTGAAGTATCTGTATGTAATATTTTCTCCCTCTTTTATAAGTGTAGGTTTCCACTGTAGCATAAGTAAGTTTTGCTATTTTTTTCATCAGGACATCTCAAGTTGCTTTAGAAATACTGATGAATGTGAAGGAAAGATGCAAATGGACATGAAAGCAGATAGAGCTCAGTAATAAATTTAATAGATCTGAGCATACTTCCATTCCTTCAATGACGATGGATAATTCATTTGGTCTTCCTGTGCCTGGATGTAAAATGAAGTGAATACTGATTTCCTCTGTGCATCTGGTGTATTTGAACTGTGGGATCTTGCAACCTGTGAGAATCACTTTCTATGTCTTCAGAAGGTAACTTGGCAGGAGTGGGTGCATAATCTGATTTTTTGTTAGTTATTTGGAAGATACAGTGATCACGCAGAACTGAGTGAATACCATTCTGTAAGTCTAATTCAGTCTTACATGCTTGAGGTGAGGACAAAATTTGCTTTATATTTATACATTTCCTCTATAAATTCAGATTTTACTGGCATCTCTGCTAAATCGCTTTCCTTCTTACTCTTCAGTTTCAAATTCAGCATGAGTGGGCTGTAGGCTGTTGATAATTTGACTGATTTTGAAGTTCTTTAAACAAGCTGTTTTCAAGTTGCCGAACACGATGAGGGGGAGAGAAAAGTATTTTATGAAATGACTTCTTTTTTTATTATTTTTTTTTTCCCTGGCCTACCCATCAAACAGACTGAGCTAGAGATGTTACGATGCTATGTAAAATCTGGTAGGCTGAACTACATGGTCTCTAATAGGCTGTTGAACCAAATAGAGTCCTCAGGCTGTTTAAAAGCATGTTTGGAAAGTGATTGAGTTAAGAATTTTGGAATAGCATGCCAGAATCCAGCATATTTCCAGGGGGGCAACCTATTCTGATGTTTCCTTGCAAGTTCATTAGACAGCTGGTTCAGCCAAGGAGGTTACAAGCAGCACAGTCAGGGGTGTAACAGAGAGTATACAATGACAGGGATGGTACAGATGACCTCTCCAAGGCACAGAAAGGTTCAACAAGCAAAAATTATCTTTACTTCAGTGCATTTTTTCCATTCCTTGCTGGGAAAATATATATAGTATTGACAAACCCCCACATCAGAAATCAAAGCCCAAAAATGTCAGGAAATTTACTTTTCATGACAACCAACAAAACCTTCACTGAAATACTTGGGGCAGTTCAGCTAATAACAATTCTGTTTTTCAAAAATAGATAGTATATTTCAAATTCTGTTTTTGTGGTACATTGCCATGCAAATAAAACATTCCAAAATAGCTTATCAAAAATCTTTACCAAGAACTTGTGAAACCCAAGTTCACATCCTTGATGTGTTTGTCCTAGAAGAGAAATTTCAGTGTCATTTTTCTTTATGTGTGCGACTGCCTCTTTACAGAGTGTTGCCTGCGCTAAAGGCTGCTTTTGCAGTTTGATCAGAAATTCCATCATGGACCTGAATGTCCTACTTGAAGTTTCACCTTAACCACTGCACTGTGTGAGGATGAATCAGTAACTCCCAGCAAAACATTTCTAGCTGAAAAAATATAAATATATTGACCAGCTCAAAGTGTAACTAGTGGTTGTACTGATTTGTTCCAGGATATTGTGTCTCTTTTTCAGGTTCTTTACAGTTTTAAAAGATTGATTGAAAATCTTAAACACCTGCTTTAGATCAAAAGGCTTGAGAAGCTCAAAATATTAATCTTATCTAAGCTAAAATAAAACATGCATAAGAGGGGAGATTTCTGTCTTAAGCTTTTAATTAAAAATATTTTAATAGTTTATATAACAAAATGTATTTCAGTAATGCAATTACTTGCCAGAAGTGTGGTAGGTTCTCTATCACTGGCAGGTATTTGGAAATATACCCATTGTAGCCTTAAAAGGTACACTTCAGATTAACCATGTGCTATAACATTTTTTGCATAAATCAGTGTGAATTTCCATAGTGGTCCCATATGGTTTAAAGTTTGCCTGTCTATGAACCAAAATATGCCTTGGATCATGCAAGATTACACATCCCGCAGGACTCTGGCTCCATGTTTATCCCATATCCCAGAACTTTTCTTAGCACTGCTCTTCTTAAGATTGATCATTTGAGATTATTCCTGCTGGGCTTTTTTGTTCTGCCAGCTATATACCCTGAGTGTTATGGCAGAGAGCATAATGTACCTTGCTACAGAAGGGAATTCCAGATACACTGCTGTTTTTTATGGCAGTTGTCCACACAAATCATGTGCCTTATGGAACAAATCATGCCACTTATGGAACTACAAGTTTAAAGATGGACTTTCTTCCTCTATTAATATAACAGGACACTTGATAAATACGGAGCCTCAGGCAGGCTTTGGAGTTAATGGCCCCAAAATTCAGATATGCTGGGAGCAGGCTTTTGGTGTATATATCCTTGGGGTTTTGCCTCTATTTTTTGTTGATGTTGTTGTAGTTGTTTTATTTTGTTTTGTTTTATGTGCTCATTGGAGATTCTGATGTCTGAGTGAAGTGGGTTGATGGAACATCTAGAAACTCTGTTTGTGATTTCTGGTGCCTATTACCCCTTTTAATTGGTGCTTTGCCTTCTTCTGCCTTTCTGGTGCCAAGCCAAATTAATTCAGCCTTGCATCTCCTGGCCTGTGTCTCCCCTGGGACACAGAGCCAAGTGTTCAGCTTGCAACACTGACAGATTAAGGTAAACAGTTCAGGATAAGCAAGTCTAATGCTCATTATTTGCACACCTAGGAAAAAATCAGTCAACCATTCATCTCTTCTGTTCAGTAAACACAGAAGCTAACTAGGCTGCACTGTACATGGTTCCCCAGGGAACTTTTTTCATAAGACTTCATGTGAGGATTTTTGTTGCTGATTTGAAAACATTTTGAGGTTGGATTACAAATGTGATGTCCTCATTTACAGCCTTTCCTGAACCATAAATCAAGGGATATGTAATAAAATAAAACAGATAGTTAAAACCTTGACTAAGCCATTTATTGAATCGGGAAGGGATTCTGTGGTTTCACAAAGATCTAATATAAAGATCCACATATAAAATGCATCTGTCAGGTTCAGGTATGGTGGCATTAATGAGTGGTAGCAGCTAACACTGTATGCTGCCTACTAAAGAAACTCATTTGCCAAATAACAAAAATGGACTGTAGGACACTGCAATAAGAAATGAGACCTGTTCAACTCAAATAACTTGCTTAAGCCTGTGAATTATTTGTTTGGGTTTTTTTCCATGAACAAAAACCAAAATCTGTTTTGCGCATCACCACCTTCCCCAGCATTTTTTTCTAACAGTAATTGTAAGAGGAGAGATTGGGGTTTTTTTTAGAATCAAATGAAGTATTGCACCTTCTAAATGCTTTAAAATTTAATTTTATGAAATAAAATTACTTTTCAATCAAAGTACTGTTCCTAGTTGAAAAAAGTTCTGAATGTGAGAAGAAGAAAAATGTCAATCTTTTTGCTGGAAGTATCTTCCAAATAGATGTTTGTGAAATGTCTCAGTTGGAGCAATTCTGATTTTGAGATCTTCACAAAGTTTCTGTGAAGAAAATAATCATCATATCCCAGGAGCAAAAGTAGATGAGGCTCTTGTGGTGATGATGGTCACTCTTCTAATGGTTTGAGTTGAGGTTTGTTTGGTTTTTTATGGCTGATTCTATGATGGTGGAGTTTAGAACACAAGATGAGATGTCCAGAAGTTGTCATCCTCCATGATATAACTGATGGGGCACTTTGTTGGATCTCTGCATGTTAGTACATTGCTCTGTAGTGAAGTGAGTGCCACAGTAAGTCCTGGGAGTGCTGGAGCTGGCTTTCCCAATTTTCCTAGCTGCTGGAAACATTCAGTTGCAGGCAGACTGATAGGCCCAGAAACTACACAGGGAATAAGCAAGAACCATGTTAGAAGTCAAATCTGAACACCCTTTTGAATTTTTTCCTGTGTTAACCTGCTGGTACTTGATCAACTGTGTAATGCACTTGAATTCCACTTCACTGTTTTCCAGCTTTGACACATCCAGATTGTGTTCTTCACCTACTTTGCAGAAACATTGTGAGCAAAATTCCTTGAAATAATGGCAGTGCATCCTAGGATGGGTACCTTTCCCAAGAGCACACTTATGCTCTTGGACCATATGCACCTCATTATTGTTCATTGGAATCTGCATGTAAGCAGTAAGTCACTTGTTTCTTCACCACTGCCTTCTGCTGCTGCTTCTTCCCTGGCAAATGAAAAAATCCTTTAAGGACTACACATAGTTGCTGATGCATTCTGGATTGCCCCGGCTGGGGACATTTCCACATGTCCTGGCCATCTGATGGTACTGTCAGCTGTGAGTGTATGAAAAAAAAGTAACTCTGGTGTCAGGGAGTGTACTCTCTTTTGCTTCTCAGGAAACTGAAAGTTTCATAGCTGCTGCTGCTTCTGAGCTCTACTTTAATTGTTCAGGCCTCTCCATAGCTATGGATCCACAGATCTCTTCAAGATTGTGGAGAGGTTCTGAGTAGCTGCAAACTTTACTTAGGTGACCAATCAAAAGTCTTATATGGATTTCTGATTGATCATTCATGTATTTATTTATTTCCGTTGCAATAATTACCAAATACAACATTGAACCTGAAAGAGTACCACCTCTCAAGGTAGGGAGTGGATCTCTCATGATCAGCTTTTCCAGAAATCACTGCAGGGTTGTAGCTGGTGCTGTGGGTAGGATGATGGGATGTGTGCACACAATGATTCCTCTTCTTAAGAGTTGTCAGCAACAATGGCAAATTCTTGCTCATTGTCTCCAGGAGGATCAGGATTCAACATTTGCTAATATAAATGAACTCAAAATATGTTTGAGAGGATACATTTTACCATTGATTCCCTCCACTAACAGTGATATGTGGCTGGAGGGTAAAGGAAAGTTCCCAGGATTGAGATTGTGTGGGAGGGTGTGTTGGAGCTGGGACCTAAGCATACAAGTGGCAGCAGTGAGTTGTGAGGACAAACTGTTAATTAGATTTTCCACTGTCTCTAAAGTTGTTTAAATCTGATTTTGAAATTTGCAATGGATTATGAAGGACATATTTAAAAAGAGAGAGTGCTTAAACCGTCTTTTGCATGATTAGTCGGATCTTTTTAATATTTTTTTTTTATTACTAAGGAAAGTTACCAGTTCTGCCTCTTCAGAACTCCAGCCTGAGCAGCATGTAAGAATCATAAAATTAAAATTACACACACACAATGTATCTAGTTGGTAGCAACCAAAATTATGTATAACCTAAGACTTGGAACAGCAGTGTTTTCTAACTAATTAAATATGAGATTTTGTCAGCAACTTTTTTCTAAAACTGGGTGCAGCAAACAGGTCCTTCCAAAATGCAGATTTTGCAGTGATTCTATCCTTCTTATCTGTTGGTCTGTGATTAATTAGGATCTACCAAGCTACATGCTGCCTGATAGAATACACTGTTTATCTGTGCATACAAATAGAATTATAGACCAGATAATAACTGATGTTTAAAATACAGATAATATTGGGGTCTGTTTGAAGGGTTTTGTTGTAAGTTTAATTTAGTAGAGATTTAGGCTCAGACAATGAGATACTTAGATTACTCGAACACATGGGTCTTCATGGGAATTATACATGTAAATTATTTCTTAATTTTCTTCCCCAGGGGTGCAATTTTATACAAGAATAAACTGTGTTTAAACAATCTTTTTCACACACAAGTAATAAAGGGTTATATAAAATCTGAGTGCTACCCAAAAGGCTGGTTTGAGGCTCCTTCTTCCCATTCCAGAAAATCATATTGAAATATATTTTGAGTTCACCTTTCTTAAGAAAACAATATACTCACAAATTAGAATAACAGAATCATTTAGGTTGGAAAAGACCTTTAAAATCAAGTCAAACCCTACTCTACCATTTTCACCCCTAAACCATATCCCCACACATCTCTATGAATTTTCAACACATCCAGGGATGGTGACTCAACTACCTCCCTGGGCAGCCTGTTCCAATGCCTGACAACCCTTTAAGAGAAAAAAAATTTCCTAATGTTCAGCCTGAAGTTCCCGTGGTGTGGCTTTAGGCCATTCCCTCTAGTCCTATCACTATTTACTTGTGAGAAGAGACCACCACCTACCTCTCTACAATGTCCTGTCAAGTAGTTGTAGAAAGTGAAAAGGTCTCCCCTCAGCCTCCTTTTCTTTAGACTAAACATCCCCAGTTTCATCAGCTGCTCTTCATAAGACTTGTAGGACTACTATCTCAAAGAAATCAAGCAAGGTTTTCTAGGAGGAAAAATAATTTCAAGTTGTGCATCGTGTAAAGTTGAGACACCAGTAAGCAGTCAAGCCCTGTACTTCGTCAAGTACTAGATATCAGACCATGCACTTCACAGAACTCTATGTACCAGTTTGGCTGGGAGCAAGTTGTTTCACTTCATGCATTTGGAACGTGTGCTTGGCACTGTAAAGTGTTAGATGCTTAACTCTCTTTCTGTGGTGCCAGCAGACAGGTAGGCAAAAGGGCAGCGTTCACTGACTGGGCCTCAGCTGGAGCTGAAAATCTTGCTAAGACTTGAAGAAGTACTGATACACAAAGCTCTGCATTGGTATGTTCTGACTTGCTGCTTCTTTTAAAATGTTGCCGTAAATCTACATGGTGTAGCTGATGTTTATGGCTTGCGGAGGGCTGGAGTATTAACAGTAAAGCTTTGGTGTAAAATAAATCACCCTGAATAGCCAAGAACTGCACTACAAATGTCTGTATCACAGAGACAGTACAAACAGTACTAGAGGCAGGCCCCATTCTAGCAGTCCTTATGTGCTCTGCACAGGTTTTGAGTGAATACTTACAATTAAGCATATATTGGCATATTTTGCTGAACTGAGGTTGATTTCAGTAATATATGTAAATGTTCTGTGAAACCTGAGCCTCTGTTCCAGGCTGCACATTATCAAAATAGCAATAATATTTAAAAATATACTGAGAATCTTGCTTTAAAGAGTATTGTGAAGGGTGAGAGAAGTGCATCTACAGGTAGAAAGTCTCATTGATCTGGGGAGGAATTATACCATGTAAATGTGTAAATATCTTAGAAACTGAGTGAGGGTTGTGTTTACTAGCCTCTGAATATCAGTAGGAAGTCAGCTGCGAAATGAGAGAGCGCACACTTGGATTAGAAAGGAAGAGCTGTTTGGCTATATAGTAGTCCTTTGAAAAAGGTCAAGAAGGTTTCATTGTGTGAGGCTTCTTCAAGTGTTTTAAAGGGGAGGCTAAATAAGTATCTAGTATGTCATCTTAATCTCCTGAGTTCTCTGATGTTTGTCAAAGTAGAACACCTCTGGCTATTGATTTGTTGTCTTTGAACAGAATCTTAATAATGTAGGTAACTGCTAGGAAGCTGTCTGTAGCCAGCTTTTCTGTTCTCTTTTAGCTCACAGAAGAGGACGAGTCAAGGCTGCTCAAAGGCTTAAGTGCATCATTGTACTTCATTAGCTACATATGTGTAGTGTCTCTGGAAATGGTTCTTCGACTCTTCTGGAGTCACTCCAGATTTACACCAACCTGAGATGGGAATCAGACTGTGAAGCCCAGAAATTAATAATTTGAGCTTCGCTCTCTCCTTTTTGTTTAATAATTCTGCCCAGAACAACTAAGCAAAAAAGCTGTTAGGAAAATATATCATCAACCAAATTTATTTTGTATAATTTTGTGCATGTGGGGGTTTCTCTGGCTTACCTTTTTTGTAGGTGGCAAGAAGTAGAAAGCACATGGATTTCTGGCATCATGTTCATATCAAAAGAGGACAATGCCATAGATGGAGGGAGCAGGTCACAAAGGGTGGGGAGAGAAGCAAACCACTTTCTAAACATCCATTGCCTAAAGGCCATGCAGTATAGTGCTGCAAATAATATTTATTTATTTGATAAGTCTTAATTTTGGCAGAAAGTATGTCACTCTTAGGGTTTCAAATGTCTTGATTTCTTTTTCATCTATATCTATTTCAGAATAAACATATTGCTCAATTTAATCTAAATTGTCAAATTTGCTCTTATTAACAGAAATCACTTCGCATATCTCTTTGTAATAGTCAATGGAATCCCTGACCTAGAATTTTCATGTGATTTCTGTTCATCACAGAACAGACCATGACCCCTTTGGACCCTCCTGACTTCTCAGAAAACTACATGATGAACACTAGATTCCTGGTTTAGCTCTATTTCCCTATGTAGAGCCTGACCATTTTCACTGGTAACTATTATAATTAGCTGTCAGCAAACAGCTTACTTATTGAACCCTTTGAGATCAATGTCTGGGCCTTTAAGAGGGTCCATGTTGTACTAACCTGTAGCAAGAAGCTCCAGTGCAATATGTTGTCATCTGTCTTTCCCTTACTATGAAAGAGGTGGTTGCTCTGCATTGTTGATTCAGCTGGAGCTCGTGGGTGGCCCATGTGCAGCTAGTCACAGGTAGATGTATTGCAGCAGTGCAGACAAAAACCTTGATTATTGTGCTATGAGTGGTTCCAGGAAGAAAGGTATATCCTACTAGCCAGCTCGTGATATATAAAAAGTATTCTTGGCCATTGGTACTGTTTTGGCACCCAGAAATGGGAGAGGAGACCAATGGGAAAGAAGTGGTAATACTTAAAAATAAAGAGGAATGTCTCTCCAGCTACTCCCCAACTCTTTTTCTGTTTTTCTTCTATCCTGGCTTTATCCCACTGCTTTTTATCTAGGAGTTTATTTTTATCAATTGATCACATCACAATTTAATAGCATCAAAAGTGCTACATATGAATGGACAAGATAGTGCTATTTTATTAACACACTGCTTACAGCAAAATCCTCTGGCCTCTGATTTTATGTATACAATATATGTAGATAGTGGATAAAGGCCAATCCCCACCTGTCTCATAAGGCATATTATACACTTTGCTTTTTTGATATCTAATCTATTCTAGTTTACCAGAGAAGCCCCCATCACTATTAGACTTTTGGTTTTCATCACAGCTTGCTAAATTGAGGTCCTCAGACTCTTTAAAAAGGTATCTGAGCTGGAACAATCTCAGGCTGGGTAAAGAACCAGATGCAGTGCTGTAAATTGCAGACTTTCTACCTGGCATTTCCACGATATTCCCAACCACTTGTGGGCAGCATGTAACACTTTTCCTTCAGTTTATCAGATGAAGCGTCAATTCACACAGTGTTACTTTTCTTTCACCGTATCTGAAATGAGCAGACACCACCTGTATAGATGTCCAGGTCTTACATTCCCCAATGTGTAGAATGATGCATTTACATGGATCTCTGTGTCCACACATTAGTCTGTATACATACATATCCTTTAGGCTGAGTGCCAATCTTCAGAACTTACTTTCTGGCAGTTGCCTAAAACTTTTCATCTCTACAGCATTCCCATTTTGGGAAGGCCAGGATTCCTTGAAAGGAATGGCAAGATATTTCATTTTCCAGGTTCCACAAGAGATTTTCCACTTTTTTTTTTTTTTTTTTTTAATTTCTCCAGCTGAAGAAGTAAGGAATCCAAATAAAACTAGTACATCAGAGAAACAGAAGATAAATGATCCCACACAGAACTTTGTCATTGGATGCATTTCTTTTTTATGCATTGAAGTTCATTTACCTTGTTGCTTTTGTGGATCAAATGCGATGCACCAAGGAGCAGCTCCATCCAAGACATTTCACCCTCTTTCTGCTTCCTTACATAGCTAGGGGTTGTAGTAGATCACAGTCCTAAGGACAAAACAAAGTTCATTTGGTGAAACATGGGACATTAAGTAAAAGAGTGAAAGGGCTGGAGAAGTAGGCTGCTATAGTAGCAGGAATCTCTGAGCTGCCTCTGTGCAGTAGCTGGTTCCATAATTTCCCCTCTACATAACTTTAAAATGTTTGTACTTGCAATATATTTAGATTTCCTTGTGGCTTTCCACATAGCACAGGTCCTTGCAAGCAGAACGACATCCCATGGTCAGGAAAACACCTGCAGAACGTGGTCTCATGTGTGGCACAGTCTCATTGTGAATCTGTTCCATCTTTAGAGGTAATGAGCACCTGACAGCTGGTCCCTAGAATATTAGGCACTTGGAGGTTACAGGATTTACTTGCAGGGTAGAGCATGAAGAGAAAAAAACTCTTCTTAATCTGTTATCTCATTGTATGAATGTGTACTGGTGAAAGGGTAAGGAGTTAATTTCAACAGCAATCGCTGTTTAATTACAACCTATGCATACTAATAGTCCAGATAGTCTAGAACAATAAATGATGCAGCTGTCAAAAGGAATAACTGATGTAATTGATTCTGAAAATGCTTCCTTGAACCTACCAAGATAGGAATCCCAACCTTCTTAGCCGGTGAAACAGCTCCCTCTACTGCAGCTATGTCAGAAGTCTCGTCTGTAACAACTTGTGCTTTAGGTTCTTTGACAAAAGAATTTTAAGAGCTACTTTGAAGGAGCGAAATATTTTCACGGCCAGATGAGATGGTGAAGAGGTAAGGGGAGGACGTTTTGTCTTTCGATTTGCACCATATCCCAGCTGTTGACGGGGGTGACACAAGTCACCATGATCTTACATGGGGAAAAACCTCAGTATCTTATTGCTTTGATCACAATAGTTAATAAAATGCAGGCAAATGTTTTCACCTACACACTGAAGAGATTTCTAAATTTTTTTAACAATGTGGATAAAATATGTGAGAGAAAGAATTTTGGAAGCTAAAATCTCTTCAAAATAGAAAGGAAAGAATTATGAAGGGGATCTGGCCTTGCATTCCAGAAAGCAGAAATTCAATTTTTTACCACAGACTGATTGCTTTGTGTCTTTGGGATGGATTCAGTATTCTGCTGGCAAACAGAGACACTAGGAGAGTAAGTCCTAATGACTGTAGACTTCTCAGAAGCATTAGTGAATGTGATTTTGAGAAAAAGCCGGGCCACAACAACTCGATCTGGTACCTTAGTGCTAAGCCACTGATGACAAGTGTTGGCTTAGTCCATGAGAAATACAAGCCCTAATTCTACTGTTACTTTAATATGATTAGATTTTCAAAAGCTGAAAAAATATTCACTGAAAAAATATACAGACAGGAGTTTATATTTCACCTAAACAGCATGCTAATTCTCTGCAATATAAAAACAGACATTCAGTTTCAACCCCATAATGTGAATCTCCTTGATCAAATTTATAGGAGGACTTGAAAACCAGAGAGGAAATGTGTCCTGTGTCTGATTATTCCCTCCCTTTAGTCACAATGCCTTGTTATAGAAAGTAGCTGAAAAATTTATCATTTAATTTCATTGCAAAGTGAAATAAAAAGCTGACAAAAATACACTGCATTATGATAATTCTGAAGAAAAAATAACTTGAAACTGTCATTGTTTCAATCAAAACATTTCAGCATTCAGAAATCAAAACTTTTCACGTTTTTCTCTGCCTGATCTTTTCTGAAACAATTTGTTGGAATTACACAGAAAATGGGATCTGGAATACAAAGTTACATATAACCATATGGTGGCAGAGAAATGCTTTACCATGTTTTTAGGCAGTTCAGCAAAATGAAATAGTTTGTACTTTTTGCAGAACAAACTAAAAAATTATTTTACCTTTCCTGACTAAAAGCTGATCACTTTTTAAAGAGTTTCCACAATATTTTTATGGAGTAGACTTTGTCTTACACTTTCTGGCTGGATGTCTAGCAAGCAGAGAAGGCAGATCACTCTCTTCCTGCTACTGTACCACAACTGCGATCAGTTATGATACTAGGGTTACAACAGGCTTATACTTCTGCAGACTGGCAGCTGACCCAGGGAAACCTCAGTCTGCAGATGTGTTGGAGAGTATTGAGAAATCCCTTTGAAAAGAAGGGATGGAAAGCCTTAGATGAAGTTCTGTGACTTCAATTGTTTGTGGGGTGTGAGAAGTTCATGACAGACACTGATAAAAGAGAAAGAAACAAAAACCGTGTGGCTGCATTACTACGTCTGTCCATCAGCAGAGGTTCTGTGGGAACTGAGAACTAAGCATGATGCTGGCTCCTTGTGTCATTTCTAGAAGGAGCTGAAAATAGGTGTGTATCTAGAAGTCAGGCCATGTAGTGTTCCTCACCTTTTAGTCTGTCTAGGTGAAAAGTATTGCATGTAACTCTGGGTGTCGTTTACAAAGAAGTTCCAAATCAGTTTTGCAGGAAACGACCCCTCAAGTGCAGAGTATAGAAGGAGAAAGAGTGTAAGGAGCGCAGCTGTACTGGTTCGTCTTTCAGCCTGGAAACCGATTAGGTCCCTTCCCAAGCACAGCTTCTGTGCAAGGAAGAAACTGGATGCAGCTCCCCATCACTCAAGCATGATCACTGGATGCAGGACAAAATGTATCCAGAATGAGGGGAGAAGCACAGAGCAAGACTTGTATGTTATGTGGATGTGTGAGAGGAAAAAGACAAGAAAGTTGCAACCCCAGCAACTAGTGAGGCTTTAGAAAGTACAGATGTGAGTTGTTAATGCAGAGCTGGTGTGGTAGAAGAAGAAAAAGGCATTTCCTGAAGAAGTTTAGGAGAAGAAGACAGACAATGGGAAGGAGGGAAAGTTCTTCAAGCGTGAGGAAGGAAAAGGAGACAAGAAATACAGACTGTAGGAAGAAAAGGAATAGGGAGTAGGAGAGAATGAGAGAGAGAGATGAAAAAGGGTATTCCTTGTAGGAAGAGCTGTGTGAATATGCAATGCAATCTTCTGATTTGATCTCCAGACCAAATGAGTTTCCATACCAGGTTCAACTAGCTAACTAAGTGCAAATTATATGCAGCCAGCTGATCTCCTCTAGGACCTTCCTAATCAATTCGGTAGCCTCAGTTAGGCCTGTTAGCTTAAGCTGATAACTCCACAACACTGCTGTACAGACACAAGTCCAGCGTGGGGCAACTGTGGAAAACAGTCTGAGTTAAGTTTCCTGTGAAGACTTACTCTGTGCATTTGCAGACTATCTACTGCAATGTGACAATGGAACTATGGGCTCCTAATTTAGTACAGATAATATTTAAAGGAGAAAAATTAATGTTGGAGAGGGTTGAGGAATGAAATTACACTTTTTTGGTCCTTGAAGAAAATAAATGGGTGATCAGCCTTGCCCTTCTTGTGCTACTGGTTTTGATGTGGAGAGCGGCTAGTGAAGCCTTATTTTCTGCTTGAATGCAAGGAACAGATTTGTTGTTGGACTTGCAGGAGGCCATTCAGTGATGCTGGTGATTCAAGTTAGCAGGACAGTGATCTCCTGAGAGCAGTCATGAAATCTGAATTTGCTAACTGGAAATAATGATATTGTGGTGGAAGGCTCTCATCTATTGCCAGAGACTCTTAGCAGAAGCTTGTTCCAAACCATGTTTACCACAGATGTCTCCTTTGCTTTCTCTCACCAAGATCCTTTCCTGGCACAAAAAAAAATGAGAAGGATCATGAAATGTGTCACTTCTCTTGTGCAAACAACAAAAAATTTGGAAATTCTGACTTTACCCAGAAGAGGCTTTAGGGGAAACAAATTAGTTATTTTCACCTTAGTAGTGATTAAATGTCAATAAAAGTTTTATTTATGTGAAATAGAACTTACTGACAGCTAGACCCGTATTTGAACCTCTCCAGCCTCTGGAGCCTGTTAGAATTGGACTAGAGCTCCTTGTTCCTGCAAAGGCTGGGAGGTTGTGGAGACGCTGTTTATGACAGACTGTGGGACAGAATGCAATTAGGGACTTGGAGGGCTGTGCAGAAGGAATCTGAGCCTGAATGACAGGCTTCCCTTCTCTGCAACTTTTACAAGATGTTCTGGTGTTTTACTAGATTTACTTAAGCAGAATCAAATTAATGGTGCAAAACCTTCAAATGCTTTGAAATGGAAACTACTCACAATGCCCCTTTTAGCTGGTTTTGATCACAATTGAAACGTAGCAAGAGGGTGCTGCCTCTGAATTTCAAAGTGATTTAGAACAGAACCTGAAAAATCATTCTAAATATTAAAAAAAAAATATTTGTTTCTCTGGTGCTTACTAATGCTTGTCATGGACAAGCCTGCAAGCCTTACACTGGCATTGCATGTCAGCAGCTAGCATCTTTATGACAGTCCAGTTCTTATAAAAAACCAGTACCCTTATCTCCTTTAACAGTTATATGGACTTAGAGAAGTTTGTTTATGTTGCAGTTTGGTCTTTGGGGTTTGGAGTTTATTTTGTTTGGGGGTTTTTTTGGTGGGTTTTTGTTTGGTTAGTTTTGTTTGTAGTTTTTTGGTTGTTGTTGTTGTTGTGGCTGTTTTGGTTTTTTCCATGGGAAATAAGAGGGGTTGGTGAACAAAAGTTATATTTTAGGGTCAAAAGAAGGAAGTTGGCTTTGTAAGCAAAGAGCATATTTTATGTTGCAGGTTTATATGATCCTTCATCTCAGCAAAGTACATGGTGTTCCGACTCGTAGACATAGACTACAGAGATTATCACCTGTTTCTGTCTGCTTCCTTTCTCTCTACTGGAGATTTCTTCCTGCTTGAAGAGTCCTTACATCACTATATGAGAAGCTTAGCTGATCCTGAAACATATGTAGTCTTGTTGCAAGTTAGTGAGAGATTACCAAGGAAGGTTTCTTTGATACCAAGCTATAATTTGTAGTGGTTCAGGATGCTTTTTCTATCAATTTATCTGTCCATGCAGTAAGTGTGTCTGAGAAACAAATAATTTGGACAATTCTGGCTCTTACTTTAATCTATCTGTGTTTGTGAGTCAGGACCATCAGCAGGAATGCATTCAACTTTCTAGGGCTGATTGAAAGTCCCATGTATGGAGTGGATTTACCAAACAGTGGCTTACAGGGAAAGTCAGAAGGGAGTGAGGCACGGGAAAGCAGCTGTCAGTTTCCTCTAGCTGAGTATGTATCAGTTCAGTGAGGTTTGTGGAGCTGTTTGTCTTTTACAAACAGAGGACCTACCCGGGACTTCGTACAAGGTAACATGAGATGATGATAACCATGCTGCTTTGGAAAAAATCCAAGAGAACTTCATGTAGGAGTAAGTCAGCATCTGAGTGACATTAGCAAAGACATGTCCAGTTCCCAGTTGGAGAGGAACATGTGTTAGCTATACCTTATAAAGAAAGAAATCCCAGATGCAAGTGAAATAGATCAGCACTTGCGAAACAAAGCTAGAAGGAAGGAGCATGAAAAAGGAAGCCATGGCAGGAGTGTGTTATATTCTACCACCTGAAAGTGTGGCTGCCTTCAATTATGTAAACCATTTGACAAGAATGGAAAGTGCTTTTGAACAACAGTGAGACAACAACCACAAAGACTTCCAGGCAGATGTTAATGAACTTTGTACTGAAAGCAGTCAATGGAAGTACTAGGAGATATGGAGAAACTAAAAGCAGGGACACTGGAAAAACTGCTCCCCTTTCTGCTCTGCCAGCATATACCTAATATGCTGGTAAATCAGTAATTTTTCAATATGATTGTCACCTTTTGTAGTCATTTTGAAACTCCATTTCCTTACAGCATAGCCATGTCACAATTTTTAATGCCTTTGTTTTTTCACATTAAATTAGGTAATACTATAATGCCATATAATACTGTACAAATTCCCATTGTACAGAGAACTTACACAGTTTGAGCAGCATCCCAAGCATTATGCAGCTAAGAGTCAGTGTTGCGATGTCTAGCTTAGACGCCAGGTCATAAAATGGAGCTACAGTTTTGAATTAGGTGATCAGACTCCCTCATTTTTAAAGATAGAAAAGGCTTCAAAAGCTGTCTTAGTACAATGTACATGTATCAATTCAGATAGGAGACTAATGAAAGCATTTCAACTGGGCTGTAAGATTGTCCATGATACATGGATAGAGCTGGTCAGTACTTTATGAGTGGCAAACTAACATCTAGTTAGTATCATCTTTCTTTGTGGCTGCATTACAGAATAAAAGAGTAAAAGAAAGGTTAGGTTTGGACTTCTAAGGGGATAAGCATTTAGATTCTTTAGCAGCAATGGAAAGATTCCTGTTTGCTTGTACTGGAATGAGAGTTAAACATAAATGGACTGTTTTGCCCTCAGAAAAGACAGACATGATGTTTTACAAGAACTGGGAGAACAGGTTGTTTGATCCTCTCCAGACATTTTAAAAAACGGAGAATTCAGCTACTGCTCTAGCCTTTGACTGCAGTGGAGGTGATTGTTCATTTCAAATAATTTGTATGTATTAGGAAATAGGTCAGGTCACTGAAATATTCCAGAATCCCTTTTGCACATTACTACTCTGATTCCATAGTCCCTGGCCTAGTCCTTCTTAGTGATCTTTTTTTTCCTCCCCTTATCAGGTTTTAAATTTTCTTACTTCACTAGCATGAAATGAAAAACGAGGTCTTTGATATTTGACATCTGACTTTTAAAAAATAAAATAAAATAAGAGAAAAAAAAAATTACCATCATTTAGGTAGTTTTACCAAGTTAATGGGGGGAAAGCCCTACTTCCTGTGTTTCTGTCCTCTATCCAGTGCTATGATGCTATTAGAATTTCTGTGTTCCTGCTTAAAATGTCTTGACAATTTTCTTTATACATTTCTGAGATAAGTAATAATTCTCTCTCCAGAGAAATCACAGGAAATCTCTCCTTTATAATTTAATTGTGCAGTTTGGAATAATATATTTTACAGATTGTGCTTATTAGGAGGTATGGTCTGTCTGCATAAAAGTCCATGTGACTCTGCTCTGTTTTTCAGCACATTTCTCTTAGCATATTATCCACTAAAGATGGGTTATATGTCTTCTCACAAGACACGACTGTTTCTAGTCTATCCCCTTGGACAGCTTGCTCAGGGTCTGTTTTTTTCCTGTGTGCAGATTTCCAAAACCACTTTTCAATACAAAGGAAAAAAATATTGTTTTTAAATGGATCAGCCCTCCTTTTCCATGTAGACTAGCAAAATCCCTGTGCTTTTAAAGTATTTTACATGGTTATCTCAGTGTAACGCTCAAATTCATGTACACAGAGGTACAGGACAAGTTAGTAAATGCAAAGGAGATAAATAGTTCCTTTCAGATTTATCTAAGCAGCTAGGGACCTCTCACTGCCTGTATCCCCCACTCCTCCACCCTGCCCAGTATGTAAAAGTTGTGTGTGGTTCTGAAGCAAATCAAAATTATGCCAGAACAAAAGGGTCCTAAAATAAAAGTAATTTCATGTTGGACGTTTAAGTAAGTTTGTTTTTATCAAATTAAAAGTGAAACAAAGAGTTGAGGAGGTGGCAATTGGATATAGTCAGGGTGCATGCTGTTATGGAGCAGCACTGGCAAACTTCTCTCAGACTTTGCCCTCTTACAACCTATCATTAAGAGAGACTAACTGTATTGCATGAAACAGTATTGCTTGGGAAAAAAAAAGGAATGTTTTAGCAACAGAATATTCTGGACATGGTGGTGTGTTGGGGAGAGTAAAGCAGGCTTCAGCAGTAGCATGTGTGTGTCTTATGACAAAGAAGAAACTTGAATATGATGTTGTTCATCATGTTCAGTAAACAAGAAATTTGTTAAGAAACTTCTTACCAGAATTTAAGCAGCACTCTGTAAATTTCAAGGAAATAATTCACCACACCAGCTTGAATTTTTCTAGTCTTTATGGGGTTGGGTTACAAGCATGGAAACTTTCATGCGTTGAGTATGCAATAGGAGAACTTTCTTACTGTTCCTGGAACACAGAAGAAAAGCATGCTGAGAACTGGAAGAACAACTTAGCAATAAAAAAGGTGAATACAACAAATAGTTCCTAGGGTATGAGCTTTCAGGCAAATTAATTTCCCATCCCATCTGGTCTGCAAGTAATGGGTGAACCTCTAAATAAGCTGAGTCTGGTTAAGAATTAAAAAACTGGAATCTCCCTGCAGTCACAATCATATGACTCTGTGCTTTATCTCCAAAATGCCTTTCCTCACAAAGCCTGAGCAGCAGAGCCCTCATGAGTGTATTGTGTTAGATTTGTTCCTGAAACTAGAAGGACAACAATTACCACAAAAAATTTAACACCATCTGCTGCAGTCTCCAGGTTGCCTTTGAACATATCCTTTTGCATGCTGAATGAGGTCATGATAATGTTTCCTGATGAGGTCCATTTAGACTCCATTCCAGCGTGGAAGTCTGGCTTGGAGCAGGTATTGCACTTAGACTTTATCCTGGAATTAATAAGAATGCATTGCTGGCAGAAACTGTTCGCTGTATGGAAGGCAGAAGGACTAAGAAAAGAGATCCTGGCATAAACAAGTGCAAAATCAGTATCACTGACCAGAATTATGTTTATGAGTCAGCAGGCTGGAAAAGCCTGACATTTTTCTGGGCATGTCTAACTGTCATATTTGCTGTAGATAACCCAAGCTACCACTGTCTTGGCCAGAAAACACAAGACTAATATTTTCCTTTGTATAAGCTGTTCCCGAACTTTTCCCCCAAAGTATTGGAACATGCTTTTCATCAATATAGGTTGGCATGATTTATTTTTCCATCTGTTTGGGGAAGGGGGACAGGATGGAGTTGATATTTTTGTTTCTAAAAATAAGCATACCAATTACACAGCCAAAAAATTTGAAACCTTTGTATTTAGAATTTCCATTTGCTTTGGCTTCCTCTTTTAGATTCCAGTGTTGTGGAAGAATATTTACTCTATGAGCAGTACAGGTTTATGTGAATGGAAGTTTAACATGCTAATCCAGTCAGCAGAGTGTGGCACCCTCTGATGAGAAAAAGATCCATTATTTTAAAGAACAAAATGGGGCAGGAAGGACTGCTCTTCTTAGTGCATCCAAAATCACTAGGTGGAGAATCCAAAGAAAAGCAGATCCCTGGAGAAGCTCCTGGAGGTCATCACAGATGTCTGCTCATTGCTTGTGCTTGCTTTTTTTCACAAAAATGCTGCTGCTTTGGCAAGTGTATGGAATGGGGTGATTGGTGGCACAATGACAATTGCAACTGTGGGCGCTATCGTCTGCCACCTACCGTACATTAATTAATAAGGTCTGCCCTGAACAATACCACTGGCTTGTTGAATGCTGTCATATGCAACAAATTCTAAAGGGAGGAGGCACTCAGTCTGGGGTCCCAACTATCTCTTCTCTTCTCTTCTCTTCTCTTCTCTTCTCTTCTCTTCTCTTCTCTTCTCTTCTCTTCTCTTCTCTTCTCTTCTCTTCTCTTCTCTTCTCTTCTCTTCTCTTCTCTTCTCTTCTCTTCTCTTCTCTTCTCTTCTCTTCTCTTCTCTTCTCTTCTCTTCTCCTCTCTTCTCCTCTCTTCTCCTCTCTTCTCCTCTCTTCTCCTCTCTTCTCCTCTCTTCTCCTCTCTTCTCCTCTCTTCGCTCTGCTCCGCTCCTCTCCTCTCCTCTCCTCTTCTCCGCCATTCTCTTCTCTTCAGTACTGCGACAGGTACTATTCATTATTTTCATCAACGATCTGGATGAGGGAACAGAGTGTGCCCTCAGCAAGTTTACTGATGACACTAAACTGGGAGGAGTGGCTGACACACCAGAAGGCTGTGCTGCCATTCAGAGAGACCTAGACAGGCTGGAGAGTTGGGCAGGGAAAAACTTGATGAAATTCAACAAGGGCAAGTGTAGAGTCTTGCATCTGGGGAAGAACAACCCCATGTACCGGTACAGGTTGGAGGCTGACCTGCTGGAGAACAGTGTAGGAGAAAGGGACCTGGGGGTCCTGGTGGACAAGAGGATGACCATGAGCCAGCAATGTGCCCTTGTGGCCAAGAAGGCCAATGGCATCCTGGGATGTATTAGAAAGGGTGTGGTTAGTAGGTCAAGGGAGGTTCTCCTCCCCCTCTATTCTGCATTGGTGAGGCCACATCTGGAATATTGTGTCCAGTTCTGGGCCCCTCGGTTCAAGAAGGACAGGGAACTGCTTGAAAGAGTGCAGTGCAGAACCACAAAGATGATTAAGGGAGTGGAACATCTCCCTTATGAGGAAAGGCTGAGGGAGCTGGGTCTCTTTAGCTTGGAGGAGACTGAGGGGTGACCTCATCAATGTTTAGAAATACGTTAAGAGCGAGTGGCAGGAGGACGGAGCCAGGCTTTTTTCAGTGATATCCAGTGATAGGACAAGGAGCAATGGGTGCAACCTGGAACATAGGAGGTTCCACATAAACATCAGAAAAAACTTCTTTACTGTGAGAGTGACAGAGCACTGGAACAGGCTGCCCAGAGGGGCTGTGGAGTCTCCTTCACTGGAGACATTCAAAAGCCACCTGGACACCTTCCTGTGTGATGTGCTCTAGGTTATCCTGCTCTGGCAGGGGGGTTGGACTAGATGATCTTTTGAGGTCCCTTCCCACCCCTAAGATTCTGTGATTTCGTGATATACCACCTGCTGGCATTTCACCCAAATGAACACAGACTCCGGTCTTTCCAGTTCTGTTCTGCTTGAAACAGTGTTTGCTCAAATGGATTCTGTGGCTAATCTTGGCAGCTTGGAAAAGCTTGGTTCAAAGGGTCCCTTTTTTGTTAATAGTTATTCTTTTTCACGGCTGTCTCTTTGGCCCCTAATTCCAGCTGGAGTCTGAAATTGAAGTGCTGTGTTAATGCTCCACAGCACAGGCTGGGGATTTCCAGCCCAGCCAGATGCTGAGAGTCCTGGAAATCTTGCAAAAGAGCCTACATATATCTGCCAGCTCAGTTGCTGCTTGGTTGTCCACAGCTGTGGAGGACTGGCTTTGATGGTCTGGATAGCTCCTGCCAGGCCTGTGTTCACACATCCAGATTGAGGTGGTTTGCTTGTGATATAGAGAGACGGACAGACAGACAACCTTTTTAGATAATTCCCCAATTTTTACTCTACCCTCTCCATATAAAGATTAGGCCCAGCAGGTTGTAGTATGTCTTGAAAATGGAATGGCACAAAGCTTTAAATGCCAAGGATGGAAGTGAATTGTGGTATGAAGAGTAACGGTGGCTGTGCATTCTTCTTTCTAACTAAAATTAACATTTACCTGCCTTTTTTTTTCTGGGTATCTTTCTTGTGCCAGAATCTTTATGCTGGTCGATGCAGCTGAGAATGCAGAACTCTTCATGTTTTCCATGCTTGGCCTTGTACACTTGTAAGGAGAGGGCTAATGATAAGTCTGTGTTGAGAGTTCAAGTTCTTTATCCCCACTGTTCTGAACAATTTCATAGATCAGTACACTAGCTTTTGATATTAGCTTGATACAAAAAATGCTACTCTTATTTCTTTATTCCAACTTTTTTTGCATCTTTTATCCACCAGTGTAGAATTGATATTATTAAAGGTCTTTTCCAACCAAAATGATTCTATGATTCTGTGTTTATAAATATCAGGCTGCTGCTGCTGTCTGTAAGGGGAAAAGAGTGTAACTGCTGATTTGTCACATAACACCAGGAACAAGTGAGCCTGGGCTAACAGCTGTAGTCATCAGTAGTGCTAAATTCTGTTTCACATGGTAGGTGTACAGCTTAGGGGATGGAAATAAAAAAGAAAGCAAACATCTTACCATAGACAAAGTCTATGTGGGGATGGGGAAAAATGTTTGTGCCAACTATCCTCTCTTCCCACTTTCCTCCCACAGTTTTAGTCCTAAATATAACCCAAACCTTTGGAGTGTCTCAGCTGTTGGAATAACGTGTTGTTTCATGTCTGGTTTCCATTTGGGTCTGGAGTCAGAAATGCCAAAATACCACAAGACAAGCCTCTTGCATGCTACTTCTGATCATGGACAGGAATCTGGCCTGCCCCCCAGAAGGGCCTAGATGTGTTACAGGATTAGCAGGCATCCCTCAGAGATCTCAGAAGTAGTACAGTGTCAGGCCATCAACTCCTTAGACTGTACTTTATTGGTTAGCGGGCATGTGCAAACTTTCCCAAGCAAATCTATGCAGTTCTGTCTTTCCAAAGACCAAACTGAGCTAGCTTATGACAGCTTCTGTGAGCAGATCATTAAAAGTATTGCCCAAAATGCTCCACAAAGGTGTGTGGTTCTCAGCTGTTCTCAACTGTCTTCCAATTTACTGCTCTCTTTCCCCTTTGGGCTTTCCATGAGGTCGCAGCTTCCTTCTGGCAGCCACTTGCTGCAGCTGGGTGTCCTCCACTAGCTGCAGGTGTTTATCTGTTTCACTGTTAACCTCTACATGCTGCAGGGGGATAACTTGCCTCACTACAGAGTAATCTCTGCTCCTGCACGTGGAGTACATCCTGCCTTGCTTCTTCACTGACTTTGGTGTTTGCAGAGTTGTCTCTCTCACATATTCTCAATCCACTCTTCAGCTGCAGGTTGTTTTAGAGGATGGCTTTTTCCCCTTTTTAAATATGTTATCACAGAAGTGTTGCAACCATCGTTGATGGACTTGGCCTTGGCTGGAAGGGAATATGTCTTGGAGCCAGCTGGCATTGGCTTTATAGGACATAGGGGAAGCTTCTAGCAGCTTCTCACATAAGCCACCCCTGTGACCCTCCCCTGTTACCAAAATCTTGCTATGCAAACCCAATACACATATGTTTGCATGAAAATTAGAATGGCATTTCTGAAAACGTCTGCCAAATCAATTCAAGTTTCATGGAGTACCAAGATAAGAAGTAAGAATGTGTCATGATGTTGGTTACATTTGTTAGGTTAAGAGCATTCTTTGGGCTTCTGTACACAGCAGCAAAACCCCTCCGTTGGTCTATCTTCTCTTACTCTAACAAAGTGGCCTCATTAAGGGCTTAAAGATGTTATTGCAGTACTATTCATAATGTATACACTCTGTAGCCCCTCACATCTGTTTTCTGCACTGTTTATCTAATCATCAAGACCTTTATTCATATTTGCCTTGGAGATAACAGGGCAGGATACCAAAAGATTCCTGGGCTGAAAGGAAATTACAGAGGGTTGGTGTAATGGACTAATTAAAGCCTTCAAGGTCAGACTAGAGAAATCCAGAATTCTGTGATGTGGGGAGACTCACATGGTACTCAGCAGTACCCCATTTTTAATGGCACAGGCACAGTCAAAGCCACCTGATACTTACATCCCAAGAAACATGCCCCTGCCAGATCACCCAGCTTCTGATAAGTGGCTGGTGTACTCAGTCACACATTAAGAGAGGTGACAGGGTTTACTCTGCATGTGAGGAATTATGAGGAAGCTGGGCAGCTTGTGAGAGCAGAGAGGTTCCCCTCAGTAAGGCACTAGCAGACCACATGTGAGTGAGTCAGAATTTGCTCTTTTCTTGCTGACCTGTCAGTTATTTAACTGTCTTGGGTCAAATAGCTCTGATGGCAGAGTAAAATTTTCTATGAAGGTGGAGTCTGTATTCTTTTGAGTATATACTTTCAGATATGCTTTCCTATAGCACTTTTACTGCTAGCATATCGAGTAGAAGAATGTTCACTCAGTGGCCCTGGTTAGTACACTGGGTTTCATTTTAAATTTTCCCAGAAAAGGAGAATTATAGAAAATTTCACTGCAGAACAATGAACATACCTTATAAGAAAACACTTAAAATATTTCCTATATCTGTTCACTCAGATATGTATGTGCTGCATGAGATAGAAATAATCAAGACAAAACTCATTAATTTAAAAGTTGGAATTATGGAATAAAATTTCTCCCTGAATAGTTTTCAGCTGTTATTTTGTTGAAGCCAGTAGATAACAATGGAATAACTTCTGAAGCAAGAGTTAAATGAAACACTAGGAAAGATGTACAAGGTGAAAGTTAGAGAATAAGGATCTGTGTAATAAACAGTAGTTACAGAGTCCTGGCTATTTTTGTGGCAAGTGTAACTGGCAATTTGATAATAAAAAATAAAAGCTTCTGAGCTGCTAGGCTTAATGAAGCAGAGACATACTCAGACAGGATGGCTGTAGCAGTCTCAGACTCTGTGAACTGACAGCAGGATACTTAAAGCAAGTGTGAGGATATTTCAGTTGTCTAAACATTGCCCAATGCTTTGTAGACATCTTTATGGAAAAGACTTTTAAAGAGACATTTGAAGAATTTTAAGGTCACGTACTTTGCCTCTTCATCTGGCTAATGTCACTTGCAAATAAATTCTAAACAAATGACTGTTTAAGTGTGTATTTAAAAAATTGAGAAGACTTGCCAAAAAGAGATCCAAATTTTAGAACAAGATGGAGCTCCATCCTGCAAGAGCAGTTGTTGCAGCCTGCCAGGCTACTGCAACTTCTCTTTTTGCTGAGCATCTCCCAGCTGTAGAAATAGTGCTGAGACAGACTAAATGAATTGTTCTATCAGCAAGTGCTTTCTTCTATTACAAACCAAAAGACTATTTTACAGAAGGGCATGTGATGTGTCCCCTTGAAAGTAATGTCCCATAGCAAGGTAAGTCCTACAATGAGACTGAGGACACTGCCTGACCAGAATTCTCACATGCTCTTCAATGTTACTGACTGTGCTCATTTGGAGGATGCCGGCCTCTGATTACTCAACAGACATAGGTTTCTATTACCCAACAGACCTTGCCTTGTAACTGGCTATGAAACTTGTCTACTTGGAAAGTTCCCATCTCTGCTTCAGAGCACTTAAAACATAAATCCATTTAGGGCTTGTGCAAACTTCTGTTACTGTATCAACAATTCAGTTTGGTTATGGATTTAGGGAGAACTGGTAACATGATCATAGACTCCTCTGACTTGGAAATGTAGTAGAAACAACTGGAACTGGCTACACCCTAAAGCTTCAATGGAAAATCCTTTTTGGGTTTGCTCTGAAATTCTGTCTTCTTTCAACTTCTCCACACACTGTATCTGCTTTATTTATAGTGGTTTGAATCAAATGTCCCTATTTGAACTCTGTGCTGAACTAACAGAAGTTTGGTAGTACAGATGAGATCAGCTATTCATGTTTTCTGACCTGAGCACTAAGAAGTCTTTGTCTGCCACCGTCTTACGTCAGAAAGTGAACTGACATAGTGGCATGCTGAAAATTACCTTAAGGCCAGGGAATAATAATAAAAATAACAACAACAACAACTTATTACACTAATTCTAGTTCGATTTTCAGTGTCACAAAAGTAAAGTGCAGTGGGATTTATACAGTTTTCAGTGTGCCTAATGGCAGGGCTGGTGGTTCAGAAGACCTGAATTCCACACCTGTTTTTTTGCCTGGCTTCCTAGGCAATCATGAGAAAGTCACTTTATGAATTTCCACCAAACTACCAAAGTTGAATCTCTTTTGTAAAACACTTTAAAATCTGTGAATGAGAAGTTTAAGATACTGGTTCACAGTGGTGATGATATGGGGTATTATAGTTACATTATTACCAAAGGAGTTGACTTTTCTGTAGTCCTTTGTATCTGGACCGAAGATTAGGACCTGATCAGAGATGTGATTAGTTAGGTTTTCACAGCCTGGCTAAATCTCTGTCCATCATTCCCTGACATACTCAAGGCATCATTAAAGGGGAGGAGGCAGCTTCCTTACATTCTGTCACTATCTAGCGATCTGAGAGACAGTGACTGGTATGAATGGACATGATGAGCAGCAGCACACCCCACTGCCTGTCATGGTCACATGTTAATCAGGCTACAGTAATTTGTGAGACATTAATAATTACAAATCACTCTTTAGGGAACTGCAATACATTGTTTTACCTCTCAACAATAACAGACCTTATTATCTTGCAAGGAGAAGTTCCTGTCAAGGAAATCAAGGATGGCCACTTTTAATGAAGACAAATGATCTCCTTCAAAGGAGCGGCAAGCCTTGATTTAGCCTAATGGCTCACTAGTATGAAGCATGGATTTAATCAGAGCTCCAGCTTCTGTCACGCATGGGCCTTGAAGTAAGGTAATTGGAGGCAGGTGCTAAGTGCAATTTAAATGAAACGTCTAGTTAATAAGAACAGTTTTAAACAAGCAATTTATACCCCTCCCCCTACCCCAAGCCCTAGCCCTCTCAGGGATGTGAGCCAGCTGTGCTCAGAAACCAAATGACTTAATTTCTCAGCATTGTCTTTCTCACTTCTAACTCTGTGCTGCTACTTCTGTCTTGCCAGATGTCCCAATTGGAGTAGTCTTTCAGATAAGATGGGCAGCTGAAGGACTGTGAGAGCTCAGTATGCTTTGTTTTGAGCTGGAAGAGGCAACTGAGACAAAATCTGGACAAATACGTGACCCATGAGATTCTAGCTTTTAAGCATCTTGAAGTCCAGGGAGGGAATGAAAAGGAACACAGTAGCAATGTTTGCTTAAAATGTGTATCATTGCTCACCCTTAAACTCTGGCTGAATGAGAAGATTTGACTCCAGGCTGTGTTGTCCAGGTCGTTTTAGATGGTCAAAACTGCTATGTTGAATATGAAATTTGAATATGTATGACCCACAATGCCTCTCACAATCCAAATTGAGGAGCCTTCTGGAAAACATTGTAGCCCCTTTCCTACCTGCAAACCTGTTATGTTGCCTTTCAAGAACATAATCACAGTTCATATTTATATTTATATCTTTTACCTTTTTGGTGGGGTTGGGGCAGGGATGAGAGCAGATCCTCTGAACTTACGAGAGTGCAAGCTACAAAATTCCTGTGACCCATTTGGAACCATGTAAGAATTGTCAGCATCACTAAATCTTGTGCTTTAAAGGAAAGTTACAACATTTGTGGTTTTGTTTTTGGTTTTGTTTTTGAGGTTTTTTTTTCCTTTGAAAACCCAGATCATGGAGTCATGTGCTTTTGAAGTGAAAAATGCTTGTGGCTGGGGAAGAAAATCTGAGCGTGTTATCTAAAGTTGCTCTGGAGTTGCTCTTTATGTGAGAGAGCAATTAGAATGTATCGAGTTTTGTGCAGGGGCTGATGAGGGGCAAGTTGAAAGTCTGTGGGTAAGAATTAAAGGGCAGGGTGGTATGGGTGATACAGTTGTGGGGGTCTACTACAGACCTCCTGATCAAGATGAGGAAGTTGGTGAGGCTTTCTACAGGCAGCTGAAAGCAGCCTCACAATTACAGTCTTTGGTCCTCATAGGAGATTTTAACTACCCCGATATCTGCTGGAAGACTTATACAGCCAGCCTTTCACAGTCTAGGAGGTTCCTCCAGTGCATTGATGACAACTTCTTAATGCAAATGGTGGACAAGCCAACTAGAAGAGGAGCGCTGCTGGATCTTGTGCTCACCAACAAGGAGGGCCTTGTTGAAGCAGTGGTGGTCAATGGCAACCTTGGCTGCAGTGACCACGAGATGGTGGAGTTCAGGATCCTGTGTGGGAGGAACAGAATTTCCAGCAGGACCAGAACCCTGGACTTCCACAGAGCAAACTTCGGCCTCCTCAATCAATTGTTAAGGGAAGTCCCATGGGACAGAGTGCTAGAAGGTAAAGGGGCTCAAGATAGCTGGTCAACATTCAAGGACCACTTCTTGCAAGCACAGGATCAGTGTGTCCCAATGGGTAGAAAATCTAGTAAGGGAGCTAGGAGACCAGCGTGGTTAAAAAAGGAACTGCTGGGCAAACTCAAGTGGAAAAGGAAAATCTATAGATCATGGAAGGAGGGGCTGGTCACTTGGGAGGAATATAGGAATGTTGTCAGGGAATGTAGGGAGGCAACTAGGAAAGCTAAGGCCTCCTTGGAACTTAACCTTGCAAGTCGGGTTAAGGACAATAGAAAGGGCTTTTTCAAATACATAGCCAACAAAACTAATACCAGAGGCAATATAGGCCCACTGTTGAATGAGGCGGGTGCCCTGGTGACAGAGGATATAAAGAAGGCAGAGGTGCTGAATGCCTTCTTTGCCTCTGTCTTTACTCCTGCAGGCTTTCCCCATGAGCCCCAGATTCATATAGCCCCAGAAGAAGTCAAGATAAAGGAGGAGTTTGCCCAGGTAGATGAGGATTGGGTTAGGGATCAGTTGAGTAATCTGGACATCCATAAATCGATGGGTCCGGATGAAATGCATCCAAGGGTGCTGAGGGAGCTGGCGGACGTCCTTACTAGTCCACTCTCCGTCATCTTCGGTAAGTCATGGGTAACAGGAGAGGTGCCTGAGGACTGGAGGATAGCAAATGTCACTCCAGTCTACAAGAAGGGCAAGAAGGAGGACCCAGGTAACTATAGACCGGTCAGCCTCACCTCCATCCCTGGAAAGGTGATGGAACAACTTGTCCTTGGCACTATTTCTAGATATATCAAGGAGATGGGGGTCATCAAGAGCAGTCAACATGGTTTTACCAAGGGTAAGTCATGTTTGACTAACCTCATAGCCTTCTATGAGGAAATTACTAGGTGGATAGATGATGGTAGAGCGGTAGATGTGGTCTATCTTGATTTCAGTAAAGCATTTGACACTGTCTCCCACAGCTTCCTCGTAGATAAGCTGAGGAAGTCTGGTCTTGATGGTCAGGCAGTGAGGTGGATCAAGAACTGGTTGAAAGGAAGAAGTCAGAGAGTTGTAGTCAATGGGGCAGAATCTAGTTGGAGGCCTGTGACTAGTGGAGTCCCTCAGGGGTCGGTACTGGGACCGGTGTTGTTCAACATCTTCATCAACGACCTGAATGAGGGTACAGGATGTACCCTCAGCAAGTTTGCTGATGACACCAAGCTGGGAGGAGTGGCTGACACACCAGAAGGCTGTGCTGCCATTGAGAGAGACCTAGACAGGCTGGAGAGTTGGGCGGGGAAAAACCTGATGAAGTTCAACAAGGGCAAGTGTAGAGTTTTGCATTTGGGGAAGAAAAACGCCATGTACCAGTACAGGTTGGGGGCTGACCTGCTGGAGAACAGTGTAGGAGAGGGGGACCTGGGGGTCCTGGTAGACAGGAGGATGACCATGAACCAGCGGTGTGCCCTTGTGGCTAAGAAGGCCAATGGCATCCTGGGGTGTATTAGAAAGGGTGTGGTTAGTAGGTCAAGAGAGGTTCTCCTCCCCCTCTATTCTGCATTGGTGAGGCCGCATCTGGAGTATTGTGTCCAGTTCTGGGCCCCTCGGTTCAAGAAGGACAGGGAAGTGCTTGAAAGAGTCCAGTGCAGAGCCACAAAGATGATGAAGGGAGTGGAACATCTCCCTTATGAGGAAAGGCTGAGGGGGCTGGGTCTCTTTAGTTTGGAGAAAAGGAGACTGAGGGGTGACCTCATCAATGTTTATAAATATGTAAAGGGTGAGTGTCAAGAAGATGGAGTTAAGCTTTTTTCAGTGATGACCAGTGATAGGACAAGGAGTAATGGATACAAATTGGAGCATAGGAGGTTTAAGGTGAATATCAGAAAAAAATTTTTTACTGTGAGAGTGCAGAGCACTGGAACAGGCTGCCCAGAGAGGTTGTGGAGTCTTCTTCACTGGAGACATTCAAAACCCACCTGGACGCCTTCCTGTGTGATGTACTCTAGGTGACCCTGCTCTGGCAGGGGGGTTGGACTAGATGATCTTTCAAGGTCCCTTCCAACCCCTAGGATTCTATGATTCTATGATTCTATGATTCTAAAACAACTGCAACACTAACCCAACATCTCACTGAAAAATAAATACTTACATTAATTTTACAGTTTTGAAGAAAGGCCTCTCTTATTTTGGGACATTTGATGCCAGCAATGCTGATCCTTATAGGGAGCATAGAGTTACAGGGAGTTAAGTGAATTCTCACTAATACACTTATCATATTCTACATTTCACATATCAATCAAGAGGAAACCAAACTGTTTTTTAAACCTTAATTATCAATTACTTAAAAGTAGGATCTAACAGGCAAAAGCATAATAAGAACAGTACTATAGGTAATACAGAAGCTTCCTCGTCCCTTTTAGGTCTTTCGGCTATCCCTTGAAACTAACAGTTAAAAGGTAGTGCATTCATAACAAAATCAAGATTTCACTCCTGAGGGAAAAAGTAATTAGACACTGGGTGTGGAGATATTTTCCATTAACAATATTTTTAAACATAGGCTGGAATGCAACTATACCTGTAGGGACTGCATGATGGGGAGAATACACAAACCTTTACTACAGGGAGATCTCTACAATCAACTTCTGTGATACTCATTTCTTAGTCAGGGAAATACACACAGGCAAGCAAGGACCACTGATGCAATTAAGGAGCCAGATATCTCTATGTGCTTTCTCAGGATGACGTGCTGTTTTGTTTTGCAGTAGGGCCAGACAACCGGTGGGGCTGCCTCTCTACGGTAGGACCAAAGTTACTAAGCCTGAGCCATGGTAGATGCACCTATTTCTGGGAGCATGACATGTCAGTGATATTGGAAAATTATTTCTCTCCATTAACATTTTATTATAGCAGGACCATTCAAGATTAGTTGCCCTCTAAGGAGTATTTTTTAGAGAAGAATTAAAGTAATCCCTGGCTCAAATTGCCTATTGAACTGCTTGGAAACAAGAATTCTTCCTGGGGGCCTCTGCAATTTTGTACAGATTTTGGGAAACCAAAGATGCTTTGGCTTCTTAGATAAATTTTGAAATTCATTGTTGTGTTGTTTTGGTTTTTTTCCATTATTTTTCCTTCATCTGTTGTTTTTTTTTAGGGGGAGAAAAATTATGAGCTATAATTAAAAGATGAGAACTAGAACAATCTTGAGAAGGCAAATGGATCAAGAGAAGAGTCAGAAGTAAAATACAGGTCTCTTAGATTAGAAGCTCAGATGAGCAGAGTTCTGCTACCTTTCTGCTTTATAGCTTGAATTTCTTCCAATAGCCTCAATGGTGGAAAATTTACCATTAGTTAAAAAACAATTAACAAGCAAAATGTTCAGATGGCCTTTCAAGCTTACAGCAACATTGTGGTCACAGATGTGATTGCAACTCAGGTAGCTGCAAAAGAGCTGCCAACTGTTAGAATTACTAAGTCTGGCTAAGGTGAGTGCCACCAGCAGTGGACATTCAGTAGTACAGGCTGCACCATGACCTGAACAAGGCTGGCTGGTGTGAGAGCAAATGCGCGTGTGTCTGTTGTGAAGTTGTCTGCCTGTAGAAAAGCAACATTCTGTAAGTGGCACAGGTTTGTGCTTCCCATATGATAGTCACTTCCTATTCATGTGTGTATAAATAGAGTATGTCAATGGATGTGCATGATGATGAATGCTGATAGGAGAAAGAAAAGAAGGGTAATTTGATTCTGTACCAGAAGGGGAAGGGTTACAATGTCCACCATAACTTCTAAATATTGGTTGTTTCTGTATACTTGTCAAAGGAGCATGTTTATGTCAGGAAGAGAAACCATTTTCCTGTCAGAAAATGAAACACTGGAAATGCTATGGTACTATATTTAGTCATTGACCCAGGTGAATAAAATTAGAAGTTTCCAGAATAAGAGGACTTTGTGATTACTGTATAGATCACTTTTCTGGATGTAGAGAAAACAGTGGAGAGGAAGGCCATACTGGGATTGCAGTTCCCCTCTCCTCCTGGGGAAGCAGATCTGGGACCACGTAATCATGGAGCAGTGAATGGTTTGTGAGTGTTCTGCCAGCAGTTATGAACTATTTTAAAAATATATATGCAACTCTTAACTGTCACACCTTAACAATGAGGATATTCCAGTTCTAGACTGGAAACTATTTTGGTAGGGCAGGAGGAGAACATAACACTGATAGCTGCAGAGAGGAGACAAGACTAGAGTTACCTGCTGAGTCACAGAAATAACACATACAACTCCTGAGCTGAATCACCCTGTGACTGTTGTCAGCTTGTCAGGGCATCAGTTAGGCCAAACTGTGTTCTTCTGCATGCCCTTGGCTGCTGTGTACACTGTAGGAAGCAATGTGCACTCTATTCCCAAATACACAGGACAAACGAGCTTTGCTATTCTCATAGACAAGGATCTCTTCATTACAATGTCATTTGTGAGAGCTGGCACAATGGAAACTGGCTGCCGTATATCTCTAGGAGCAAGGCTGCAGAAATAAGGTATTAGGCCAGAGGTTTGTTTATACTGATCAGGATTCACATTCCCAGTTCTGGGAGTATCTCACCTTGAGGCCAAGTCATTTTGTCTCAGTGCGTACATCAGTGTCTGTAAAAAGCCCAGAATAAAGCTACCAGTCTCTTAGAAGTGAAATGATTTGAGGCTTTCCAGGAGAGGTGCTATACAAGCCCAAGCTGCCATAGTCAAACCAGCCCAAACAGTACCTCATGGAATGTGTGCCTTTCATGTTTGTTCTGGGGCTATGGGGAACAATGCCCTTTCAGGCAATAGATGTCTGCAATTTATGATGAATTTCCTTCCCTTCTCTCATTAAAATCCATTCATTTCCAGTTCAGCCTCTTCATTCTCAAACATACATCTTGGATATTTGTCAATTTCTATTCATTTTACTTAGTCTGCACATCTAATCTCTTTGAGACTAAATATTTCCTTTGATGGCAGAGCCTTAAGACTGCTGTTCTGCCAGTTGGGATGCATTGAGGAGAGCCCCTTGGCAAGCTGGCTCATTCTTGGGGAACACACATATTTGAGTAGTGAGACCTCAGCCATTTATGCTGTGCAAGACACCACAATACTTAGCACTTAGTAAAACTCAGAAAAGAACCACTGCCTTGAAAAGCAAGATGCTTAATGGCAAGTGCTTTCAAAGATGGGTACGGAATGATGGCTTCAGTGCACAGTTTAGCTCATGACTCCCTGTGCAGTTTCTGGCAGGCCACTTCATCTCAGAGCCTGTAGCCTGTAAAGCAGTAACACAGACTTCCTTCTTGTGCATGTTATTGTACCTCCTGCCTGCTCTGCCAGGTGTTTCAGGTAGAGAGCAGAAGAATTGTGATGGTAGTGTTCCCTAGTAGTGAGTGAAGGGAGACTGACCCATTTCATCAACGATATCATAACAGCTTTGGCTCACTTGCTATTCAGCAGTGTTTCATGCAGTGACACAAGGAAAGCCTCTCTCCTCAGCTCCTTATGATTGCTGGTTTGCCCTGTTTTTTCTAAAAGAGAAACACACTTAAGTGACTGACACCTCAAGCAGGAGGCTTCTGCTGCCCTAAGTCCAGAGATCCTTGAATGCTTGGTGACATCTGGTGGGAACTGGAAGGATCACGAGCCTTTTGTGATCTTCACTCCTAAGTAATTTATAAAAACAAATTTAGAAAATATTATCCCAAAAACAAGCCACAAAAATTTTTGTTGATTTTATGCTCAGAATCGCATGAGTACAAAATCAAAACATTATGCTACAATAAAGCATACTGAACATTGTATAGTTCAGAGATCAAAGGGCTTGAGATGATGATGGAACATAATAGGGATGAAATACAAGGAATTTGGCAAGGGATTTTTGCAGGCATGGAAATACCATCTTTGTATCAGCTTGCTCTGAATATCAGTATAAAAAGCAAATTATGCAGGTCACATTTGCTGATCCTGCAGTGTCAAGCCTCTGTGATAAAACCACTCACCATCATGATTAAACTTTGCACAGAGGACATAAGTCCTTAGCCTGGACAGTACCATTGTGGGTATGTTCAGCAACCCACCTGAGAGCAGTAAGAGATGAGCGCCCAGAGTTTGGATTAGACATGGCTCTGACAATGGGCACAAAACTTCAGGGAAGGGAGAGGTAGTGAAGTTAATGTTATATTCAGGCTAATTCAGGTAAGGGAAGTGGAAATGGATTACCTGAAGTTAAAATTAATTATCCCATTTGACCTGCATGCGGATGCGTGTGAATGTTTTTTGCCTTTTAAATTTTTTTTAGATCTTTTTAATCCTATAAGCCTAAGCACTATTGCCTTTGCTCTCATTTTTGCAAGTACACTTTTTGAATCTAGTTATGTACAGCATTTGTGCAGCTTCAAAAGATGTAACAAGTAATAACCAATAAAATTTTCTCCCAATGTCATTCCAACACTGGATCAGTATGTCCCCTGAGTGATAGAGGATACCCTGCATTTGCCAAGGGTTTTATGAGGTAAAGGGGGATGAGTCTGAAATGTTACCAATGAATCTCCTTTTACCTTTCATCCCTTTTTAGGATTTGTAGTGGGAAAGAATGGATATGGAAGAAGGAAATCATTAAAATGATCATCACAGTTTTCAGAAATGATCGGGAAGACTACCACAGATCCAACTACTCCTGAGAATCCAGAATGTGGATACACAGCACTTCTGGAAATTCAGCTGCCCTTGAAGAAATCTGAACTGGGACCTTAGAGACATTGGTAAGTTTAAACAATCAAAGCCTTTTTCTGCAGCCTATTTGTCTTTTCATCCTTCAGTAAGAGAGAGTTAGATTAGAGGACAATACAGGGTGGAATTTCAGGGTGAAGTCCATTAAGTCCAAAGAAAATATCCTCTTAGCAACTTAGGAGAAAGATTTTTACTCTAAGAATTCCAAGTTCAAAGAACTAAATTTTTGTGGGTTTTTTTTATGTACTGAAAGTCAAGATTCCCTAGAGTAGTTTAATTATTTCAGTTTAGGATTAAAAAAAAAGTCAGAAGGCACACTATCTGTGTTCCTGTCAAATACGCAAGTATAAGTCTTCATGATTTCAGTGAACAAAACAGGTGTGAGGTGGAAGCAGGATAGTTTAGTGGGAGACCAAGCTTCAGTTCCCAGCTCTAGAACAATAGCAGCCTCCTGGTCACCAAAACAGTGCTATCAGTAGATGGTTCCTTTGATGACATGGTGTTAAACCTGCAATAAAATCTGGAGCCAGCTGAGTGAGGTTTGGGATTTCCTTGCAAAGTCTCAATAGTTTTGGGTTTGTTCCTTCATCCAACTTTTCAAAAGTGTGTGAGCTAAGTTTCTGTCTGCTATAGGTGTTCTTCTGTTTATGTTGCTGGTTGTGACTAGACTGCAGGCCTGGCATGCTTTCTTCTCATGCTGTAGCCTAAGTTTCTGCTTTATCAGCACTTTTACATACACAGTAACAGCAGTTTCCTTGCACTCATGGTGGGGATTTGCTCTATGAATACTAGTGTTGCTATAGCTACATTTCCCTAAAGTTCATTATTTCCCATAGTGTCCTTGTCATTCATCCAAGGATGCTGGCATTAGGCAAGCTCACAGCATGTCATTTCTGCCTTGGGAGCTATTGGTAGGTGTACTGAATGGGCCAAGAGGTACTGCAGCTGGTGCTTTGCCTGGGCTAAATCTACTCCAATCATGAAAGAAGTGGCCAGGGAAATAGTTAGGAGCTTTTTTTATGGTAGTGTGATGGGAAAGAAAAGCCTACAATCACTAGTGCACCTTTCCAAGAGGATTGAACAGGAAGGAGGAGAAGGAATTGTTGTCTCTCAAGGGAAGAAATGCAGGCAGGGGAGGGAGTACAGGCAACTTCAGTTAATTGCTAGGTTGTGTAATGAGCTGCGGTGCTGGACAGCTACTCTATAGACCCCATTGTGTGTGTCGCCTGGTTGGGGGTGGACTGCTCTCGGGCATTTTAGCTGGTTTTTGTTTTTTGTTTTTGAGTGGCTTAATGAGCAAGCCAAATAGCAGTAAAATTCAGAGCAGGATCTCAAAAAGTTCGCTGTCCCTCAGGCATGCATGTGTATCTGGTGCTGTGCAGAAGGGGCAATGAATTCTGTACAGCCACCTACTTCCTGTTGGAGAGAGCTATGTACAGAACTCTGTTACACAAAGGAAGACACAGAAGCATTAAGACTAGCTGAAAAGTAGATCTGTTCACTGGCAAATCTTGCAGACTGACATCTGAGAGATACTCCAGACTCCTCATCTTTTCTTAAACTCCCTTCTTCTTTAGCATGGAGAAGAGAATGCTCAGTGGGGTCTTATTAATATTTAGAAATTACGTTATGAGAGGGAGTAAAGAAGTAAAGGTGGAAACAGACTCCTCCTACTGTTACACAGTGGCAGAACAAGAAGCAATAGGCTTAAGTGGAAATTCAGGAAATTCCATGTAAACATTAGAGAAATAATTTTTACTCTATGAATGGTCAAATATCAGAACAGATTTCCTAGACAGGTCATGGAGTCTCAGTCCTGGAGAGATTTAAAACCCAACTGAACACGATCCTGAGCTCTAGATGACACTGCTCTGAGTCGAGCGTTTAGACTAGATGCTCTCCAGGCATTCCTTCCAATCTCAGCTATTTTGGGGTTTTGTGGTTCTGTTGTTCAGTGTTAATTTTTCCATGCTATTGTTCCTGGAGAAGCATGAATAAGGTATGAGGTTCTGTTACTCCTGGCATGAATTAAGTAATTGACCTAGACAAGAAAAATTATACCTTTCTGGCCACTACAGAACACTGTTCTGTTTTAATAAGCTTATTTCTAAACCTACAGAGCCACATCAGTGCAATATAATGTGTGAATCACACTTTACTGTTACACATATAAAGTATCCTTTAAAGTGCTATTTATTAGCACTAACACTGTACAGGAAGAAAGAATACTATAGATAATCTTACATTCCTTCAGAGTCCAAGAATTCCAAGCTGTGCAGCATCAAACAAGCAACTGATCCAGATGCAGCACACTGTGCAGACCTTGTCAGTGGAGGAGTTGTCCTGTTTTGGTCACTGGAATTATTAAATTATTTACTCACAAGAAAACAACTCCATTCAGCATTTCTGTTGTCCAACAGAAATAATGTTCACATTAGAACTTCTTGCTGCACTTTTAGGTAAAGGCAAAAACTCACAGGTGGCATAATCACCAGTAGCTGCCTACAGGCTCTCTGTTACAATTAGCTGGCTGCCTTTATTTTGCAGCTTGAGAGATATTCACAGCACAACACAGGCACAAAGGCTAATCTCTATGTACAACACAGTACAGCACAGGCTTGGGGCAACTCAGGTTAACTGTTATGTGGGTCACATTTCTTTGATGTGGAAAAACTAGGATTATTACACTGAAATATGTGACACTATCTCCAGTTCTTATTCTGCAGATGAGTTTGCAACATACTTGACAAAAGAAACCGCTTTACGGGGATTATGTTGCACTAAATATGCCCAACCCAATTAGATTGAGCTGCTTACAATGTTTCATAAAACCAGTTATTGTAGAACTCCAGGAAGATTTCCCATTACTCATGATTTTCAGTAAATGAAGAAAGTGCTTCATTGCAAGAGCATTCCTGCTTTAGGGTCAAGAGCAAGTTTATTCATAAGTTATGCTCTTCTCAGATGTGGACAGATGCTGTTAGATTTCTAGATATTCTTTTCCGAGGCAGGCTGAGTATTTAATTATCATTATTTTAGGAACTGTAGGACCAGTGGCAGTACAGCTACACAGTTGTCTCAAGCATGCAATACCTGCCTGGCCTGGAGCGGGAGGGCTGCATCCTGCCAAGCTCGACTTGGTTAACACTTTTGACTGAACCTCAGCAAAAATTCGTTGGGTGATTCTGTGTCAACGGCACTGGTGACTAAATGCGATTAATGCTGTCGCAGTCGCGATTTGCCCGTAGATGGCAGTATTTGCTGTTCTTTTGCAATACTAGCGGGTTTTGCATTTACTGTATTTGTTCCATCACAGAAAATCCTGTTGTTCTATAAGGCCAAAAGACTGCGTCCAAAAAGATAGCTGGAGAAACGTTACTGACTCATCTTGCAGGTTTTCTAAGAAAAATAAATGAAGCCTGATTATTTTAGTGCTAGTTGTAAAACTAGAATAGATATTTAAGAGAATTCTTGCTATTTTTGTTCCATCATTTTTTAAAGTGAGTTATTCAAACCTGACTTTGTTCTTGTAGCAACTAACACCTATTTTGGCATGCGGGGATATTTTAAGGTTTCTTGCCATTGCTGATGGGGTATTCAAGTACACAAAGTCATCAGTTTAAAGCAGTCCTGAGCCCATGGAACCCAATGAAGATGTATTTCCCCCTACTCACATGATTTGGTAACTTAATAGCTATGAGATTATTGTCCTTGTGATGCTTGCTTTTAAATTTAGATAAAATGGTAGATATAAGAAACTTAGCAGCAATCTCAATGTCAGTAAAATTGTCACTTCCTCAGAGTAAGATGACAAGGTGTGCTGTTCCTTGGCCAAAGCTACCATCTGAGCATAGGGTATCACTGACAAGGTTTTGTGCTACAGTATGAATCTGAAGACTAGCAGATGTTTACTTGCTTTGAGTGCTTGCTATAGCAGACACTGCCTCCAATTAATGTGTCCTTCTTGTGCATTTGTACTGTAGCTTGTCCTGATAGATGACTAGGTGGTAGAATAAGATGGCTGAGAAATACAAATAGTTATCTCAGTCCCACTTCTGAAGCAGTGTGACCACAGATGCAGACTGATGTGCTGTATCATAATACATATCTTGCATATTAGGATGTGTGCAAGTACCAGTCAGACCATTTTATATGCTAAATAATGTTTCTTTAGAAGTGGGCCAGAGCAATATGATCGTATTTTCTGACTGAGGAAAGATACTTTTCTGTTTAGACATAAAATCAGAACTTATATCATCTGGGTTTAGTTCCCAGGTTTTCCAAAAATGCTGTAGACCTTGAAGCAACTCCTGCCTGTCTTCCCTATGACTGAAATGGGACAGTAGATCTTCCTTTCTTTCCAATTTTGTCTGACTTGTGAGCTCTTTAAGGAGTGGGTTATCTGTTCCAACTCTGTATCAATGAGTCTTGATCTCCATGGGAGTTTTGCATGAATAAAGAACACAGAAGTTGGACTCTCATTGGTTCAATGTATAGGCGGAAATGGTGTATGAGCTGCTGGATTTAGCCAGATTCCCCTGTACCAAAATGCTTTTTAACAGTCCTCTAACTTATTCAGGAATCCCTGTATCCTACCTTTATAAGCAGAAGGTGAGAAGAAATGGATCCTTAGCATCTCCAAGAGAGCATATACAGCAGCTACATCTGCTAAGCACTTTGTAGTGCTGATTCATTTTTCATTTCTCAAAACGTGGTGTCTATTGTAGGAAGTAGCTGTGTCTACCATTTCAGTTCTTCCCTCCTCAAAATGTATCTGCTGTCTAGGCTGACCATCAACAGTGAACTCATGAGCAGTACTGGTACTGAGATGACCAACCTTTCACTTCAAACATGTGCAGTACCCTTGCAAGTCCATAATTTTCTTAAAATGTTTTTAGGCTGTGGATTGAAAGACTTGCTTTGTAGGATCACTCCGGGACTGTGACAGATGGAGGACCTGTTACCCAGCATGTGGTAAATTGCATCTATCTGTCTCTGCTCAAAGTTGGTTTCAGAGGCTCTGAAATTTTCTGTGGGTGAAAGTTTCTTTGTTATATAGCAGACTGTGAAAGACAATTCTGTTTTGTCTTACTCTGCTGGCAGTCTTAGAGGACTAGATCTGGGTAAAAGTGTATGTCTCATCCAAAACAAAGTTCACTCTGAGTGAGGATGTCACTATGGGGATTATAACCACAGTATCAGTTTTAAAGCATTTAATTATTATATTTCCAAAGGATAAGAATATGGGATATGACAGAATGTCTCAGAGGTCAGTAATACCTGCTGTAGGAAAATGTAGGAAATCTGCCTTTAAAGGAAGTTCAAATATAAGACTCAATTAATGAAAGGTTATTTTCACTAGAGCTCTTACTGGTTAGAAGTTAGTTATTACAGCTGCTTTTTCATAACAAATAATTGAAATTAAACTCAGTCCAGTGTTTTTAGAAATTTTTTTTAATATCCCTGTAAAACAGGAAAAACTTCAAACAGCAAACACTTCAGTTGAACAGCTGCAAAGATGATGCATAAATGTGGAGGAACAAGACATGTTATGAAGTTTGTTTTCTAAATCCAGAGTGCTTGTTCTAAACTACAGAAAAAAACCCTTTGCATAAAGTACAGGAATATTTTCACTGGGAAGCTTTTTAAAGTTGTTGTGGTATAAAAAGTGAATTGTGCATTCATGTGTAGTGTAGTGCATTCATTGCATAGTAGTACACGTTCAATAACTAAAATCAAAGTGAAAGGCCAAATACCAAACAAAAGTAACAAAGTTATGAACAAAAATTTGATGATGACACTTGACAAAACTGTGCCAATAGTCCTTTATATGTAACATAAAGATAGTAAATGCAGACTATATGGAGAGTAACGCTTCTGGGAAGGCTCAAATTCAATGAATTTAAGACAAAACATTGAATTCTGTTTCTGTTTGTACCAATCTAAATATAGGGTTACTCCACTAATTTAGCATTTCTCTGGATCTCTATCAATACGTTTGAGATTTGCATCTGGCTCAGATCCTAAATTTAATTTCTATCTTTTCCTGACTTCTATCAAACTGTCTGAGAGCAGAAAGAAAAAACATGGCCCTTGGCCTTAATTATAATTGTATTACAGTGGCTTTTTCTAAAATTATAATTTAATTTGTATTCAATCCTTTCTTTCTGAATGTTAAACCTCCCATTTGTATTTAAAATAAGCAGCTATCTTATTGTCTTGTTTCTACTGCAGTTTTATATTTAGATGCTTCTTAGTATTTTCTCCCTTACAGAAATCAAAGAAGTTTTAAAATTACATACAATTGAGTTAAATAACTGTTTTTCTATGTTTAAAAGTTACTCGTCCAGTGCACATATATACTTGATTCCCATATATATCACCTTCTAGATAAAGGACTTAGAAGCAGTACTATAGAAACAAGTAGTCTTATAAACTTGAACAACAGATTTCTGCTCAAATGCACTGAAACTCACACTGAGACAGTTTTTACAAGAGAAATAAGCTGTACAGGGACTTATTTAATTTAAAGATCTTATTCAGCCCCACCTGAAACCAGTGCGACTTAGCCTAGATTGGTTCAGAAGCTACGTAAGAATGACAAGACAGTTAATCAGTGGGAAGGATCAGGGGAAAATGAAATGTATATACATTCCAAAATGCACTCACAGGCATTTCATTTGGCTTAGTATTTGCATTCCTTTTTACATCAATGCAAAATGAAAGAATACTGATGCTATCTACAGATGTCCATATTGCTGGGAAAAATTACAATTCCATCCAATTATTAGAATGTTCGTCCTGCTTTGAAGAGAACCAACTAGGGTTTAAAGGCATCCTATTTTTCTGTCAGTTTCTTTATTTAAGATGTCTAGTGATGGTGGTATAAATTCCTGGGCTGGCGTGATGAATAGAAATGGTTCTACCTTATTCAGGCAACCAAAGGTAAACAAATTGAGTCCTTCCACACAAAAGCATAACTAAAATAAAATATTTATTTACAATCCAGAAACAAATAGTGCACAACAATATGTAAGGGATAACTAATCTTACACCAACACCAGCAGAATCTTAGATCTTGCTAGCTAGTTGCTTTCTGGAAAGTAAAATAAATTTCAAAGGCTGCTATCTCCTTGCCAAAGTTCGAAAATATTTTTATAACATGAATATATTATTATGCAGAACATGCAAATTGTCCAGCAGTGTTGCAGTGCTGGCTGGCTGTTTCTCCACACTGTGAGCCAAGATGTAAATGACTTACACAGGACATATTAAGCAAGGGTTTGAAATATCTTAGAAATCACAGTAATCTAACAAAGCATGTAATACAACACTTGTCGGTGCTGGCTTGACATCTGTTTAGTGCATTTTCTGACTGGTCCCTGGAGTCCAAGGGAATTAGCAACAGGGAAGACTTGTATTGCAGTCAGAGGGAATCTGTTGCTTGCAGGTTCTGAAGGACTTCCAGCACAACTTCATAACAGAATAAATATTCATCCTGCACACAGAAACACCAATAGGAAACACCTGTTTACATTCAACATAAATTCCAGACAAAGGACTGGGTGTAGTGTTGTTTATAACATCAGCATCTTTGTAACACAGGTACAAAACTTTAGGTATTTAAGAGCATCCCTGTTCTTTTTGCTCCATCACTTGTAAAAGTTCGGGAACACTTTCTTATTTAATGCAGTACCTGTAAGCATCTACTTAAGTCTCATTTAGGTCAGTGAAGGTTAACTATTGCTTAATTTTAATCACAGGCTCAGTCATTATCTTGAAGAAACATGTATCAAACCATGTGCTAAAATACTTGCTTATAGGAAGAACTTATCCTAGTATTTTGTTGCTTTTCTTCCCACCACCTGTTTGCTCTAAATTGTGTTAGCCACATCTTGTGTTTTTCCTGTGTGAAAACTCTTTTCAGGGTTAGTTTTAACTCAGCAGTAGAAGGGTTTATTGGGGTAACAATAATTCACCAAAAGCAAGAATTCAACTGAAGGCTGCAATTTTGCAGGCTACAGTTTATGGTATGTCACCAGTTTTGTTGTTGATCCCTGCTTTTCTTTTTGTTTAAAAAAACTCCATAAATAAAAGGGGGGCAGGGCTGGTGTCTGTGCTATAATTGTGCTTTGCTTTTATTTCAATAATAAGAGACATATCTTTCGTATTAAAATCTACACAGCACTTGCCTGGAAGGCTGTTACTTTCCTCAAATGAAAGGGTAAAAATTAAGCTTTAAGCCCCAAGTTTATCTAAGTATGTTGATATGTACCAGTAAATGAGGCATTTAAAAATCATAATCTAGTTGAATGTTGAGAACTTACCTTAGTTTGGATTATGCCACAACGCTGATCTCTCAAATCTCTCACTATCTGCTTGATGTTGAACTATTGGAAGAGAACAGTTTATATTTTGTTGAGATGCAAGTTATAAAGATGTAAGCATATTCAGATGGGGAAGCTGTGGCTCAGTTATTTTACAAACAGTATATTTGTAATTATCTTTGTTGGCTAAAACAATAAAATCTGTGTTTATTCCATTTGGTGGGGATGAATTTTACCAGAAATTACTCTCATCTAAGATACCCCCACATGTTGTTGACACCCATACCAGTCTGTACTATTAAACAATGATTTGTCTGATACTTACACATAAATCTTTTTCTATATAGGTGAGCAGAAGCTCAACACACAGCAAAACTCCACTTCTCCCAATGCCAGTGCTGCAGTGGGCAACAATAGGTCCTGTACTGTGAGCTTTTCTCATGCAACAAATAAATTTTACAAGCTGTTCAGCCAGTTTGGGAGCACTGTGGTCTGGCCAAGTGGTAAACTGCAAATGACTTATAATGCGCTTCTCTTCTGTCTGGAAGAGAAAGACCAGAAATGTTAAAAATTATCCAAGATTTCCTTGAAAGGAAGGAATTCCTTGAAATTTCACTGATAAATTTTCCTTCAGCCTCATTCTTAGTCAGTTGTTTGACATCTTCAGCTTTTCGTATTTGACCCTATTAAATTTTATTTTAGGTTTTCAAAAATGTGCTCAGAAATGACTGAGAAATGCACTAAGCACACAGAACTAGGAAATATTCTTCATATGATTTTGATGAGACACCAAAGTTACTCTCTTGCCCAAAGAGGTTATAGTTATTTATTGGTTAGAAAGGAAAACAAAAACATTTGTTAAATTATAACATTCCAGTACTGTTTACTAAAATTGTTTCTGTAATTGAATTAAGTCACACCAATAGGAGTAATATAATAGCCACAATATTGAGACTGCAAATGGCTATCTGATATAAAAGAGCAGTTTGTGATTAGATACCCTAACATGCAAACCAAATCAACCAGAAAATACTTACAGATAAGCTAAAAATATAATTAATGGAATGGTCATGGGACATTACTTCTTGTTGCCAGCTTGCCTAAACATCTTAAGCTGAATGCAAAAGAACTCCTTGGACTTTTAACATCAGAAGAATTTGAATTCATGTCTAGATTTCTGCTTAAGTAAAGCTGTGGCTTTCTGTAGTAATTTGATAGTAGTCCAAGACAAGCACAGCAAACATAACATAGCTATTGAAACAATCACGTGAAATGGCCCATCTTCCCATCTTAATCATTTTTTGGGAAGATTCATATAAAATGGTTTACTATGCTTCATACTCAGTGACATAAGACAGATTGTGTTTTCTTTATATAGAAAATTTGTTTTCTTGATGGAAAAAGACACCAAGGTAGTCTGCTACAAGTGCAGATATCTTAATTATTCCATTATTATTCAATTATTCCATATGTCCTGCATAAATTTTTGCAAAGCTTTACTTAATATTGAGGCAAGACTGATGGACTTACAATTGCCCTGGTTTCCATGTTCTTATATTTTTGTATTTGGTAGGTTTCTAAAAATGTGCTGCTAGATTTGTAGTTTCATGAGTATTCATATCTTTCATGAATGAAAAGGGTATTGGCTCATGACAACCCTCTGTCATTCAAGTCACCATTACAGAACATGAATCCACTCTGGCAGCCCTTACTGTTTTGATGAGAACAGTAAGCAATTGTACATAAGACTGAACACATCAGCTGTGTTACTATTGAAGGACTAATTTTTTAATCTTCTTGTCCAAATGTATGTAATGTTGGATCCATTACTTGTGTAATGAGCAAAGAAGAAGCATCTCATTAACCCTAATTTCATGCCTGTTATTCAGATTTTTACTTTCCAAAAAAGACACTGAGCAAATGTTTCTGAAGAACTAAACAATAATAGTAACATTTACTTACACAAAATATCAAATCAATTTAATCATATATGACAGTATGAAGTATACTCAACTTACCTGCTTGTTGATAAGTTCTATTGTTCTAATTATGAAGTGTTCCAGAATCTGGTAATTGTCTAATCTGAGGTGGAAATTAGCCAGGTCTATAGAGTCATGGGGAGGTTCAGGCCAGTATTGATGACATTTGACTTGGCCTAGCTCCACTTCTTTTGTCATCATGGCAATCACATTTGATTCATTCTCCCAGACCATTTGCCAGAAATCAACCATAGTGGATGGCAGAGGTCCTTGGGTTATAATATAGAAATGTTCCTCTTCTCCAACTTTCATTCTAATGTAGCTTGCATTAATGTAGCCATTCTTTTCACCCAAAGGAACTCGTGTTTTATCATCTGGACAGAAACAGAAAGTTGCTATTTCAGTTGTAGATCTGAAACAGAGTTCTACCATCTCTAGTACTCAGTGGACAGGGAACTTCAGCCTCTAGCAGCGAAGTATGCCTCTGGATTTTACAACACTTCTGGCTAATATCACTAATATTAATCCCTACTACTAGGAATTCCCACAGGTAAATGGTATAATTCACAGCAGCTTTATTTCTCTTAAGATAGTTGTGTAACACTCTGACAGGCCTTCTAATTACCACAGAATTGTAAGGCAGCCACTCAGTCTATCCAACAACTACCTTCAATTTATGGTATGGAAACATTGTCAGTGGATATTGATGTTACAAAGGCACTTGCCCACAGAATGTAGATCAATCTCACTGAGAAAGAGGGAAGGAAACACCACGACAGCTGGCCCTAGTCTTGCCTTGTGGAATACAATACTTGAGAAAATTACACATTGTGCACTGCAGATATCCTTACATGAACTCTATCTTTTCTGGAAAAATCTCAAGAAATTTCGTTAGTAGTGGATCTCTCTGTGACTTAGGGTCTGGTGAGATTTGCACCTCCTACATATCAGTGTTTGGACTGTTTTTCTGTTTTCTGATGTCTTTGTTCACTGAACATCTGATCTCATTAGTGTACATACTTACATGGAAGAATATCTCGGTATCTGTTTTTATGCTGGTTTTCTGGTGCTTTTCCAGTTCTGCAGTCATCTATTGGTTTCACATGTTGTAAAGCCTAGGACAAAGAGAGGTAGTCAATCCATGTTTACATCATTTATAGACAACCTTTACAGAGTTGGTGTGAGCAAACCTTACTGCTATATGTGGCCCAAGACTGGCAAGTAGACTTCTTACAGGAGGGAATCAGTACATCATTCTCTAAACTTCTAGGCAAATATTTAAAATTCCTTTGTATTTTCTTCAGCTTGCACTTCCTTTCTAGTGTTTTCAGGTGAGATTCCTAACCCACATCCTCAATCCCTGGCATTACAAATCCCTGTTTTGTATTGCTGTAAAACAGATGTTTGGAATAGTGTCTTGGCCAAATGTCAGCATTTATAATTGATAACATACTGACTAAAGCACGAACTATTGCACCGTTAACAAGTAGTCAATGTCAGTGAATACTTTTCAGTGACAGAGGAAGTGATAGATATAGGGAACAGCACCAATGATGTTAAGTGCAAATCATATAGTCATTAAGTGTTTCATAGCAGATTTAGGGAAACAGAATGCAGTATAGCTGGAAGCAGGAACGTGCAAGTTAATTTAATTTACAATTTTGAGTTACCTTGATTTTTCTTTATTCTTTTACTTCTTTGGTATGCATTGTACAATGCTCAGCCATCACCTTATGCTACTATACAGTGTATTTGGACATGTGACAGGTCTTTAACATCTTCATCAATTACTACAGCTTTTACTCAGATAAAGTATCCATTGGCTGTGGTAACCACTTATTCCTCTATTAGATCTTTATGTTTTCTGTGCAGACGTGTGACTCAGCTCATAGTATACTATGCCTACATCAGTAACAGAATGGAATGAGTGGAAATTAATTCATGCCTTTGAGCCTTCAGGGAAAGTTAGAAAATCCTACACACTTGAGCTTGTAGGATTTTGTACCCAAACAATCAGAGACACAAAAGCAAGTAAAAGAAATTGATAACATTGTAATTACTGTGGAAAAGTGGTAGGAATCTATTTCACTGGTAATGAGTACATCAGTTAAAGGAAATTACAGTTCTGTGTTGAAGATTTATTAAATAATCCAGGTTTTGGAAATCTGCTGAGTACTGAGTACTCTATTTATATCCTGAAGCATGAGATTTTGTATGTTTTGCTAATTTTACACTTTTTCATTATTTATATATCATCAGATGTAATTGTGTGTTTTCAATATCTATGGAGGAATATTACTTTTTCTTTTTAATTTCATAAAGTTCCTAACCTTAATAGCATCTTGTGGCAATGAGTTCCATGGATCACTGGAGCATTATGTGAAACATTTTCCTTCCATTAACTGCTTCAACACTAATGAATCCCTAGCAGCATGGATTTCTTGCTTTAACGCAGCCTCTAGAATATATCTTAGGCAGATATTCAGCAGAGCTGAGGGGGTAATAGGAAGAAGTCAGTCTAGGAAAAAAATATTCAAACTCTACTTTTGTGTATCATTTTTTTTTCATTCCATGTGGGCAGTTTCTTTGGACAGCCAACAGTGTAAGCCTGATCTGGGTGGAAAGAGAGAGATCCAAGTATTGTAGCATCACCCAATCAGCAGAGTAAAAGCCCCATTCTGGCTGGAATAAATCTCTGAGAAGGAAAAGTCAGTAAAGATATACAAGTCAGTCTCCTATACAGTATGCAGATGGCTGCTAAAAGTCCCTTAGTTCTGCTAGACACCCACATCTTAAAAAGCAATCACACTTTACCATGAACTCCTTTAACACCTCTTGACTCTCAATCCGCAATTGAAGGCCTTGAATAAGACCTGTGATGCCAGTCCTTGGACCTACTCCAGTCAGTGATGGTTTAATGTTAATTAACCAAGTCAGTTCATCTCCAGAAGTAAAGGTTCTACCTATATATCAACAAAATACAAAGGAATTTTTAATTATGATTGTTCATACTGCAAAGTGTTGGCTTTAAAAACCTAGGGGGCTGTAGTATTTAAGTACATTTTAATGCTTATACAGTGGAAGTGAAATGTGAAAAGATATTTTTGGCTTACTTATGTTCACAGCAGAAAGAAGAATAAGTCAGCACCATGGATACAACCAGCACCACATTTCATGTGATTTGGAATTAGATCCAATTATTGCAACTTATTGCCTCATACAGTTTCTTAAAATATAGTCTGTTTGACATAAACTGTTCTTGCAGAGTTGTAACATTTATTGCTAGTTTATGTTTGTATAGAAGACTCCAGTCACATCTTCATAGGCAATCATCTTCATGTTTCCGGCATTTTCCTGAATATTAGTTTTGCCACACCTCACTGCTAGGAATGATCACTGGAAATTCTTTCTCCCTGAATTAAGAAAATATCTTCTGCTCTTTTCATCTTATCTCACACTCCCTTTCAAGAACAAGATGTGAAGTATCTTTGATCACCAAAATCAGGATTCGGTTTTACTGGTTAGCTCTTCCTGAAGTATATGTTCTGATGCAAAGCTTGACAGATTGGGAACACGGATAAACATTTCTATGTCTAGAAATATCGCTACTCTACTGGAGCAGTTGAAATCCTTTTGTTACCATGTAGAGTTAAAACAGTAGCTTGTTTGGCAGAAAACAGTGGTTTGAGGCAGAGGAATTATCGAAGTTGTCCTTTTAGTCATAGGCTACTGTTGGCGAAGAATAACATGCCAGTTATCTCAAGGAAATTCTGATTATTCGTCCCATGGGTTTGTTGTAGGCTGAAGACAAGGAGCAATGCTCTATTTTTTTCCTGGAAGATGTCACTGCTACTCCTAACTAATTGCCATTACAGAAATGTTGTGTTTGCTATGCTTTTGTCTGAGCTACAACTGCTGAGCTTCTCAGATGCTTTCTGTTCACTTTCTGTGTATCTAACCCTCACAGATGTGAGTGTGTTTCTATTAAGTAGCTGAGAGTGCCAAACATATCCTCCACTCCAGACAGAGTGCACTATTTCCCATACATCTCTCTTTTCTTCAAGATCAAGTGAAATAAAAACCCCAAACTTTGAGCAGGTACCAGAGGATAGACAGGTTATAATGTTCTCTTTGCTTGCCAGCACAGCTTGGCAGTGTGAGGGAGATAACTGTGGTTACTTCTGACAAGAATCATCAGCAATGCATTGCTTCCATAGGACAAGAAACACACAGAGACACTTGTATTTCAGAGGAATTTCTTGTTTGGGGCAGGAGCAGCTTAATTTTCTATAGGAACAGCTAAGCAGATTCTTTGTGTAAAATGTCTTCTGGTATCAGTGGGGTTGTAGCACATGAGCTGTGAAAGTGCTTTTGTATGTGTTTAAGCACATTCATTCTAGAGATTTTAATGAAGTTATTATATGAAGTGAAATTCAGTGATTCTGAGAACAAAGTCTTGAAATAGACTTTGACCCTTCAGTCTAAGTTTTTGTGTAACGGTTTCATTTAATCTTTTGAGGAGCTGTATGGGAACAGTAAGAGAAAGATAATTAGTTCAAAAAATATTTGCATCCAGTGATAACAAGCACATTTTGTAATATGTTCCTGGAATTTTTCCCATTAATTCTCAATGCCTTTTTTGTTGTTGCCTTTCCTATATGAAAAAGACCTTTTACTACATCCAGTCTGTCCTGCTTTTATTTGATTCATTTTGGGACAAACTAAGAATTTTAATTTTTTAATTATACACTTGGGAACTAGTTTCATAACTTTTTTTTTGTTCAGCCACCAAATCAGTCTGTCATTTCCTTGCACTATCCAGCAGTGCATGATTTGAACAAATGCCATGGTGTTGATAAAATTAATTCAACATCTTTCATTTCTTCTTATTTGCTAAATTGGTACACATCATTGAGTATAATGGAAGTAATCAGAGATCTTCCTTTGGGGAAGGACATGATATAACATTACCAAAAAACCGCACCAAAAACTCCAACCAAAAACCCAGTCAAAAATGAAAAACCCACACAACCCTCCCTCCCAGAAAAATAAAGTTGCTCATCCTTTTCAAACTGGAGTTCCAAAGCAGAGGTGCTCACAGAAGTGGTGAGTGGGTGATACCCAGCAGAGCTGATCTCCCTGGGTTTAGTTAACTGCATTGAGACTCATATTCCTTCCTTCCTTCTGGCAGTTCTCCAAAAGAGTTGGAGAGCTCCTGATATAGGCCACCTGCTTGTGGATGTTGCAAAGGTTTGATGACCCTCATATGTATCAATGGTAAGAATTGTGTCCCGAGTGCCCTGGTCTTTGAGACACAAAGAGCAAATTCTTAGCTTGTGTACAAGGGATTAGTATTGTTCTCAGTGAACAAAGGAGCTGGACTATAACGTTAAAGAAACAAGAGAAGTTTTTGCATGGTTACTTCTAGGTAGAACAGAAATCCTGTGGGGCAGATCATCATCTTCATTGTTCCAGCTGTCTGACTCAGACTGCTGACTCTCTCTTCTGCAGACTTCATGTTCTGCTTGTTTCTGTGACCTGTAAAATAGCATCAGTTGAATGGTCTTATGGAAGCAGCAGAAACTTTGATAGCCTGAACCGTACAAAGGCTTTGGTTTTAATCTATTTTGATAACTCTTAATTTGCTTGAGCAACTATTTTCAAGAACAATTGTGAACTCTGAAGAATGGAAGTTCAAGGACTAATAGCATTTTTTCTGGCATAGTGTTTGCAAATACAACTAGCAAAACCCACTATTATCTGTATGTGGTATTTTATTTTTTCAAAGAGAGAAGAACATACTTTGTATAAAAAGCTGCCCAAAAAAGACTGGAAGTAAGGACTGTCAAAGTTATAAATAATTTTTCATGTATGACTTTTCAGTTGTTAGGCAATCATGGCTAAATAGGCTTTGCTTGATACTGCTTCCTAAAGTCCTTAGAAAATTTTAGAGCATTTAAACATGTTTCAGGTAGAAAATATGCCTGCAATACAGAATACAACCATAATATGTGCAGAATGAGTCAAACATTCCGCTACTGCCTAACTCTGATACCCTCAGATATAACATTGAATTATGTTAGTAGGCTTAAGCATATCACAGTCTTGCATTATCCTGTCCTACATATGATCATACTATGTGTTAGAAATAGCAAAAATGTACACTTAAGAGGGAGAATAAGAAAAGTAGCAGCTTTGCCAGTATCAGTAACCACTGCAGGCTGTGCCTGTTCAAGTTCACAAAGCTTTTTGCAAGTAGGAAATAGAAATACTAGTAATAGTGGTAGTAAAAAGATTAAGATTGCAGGATAGGGGCCAGAAAACCACCTTATTTGCAAAACAACCAGAAAAGATACTTGTTATCCCTATGTATGATAAGATAAGATAACATTATATTAGCCACAGATGCATTTATGCATCTTGCACACAGAGCAAGATAATTCAATAATAATCACATCTAATTACCAGGTATATCACAAGATAATCTTATATTAGCAATGACATAATAACAAGTGGCACTGAACCTATGTTCACATGGATGTTCTCACTTGCAGATGCTTAGGCATGTCTGCATGAGCTGTTCCATCTAGAAGCTTTTGATTCATTTGTCTCAGTAGCTGGGTGGAAGCTATTTAGCAATTCTTGCTGCAGATGGAGCTGCATTCCCATAGAACTGTATTTCTGTCATTTGGGACATATGAGTGCATTTGCATACCATATTGGACAGCTCTGGAAATATAAGAATAAATTATTTATACTGTTTAATAGTTTTAGAACATTTGAAAGACTTACCTGTCTGAAATGTTACTGGTTATATCCTCATAGTCTTGTGCAGGCAGCTGACCTGGCAGGGGGGAATTGTGTGTACTTTCTTTATCCTGCAAATTTAAAATAAGAAAAAACCTGTGAAAAATCAGTACAAAGAAATGTCTAGAAAGTCACTGAATACAGTTACTTTTATCAACATGTTTTCTGATATCTGACAAAAATGTGTCCTTCACTCAATAAGGAAAGGGTAAATAAGGAAAGGGTAAATAGACTAGTTTCCACCTTCAGAAAAAAAGTATGCAACTCTGATTCAGGTTTGCAGTATCTACTAGGAATAAAAATCCACATCAGCTGTATTTGTGAGTTTCATAACAATAAAGTCTTCAGACAACTCTACAAGTTAGCATGCATGACTAAACTTTGAAAAAGTTTGTGTTAATTATTTCCTCTCTGATCTCATAAAGAAAATGCAAGCATAGGCATCACAAGTCATGCTCTACTCTTCACCTCCCAGTTCCTGGCAGCAGCAAACACCAGTGTCTGAGATGGAATTGTTGGGGTTTTTTTATCTCCAACACAATGATGCCAGCTGTTAGAAGCAAGGTTCAGCTGCTTTACTGAACAAGCACTCAACTAAAAGAGAAGGCAGACCCTTGATCACCCTCCATATGCAGTAGAAGTGATAATATTGGTGGCTGTTTTTCCATCCTAGAGAACGATAACTAGGTCCTGCATTTAAATAACGATGCAAGACATTAGTATGTGGCAGTGGTTTATTCTCACTTGTAACACTTGATAGATAAATATTTGAATTTTATTATAGAGTGATGTTTCTTCTTCTTTGCCAGTGTAATATTTCAGAGGCACTCAGAAAATACCCTGGCACCTTACACAGTAGAAATTACTGAATGTCTCACAGAATCTTAATGGGAGTTGCCATTTATACCTTATTTTCTTACTTTTATGCTTGTGCATGCCCATTAGAATAGGGGAATTCATGCCTGCTTAACCATGAGTTCACTTACCCAGTTTCTGCATATACTGACTACACTGACTGGAGAATGTTATAGGGATTCTTGTTTTCTATACGACAATGAAAGGTATTTTACAGCTGCTCTTTTGCATGTTCTTTTTCAGTAGCTTGTCATTTTCAAAGTCTGCATCTTTGTAGTAGATGGCAGCTGAGCTATATTAACTAAAGCATGAATAGTTTCTATTCATAGGAGACAGCTAAAGGCAAGCTTGAAATAATCAAGAAGAGGGAGTTAATGGAACCAATTCAGAAAAAAAGAAATTAGCATGTGCTTAAAGTTATACTGAACTAGATAGACCTAACCACATGCTTAAAACTAATTTTGTGCTTTAATACCTTGCTAACAGGGATCTAATAAAGAAACTATCATCTTAGTTTTATTTCCTACTTCTCATTTATATTATTTATTGGATGTACATTTTTGTCGTAACATAGACATGACCCTGTTTTGATATTACATTTCACCAGACTCTAACAGTTCCGTTCCAACACCCATTACAAAACTGTACTTAAAACATCCTCAAACAAAGTCTTCTTAATGGTTTTCTCAGCTTATTCATTTCAAGGATTTTTCAAATTTTCTTTTTCCAATTGGATTATATTGGTTGAGGGAGGATTTGGGTTTTTTATTTCTTCTGGAGGATAAGATGACCTGGATTTATATTTTCTCAGGAGAGGTTATGCAGTTATAAACTTTGAAATAATAGGTGCTATCAAATTTTATGTGCAGTGTTTTGAAGGGCTTACTAAGATTCAATAACATTACCATGTTTGAAGAGGTTTGGGTGTTATGAATATTAATGGAAGACACTTGAATAGAAATATTTTAAAGTGTATTGTTTTAAAATACTAAAATAATGAAATCAATATAAAAATACTGAAATAAAAAAATAATTCATTCCAATATTTTAAACCACCAGAAATAGACATGCATATGCAACCTTCCTTCCCTTTGTTCTTTTAGCATAAATATTATACTAATCATATGCTCTTATCTCAGGGGAATCCCCTGGCTCATTCAAATGTTAGCAGTTTCAGCCATTGCAGCACATTTCCATTAATATTTTTTTTTTTCCCCATTAAGAAAGAGTGGTTCTTGCCTGCATTGTAAGAAACCCATTTTGTTAACAAACATATGAGTATATTGCCTAATAACTTCTAGAAGGCTGATTCAGATTCTACCTTGGTGCACATCTGGTTGGATTCTTCTTCTTTGTTAAAGGTGAAAACAGGGTGAATTCGCAGCCTTCTCCCAGGACTGTCTGAATACCAGAAAACAAAAATCTAAGTAAAATGCATATAAAGCATGAAAATAGAGTTAGTCAGCTCTCTTAAGTACTGCCCAATGCAGGTAGGTGTGCTCTCAAATAGCAATCAGCCTGGGAGCAGAGGCTTCTGCATTTTAACACGAACAAGTACCGAAGGGAGATGAGCTGTCTGCCACACAGAACAAGAGGTGTTGTGCTTCCAAGAGATAAGGTAGGATGTGAAATTTGTGGGATGTGAAATTTGTGGGAAATACATTTTAACAGCTGGGTCAGTAATTGCCTGTGATTCCATCAGTAAATTGTATAAAATTAGCACAGACCAGGAACCTTATTGAATTAAAACATAAGCTGAGTTCCGGTTACTTCAAGGGTCTTGCAGCTTTGCTTCCACTACTATTCCTAGACTTAAAAATCATACTTGGTCATTCCTTCCCTGGGGTTCTATGCCTGAGTAGCTTAGCCAGTGCTGCAGATCATGATGAAGGTGTTTGTACCTACAGCTATGAACCAGAATAACTGTAATGTTAGTAATAGTGAATTGTTTTGCTAATAGGAAAGTTGAATTCAGGCAACACATGATCCCACTTTATTGTGTACTGAGCAGATGTAGCTGCTTACCAGACTCTGCTTTTGTGTCTGGGGGGGAAGGTGTGCTGTGGCTCTGATTGTCTGAGTAAGCCCAGTGCAGAGCCATGCTTCGGCAGACAGTGAGTTGAATCGTGCCATAAGCCTTGCGCAGCAAATCTATAACTGTGTGGCGTGGCAGACCAGACACAAAAGTCTCATTCACCTGAAAAATACAATTATATATATTTCCAGATTCCTGTAACAGAAAGCTTTTAAAATAATCTATCCTAGCATTGACCAATCTTTATATAACTTCTTTGAACTTCATGTGTTTTTATCCCTTCCCATTTTAGTAACTTTCTTGATCTTCTCCTCTCTACTTCTTTATACTATGATTTCCAACATTACACCCTAAAAGCATAACCTGCATCTCTTCTGAGACACTAAGACACATTGTTTCTCCCACTCTTCAGATGGAAAGAAATGAAAAATAGAAAAGCAAACAAAAATATTGAAACCTCTGGAGGGGATAGAAAAAATAATTTGGGGTAAAAAAAAAATTATTAAAAGACAGTTAAGATAGTAAGATTTAAAATAAAGACACAAAAGTTATAATTCCAGTGCTTTTTGCTTGCCTTGATAATACCTTACTGGCACAGATGAAAGGCTCCTGCCAGTATCCTCCTGGTTAGCTGTTATATGCATGCTTGGTCAGCTGACTTGTTTCTCTGATTTTATTCATGTGTAATTCCTGCTGGACACAGTTACACTATGGAGTAGTTGAGCTTTGTCATTTGCCCTGCTATACTGTGTCTGCCACTCCACTGGAGACCCAATGGCTGCCTCCAGCTGAAGGGAGGCCCAATCCCACATGAAGCTGAACATGAAGCAAGAGGGGTGGAGAGTGGGCCAGAAGAGCCCTCTGACCCCCAGGAGCCAAGGGACACCATTTTCTACTTGTTACTGTGCCAAGCATCCTCAGTTTTCTGACCTGCACTCCCTTTATACTGAATAGACTACTCATTACAGGGCAACTAGGGAAAATATAGTCCAAAACAATGAAGAACCAGCACTACCTTAAGTAGAATGTCACCAACTTGAAGTCTCCCATCTAGATCTGCAATGCTGTCTGGACTGATGGCTTTTATTAGGATAGCTCTGCCGTTTCTTCCACCTACCAGTGCAAATCCTAGGCTTCCATTTTCTGCTTTTTCCAGTTCAATCTTAATAATGAAGTCCTAAAACAGAAATGGATGCAGTTTAAAACTGAGTTTATTCAGCGCTGTGTTTTTTATGCAATCTTAATACCAAAGAATCCTGTTGTGCTTCCTAGTTGTCGCTGGCTGATGTAGATTATGGGATATACCCTCTTGAATAGGTGCATAGAGCTTTCAGTGATTAACATATAGTGGCTACATGTATGTATCAGAATGAAAATGGTATATACTTATTTTCATAGCCTTTTTTAGTAATTGCTGGAGGGGAAAATAATCTCTTAAAAACAAGGACACGTGTACCCTTGTAATCTTTTTATAATGTATTAAATACATCACCTTCATTGACAAATGAGTAATTCCTGTCTCCGCTTGACAGTAACACAGTACATACTCAATTATTTTATTGTTCTGTAATGAAAATCTTAACCTTGCAACCCAAACATTCCCATCTGTTTGGCTTTAGCACTTCATTTAGTTGTAAAATCTGCTGCTTTTTTAGGGTCAAGTATTATGTCAGAAATAGCAGCGACCCAGAAATCTTTATGACTTGCAGCATGACTAGTTCCAATGTTGCAGGTATCATCCTCAGAACTAATTTTAGCAAATTGAACAGAAAAACCATCATGGATTAAATGGTGCGGAATAAGCAGTATTAGTGAGGACTTAATCAAAAGGCAGAAAATAGTTGCAATTTTTTTTGCCAGCTTGGAGGTCTAATTTTAACAAGAGACAGCCCTTCTTTGAATACCAGAGTCAAGAGAAAACTAGTAAGTCTATTCCCATGAAATATCAGTCCCAATGTGGATTATTTCAATTCCAAGTAACAATATTTCAACATTTGCATGAAAAAAATATATATTTGCAGAATTTTGAAGAATTCTTTAAATAATTTTGAAGCATTGTATGATGAGTATGTAAGTTACTTCTTTCTTCAAAGAACACACCTGTGTATTTTAGAACTTAATCTTTTTAAAAATAACATTGTCAAATTCAAAATGCTATGGTTCATGTCAATGCTGCATAATATTCTAAAGGTTTGGTGAGATTTTACGCTCTTTCAAAATATCTAAGAATTAAAGAATGAAACACATTAATCTCAGGTTTCAAATACTGTTGTGAAAAATGCTTCACAATTACAATTATGCTTATTTTCCCCAGAATCCCATCCTGTGACATTCTGTATATTTTTTCTGTGCTACTTTCTAAGCTAAGGATTAATCTTGTAAGGTGTTAAGAGTACCATGAAGACCTAATGGAAGGGCTACATTGTGTAAGTCACGCTTATATTACTAAGCTGGTAAAATAGTGATATTATACATTGAAAAACAGCAATAGAAGAGTCTGACCCCAGGAAGTGCTAAACACATTCTAGTCCATGAATGCTGAAGCAATGAAGCACTTCAGAGGACACTCTCCAAATGCCATATATCCACATTTTCAAAGAAACTGGAGAGGAAGCATATACATTAAATATTGCTTTTGAAAAAAATCTCACTCCATTTATCTCACTTCACTTGATGGACAATCTCACACTTGATAAAATTGCCACTTACCTTACACTGTGGAGAATCAGGGGTGGTTTCCTGAGTACCACAGTTTGTTTCCTCCAAAGGTTTCTCTATGAAGAACCAGCAACATTTTTAACCCAGTTGTACTGCTAACATGTTCTACAATATAATACTGAAAATCATGGTCAGGGGCATACTAAAACATTTTATATTTGACACGTAAAATAAATAAAAAAGATATCCTGTGGGTTTTTACTCCTGAACTGTGAACTGAGCCTTTTGCACATTATCCCTGTCAACTTCTTTACCTCCCAGTGAGCAGGTTCCAAAACAAGTTTTAAAAGCTGCATGTTACAAGGTGAGAGTCACCAGATGGTAAGCAGGTAATGTATGAATGTTCTCTGAAGCTCTGAGGAAGGAAGTTTTGTTTATGAAGAATTAAACCTTCCCAGGTGCAGCCAGTACCGCCTATAGACTTATTTTCTTTTCAAGAGAGGACACATAATTTTACAAACCCTAATTAAAAAATACAAAGTTTCTTACCATGTTGATGCAGCAGATGCTGTTCTCGGGAATTCAGGTTTTCATTTGAGAGGGAAATATTGGCGTTTTCTGTTTCAGCAGGTGGCCCTAAAAACATACATGTATATTTGTTCTGACAGGCCTCTTGCTAACCTCCGTATATAGAAGAGAAGGTAAACTGTGCTTAGATTGTTAAACAAAGCATCAGTATCCAGTATTGATACTGTATGAGGCAGTCCGAGACACTTCTGCATTGTTTGCCAATCTGCCCACTGATATAAACAATTCTGTCATGAATTGCAGAGAAATTGCATCTCAGTCATTGCTATTTTAAAAAGTGTGACAACAATCAGCGACTGTCATTCTAGACATGTGGCAATGATCAGGCAGAGGAAGAAGCAGGGTGTGTTAGGGTCTGCAGAGATGGATATGTAGGAAGACTAAATACAAAGTTGATATAAGGTTTTTTTGTGTCTTCTAAAAGGCAAGGATCTTGTTTTATAAGAGAGACAGGTGCCATGGAAGAGTTCAGAAATCTGTATCAGAGGTGGATCAGAGCTGATAAACTATTTTGAAGGTGTCTTGAGAAATCTTGAAATCTACAAAGCTCATGGAGCAAGGATGTGTAAGCAAGGTCCTACCAGGCTATGAATTTACCATGCTTTAGTTATACCACAATGACTGAAAATACGCATAGCTTTTTTGTGTCTTGTAGTAATTTCAAAGAAGCTTGTTCTTCAGTGAGTGAAATAAGCTGCTTCAGTTTACAAAAACAAACACTAGTTTGTTTGTTAGTGGCTAGTTGTTGTACAGTAAGAAATCTGTAACTAGCTTGACTTGGAATAATTTCTTCAGGTCTAATAGTATTCAGATGCATGTAGGCACATGAGCAATTCTGGTCCAGGGTTACATTTTCAGGTAATCTTTGCATGATTAAAAAAAAATGCAGACATCCAGTTAGGCAAATGTTAGGCCTGACTAAACTTTCTAGCCAAATGTACACTGGAAAGCATTATTGCATAGGTAACACACCTTTACTCAGTGACGTAGATGTGATACCTATCCTTCCACCTGTTGGTGCAGATGCAACCTCTGCTTGCTGAGACTCCTTCTACTGCTAGAGGAATTCTCATCAAGTCTTTGTAGTGCAGATGATTACTGAAGTTTTGTGTCAGTTATAGTATTAAATATCCTACCCCAATAGGAATGCTCTTATATTAGCTAAGGGATATTGGTGCTGCCTGATTCTGATTTTCTATAGATTTATTGATAATGGTATAAAAAGTTAGTCTGAATGATGAAGTAGTGGCTCAAATTAAATAGTGGCTCAAAAAGTGCTGGAAAACCTGGCAGAGAATATTTTAAATCAGAACAGATATTGAGACATGACCATGTAAAATTCCCATTTAATATCAACAGTTTAAAAAATCTTCTGTCTTTAAAGAATGCATATTTTTTTTCAGACCCTTAGAATGGCCATAACACAAATACTGAATGCCAAGTTGTAATCTGTTAATAACTTTTAAAAGAAATTAATTAATACCTTCTGCTATTTCCAAAATCAGAAGCAAGTTTTGAACTAAAATATATATGTGTGTATATATATATATTAGCCTTACTTACTATTTTTCTGCTCTATAGGAACCACTGGATTGCCATTTCTGGGGGCAGAAAAAGTGAAATATATGAGCCATTAAGAGCTGCATGCTTTGTAAAGCACATATGAAAAGTATCTTTAGAAACTCAGTTGTCTAAATTGTAGTTGTACTTCTATGTTTTTTTTTAATGGTTCTTTCCTAAAGAGCATTTCTATCTGTATATAAAATGTTTGATTGTCTTTAACAACAATGAAACTTTTTATTTAAATGAGCTGTGGAAAGAAGGAGCCTGTCATAATACAGAACTCCCTAGTGGTACATTTTAAATTCAGCTTTGGTTCCCCCTCTATAAAGTGGGAATGATCTTTTATAAATTCCATTACCCTATTTCTGTTTGTCTCCTTGGATTGTAAATTCTTAGGATGTGTTGCCCACTAACTGCTTGTACAGCAGGAAGTATAATGAGGCTGTGATTTCTTCATCTGCTAGTCCAGTGCAAGTGAATCAGATGGCTGTGACAGACACACTGTAGCTAACTATGGTGATGTAACTTATTCACGTACTTTTTGGCTTATTGTTTGACTTGTTTCTCTGGGATGTTTGGAAGCTAGAAGTAGAAATATATCAGTCCAGGAGCTCTGCTGATGCTCTACTACACTGCAGAACACAGTAAATCTAATGTGTGGCCAAGAGCTGATGAGGGAAATTCTTAACTTGCTGCAGATTAAAATCTGCATTTTTAACACCTTTCTAAAACATTTGGCTGTTGGAAGTAACTCAGAGTTACTTTCAACATTGGAGGTACTTTCTTGCCTGTAATTGTGAATCTGAGAATGTATGGAGAAGGTTAACACTAGTAGTGGAAATAAAAAGATTATTTTCCCTGGAGAGCAGGGTATCTGAAAATAGTGGGCAGCCTCACAGTAAAAGGATTCACATTTATGTTTGGATGATGAAGTTTGAAGAGTTCTCATTTGACTCATATGAGTCTACTTTTACTCACTATGTAAGTTGTAATTGCAAGGAGTTAAGATATCTCATGAATGTTATGTATCAGGTTGCAACATTCAAACCCTTGAGGTAAAGCATTTTTCTTGTAATTTGTCTTGTTTAGTTTGTTTTGTTTTTATTTTTTGACTTGATGTAAAATTTAGAGATATGTTTTAACATTAGGATTGTTTGAGTATGCTCAGATGTACCTTACGGCTTTGATTTGGACATTCTGGGTTGCAGCTTCACACACTCTCACTGCATCATCCAGGCAAATTCCCTCAGTCCACAGTGCACAGATGTAAACAATCTGATCTTGTGGCTGCAAACTGCCTTCTACACTGGCAGGAGAGCCAGGCACTATCTCTACCAAATAAATACCTTGTAACTTGCTCCCAGGTCCTCCTGTCAACTTTAAGCCTAGAATAATGCAGAGAAAGCATCTTTTGTGGCAGTGTGTTTTGAATTATACTGTTAGTGACGTACAGCCTAATGGAATAGATGTGAATCATTGAAAGACAGGCTGAACAAATCACTGGCCTTATAAATAACAGTCTTTCCCCAGTGAAACATGGTACAAGAGGTGGACTCAGAGAGTGAAATGCAATTAGATGTTTAAAAAGTATGGAAAAAACCATAAATGCTATTGTCCTTGCTCTTTGCTTCAGGTATTTTATAGTGCTTTATTTCACCTAATATTGGGTGGTCATTTGATAAGAAACTTAGCTGCATAGCAGCAACTCCCTCATTACCAGAGAGCTGAAGTACTTTGCAGTCTTTGGAATGCCATAGAGAAGGCAGGAATATGACAGCTAAGGAGGTACCTGTACAGTGCAAAATGGAATTGTGCGATGATATTCAAGCAATCTCCCAAAGAGCTGGTTTCTAAATTGGATCAGACTGCTGTACCTAAGCAGTAGGTAGACTGTTTCCTGAGTCTGCAGTTCTATCTGTGTGCAATACTTGCCATGTTCTACAGAAATACCGAGATACTCATGCTATGAGAATTTCTATCACTTGTATTGCAAAGTGTAGATACAACTTTGTGTCTGTGATAAACCAAACATTGTGTGTGTATTTTTTGAATAGCAAACTATTGTCCTAACCATTGGTTCCTCCTTCTCAAACTTTGCCTTTTTTTTTCCCCTCCAAATAGATCTTTATGCATCTCAGCAGGTAGTAAACATAATTATCTAAATATCAACAACTTCTGTGTATCAGTAACATAAATATATGAGATTTGAGATCTGCCAGAAACTTCAGCCAATAGGGTGATAATACAAAGATAATTTTTGCAACTATCTTCATTGGTCTAATAAGAGATATTAGTCTTCTCTTTAAGTCCTTGCCCAAACTAAAGCCCTCTGTTCCTTGGTCATGGATGATGGAGGAGAGCATAAAGATGTCAAGATCACTCAAGATCATATTGATCTAATAACACAGTTGCTTCTGATTATCTTATGAGTGCTGTAATCCCTGTCCAAAATAGCAAGCATAGTATTTACTACACACCTAGCTGTCCATTGGCACCTTTTGTGAGAGTAATTTCAGGAATCTCATCTGGCCTAATTGAGGAACTTGGATCCCTGTCAGCACGACAAACCACAAGGTGCAGATCAGGAGGAGAGCTTTGCAGTAAAGTCAGGGCTTCATTGCATGGTAAAGATGTGACATCAATTCCATTCACCTAAATGACAAACCAGTAAAATGATGTCATAGATCTCATTTACCATCACGTACCTCTCCCTCCACTCTAAATTTTACATATTGAAGATGAACCAGGCTGAAAACAGGCTTTATTCATACCTTGCAAAGGACGTAACTCCTGCATCCTTTATACGTCACCCATCTTATTATGTTAGTACAGTTTACGTCCTTTAATTGGGAAAGTATTTAATGTCTCTGTTGTCTTACATTGCTGCTAGGTAATTAATGTTAATTGCCTGGTCATACAATGTATTCAGTCTGAAATTGGTCCTACTGAAGTCAGCAGAATCACATTTGTTATATGATTCCTTTGCATTTCCATGCCTAAATACGTGATAAACTGGCCCCTGTGGCAGGAAGAATAACAAAACTAAATTACATTGATCTGCAAATATTTTCTTCTCTGTAGAAACTCAAAGAATTACTGTACCGTAATGATTCTGTCTCCCCTTCTTAGTCTTCCATCAGACAGGGCAGGCTCATACAAGATTTCATCAACATACAGGCAGTTGTCAGTTTTGCTAAGAACTACAGAGAATCCATAACTGTTCTTCTCTGACTTTGTCAAAGTCACAAAGATCTCCATTTCCTAATAAAGAAGTACAGGATATGTTTGATGTAGGCTTTTCTGTTGTTTCATGAACATCTTCCATTATGTTTTATATCTAGATAGGAATCAGATCCTCAAGTGGTATAAATAAAAGCATACATAAGGATTTCTCTGATCTGTTACTGCCTTATACCCGAATTAATATTACTTACTTTTACCTAGTGGAGCTTCATGGTGATTGATTGATAGGGCTTAATAAGGCAGAGATTGCCATCAGGGACTGGAATTTTGGCATTTGAAATTATGAAAGAAAGGCTTGGAGCTCACAAGCATTCCAATACTAGAGTGCAGATACTATTGTTGTTATTGCTGTTGCTGTTCCACTAAAGGAAACGGTTGGAGCTAAATTTTGTCCTCAGTGTTCTGAAATTTGTAGGAATTCAGAGCTCATTAGTGTCAGCAGGAATAGAAGATGTTCAGCATTTGGCACTGTTGTCTACATTTTGAATAGTAATTACCACAAAGAGCATACTTTCTTATTAGAACGTTACAGTAGTATCACTGTAACAATGATTTTCCGCATGGGTTGAAAACAACAGAAAAAACTCAAGTAGCTTACTCCAATTAGTTTTAGAAGCTACTAAAGTTTTTGTACACTGGGAATACTTCATAATGCTGGTAAAGAATTCTGGAGAACTGGGCATGGAAGAATATCTGCTTTATTTGAAGATTGTGGACATTCAGGAAAGTAGAAAAAGCCATGCAGAAATTGCATAGATAATGTTTTAAAATTAATGTCTGAGAATGTTGTATTGTTTCTTTTCCCTTGTCATATTCTACCTGTTAATAATTTGCTGCCTATCACATACCCTGATGCAATCTTCCTTTTCCTCCTTCTCTTCATCTAGTTCTTCCAAGTCTTCCCATTCATTGTCGTTATCGTGTGTCTCTCTCGCAGGCAGGGATGATGAGAAAGGACAACAAACACATGGTTGTGGGGTCGCCGTGGTTGTGGAGAGTGTGTCAGGGCTTCCTCCCCGTGAAAGTGAGGTCAGAGACGTTGAGCTGATAGTGAGATACTCTTCATCAATAGGGGTTAGAGAGAGAGTTTCAGGCATGCATTTTGTGTTCGATAGGTCATCAACACTCTTATTAAATACATGGCTGGAAAATAAAAAGATTGCACTGCTGGGGTTTTTCTCCATATTCTTCATTAGATGACCACTGAAGTCTACTGCTTATTCATGACCTTATTTTAACCAAAGTTCTAGTTATGGTATTAAATGGCTGTCTGATTCCTCCAGAACCATTCTGGTTTTATAGTGTTACTATGAAAATAAGTAATCAGTATTTTGCAAAACTAGTTAAAAGGTTAGAAAACTTTCAGAATTTGAAAACAGCCTTTGCAAAGTCTTGCACTCTCTCTCTCTCTCTATTTATTTTTTAAAAGCAGTAATTACTACTTTGCTTGCTTCTTGAAAAAAATAGTTTTACTGTTCCTACACCATTAGTTATTTCATCTGCCCTACACAACTAAATTAACTTTAACTTATCTGGTAAGTTGTATATGATTAAAATATTGCTACAATTTATATATTTGCTTTTTTCTTGAAAAATGGAAGGTCAATCCCATTCCAAGGTCCTGCAGGTCTTTTCTTGGTCACTAGAGCACAGGCCAGAAACATAAAATATAAAATGATTCCTGTCTCTCCATAAAATTACAAGTCCTGACTTCTCTTTGTAAGCTTGCTTTGATTCTTATGCTTGCCTTGGAGATGAGTTGTCCTACAGAAATCAATGGATTTGTTCAATTACTTAAATAAAAATTATTATTGATTTTATTCCACTATATTGGAGACACAATATTGAGCACTTTTGACATTCAAGCCCAGACTGTAATTGTATGTGTCGTGTTTAACATTATTTTGGCTGTTGTCATTAATGAGCTGTAATAGACTACTATTGTCTCCCATTAAATTTACCATGAAAGCTAATAGAAACACTTGAAACACTTTTTAAAAATTATGTCTTTACTTCATATCAATCTTAATTGAAATATTGCTAAACCTCATTCACCTTAAAAGCATCTAAAATGACCTAGCTTTTATTAAGGCTTTGTGTAGCAAAGGTGCCATGTCATTTCATGTTACAGCTGCTTTGATAGAACCAAACTGTGACTACCCTCTCCCAAGCAAACATACACAACTAAAACTGTGTGTCTTGTATGAAATCACAGAAGATCCCCAGTATTAAGCTCCTATTTCAAGAGTTGTCTATAGTCAGAAGGAAAATATAAAGCACAATAGCAAAACAGACACTATGGTTGGATATAGCTTGTAGCCTTTGATGGTATTTTTTAAATACTTATGAAAATAAGAAAAACTTAAGGTTTATGCTGTATGCCCTCAATGAGGGAAACAATCTAGTCTGTTGGCTGAGCATGAAGTAACAGTTTGTGCTTTAATAGCCAGACAACAGATACTTAAAATACTGTGGAAGAAGACTATCCTAATTAAATGTTTAAGGACAACAAGAAATGCAGTTTGTTCCTTTCTTTTGGAGACAGGATAGAAGAAACAGTTCAATAGACATTGGTCAGAATGGTTGTCAGAGAAGCTATTGTGCTAGTGGAGTACTGACTGACCTTCAAAGAGTACAAAAGGTGTTTGACGGAGTTACACAAGCTCAAGGCAATGAGCCAGCAGTGGCTTAATCGTAGCACACCTTCTGGCACATCTCTGCATGACCATGGCAAAGAACATGTGTCTTGGTCCTGCAGGCCCATAAACGAGCTCCACTGTCATGCTTTACTTTCTTTTGGAGACTCAAGGCCCCTCCACCTAGGCTTCAAAGGGAAAAAGTATGGGTTTAAGTTTTACAAAGGGTCTTTTTTAAATGTTCCTACTGGTGGCCATGAGAAGAAGACCAACATGATTCTTTTATGTGAAACCCTGAGCCAGAAACTTTTAAAATTCTTATTAGAAGAGTTCTACATTTGCATGGAAATTTTTTAGCAATCTGAAAAAAAAATAATTAAAAAAAAAAATCAAAATATATTCCTTCATTAATGCCTGTTTTCTGCTGGGTTATGGTTGGGGCTTTTTATATTTATAGCTGAAAGGATAATTTGAACTGAGATTACATTTAAAATATTGTTTAAAATGCATGCTGTCTTAAACTGCTCTGGCTGTCTTTTGAAAATGCAAAAGCTGAAACTAAATGATACTGAGCATGTATGAAATAAAAACATTTCTTTCAGAACTTCCTTCTTGGGAAGAATCCAAAACTTTTCTTGGAATTCAGGTTTTCCCACAATAAACTTAGTTTTGTTGAAACTGTACCTCTTGGCAAGTATGTTTGCTATAGATACATTTCTGCTGGGAAGCATGTCTGTAAGCAGGAGCTTCACTCATGAATATGAGTGGAATTCCTCCTCTCAAGAGAGAAGCTGCAGGTATAAACTGCTGTTACAGCCCCACCTGACTTGCAGTCATCTACAGCTGTGATCCCCCAGAAACTGGAGTCTCTGACTCTCTGGTTCTGCACTTCATGAATGTCAAGAGTAACAAAAGGGTTTCAAGTGACTGTGTGGAAAAACAGAAAATAGTTTCTAGATAAAAGTACTAAAACTGTAAGTTAAATGTCTTAAGGAGACATTTAACTTGCATTTTCACCAGTGCCTTCTGTTCTGGTATTTTATATTATTTTGCATTGGGAAAGATTATTAAAATGGAATTAATCATCTTGTGTGTACCAGTGTCTGGTATATCCAAAAGAGTGTAAAAGGAGGCTGAGTCTGTTTGCAGTGTATTTTATTTTATAAGTCCTCTGACTCAGGGTTTCTACTGGCTTCTGAAGATTGGAAAACAACATTTTTATTTTCCTCCGGGATCACAGTTTTTCTTCTGAGTTGTTTTTTTCTCTGAAAAAATTTGAAATTAAAAGATTGGACAATATGAAAGCATTTTTTATGCCTATTTAAGTCAACTCTGACAAAATTTCAATTAAAAGATCATATAATAAATGAGAAAGTCTTTGCTTCCTGCTTAAATCAACAAGAGTATTTCCACCGATTTCAAACTGCAGCCAGCTTCAACTGAACAGCGTAAATTATTACAGTAGTGCAACACTCATACAACTGTCCTGCAGACATGCGAAATTCTGATGAGAGTAAACAGAGACAGTAGATTAGGATAGTCAGAATAAGATGGTAAGAAAATCTTCAGTAATCAGTATTGATTAGAAGCAGATAGCCCTGTATTTAAAACTAAGCAACTAGCTTTCCAATTGTAAGAGCTGAAGGAAATGCTGCAGAGCAGATATCAGTATTCCCTACCTTCTGGCCCATCCAAATTCACATGGTGAGTAGCAGTTCTGCTTCACTTCTTCTTCTAGGGATTGGAAGAGTTCAGAATTGGCAGCTTCTTGATGAAACTTTGAAAATTGCTTATAGAAACATTCCCTGGGAGTCATAAGTTTCTCTTTGTAAGTTATGCTGTCCTCCTCAGGAGGCTCATTGAAATCTGCTGCCACTGGAGAATCCAGGCAGCCTTCGAGGTCCGGAGAGGTGCTACCTCCATCGCTGCTAGACTGATCCATACTAGTTCCTACTTCTGCACTGCCTGACATTTCTGCCACAAAGTCCTTAATTAGAGAGGATGCTGGAGTCTATGAAAATAACAGAAAGATTGATTAAACTCCTTTTTTATCTCCCATCTTCCTTCCTTTAAGAACAATAATCTGAAGAGGCAATATCGAAAAGCATACGAATGTAAAAATATCAATTCATAGCTGGAAGAGAGGTACTCTCACTAAAGAAGTGTTTAATTTTTTTGCTTATCTTCCACATTCTTGAGGAGTTCCAGCCAGGGAACGACTACACAACTTCACTTTTCCTTATTAATTCTTTGCCAGAGGCGCCCCTTTTTTATTTCTTTTCATACCATGCCTCAGCTTCTTGCCTGTGTTCTCTTCATTGCGTAGAAGTGGCTTTCAGATCTGACCCATGTGACTGATGATAGAAATCAGCCACAGGCACATTGCAGGAGAGCAACAGTAGCCAATTTGTCATCTGGAGATGATCCTGACAACATTCCTGTCTGCCCATGGACAGCTCATGGATTCTGGTGAGACAGGAACCATGAGCGGGCCATTCTGTATGGAGCAAAAGTAATGCAAATGCATGTTCAGTATAAGAGTACTTGTGTATGTGTCCATGAGTTATGTTCAAGTCACAGGAATAATAATGCTGGCACACCTAATGGCACTGGTTTAGTCTCTGCAGTCTCTACAGTGTGTTCTTTTATTTATTTTTTTTTTTCTTTTTCTTCTTATTTATTTAGCTGTATATATTTTTAATAACCAGTTTAGAACCATTACTGCATTGGAAATTTCTGCATTGGAAAAGTTCTGTATTTTCCTCTTTCTTTTGTGATTAATATAGTTACCTCAAGCCCACAAGTTATAATAGCTGCAGCTGAGAAAATCGGCAGTTTCTGCCTGAGGATCTAGTAGAGCATTTTTAGAAGCATTACTAGAAGATCTGTTTGGATAGGAGCTGTCTCACTCCAATGACAATGCTGCAATTAAGTTATTGGACAAGGACAAATATTTCACACCTGCCAGATTCCTGTTCTTTTGGTTGCTAAGGAAGGATCAGTTGAACTCTAGAGGTTGACCTGAAGCCAGGAAGGGAAAGAAATGGAATAGAGAGCCTTGGAGAAATGGGAAGATTGCATTGTTCAAGACTGGATAGGAAATATAGTAATATTTTTTCCAGATTTACAGAGGCAAGTTTACTGACAGAAGCTTTCCCTTACCATGGCACTCTGCTCTATTTCTGGAAGAACACCTTTTGGTGGTCTGCAAAGTAGTAGTGTGACTTCTGGAGGAGCTCCTCTCAACAAGTGCAGGACATCCTAAGCAGGAAGAATGAATATTAGATTTTTTATGGAACACAGTCTATAGCACATGTCATTTTACTAACTGGGAAGGCAACAACTTCTATTGTGAATCCCAGATTCCTAGTATTTGTGCCTCTCAGCACTTTCTGGGGTCCAGAATTCACTACTGTATGATTGTCATGAGTGGTTCATAGTCTTTATGTGAATGTGCATCTAAAGTAAAATCAGTTCTGTTTCCAAACTTTTCCAACAGAAACATAGGGTCAAATTAATTATTTTTATTTTCTTGAAGAAAACAGGGTTCTCAGACAACTTTATTCAAACTGCACATGGCAGGGACATCTTCAGTCAATCATATCAGCATAACTCTACAGATTGCCATACTGGCTTAATGAAAGGGAGACTCCTTGTCGTAACACTTATTCATTGGCATTCAGCTTTTAGCTATAGAGGGAGATAAAATACTTAATCTAGAGGGGGAAAAAAAAAAAAAAAAAGCTGTAGGCTAAACCAGCCTCTCTGCCCTTCTGCACAAACTCAGTAAAAGGCTGTACATCAGAGAGCAAGGCAGTGCTGGAGAGGACAGACCCCAAAGCATTAAAAAAAGAGTACAGTTAGAGCACCCCGCAGGTCTCTAGAACTTACAGTACCTTTTCTTTTGCCGTAGCTATTTAATATTAATTACCTGTCAGTGGGAAAAATTGCATTATTTCATCTTTTATTTGTTACCAATCTTATCTATCTACATAAAACTGGGATTTTTCATAAGATGAAAAGATGACCAAAAAAATAAACCCACATATAGTAGTCCTTTTTTTACCATTTAATTTCTCCATGTGAGTATAGAATTTATTAATCCATGGAAGAAAGTTACACTCTATTTACCTCACCTGGCAGAGACTTGAATCTGGAGCATGGTATAATCATTGCTGCATGACACTACAAAGCACAAATGACCACAGGGAAAAATGTTCCAGTTATGCATAACATCAGCAAAGATTCCAATTAACTAACAATTGGTGTGTATCTAACAACAGACTTTGTTCATAAGTAGTAAAAAAGTTATAAATTAAATAGCTGAAGAAATTACCTAAAAATGTTGTTAGGAAGGAAATTCCTCATAAGAATTCTAGAGAATAATCCTACATTGATATCAGATTCATTATATCCAAATTCTGATTTCCCTCTTGTGCTAAGTTTAAATGCAGTGTCATTCTTTTGTCTTAACATGTTACCTATCCCAAGTCGCAGTGGTAGTACTGCCTGGTACCTGATACAAGAGTCCTTGGACAGGTTTCCCATTCACAGCTAAAATGATGTCTCCAACTTCAATTTCACCATTCTCTGCAGCTGGCTGCCCTGGAAACAGTCTTTTAATCCTGACAATAGCTCCTCCAAGGTGTTCACAAGCATCTTCTTCCATTTGCAGAACACTAAAGCCGAGGCCTCCAGAATTCTTTGTCAATTTGACTTCAAATGTATTATCTGTTCAAATCAGGCATTAGAAAAAGAGTGGGAGATGTGGCATATGTACCCCCTATGGAGCTGATGCAAATCATACCCCCAGCAGACCTTTTCACCCTGTGCTGCAGAGGTAGATCTACTGATACTAGTGGCAAAATAATGGTTTGATGTTCTTTTTAACTCATCTGGGCCCTTGAAATTGCACAGGCAGAATGGGGAGAACTGGATTCTATTCTACCATGTGTTAGCAGACTTTATGCCATCTGGTACATGCCCATGAAGGAAACAGCCTAAAACAGCCTAAAAAGGTTAAAATGCTATCGTTTTATGACATTCTTCTGTAAGTGTTGGGTAGATCTTACTGGAGTTTCAGACAGTAGCTGTCTGAAATTAATTTGGGTGCTGAACTAACCAGTATAAGCTAGAATCAAAGAAACTGCTCTTTCTAAGCAAGAACAAGAGACCAGCCCTTTCCCAAATACCATACGTGAATCTGAACCCCATTCTGCCAGAGACAATGTAGAGGAGTAACTGCCCCATAGGAAAGCACAGTTCAGACTTAGTGTTTATGAGACGGCCTTACAGTAAAAGATACGGCATTTATTTGTTGGCTAAATTCAGTGAAAGTGATGTCTGAATCTTCTGCTTTTAATAAATGAAATTATGGCAGTCTCCAGTCCTGCCCTGGGGCAGCAGTTCACCCTAGCTTCATCACTGACACAGCTTCATCAGTTGTGCTGGCAGTGCTCCCTTTGGGTAACAGACTGGCAACATCAACACAGCTGCTTCCAGCCTCAGAGTGTTACAGAGTTCAGACAGGGATGTCTCCTGCCTGCCCCATTTCATGAACTCTGAAAGATATATTATTTATTCCTAGGATAAATTTAGCTATATCTAGCAACTGTTACTCTAAGCACAGATTTGTTCAGAATTTATTTTTGATTGTGTCAATAATATTGCACATTATATTTTTATTCAGTATGCAGTTTTGCTTCCAACCCACAGAAATTTCATGGAATGATTTTAATTCATTCCTTACTTGCACAATGTAAGAAGTCACCCTGACTTCCTTTTTTATCGCTCACCATCTGTTAAAAAGCAGTAGTCCTTGGTACCATCTGTGAAGGATGTTGCCACAGAAACAACTGTCCTTTGGTCCTCCTTTCTGTCATTAGCAGTCAGGCATGGCTCAGACAATCGGTAGTTTCCCCTTTCTAGAACCAGCTTGGCAATCTAAAACAATGATGAATAGGTTCCAGTTATATGGTACACCATGAACCCTAAGTATTTTTACTTTTCTTTTTTAGGATAAGAGGTTGGATGAGGGAGAGGGAGAAGTTTCTTTTGGCACAGCTTTGCTACTGTGCTTCATGCTAAATACAGTTTATGCTACAGAATATCTTATCGAGCTCTGCTGTTCTACAAACCTGGCCAGATTTCTTGAGGTGTTCCACAGCCTGTTTGTGGGTGATGCCACAGAGGCTGATGCCATCAACCTCCAGCAGACGATCACCTGAGCCAAAAGAAAACAAATAAACATATTTTAAAAAGCATCTAGTTGGTTTGATGTTGAAGTTCAATGGGTATAAAACTTGAGATTTTGCATGTTGCAATAGATCACCATGCTTACATGTGTCAAATTATGTTATTTTGTATGAAAGTAATAGTGCTTGTTATATAGCATTCTATAGCTAGCACTTAAAACATACCAGGGTATAATGTAAGTAAATGCTGTGATATTATTTGGTTATCACAGCAACAGTGAAAGTAGATGTCAGGGTCAGTAGCCTGATGTGTAGCCACAGAGAGGAGCTGTACAATGTTGGTATAAGGCTCCTGATTTTTCAGTGGAATACCTACATGTAATGTAGGGGCAGGCTAAGGAGTGAGGAACTGCGTATTACATTTCACAGTTGTATGACCCCCCTATCCCAAATATCTTTCATTGTCCCTGTGGGAAGCATTCCACACTAACATTGAGTTCTGCAGCCTGGAGTTTTTTTGCCAGACATGTTACCTATCTTTATTTGTCCATCCTTATCTGCTGGCCCCCGGGGAATAATGGACTTCACGTATATCCCACCGTGACGCACGCTAGTGTTAATTCCACCCTGCGAAACATATGCCCACAGATTAGAGTGGAGCCTTCACATGTTCTTCCTGTGGTAAAAATCAAAGCAACTTACACGTGCACTGCAAAGCAACTGCTTCAGAAATTACTTTTAAAAAATATATATATAGGAAAAAAGGGAAGAGGATATTACTCCCAAGTCCCATCTAGTTGTAATATACTTCCATAGGCTGTAATCTTGTTTTATTTTGTAAAGAATGCAATGCATTTCTATGGGGCTATATGAAAACATTCCCTAAATGTTCATTGATTTTTCCCTATGTTAACATAAAGATGGGGTTGCACCTTTCAGTCTAGCCCAACTATACAATTGTTAACCTTTCAGGCAATATATAAAGCATGTACTTGAACTTGTGAAGCCACTTGAAAGCCTGCAGCTCAGTGGAATTCCAGATTAATTTAAGAATCACGTTCTTTCCATCTACATTCCCTAGTCAAATTCAGAAGAAAAAAAGCAGCCCTCCATTTCTTCTTCAGACAATGAAATTGCTGTTGTTTCCCACTCTATTTCAGCAAGAACTGTAGACATCGCAGCTTAGAGGGGTAAATTCAACTTTAGTAGTCAGGACAGGGACATATTATTCAAATGAGGCAGATATTTTTCACTGCTGCCTTCTCTGGTCCTCTAAATATATGAGGAACTGTATTTCGTCATATTAGGAAATAGAAATAGCTAGAGTCCTTTCTCTGGCCTTCAGGGCAAGAAGTCTGTCATATTTGTGTCCACACTGCTAATCTTTCAACCCCCACCCCCCCCACCATGAGATGGCTTCTGTTGTACTGCATGTTGGGGCACAGATCAAAGCCATATTCGGGGCTGCCAAAAATTAAAGAGTGCCTGTGGGCCACTGCTTCAGCCCATGCCATGGTCCTGCATAATCTGCTTGTATAGACACAGCCTCTGAGTTCCAGGAGCTACAGGGAAGCAGCAAAACCAGTCATTACATTTTCTAGAGGCTGTGGCTGTATCCCTCCCTGACCAAACTCCACTTTCAGTGGTAGGTCTTGTTCTCAAATTGAGCAAGGATTAAAAGGGTTTATACTGCCACATTCATTATGCCTGCATGCTTCTTTCACAAATTCTGCAAGCAAGAACTGTGGAATAAACAGAGCCAGTACTTTTGGATTTCTCTGTCAATCAATTGGCTATGCTAACATTTTTTGTTTTCAGCCTATTTTCTATATTTATTTCACATAAATACACTTTTCTGTGTTTTTATTGGTCATATAACAGTTTGACAGACACACAGAAAGAATAACAGTAACACTTACAGTGACACTGATTCCAAAAGTCCCTTCTTCTTTAACAAGCTCCACAGTATAGATTTCCTTTGAGTTAGTTTCAGATGGAGATGGTAAGTGTGAAGAATCGGTTTTCTGTCTCGAAAATATAAACACTAATGAGACTACAGCATTTTAATTAAAAAGGAGGGAAAAGAAAGACAAAAAAGAGAGTTTCCTAAATATATAAAACGGTTGATCCTTTTGTCACTGTAAGCCTGAAGTGGTATCATTTATATCCCTGATGTTATTTCAAAGCTTTCCTATTCTTTTCACATATTTAAGACATGTCTATGATTTTAATATTTCCAATGTAAATTAACAAATAGCATCTTCCAAGGTTTTCTTTCTTCTTCCCTTATTTTTAAAATTTCTCACTTACTTTCCATTCTTAATATAGCTGGCATGTTTGTAAGATATATACTGGGTGCAATACCACTGAAAAACATCAAAATCTCAGTTACCTCCACATCCAGGCTGTCAGCTGAAGGAGCTGGAATCACGGGGCCTAATTTTGGTGCTAAACTCCAGGAAAGTGTCTTCTCAAGTTCATCTATAGTTATGTCCTGTTCTTTGGGGAGAGCTGTATGACAATCCTGAATCTTTTTTCTCCCACTGTCTATACAAGAGATCTCAGATCCGCTAGTGCTGTTTCCTCTTGAGAGAGTCTTTTCTTCATTTGTTCCTTCTTCATACATGTCTATAAAGCCATACCAAAACAAAACATTGCTGAATGGAAACAGTAAGTAAACTTGAGGGCAAATATTATTATACAGGAGGAAAAAGTAACTTCTTACATCAGCTGGTTGTGAAATCTGATTTAGAAAATGAGTCAGTCATAGTAAAATGGAGTGCTGCTTTTGTAAGTGCAGAGAAATGTATTTGCTTCAGCACTGTAGAGGACTATAGCTCTATCAGAGAAAGAAAAGCAAAAATTCCCTTGGTATTCACCAATGCAGCCCATAATAGATTTTTTCACACAGACTGTAGAACAGAGAGCACATAATTACCTACTAGAAATGGACTAATTTCAGTGCTTGGCTATGGTTATTGTAACTGACACTGTGTAGCAAAAAAGTACTACTACATCCCAGTGCCTAAAAGATATCAGTGTTCTAGGTTAACTATTGGCATTCCATAGGCAGCAAAGACATTTGCCTTTATACCTTTGGGTTGAGAGATTATGAGCTCCACTTCATCACTAGAATTCTGTATGATTTTAACTGCAGTGTTAAATGAAACGCCCTCGAGACTAATATTATTCACAGAGATGAGTCGTCCTCCTTAAAACAAACAAACAAACAAACAAACAAAAACAAAACAAAACAACAACAACAAAAAAAACCACAAAAAAAACCAAGACAAAGCACATTTAAATAAGGAAATAAATCCAGAGTAGCTAACTTTAAACTGTGAAAGGATTTTAGTTCTAATTAAAAACTAAGGACAGTGACCTGGTTTGATATTTCCAGCTCTGTCTGCAGGTCCCCCAGGTATAATTGAAGCGATAAAGATACCAAGGTCTAATTTTCCTACGTTTTCTCCTCCAATAATTACAAAACCTGCAAAAAGGAGATAGAGCGAGAATACAGAGATGTCGGCAGTATGAGAAAAGATGAACCTTAAGAGCACAAAAGGCTCTTACTCCAATGACATAAGTATTATATATGACCTGGAGATTAGGGAGCTCTGATTTACTTGGTGTCAAGGTCTTACAGTGTGCTGGTGACTTTGGTGGCTATTTAAATATAATTTCTCAATATGAGTACTTTTCTGGCTTGGAACTTAAAAATTCCAACTACTTTCTTACAAGAGTCATAAATCATGTGGACCTTAGTATTTAACACCTGCAGGAGGAAAATGGTATAAAAGCTCATTAGATAGATTCTAACATCAGTCTGCATGATGTAGCCAAGGTTTCCTGAGGTGAGCCATGTAAACTTGTAATAGATATGTAAGAGATATCTAAGAAAATTAAATCTGGTTTTGAGCAGTTCTATTTCACTTTCCTAGCTCAGAGTATTCTGTCTATTGCAGAATACATTCTTCTCACTGGTAGAATAGTTGAGGATCAGGATATTCCATGCAGACCTGCATCATTTAGAAATTTGCTGTTTATTGTAATTAATGGTCAGCTGTGAAACCTGACAGTCCTCTGAACTCATCCACAAGAACAGGATGCAGTGGCATAGTGTATTACATTAAAAAAGGGTTATCTGAATAAGAATCAAAAGTCAGGAAACATTCATGCTAAGCTTGTGTTCTCATTTTGCATTCCCACAGGCAATATCTGAAAAGTTTGCAGAACATCATCTCCCCCTGTGTAAGTTCTAAGACAAAATTACTGTGCCTGTATTTCAGATAGAAAACTAGACGTTTGTCCCTTGCATTCTACTCTTATCACTTGATCCCCTTGACCTCTGCAGCCTGAGTTAATCCTCTGAAAAAAACTGTGATCTTGATTTATGTGCTTAGCCCTTTTCAGTCTCAGAAATTCTAAGTCTTCCACAAAGATTGGTAGTCTTATTCTATAAGAAGAATAAATGAGGTGAAGAAGGTTACAATCTTGCTCAGGCTGAGTCAGCAAGTATCAGTGTTAGCACCAGGATCTGACAGTCCCAGTAATGGCCATAACATTATGTTCCCTACTTACCAAATCCATTCTTAGGGTCACGTTTTAGGCTGACACAAATAATTTCTCTCTCTAGACCACTTAGCAAAAGTTCCTTTTGGGTGGCTGGTGATCCAGGTGCTGCAGAAACAAAACAGCTAGAATAAATGCAGATGAATGCAGGGAGACAGTACATTATATAGTATAAAAAACTGAGGCTTCAAAAATTAAAATATATTGGATTTTTTTGTTTGTTTTAAGCATTACCATTACTTCTGAATCAATGTAATTCATGAAGCTCAAACAAGTAATTGAAAATTTGCATTCTTTACGGAAGTTTATGTACAATAGCTGTGTAAGCTCTTCCCATAATGTTCCTTTCTGGAACAGTATTCATTTATCTGGAATGTTTTAATCAAGATTAGGCTATATAAAGAGTTTGGCATGTAGGACCCATTGTACATGAGGCTGATTTGGACACAATCTCCTATGGGTTCCTTTGGAAACTCCAGCCCTTCAGCCCTGTGGGCCTTTTTGGCTCTGTAAGTGCAATCCAAGCAGCGCTGATTGTGATGCTGACTTTTGTAGTGTTGATACTACTTAACATTATTAAATTGCCACAATGTGTTTAAAGAACAGTTTTTAAATGGACTAACCAAACAGTCATAGCTTCATATTCAATAGATCAGCACACTGTGTGCATGCAATGTGGTTCCTGAAAATTAGGTGTCCAGCTCTCATTCCAATTAGTGTCATGAAAATGCAAGAACAGAGGAAGGACCTGGAGCCTGTGTTGTTGTATGCATCATTTCTTGAGTTGTAAATCTGAATTGCAAACCAAATTATGACATCTGAACATAGGGATATTGCTTCACGTGAGAGTCCTGGGTGTACTGAACTACATCTCTGAAGAGTACTAGGCACCACTGATAGAATAATTTTATCATGAGGTCCCTTACCACTGATTCTAATTGGAAGCAGGAGTAAAAGGGAAGAAAACAGCTTGTCTTGTTAAACTGTGGTTTAGGTACCAAGACTAGCAGTGCAAGAGTATTCCTTTTTAATCTGTAAATAGACTATGTTTGGTTGTCCTACCTTTGAAACAATAAATATGGAAGGATACTGTTTGTCTTTGTGATTATTATACTCACCACTGATTGTGTTCTGAGTTGAGTGGATAGAGAGGTAGTCATAGCTCCTTTGCTTTCCATTCAAATTGATGTGCATTTCTGACTGGGATATCCCTGATGTGGATCTGTATGGCAGGAAATGAAGACAGCATTACTATAACAAATCAGCAGTGCTGTTTAGCACTCTTCATTGTCATCAGTCTGTCAGAGTCATGTTGGGAATGAACGTGGTTATAGCCTTTCAACAATCATTCTGATTTCTAGGCCACATTTCATTGTAGGGGCGAGGTACTTATCCTTGCCAGCATCTGCTTCCAAATAACAGTTGCTGTTGGACCACTCACATCTTGACTGATTTCTCCCTTTGTTTTCCTCTGAGCTGAGTGCAGGCATCAGGAAAACACAGCATAGCCTCAACATGATTAATTTACACAAAACCATAACTGAAAGTTTTCCTGGTAATTTATATTCTTTTTGGCTCTAATCTAACTCTTAGTATTCTAAAATGCACTAGAATTCATAAAAGGCCTTGAGACTGTGTGCAGCTATAGTAACCACCTACGCTGGTGAATGTACCAATGCAAATGAAATGGGAGAAGTTCTTACTCTGTTCTCTGTGATTAGCAATTGTAGACATGGAGTAATCAATCAGCTAAGACCTGCTCAAAAACAGCTGCCACTGTGCCTTCAGTTCACATACTGCCATTTCCAGATAAGATATATAGCCATAAATGTTTATACTTTTATTCACCCTTATTTTTATCTTTCTCCATAACCCAATAAGTGGTTCATTCCTGAAGTGGGTACAAATTTAGATTTTGCTGTTTTTCAAGTTCTTATCTGTTAGACTGTTAGCTTCCTGCTGTGTTTGCACTACTGCTGGCACCATGGAGCCCTAGGCCTGATGGGGCCTTTTTGGTGTGACCACAGTAAAGACAGCAAAAAAATTGTCTGCCTCACAGTTCACTATAGAGGTTTGCAATAAGATAGTCTAATATTGAGTATTCTTACACATGATCAAACAAAAAACAAAACAAAACAAAAATCAACTTACCTCCCAAGATTGCTTTTCTCTCTATTCCTGTTGTTGGTTTCCACACTGAGGTTATCACAAGATTTGCTCATCATCCCAGCAGAAAGGTTTTCCAGGTGTGCTCCATAGAGCACATTCTCTGAACGAGACAGTCTTTGAATCAGGGCAAGGTGTTCATGTTGACCTGCATATGTAGAATTTGACTTGTCTATTTCCATGAATTTACTTTCCTCTGAATAAGAAGGGAAAGAGAGCGGGAAGAAGGAAAAATAAATCCACTTGTATTATCCCATATTTTTATGCTCAGAGGTTCTTTCTGTCTAACCTTTTGAACATGCCAGCAAAAAAGATTGGCATCACAGATATATTTTTTTCTGGTATTCCTGAGTATATCTAGGCCTTGGAATAAGTGGAAAGGTTTCCAATCCATTTCTTTCATAGACAGCATAAGCTGTATTTAGATTTCATTTCTATGAATTATACTGCAAATTGACTTTCCAGAAACACAGATGAAATGTACTACCCCTTATAATTTAAATCTGAGTATCTCTGTAAAGTATTTTTGTAAATTTTTTTGTAAATGTAACATTTTGTAAATGTTAAGTTTATAAGAAATATCTGTCTGCCAGAGACTCAATTAGCTGAGTTGGTAGTTTCCTATCCTTGATGGCCCACCTCTCCAATATATGTATATCTGAGAAGACAGTAACTCTAATAATACAAGCTCTCTTAAATTCAGAGAGGGGTCAAGGAGCTGGCTGTTTGCTCTGTGTGATTTGTACAAGTGAGGTTGAGTAAGGGACCAACTGGGAATCAATACTTGCTATCCAATTTTCCATCTCTGTGTAAAATCTACTACTTGCTTAATGACACATGGGCTCTGCTGTATACGAATGTATCCTCTCAAATTATTGATTTCCTTGAAACAAGGTAGTGCTGGAGGAAGCATTGTTAATTTATTTAGGTTCTCAGCAGATGGGCTGGAGAGGGGATTTGAAGGAGAGAGGGACTGCAGGTAATGGAGACATGCTGGAAAGTAAAAGATACCTGCTTGGGGATCCCAGGCTTGCACAGCTATGGACTTTATTCATCTTGTATGTGACAGCTGACTGCCTATGCATTTTCCTGAAAAATATTAGCCTGAATGCAACTTTCTAAAACACTACGGTGCAGCATTAAACTGTGGCTCCCTTTTTCCTCAGTAACTTTGATCAGGGCATTTGTTAAGGCTTCAGAAGGCTTAACCGTCCACAGTATTACCACAGTCTGAGAGTTGCCATGGTGATTTCAAAGTAGCAGGTTACTAGCAAAAGATGGTGACTTACATATATGAACACTGCAGCAGAAGGAAGAGTGTACCTCATGCAGAAAAAGCCTTATAATCTCTTACACCCTCACTGTGGTGGCAAAGGCAGCATTTTTGACTGTCTCTCATTCCCTTCACAAAGCCTTTCTTTCTGTGCCAGCAAGCACACACCGAACCTCGGAACCTGCAGTAATGCAGCTTGTGTAAGTCTGGCTTGTTTCAGTGATTTGGGGTCCTTGTAATTATGATTTGGGTTATAATTTTCTTAGCTTTTGAGCATTTTTAAAATTATTTTTTTTTCCTCTTATATATGGAATGTAGGAATTTTTGTAAAGATATATTACCACAAGCAAATGTGTCACAGGAAACTTTAAGATTCACTATTAGCCCTCAATTCCACTAAATTATATTTGAAGCTTCTGAAGCCCAAGCAACAAAAGAGGCCTACAATCTAAATGTCATCCTAGCACATTTTTCCATGATAACAAACTTGCGGAGGTGGAATATCACTTTTCATTAAATAATTTTAGTGGGAAATTAGCAATATATCAATCATCTGACTATATGCCATGATATAATTTGTTGCAAATGCTTTTGCAATTTGACTAGAGCATGGAGTATCCCAGCAGATAAGGTGTGTGCCAAGATGTCCAAGAAAGCCATCAGCATCCTGGCCTACATTAGAAATAGCGTGACCAGCAGGACTAAGGGGGTGATTCTGCCCTTATGTTCTGAATTGGTGAGGCTGCACCTCAAGTACTGTGTGCAGTTTTGGGCACCACAGTATAGGAAGGACATCAAGGTGCTGGAGAGGGTGCAAAGAGGGCAACTAGGCTGATTAGGGGTCTGGAGAATAGATCTTATGAGGAGTGGCTGAGGGAGCTGGGGCTGTTCAGGCTGGAGAAGAGGAGAGTGAGGGGAGACCTCATTGCTCTCTACAACTACCTGAAAGGGGGTTGTAGTAAGGCAGGTGCTGGCTGCTTCTTTCTAGTGACTAGTGACAGGACAAGAGGAAATGGGACCAAGTTGCACCGAGGGAGTTTCAAATTGGATATTAGGAAAAATTTCTTCTCAGAAAGAGTGGTGAGGCATTGGAACTGGCTGCCCAGAGAGGTGCTGGAGGCACCATCCCTGGAGGTGTTCAAAAAACAGGTAGACGTGGTGTTTCAGGAGATGGTTTAGTGATTAGGCATTGGAGGGTGGATGGTTGGACTTGATGATCTTGAAGGTCTTTTCCAACCTTGATGATTCTATGATTCTCCTGCTATGACTCACTGGGTCAAATACTCAGTGGTTGTAAATGATCATAATTCTGTTCAAGGCAATAGATGAGTCCTCAGCTAGTGAAAACTCATGCTTTTTCCACTGAAGTAGAAGAGTGATGACAGTTGTCAGCTCTAGGCTGTTCTTTCTTATGTGCCTCAGTTTCCCTATAATGATCCTCACCCATCTTTATAGAGCATGCTGAGAACTGTGGGTGAGAAGTGCTATGTAACTGCCCTGGGTTGAGCAGAAAACTATGGAAAATCTGAAGTCTACGGAAGTATTAGTCATACCTTCCATAGACATGGTAAAATCTAAGGTAAGAGCAGGTAGTAGCTACATAGTTGGATAGGTTTGACCAATATGTCTTTGGTTTAGTGGTTTGGTCCTGGAACTGGGCTGTAGGGCTGAACCCTGTCTTAAGCAAAGAAACCAGTAAATAAATTCTGCTCCAGCATATCTGGCCTCTACTATAGGTCTTCTTTGTGTGGAACACTTATCAGTTTACATTTGGGGTAAGTCTGATATGTTTCCTCAGAATTCTCAGCAGGTTTCCTGAAGGGAAGTGTAATCTTGCTGGTTTGTTTTGTTGTGGTTGTTGTTGTTGTTGTTTTTTAAATTGAGTTTAGCTACATAGTAATTATCATCAGAGAACCCCTCTCAACCCCCTGCTCATGCCCATTCACATGCACATGCTAAATTAGACTTAGAGACCTCTACCTTTCAGTGAAGTAGGAGACATTGTTTTCTAGTCTGCAAAAGAGAAAGTGAAGCACAGTGAAATAACGAGTAAGGAAAATGTATTTATACCTCACCTGATGCAGTTTGCCGAAGTTGCCTAGAATTCATCTGTGCATTGAATTTGTGCTGGGCAGAGCAGAGGTCCAGGAGATATTTACATGTCTTTGCTCTATCGGTAATGAAGGTGTGTTTCTTGCCACTGAAGCTGCTTTCAATCGTGAATTTTTTTCTCTAAAGTGAAAAAAAAAGCAGCACATCTTGCTTCATATATAAGTCATTACGCTGAGGCACTGAAAGTTTTTTTGTATAATCTTGTTCATGAAAAGGTTTGACATAGTCTCTGTAATAGTCAACCAGATTATTCAGTTTTATAGTAATTTGATTCTGGCCTTGGCAAAAACTCCAGAACTAAACCTCACTAAGAACTGTATATCTTGGTATCTTGATATCCACATCCAGATCCAGCCTTGATTTTAGACTGTTTAAAAAAAAAAACAACCAAACTTGTCTGTACAGAATTAGTCTAATTCTGGCTCTGAATGCAATAAATTTATCAAAGTGACAGGCAGAAGGGGAGTAAAATTGTAGAGTAGAGAAGAGATTCACTTTGTGCCAACTCACATGAGCAGAGATTCTCTCAGTTTCACGCCACTGGAATCTTAAACTGGCAATTCTTGTGTGATTTTTGACCTCATACACAATGAGGCCTTTGGCACAGATTCCCAGGATGATGTCCCCTCCTGCTGCTTTCTTCTCTTGGGACACACGATAGAATAACACACCATATTCAGGAAGTTGCTGAGTCACCTTGTAGAAAATGCGTTATTCAAAAAGAGGCATGGAAAGAAAGTTAGGTATATGGGAGAGGAAATGGTTTTGAGTGTCTCCACTGTCACTGTGTGACAAAGCCTTTAAAAACCCTTACCAAATTTTCATACCTGCTGCCTCAGAGAATCATGACCTTACGGTGGTCTGTCATAGAGCTATTACACACATTCATTTTCCATGTGTAAAACTGAAATAACACTTTCCCACACACCCCATTTGAAGAGGTTGGAGGAGTATGTAGCTTCTTGCAAGATAATCTAAATATTACAGTGGCACTGAGGTTCTCAGCATTACTGCTGCTTGGTACTTGTGTGCATTTCTGAATAGAAATCCACGCAGGATTAAAGCTGCTTGACTACTGTTAAACCTTGTTTCTTTCAATTTTCTTTTCTGTGTCTTTGTTTCCCTGAGCGAACTCAGAAATCACAAGGTACAGCAAATATTATAATATTAGTAAAACTGCTAATATTTTGGTGCCAGGGCTACTCTGATATTGTTATTGGCTTCTGTGGTTTCCTTTCTACAATGATAATGACCAGTTGGAAATCTTAACTCCAGTGACACCTCAGATCCCAATCTGTAACGAACTCACTCAGGTACATACAACCATTCCTTCAGGGCTATAATCTTTTAAAATCAGACATTATACATTTCCATTGCCAAGAATCTTAAATTGTAGGGTTTGCTACACTATACCTCAAAGAATCTCACCTAGACTTTTCAGGGAATTCCACTGTCTCAGAATTCCCTTCAGGGCCATAGTAACAGATCTTCAATGTCGCTTCAATCTTGCACAGTACTCATAGCTGGGTGAAAAGTTAAGTAGGATTATAGTTCAAGGGACTGTGGATCCAGCTTCTGCCCCTGCCATCTGACTATGCAGAAAATACTCTGAGGAACTTTTCCAGAAGTTCTGAGTATTGTTTCTTGTCTTTCTACCTCCCGCACTTGGCCACAATGTGTTAAAATGTGACTCAGACCCTTTACAGAACTATGGAATATGAGGAGGGTTTTCTGTGCTGGTCTGCAGATCAGTATGAGTTTATTATAAAATATTATGGTTTTTTTTTCCTGAAAAGCTAATGGAGAATCCCCAAATTACTTTTAAACAATAAAAAGAGGTTTTCAGTGACCAAGATAAAACACTTCAAGATTCATTTTTCAGAAAGTATCCAGAGCACGAATGTTCAGGTCCTGAAAACTGGGGCACCTATAATCACTAGCTGAATCTGGGGTTTAATTTTAATCTCTTTAATGTTTGTAATTAGCATGTTCTTGCCATGGGGGTTATCTTTCTCACTTTGTATGTTGTGTTGACTCCTTCTACAGATGTATTCATTGAAACAGATACTAACAAAGCCGGTTTTCTTCATTGGATTTGCCACACATGATGGCATTAAGGTTAAGCTTCAATCTATTTCTTCAATTCCACTGGCAGTGTTAGATGAGGAACTAACATAATTAAACAGCAATTGAACTAAAATTATGCTATAAATAACATCATGTGGTAGTGCAGCAAAATAGCTATTGATACTCATCTGTTATCTATTCCCTGATATTTTTCCTTTGATGGAAAGCAAAAAAGTTTGGGGAGAAGGAGAAATTAGGAGGGAAAAAATGAAATCCCACATCATCGTGACACTCTAGAGCCCTAGAGAAATAGTAATGTGAGAAAATACTCCAGATAACTCCTTCCTTACTTCCAGGGTTCTCAGATATTTTTAAACAGATAGTCAATTCATGTTTAGAAAGTGGCTGAACAGCTGCTGTAGTTTCAGAAGTCAAGAAAGCAATTATTCTCATGTTTTATAATAACCTATAATACGTTCTGTGGGTATTTTTATAATAATCTGGAACCCAGACATGTTGGTAACATGCTGAAAATTTGCATCAACCCTTAGGATGTTGAAAATACCCTGAAATACCTGTTAACCCTTTATCAAGTATCAGTGAAAAGAAAGCTACCACGTAAACGTGATGTAAGTTATTTAGAGTGACAGTATATACAGCAGAATAAAATTCTGAGGGTTTTTTTTTGACTTATTAAAAAAATGTTCACCATTTCTAAAATCCACTGTATCAGGCAAGATAATAATATTTATCTATGAAAATAGATAAACACAATGGTAACTAGAGAATGGCTTTCTGTCTCTAAAGAAATAAATAATGGTTGGGGTATGGCAAGTTCATAGAGTTACTAAGGCTGGGAAAGACCTCTAAGATCATGAAGTCCAAAGCTACCTTTAGAAATTCTAGTTCAGCTTCATCCTCAAAGAGGGAATGATACATGTGATGTAATTTAGCGAGCTCTCTCTGTACGTAGGCCAGGGTCATTTTCTCTATTTGGCTTGCTGGAATGTAGTCCTCAACACGAAAATAGCTCTTCCCATGCATCTTTGGGAGAAAAAAAAACAACCAAAAAATAAAAAAAAAGAAAAGAAAGAGGAGCCTTTTTTTCTTTCTTGACTTTTCTTATTTAGTGCATTTCCATTTTCAGGGTGACCTGTATGCTGTCACCTAGTTGCCATTTCCTAGAAGAAGAAGGGGAATACCAGGTAGTGTCCTGACAGCCAAATGTGCCTCTTGCACCTGTGCTCAGGCAGGTGCCCAAAGCACATGCTACTTCTCTGTGCAGAGGGGGGAAAAGAGCTGGCCCGACAGACATGCCTGCAGTCTTGTACTTAGAGCTGACAGCTACAGCTGCATCACTACCACCTACAGTGAGGGACCCAATGCCAGAATGGATCTGACCAGATGGATCAGACTACTCAAGTTCAATTAGTAGAGCTACACTGATTTATGTAACTGAAGATATGGCAGAAAACAGAAGTGGGTATTTTCTGTTCACTCCAATGCTAGGATAACTAGTTCAGATATGTCATAAGTGACCTTCTTGTCTTTGAAGCTTGTGGATCTGAGCCTACACACAACATAGCTGTGAAGTCTTCAGTGCTTATTTATTTTTCTCTTCCATGTTTTGTAATCTCTCTAAAACCCCGTGCACATCCAAAGCTGTGCTTATGTTGGAAATTATCTACAGATTTTCTGGAGCTTCTTGGCTGTGTTATCAATTGTGAAGAACCAAGAGCCTTTCATCATTCTGCCATGTTTTCTGCCAAATTTCTATGGCTCATTACTGGTCCTTAATCAGGCAAATTTTGTAATTTTTTTAATTAAATCTGAAATGTGATTACTTAAGGACTTAGCTGAAACTTCTTTTTTAAACTCCATGAGATAAACAAAAAGCTGCAAAACGGTTGAAAGACACCTCTGAGAAGTGCTGTGTTATTTATCCATACCTCAGGAGCATAATTGCCAAGCTCTGCCTGTAATGCCAAAGCGCCAAGTTTCAGGGCAGTCTCATCATTGCAATATAATCGTTCCTCCAAAATATCTTTACGAAGCTGTAGGTAAAACTGATGCCTTGTCAGGCTGTGCCTGGAACACAAAAGGGTTTAAGAACACAGGAGGATCTTTGAACTGTCACCCTAAATGCTACTGTTTTTCCTGCAGTCAGCAAAGACATACACTTACTGGATAACATTAAAGTGGTTGACAAAGAATTTTATCCTTAGGAAGAGTGTGAAATTAATGAGTGAGGTTTTCTTCTTGGGTTGGTCATTCCAACCATCGGGGGCCACTTTGTAGAGTTTGGTCTCCTCATCCAAAAAGAAGAATTCTTTACCTGGAACAAGAATTTTGGGTTCTATGATAAGTCTGGAGATAGTTCAGTAGTTCAAAGTTGTGCTTTCTTCATTCAGTAATAAAAATTAAAACGTATCATGAATGTCAGTTGAGATTTACTTCTCTGTGTCATGATTTAACTTATTGCTTCTTTAATGGAGGACTTAGGATAACAGTGTGCAATTTAGGATCACAATGGCTAGATGCTGAATTAGTGTGGTATCTATGGAATCACTCAAGAATTGATGTGGTTTGCATTCTGCTCACCATTCAGGTTCTGCACCCCATTGTAATCCTCATGCCCTACACACAAGATATGCTTCTTCCTAGTGCCTTGGCCATGCTTGCCATCACAAATGGGCTAGGGAGATTTGAATCTCGTACATGAAATAGCTGAGCCTGTACTCTAAATTATATCTAGGAACAAAGACACTCAGCCTTCCTCCGTAGAGCGCTTCCTGGAACTTCTGCTGGAGCTACATGGCTCACTATTATTCCAGTGCAAGGCTGGGACATAGCCTTTTTTGCATGGGAATATCAGTCAGTAACAGCATGGCTGTACTGATGCACAGTCCTAGGGTAGACATGCTTTACATCAGCACAGTAATGTTTAAACAAACTTACATTTGTTTAAGCTTTGGATCTGTTTTCATCTGATGTTACAAGGATTCATTAATAAAGTGACTACAGAAGTACTGAAGGAGAAAACTGTTACTATAGTAGCTGCATCTCATTACCTTTCAGGTAAGCCAAGCCAAAGTAGAAATGTTCCACCAAATTTGCATATGCCACCACAGTGTCGAAAACATCTCTTGCCTTGGACTTGATGTCACATTGCACCTCAAGGCACTGCCCATTGAGTAGAACCACATTGAGATCCCTTTGGGACAAATATGATTTCCCTTTTTTAGTCTAAGAATATATAATAAAGAGTAAAAAATGAGTGCCAAGTTCAAACAATGCAAGTTCCATAGCATTTTATTGCCAAGAGGCCCTCGTCTCCTTTCTCTGCATAACCTGATGCTATTCCCTGCCTCCCTTCTAATAAGTCAATATCCCAAACATTTCTAATTTTTAAAAAACCCCAGGGAATCCCAACAAGACAGCTTAGTGTACTCAGACTCTACGATCACTAGGGTTATTCTAGATTTGAGGGTAATTCCAAATTTTCTCTACCCTCGTTTTTACTGCTGTGTGCTGTCAGCCTTTTACATTATCTTAATGAAAGGTAGAGGATGTGTCTGTAGACTGGAGTCCAGTACATTAGCACTAGATGTCACATTGCATATTTGCCTTATAATCTTTGTCTCAAAAGTATTCTACCAAAGTGAGCATTCTTACTGAGAAGGATAAATTAAGCTATTTTTACACCATCAGAAATAACTATGTAGAACTGAGAATTAAATTACCTCCCTTGAAGTCTCGGTACTTCTGCAGAAACCCTAATTTGGTTTGGGAGGAGGGCATGGCATGAATACTGAGTTGGGTCTCAGATAAAACTTAAGAGCCCCAACTAAAATGTCACTAGATTAGACCTAAATTCTTAATGTTTGTTCTTACCACAATTGATCCAGGCAGCTGTAAGGTCACTGGTGGTTCACTAGACAAAATAATAAATTCTGGACCTGAAAACTATAAGGAGACTATTTAGAAATTTAATACGTCTGAATGTAATTAAGATCCCAAACAGCAGTACCAATGAAACCCAGTTCTGTTGATCTGTATGTTGTAGCTAATTTATTTTGGTGTCTAATAAGGTGCAAATGCTGACTGAAGATTTGCCTCTGTTTGAGTCTCTCTTGTGTGGACTCTTTGGGGTTTAATTAGGGGTAAGCTCATGCTGAAGCCTTGTCTTCTGTAAAAGGGCTTAACCAAGACACATTTCCTTTGCAAGACACTCATTTTCATGACTCAGAAACTTATTTTCTTCCAAGATCTTTTCCCATTTGATTCCCAAGTTACTATGAGGACAGTCACATGCATGTACACAAACACATACACACCACTGTGATTTCATAAGCCTAGTTTCTATAGGGAACCAGACTAAAATGCAAAACTGCTTTCTTCCCTATTATGAAGGTTGACTGATATTTCTTATTAGCAGACATATTCTTTTGCTTTAACTTCAATAAACTTAACAGCACACAAAATGCTTTTTTCTTGTTGAGCATCCACCTCAAGGAATTTTGCATACTGTTTTTTGTTGTTGGGTTTTTTAAATTTATTTGTTTAGCTTCAGCTATGCTTTTAGATCCTTGAGGCATACAGAAATAACAAAATATCTGCAAATGGTAAGAGGTGGATCCTTCCAACCATCCTCCACGACTTAGTATCTTGACCTATTTAGATCTTTTTTTGGGAAGATTTATGGTTTGTTTCATAATACTAGTATTGTTCTGCCAACAGACAATGCAGTTTGCTATCACATAAAGAGGGACTAGCACTTTGTTGTAACAATTGTTGGACTCCTGAGGGATTAACTTATTATCCCAGAAAAAATAATATTAAAGCAATTTAAAACTAAATTTATATATACAAAGATAATTTTCCAAAGTATCTACCTGAAACTTTTGATCAAATTCTGACACTAGTAAGTCTTGAGCTAGTGAACTGAGAAGTGATGAAAGGGTTCACCAGCCTAAAACCTGTCCTTCCAACTTGTAGAACAGAAAGCTCCATGGGCAGCAGCATTGTGGAGTTTTCTGTCATTCAGTAATTTCTGGATTTTGTGATCCAACTCCCAAAGAAACATTATCTATCCCATTTAACAGAGTCCTACAAAAACCTGGCAACTAGAAATACACTCTTATGTGAACTATTGGTTTGGCAATAGTGAGTTTTACATTTTGAAAGCAGCATTAATCACCTTTTCCTTCCTGTGGAACAAACATTTCTGTGATGCCGCAGCTGCTGTGTAGTCCTTTGTAGACATGGAGAAGGTGGAACCTAAACTTAGGATGTTGTGTTTGCTGTTGTTCTGAGTTCCACCAGGGCTTTCTTCTACAGCGCTGACTGACCTTCAAAGAAAAAGTAATAGAGAGCAATATATATACCATGCAATCAAAACAACACAGACTTTAGGTCAAAGAGCTTAATGTACATTGACTGGCAGAATATTATGAAACCCAGGGCAATGTCAATTATAAGTTGTTAAATATTTCTTTACAGAAAAAGAAAAAACATTTTAAAGGGATAACTTTACTGATGTCCTTATAAATACATCTAAATTATGCTTTAATTCAATAACAGGCTTTTTTTATTTTGCTTTTTTTTTTTTTCTTTTCATCTGATGATCCAGATCTAGCTGGTTTAAGTCTAGCGAAGCCAACAGGCAAATAATTTAGCTCAATGCCTTTCTGAGAATTCTACAGGATTAAGTCAATTCTTCATTTCTTATTTTCTGAAGCAGAAAAGCTTCAGAAAACAATGACATTTGTTGTTACCTTATTCAGAGTTCTCCAGGAATGGAAACAATTATTTGAACACTAATTCATTAGAAAAAACTGATGTCTTGGGGAACTAAGGGAATTTTCAATTTAATTTAGAGAAAGATACATGAAAGTTGTCAGATCAGAAAGGTGTCTTTATACTATATTTTTAACCCATAAAGTAATGGTGTTTTCCACATGAGCAGGCACTTGTATGCTTAGAATAAAATAAAAATATAATTTTGTTTTGTTTTATTTAGTTGGATTTTTGTTAATTACATGCTTAACAAATGCTAAAGTCACACAGAGCTTTTTTGTTATCCCAAAGTTTTATCCTTTTCTTTTACATGTTGCAGATTTGCTTCAAGGCGCTATTCAGGAGTTTTAAAAGGTTTTTAACAAAGTTACTGGAATAGTTACTTCTCCTTGGTATCCAGTGACAGGACACATAAGAAAGGTTTAAAGTTGCATAAGGGCACGTTCAGACTTGATATTAGAAAACATTTCTTTACTCACTGGGTAGCCAAACACTAGAGCAGGCTTCCTAGATGCATTCCTCTGTTTAAAAAGATACCTAGATATTTTTGTTTCTATCAATGCAAAGTCATAAATACTAACTTTTCATTTAGAAATATGCCTAAAAATGACCTGAGTGGCTTTTTGGGTTATAAAAACACTATTAGCTCTAAACCCAAGATGCTGTAAGGAGACTTTCTTTTTCTGTAGAAAACATTTCCTGTTGGTAGTCCTGTAAGATAAGAGATGCCAGACTTGATAGCTGTGTCTTTATACACAGGCCATGGTCCTGCATATACTTACAAGCTGACCTTTATGAGGTGCAAATTATGTCAGTTGGACAGCCTACAGAAGTGAGCATAGTGATATTAGTAAGCTTTATATATAGTAAACCTATCAGTAAGTTCTGTGTTGGTTGTCCTCCTAGATGGGAAATTGGTGGTTTCCAAACTATTTCAATTACGCTGTTCTTGTGTAACTTACAATAGGATAAGGACCTTGGTAGAAATTCAATTGCAGATGGTTACAACTAAAAGTGGTGTTTATAGTCCCCACTTTCCATGGGAAACAGCTTGATGGAAATTTGGAAAAGAGAGTTCATCTTTCAGCAGAGGAGGAGAAGATTTTCTTGCCAGCATGATTTCAGGTCAAGGGTATCAAGATGATACTCAAGTTGGTAGTCAGAGGCATGACAATTGCTCCTAAATACTTAGTAAATAAATCATCTGTTACTGATATCATTAACAGGTATATGATGCATAGATAGATGTCTGTATACACACATATGGCTGTATGTGTAGTTAGACAGGCAAAGAGTTCTATCTTCACAAAAGTTGCCACTATCCTGCAACATGCTTGGGAGTTCTTTCTTACTGCAGGTTGAGAGGTGTACTGACATAACTCGCATTGCTCAGATTATTGTGCCTGATTTATCAGGAAGTTCAGCTGTTTACTTGGGATACATTTAATTGGTAGTTAATCTAAATGGAGCATTTCCTATGGGCCTGAATTATTCATGTCATGGTTAAAAGAAGAAACTCCTGCTTAACTGGGTCAAGAACTCAATTTAAATAGGATGTCTGTAGGGATTACAGGGTGATTAACTATGGGGCTCCAGTCTCAGTGGTGCCAAGAGGCTAACATTTCTTACATCCCTTCATGTGGAAGCAGCCATGATTACAGCTGCACTATGCTAACATCCAGTCTCCAGTCTCTTGTTTGGCAGCAGTCATGTTTCTCTGGATTTTAAAAAGGATTTAGTATCAGTTGTACAATTCTCAGCTTTCCTTGTCTATGTAAAGGGCTGTTGTATGTGCCATGTCTGATCTAAGGATAATACTCATGACAGAGCAGAGGTATCTACAGCTTGTGTCCCTGGGTTACCTCTAACTCTTCAGCGAAGTTGTGGCACTGGGCTGGGTAAGATTGACACAAGTGAGACAAATCAATCTAAGAACTGAGGTAGAAATGCAAATAATCCACTGAAAAGTATGGATCATATATATAATCTGTCATAACCACTCCAGAATACATCAGGCCTCTGCTAATGTGACAGCAAAGCAAGACCAGATCCAGATCTAAATGTAGACAAATATAGACTCTGGCCTTGCAAGTTAAAGCAAAGGCCACTCATAATTTCTCAACAGGTTTTTCCCCTTTCACTCAGTAGAGCTGCTTCCCAGTTGTTTCAATCACAGTGACCTTATTGCTGCTTACCTTTCTGATTCTGACAGAGACTGTCCCAGCTATTCTGAGAGTCTGACATCTGGCAGGACACAGCAGTAAAGAGTACAGGTAGAAAACTGCAATGTGCTTATTTTGTATGGATTTTTCAGGGCCACACTGTGTCTCTGTGCACTTTAATTCTACATAAATATATCTATTACTAAAATTAGTTCAGATAGTGATCCAGGCATTCTATGGTAATGACATTGCCATGCTACTTGTATGCTTTACTTGGTAATACAACAGTTTCCATCTTTTAAGACTATGAGTTTTGATTACCTGTTTATGAAGAGCTTGTAGCTACTTTGCGTCCCTGACCCACTAAGGGTGGGGTCCCATGAGCTGTGTGTCTGTGGAACTCTCCCTGAAATGAACAAAAAATAAATTCACAATGGAAACAATTATAGCAGCACTCTGCATCAGATCTTAGGACAATTACAACAAGGAGGAAATGCAGACTGGATACTTCCTCCCTTGTGTCCTTTCTCCAGCATGTGAGGGACCAGCTCTTGTAGGAAGTGGTGTTGAAACTCCATTGTAACCCCTCGAACAAAGTCTCATTTGCATCCCAAAAGGCCTGCCTGGGAAGATGGAGACAACGATGATGGTCTGCATATGGCCTGTGGCCTGCATTTACAACAACTGAGATAAAGACAGATGGAGGGGCAGAGGTCCACTCTAGCTGCCCAGTCTTATGACTCAGTTGCATTTACTCATCCTTGCGAGAAACAATGAAAGTAGGCCTATAAAGCAGGGGGCTGCAGTGGTGAGTTTTGGGACCCTCACTGATAGCAGCTCTCCCCAACTGGCTGGCCCAATGCTGGATCCAGGACTGGTGATTGGCTGTTATCTGTTTCTCTAACTTCTCCTATTCCCTCTCTCTCTCTTCCTTCCTAAAAACATTAAGTAACACAAGGCCTAACTATGACTTTCTCAGGTTGTGCAGCTTGAACATACATCAATTGTACTCTTGTGATCATGCAGCCTGAGATAATAATTGAGCTATCAGCTAAAACTTCTATAGTTTTAATTAAACATAATATTCAAATACAGACCTTGAGTGTCATTTCACCTTAATCTGATCAAGGGGTATCGGATTGTCAAGCATTTCCTTGGACTGTGACATTTTAATCACTCTCCCTGGAAGGGCCAGGTCTGAGACTATGGTTGGATCCAGCTGCACTTGGGCTCTCTGAGAAGGAGTTCAGAAAGCAAGGGGGTCCAATCTGAATCTCCCTTGGTTGCCCTACCCAGGTTGTGTCAGGGCATGATAAATGTCTATTTGATAAGGCTAAGTGAATACTACACCAGCAGTATTCCCAGTTCTGTAGTTACTGTTACATCCTCTTAATAACCCTTCATGTGAATGCAATTTGGAAAACAGCTGTGTAGGTACACTGACTGTTATATATGTATAGGGGTAATTTGTGAAACAGCTTTTTCTGTTCAGAAATTACCCCTGGTATTCTTTGTTCTTCTATTTCTACGTGTAAAATCAGGAGAAAAAAGCCATTAATCTTCTCTGGCTTAATCAGAGTAGGATATAAATTCACTGAAATGAAAACTGTTTGTAAATATTCCACTGTTTATTTGCTACATTAAATATATTGTGAATCCTTTTTACATCATAAAAATCTAGAGGAAATATAGAATGGTTTGTGAGTCATCAGCAAGTAAGATTTGCATATTTTTTCACCTTTAGTTGTCTCTGCTGATCCAGGAAGAAAGGCATTGCTTTTTCCAAATACATGAAGGCTGAAATTTAGAGGTAGAACCAGAAAGGGCTGTGCAAGAAGTAATTCTATGAACTGAGATCTCACTGAGTTCCAACATGAAAATATGACATTGAATTCTAGTGCACTGACCACCAGCTACAATTTTTAAAACTAGAAAATCTACAGTCACGTTGCAAAAATAAGTATAACTATGGTTTTTTTTCTAGCTGCAGATGGTAATTAAAAAATGTTAGATTTGAGATAAGCCAAATACTCAGGGCAAATTACCAAAGTTAAGATTCAGTCCTGTGTTCTGAAACTACCCACTTATTAAAGAGAAAGCCTTGCAAATATCTCTGCTTATACTATAGGTTTCACGTAATTGTATAACTGTACTTTGAAAAGTACATAAAAATCCCCTTAATTTTTCTGTCTCAGCTATTATGGCAGTGGGACAAGTTGGCTAGTTTCAGTGGTCAAACTGCTTTGATCACAAATCCAATAGGTTCCTGATGTTAAAGTACAACATGGCACTCACAGATGTTGATCTTGTAGATTATTAATTTATTATATGTTAAATTAGCTTATAAAGTACAGTCTGCATAGAGATATTGAATTCCCTAGATAGTGGTCTCTACTATATGGTAGTATTTCTTTTCAGAGAAGAATGCATATTTTGAATACATTATTTCATTGAAAGAATATCTGCGACAAACCAGCTCTTGCATTCTGTGTTTTCTTCTGTGATACACGAAAAATGCACTGGAATGAGCTTTTGCTAAGTTTATGACCACAATTTCTTTACAAAGGACTTAGAATACAGGCTCTTGAGTTTACCTTCACTGTGTGCCACTAGATATGTGACTGACACGTATGCATCACAGGGAGCAGCTGCTATTTCAGGTTTTTCTTGCTGTTAATATTGTAGTTCTGGAGACTCAGAAATACAGCACCTTTCAGAAGGAGAGTATCAGCAGCAGTTGTAGGAATAATCTTGCCTTCCTTATCCTTGGGGTTGAGAAACTATTAATTTTTTTTCTTTTTTTTCAGTATCCTTTTCTGAATTATCTCCTGGCAGACTCATAATAACACAGTGTGCGCTCAGGTTTTTTGCCATCTTTCCTAGGGAAATTAATGCCTTGAGATCATGCTCTATGCCTTTCATTTTTGCCTAGTAAATTTTAAGCCTATTAAATTTGGAAGAGCATGGGTAATATTTTCCTATAAATTTCATCAATTGGCAGCTGGATCTCAAACCAAAATTAATACTCCCCAGTGAGAAAAAGCAAGGAGTACTCATCAGTTTTCTGATTTTTATGTCATCAATGAACTAAACATTCAGTGTGCATACCTTGTCACATCATAATTTATGTAGTGGACCCTAGGGTTGTTGCCTTAGCTAAAAAAATTCTGGGATTAAAAAACCCACACATGCTTACAGAGTACATTTGAATCCATGCCACAGGAGGACCTAATACTTCATTTCTAGTATAGGCTCATAGAGGAAGTAAACTCCTAAGTACAGAAGTAAACTTCCAACTCTTGGTCTAGAAGCTCAGACCCAGGAGAAGTGCCCCAGGCAGAAGGGGAAAAAAAGGTTGAAAGCAGATGGGAGGGATAGGTCACTGTGGAATGAAGAATAGAAATGGACAGAATCTGAGAACGAGTAAGCTTGCTTTTTTGGAGACACTGATGACATTTGTCAACAGAAACTTTTTGCTCCTGGAGTGTAGGTGTCCCTAACTCAGAGTTCCAAATTACACATGAAGATACACATGCATGGCAGTACTCCCTTTCCTGCTGAATTCCCTTGTTTGCTTCATGATATCCCCCAACACTGTGATTTAAGTGGCTTGGGCAGGACCCTGACTGATGACTACCACAGCGCATTCACTGAATGGATCCTCTCACAGTTTCTTTCATGCTGTTCCTGCCATAAAAGGATTAAAAATGGAGCTAAAATTCTGACTCTGTTATATCTGGACAAAGTAAATCAGAATAGCAGCACTGCAATCTGGCATTTAGCATAACAAAAATGACATGCTGAGCAGGAAATATACAATGGCTTGAGGACAAAAATGAAAACAAAACAAAGGATCATTTGGTTGCTTTTTTCTCCTCTCAATTTCAGAATCAATCCCTTTGGTTTTGAATGGGCTTGAAGAAACATTAATCCCCACCATCTAAGTCTCAGTTATTATTCACAGATTCATAGATTCCAGTGCTGCCAACTTGATATTGCCAATGCATTTGTGGGGTAGTTCCACTGTTTCTCATCTGTTTCAAGACCCCATGTGCCAGAAACATGCTGTCAGGCTTTGTCTGTGATCTGCTGAACAGCTTCACCTGGCAAAAGGGGCATAAAGCAAGAAAGAGGTGATGGTACTGCATAGTAATCAGTGAATATATAGCTTTACAATGGGACACAAGTAAAATGGAACCCATTATAATGGAATCTTTCTTCTCTGCAGCTTAGCACAAACATATCTCCATAGTCACATAGCCACAGATGCATCAGAGTACCTTATCACTTGACCTTCATGGGTAGTCTCACATTTCCAAGGACAAAAGAGATGAGTACATGACTCATAATCTTTCAGGAATATCTTACCTCTTCTGTTTCCTCGGTTAGACAGTATTAAAGATGTACTTTCAGATATACTATTAGAGTCACTGTGTTCCACAGAGAGTTGCCTGTAATCTTTGTAATCTTCTGTTGACCGACTATAATTCATTAATGTGGACCCTTTGGAAACAGAAAGGAACTATGGTGAATCGCATGCTTTAATTATAAATTGTTGGGTTTTGCATGATAATGTAAATAACATTTGACTTGACTAATTTCTATATAGTCCATATCTGTCTGTCTTCTAACCCTGACTTCAGTTCCTTAAGGACCAAGGAAAACTTGGTAACTTCATTCTATTACTTTCATAATCTTATTCTGATCCACAATAGTCATCATTGCTCTCCTCAACCATTCCAAATAAAATGAATCTAATATATTAATTCTGTTCCACATGTTTAACTGAAAGATTGCAAAGTGCAGATAACTTGCAAGATTTTTCTTCCTTATTCTGAGGCCTAAAAACTCCAGCTATAAAGTATCATTTCTGTATGCAAGACAGACAGTGCCCAGACACAATCCACTACCAGAGTCGGCTGCAGAAATTGTATGAAGGAGTCATCCTAAGTCGCTAGGAAGTACATATTTCTGTTGTACCCTAACTTTACTTTGGTCATATTGTCTCCTGTTCATTTCCAGAATCTCTGAATGTGATCACTTCTAAATAGGGGGGGAAAAAAAAAAAAAAAAAGGAATGCTGCCTTGAAAAGTGTGGCACACTGATTCTCGGTGTAATTGACATCCTGATTTACTGAAGTCCTTAAACAAGTGTAAGCCAGGTGACCTAAATCCCTAGAAAACATAGAGATCATCCCAGATACATAATCACTAGAACCAGCAGAAGGGAGGTGTCAGGAACTTGTGGCTTACAGGGGTTTGAAGATGGGACCACACCTTTTGGCAGTAACAGAGTTTTCACCAGTTTATGCTGGTGTGAATCTATGAGTGTAGTTTCTGAATGAGTGAATGAGCCAATATGATGAGGACTGTTTTGTCTGGATGTTTTGCAGAAGAATCTCCTTTTCTTATGACTAATAACACCTAGTAGAAATGTTCCACACATATTTGTATTTAATTCTACTTGAAGTTAATGGAACATATATGTAATTTGCTGAATAGGAATTGGATTGTTCATGTGACTAATGTTGAGCATATTAAAAAAAAAAAAAAAAAAAGCCTCAATAGCTTGAGCTAACCCTCACCTTGCCTCAGAAATCAGAGATTTCTGTTGAAGTGAACTGTACAATATAGATATTAGAAAAAAAACAATCTGAACTTGAAGTCCACATTGAGTTACATTTAGAAGATTACTCTGAATAAAACCTCGATCTAAGTCAAATGAAATGTGAAATTAGTATATGCTGGTTTACTTATATAGTGGGCAGGATTTGGCCTTGTGTCTTGAAGGCACTTCACCAATCCATGTGTGAATTTATAAAAAAGCTTTTGAATGGAAAAACAGAACTAAAATAAAAAAGAAACAACAAGTCTTTGCTTGAATAATCAAATAGGAAGTATATATTCCTTATTGGAAATAGGATAACTTCACAGAATCACATTCTACCTTTGAAAATACTCTGGAGTATACAAGGTGCAAAAGCAGATTTGAAAGTAGTTTCATTTTATAAACACAGGTTTTATGCAAAGTGCTTTAAGAGTCAAATCTGAGCAAGCAGATGTGTTATCATTGCTTCACAGCCTGCAGATTACTGTCTTTTGAGGAAATAAGGAAAAGAAAACTTACTGACTTGCCTCAGAGTGTCTCCATTATGAAGTAATTTATATGTAAAGCAATAAATATCCTATCCAACACTACATGTAATCACTACAGCATGAAATTAAACAATTCACCTAGCTTGGGAAGGACTCAGAGAAGGCTGGCTGTATCCTTATTAGACAGTTCAGATTATAACTCTTTCTTTACCTTGGTGAAAATTCATCTGGGAGGACAGTGGTGAGGTGTCTGATATTTTCTCATGCAGTCTTTTCCTTATCACATGACTTCTGTTAAGCTGAGAGGCTGTGCTGTCTTCAGTGACTACCTGCTCTACCTAGAAGACAGTAGTACTGCAAATCAATGTCATATGATATGTGGATTTCAGACTCTCATACTGAAGTGACCCTTGCCCTCTGCTTGTCAGAGGCTGCTGCTTTGCTTGGTTCAAGCAACTTCATTGTCCTGGATTAACACAAAGCAGGACTGAGTTTTGATGGCCTCATGGTCCCAGGCTAGCTGTGTTTATTAGGGGGCACCCTCTATTGCAGTGGGAAATGGAGCAATAGAGAGTGCAACAAATAAGGTAATCTCAGAATATTAATTAATTGGGGAAAAGAGAAACAAAACAAAAAGAAAAAAAAAAACAAAAAACAAAAAACCCACAAAGAAACAACAACAAAAAAAAGCAGTGTGTTTTCTTCCAGTTTTGTTCAGTTTGTCAACAAAAAATTTTGTTGACATTACAAATCTTGAAAAAAACCTCAGGTGCTCATGTATTAAAGACTTCTCATGGTCAGGCTTTATTGCATAGCAAATGTTTAGCTCTACTCAAGGACAATGAATGAAATTCTCAGTATGATGTGATTTCTTTGAATTTTACAAATCAAGTCTGAATCCAGAGTGGCAATAGGGAAATCTTTTCTCTTGTGTTAAGTCTATTCCTTTGGCCAATACGAGATGTCCATAAAGGTTATGATTCCTTCAGTATTAAAAAAAAAAAAAAAGATACTGTAAGTACAAAAGCTGGATTTTGATTATTTCCCAGAAGTGTAAGAGTGGTGTGAGAGATGGCTTCATTCCCTCATTTTCTTGTACACATACCCACTCATTTCCACTCTTAGAAGTCTAGAATCCAATCTCACTTCTTCAATTTATATAAGTGTTAGTTTCAGACAATTGCTCACCTGAATCCTATGTTGTTGCTGACCTCTCTTACGAAAGAAAAGGAGATGATTAGAGTACGAGTAGTACCTACCTCACTGACACTTCCCAGAGCAAACTGGACCATTTTCTTTATGTAGACATTTGCTGGTAAGGAAGCAAATTCCTTCTGATGTGCCTCGCATGCTTCCAGAATCGATTCAGGAGAAAGTCTTTTATGTGGCAGATCTTCACATAGTGTCAACAAGAGCCTGTGTAGTTGGTCACTCAGCTGGAGGGACTGAGTCAAAACGGAGGTACTGTTAAATGACCTCTCCTAGTGATGTGAAATACTGTGTAAACTGGAACCAGGAATTTCTCTAAGGCTTTCACCCTTGGTGAGAAATGGGCACTGAATTCCTTTACACTTCTGGAAAATTCCAGATAGGCAGAATAACACCACTAAACAGAGCCTCTAATCAGATCCAGGATAGCCTTGGAGGGAATTGGCATGTACAAGAGAGGGTCATTTACCTGTATAGGGGCTTCTTGGTTACAAACAGCTCAGACTGCTCCACAGCTTTGCTAATATTATTGTGAATCTTAAAGATTCATGCAAGACATGTAACCTTCAATATACTAAAAGCTTGTGCTCTCCAAATCAAAAACAAGCAATCATATGCATGGATATAGAAAGGAAGCAAAATGCATGCTACAAATTTTTGAAAGGCTTCTGGGTAAGCAAGAAATGCAAAATTAAATCTAGCAGAGATGCTGGTAGAATTTGCTCAGAAACAAGGAGAGTAGTTTAGCTTTTTTCCAGCATCTCATTATTAGAAAAAGCACATAAATGTGTACAGTACCACAACTATGCCGGCATCGTTTTGTTTTAGCCCTTACTTACTATCTTAGAATCATAGAATGGTTTAGGTTGGAAAAGAACTTTAAGATAATTGAGTCCAACTGTAAAACCTAACACAAGTCCACCAATAAACCATGTCCCTGTGTGCCACACACATATATTTTAAATACCTCCAGGTATGGCGACTTAACCACTTCACTGGGTAGCCTGTTCCTTATTACAGTCTTGGAATAAATTATCTTCACTCTTAAAATCAAGGTACAATTCATCTTAATGGGAACAATTCTGGTTTTTGAAGAAAAAGGAAAAGAAAAAAAAAGGAAAGATGAGACCTGACTAAATTCCTGATTTGGATAAACTGGTATTTTCGAAGTCTGGACCTTGACACTAGCTTTCCAATTCCTTTTAGTGTTCCAAACATAAAGCTTCTCTTACTGAGACTTCAGATTATACCTCTCAATCTCTGAACCCACCAATATAAGATGGAGTAAAAGAAAACAAGAATGTTTTGTTACTGGCCTGGTTTGGAGGAACCTGGAAGTCTACTGACCAATAGAGAGTCATTCCTAAGGAATACACCAACTTCTGTCAAAACAGAAAAGGAAAGCCTTTATGAAGTCAACACAAAATACAGAAAAGCCTTGTACTAGAGAGACCATCTTATTGTGTCTTTGGTTACAAAATGGCAGAAAGCAAACAGATATATATTTTTTTAAAACTAGACTAGAGGAAACATACATAAAAGCACAATAGTGACTCTTGGCTTATGGACTAGATAGCATGGAAGGAGTATTGTTCAGCTCGACGGGCTGAGCCAGGATGCCCTCTATCCAATGATGCCCTGAGCAGGAAATTAACTTTGAAATCCTTTCTTAGTTCTGAAGCTCTCCCATTGCCAATTAAAGCTGTCCTCTACCTGCAGGACTGACCAAAAGTCATGACAAGGCAAAGCATTACTGGAATAAGAGTATTCCAAAACTTCATGTTTCTGCATAGTGTCTAAGTGATCAGTTATTTAAGAGTCTGGAACTACTGTTTTCTGCCTGAGGAAAGTATGCACTGGTGTAGGCGTAGTGGTATTTAAAACTTTTGGATACCTGAGTGTTGTCTCTTACTGTCTTGCCACAGAGACTCATTTCTCTGGGAGAAGAAAATTAAATTGTTAACAAAGCTGAACATATTTCTGACTTCCTGGGAGTGCTTCCACTGATTGTTTAGATAATGCATTTGTGCTGCTTTTGGGATTACAATTACCGTTTCTGGTCAAACACCATGTTCATAGAAATATTTTTGCTTTTTGTGGGCCTTCAGAGATAATAAATTTCTGCAGACCTGGAGAACTGATGGTCAAAATTGATTTTGATGTTGTGCATGCTAATCTAATAGCAATAGCTAGTCTAATAGCTGCAAGACACGTCAGTCTTTCTAACTGTAGACTAATTTTTTTAGCGTTATTAGAAAAGGAGTTTGACAGTTGATACCTAGTATGCTCCATTAAACCCCACAAGCTGATCTTCATGAGGTACTGTCAAGATTTATTTTCTAATATACCTCACCTTTGTTAGTCCGATGTGCTGGTTTGTACTTTGTCTGTGAAGCAATTCTGGTGCACTGAAGGGGGCAGCTTCCATCTGAGATGCATTGTTTTGGAAGGACAAATTTCCTTCAGGAGACAGTAGTACTGACCACGGACAAATCACATGGATGGCAGGGTCTGAATAACATTGAAGAAGATAATGGAGTTCTTAGTGTTGAACTCACTGTGTACCGAAATCATATTGCTGGCGTCTCATCTGCCTATCTAAACCCATTACTGAAATTTCCTGGAGGTGTACTCAGAAGTCAGTAGAATCATGTTTGTTTATGCCTCGCTGATTTTGTCAGCTTAAATTCAGTAATGGTTAAAGACTTGACTTTTCTCTCACATAATTTCACATATATAAACAACATATTGATTTTGATAGATTTCTGAAGCCTAAGGAAAGGCAGAATCACATCTCATGTACAGATACTGGAAATCTTGACATTTTTGGTAGATCCTTTTATAAAAAGCACAAGAGAATATCAGAAGAGTAGAACACTCCTTCCAATAAAGTATGAATACTTTGAAGCTGGAAAATGCCAAATACCTTAAGTTAACTTCCATTAAGTTGCAAGATCATGGTACAAATCTCTGTGGCAATATTTTGTTGTTCCATATGCTGCTTATAGTCAGTCAGCTCTGCATTTTAGTAACCTCTCTTTCAGCGTATTGTGTCTAGCAAAGCCAGGTTAATTTGCCAGAAAGGCAGTGTGAGGAGTCAGTAGCTTTTTTATTTCCAGTGTAGAGCTGAAGAAACTGATAAAGACCCCAACTTTGATGACTACACCATGCAAATCAACAGAAGCTGAGCTAGCAGTAGAAAACAAACTTCCCAAGTCCAAGTGCTAAAACCTACTAAGCTTTTCTTTAAGTGGAAACATAATTTCTAACTAACCCAAACTTTTACTAGAATTCAAGTGTGAAAATTAAACCATAGACTAGATTCTATGAGTAACTTCAACAGCCGTGATGTTACCATTACATTCAGTCTTTCTGTCTGTTTGTCAGTTATGTTAAAAGAGCAGGGATCTTCAAACAAAAGGGTTTTCAAATAAATGTAGACTCCTAATCCTGACAAGGTCCTGAGGACACTAATTGACCTTAATGGATCTGGCTAGCCTTACTTGGGACCGGCCTACATCCGCTGCCCGTACTTCCAGGGGATCCAGTTAAGCTCAACTGTAGCTTTGAGTCTCTGCCTGAGGTACAGCATAGGAGTGCCCATCTCCAGCTCAGCCACAGCCATGTGAGTTTTCTCATTTTTCTAGCAATATACTATTATTGCCATTAGTGTTTTTTGGCTCTACCCCTGAAAGAAAACCAAAACTCAAAAAAAAACCCAACAACCCTCAAAAGAGCTAAAATAGCTCAAGCATTAATTTCCAACAGTAAGATCTAGAAGAAGATACTTTTCACCTCACCTTTGTGAAGGTCCTCCAGTAGCTGCACTGTGGCCAGATACAAGAGTGCCCATATTTCTTCTTCCTCCAAAGGGCTTCCTTTTGCCCACAGGACCTCGGCCAGTGTCACACAGGAACTGCTCATGCCTGCTGCAATAGAAACCAGATTCTGGACACACTAAACTAGACTGAAGCAAACCATACTGATTACAGCTCTGTCCTCTCACAATAAGAAATATTTTGTGGACCTCCCTGCTTCCTTGTTCACAAAAGGTGGTATTGTTCATCCCTGTCTTAATCTGAGTAAGAGTTAATAAAGGGAACTAAACTAAGTTGTGTGGGGCAAATAATTTTTACTCAGGAGATCCTTCATATATGCTGTTCAGACTTTGTGAATTATTTGAAGGGTAGGACATTGATTTTGCTGCTTAATTGGATGCTATTGTCTAGAAAAAACATGAGAGAGTTAATCTAAGAGAAAAAGAATGACAAAGCAAAAGTAGATGCACTGTAAGACGAAAGGTTTATAAACACAGTCCAACAGAACAATTTAGTTTCTTTCATTCCTCAGCTGATTGATCAGTAAAAGCTTGTAGACTCTTACTGGATTCATTGAGAGATTTTCTTTGTCAAATTCCTGAGACTCAGAACTTGCAGTTCATCCATACCAATATAAATAGAAACTTGCTTTGTTTCACTAAATCAAATTAAAAGATGATTCCCTCTGAGAACTGCTGAATAGCAATTTTGTGTCTCCCGGTACACACTCTAATGTGACAAGTACATAAGACCTGGTGTACTGCGAAAGAATGTTGGTCCACACACTCTACTAGTTTTTTCTCAACTGCAACACAGTATCAGATAACTTAGAGAAAGGCATCCTGTACTGAATTGTAATTTAATGTCTTACTAGAAACTGATTTGTGACTTGAAATGGCAAGGTTTCTTTTCCTCCAAATGTTTTATAGTGCTAAATATTGTCAAAGAACTTTTGTTCTTCATAAATGGCTCTAATTTTTCCATTTCACTGGTTTTACATTCCTGTTATTTACAAATCTAGGCACAGCTGGTCTAGGTCTACAAATCTGTAGGGAAAACTGAATCCAAGCTTAACATTTGCTAAAAAATGTTGAACTTAGTTTATGTTTTTGCTTTTACCAGGCTGTAATAGTGAGCTCCATTGTATGCAGTGTAAATAGGGGCATAATGAGAAAAATTGGAAGTAATCCATCTGTTGCTTTGAGGTTTTAACATTGTTTATAGAGCACCAAGTGAGGACATTGCAAGCCAGGATGCAATTGTTGTATATCAGATTATAAACACCACTGTAAAATTACTTGATTTACAGCCTGAAAACAGATCTTCCCCCTGAACCATTTCTTCACTCACTGTACACAGCCCGCTTTCTGCTAGCATTTGCTCTCCACCTGCAATAGAATTTTCTGTGTCTTACAGCTGATTTCTCTGCCAGCTTCCTGTTTGTTATGCAGTCTTCAAGGGGTCACTGCAAGAGCATGATGATTTTCTGCAGGACCAACTTGTTTCCGATTAATAGACTACTCAGGCTTTGATTAATGAGGTCTTGTCCTGGCTCACTAGTGTCCAAAGAAGGTATCACAACATTGGAAGAATGATCCCTTGCTGCAATCACTACAGGATTAGGGACCAACCTAGTGACATTTTAAACAGAACAAGAGTCCTAATTTTAGTCTCTGTATCTTCAAAGGATAGTAAAGCTTCTTAAGAACCTAATCTTAATTAGAAGAGACAGACAAATCTTCTTAATCTAAGCCATCACCATTTCTCTTAACAATAAATTACTCTGATAGCATTTCACTTAACCCTGTGGTACTGGCAGTAAGCAATCAATTCACAGCCCCAGACCTAGAATCTTTGTGGCTTCTCTATATTGGTAATCCACTAGACTGCACTTAGTGTTGTTTTATTTGAGACCATGCTGAAGGAAGGTACATTGCATCCTCTATTTTAGATAGAAGTGCTTATACTAAGTGATTTCAAATGCTGATATTTCTAACTAGCTTAAGTTACTCAATAAGCAACTATGCAGAGTGCAGGTATTTATCAAGACAAAGTTAAATCAGCAGTTACAACCAGAGCTGCTGAACTTTTGTAGTTTGTTTTTTCTAAAAGTAATGTCTCAGATCCATCCTAAGTATGTATTAAATTAATTCTGCTGACAATGATGTGCCATCTTCTTCCAAAAATGATGAGATTGTATGGACATGGAAATAATCTCTTTAAAGTGTAATAAAATAATTCAATGTAAAGTTAAAGGATTTTACCAACAAATTGGCAACTGATTTTTAAACAGACTCAGAATGACCTGTAATTTTGGCCTGTATTTTTGACTCTTGGTTTTCAAGACCAGCATGATGTGGTATTTGACAAAACTATAGCTATGTGAGTGCTTGGGAAAAAAAATACTCTTCATTTCCTTTTATAGCCAGGCTACACTATGTATATGATCGGAGATTATAAGTGATATAAAGATACTGTTATCATTGTAGCACCACATGTATTCATGGTTCCTCAACTTAATAAAAGCTGTGATCCAGAACCAAACAATTCTGACCTTCAAATAAGCTGCAAGTGTTAAGGCAAAGCACACAAATTAGGAGGCAAGGAAGAAAAAACAATAACCTTGCAAAAAAGGACTTGAATGTTAGTAGTTACATTGCACATCAGGAAATGATGCTGGATTTAGTTAAGCCTGCAAGGAAAAATTAGAGCAGCAAAATGCTATCACCAACTTGGAGTTTGGCCAGGATATAAAGGGTAATGTTTTTGTGCCTTGAAAAAGTAGCAAAGAGCTTTCAGTGCCAATTCATGCTCTGAGGTCAAAGACAAATCTTCTGCTGACTTCTGTGGAAGAAGGTAGTACCATCCAAATAAGCAAACTGGCCTAAAATATTATCCCCATTCTAATTGTTGGCATTACACTCATTCATTACATGGACTGTCTCCAGTTAATAGATTTTCTCTGGAAGAATTTAATCTACTCATCTTGTATAGATATGAAAGGTACACTGAAATGAGGCTAATCCATCATTTTGCCCCAAACATGCACCTATTCATCACATTTCTTTAAAATTATTTTATTTCATTTTATTTGTGTATATTTTCTTTTATCATATGTGTAAGATTTCATCCAAACAGCAATTGAAATCTAGTGTCAATGAAAATAATTGAAATGCTTATAAAAGATAATTAACTACAGCCTTGCATCTGAATTTAAGACTTAATAACAATCATGCATTAGTAATTTCATATGTCAGGGTCACTTTAAAAGCAATTTGGATTGATTAGATTCAGCAATCCTATTCATTAAAATGTAAGGGAGAAACTTGTTTTTTGTTAACCTTCGTCTTTACTTTGCTGCTTTGTTGACTGTATAAAGACAACAAAAGAGCTAAAAACTATTACATTTGTAGGGAAACTGATTTTTGTTTATCAAACAGTCATGTGACTTAAATATTCTCAAGGGGAAAAGGGCATCTGAATTCCTAACTAAATGACAGCCCTTTTCATGGAAGCCTCTTAGAGAGACATTACTGGGGAGCTGATTCAGCTGTAGAAAGTTTCTGTAGCATGAAAGTCTTAATCCATTACTTGGATGGTGGTGAATGATGAAAAAGGGAAATCATAGGACACAGCAGTGAATAAGCTGGTAAGGAAGGGGAAATCAAGTTTAGGTTTTGAAAAGGTATGGTCAAGTTTGTTTCTCTTGTAAATTTAAAGGCATGAAGTTTTGCCCCATTTTGGTATCCTGAAGAACAACTGGAAATGAGAACTTCAGCAAAAAGTTTGGATATAAACACAAAACCAGTAACAACAAAGGATTAACCTTAGGTAGGACCCAAGCACTCTGTAAACTGGAAAGGCTTCTATCAAACCAGAAATGGCTTTCAATTTTTACTGTCTGGAAGCTGTTCTTGCAGAGGTCTTGTGAACATCCAGTTCTGCTTCATTACTCTATCTGTATATTGCAAAATACCTAGGTGGAACTTAACCAGATTTTAAATTGCTTGAGGGTGTAAACAGACACAGATTTTGCAAACAAAAGTTGTGTCTGAGAAAGTTGTATTGCCTATTTATGTTTTGGACCTAAGTGCTCATCACAGCCCCTCTACTAGTAATGACTGATTTTGACATCTGATTTTGAGAGAGTCCACACAAGTAGAGGTGCTCTGACAGATCTAAGAGACTACTAACCTCAGCCACTAACCTCACTAAGAGAATATGAATGTAGGCTAGTTCTGACAGGCAAGTGAAAGGGGTCTTGAAGTGGAACATCTTCCATTTGCACCACTATACAGCAAACTTTCTCTAGATGTAGTATTTTTCTTAGCCTTCAATTCTTTTCAGATGTTGTACTGTAATTTCTTACCTATGTCTACCAGTCCCCTTTAGGCCTCCGGTCCTGCCTGATAGTCTAAAAGCACCTCCTGTAAATAAATTACCAAAACCAAGGGGACCCAATCTGCCTGGTATATCCAAAGGCAAAACTTGCATCAGTAACAGCAAGATGAAGTGGGGGGAAAAGCCCCACTTTTTGGAAGAAGGGACTTAGCCAGAGGACCTCAGGTGCAATTCTCCAAGATATTCTGCAATCTGCTTTCAAATCTAAGCTGATTAAATGCCAGGAAAAATGGGAACATACAGTGACATTTTCCTAAGGTAGTGGAGGACTAACAGACTGATTTTAAGCCTGAAAAGGGGTCAATAACAGACAGATTAGCAAGATAGACTTGCTAAATCTTAAAGATCTTTTAGAATGAAAAGCAGCTAGAAAAAATGCATTTTTATTCAGCATCCTTTTACTTGACTTGAAGTGCTGGACAATGGGTTAATTAACATATCAAGTAATGTAATTTCTGAACACACCCAGGTGAGGACTTTGACCTGGTTAAGAGTACAACTACCCTATCTCATTGTTTTCTTCTGTGGTTCCACCCCTCGAAGACTAGTAACTTCCTGCAACACATTGATTTAAAGTGCATTAATGTGTCTTCAAGTATTTAAGAATAACCCAGTAATTAATTTGTAGCTTTACATCTTTATGACATGAAAGTTCAGAAATGTCATCAAAAAGGACTAAAAATTCATTAAGTCCAGAAGTAAAATAAAACATAAAAAATATATGGAGATTTTTACGAGGTGTTGTCTCCAAAATAACTAGAACCTAGGTAGTTAGGAAACATTGAAGAGGCACTGAACGATAGCACCAGGCTGTCTTGTCAATTAGACCTCTAAATCTGTTCGGTTTTGCATCTGATTCATAGCAATCCACAAAACGGTAAACTGGCTACAGAGGAAAGAAGATGATAATTTCAGTCTGTAATTGTGAGCTTTGGAAAGCCTCTGACTGCTTCTGTTGTGTTGGAGACAGTTCTGGTTTAATACTTCAGTTTATATTTTGTTTTTGAAGAACAGTTCTATTCCATGACACAATTTAAGCTTATAAAAATATAATATAGAAATAATTTACTAAGAAATGATGACTAAATATATTGATTTTGTAGGCACTATCTGTAACATTTAAAACTGAAAAATCAAGTAAATTCTGAAACAATAAATTCTTAAAATATATTAAAATGTAGTTAAAATTGACTTAAGGGAATGTTCTTGCTATCACCAAACTAATGACTGTTACTGATAATCTTAAGAGTAATAAAGAAAAAAACTAATGGAAATAAAAGTATTATAATATCTTAATAATAATTGTATTAATATTTTATAGAAACAAAAAAGGAAAGAATCTAGAGAGATTAGATGTCCTCACTGTGGACTTTAGATTTTTGTTAATGTTTAAATTCAACTCTGAGCTTGTTGCATATATAATGTATCCTAATGCCAATACTTTAGCGTTCTAATATTTTTAAAGTAAATTCTTGATATGTGCTATCAACCACGACACATGTTAATATATTTTTACCTGGAAATATGAGCATAATGACTGGATAAAAAAGCTGGATAATTAGTAATTACTTGCTCAAGTACAATCTATTATATTTCCATGTAACTTGTCCATAAAATGCCAATAAATTTTCACTACGTGAAAAGTTGGAAGAGACTGAAAAGAGTATATTTTTTGAAAGATCTAGTTTAAAATTAATTTAAATCATGCCCTGATTTATCCACATATATTCCTTATACAAATTTATACTTTGACTCATTGTCCAATTGTTATTCTGATGCTGCAGAGAATACAGTGTATTCCTCATGCCAGAGAGATGAATCCCATTAGGTATTAAATTCCACTCCCTGAAATATGGTCTGGAAATGTATGGGTTTATGATTTGAATAAATATTGAAATAATGTAAAAAAAAAATCTGTTCAAATAAAGTAGGCAGGCGGAGCCAAAGCTGTCAATACTGACAAGTCAACAAGGGAGTTTCCTGGATGCTAAACCATTAGTTTTCCTTACAAAGATTATGCAACAGAAATTAGCTGTAATGATAGCTGTAATGATACAATCTTCATTATATGATATTTTTTCACCTGCTAATGTAAAGTAATTTATTTTATTACCTTCCTAGAAAAATGCACTTTAATCAATAGGAGAATTAACCAGACTATTGCAAAGTATTCAGCACTCAAGGGTGCTGAAAAGAGACAAATTTATTTGTAGGAAATCGTAAACCTCTCATGGATTGGACCAGTTTGTATAAAGTCTCTTTTCTGAAGCAGAAAGTTGAAATCTCAGTCCTGAATGGTGTGGTTATGTGCCTCTTTGTAGTGAATTTCAGAAGCTGCATGGTAAAGCTGTTCAAAAATGTGACTTTATTAGAAAATCTATGGGAATTGTTCCTCGAGGACACAAAATGTTATTGATTCCAAAAGAAAATGTAGGAAGCCTCCACATCCTATCAGACTTATAGGGCCAAAGTCTGACTTCCCCTTTACTTCAAAGGGAACCTACCTGTGAATTTCAGAGGAAAATATTACACTGTCTGCAGTCAGTTTACAAATATTCCCTCAATAGAAATGTATAAAAGCTTCTCACTGGATAACTTTATTCAAATTAAAGTGCTGCTATGTTTGTTCTTGCTAAGCTTATATGCCCTATCACATCCACCCTAGCTGATGTCAAACCCAAAGGACCTCATAGAATATCTAGCTATAATAGAGAGCTACTGCCATTCTTTTAATTTTTTCATGCATCTTTTATTATAAGTTTGTTCTACAACATAGCTGACTAGTGACCAAGAACTGAATCTAGTACATCTAATACATAATCTACATTCTAGTATTTCGAAGATTAAAGCTTCAAAGACACGTTATCTTCTACTGCAGTGCCTGAAATAATAGGACAGAAGAGCTCAGGCACCATAGTAGCATTTATCTTTTATGGCTTATGTCCATTTTTTTAGGCATTATGTTTAGGAAGCATGTGTCAAAACTTCCATAAAGCAAGACTGCTTTCATTTTATAAACTGCAAACTGTCATGCAAGGACTTGCCTACAAACACAGCAGAGAGCAGCAGAGCAGAAATTCAGAAACCTGATTCTTAAATGAGAACCTGTAGTCCCAGGTTGCAATCACTAGAGACATGTCTTTCTGGTGTTTGGAGTTCAGTGCTGTCTTCTAAATAATAGTGCTCAGTAAAAATACATGAATAAATAACATACTTAAATATGCTTTCCAGAATCATATGACCTGTGTTATAAAAATGAAGACTTATCCCTGTGGTAAGAGCAGTAACAATTCCTTTATCTTCAATAGAAAATAAAAATAGGTTGAGGCATTCTGAATTTTTATCAGTGAAATTCTGTCACAGGTGAATGTTTTTAACTCCAGAAGGCAGCAGGGACTGAACGCTGATGCTTTGGACCGCAATCTGACCAACTCTACATTATAAATTTTAATACAAGCAAGCAGCCTTCTTGTCAGAGTTACCTTTTGACTTGAGAGAAACAAAATAAGCTTTACTGTAAAAAAAACCCAACAAAACAACAGGGTAAATATTAGATACTGCTGTGCAAAGCCAAGAGTTATGAGTACTTTAATACTTATTTAAGTGATATTGAGCCTAAGAAAAATACGTTGCCACCTACCTGCACAAGCTGGACAGATGCTGCATCCAGAATAGTCTGAAATCTTCTATATTTTTGCCTAATTCTAATTGTTTAGATCATCATAGTTGTAAATGTCAAATTAAACATAATCAGAACTTGCTTGGACTTCTGTTTTTTTTTTCTTTCTTTCTTTCTTTCTTTCTTTCTTTCTTTCTTTCTTTCTTTCTTTCTTTCTTTCTTTCTTTCTTTCTTTCTTTCTTTCTTTCTTTCTTTCTTTCTTTCTTTCTTTCTTTCTTTCTTTCTTTCTTTCTTTCTTTCTCTCTTTCTCTCTTTCTCTCTTTCTCTCTTTCTTTTCTTTCTTTCTCTCTCTCTCTCTTTCTCTCTCACTCTCTTTCTCTTTCTCTCTTACTCTCTCTCTTTCTTTTCTGTCGTCTCTCTTTCTGTCTTCCTTTCTCTCTTTCTACTGCTTTGTTTATATCTCGTAACTAAGCACTGTGTGGTCTGGCAAACGGCTAAGCAAGTAAACAGTAAGGTTCATTCTCTTGTTTGCAAGCCAAGCCTAGCAGCTCCTGGTTTGAAGCTAATGGCAACATCAGGTCTTCTGAAGCTGTTTACACTCCTTGCTTTTTTTTTTTTCTTTTTTTTTTAATTTTTGTTTGTTTGTTTGGTAGTTCACCCACCAGGTAATATGAGTCAGCTTTTAGGAAGGGGCTCAATATAAATCCCTGGGTCCATCGACATATAAGAACTCAATTGGATTACTTGACGCACACAGGAGCATTAGATCTAAAGCTCTGTAGACTGATGTCACTTTCAGCCCTCTGCCAATCCAGAGAGAAGCAGTACACCAAAGCAGAGATTCATAGTCTAAGGTGGTGAGTGTGTCTTTTGTGAACAGTAAAATCCTTCAGATTTAATAAACAATGCAGATAAAATTTTGATGGGTCTTAAAAAAAAACAAAACAAAACAGCAACAACAACAGAAACAAAACGACAGCAGGTAACTTTGTTGTTTTTTGTTTTTGGTTTTTTTTTAACTGCTCAATCTGAAAAATTCTGGTTAATTATTTCAGGGTGCAGCTGTACTCAATGCAGAGCAAAAGAAGCTCATGGGATGCTGCAGGGTAACTCTGAGCTGGGCATAAGAAAATTAAGAAAAAAAAACACCTTAGCAAAACAAAATAAAGTTCTTGTCTGCTTTCTATCTTGTCCTTCCTTGAACTCACTAAGACTGTCTCTGCTTCTGATTCTTGTCCTCCATAAGTGCTCTCTCTTCTGGGAAGTAGTTGAAGGATCCTTCCCTTTCTACCTCCAGCTTTGTATAAGCATTTCACAAAGCTGCATTTGTTTACACTTTCTCCATATACTTTGCTCCTGAGCAATGTGATTTGCAAACGCAATTTCAGCTACAATCTATGCCAATGGCTCACAGATGTCTCTGCTGTAGATTTGCATCTTTTGGTTCAAGTGAAAACTCTGGATTTTCTGTTTACCTGACTTTATGCAACTAGTCATTTAAGTTCAACACAGAAAAAAACACAACAAAACAAAACAACAAAAAACCCAAACAAACCAATCCTCTTATTTCCATATTTCTCACTCGCTTTTTCTTTCTTAGTCACTGTGAATGATGCCACTGTTATCCTTAGCCCATACTCTGGGATTCACATTCAGTTTTATCTTCTTCCTAGACCAATCCTTCCACCGTATCTGGATCTTACATGTTCTTTTGAATAAAATTTACAAGCTATGATCTTCTTTATATATCTTTAAACAAAATTTATGCAAGCTTTTGCCATCTCAATTGCTGCAGATCCCTTTGTCCTGACATTGACAAATACAATACTGCTTTTTCCAAAATGTCACTGAAAACATCCATTTTGCTGTATTCTCACACTGGGCACATCACCCATCTTTTTCTATCTCTTCACAGGTCCCTTTTCTTTATAGCAGAAATATAAATATATTTTTTTCTAAATTTGGTCTTGGTCCAGAAGTCATAAATCTGACCAAAACAGTCTGCCAGGAATGCAGGCAGGAATAAAACTAGGTAGAAAAGTCTCACATTTGAAATGTTTCAAACAGAACATTTTGGAATCAGCAAAACAACAATTACTGCTAAATCTTAGCAACTGTGCAGTAAGGATTATTTGTTGACCCTTTTGCTGTGATCACTGGGACTGATATTGCCCTTCATTTTTTTGGATTAATGAATCCAAAGCAGCAAATGGATCAGCAAAAGGCTGTTGATAAAAAGAAACTGAGACCATTGATGCATGTTGGAATTTATTCACCCTTATTGTCCAGTACAGTCATGCTTGCAGAAGAAAAGCTACACAGAAGTTTGTGGCTGTTCCTTCCCTGGATAATAACTGGGGAGGAGCCATGAAGTTATTTATAGTGAAGCATTTGTAGCTACCAGATTTAAGTAGATGAGTGTATAATGCTGTTTGTGGAGTTAACAGGCTGTGCGGCTTCTTGAATCTTTTTGCTAGAAGTAATGTCTTATGTGAATATGCTCCTGTTGAATCAGGTAGAAATGTTGATTTGATTAACTAATGAAAGTTCCTAAATACTTTGTACTCTATTGGTTTAAGAAAAGACTCAGTCATTCTTCTAAGGAAAGCATGGGCCTGATACAAACTCGAAGTAGTTCTGCTGGTGTAAGCAACAGTTGCAGACCTGTGAAATCAAATTCTCACCCATGGTTCCTTCTCTGTTTTAAATAGTTATTAAACCAGCCATTTTAGAAAGTTAATCACATATTAGTCTGAACCAAAGTGATACTTCAGGCTTAAAAACTCAAAACAGACAGTATGAGATTTTCACTTGCGTTCATTCAATTAACATATTGAATCCTTTACTCAATACAGATGACATGAATATAATCGTGGCAAAGTTTACGTAACTAGATCACTATGAAAGAAGGTTAATAAGATGAAAGACCTTTTATCCCAGGGAAGGAACTGCTGTATGGAGGCTTAGCATCTTCCTTATGTTCCATCCAGCTTCTGAGAGCTGGCAAGGGTTAGAATCCAATTATTCTCTGACATTAATGCCTTTTCATCCCACAGAAGCTGAAGTGTGGGAAGCTCTTAAAGTTTACATAAAGGTGAGGATTATTATTTACTTCTCAGATGAAGGTACATGCAGGTTGTCAAAACTACAACCACAGGTCAGGCATGGGGTTTCTATTAAACAGAGAAGAGTGCAGTGCTTGTGTTAAGTTTTAACTGTTTTTAGTTCAGAGTCCCCTGGATTGGATAATAAACTCCTTGAGCTGACAGAACTAAATGGAGATCACTTGAGTTTTTAGAAAAATCAGGGCATCTACCTTTTTCTTTTCAGTCTGCTCAAGTCATTGAACAGGACCTCACCACTTCTGATACAGAACTTCCATGCAGCATCCCTATGCTCAGTATACATATAAATTAATGATTTGTTTCCATGCGGTTTCTAAGCAGATTAGAATTTTTCCAGTCATCTATATTTAGCTTAGCAAAGTAATACAGGGATGCTCTTGTCTTTGGTCTTTGGAAACCGTTTCAGATTTGTAAAATCAAATTCTCACCCATGCTCCCATCTCTGTTCTAAATAGTTATTGAAAAGAGTCATCTTCATGAGAACTAGGTCTGATTTGTGTAACTGATCTCAGCTATGGAGAAAAAGACAAATATGTAAGCAAGACGCAAAGAAAGGATATATGGGAAATTAATTTCAAATTATAGCAGAACAAACATATCTGATGAGCCTATTTCCCTCTAACAAATAATTTCTAAGTTAATTTAAAAACCTCTAACTACTAAACTGAGAGTGGAGATGGTTTTGAGTTGGTCTTTTAGTTTGTGTTTGAAGGGGACAAGAAGGCAGGCTAACTCTTACCCACCACCAGTGACTAACTGGTTCTCCTTAAAAACAATAGTTGGCAAAGGCACATCAAATCCTTGGGGTTTCTAAATCCTTAGAAATTTCTATGAATGGATGATACCAAATTAAAATGTCACTTTTCATACAATGTGTTTAATTTGCTTTTGCTTCTTTCATTACTTTGGAGATGGGATGTGAGCCAATAAAATGTAATTGGACAAGTAGCTCTTGTTTGTGATACCTGGTTGCAGCTCTGCTGATTCCTTCAGTAATGCAATGAAAGGCAGTATCCCTATGATACATACTCCCATGCATCTTTCTAGGGTACAAGAAGAGGGAGTGTGAAGCAAGTAATTAATGTTATAAAGTGCAAACTGACAATGTTTAATGGCCAAATGCTCATAGAATGTAAAGTGGTCACTCTTGAAGAACTCTTTAGATTCAGGCCATCAACCTGAAGAAAGAATCTTTAAAGTTTTCTGGAATATGATGATGGAATTTTATTTTAAATGCAGTAATTTTCTAGCTCTTTTCAGACATAATGTATGACACTATCTAAAATGGGAGAGGAGTTAGCATTTAGAGGTTGAAATTAAATGACTTTGGCAATGATTGTTGTACTCCTGATCAGTATTTTTTTTTTAACCAAAAAGATGAATTGAGCAAATTCAGGCCTGAAGAATGTTGAATGCTGGTTGGTAAGAACCTAACTGAAAGTTTGCCTTCAGTATCCCTCGAGTTCAGTCCTAGAGTTGTCAGTGGTGGTATTCAGTGTAAGGACCCTAAACTTTTGTTAACTTTGAATGGTCCTGTGCAGCAGAAACCACGTGCAGAAGACAGTACAAGGGATTTTCCAGCTATGATCACCCTATAATGACAAGGGAGAAACAGCTGATATAAAAGTCACTATGGCGTTGTTCTGAATCCTAGAAATGCCTTTTGCTTTGGAGTTATTGCTAGAAAGCCAAATGCAAAGTCTTCATTGATAAGGGTGCAGGAAGGGAGATCAGGCATGCAATTTAGAAAGACAGGAGTGGGATACAGCTATAAATTAGAAGTATGTTTGGCAGATCACTGAACTAAACCCCACAGCTGAAAAGCTGCATGTGTTTATAATCAATCTTTCCACTGTAAAGAAACCACAACTTGGTTGTGACTTAGGTAGAACATAGTGCCACAACCCAGCCCAGTGAAGCAACTGTCTAATGTCCTCAGATAATGCCAGACTCTTAAGAACATTTTGTAAATTTGCCCATGAAAAATTTCAATTGATTAGTCTATAAATGAACACCCTGTGCTGTGTTAATATCAGTATATATGATGCATGTGACACCATAAACACTGTTGTCCAATAGTTAAACTACACTTCTTTCCACAATTTCCAATTGGCTGAGTATGTTTAATGATTGTACATAATTTGCTGCCCAATTACTTGGTATACCTACTGATAAAAATGAGCTGTATATAGAATTAAGGCAGCTCAGAAAGAACTTTGCAGGATCTGAAAAGAAGGGGTTAATAGTATTAATGGCATTTCAGAGAACACAGTTTCTTGACTAGACATACAGAATTTTTTTTACTGAACTTCAATATCCCTTATTCATGAACACGGCCTTATTGTCATGTTCACACTTAAAACCTGTCGCATGGTGCCCCACGGTGGTTGCTTTCCTCCTGCTACAGTTGCTCAAGCCAGCAAGTGCTCAATTCATTTTGGTTACCACTGAAAAAAATATTTACCCCAGTTCATGATTGTTTGCTAATAGTCTGAATTCGAGTGTAAAACAACATTTGGCTACTACTGTTCCTAGTTCCATTCAAAGAGGTAATTCTGGTCCCTCCAGCTAGTTACTTGATTTCATACTGCTTTTCAAGACATAATAGAATTTAAAACTCTAGTTGTTACAATGTTTATTTCATTAGGTTCTCTTTTATCTGTTTAATTATTAAAATGAAATATTTTAACATCAGCTGTTCTTATCAACAATTAGAATGTGTGATTCTTGGTTCGTTCTTCTTAGTACACTTTTTAGGCTATAGTATGTAAATTGGTTTGGATTTCGATTATAAGCAGTTTCTAGCAAATTTATGTTTCACTTTCTTATCTGGAATGCAGCTTCTGTAGCACAAGCAAGGGTAAAAATATGTTTAAGAAAATATATTATTACCAAACTGCTTTGTTTTTTTCACATAAACATTTGTATTACTTCTGGAATTTTCTAAAATGCTTCAAAGTCTGGGTTTTCTTTTGACATATATCTCCCATCACAAACACTATTTATCAAATTGTTTTCATAAAAAGACATGGATGTCGATCCTGGCTGTGACTTATCAAGCCTTTAGCATGGAAAAACTGGGGCCCCTGAGTACCCACAATTCCTGTTGATCTCTTCTTGATGAAATAATTAGTGAGAGGGTGTGTTCTTTTGGTTAATTTCCAGAAGGTGACTTTTACTGCTGCAAGGTACCTAGGTGCCTGTGATGATGATATATAAACATCTAAAATAAATAAATGATAGAATTACAGTGGCTGCATGTTTGCACAGGTGGCTCAGTGTGAGAAGTCCCATGAAATTCAGGTTTTGGCAATACAATCTATTGAAAATTGCTTCAGAAAAGTAAGGTTAGATGATCCATACTTGTGAAGAAATATTTTTAAATACATAACTAAAAAGATTTTTGAAAAATCAGTACACACAGTTCTATATTTGAGTAAATGTCCATAACTTGTAGTTACAACGCGTGCCTAGAGGATCTTACTTCTGTTTTCAGCTTGTCTAAAAATGACTGTAGGCATAATCAGATACTTACTTGAAAAACATTTATTGTGGTTTAAGCAGTTACCACCTTGTATTTGTTCACTAAAATCCAACTCAGCTGAAACACAGTTACTATGTGTATTACCCTAATCCATCTTGGTGCAAAAATAAGTAATTTTTCCTTACTATGGAAGTTTTGTGGGCAAAAAATACTACTCCGTATATATTTGGGCCTGTTATTTCATGTTATAGTTTTTGATATTTTGATTTTTCTATGTCAAAATTTGGCTCAGATACTTGACTCCAAAGATTTCAGCCCGAAGTATTTGCTTTTCAGTTTGTATACAAAAAATGTTTAAACCATATTTACTACCAAGAATGTGGTAACTGATAAGAACTTAGTGAAAATATTGAAAATTTACAAAACTAAATTTTTAATGTAAATTCATGGCTGCTGAATCTTGGATACCAATGCTTGGGAGTGAGAAAGCTTGGAGTACTTGGACATAATTCAGATTTTACTCACATGGTATAATAAAAATATTTATTTAAAACTCAACAACTGCTTTTTTTAATGCAGCAGCCCAAATCCAAGACTAATGCTACATGGACTCTGAAACCAAGGAGATAAGAGATTGATTAACAATTACACATAAGCAGAGGATGTTTTTAATGCTCTAGATTTTTCATTAAGTTAATTTTGGAGCTTCTGTCATTAAATAAAACTGCTCATCAGATTTTCCTTACATCTAAAATATTGTGTTTATTTTGGAAAGGAAAATTCAGGTTCTGAGGCGAGCAATTTGCATTATTTTGCCAAACAGACACCAGCTTTCAGACCTTCTAGTGGGACACCATGCACCTTTATTGTCAAATATGTTGCTGAAAATCCTGTCAAGTTTTGTAGTTCTTTGGCTTCAGCAGGGCCAGTCTCAGAGCCCTTGTTGCAAAGACCTTGGCTCCTGCCAGGTAGCCAGGCTTCCTTGTGTAGTCTTCTCTCTTTGTATTATTCTGCAAAATGATTTTTCCTCTTCTGCTTCTGATCCTCTATGAACAAATACAAATCTCCTGCATGCTTGCCTGTATGTTCTGTGGTAACACATCTATAGTTTTGCTCTCTGCTGTATCCTTCTAATCTGTTAAGAGGTACAGAGAAAAATGCTGGTTTTGTTGAAGTCCATTGCAAAATACCTCTTTGCTTTCATGGATATCAGGACTTCAGTTTTGTATTTACTTGGATATCAGCCAGAAAAATCCAAAAACCAGTTTCTACCCAGGCAATATATGAGTATAGCCATTATGGTTGTAAGAAAATACTTCAGCAAAGCAGTTTTGAAAACTATGCTATATTGATGCTCAGTTACATTGTCCAACTTTCATTTTCTTACACAGGGATAAGGTTGTGAGGACTAGTTTTAAAAAGACACTTAGAAATACATGTCTATTTAAAAGTGTCAACTTTGTAAACTATAAAATCTTAATGAGAACTTGATTGTGCCCTGAAAAAGAAATATGACAAATCTGGATCCTAAGCAAAATATAATTTTATACTTTAAAGGGACTCTTGTCCTTACTTGCTTGCAGATCTCAATGCAGTCTTACTTCAAATGGGATGACCAGGAACAACAACTTCCAGAAAGTTTAGGAGTAACATCAGTGATCTGTAAGGCCATGGGTGTTGTTGAAAATAACTTAAGTGGCTAAACGTGGTGTCACCCCACCTGTTTCTTGTTGTGCAGAGGAGACTGGAAGCTAACACTGGTGCTCTATTTGCCAATAGAAAGAAAACATCTGAAGGCAGCAGGACCTGCATTAGCTGAAATAAGCAAGGCTAGGTTTAATATACTGGTGAAGATTAATATGTCTGACCCAGATTAAATTTTGCCTGCTGTTTATTTTGGGAATTCATATTTCCCCTTTTGCCTGCTGACCTTTGTTTTTGGCATACAGAAAAATGGAAGGGAATGCAATGTCTGGTTGTGATCTAATGGAGTTAAACAAGGAAAACCCTCAAATCTAAGAACTGGCTAATTCAGTTCTGGGACTGTCCCTCAGAAATTGATCAGAGGTGAGGTGGGAGTTGTGTCTTAGAACTACACTTAAAGCCTAGTGGGATCTAAAGAGGACTGGGAATGGAATCTTAGCAATAGTTTTGTTTTTTTCCTCTAGATGTAAAGGAAACATAACTGCAGGGATATGTAAAAGAACCATGTCTAACACATGGAGTGAAAATGGGCTTGCTTAAATTAAATGAGAATTTTAAAGGCTGAGAGTGCAGAGATCTCATTGAAATGAGCATATGAGTAGTATTAATACAGTTTTATGGAACTTAAGATTTTAACACCAAGAAAGTGGCAAAACTGGAATATTCTGAAGCATCACCTTTACTATGTAAAAATCCACACTTATTACAGGTGGATGAAAGCTGCTGGCAGCAACAATCTCACTGTAATCTTTGATGTTTTTACAAATGTGGCATAGGCCACTCAAATGTTTGACAATTAACTAAATGTGAAATGTCCATTTTTACAGAGCCTTGTGGCTAACTGGCAGATTTTATAGGCATTTTTAATACTGCTCATAAGGCCTTATTTGTACTACAGAGTAAAAATATGGAAAGGCTTGCTTCAACCGTATTGACATGGCTTCAAGGCACTGAGGGGCCTCCTGTCATCACCTCCAGGGGAATAAAAAAAAAGATAACGATATACCAAACAAATACTGAAAAAGCCAAGGAGAAAGTACTCATGTCAGGTGCCAAGAGCTAATGGTAATGAATAACTCAAAATCTCACAAAGAGGCACTGAAGATGTAGAGGAAAAACAGTGCCAGTACAGACACAGAACAAGAAAACGTTACAACACTCCAGACACCCAGTAACAAGATAAAGCCCTGCCATGCCAGGTATACAATGGGAAGTCTGAAGTTGCCAAGGCCATGAAAGCTGTGTAGGAGCAGTGGAAAAACTGCTGCCAGAGCGCCATGGTTGGGTGCCAAAGCACTGGCGGAGAGCATGAAGGCGAAGACCTGACAAATGCGATTTTTTAATGAAAAGCCCCAGCAGGAAGGGAGGCCTGGCTAAGGGGCATAATTCAGGAAACGAACTGCTTCAGGAGAGTGTGCGGCGGAGCCAGAGCAATGCTGATGCCAAGCAGGGATGCACGGGCCCGCGGGCAGCCAAGGCGCCGCAGCCTGGGCAGGGACCAGGTTGGGGCCGGGAGGGACCACGGCTGCAGCGCCGCTGCCCTCGACCGAGGGACGCTCCGCGGCTAAAGGCAGCGCTGGCGCGGAGCCGCGGGCGCGCAGCCTCCCCCGGGCCCGGGGCGGGGCGAGCGGAGGGGCGGGCAGCCGCATCGCGGCGGGCGGGCGGGCGGAGCGCGGTGCGTGTGCGCGGCCCGGCCCTGGCTCATTACTCAGCGGCCGAGGCAGGAGGCGGCGGCAGCGGGAGGCGGTGAGCGCGGCGGCGGGGGTCGCGGCCCCGCTGGAGCGGCGCTCTGCGGTGGGGGAGCGGGGACGCAGCGGGGGGGATCCCGTAAGGCACGGTGCGGTGCGGTGCTGTACGCGGCCTCGGGGGCCGAGCTCGGGCCTTGCCGCTTTGTTTACGTTTTGGCGGAGCAGCGGTGGGGGAGAGGGCCGGGGCTGCCCGTGCCCTTGTCCGAAGGCGGGTGGCGGCGCTGGGCTCTCCGACCCGGTGGCCTTCCGTGTCTGCTCGGGGCTGGGGGGGCTGGAGGTGTCTTGGTGGATAATGGCGGGGGCCTCTTTGTTGGTGTGGCAGGAGGGGCAGGAGGCTCGGTGCGGGGCTCCTCCTCCCGGGAGCATCCAGGCAGACCGGGCTGGCGTCTGCTTCCAGACCGGGGTCCCGCTTGGCCTTCGAGGAAGGAAGGGTCTGCGGTCCAGGAGGTGGGAATGCGAGTGAGAGAGCGAGCCACCTCTGTGGTCAGTTTCCATGACCTTGCTCTTAAAAATGCCTCTTACGGCAAAAAATACTTATCTGGGGTTATAACCGGCCTGGATATAGGGGCATGGGGGAGTCCAGCAGTGTCTTTGATTCTTTTGCCTTTTAAATTGTATATTTCTTGTTAAAGGAGCCAGCTGTCTCTGCATAATTTCTTTTGCTCTTTGATTTTTCTGTGTCATTAACAGCATCCACTTTTTATGCGAGAGCCCGTTTCTTTACGCCTTTGTGTTTGAAGTGGTTCTGGAACCATCAGTGAAGTTTGATCTGAGCACTGCTAAATAGCAGGCAAATACAAAACCCACTTGGATTATTTATTCCTCATTCCCGCCCCCTCCCCCCCCCTCCCGGCTCCACGAATGTTTTTGAGTGTATGGCATGTTTTTGAATTCCAGTGTTGTACAGAACAGGCTCGCTGAAGCCTTTCAGACGATCGAAAAATCCTACCTACATGCTTTGTAGGATGTTATACTTGTTTGGGGAAGGAAAGTATTATTTGCCCGAGGGCATGTGCATGTGGAATCGAGCAAGCTTACTAGTTGCAGCTGGGTTTTGCTTACAGGTGTGGAGACTTAACCAATGATGGTCTCACAGCTCACCTGGGACTTTTTGTTGTCTCCTCTAGAGAAGCTAACAAATGCGCTTGTAGGGCAGTATAGTATATAACATGCAGTTTTATATATTTGCAGGTATATCGATGTATTAAATAACTTGGAAATGGTTTAAACTGTGATAGGAAGAGAAACTGGGCCAAATCTAGTTAAAGATACTGTCAGAGTGGGCACTGACTTGAGCATTCCTTCTGTATAATGAAGGAAAACTCTTAATTCTTCTAACAGTAGTTTAGAAAGATAAGTTGAATTTCAAGTAGTCCCCCGGTTTGATCTCAGTCTGTGGGGGAGCCATCTTGTCTTTTTTGCCCACTTGATTAAAAAATGTGTAGTGTAGACTAGTTTGATAGTAGGTTGCAGGTGTAGAGTTCTGCAGAGCATGTAGTACAGGGACAGGACAAATTCCAAGGCTGCCTCTCAGATACTTACAGTTTTCAGGGCCAGTGGTGCAGAAGTATGAAAGGAGAAGGGAGAGAGAAGCATCTGCTGAATGAGACTTACCCAGAGTTGTGGAGGGTGTATGAAATTGTTGTGTTATCACTCTGAAAAAGGAATTTTAACAGTGGCTTCCAGTGTAGAAGTTCCCAAGCTTTTTGGACTGTGGGCTTTTGTATAATCGTTCAGAGTAATCTTGTGGGCTACCATATACTTCATGAAAACTTCTAGGTCAGAAGCATTAATAAGATGCTCTGCTATGGTTCTGAGTCCTCTAGTTTTGGACTGCTTGTTCTAGACAGAAGTAGAGTTGCCTATTTTGTGTGATTTTTGTTTTAACTTTTAACTTGGCTCTGTAGGCACCAAAGCTTTGCTGGTCTTACAAGAGTGCAGGTATTGAGGTCCTTTGCAAAGACTAGGTAAAGTTGTTATATTGGTGAATTGTTATGCAAATACTAGGCAGTATACAAGTGTTTGGAGATTTTCACAACTGAATATATTTTCTGCCTGATACTTACATGCAATGAATCAATGTGTTTATTTCATGGTTGGTTGTTTATTTTTCTAAACCATGAGCAGTAATGTTTGAGATTAAATTGCTACTTAGTTATTTTTTCACAGTAACTATGTTTTTTGTTTCTTTTCATTCTTTCTTAACTGCCTTAACTGTTTGAATGTTTTTTGTTTATAAGATTCATTCAAAGTATATGCTTCTGAGGATTGATCCAGTATTCTGGGCAAAGACAAATGTCCTTTTTGGTAGTCTGCTGGGAAGTATGGTGTGTTATTTCTTGAACTTCATTTCCCATGTTACCCCTGCTTGGAAAAAAGTGCTATGTGGCTATATGGTTTTATTAGATCTTCTTGAATATGAATAATGTTCATTGCTGTATCACTGTCAAAATTAGACTAATCTGGTTTTGATCCTAGGTTTTTTTATAAATGCTGAATGCGTTTTATTCCTGTAAATGTTACCTTATAAAAAACAGTCCTTAATTCAAAACCTGCAGAAACAGGATTCTGTTTATGTTACAGAAATATGTCTTGGCTTTTGAAAGCTCTTTAAAAATCCAGTTAAGACTGATATATTTTGCTTGCTGTGAAATATACTACAGTTGGGACATAGATTCTAAAAAACAATTTTTAATTTGATTTAATAATCTGAACATCTAGTTCTGAAATCTTTCAAGATTGTTTAAATGGAGATGGAAATTCACCTTTAAATTTAATAAAAGCCCTTTCTGGCTATTCTCATGTAAAGACAAGCTACATTTAAAGAGGCATGCATTGCTCCACTGCAAGGTATATTTGTATGAAAATACAGCAGTAGTCACTTCTGCATACATTCTGATTAACAGGGATGTGTCAGTGAAAGTTAACTTTATCAACAAAGTCCCTGACTTTTCAGAGCAATTATTGTTTGTTCTATAACATCACACCATAGTTTCATGTTCAGTGGCTACCTTGCTTAAGTAGTCTCTTACCTGCTGTTCCTTCTTGACAGCTGCTGTGTGACAAAACAGATCAAGGAGCTAACTGATCCAGCTGAAAAAAATCTTGGGCTAATTTTCAGCTTGATTAATTCCCTTATGTGTCTGAACAAACATCCATGCTATTGCAAGGTTGGAAGACTTGTTAATGCCTGTAAGTATCTAAAGGGTGGGTGCAAGGAGGATGGAGCCAGACTCTTTTCAGTAGTTCCCAGTGACAGGATGAGGGGCAGTGGGAACAAGCTGGAACATAGGAAGTTCCATTTAAATATGTGAAAAAAAACTTATTTACTGTGAGGGTGAGAAAGCACTGGGACAGGCTGCCCAGGGAGGTTATGGAGTCCCCTTTTCTGGAGATACTAAAAACCCACCTGGATGCAATCCTGAGTAGGCATTTCTGCTTTAGCAGGTGAATTGGATAATCTCTAGAGGTCCCTTCCAACTCCAAATCCTGTGTTTCTGTGAAGGCAAGGAAGGTGCTTAGGTGGGGATTGCATATCAGTCATGTATATGCACAAAGGTATTCACAGATCAAGTAGTGGTTGCTGGAAGACTAAAGTCATGAAGTGCTTGTTTAAAGATCTGTTTGCAGACTTGGTCTTCTGTGGCTGCTACTTAAAAGTGTTCCAAACAAGATGTTTATTTTGGTTTCTTCAATGCACTGTAGAGCCCAAAGTGAATTTGGGATGAGTAGCTATTTGAGAATGAATGTTGATCTAGAAGTAATGTGCTTCTGTGGATGAACATCCTTTTTCAAACCTACCTGTATTAATAGGTTCAAAGTGTTTGTGCAGTATCAATAGGGGCCCTTAAATAAAGCAATCTGGAAACTTTTGGACTGAGGCAGAACAGTGAGGCAGAATAATAGAATAGTTTGGATTGGAAGGGACCTTAAAGGTGATCTAGTTCCACCCTGCTGCATGGGCAGCGACACCGCACACTAGATCAGGTTGCTCAGAACCCTTTCCATCCTTGAGAACTTCCAGGGATGGGGCATATATCCACAGCTTCCTTGGGAAACCTGTGCCAGTGTCCTCATAGTGAAGAATTTCTTCCTAATGTCTAACCTAAATCTACCCTCTTACAATTCAAAGCCATTACTCCTTTTGCTATCGCTACATGCCTGTGTAAAAAGTCCTTTCCCACCTTTCTTGTAAGCCCCTTTCAGATACTGGAAGGCCTTGCGATGCTGATAACTATTTGTTTCCTGCTTTTAAAAAAAAATTCTGTTTGTGAAGAAGAAAATGTTAACTATTTTAGGACTGTATTTTACATGTCATAATGCAAACACTCATATGTCTTTTGTGGCACTTAGCCTGAAAGATAAATGCTACATAGTTTTATTCTGTGTGGTAGGGCATTTAATTCAATGTTCAAAACTCCCCTTATATACCTTTTCTCACGTTATTATATCTGAATGATACATGAAATCTTCAGGAAAAAAAGCTTGAAATACCTTATTCTCTGTCTCAGCTCTTATTCAAAACTGCAGATGTAGGTCACAGAGTGGTTTCCTGAGTTATTTGTATTTACCAAATACTTAGTGCAATTTTATCAGTACTGTTCATTTGTATGGGTTTGTTCTGTGGCAAAACTGTAGTTGTCTTAGTGAATAGTGATATCTTTAAGAAATGTGCTGTCTTACAATAACTTGAATATGATGCTGAGATTCACGATGACTTGATGATGGCTGGAATACATTGTCAATACATTGACTTGAAATTTATGGGAAGTAAATAGCAGTAAGTCTAGCTATATGTGATATAACCTTTAATTAAAGGGAATTAATACTTGAATTTGAAAAATTAAGTAATGGAAGACAAAAACCAACCAGAACTGCTAGGCACTTTTAAAACATAGCTTAAGATTTCTTTGATGTAAATGTTGATGTGTGAGCTAAAGGAATACACCAAGCATGTGGTAGTGAGCCTCCTCTTGTGAGCTGGAAGACTTCCATTTTGAGTAGCATAAGGAGCACTCCAGGTTACTCTACAGCCAACAGAGAATAGCAGTTTGCTTCTGCTGTAGATTTTGCAAAGCCTTCGGGTGAGAACTCCTTCAAGAGACTGGAGCTGACAGCATCAAACTGGGAGAGAGAGAGATATCCATTGCTGATGTTGAATCATATCAGCATGAACAACTGCCCAGCCAGCTGTTTACATAATACTGTTACCTTGACTTATTTATGTTGTAAACTATTTTTATAAGGTTTTCTCAAGCTTGCATTTTTCTTTGATTTGTGTGTGAAGAGGTAACGATCTTGTTGTACCAAGCTTATAATTAATAGCACACATTTCTTCTTAACTGTATATGCTTTTTTTCCTCTTAAGTGATTAAAAACTAATCCTTGGGGTTTTTTTTCAGTCCAGATTGATTTCCTGTAAGCTTGGTACTAAAATAAACACCATAGTTGTTGCCCCTATTGTCACTTTTATTGTTGAGTAAATGCTGCTTGATATGTGAGCAGACAGGATGCTTATTAATCATTCTTGGGTATTGTAGACTAATGCTAAAATGGTGACTGACAGAAAATATACTTAATGGTCATTTGCATTGCAAACAAAGCAAATACTGTATATGTGCTTGTATGTGTGTACACTCAAACAAAAAGGGGGAACTTTAATTCTACAGTGCTGCTGAAAAGTCTGTTCACTGTAACGATTGATTTTTGAGTATTAAAAAAAGCCCAAACAACAAACTATCAAAAAAACCCACCTCTGACAACCTTCAATTACTTCATTATATTGACAATACACTCAGCTTTTTCTTACTGTAGATCTTAAAATCATGCAGAAAAATGTCTAAACCAATATTTACTCCTTTATTTACAAATAATGGCAAAAAAGTGTGTTCCCATCATTGTAGTCTGTGTCCATTCAAACATTTATCTTGTATCTTACACTGCTGTACAAAACCTGAAATTTGTCCAGTCTAGTGTTTGATTGTTGTAAAATAAGAACAAACATTAGGTATCGTATTTCTGACTGTGATCTCGAAGTAATGGAAATGCCCAGCTCTGTGAGTTTATGTGCATAAATGAAAACGATCCTTTTGCTGTTGGTTGGCAGCTGCTGACTGGACAGCAGCTCTTGCAGAAGAGGATCTGGGGCTCCTGATGAATGAGAAGCTGACCATGAGGCAGCAATGTGCTTTTGTAGCCCTCAAGGCTAATTTGTTGCTGGGGTGCATTAGAAAGAGCCTGGCCAGCAAGTACTTTAGAGGAACATCTGTGGGGCAGCTGTGAAGCTCCAGCTGAAGTGCTGCCCAGTAGATCACATATATGCACACCCTTCAAGAAAACAAACTCAAAGGAGTCCAGTACTGGGTTGCTCAGATGGTTGAGGACTGGAACACCTGAGGGTAGAGGAGATACTGGGTTTACAGTCTGAGGAAGAGGTGAAGGGAGAATGTAACTGCTGTAATAATGTGATCGTGATGTGAAGGTGATAGAGCCACTTTCCCCTCACATGTATGTGCACAGTGAAAGATTAGTGGTTACAAGACAAAAGAATGGAAATTTCAGTAGGACATGAAGGGAATGTCGATGCATGGGAGTGGGCAAGCACTGCGCTGAAGAGCCTAGAGGGGTTGTGAGATTACCAATCATGGAGACTTTTGATTGGACAAGGTCCAGAGCAGCCTGGATATAAACACAAATTTGAAGTTCTACCTGTTTTGAGCAGGTAGATGATCTCCTGAGGTTGCTTTGAAGTCGTATTATGATTCTACTGTTCATAGCATTTTTTAAATTTCATTTTCAAAGTTGTGTGTGGAAGTTGGCAAAACAAAGGCACAGCGATGCAGATCAACAAAGCTGCTTGGAAATGTATTCAAAGTTGTGGAGGGTAAAGTAATGAGATATGATAAGCATCTTCATTCAAATCTGCTGGTGGCAATACTGGCATTTTTCTGCCCTGCACTGAACTTCCCAGTTGATGAGGCCAGAAGTGCTTGGAGGCTAGCATAAAGGATTAAAAAAGGTTATGGCAACTATCATACCTGTGATCGCAATGATGAATGTAAAAAACCCATCTCCAAAGGAGCAGCCTGCAGAAAGCAGCCTTGTCGCCAGCTGAAGTTTGTCCAGGTCTTTCTGTAGTGGAGAAGCATGTTGGCAGCTGCTGCTGCAAAGCTTTGATTTTGTGCTGGGTGGGTGATGGTTCCTTATGCTTAGCTGGAGAGCGGTTACTCCAGGAAATGGCTTCTGATTTCCAGTTGATCACAATAGCAGTTCATCACAGCAGAGTGGTGGTAGGACTGAAATCAGCTGGGAGAAGGAAAAATAGCTGTGGCAGTTCCATAAATCCATTTGTGCTGTTGTCTTTGCTGCTTATGCTGCCTTGAGAAGACAGCATCCTGCAGCTCTTTTGTGTAACTGTTAATTGTTACGTATTTGTCCATTTAATGTGAAATTTTAGGGAAAGGGAGGTGAGCAGAATAGAAGGTTGCACCACAGAGTGTTTTCAAGCCCTAAGTGTGTTCTTTTGTAGCTTTAATGCCCAAGATTGTGTCAGAGCAAGGTTAACAGTAGTTATGATACTTGCAGGACCTTGGGTATAAAAGTACAAACATACCATGTAATCCTAATTTTAAATTTTACTGTGGAAACACACCAATCAGCATAAATCTTGCTAAATTCTTGATTGTTCATTGTGCAAATGTTTTGGATTATGACTGTCATTTTGGTCACCTTCAGAGCAGGAGAGGTAGTAGTAACATGATATCCTAAAAAGCTTTGTTAGAAAGGTGTGGACTAAGTTCACTTTTTCCGTTTAGTGCCAAAAGTGAATACTCGGGAGATAGATGATAACAGGAAGGTCCTTGTGTGTGGCAGTGGTTCACTTGATGAGCACTGAAGCCTTCCAACAACAAGTGACTTTCTTTTGCACAATAGCATAATGCAAAGGTCCTCCTTGTTGAAAAATGGCTGGACTTTTGCTGTTTTTTAAGTTGAAGAATGGCAAAGTTCTTGTGGCACTTGTATGTTAAGATGGGGGAAAAAGAGAGTTCCACCTCTATTATGCTTAGATTGGAGATAAAGGGGTTTCATTAATATTAGCATGGCATTGTGAGGAAATCAGAAAATCTTGGTGTGACTAGAACTACTTTATTCTCCATTTATTTTACTTGAAATTCTTTTCGCTTTTCCTCAGAAGTTTTCTCATCCCAACTCTTAGTGTGTGTAGCTACTAACGTGCTGCACAGCGAGGCTTCTGAAGTTGTTTGGGTTTTTTTGCTCTTGTTTAAAGTATGGAAATTCTCAAGCTCTCCTAGTTCGACAACATCTGTTTTAGGATTTATTTATTTTTTTCTGGGACAGAGCATGAGGCACTGCTAAAGTCTTAAGAGAAATGGGACAACAGAACAGACTTTATTGCTCTTAGTAACGAATCCTGTAGATTGGTATAATTTCCTACAAACTACCTAGAAAATTAAGCCTTTATTTGGAAATGTACTGCCTTCCTTCCCACCCCACTCCCAGTCAATTCTCCTGCCAAGTACTGTACTGCTTTACAGGAGGTATCTGTGAACAAGCTGTTAGTGCTGAGATTATAATATGTTTTGGAGTCTTTTGTTCCATTCTGAAGCTCTTATGGCTGAGGTATTTTATGCTAAATACTTTAGACAGGATTTCATAGCACATTAATCTGCTTGTACTTAAGAGATAAATGCATAAATTCTGAAAGTAGAATAATTGGATTCTGAGTTTCTGGGATTTAAAATTAAAATGTTTGAGGGTTTATTTTTTGTGGAACTATTGATGTGATTTTAAAATATAGTTTTAAAACATTCTGAAAACTTTTTTTCCTATCTGTTACACAACTCCTCACTTCCTCTAATATTTGGTAGTTATCTTGTCCTCTTTATCACTGGTATTTAATGAATATTTCAGGTCACTTGGTATCTTTTGTTTGCATGTGTCCTTTGAGAGAATCAGAATCTTTTGGTCTGTTTCTTCTGCTGAAACATTTAGCTTCATTATGCTTCATCTTCCCCTAAAAGAAGAGTTTAAGGATCAAACATTTTCCTCTACCCTGGAGTAATCATGGAATGAGATTTGGGTTCTAAGCACCCTGAGTCCTATTTACTGTTTCACTTTGCTAGTGGTTTGTGTATTTATTCTATTTTAGTGCTTTGCCAGCCATCAGTGGATGAGCAGAGGACTAGCATAGGCAGACAAACTTCTGTGGTACAGTTAGAAGTAACAGTTCCTTAGGTAATGAACTGAAGCAGTATAGTGCCAAGATAAGTAACTTGTCAGTTTCAAGTTAGATTACAGTTAAGCATTTTCAAGTACCTGACTATGTTGAATGGCCCATGATATGATTCTGCACAAAAAGGAGGTATATAAAGCAATATGGATTAGCACTACCCTGAATGCAGTAGTCGCAGTCATTTGGCAGGGTTACGGTTTAAGTGAGATTTTAACCCGTTTCCTGGGTCCAGCAACATGCATTCGGATTGCACTTCTGGTACAGTTGAATTGGGTACTTAAAATGGGACAGCTTTCTGAAGTCTTGCTTCATTGAATTTTCACTGATTTCAGATTTTAAGAACTTAGTTAAAAAATAAAATTGGAGTGACAAATAATGGCCTGCCAAAAACCTGAATATTATGAGCCTTAAAAAAAAAAAAAAGCACCTTGATTTTTCTCCCCTTTTTTATAATCTTTTATTTGAAAAAGGATTAAGGTGTTGGAAGATCCTTGCCTTATCCTATTATTTCTGAAAAAGAGAGTTTTGCTAAGAATAGTCTTTTAATCTGCTGTCAACAGCTTCTTTGCCAAACTGTAGAATTACACAAGTATTCTTTTGATGGAGCTGTTCTGGATTATTATTTCTGTAGCAAAAATGACCTAAAAGAGGCAGTTGGTGAAGTGTAACTTCATATATTGTGATAATAGGATTCATCATGGAACCATCTGTAGTGGAGCTTCGTGTGACATTACAGTGAGGAAGCTGTAGAAATATTCTCCTATGAAATGCAGCACAAGTGTTTGCAGATTTTATTTTTTTTTTTTGGTAGATGTAGCACTATTCATCCTGAAAATACTTGTTCTAGAAAAATGCCATCTATTACTTTTTTGTGATTAAAGTCGTGGTTCAGGAGTCCATAAAAATTTTCACAGGAAAAGCAGGGTGAGAATCTTCAGCATTGGAAATGCCAGTTTACAAGCTGGCATTATATTGCCTGCTGCAGCCTGTCTGCCTCTTCGTTTACATCCAGCCAGCATCTGAATCTGTTTTAAAGAGGAAGGAGGATGTTTATCTTGAAGAATCTATGTGGATGTCTAATAGCTTTTTACAAAAAAAAAGTTTAAAACTAGATAAAATTTGCAGTGTATCCCATTACAAATACATAATTTCACTGTGTAACCTCCTGTGTTGGTCTCTGTGTTGTATATGCTTTATTACAAAGCACAAAACCCTGGAAAACTTATGGTACGGAATACCAAATAGTAGTAGAGTGTCATTGCGATAAACTAAATCAGAACTGATTTATAACTAGATTAGAACATGTTTTCTAAAAAAGTGCCTTTGACCACAGATGACGACTTTCCAGAGGGAGTGCACTGGTATACCAGTCACAGAGCAGCTGTGTTGACTTACTAGTTGTGTTACAGGAACTGACTTGACCATGAGAAGTGCTGGGAGGTTGTTTGTGGTGTTGTCTGATTTGGATAATCGGGGCTTATTTTGTTATCAGCAAAATTTAGTGTAAGCCCTAGGTAAAGTTTTGCTAAATCATAAATGTTATGATTTTTAGCACAGTTTTCAGGATGTTTTAAAATCTTACATAGGTGGCTGTCTGTTGAGATTCCTTTGTTTTCAGAATATGGCTTATTTTAAAAAACCCCACATATTCAGAAACCAGGAAGTCAGGACAGCACCAAGTAGTGAAGTGTCAGATTTCATTTCACCTGCCACAAACTATCAGATTTATCTGCTTCCTTGAAGGAGAGGAAGGTGGCTGAAGGAATGGTAGACAGGAAGGCACAAATTTTCACATATATTCATGGAGCTGTTAGCATGAACTCACTTATGCTTGCTTCTTTCCTTGCCTTCAGGCTGCTAGAAGTATGATTTTTTAGGCCACTATAGGTCAATTTTGATTTCTTATTTTTCTGTCTTCTGCATCTTAATTTTGTTTCAGTTCAGCTTTGTATGTTACAAAGATAGACCTGCTGGTGTCCATAATGTGTGTTTTATCTAACTGCCAGGCAGGGCCTAAACCAACATTCTGAATAGTTTTCTTCTGTGACCAGCTGCTTTAGTGACTGTTGTAAAGGGGAGATAAAAGTGAATAGCACTAAAACTGCCACAGGTGAGGCTGGTTACCTTTTAGATAATATGAGTATGTAGAGATAAATAGAAGCATGCAGTCCCATGTGTTTTTCTCTCTGTGCTTTGTGGCATCTCTTTATTGTCTCTGTGCCAGTAACAAACAATAACTTGACTCATCATGAATGACTACTAAATGCAAGTATTTTTTGTAGTGGAAGGACTGTAGCTTATACTGAAACTGAGTTGGAAGACTAGAAAAGTGGATTGGGTGAAATCCTCTCAATATTAACTTTATTGAAAATGAGCAGAAAAATGTCTGTTTTGAAAAGAGAATAACTGCAAAGCTTATGTCAGTTGTGAATAATTTACTGTATGTGTGCTTTTGCTACTTGATTCTTCTAATTAACAATTTAACACCTTGTGCAAGGTCTATGGTGTATTTAGCTGACTTTAAAGAATTAAATTCTCAACTGAATTTGATTCACTATTAAATCTAAAAGGTTTTAGAAGCAGCAGAAAGTGTATGTATTATATTAATTTGCTAGGAAAATTGTAGTAGTTAAGACATGGATCCCAGGGTGAGAAGCTCCCTTATATACTTTTACAGTGGGAACTGAGAATAAGCAGTCAGGGTACAGAGAATGTAAACAGCACTCACACCTGCTCCTTGGCACATACACAGACCTTGTGTTCCCAGGATGTAGCCAATCACACACCATACACATGATAAACAGTGTTCTGATTTTTGTCAACATTCACAGTGCTGCTCACAGCAAACGCTGGCCCTTAGCTGGTCTTAATATTGTTTTATCTACTTCTGTATGGATAGAGGAGGCCCTTTTTCTTTTCCCATGGCTATTCTCCACAGGAAATGGTTCAGCTGGAGCAGTGTTTAACAACAGGAACTGTTTTTCTGGCTTTCTACAAGTTTGGATGTGGTCTTATGTTGCCTATTTTTAGACAAATGCCAGTATCTCAGTATTCTGCTATTTACAGTCTTTGTTTTGTTGCTGCCGGTCATAGGTCTTTTCTTCCCTTTAAACAACCTCAGAAGTGTTAGTTATTCGTGATGATATATCATGCTGTTTGAAATACAGAAGAGCTTAAATTTCCAGTTGCCTAATACAAAAATCACTGAGCACTGCTCACTTTCTGTAATTCAGGTTTCCTCAGTTTCAAGTTCAGCTGTTAACATTTTTGCGACATGTGACTGATGGCTATTTCTGGCTACCTAGGATTTTAACATAATTTGATGCAGAGAATTCAAGCAGTGATGCATAACACATGTTGAACAGAGCTGTTTGAACACTATTGTGTATTCCTGGTTTTATTATTAACCTTTTATCATGGCTTGTGAAACATTGGAGGTGAGGTTCCCAAAATGACACACTGCTTTGTGGAAACATCTGCTTTTGGCTGAGATGCTATGGTATTGATTAGGTAAATCTGACAGAAGTCGTGCTAGAGAACACGTCAGCTTCAAGTTTGTGCCTGTATGACTAACCCTGCAAATATAATTCCTGGGGAGTCCTAGTTTTGGTGACACTGCAGAACATGTCTTCAACCTTGGTTAAATTGCCTTGTTCGAGAGAGGACAAGGAATAGCACAAAAAGGGAAAACTCAAGGGGCTGCATTGCCAACAGCTGCTCCTGAAGAGCTCTTCTTGGGAAATAAGTATGTTCCTCTTCCCTGGAGAAATCCTTGACTGGCGGCCAGTAGTAACTTTCCCTTCCCTCCAGAGCAAACAAGAAAGATCCCAAGTGCTTGTGGTGCTTGTAAGTCAGGGTGTTAATCTGCACTTTGTCCCAGAGATGCAGCTGCTGTCATAGCCCCTCCATGGAGGTCATTCACTACATGAAATGATGAAGGAGCAGATCAATTTAAGATGAAAATTAAGATGCATTTCCTATCCTTATTTATATATATATTTTTATTATTATTTTTCTTCTTTTAATAGCTAGAAGTCTGTCCCTAAGCTGGAAGCTGACTCAGTAGGTATACAATTTTATGTAAGCATTCTACCCCCTTCCATAACATGCTGGAGTTATTTTTATTCAATGGATAACACAATGTCTGTCTTGGACATTACAGTTCATAAAATGTGTAAATATTAGGCTGAGAAAGTTTTAACTTCTAGGAGGCTCAATAGAAGTAATTAAAAAAAAACCCAAACTAACAAATTTCTGGTTGAGTGTTATGAAGAAGTTTTCTCCTTTCCTGTCCCTCAATTTCTACTGTAATAGCATTACAGATAAAACTTCACCCATTTTTTCAAGAGGACAAAACAGTGGGCTGTGCCTGAGTGTCTGCTGAAGAAGTTGACTGGCATGTATCAGCAGCTCTGGAGATAGTCCTGGTGTACCCATAGAAGTTCATCCTCAGCGTGCTTGGATTCTGGTCTCTTGCCTCTTCCTCACTGTACATTTTATAGATGGGGAAAAGCCACCCAGATCTTCCTCTGCTATTCAAACTCCTTCGTTGTTTTGGGGTTTTTTCTTCATATTATCCGTAGTAAATCTTAAAAATGTATTTAAGCATGTTCAGTCTTTAAAATGCTCAGTTTTCTCCATTTGAGTTCCTGCCTTTAGTCACTACTAATCTGGATGAAGAGTCAAACCACCTTGTGATTCTTGGAAGTCCTTTATACTTCTTTTATACTTATATCTGGAGATGATTGTTGTAAGAAAGCTTCCTTCCTTACAGGTTATGTGATTACTTGTCTGTTCCAAACAGAATTGGGTTTTGGGAAAAGACGTTAGTTCTGCAGATTAAAGTCAGATTATCAGACTGTTTTCTGAGTGGTTCCTTGGAACACTTTTGTAGACAACACATAGTATTGAATTTAGCAGAGTTTTGGATTTTACTGGGAGAATTTTTATAGGCAATTGATAAATATAAACTTTTTATTTACCAGGTTAAGAACTTAAAACAAGACATTGAATTTGTCATATCTAACAAGCAGCGTACAAAACCAGGTTTTTGTAAATATTCTCTTCTAAGCAAAAGTTGTTGATCTTTCTTATCAAAAGGAATACAGGCTTCCTCCTTTAGTTAGAGCCCTTCAACTCTCCTAATCTTAATATTTTCTCACCCTACTTCTGAGCAGTTATTGTAGTAATCTCCTTCTTTAATTGTAAAACAGTTTTGCCCAGGAGGCCCAGTCTTCAGCATGTTTAGGTAGATCACTGTCTTAGTTGGGATTTGTGTTGTACCCAAGGCACATCTTGCCCCAGAGACTGTTTGCTGGCTTAGCATCCTAATTTTCTTCTAAGATTAAGCCCATTTATGCTTTCTCTTTGAAAAGGATTGCTTTAGAAACTGAACATGAAAACCAAGTCTGATTCCGTGTAGAACTTCTAACTAATGATGGTTGTTCCCTCCTATGATTTTTCTCATCTCTTACATTTTATTACATTTCCAAGTATTTAAGGTATGGAAATACCTTCTCAACTGTACTTCTTCACTGCAATAGGAACAAACTGAATATGTATAGTTTCTTACATAAAAGGATACTTAGGGTAGGTACTGTATGCTATAGCATGGGATGAATCCTGGATTTTCATTTTATGTTGTCTAGTAAAGGTATAAATCAGCAATTAATAACCAGTCTTAGCGGCTTAGCTGTACAGAGCATATGTTTCTCTACCCTTTAAGCTGGCAGTATTCTAGCCAAGTCTAGTGGAAAAATTGTCTCTTGGGTTCCATTTCTTTGAAAAGAAAAGGTATCTCTCAAATGTATGCTTTTTATCAGTTTGAAATGCAACTTTTGAAGCTTTCCTCTTAATTACTGCTATCTTTAGTGACGGAAAAATGCAGAAGAGGTCATAAAGTACTTTGTGCTCTTATGTAAACTGAGAGATCCTTTCTTCCAGAAAACCTGTTCCATTTCTGCTCCTCTGTATGCCTGGAATGCATGCCTTCAGGTTACTGTGTGAGAAAAGTAACATACATAATTACATGTTGCTTTTAAAGTGATACCTGACTTAAAAAGCACAGTCTTGGTATGTGGTTGGTGTGAAGGCTAGCAGGTGTGGTAGCCAAGGAAATATTATGTAGTGGTAGTACTGTGCTGAAGGTAAATACTCAGATGTCTGGTTGAAATTAAATTCGGATTGTGAATACATACACTTGCCTTAAGCTTCTACTAGAGTTGGCACCAGTGTGGCTCAGTTTAAACACATGACATTAATTTACAGTTGATTGTGCTGTTTAGAGTTGAAGATCATTTACTAAAGAGGCCCTTTTATACCACTGTCCAGTGGTATAGATCATAGGCATAAAAAGTATTACATAAAATGGGGTCTGGAATGAGCAGCAAGTGATCTCTGCCTTCTCAAGAAATCAGTTTACACCTTCTGCAAAGGCAAGTTTACCAAATATATTGCAATTTTTTAGAATTTTGCATTGTGAGTTTTTTGTTTTATCTATGTCTATGTCTATCTGGCCATTTCTAAGGTTTTTAATGCACCTACAGTAGGACTTTTAAAGTGAAAGCTGTATGAGCAAAAGATTAGCTAATCTCTTTTTGACCTCACCTGTTTCCGTATTCTCTGTTTCTCTCAAGTATATAGGGTGTGCTATAAAACTATTTTAACAAATACTGACCATACATTGTCCTTTGTCTTGATTAATAAACTGAATGCTGTCTATATTAGAGACAAAGCTTGATATTAGTATTAAAATGCAGCATTATATTATCTGTATGATAATCTTGAAGTCAGCAAGCGTATATAGCACAGTCTTGTTAAGAAATGCTAAGGTACATGCCTTTCTGTAAACAGAAGTAAATGGCAAATATTTGTATATTTATTTATAAACACAACATTAACAAAACATATGTGGCTTCTTTTATTCTAAAATCTTACTGTTGTTTTAAATATGCTTATTTTAAAGGTGAGTAAAGAAGTACAGTCAATCTTCATTGTCAGTCTATTCACTTGTGGAGGAGCAGGAAAACAGGGTGGCAATGAAACATGTTATAAATATCTGTACTTCTTGAGGTTAGCCATAATATTTACTTTCATAGGTACATGCTGCTTGTCTTTTCAAGGAGCTACAAGTTCATGCTTTTGCAATTTAAACTTTATGAGGCTATATGAAAGAAGTGATGACTGGAAATTGTTGACCATCTCTTAAGACTTATGCAGAACTATTGAATTCTAGTTGCTTTTAGTGGCGTAAGACTAAGACTTTGCACAGTTTTGTGGGTCCCTTAGGGGACTTTTGCTGTATGGATATAGTGTTATTTCCATTTCCAACATTTTTGTGGTGCTTCCTTGGGTAAATACTACTTAAGACAGTCTGAAGAATTAGTAAGTTAATATGCTGAGTCACACTGTACTACTTTGGGTTCAATTTTGGAGTGTCATTATCTTGAGTAATTGTGGGCGACCACTAAAAGGTTGCCATGTACTGAAATTTGCTTAGGCAAGGTATTGTTAAGGAAAAGCACAATAGTATGTGTGAGAGGAAATTGAAGCGTTCTGCGGCAAGTTGACAGTTAATGAGACAAATGTATTATTAGTTTCCTCATTAATAATAGAAATCTGGAATGTGCATCCTGCCTTTCTTCCCATATGTGCTTCTGCAAAATTGCTAGAAAATGGAACAAAATGTCAAACTGCAGGCAGGCAAATTTATCTGATACAGCTTAATCAAGTTTTAATGGAAGTCATTGCAGGCATACATTGCATAAGAATCTTGAAAGTCTTCCAGTTTCTGAATTTAGACTTCGTTTAACATTTAAAGACTAAAAATTTCATGTTGTGGATCTTGGAAGTTAGACTTCATAAGACTAGTCACCAGAAAATTAGCAGATAGAAAAAACCGAAGTCTTCGTCTTTCTTCTGGGAGCTGTATTTACAGAGCTAGGCAACACCGGGCTCTTCCAAGGATACTTTCATGAGAGGTGAAGATACAAGGGAGCACAATGAGTTCTGAGCTGAGTGGGAGCAAAGCATTGAGTGGAAGTAAGCTTAGTTACAAAGTGAGAGGCTTACACTTTCCACAAATGATGAACAAAGCTATGTAGAAGTTAAAAGAGACTTCCAGGCAAGGGATGCAGAGCAGATGGATGTCAGGGCTGGTTCAGGCTGAGGAAGCTGTAATGGCTGGAAAAAATGCCGGTGTTGGAAGTGAGATGAAAGCATATTCATGTTCTGAGAACTCTCTAGTCTGTATTGATCTGAGGGCTTTATATTCAGGTGGCTTATTTATATCCCACAATAGCTCACCACACAAAATAAGCAAAACATGGCTTTTCTGAGAGTTGACTTTTTTTCTTCTCAAGCTAAGTAAGTCAGTTTTATGTGAGAAGAACATTAATTTAACATTAAAAGATAAACTGTACCTCTTGCTGACACAGTAGAGGCTGATAATTTTTGATAAACAGCCACATGGGGCTGCAGAAAAGGGAATGATAGTTTAGGTTCACTCTGATGCTTCCTCCCTCCTTCCTCATTTATTGACTCTTCTCTCTTGCTATCACTGTTAAATTGATACAATTTTTCTATCCTGTCTATTGGCCTGGGATGGTTTGAATTCTTTCTCTGCTTCAGCCATTATTGTAAGCCTATCCTTTGATCTCATATGAAGTTTATGGGAACAAACTTCATGAAAACAACTGCTGTGATTCTGGTTGCACTCAAGCATATCTTTGGCTATATGAAGTTTTTTCAGGTTTGTTTCTAAGTCAAGAGACTAATACATGTGTTCAGCTAACCTATTTGGTATCTTCATCCTTCTCATGTTTTGAACTGTGCTGTGTGTCAATACTCTGAGAGATGGTAACCAAGAATATCCTAATCCACAGTAGACTTCTGTGTGTGTGCATATTGGTGTACAAAACACTACATATATTAGTCTTTAAAAGGTATAACATTAAATTTGGAGTGGTGTTCTGGAGCTGCTTTATGTAAATAAAAACTTCCCAGTTGTATCTGAATATTTGTTTTTGTTCTTTGTTTTGACTGCTTGTATTTATGTATTACACCCTGACTTGAAGTTTGTCAGAAGTTCTTTAAACATCTTTTTACAGAAACCAGTCCCTTCCCTGTAATAGTGTCTTAGTGGAAGTGCTGGAAGCCTCACTGAAGTTATTTGGTTTTGCTGGATGTAAGAACAGGGCTATTTGTTTATACTTGATTCCTTCTGTAAATAGCTCCTGCAAAACTTATCTCCCCAGTCTTGTTCTTTACTCTTTTTCTAGGACTTTGAAATATTGTCAAATAGTGGTCTGAGAAACTTTCAGTCTCACAGTCTTGTAAGGCCAGCAGTGTATGGGGTCAAGGTAGCAGTGGGGTGGTTGAAGCATGGTCCAGGTAGATCAGATTTTAAGAAGATCTGTTTCATTATTAAAGGGGAAGTGTTGGCTGAAATTTTCTTGTAATTCATTTTGTGAAAAGTTAAATAGATACACCATCAATTAGAAGACTGAGATTTTCAGCTGTCAGTAGAATGCAGTCAGGCTCATAAGTATTATTTAGATGCAATGTATGGTGTGTTTTGTAACATTTTAAAGAGTCTAGTAGCATGGAAAGCCTTTAAACCATAATCTGATAGTGCTTTTATAGATTTTTATGGTTTGCCTCTTTTATTTTTTTATTCTTTACTAGTTGAGTTTTTTGTTGGGTTTTGGGATTTTTTAATTTTAAGTTCTAAGTGTCATGACTGACATCAGTTGGTGAATTTGTCAATAGGGTAGAGGCACATTTATTTATATCTGCTATTGAGTTGTGTCCCTCGAACACTTAGCTCATTCTTTTTTAAGTAACCAATTATAATCAAACTGTTGACAGCAGGAGTTTGTAATTTGTGTAAAATTAAGATAGGAATGTCATAATTCTTGGGACTAGAAAGTTTAGCAGGTTATTTGGGTTTGTTATTTTTATTTTCTAACTGTAAATCTTGAGATTGCCCTGAGTTGTGATACAGTGCGTCTGCAATGTTTTGCGTTAGGAATCTGTTGGTAACGTTTATTTATTTAAAGAAACTTAAATGAATTTATAACAGTTTAATTTTTGAATTTCATTGAATTATAGAATCATAGAATGATTTGACTTGGAAGAGACCTTAAAGATCATCTAGTCCCAACCCCCCTGCATGGGCAGGAGCTATTGAATTATTTTTTTTTTTAATAATTTTTTCACTATTGAAGGAGATGTTATAGATGTTTCCTTTCTCTCTTTAGCCAGTCCAAATAAAAGAAACTTTGGCTCTGTATCGTTTGAAGCTTGGGGAGCAAAACCATCTTGTACTTACTTTGAGGCCTGAAAAATCCTCTTTTTTAAATAAGGCTGTTTTTCTCTATGGGTAGGTGAGGGTTCAGATCTTTGAGAGAGCTGAGCTTCCTGCTCCTCATGCACAGGAGGGAGTTGAAGTGGCAAAATCAAAGATGGTTTGAAAAAGGGAAGACTGAGCCTAGAAGAAGTGAGACGGCAGGTTGGTGCTGGGCTGACCTCTTGAATGTTGTGGTCCTGATTGGAGCTGTTTGTCAGCCAAATATTTTGGCACAATGCTCATGTACAAGCAAAACTATCCTTTGTGCTTTCTATTTCTCTGGCCAGGTGGTAGATTCCCAGCCTTCCCTGGCAGCTTTGCTTTGGGAGATACCTGCAGAGTGCAGGGTCAGATCCTGAGAGCTTAACACTTCCAGCTGCTTACCACAAGCCATGAAATAGTCACTGGCTAAAGTGAAAGAGAATTTACGTATCAAACCTTGTAAAACAACTTGATTTTTTTAGGATCAGCATCATTACTGTAATAATCCAGAATGTGGACTTTTCAATTATGAAGGCTGGACTTAGTGTACAAATGGTTTTTCTTTTCAGTTATCTCTGGAGCATAGAGAGTTAGACTAATTGATTATAGGCAGTACCTAGGTGACTGCAAAGCTCATACATTCAGAAAAGAGTGACAGCTTTACTTACAGAAAGATTACATATAGAATTCTTTTTTCTTTTGTCTTAATAAAAATAAGCAAGAATTAATTTAATATGCTGTTATATACTGAAATACTATTACTAATTATAAAATGACTAGTAAATAAAGTTTTCCAGTCCACATTGCCACACAAGTTTTACAGTATTGAATATGTAGCAAATTACAAAGTCTTAGGGCAATAACATTTACTTAGTAATAATACCATGTGTGGTATACATGTAAAACCTTTTAATATAATACATTCTTTTCTAAGAGAAGATCTTTTTCCTAAACTATACTTCATTTGTTTCACCGTTTGATCCTATGAAGTTTACCAAATTGAAAGAAAATTCAATAAACACTTGACTTTAGCTATTAGAAATACTGACCTTTAAATGGCAAGGTATCTGCATTTATCTGAAAACCTTGGATGGAGAGGAACAGTCCTTCCTGCGTTGGTTTCAGAGGAGTTATCCCAAGTGAAGTACTAAACTTTTATTACCTTGATTCTGATACCAAACAGCAGATCTCTATCTGCTAAGCTGTTATTCTAATCCTTTATTGTTCAATGTCACTATGCTTTAGTATAGTTTTAGTGAATGAAGGCCATAGTTTTTTTCTCCACTGCTGCTGAACAGGCACAGGATTGTGGAGTGATTGTCTTCATTCTTTGTTTCCTCATTTTTAAGAAATTGTTAGGCTGATTTCATACCTTCCACAACAGATTTTTAGACTGGAGAGCTGGGCCAAGAGGAAGCTAAAGAGGTTCAACAATAAGTGTAGAGTCCTGCACCTAGGAAGAAACAACCATGTGCACCAGTACAGGTTAGGAGCTGACCTGCTAGAAAGCAGCTCTGTGGAGAAGGACCTTGGAGTCCTGAAAGGCAAGTTTTCCATGGGGCAGCAATGTGCCCCTATGGCCAAGAAGGCAAATGTCATCCTGGGGTGCATTAAGAAGAGCGTGTCCAGAAGGTCAAGGAAGGTTCTCCTCCCCCTATATTCTGCCCTAGTGAGACCCCACTTGGAGTCTTCTGTCCAGTTCTGGGCTTCCCAGTTCAAGAGGGACAGGGATTTACTTGAGAGAGCCCAGTGGAGGTCTAAGAGGATGACTAAGGGACTGGAACACCTCTCTGTATGTCTTATATACTGTTTTTCTTCTGCTAGACAACAGTTTTTATCCAGTTATGCCTTTCTTATCAACATGAGAAGAGCAGACTTTAACAGTGTTGCTAATACACTGATACAAGTTCCTTTGGAATTTAGTTAAGTTTTTGTGACATACTGTTTTGACGGTATTTTGGAAAAGAGGCTTGTTTAATAGGTGTTTCTTTTAACATGAAGTTTACTAGTTAAGGTAGTACATTTTAAATTTATAATAATAGTTTACAGTATGTCCCTTTTAGGACTTCTAAGTGCTTTTTATTGCTCCCGTGTAGCTGAAATGGTTGAAAATGGAATTTGGTATATTTACAGAGGCTTAATAGAATTCTACTTGTACAACATTTGTGATTATTTGTGGAGGCCACATTTTCACTGTTGTTTTCAAAGCTTTTTTTAAAATTCAAGAAATATGTCATGGAGTATGGAAACTAAGAGTTTAGTCAAATAGTAATACAGGAAAATGTTCCTTAAATTAATAAAGAAGAAAGACAACATGCTGTTCTCTTGAAGAAATGTAGAAAAACTCTTCTAATCAAGTAGGAATTTGCACTACTAGACATCTATTACAGCTGCACTCAAAACCCGTGTAATGAGAAAAACACTTAAAGCCACCATGCAGTTGTGTTTTTGTTTTTTTTTCCTCTCCTGTGGACATGCCCATTGAGATATTGCCTCTTCCCCCCCCCCCTTTTTTTTTTTAATGAGGGGGATTTGGTGGAATATACCTCCTTTTTTCCTACCATTGTTCTTTTTATCCCTGGTTATTACCTTTATTCACAAGGAGCTAGCATGTGAGATCTCTCACAAGGCCAGTTTTCCTTTTCTGGCCTAGATTCACAGTGTGTGTTTCCACGATAGTGACAGGTAGTCCTGGCAGTTGTGACTGTTGATGATGATTGCAGTGTCTGGAAGACTTCTTGATATTTTGTCACTCTTGAATTTAGAGTCGTGCAACAATGTAGGTTGAAAGGAACCTCTATGGAGCATCTGGTCCAAAACCTGTTCCCTTGCTGCATGTGTGTATGTGAAGGAGTGGCAGCACTCCTTAAGTTCTGTGGATGATGTGTAGCTTCCCACCTTTTGATCTTCTGTCATTGCCATCTAATGTGTTTGTTTCCATCCATTCACTGTTGTTTTTCTGTTATTTTTGCCCTTCTAGAATAATATTTTAGGAACATTCCTAAAAATAAAACATTTCAGGCACATGCTATCTCATTCTTTCAGACATTAAAAATAGCATAAATGTGCATATGAAGTTTATTTGGGAAGTATCTTCTGTGTATTGTAAAGAATTTTGCCTTTTATGCAGATAATATACAGTTGTAAATCTAGTTTTTTGTTTCATTTCTTTACAGGCCCGAAGCAAAATTTGGATGAAGTAGTCTAATTAAGTTGCCGTCATGAGCAGAAGCAAGCGTGACAACAATTTCTACAGTGTTGAAATTGGAGACTCTACATTCACTGTATTGAAACGGTATCAAAACTTAAAACCAATAGGATCAGGAGCACAAGGGATAGTATGGTAAGGTTTATTTAAAATTTAAATTTACTTTTATATTCCCCTAATAGAGTGTTGTATGTTACTTAGTAGGGGTGCGGAGAAGTACCTTGTAAGTGCAAAATGGCAGTAGTGATAGTAGGCTTTTTTTCTTCAGCAAGGCCTATTGCTGTTGGGTTTTAACCTATGTCCTTTCCTGCTTTCAAGCTGATGCCCTTCTGTGCAAATTCAGCCAGCTGTACTGAGTCCCATAAATTAATGGGGGAAAAAAATCTGGATAAAGAAATTACTCCTAATCCTAAACCATAATGCTTATAGTGAAAGAAAAAGCCAGAAATACTCTATATAATAATTGCTGCTTGTAAACACTTCTACTTCTTGAAATGGTTTATTAGGGGCCTGCTTCACTTAGTTTCATAATCTTAAGTAGTCCCTGATAACAGTTACTGAGCATTTGTGAAGCTTACTGTCATGGTAATTGTAAATACATCATGCAGTTTAGGAAAATACGGCTTGAGAATATAATTATTTGAATTAGAGCTCTCATGTGTGGACTGGAGTGTCTGATTGATTTCAAATTGGTGACAAGTAGTTGCTTGTAGGCACTGTTTCCTGTGGAGCAATGTTATCCCAAAGATAAATGTTGGTTTGAGCTTCTTGGCAGTTTTTTGAATGTTGAAGAGAAGGGAAGACTTTTAACACAGGAACTTGGAGATTTTCCAATTTATTTTAACCTAAGATGCTCACCAGGGACATAAAAATAAAAAAAACCACCCAAACATCAGGGAAGAGAAAGGTAGGGAAAAGCATTCTGTTCTCAAACACTTTTCTTTGTAATGTCTTTACCTTGATCTTGTCATGATCAGTGTTTAGAGAACATGTCGTATAGGTGGGTTTTTAATTCATATTTGTTTTAGCTGAGTTAATAATAAAGCTGTATGCTTAGTGCAAATGGGAGCTTGAAGGCCAGTTTTTAAAAGGAGTTGTTTCTGAAATGGTAACTTCTGGCTTTAAAGTTATTTGGTCTGTAAGTAGCAGGAACAGAAAAACTCATTCCAGTTTTGTTTTTATGGGTGTTAATACAATGAGGATGTGACATTTGTTTGACTAGAGATTGTCTACAGAAATGCCTGCAAAAGCTTGAGATGTTGTTACTGGCCTTTTGATTCACAGTTACATTTTACTGCCCGTTTTCCAAATTTACTGCCCCTCCCTGAGCTGAGATCCAGAAACTGACCATGTAATTACTCTAGTGTCACTCTGTTACTGCCGTTAGTGGTAATTGAAGCATTTTTAGCTAAATGCTCTGATTACCCTGTGAAGGACTGGAGTGCTCCTGTGGTTAAATCATGCCTGTGACTGGAGAAGATAGGATGCAGCTCTTGTCATTTGAGTTGGTTTGTTTGCATTTTTTGTTGGTTTGGTTTTTTTTAGGCCAGATCCAGCTTGATATGGAGGAATATTAAGTAGCTGACCTAAAGCTTCAACCATGTCTAGTACTGAAACAGACTAACGCTACCACTATGTACTGGGGATGCAGAAGTTTAAATACTGTTACAGGTATCCCATGTTGGTATTCTTTCCTGGCCATCGCTTTGATGCTCTTTCATAAGATATTCCTTATCTTGGGGCTAGGTGCAGGAAATTCTAGATAGCAGAAAATCTAAACCAAAGACAGTTACAGGTGTTTGTTGTTCCCATTTTTTTTCTTTCTTTGATGGTGACTGGAGGTTTTGATGATGTAAAAACAAAAAAACAAACAAAACCCAAGCTTAGTTTTTAAAGTAGCTAGTTGGATTTAGTAGATTTTGACCGTTCACTGGTGGATGTTCTTTGTTAGGTTGGAGTGCCATGCTTATCAAGAGACAAGAAACAGTAATTTCCCTGCTGAGACTTTTGTAGTAGCTGATAAATATTTCCTGAGTCTGCATTGTAGTCAGCTGTCATAGTACCTTTTACAGGAAACAAAATCTGTGCCTTCCTATCATGGAAATGTGATAAATATTTGAGTTGTCCGCACTAACAGTCTTCATCCGTAAACACCCTGTGTCACTAAGTCATATGACAATCTTGGCATTAGTCTGCAACAAATGCTGTTCTTTCTTTTTACCAGGTAAAAGCCAGTGACATCAAAGATGTTAAAGCCTTCCTAACATTTTTTTATTGTTTTATCTTGACATCGTTGCTCTCATTTTCAGAGGATTGTCAGAGCAATTGTGTAAGTGAGAGCATAGGACCTTCATATAACCTACTTTTTCTCTCTCCTTCTCCCTTCCTTTTTGTGTGAAGATTTTACATAAAATTGATGTGCTTTTTATGTTTGAAATGTTTTGAATCTTTTTTAGGCAGTCTGTTCTTGAGTGCCAGTGAGTGGTAAGAACTCAGTATCTTTAGTGAGATATTTTAGAAAGCTGAGATCCTTCATTCTTTGGTGGAGGTTGTCATGTGTTCATACTATGAAGCTGGGAAACTTCTCTAAATTTTTAATCACTCAGCATACAAAATTACTTTGCTTTAACAGTCCCTAAAGCTGAATTATACTAGAAGTTTGGTTTATGTGTAAATGTGATACAAGGTATCCTAAAAAGGTGGCAACTGCCACAGCTTTAAGGACATCGACACTGAGATGTGATCATGCTATTTTTCATTACAGTGCTGCTTATGATGCCATCCTTGAACGGAATGTTGCAATCAAGAAGTTAAGCCGACCATTTCAGAACCAAACCCACGCTAAAAGAGCTTACAGAGAGCTTGTGCTTATGAAGTGTGTTAATCACAAAAATGTGAGTGCAGTGTCCTACTTTAAATGTTTAAGAATTAAGAAGAAGGTTATTCTTTGTAAAAGTCTTAGGTGACGTAAGACAATGGCGTCCTCTGTAGATTATAGGTATTTTCACTGCATATTTGTATGTTCATGGTAAGTACAGAAGGATCTTTCAGAAGAGCTCTTCTTGACTGTTTGTAATACCTGCCCAGTCTTTAAATACCCTTTCAAAATGAGGAAGGCAGTCAGTGTTACATTGTCAGCTGTCTTTTAAATGTAGCAAGTAAGAATACCATGAGTGGTATGTGCATCCTTGTTTGTCTTGCTGCTGCAAGACAGATAGGAGAAAAAGTGTTTTAATAATTTTTTTCCTGGTGCATGAATGAGGTGAGAATCTTGTATTGTGACAACAGCAAGTACCTGACGCTTATGAAGCTGTGGAGTAGACCTGATCACAGAAATTGGGAGAGAATAAGTGATGAATCTACCAGAGTTGAGCTACACATGGCTGGTACTGGCCATTTTTCCCCTCAGAGACAGCTGTGTGCCTTTTTCCTCACCTTCACTTTTAATCCCCCTTCAGCAGGATAAAATCCCCCCCTGGCTGCTAGGGAAGGAGCTTCCTAAGAAAATTGTGTATTTTTTCTTAGAGATGGTTTATATGTGGATTCTCTGAATGAAGTTTTACCTAATAGCATAATTTGTATGATGATAAAATACTGCAAGCCTGCCTTACTCTTGATGAATAGTAGCTTGACCTGTTTTTGCACATCCCATCCATTCTTAGCAACTGGAAAATGTCCTAAAGCAACTCCAGGAATCTGTTTTTGTCTTTGGATAGAGTTGTTGCTTCACATTTGTCAATGGCAAAGTGGCATATCTTAGGTAGTCCTTGTTATTTTTTAATTTATTTTTTCTTATGCAATAAAAATCTTGCCAGCTCTCTTCAAATTGAAAGTGGGAGGCAGGGGGAGACTGACTAACTTCCTTATAATTTAAGCTTTGAATATCATCTGGTTAATGCACACACAGTGTCTTTAGATTATGCGATTTGTGAGGCAAAAATGTTCTTCCTAAAGTCATTAGCACCTATTAAAGCATATTAGACCTGGTTGAGGCATTAAACATTTTGAGCTTCAATGTGTAGCAGGAGATTCGCATCAAAATACTGGGTGTTGCTTTTGAAATGTTGACTTTGCAACTTTGCTATGGCTATGGTGTGGTTATACTTCCTCTCCTTCTTACAGATAATTGGCTTACTGAATGTGTTCACACCACAAAAATCCCTTGAAGAATTTCAAGACGTGTAAGTCTGATTTGAACTAAAGTTGAGAATTATACTTAAAAATATTAATGCAGAAAGATGAACAAAGGAAAGAGTACAATAAAATGGCAGTATTATCTGATTATTATTATTTTTTCTTCATAAGCTACATAGTGATGGAGCTCATGGATGCAAATCTCTGCCAAGTGATTCAGATGGAGCTAGACCATGAACGAATGTCCTATCTTCTTTATCAAATGCTGTGTGGTATCAAACATCTTCATTCAGCTGGAATTATACATAGGGTAAGTGAACTTAACTGTGTCCATTTTGTGTTGCACCTGTTTTTTCTTAGTGTATTTAAAAGGCAGAAAAAAGTCAGAAATAGGAGTGCAAAGGGAGCTGTATAACCTGTCTGAGAGGCAGAGAGAGAAAGCTGAAAGGAAATAATTGCATTCACCTTTTTCACTCTAATTCTGGAATGAACCTTTTGAATGATTTCATAATAAGATGCACAGAGCAGATAAAAATTTTTGCTGTGAGTTACATTACCTCCTCTGATTCTACATAACGGTCTGTTTTAGTAATCATGGCAGGAATGAATATCTGAAAGCATCTGTGCCTTTAATTGTTTTGGTAACCAAACCTGAAATCCCATCTTTTGACAGAACTGCTTATTTTATTTCTGCTTTAACTAGCAGAGTGTCCAGATAAACAGATGATGATAAAGACCTGAAAAGTGGAACTTCCATACACCTGTGTGTCACAAAGCATTTGCTCAGACAGGTTTTCATTTCTGTAATGCTGCACAAGGTATAACTTACTCATGTTATATTTCCAGTGTGATATTTCCTGTCATTTCTATATAGTCTTCCTTATGGATGATGTAAACAGCAAAACAAATAACAAATGGCAACTCTGAGTGCTCCCATGCGAATTGCCTTGTTAGCATGTTTGTCCAATTCAGTGGTCCACCGCATTGTGACCAAGGTGTTGAATGGCCTGCCAGTTGGCTCTGGCAGTGTGATGCTCCCGTTCAAGATGCTGTTTTTCCCACAATGAAACTGGGACAATTGTTTGAATAGAGAATATGGTTTGAATGACCAAACACTGCTTCCTTTTGTTCCCCTAGTGCTTTGCCAGTACTCATCAGCTGCCACATTCCAGTGAAGAGCTCAGGGAGGGAAGGTGAAGGCTTTCTTCTTTGTGCAATTTGCCCTGAACTGCTGTGTTTGACAGAGATGGGCAAGGGAATGTAGGCAGAAGCATTGCCTGCAACCAGGCATTGCACCCTGTGCTTCTTGGTCTGCATATGGACATTGAGACAGGTCGGTGGGCTTCTTGCTTTATTTTGGGAATGCTAGACAAAACTAGAATACTGTACTTACCACGGCTGTGGTATTATATTGCGTATGACTGCTACTTTGCAGCCTTTTGTGTCCAAATGCATATCCCCCTGGAATTTAAATAACAGTTTTGTATGTAGCTTCATGTTTTCTGATCTCTTCAGTCCTTAGGTTTGCAGGTTTAATGCTGTGGGTTTTCCTTGGTCTTTTTTACTTTTAGAATACTGCATATTGTATAGACAACTGTCTCTTTCTGTGTATCTTAGTGCAGACAGAAGGGAGCTTCTAAACCTTCGCTTGTTTTAAGGGCTGTGTGTATTGCTATAAAGTGGGCATCAAACCATTGAGCTTGTAGAAGTCATGGATAAATGTAAACGTTTGTATGTTTACAGAAAAGAAGTAACTACTCAGATAGTTGTTGGGCACAAGTAAAGACAGCTTTGAGGATAGAATTCCTGCCTCTGTAAGTATGGGTAAATTCTTTGAAATGCTTCATATTGTGCAGTAATATGAAGCACAGGGATAATCTGTTCCAAAGAGACTATAGATACAATAGCTATGGTTTTGAAAGACATGGACAGAAATATTTTGCTTGTGTGTCTTCATGGTAGATTTTCAGGTGACAGATTCTTCTCAGACTTTGGTAGAAGATAAGTATATTCAGACAAAACATTTGCATTACTTAACTGCTCTGTGTAGTACACCTTTATACATCAAGGTGTAGAGTATAAAATCTAGTTTCTCTGTGAAACAAGTTAAACAAAACCTCAGAAGTCAAGGAGGGCATTCTTGGAAAGGAGCATATTTCGTATGGACCATGTGGCTGCAATAGTTAACTCTCTTACACTGCTCTTGTGGGCTTTCAGCACCACTGTCCTTAGTATCTAAAGCTAATTACTTTGTTGAAACCAATTACTCCTTTAACATAGTCTGCACGACTGTGGCTGCCCATGAACCACCACTCTGAATATCAATCTTGTGTACTTCTTTAGTGTCATATAATGCTGTAGCTTTTTTTTGGTGTTGGTAGGTGCACTTGTTTTTTAACTGGGTTCTTGAGCTTCTAACACAGCTCCAGTGATCTCAGGAACTTTTCCAAAATTCAGTGAATGACTGAAAATACAACAATGTGTACGTGTGCCAGTAGCACTGGATACTGTCTGCCTTAGATAGAAGTAATTTTGTCATAGCAAACTAGAGGCACAGAACAAGGTAGAGATCAAACACAGAGTTTTAGACAATTTCACCTGAAAGGTATAGGGTGCATACTTAGCTGCCACATCAGTGGATAAAGATTTGACCTTGGCAAGGATTTCATTATAGCTTTACACTGGCTTTAACGGCTGTTGGCGAATTAATATTTCTGTGTTCAAAACATCTTGCAAAGATGAAGTTTCCAGCAAGTGTAGAAGTACAGGTTCATTTGTATTGCACAATCTGAGCAGGATGAGTGATCAGTGTTGCAGTTGTGCCTCACTGGCTTGCTGAAGGACATAAAGTAGCTCATTAATCCTGCATAGAGGCTCTGAAGCATTGTATTCTGCCTGATTATGAGTACTTAACAAAGGTACCTAATTGAAGTCTTTCACACAAATCTTTCTTTAGAAAGATAAAAGCCCACAGAAGCCATGGATTACCCTCCAGAGATGCCCCTCTCTCCCCCCTGGCTGGCTAATGGGTAGACAGCCATTAATATTCTCTTGATTTTTAGGCACTGACATTTTACATTTTTTAAGCTAGGTGAGATGTAGTCTGGTATAGGTTCCTGGTATATTTATACAGTCTAACGAACTTGATCATTCTAATAGGAGCTTTTGAGTTCTTGTTTATTGGTTCTGCATGAATTTGGATGCAGTGTAAGTCAACTCTCATCTCCATAATTTTGAAGGACTGTTCTGTATTCCAAATTACAACATGTTCCTAGACTTCATGACAGCTACATGATATTCAGAAATTAAGGATGGACAGTACTGCATAAGTTTTTGCTGTTTGTTCTTGTGGTGATTTTTCTCTTGCAAAGGGAAGATCTCTTAACATTTTCAGTGTTAATCCTGCAGCTTTGGGGAGGATGAATGTAGTTAATACTGTGAAGATGCACCTGGGATTGTGCAATGAACATCCTCCAAATAATAACAGAAGTTTCCAAAAACAAAGTTGTTAATAAACAGGATTGTAGCAGAATGTGAAACATGCATATTAAATAGCTGAAATGCTTTATAATACTTGACTTCATTCCTGGTGTTTGAGAATCCTTTAAGCCAAAGTTGTCTGCAGAGTCTTTGTGTGATTTGGAAGTGCATGTGTGAATAAGTATGCAAGATTTTTAATTGCCCCTTAAAATTCTGTTGTTCTGGAACTCTTTTCTGTGGTTTCTGCTCTGTCTTTAATATAGCTTTCTTAGCATTCTGAGGAGTTTGCTAAAAGCCATACAAGTACAAATGAAAACTACATATATCTTGCAGATAGCCGCTTTAATGTCTTCATGAAGTAGTGAAAGATAGAGCTACTCAGCAGATGCCTGCAGCTCAAATGCTGGAGTCCTCTGCCTCATCTCTGTTTTTTCTCACATTAATCGTAGTATAATATAGGCAGAAATAATCCAAGCCGTATTTGTTGTTCTGTGTGCTATGAATGATTTTATGATGGCAGAGTTATTCTGAAGTTACTCTAATATTTGCTCTGTGACATTCAGATGTGTGTAGGATCCCTCTGAGATAATGACTGAGTATGTCTGTCTAGTGTCTGGATAAATAAATGTAGTAAAGCCACTATTGTCAATGTGGTTTTAGGCTTCAAGTGAAGAGAATACAGTTACCAAGTTTCTATCTAAATGATCTGAAGCTACATCAGGGCATTTTCCACTCCAATTTAATGACTGTTAATTTGTGGCAGTTTTTCAGTGGTGCCCTTTTAGGTTTGGTCACCAAAATTAGTGTAAAACTAAATCCTAAATGGAAAACTAATTCTGTGTGAGCATGGGGATTTCCTTTCTGTTCAGAGAAACGTCTGCATGGATTCAAAACAGATAACGCAGCCTCAACAAGCAAAGAAAACTTCTGCTTTTTTACATTCATGTTATAATTTCAATAATTGATGTATCAAGATGATTATGACACCAAATGATTTTGCCAATTGTCATGTTACTTGTGCTCTCCATTGTAGTAATAAGCATTGTTCCAGTCTCTAGACTTTCGGTCAGAGCTAACATTTCTTACTAACCTCAGTTTATTTCAGACATTGCTAACACATCTTGTAATGCTGTTTGTATTTTCCTTGTCTTAATTGCTATATAAATCTACAAGCACAATGAGGGAATTAATTCTGTAGTCTGCTGAATGCACATTAATTAATGCAAGGGGAAAAGAAACTGCAGTTACAGCAATAACCCAGTTGTGTATGTGGGATTTAATATAAGCAGTGCTGTCTTTTAAAAATGTGAACCACAGAGTACTTCGTGCTTGTCTTAGCAGTCATATATGATGTTTCTTTTTAAAGGATTTAAAGCCCAGTAATATAGTAGTAAAGTCAGACTGCACTTTGAAGATTCTTGACTTTGGACTGGCCAGAACTGCAGGAACTAGTTTTATGATGACGCCTTATGTAGTGACTCGTTACTACAGAGCACCAGAGGTCATCCTAGGGATGGGATACAAAGAAAACGGTCAGCAAATATAGTCTTTCTTTGGCATAGCTTTTTTTTGTTTGTTTGTTTGGCACACCACATTTTACATGTTGATGTTTTTTTCAAGCTGTAGAAATTTTATAAATTAGCCTTGTGACCAAAATGCAGATTCTGGGTACACCAATTTGTTTATTCAACTCAACCCATTGGAAATGTTTGCATTTAATAGGAGAAGAAATTGAGGGCCTTGTTTGTTTAAAAATTTAAATAACTTGCTTGGTAGATGAATGTTATTCCAGGAAGAAGTGGCAATATACTTTCTGAATATGTGGCATGTACCTTGATACACCTTCACCTGCCTGTATTCCTAATGAAGATGTAAATTGGAATTAATCAGTAAATGTATGTCCTAAATTCAGTGTTTAAATAACTATATTCAATATAGCCTTTCAGGATGTAGGGAACTTAAAGGCTACTGAGGAACAAACAAGTTGAAACTACCTACTGTGGCATTACTGTTTATTAATACCAACCTACTTTAAATCTGTTGCACTAAGTTCTTAATGTTGCTGTAGAAAAATTCAATAATACCCTTGAAACAAAGATGCAGAAGGTTTTGTCATGAAGCATCAGAGATTCTTTGAGGTCCATTAAAATTTCCAAGGAAAATTGTCTATTTTGTCCCTCTGGTTGTGTATACTTCCTTTGTAATTATACTTCCTCTGTTGCCCTTCTCTCAATGTCTTCTTCAAGAAAAAAAGGCATACAGCATTTGAGGGAAACAAGCAAATACATTGCATCTTCTGAATGAAACAGTTAGTAGCCTTTAGGAAACCAAAGAAAGTAGCATGTCATTCCTGAAATTGTGTTGTAGCAGCCCCAATTCCACCATTTCATTGGTCCACTGTCACTGTGGTCAGTTCAGCTCACTTAGTGTTTCCACCTCAGGCAGGCACAGTGCACAGAGGTCAGCATTTGCCAAAGGTATTTTCAATCCTCTGCTGATTAGTCCTCCAAAAAGGCCTGTGAGATGCTGTGATTTTTGAGACTTTGTTGGCTGTCTCCTGGTGATGGGAGGCATGGCTCCTCAGTTACTGACAAAACTGGGGCTTGCTTGACTTTTCAGGATTCTTAGTACATTCTGCAAACTTGCCTGGCAACTGCATAGCATTACAGCAAGTAACTTCAGGTTGTGTGTAAATTACAGCTGCTCTGTGCACAAGGTTGATTTGGTTGTAGTTTATAAAAGTCAAGAGGAATAACTTCTATAAGTGCTGACAACGAAAGAAGCTGGCTTAAAGGAGTGAGGTTAAATGTTTATTCATAAGGCTAGTGAGCATGAGTTGTTGTACATTCCTTCAGTGATCTCCATGGTTTGCTATTTTTCCAGTAACTTAAAAGTCAGTTTCAGTGGAGCAAGCTTAAACTTACTTTTTTAACTGCTAAAGTTTTGTAGAAAGCATGCATTTAAGTTTGTCTTTCTTTTATTTTCTTCAAGACTTTACATTGGCCAGTTAAAAGAGACTGGATTAAAGAATCTGAAAGTTTAGTCCGAGTTATACAGCTGCCTTACAGAAAGAATTGATACAGTGGGAGTCAGTAGGTTTTTACTTAGCTTCCCAGTTTACTTTTTTCTTTTAAATAACTGAGTTGCAAAAGTGTGAAACACTCTTTGCACTAAAATGTTGCATAAGTTATTATTGGAGTTAAATTGATTGTGTTCTAGAGCCCCCTGTTATGCTACTGATAATCCTGTTCCTTGAGCAAGCATGAATTGTGCTGCAAAGTATAAATAAAAACTGCCATTCTTATAAAAAACTATCATGTCTTCTCCAAAGCAAACTGTGGTCGGACTGCAGAGGGGAAGGAGACACATAAAAATGATGTATTTAAAAATAACCATGGGCTGACCAGGATTTTCACCTTTTACCAATTGATGCCTATTTTAGCCCTTTAAACCCGTAATTAAAAGTTAACTTATTTAGTTTAGAGTTAATTATTGAAAATTGACAACTAACTGCTGGTTACATTTACATTTAGGTTAATTGAACAATGTACCCTGCTGAACTTATGTGGGAGGATTGCAATATATGTTTTGATGACTGAGATACCTACTGCAGAGTGGTGTTCTTTTGATCCTATATTATGCACATCTGAAATCTTTAATTGCTTTAAAATTTGCAAAGATCTAAGACGAACTGATTATAGAGTTAAATTCTATATAGGTTTTGATATTAGAGGAGGCAAAGTGTGTTTGGATATAGTGGATATATAAGAAACCAGACCTTGCAAACTTATGAAGTTCAGAACTGGGTATGACAAACAGTTGATTTTTTAAAAAGATTTTTCAAATCTGTAGTAAGATTTTACTGTTTTCTGCAGAAGAATTCACAAGAGTTAAAGTCCTACAAATAGATTTTCTTTGATTAATGAAAACGGCAAACCAAAGCACCCCCAAAGATCACAAGTTTGGTTGACCAGAGGCGGAATTGTTTCCAATATTTTTCTTCACCTCTGAAGTAATTTGTCTTCTGAGGCATGACAATAAGTCATTGACTCATTTATTTTTCTAGACTTCTCCCTGTAATTTTGGGCATAATATTTATCATGTTGGACACAAGCTAATTACAATAGATTTGGGGTATATTTTGGTTTGTGATGGCAGGAGATTGTTTTGCAGGTGAGAAAGTCAACATTCAGTATTTTGTTTAAAAAGTTAAATGCAAAACTTGGGTTCATATGTTTGGGTTTCTAAGCCAAAGACTATGTACTTTTCTTAAGTATATGAAAAACATTTCTAAAGAAAAAGCAACATTAATCATAAAATATTGACAATCGTTTTTTAAATGAACCAGGCCCTTAATTTTGACCTATTAATATGTACAACTATGATCTCCTATAATGTGTTTTAGATACTATTTTAGAGGAACTGGTAAATAAGTGGGATGAAGTGTTTCCAATAAGAAGCAACATTTTTTGCTTGACATTGTTGAGCTCCTTCAGAACTATTAATGTGATTTTTAGTACAATTGTTACCATTGAAATCCACTTGTTATCTGCTTAATTGAAATTCCAAGTGTGATGATTGATGTAAAAGTATTAATAATAATACAAATTCATTATTATGACCTCAAGAAAACTTTTGCATACAGGCTTAACAGTATCTCCAAAAGCAAACAAAAAAAAATGTCATACCTTTAAAAAGTAACCTGTTCATCTTTGAGTATGTCCCTGAGAGATTCATGGTGATGTTAGAAAATGTGTATTCCATTTTAAAAAATTGTTTTTGAGTTTTTCTTTTGCATAAGATGTTATTTCAGCATAGCTGGATAAATAGTTTTACATAATTGTAACTGAAGGTCTTTTAGGGGCATACTAATATTGTCATTAACTGATCCTCTAAAATTCTGTGATCTTTTACTGATTGTGTTGGCTTTTTATTTAAAGGGAGAGAGAGATACATGGTAATCTGGCTTTTAGGAAATACTTGATGGTGGATTTTAATTCCTATGTAATAACCTATTAATTCTCCCCCTAAAAGTATAAACTCTGTAGGTATACAGTATTTTTAAAGGTCAGATTACTTAGCTACTTCTAAAATTCTTTCAACCACAACAATGGATTGACTTTAAAGAAATACAGTTATCTTTGCATCAATCTAGTCTATTGGCAGAGGTAGCTTTGCAAGCCTCAGAGCTTGAAGGGCTTTACTTTGCTTCATTTGTGTGTATCTCTCTCCCTCTGTGCTCTAGCTCTTGCTCTAGCACAATGTTAAACAAAAGGATGTTTTTCTGCCTTGTATTTGAGACAGTTAAAAGCTAATCCTTATGTTCAGTGTATTTTGAAGTGTTTTCATTGATTAATGTAGAGACTTGCTCTTCTTCCTGTGCTGTCTCTGCAGTTTATAGGATGCAGTCACGTTATGCTTCTTTTAATTTTAAATGACTGTTTGCTTTGCTTTTCCTTCTTTTTGTGCTACAAACATAGTGGATTTATGGTCTGTGGGGTGCATTATGGGCGAAATGGTTTGCCACAAAATCCTCTTTCCAGGAAGGGACTGTATCCTTGTGCTGCTGCAGCAGGTTGAATTAGTTAGGAAGTGATTAACCTTTTTTATTGATGTTGTGTCATGAAAATGCGTATTGTACAATTTTTTTTTCATTAAATGAACATGGATTTTTCTTGTGATACACTTGAAAAAATTTTAAAGAACTTCATTTATATTCAGGCTGCATCTAGCAGTAGGACATAGTCTCTGCTGGTCCTGTAGTTAGCATACATTCACCTTCACTCATCTTCATTACACACGCTTTTTATAGTCTCTTCATGTTATGTGTGTGTCTAGGTATTTTATTTATTTTAATAACTCTCTTTTATGTTAATATCATTGCATTTTGTTTTCAGTTGACATTTGGTCAGTTGGGTGCATCATGGGAGAAATGATCAAAGGTGGTGTTTTATTTCCTGGTACAGATCGTATCCTTACCTTTGGCCTAGGAAGTAGTTGTAAAAGGTCAAAAGATACTGCAACAATACAGTTCCAGATTAAGGTGGTTCTAATTTTTAAATTACTGTTTTTAAACTGCCTTTTCAAAATACAATTTGCGAGTTCATTATTTTAGTTCTAGGAAGCTGTGAAAGTCTACAGTTATACCATTTAAAGCAAAACCACAACAGAGCATTAACATGTATGACTGTATTTAGAGATTAATGCTAACCAAGATGAACAAAATACCACTTGGGCAAACAGTTTGGGGTTTTTCTTTTTCCTTTCCCCTCCTCCTTCCCCCTTTTCATTTTCCAGTTTAATACAGTGTCTGTGCATTGCTTTTGGATGTTGTCACATTGAAGATGGATTTATTTTGTTTAGGTGGTGTTTTAGTGATTCACATGCATAGATTTTTGCTTTTGAGATAATTTTTGTGTGTTTTTAGTATCCAAGCATGTTAGTAGTTATGATCCTTCTTTAGATTTTTCTAGGAAATGTTTACAAAAAATTCCTAACCAGCTACATTAGTTACAGTCTGGAGATTTTTTATTTTTTTGTATGCATAAATGATCCTGCAAACAGCTTTCAGAAATATGTGGCGCTTCTCTCTTTTTATTCCATGAGTAGCTTGGTAGTAGCTGAATGGATTGTCCTGTGAACAGTACTTCAGAGAGGCTACTGCAAGCAAATAGAGGTGAAACCTTTTGATCATCTCTAAAATCAATGGATCTAAATGAAGTTTGGCATCTTACTTGTTTTACTAGTAGTTACACTCCAGTTTTTAGATGCCGTCATAAATCTTTTCTGCTTTCCTGCTGGTTAACTGTTTAATAACTGATATAGTACCATTTAGGGGTGAAGACTGGGTGAGGATTTTGAGGCACAGGGAGGAGATCCAAGGCATCCTTATTTTCACACAGCTCTGTCATTGCGTGAGCTGCACCATGCTTAGCTTTATGCATCTGGTTTACGAACATGACTTTTCAATTTAGGCTCAGTGTCATACAGTGTAAATGCTTCTTTTTCAAGGCCTGTACTAAAGCGCTGTAGAGCCTGAAAATCCTTATATAAAGGTCTGCTGTAAAGTTTTAAGAATGCAGGAGGGGAGCCTGCTACATCCAACTGAAGGTTTAGGTATTCCCTAAATCCTGTCTTTGATGGTTGACAAAATAGTTGGGTAGAAGATATGAAGGAGATAAGCATGCCTAAAATTTTACCTGAGCTCTTTTCCAGTATCTAACCATCTGCAACTAGGAATTCCTGAGCCAAATGTTGCTTTTTTAACTTTGTAACACATACTAAATTTTTCTGCTGTTAACTGGTCAATTTCCCCTTTACCTTATGTAAACTTTTAAGATGTTTCTTATGTGTACTTGAAACTCTTTAACTTGTGTGTTCAAGTCTCTGACAGAGTTGTCATTGACCTGTGTGGGCCATGATTTCACCCTTTGTGTCCATTGGTGTTGCATATCATTGGTGAGAGATCCCTGACTTGGGAGAGTCCAGGACTGGTCTGAGAGGTCCAGGTGAGAACAAAGGACAAAGCACCTACATGGGGCAATTCTCACAAGTGCCTTGGTGATGTATAGTAGCTTGACTATGAAAACATGTTTAGATCAGGAAGTTCTCTTCCAGAACCCAAATAAGGCCTTTATTTAAATTCACTTGTTACATTTTTTGAGTCTTTTAATTTTCTTGGTTTCTCAGAAGTATATCCTTTGCTAGTTAGTGTTAATTTTGAGTGAAACACATACTGCCTTGATTACTCTGTCACAGTCTTGCGTTGTTTCACTGTTTTCACCAAAAAGGTAGTCCTAATTAATGATGATTAACTTGATATTTTATTATAATTTTCTGTGTGTTCTCTCTGTTGGCTATTTTATCTGTTTTTAACATAACTTTCTAGCTGAAAATCAGACACAATGTTTTTCTTAGCTGCGTAACCTTAGATATTGATCAGTGGAATAAAGTCATAGAGCAGCTAGGAACACCGTGTCCCGAATTTATGAAGAAATTACAGCCTACAGTCCGAACTTATGTGGAGAACAGACCTAAATATGCTGGTTATAGTTTTGAAAAACTTTTTCCAGATGTCCTTTTCCCAGCTGACTCTGAGCACAATAAGCTTAAAGGTAAGGTCTGTCTTCTGTGTTTTGTGTATTTTCAAAGTTTTTAAACTGTGATATCTCAAACAGAAATATATCTTGGTTTTGTTCACTATAACATCATCTTGCTAAGGATTTAAATATTATATTTATATATAATTTACACACATTCTGGTGTATGCTTTCCTCTACTTTCTCATCTTCTCTGAAACAGCTCATATTCTGGAGATGCCTGTATAAAGAAAAGGAAGCATATCTATTCCTCTCAATGACAGATGTCAATGTGAATTAGAGAAGAGTAGCAGGAAGGTGGAATGGAAGTTTTGTAGGCAGAGCCACTTCTCTTTCTCTAGGGATGAATATCCCTATGTATTATGACTATTTGTAATACACAGTTACCCTGTAGTTACTGAAAGAACTTACTGGTTCTAAAAGTCACCTACTCAGTGGGGTCCCAGAGTCACCATATTTTCTGTGACTGACGTGACATGTGACTAACTGTACATGACAGTTTTTTCCCCATAGATTGTAAGAGGCAGGTAGGAGGTGCTTGCCCACTGCTATTCCAGACAAGGCTGTACTGGCAGCTGAGTTATATTTCACATAAGGATGTCATGCAAAGGGGCACTGTATGCTGAAAACATATAATGAAACATGTCCAACCCCTTTCCCACCTGTAGTATTCTCTTCAACATTTTTTCCCTCATTAAATGGACCACTTTTCTTAATGCCAAATTATGTAAGGGCTGCATAGATAGTAAACTGGAATTTATTTACTCTGAGACTCCTCTCCTTAAGAGCTTTGAAATACTGTATTATGTACACTATATACAGCACTATTCTAAATAGAAAATGTCACTTTTTGCAGCAAGTCAAGCAAGGGATTTGTTGTCAAAAATGCTGGTTATAGATGCTTCTAAAAGAATCTCCGTGGATGAAGCCTTGCAGCACCCATACATCAATGTTTGGTATGATCCATCAGAAGCAGAAGCTGTAAGTTCTTGTTTTAGGTGTCTGATTGATTAGGAAGGCAGTGTACTAAAGTAAACTTGTGATACTTGAAAGAAGATTATTGTGTGATCTACGTATTTCACTAGGAGATCAACTGAATCATAATGGTTTTTATTATCGTTGATTGATGTGTTTATTAGATAAAGTATCAGGAATGGGTGCAAACTGGAGTACCTGCATCTGTGTGTGTGTGTTTGTGTATAAATGTATATAATCTGGACATGTAGTAATGCATCTGAAATCCAACTAAGGAAGTCAAGTAGAAACTCCAAGAGGCCAGCATGGCCTTAATAATTCTTGGATTTTATGAAATCTTACATATATGGTTCTAATTTATTAAGTGTGTCATTTCAGTATGGTTTACTTGCACTTGACAGGTTTCTAAGGTACTTATTCTTGGATGAGAGGAATATTTTTATTAGTTGTAGCAACTGATAGTACTATTAAACTAGGAAATACATGTTTCAGCAAAATCTGAGTACAAGATCTTGAGCTTTCAGTTATTAATACTAATGAACAAAGGGTTTACTTAAAAATTGTTCTTTAAAAGTTAATTTCAGGAGAATTTCAGATTATGAGGAAAGTGACATTTTTAAAAGTGGGTGGTGATGGCCCAATAAGAATAGAAAAGTTGCTTGATTTAAATGATGCAATTAGAATTCTGCTGATCTATAATAGCTAGAGGAAAAACTTAATAATTAACAGTAGGTAGAACGGGCTGGTTGGGTTGGAGACTGCTGCGCTTAGGAGCTTTTTTACTTGACTGTTCAGTTTCTAGTTTAATTATTACAGTAATGCAAGCAAATCTGTTAATCAGAATAACTTTAAAACATGTAGTGCCTTCTAGAAAATAAGCAGAGTCCAAGTATGAGATAATACGTGACCACATAAATACAGTATATTTAAATGAGGTTCATATTCTGAGTGTTTACTTGCATTTTTCATTTATTCTGGTTTTATATCTCTTTTAATTGCTTTATCATGAGTTAGTTTTGTTTTTCAGCCTCCACCAAAGATACCAGATAAGCAGTTAGATGAAAGGGAGCACACGATAGAAGAATGGAAAGGTAAGAAGGGCATTTTAAAGTATAATAAGGCTTTTAGGAGTAGTCTAGAGCCCAACAATTACTGTTACTTAGGTTCTTCTGAGCAACATAGTAGTATTTACTTAAACTTCTTGGAATGGCAAGAGAATAGATCAGTGCTTCACAATGTCTTGATTGTTGTGACACAAAACATTTTCCTGTGAAGGCGCTGAACCTTTGTAGTGAACTTAAGACCTGCTCGGTCACCTTTTGCAAACCATAGGGCAGCATTTTTAGAGAGAGTAACTCTTGTGGACTAACTGCTGCAGTTGAAAAAGATGCAGGAGTTTAAGTGATGTAAGTCTGAAGTAGAAGCACTAGTTGTCAAGTGAAGAGCCTAATAGCAATAATTGTATTGTTTTAAATCAAGCAGAGGATTTGAAAGTGTTAGTAAAGGGTGAGATAGTGAAATTGCACTTGTTGTGAAAGATGCTGGTGATTATCACCTTTGGGATCTTGATAAAGTAGCTGGAGTTGAGGTGTGGAAAGGATCACAGTATAAAGTAAGACTCATACCTGCAAGAGCTGATCTTTTGTGCTCAGTATCTGTATTTCCTAGTCGTATATAAGGTGTAAAATGATGAAATGTAAGGGGAAGATCTTTGTTACTTGTAAAGCTTGTGCTTCATTTTTAAATTATTTCTAAAAGATGTGGTGTTATTGCAGAGATCCTAGTGCTAAGAAAAAATGCAGGTTGAGGTTGCTGTGCAGCATCTATATGTTACATTTAAGCAAGAATTTAGTGCATTGACCACTCCTTTACTTTATACTGAAAAAAGTCTAGAATGGGATATTAGACCTGTATAACCTTTTTCTCTCCAGAGGAAAAAAAACAAAAACAGGGAAGATATTTCCTGAATAATTTTTGACAGTTTGATTGTGTTGGCTGGTAATAGGCACAAGTCTGTAGAATCTAATACTACCACACTTTTAAGTTGCTTTCTGTTAGCAACTGAGTTTTAATCTTAAATGCGGAGAGAGAGGGAGAACTGTGGTAATTCTTTTGCCGTCCTCCTTCCAGAGTAAGTTATTTCCCTTTTGAAGCAGATGTGCTGAGGGTGTTTCAAGCAATATAGAATTTACTTTTTAGGCTCCTATAGTCCTTGAAATCATAATTCTTAAATGCCTTTTTTTTTTTTTTCCCCAAACTGTACATTCTACTAGTTTGCCAGTGACAGATAAGAAGCAGTATTCTGACAGTCAGTTCTTATAAGCTGCATTTAACATTTTTAGTACTTCTGTTGTTCCTTCTGTAGATTTACAACTTAGCTCTTTTCTGGGTAATAAGCTGCTATTAGCCTAAAAACCTCCTGGCCAGTACACAGGATGTATGATTCATGTTACAAGCACCTTTAACCTGTTTAAGGATGAGTAACTTCTGTAGCTGGAAGATTAAGTAGCTGCTTTCATTTGGAGTGGCTACTGATACGCCAATGTTGTATTCCATTTCATGGTGATCTGGACCTTTAGATGCTGTTGTTGAGGAAATGTAGTTGCAAATGTTTGTTGGGAGCATGGCAGTGTTGTTTGGGCTTGTTCCTACCCAGTCCTTTGAAGACTGATTCCATTTATCTGTTACAAAGAAGTCATTGATATAAATTGAATGGTTATAAAGAACCATTTTAACCACAGGTCCCCAAGGAGCCTGGACAAAAGAGTCTCAGAGTAATGTCAGTGGGTTCTTGAGAGTGCCAGCCTGTTGTGGCTCCAACAGAAGAGTTTTATATTTTTCTGTCACTTGCCAGTTGTTCTCCAGCCTCTACAGTGTATTGTTCAAAACTAATTCTGAACAGTAATAAACCTATGAAATGTAAATGTACATTTTAATGGGAGTTGTATTATCAATCCAGTCTTGGGTTTTCAAATTCATTTTTTGCTTCTCCTTCTCTGTTTTCAGAGTTGATATACAAGGAAGTCATGGACCTGGAGGAGAGAACCAAGAATGGGGTTATACGTGGACAACCAGCCCCTTTAGGTTGGTTACAATAAAAGCACAGTATAAAGCATTGAGTTTTAGGTCAGGAAAGAGTAACCTAGCTCCAAAATACAGCTCTTAAATGACCAATATCCTCTTGAATTCCCTTTGAGAAACTGCTTATTGGAATGGAATGTATGGGGTTGACATATCTTTTTATTAATCTGGTAAATTCCACTTAATTTTGACCCCATTTAACTGGTGCTTTTTTCAGTCATCAAGAAACATCTTGGCAGGTACTGATGCTCTGTTGCCATAATCTGGTTAGATGCATCACTTCTAGCTGGTGCAATTTCAAATAAAGATATAACCACTACTTATATCTATTAAGTAAAGAAACAGGATTTCTAGGTAGTCTGACTTGAATTTCTAGGTAGTCTGCCTCTAAACAGAAAGGAAAAATACAGAGCACTTTCAGAAACTGTTGCTGAATTTTGGAGAAAAATGGGACTGTTGGCTGACCTTTGATAGGACTGCATGTACACTGTTGAAAAATGACAGCAAGAGTTGGACAGCTAGTGATGACTCTGCTCAGAGTTCACTGAAATCCAGACTGAAAAATCACTGCATTGTCTGAGATTGAAAGTATACAATGTGGCTGAACATTAGCCATTTCCTAGCATGAAGGAAAAAACCAGTTCCCTTATTTCTTTATCTAAATATGTAGATATAATTCTAGCTTTGGGTCTCAACATTTGGTAGGATATCTTAGCTCTAGCTTTATGCAATATTGTCTGTGTTTGTGATTTTTAACCTTCAGCCATTAGCATGTTCTTGTAATTTGGCAGGTATAGTGCCACGTGGGCTCTGTGGCTCTTGACATCCCATTCATTAGCCCTACGTTAAGATATTGTGGGTTTTATTTACTTTGATAATGGATTGAGACACATCTCTTCAAATCTGACAGAACAGGAGAAAGTAATGACTATTAGAAAGTGACAGACTAATGCAAGTACTGAACCATGCAACTGTATCTGCAACTGATTTGCTGTTTTGTTTCTCATAGCACAGGTGCAGCAATGATCAATGGCTCTCAACATCCATCTTCATCGTCATCTGTCAATGATGTGTCTTCAATGTCAACAGATCCAACATTGGCCTCTGATACAGACAGCAGTCTAGAAAACTCAGCTGGACCTCTGGGTTGCTGTAGATGACTACTTGATCTTTTGGGGGGTGGGAGGGGGGTCCTTTTAGTCATTAATAGGGCACCTTTAAAATTTGGTGGTATTTTTGAGTGTTTTTTCAAAAATAATTGTAGAATTCATCATAAAGTGCTGTAATTTAAACTGTAAGTTGTGTTAAAAGCAGCCACTTTTTTGCTGTAATTAACTGTAAAATATTAAACCTGATAATTTTTATTGTGGTTTTAAAATCTGCATATTTGCTTTACTTTTATGCTGCTGATCTTTTTTTACTGAATTTGTAAGATTTGTTTTATTGAAGCACATATTAATGTTGTGGTCATTACCATATAATGAATTATTTAAGATTTTATAGGTTTTCAATTTTTTAATTAGAATTTATTCCAGATGTTTTGTTCATGATATCCTTCAAAGTTTTATGCTTGGTCATATATGTCCATGTGCAGATGGAGGGGGAAGAGAATTCAGTGCAGCCAGCTGTAGTTTTGGGCTGGCAGCAAACAAAATGCTCTTTTATTTTGACCACTTGCCTCTAAGACTTCAGCAAAAGCAACAACCAGTGAATTTTTTTAGATAAAAGGTATATGACCCTTTGCAAAGTAACTTCATTTGAATGGTTTTACAAACTTAAGAAAGCAAAGCATATCTTCAAAGCTGCAGAAATATCTACCCTAACAAAGTAATGTGGTGTTTTCTGCAAAGCTGTGGCATGCCAAATCCTATGATCACTATAAAACATGAGGATACTTCATGAATAATACATTGCAATACAAATAAACTGTTTACTTCTAGCTTGTAGCCTGTTTTTGTACACACAAAACAAAGTGTATCCAGGATGTCTAGATTGCCAACAGGGAAAATGAGTATGCTGTAGCTGTACTTTTATGTCATACGTGATTCTTGGGAGTTTTGTTTCTTACTACTTTTGTCTACTTAGGTAGGTGCTTTTTTGTGTAGAAGAGGGAATGACATGAATGCAGTAGGGGCAAAACTTCAGCTGTTCTTTCTCCACCAAAAGTAACTGATTTCTAAAAACCATTAAGTGGTAGGAGAACCTCAGGATTTCTGTAGTTAATGCATCAAGTGAGCAATATATGCCATCCAAAGGAGGGAGAAGTAGTGCTGTATAAATTAATATTTATCTCTTTCATTTCACTGTGAGACCAGTGTAGCAGAAATCTTAATAATGGTTCTTTTAAAGTCAGAAATATTCAGTAGTTTTCAGCACTGATGCTCCAGGTTTCAATACCCTTTTTAAACAAAAGATACATTAAAATATGTAGAACAGTTACTAAATAGTCATGAAAGATGGTGCTGCTCCTCACAGAAGTATTTTAACTGTTTACATTTTATATTTACAGAATGATTTATCTATAACTGACTTAAGTTTATGTATGAGTTAATCATTCAGATTTTATTCCTTTGGAAAATGCAGATTTTTTTGTGAAGCTAGGCTGTATAATTGATTGCCTTGTGCAGGTGCATATTTTGTGTAGTGGATTAGAATGTGACAAGGAATTGAAATTAATAGTGCTCACAAAAATGAGCATTAAAAAAATGCAGAAGTCTTGTCAGGCCCAGAACATAAGCTAATCATGTAACTGGCTACAGAGGTCACCCAGGAATGACTGATGCTCTTCAGTGTGGTTCCTTCTGCTGGTTGGGTTAAATAGGTATCTTTTTTACATTCTGATAGAAAGAGGAAAATCTATCTTTGCAGTAAGTTTCAGAAAAATAGAAATGATGGTAATGCTTTCAATATCTGATGTGTCTTTTTTAAAAACATATAGGGTTACAAGGAATGGTAATGTCTCAAAGATGACTAAGTTGATAAACTCCACAGTTGTTTGCCTGGCCTGGCTAGACTGCTGGTAAGTGTGTCTGCGTGTAATTTTGCTTTCCTCACTTGTATCTAATATTTCAATATTGTCTTTCTGAACCACGTTTGTTAAGGCAGTTATTTTTACAGGATCCTGCCAAATGGTATATTACCTCAGAATAGGCAGGACGTGTATGGATTTATCTAGCACTGAAACACAGAAAATCTGCTGAAGTTGAACAGAGACCAGCAGAACAGTCTGTTTTGTAATTTTTTATCAAAATTTAAGCTGTGACTTAAGCCAAAATTTTTGTTGATTCGACAGTACTTTTTATGACCCCTCTGGATTGTAGTGGTGAGTGAAATACTTTGTAACTTTAAAGTAATTTTTGCTATCACTTTCCAGTGTCCTAAAGAAAAATTGCTTTAAAAATTAATACTGAGTGAAACAGTTACTGGGCTTTTACTACAGTGTAATAACAATAGTATCTTCACTGTGTTCATGGTTCATAGGTGAATTGAGTTTTTCTGCTTTTAAGGCAGAGTTGATGAATGAATGCGTGGGACTGGCTGCTGCAACCCATTGTAGTGTGAGTAAGCTGTGTTTAAAGGGATTGTTTCAGTAAGGTCGGAGTTTTCCCTGCAGGAACCTAGAGATCCCTTCCGGCACCATCTTCATAGCAGTGTTACTTTTTTTTACAAAGACAAGAAAATCAGATTCAGTAATCAAATTGTCACAACAAGATGCTAGTCTAAAGTTCCCTTTTTGTTTGTTGAAATACAAAATTATTTCATAGATAGTTGTACACTGCCACAGATAGTAAACAAATGGGTAACTAGAGTTCAGTATTGTCTAGTTCTATGTTGTTAGATCTTGTACTATCTAATACACTGTACGATCTTAAAGTATTATTAAGCTTTATTTTAGTCTGTGATTCCAAAACCTTCTCATGACAACAGGTTTCACTGAAGTGCATGCGACTTTCCTCTTGCAGAGCTCTTCCAATCCATTGGGAGTTGGTTGGGATTGAATTACAGTGAGTTGTCTCATTTCTTACGTCAAGTGAGGTTAAAAGTTGGGCAATAGTAACGAGATTAATTTCTGCCTTCTCTGTTCAGAGCTGTGGTAGGCATAAAAAATAAAACAGCTCCTCTGCTTTTGTAGAATTGAGGCGTTTTGTATGTTAAGGTGTGTGAGAAGCTGGACTGCCAAAACAGTACCCGTCAGTTCAACAATCTGACCTGACTGACCAGAACACCTCTTGTGCGTTCATTTGATTCTGCTAAGGTGAACAGACCTGGCACTTTTCCCCATGTAGGTGTTGTACTTGGCTTTTTAGTTTAGAAGAACCTTGCTGCAGTATATGCAGTAGTATCTTTCTGGATAGGAATCCCAGCTAGCCACAAAGATGATAATAGCATAAATGGTTTGGTAAGGCCCCCCTGCCAGCCCAGGTGTGAATTTAGGGGGGTCTAGTGAGCTCTATCTGAGGTGGTTGTGGCAACAGCACCCTCTGCTGCCTCAGGGTCCAAGGAAGTACTGTGTGACTAAAGTGGTTTTGTTTTATGGAAAATTGCATCTCTGCACATAGGCTATTTCATTAGAGGGCAAAAATTAAGCACCTTGACAGGCATTTGCATGAATATAATGCCCCTGCAGTAATGTATATGGCATTTATCTCAACATTGCATAAAGAAAAATTATCAGAAAGCTAATAGAGGAGGATGGTTCCTACTCTGCCAATCATCCAAAGCATATGACGTTGAATGTTTCTCAGTTAAGTTATGGGGGAAGGAGGAGAGAAGGTGTTTCAACTTAGACTTGGTCTCAACTGTTTTGAGTTGCTAAAGGAAGCAAGTTTCTACATGTGTATTTGTGTTGACAGCAGCTTGTCCATGGTACATTTCGTTTTCCCATCAGTGTTTTGGTTCTAACACATTTAGTTTGAGGACTGGAGGAGTTTAAGGAGAGTTGTCTTTTTCAGTAAGATCAGAGAGGGTTTAATGGAGAAATGTGATGAGACTACTGCTTACCCAAATTTTCAATTCACTTAATTTATTCTTTGCTAAGGGCACTGGATAAAAGTGGTATTTTAAGTGATCTCTTCCACTCCCTTCTCCTCTTCTTTAGATATCTCTGCATTACAGAAGTGTGTTATGAATCAGATCACATTGTGTTTCTACTTCTGCAGTTAAAAGTTTAAGCTAGATTTTCTTGAACTACCTCACACAAACTTTCTACGTTTCTTAAGTAAGCAAAGCTAACCCTTGCTATTGGAACTACACTGAATGTGAATAGAAAAATACACTTCCTTTAGAAAAATAAGCCTATTGGCCAATGTTGAGTCGATATCAGTAAGTATGTTTCTTATATATTTCACGTAAGGTGTTCATGTGTATTATATAGCTTGTGTACAATTATGTACATCTAGAATATTGTGCTAGCTGTAAATTGGTGATTTTATTACTGTAGTCTGGTTTTGTAGGTAAAAATATATAGTAATGTCAGCTCATCCTTTACATTTTACAAAAGGAATAATTCTTGGTAAGCTTTGCATACAGATGAATTACTTTTGTAGGCCCAATATCTAGTCTATTTTTGAGAGTTCTTTAACTTTTATTACTAAAGTTGAGAAAAAAACAAAACGCTAATTATTGTGGTCATTTTTTTCTGCCCCTTTTGAAGTATATTCTTAGTTTTGTTTTGCCCCAATAAATATGAAGGGAAAGATACTTCGGTAAAAATACTGGGAAAAACTGTAAATTTTTTCTTCCCCACATTTGATACTTTTTTCTGCTTTTCCTTTATTCCCTCCAAATAAGCTGTTGGTGGGGCATTACTGAGAACATTGTGGGTTTTTTAATCATTCATGCCATAGGTTACATGTGCACCACTGGAATGTATACATTGTTATCTAGTATGTCAATTGGTTATAATGATATTTTAAATAAAAAAGGAAAAAAAAAGTTTGACCATATGCATTTAGTATTTCTTCTTTAGTAGGCTGGAATGGATTTTGTATGGATTTCATAATAAGGCTGCAGTTGGAGTTTTCTTAGCATCAGTCCTTCCTGAGAATGCATCTGTTTTTGATGGTAATTAAGGTCCTGTCCTGTGTGTGAGCTCACTCATGGGCAAAGTGACATGTTTCTTGCATTTCTCTGTTCCCTTGGGCTTTTGGATGTGCCACTTCCTTGCTTCCAACTCTAGCCACCTTCTGTCCTGGAAGTACAGCTGCTGAGACCCTGCCTTGCAGAAAAGAGGTAAGCCATGGACTGTCTATTGTATGAAAGGAGGGTCCAGTCCCACTGCCCTCAGGAAGGTAATTCTCAAAACTGAGTCTCAGAGAAGCCTGAAGGATCTGACTTCTGAAGAGCTTTTACTGGAGGATCAGCTTTAGTGCCAGGACCACTTCTTGCACTGGCACCTCTGCAGTGTGGCTAAATGCTAGTGTAATGCATGCCATTGCCTTCATTTTCAGCAGGCCCTCAACGTTTCTTTAAATGAAGACTTGAGATGCCCTGGAGTTGCGCTTGTCTGCGTGCTGTTACGTTGTCTTTGTGTACATTGGTATGGAAAAGGACCTGTGACCACGGGCAGTGCAGCCTGCTTTATATCGCTGGACCAGCGTGAGGTGCTTCTAGGAGTGCGGTGAGGCTCAGAAATGCTTTTTTATTTATATATGTTATCAGGAAGTCTTGTTCATTCCAAGTAATACATTGATATAGAGCAAGGCCTGAGACAGTTCTAGCTCTGCCAGGGATTTGTCTGAGTGTGACTTCAGCCTAGAACCAAAATGCTCCAGAGTGCTGCTGGCTTGCAGAGCCCTGTTTGGTGAATGTAAGTAGATTAATAAGCTGTAATTACTAATTTTCTGTTTCATATTAGAATTAGTTTTTTGTTACTCTGAAATGTTTGGCTTAGTTGTTTTTTTTAAGTGTATGCTTGTGTTGATTTCATTCACTGAAAAATGCTACACTTTTGCCTGCGTAATACTGGAAGGGATGTTCCAGGCTGGGAAGATTGTACACGTAAAGCTGTGGTAAAATTGTAGCTACCTCATTCCAGGAGTCTTTTGTTATGCCTTATTAATACTAACAAATGTCTGTCTTGTAAACACTTGCAAAGAAAGCTGGCACTTTGAACTAGGGGTTGTGGTAAGCTAAAAGGTTGCAAAAAAAGGAGCACTCTCTCAGATCCATGAAGTTGGCAAATTAAGTGGTGGGAAAGACTGTACAGAAACAGGAGTTTAAGCTAGGAAAGGAGGATATAATCTTCCTCAAATAAGGGCATAGTGTTCCATGAGGTTGCATACAGCAGGACAAGAATGTTCCCATTTCTGGCTTGTTGTCCATGATGGGAAACTGTGATGCTTCTGTTAGGCTTTTAGAGTTAATATCCCACTGTGGTGTGTTTTGGCATGGACTGGGTAGTTACAGCTTCTTGCAGGATATGTATATTGCAATGAATAATCTTCAAAAGGACCTGAAATGTATTCTTACTAGGATTAAATGCCTCAGATAGTAGAAACTTTTACCAGTCCTGATGTTCTGATTGCAGAGAATTACTTATAGTTCAATTCAGGCCACTCCCTAATGCTTTGTGATTACTGACATGGTACTTAATGCTGCCTAACTCACTGCAGTGGCTAGCTCAAAATCATTGTTGCAACAGTTGATTCTCACATTAGGCATCTTAATACTGCTGTTTTAAACAGGCCATCATATACTTTGAAGGATCAGTTCTGACAATCAGTAATCATTTAAGGTGTGGGGCAGGTAGGGGAAAAAAGGCAAGGATGCTGCTGCTGCCTGCAGGTGGCAGGATGTGGCTGCTGTGGACTGCTCAGGTACTAGCCACACTGTCTGGCACCATGAGCTGTGAGGAATCTAGCCCAGCTGAGTATTCTGGGAAGGGAAAATGTTTTGAAATTACTGACTTAGCCTGTCTGCTCAGCTTACCTTTACCACCTTACCATCTTGTCTTGACCAAGAAAGATTAGGTCAAAATGTTTCTTTTTGCTCACTCTCACTGGTTTCCATTTCTGTAGGAAGGAGGAGCATTACAGTGAGGTAGAAGCAAGTTAACTTCCAGATGTGAGAATATCTGTGAGATGGTGCGGAGAAAGGTGTGCAATCTGTTGGTACTTATGAAAGCCCATTAAGGTTCTTTCCAGACAATTAGTTACATTCTTCTTTAGTAAGGAAAGAGGACAGGTTCAGGTAATTTTCCAAAAACACAAGCAAGCACCTTCACCACAGTCTGTACTTTCCCTTTAGCCAGCTCACTGGGTCATGACACTTTGCCATTAAAAATCTTTGTCCTCTGAGACTCCCAAGCTCCCTCAGCTGTCAAAGCTACATGCCAAGAAAGAGTTAACAGTTCTGCAAGTGCTGAGCTGGCAAATGGAGTTCAGGCTGAATCTAGCGAAACAGTTTTTTCTGTGCAGGCTCTGCATGGCTCAGGGTGCTACAAGAGTCGCATATAACTTTGAGAAGTCAGTCCTGGCAGCTCATTACCAGAAGTTACAACTTCATTCTAATTATTTTTCTTTAATAGAAGTAATGGGCTCTGAGTTATTTGTGATATTCTTCCTGTCCCCGCATCTCTCTGCGAACAACAAAAAAAAATCAACTGGTTTAATGAGAAATGTTAAAAGGCAGCTAAGTGTAAGCTGTCCTGGGGAGGTTAGAGAGAGATCTCCACCCTTCCCCTTTACCCGGCCCCCCCCGCCCCCCGAATTTCACTAATTTCTTTTACCATAAGTTTTGCTATTAACATTTAAGTGATAAAAAACCCTCAGCAAGTTGGATGTATTTTGATGATAAGAAATCTTTCTTCTATCTTGATGTCTGATCACTGCATATCAGCTCATGAGATCTTTTTCTTGCAGCTACTACAGTTCTATTTTTTTGCGCAGAACACCCCAGATGCCCAGGGCAAAATGTGCATATTTAAAGTTCTGTAACATTTATGTGGCAAATCTGATTATTAATCACATATAATTTAAGAAGTTGCATTTTTGTGAAACCCTGGAACCTGTTTGGTGGATAAGGGACAATTGTTATGAATTATCAAGATTTTTAGATCTGTCTTCAGCTCATTTATAGACTTTGCTTTCACATTGTCTTCATAAAATAATGCCCCTTTCAGGAATGAGAAATCTGAACAAACTTTATGTAGGGAGGGGGAGTGGGAGAAAAACCAGCTCATTAAACCGGTATGCTAAGCCACATTTAATGTGGTAACATATTGGAACTGCCACCTTCCCATGCACAAATGTAGGAGGCCCTCAGCTCCAAGCCCAGCCTGTCCACCAGTTCTGGTCATCCCACCCACCTTGCAGGACTTTACACTGTCCTTCAGCCAGCAGTAGATCCAAAGATGGCAGCAGTACAGCTGTGGAGAATAGTATATTTTGATTTGTAGACAAAAAGGGTTCTTGGCAATCTGATATCTGAGCTTTCAAGCTTTATGTTTAGCAGTCTTTCCCAGCTGGCCCAAATACTACAGCACATGTAAAGACAACAGAGCAAGTCTCACCAAGGGTACAATCACTGTAGAATTACTCATGATACATGAGTATATACCAGAACAAAATGTGCATTTTTACTGGCTTTGCCAAAAATAGAATTTTCTGTGCTGTACATCAGCTTGTTCTACTTGGGGACTTTAGCACTTTGATTCCCAACAGTTAAACATCCTAATGTTGAAAAAAACTCTTCCATTTCCTTCTGCAGGAGGTGGTTTCTCTTCTCAGCATCTTCATGAGCACGTTCAGAATTCCTCAGCTTTATCTCCAGCATTGTGTATTTCTTTCGTTCTTGGTCCAGTTCTTCTTCTAACCGAGCCACTTGTTTCCTCAGGTCTTTGCTTGTTTCTTCAATTCTTAAAACCAAAGGAGAGAGAGAGAGAAGAAAAAAAAGAGGGTTTTTTAAGTGGTTGGATAAATATAGAATCATAGAATCCCAGAATACCAGGTTAGAAGGGACCTCTTTTTTTTAGGTAATACTATAAGTTCATATGAGGTGGCTTAGCATCCTGTCAAGCTGAGACTTAAAACTGTCCAGTGTGTGGGGGAATCTTCTAAATACTGCTGATAGCTGTAATAAATATAAGTTGTTCCACTTTGAGCTAAAATATTTTCATTCTAAGAGGAAGTTTTAAAGGGGGACACTAATTGCCATTTCATTAATTTTGAGTTTAAGGGCAGAGACTCCTTGAAAGCTGGAGCCTCCTCTGTTTGTTTTTTGAGAAAATATGCTCTAGTTTTACAAAACAATGTTTACTTTCGGGCAACAGACCATGTGTGAGAAGCTGTATTAACTCCTTAGGCTGAGTTGTAATATAGAATTCCAGAATAATCTTCTGATTTCATTCTGGTACTTTGTTTCCCTATATGGATATCCAGTACAGGGGAACATCCTTATTGGTCAGGTAGGAATGAGGTCACAGTCCTTCCTCACCATCCATTTTATGGTATTTTCTGTAAAGTTTTTTGCTGACATTGTGGTGAGGGAATAAACGTTTTTCATATTGTACAAGATTTTACAAAAACCAACATTTCATATGAGGAAGAATCTGAAGAACAGACCTTAATTTTCTGTGCACAAAGCTCTAATTCAAGACTCAAAGCTTTTCTCTAGGGAAATCAAAGAACAAGGTTCATGTTTTTTTGATGCAAAACAAGCGCAGAAGGCACATTACTTGCTGTCCTCCCCATCATCTTTCCTAATTGCAAGACAGAGTAATGGTGTTAATACAGAGGAGGGAGTAAATCCAGATAGGAATTTCTGATCACTAGAATATTCAGAAGTTATGAATTTTTTTAAAAATCAGGCTTTTCCTAGGAGAAGTATCCCTCATCTAACTTCAAAAAACACAAGCAAGAAAACATCACCTAAGGTTCATTGATCAGTATGATACCCATCTGTGAAGTCTGGGCACCTGGCATCCCTGTGAAACTCTGCATGGGTTATTTTTAAACAGGGTAAATGACACTTACCAACGGTCTGCTACAGACTCCGCAACAACAAGAGTTGTGACAATCCCAGAAAGGTCTGAATTCTGTTTCGTAACCACCAAGACGCAATTATGCAGACAATGCAGTTCATCCCCTTAAACTGTTCCCTCATACACAGCTAAAGAATCATAGAATCATAAAATGGTTAAGGTTGGAAGGGACCCTTAAGATCATCAGCTTCCAACCTCCCTTTTATGAGCAGGCTCCCACTAGACCAGGCTGCACAAAACTTCATCCAGCCTGGCCTTAAACACCTCCAGGGAGGGGGTTTCCACAACCTTCCTGAACAACCTATTCCAGTGCCTTACTACCCTCATGGTGAAGAATTTCTTCCTGATGTCTAACCTAAATCTGCCCTCAGTTTAAAACCATTACGCCTTGTCCTATCACTACGCTCTCTGGTGAAAAGCCCTTACCCAGCTTTCGTGTAGGCACCCTGCAGATACTGGAGGGCTGCTATAAGGTCTCTCTGGAGCTTTCTCTTCTCCAGACTGAACACCACGAACTCTCTCATCCTGAAAAGATGGCAATATTACCATTGTCACAACTTTCACAACAATTAAGAAAGTCACACAAAGACAGCACTTTTCACCAAGTCCAGCAGACCAACAGCTGCACTGATGAGTGAACAGAAATGTGTAGTATGGCTGCAAAAAACTGCTCATCAGAGTGCTTACTACATTTCTACATACACAACATAATAGTCCTCTCCAAGATACTTCCAGTTTCTTAAGTCCCAGGTGGGAAACAAATTACTTAAACTCAACGGAGAATGCCTGATAAGTATACTAAGCTTGAGGGAGAAATGCTCTGGAACAGACTGGTTCTAGGAAGGCCATAAAACTTGCCTCCCTCTGACTAAGAGAGAGAAAATGGGCAGTTGATGATGATAACAGCTTTTCCATTAGCAAATGTTCCTTACCTCTGCCCCAGGCAGGTACTGACTCCGCTTTCCCTCCACTTACGTATGTGCCAACAAAAAGCTCATATTCTTTCATTAAAACATGCCCTGCTACACAGACACTGAGTTCTGTAAACCCCGCAAGCACATGTAAAGGAACTAATTATTACTTTTGGGGACTAGACTATCTTCAATAAAATAAAGCTAGTGAGACAGCCCAAAGTTTTCCTGCTCAGCCACCTCCTGTCTTTGCTAGTTAGCTCCTGTCTTCCCACAGGGGAAGCCTTTCATGCAGTCTCAAAAGGAACATATTTTTGCACATGTAAATTGCTGCAGATGTAGTAAAAACACTGCAAAATTTTTGAGAGCTGAAAAACTTAGCTTGAAATTCTTAGACTTGACAGAAAGATTCTTCGGGCTGCAATCCTGAGCAGCTGGATTCAGCCTTTTTAAATAAAAAGGCAGTGATTGCATCTTGCATGGTTTTATGAAACTTATTAGGTCATTAGGTGTTTTCCTGTTAGCCTTTGTGCCCTGTGAGACCTGGCCAACTTACAGTCCTCCCCTCCAGCCACAGTGCTCCCTGTCCAGCTAATGGGGTAAGGCATCAGCTTACCCCAAGTGTTGCAGCCTGGTTCCCTTTTTGTTTGTTACTCTGTAGCCCTGCAACCACACTTGCCACGCAGCTCTGCAGCTTTATATGCAAGGCACAATCTCTCATCTCCCTCTCACTCTGCACCAGTAGGGCATCTAAAAAAAAATAAAAATTAAATCCACAACCTACCATCCTCATTCACTGGCCTTTTCCAACACACCACGCTGGAGTTTTAATAGTTAAAGGACTATAACACTGACAATGCAACACACAAAGAAGGCTGAGAACTCAACTATTAGTAAGAAATAGAACTGCAGCCCATCTTCAGTGCAAAGTACCAGTGCTGCAGAGCCCAGGCCACTCATTATTCTTCTGTGTTATAACATGGTAGACAATTCTGCATAGAGCTGTATATTAAACCATAGATAATTTTTTTAAGCAACAGTATTTAATGTGCATATTTCCCTGAGTACTTGCCTGAAATCCATTCTATTACTCACTTGCAGTCATAACATACTAACCTTACATACTAACTCACACAAATGAATAAATGTGACTTCCTAGTTACTAATACTTTCTACTTCCTACAGCCCCTGCCCTCATTCACACCTCTTCTGAAAACCGGAAGGAATTTTTCTGAGCACAGATCTAAAGAACAGCACCAGCAGTTGCAGTAAATATCAACATGAGCAAAGACCTGCACAGGTCACATATCTGCTATACAAGGAGCACCTTGCAGCTACTTTGAGTCAGTAGCTGGCCAAGTGAGCAAAGGACCACTATAAGTGCATACAAAATCAAAAGCAAGGTTTCTAGAAGTTCAACACAAAAGGGCTGCTGAAAAAGTTGTAACTGAGATGCAGTCCCAACACCACCACCACAAAAAAAAAACCAACCCTGAGGAATAGTAAAAAACAGTTTCCTGGAGAATGTTTCTGTTGGGAAAAGCAGCAAGAACTCTCAAGTTCAGACTCATTTGGTGCACAGCACCTGCACAGACTGACAGAGTTCCTGGTTGAGGCCTGACCACCCAGCATTGCAGTCCCTCCCTGCAAGACAGATACTCACTGTACTTTTTTCCAGGACACCGACAAAGAGCAGATTTTGGCATTAGCTGTGCAATTCTGATTTCCAGAAGAAACACAGAGTGAGAAATACTGGAATTCCCTGTGTGAAAGAAATCCCTTTTTTTTTGAGCCCCTCTTAGATCAGAGAGATAAGATTCATAGAGCAGTGAGGAAAGAGCAGAACCAAATCTGCTGTCTTTCAAACCCAAATTCAAGGTCTGAGAACCCGAACACTTAGTAGCCCACCCCCATGTTCAGACACGGGTGATGCTGACAGACAATATCCTTGTCCCCTTTGCAGATGACATTACCTTTTGATACTAGTCTCATACTCAGTCCTCTGTTTGCTCAATTCTGTCTTTAGCTCCACCACCAAGCTCTGTAAGGCCCTAGAGCATTTGACAGAGTCTCTGGAAGCTGCAGCTGGGTTGCTCTGCTCACTGCTGCTGCTGCTACATGCTTCAAACCTGTCGATGCTGTTCTCCAGATCTGCAGTCTTAACCTCACTTTGAGACAGCGAGTCCTGAGTTACCCACTCGGTTTTGAGAGAGCTTAAAGCAGAGGAGTCACTGGCCCGGCAGGCTGGGCAGCTGCTGACCGAGTCCACCATGGAGATTTCACATGACGACGTAGACCAGGAGGTGCTGGCCATACTGTGCGTGCTGAGGGAGAGGCTGGATGAGGGGACGTTGTCGTAAGTGGAGAGTCTCTGGGAAGAACATGAGTCTTTAACTCGTTCCCCAGACACTGTTCGACGATGGCCTCGGAGAGAGTACAATCCATTCATCAACCAGTTCCCACTGGAGGAGAGGTTGGGGATATCTAAGGATGAGCTGCCCAGCTTTGGACTCACAGACCGCGCTCCCTGCTGGCGGAAGGAGTATTTCCACGGAGGCAGTGTCTGCACTCTTTTGTTGGGGCTGGTGGCAGGCTGAGTCAACTTCCCACTGTGCTCTGAAGGAGTATTTTTCACTGCAAGACCAGGAGTGGCTCCTAGTGCCACAGCATTGATAGAAGGCAAATCAGGGGGGCTGGGAATGCTGTTCTCTGACCTGCTGTCGTCCCCATCCTCCTCGGAGATCCATTCCACCGTGCTGCGCTGACGCACAGGTCTGATTTCCAGCTGCCCCCCTGGCACATCTGCCTGAGGAACAGCAAAGATTCGCCCCTGTTCACTTATCAGCACTGTCATTAGGTGCTGAACTAGTGAGGTACCTGTGGGCAGAAAACAAAGGCAAACAGCTGGTGAGACATAGGAGACCTCAGACACTCACTCCCTGTCTTTGAGATGCCCTGGGAGCTCCCTGTGAGGCAGGCCTGTGGCCACCATGCACTGCAGTGGGTTGGCACAAACAACTGCTTTGGGACTTTCTGTACAGAACTGCAAGAGACAGGAACTGTGCCAGTGCTGGGTGTGAGGACTGAGAAGGATGGAGGTGTCAGTTCAGCTCATGAATGTAGCTGGGTAGCAAAGAACCAATGATCAGCAGCAATGATTAATTGGCTGGCTAAAGGACACATTTTAAGCATGACAGAGGAGGACACCTGGGAAACACGGCATTTCTGTACCACACCAGGGCATGGAGTTCAGAGCCAGCATTGATCTCAGCACGTGCATCCATGCAGCTCTGTGCAGAGATGCATGCTGGATCCTGATGGAGCATCTCTCCATACAGCTTCCAAAAAGAGCAGGTTTCCACAACTATGTTGCTCCCAGTTTCATTGTCTGAACAGGCCCAGACCTAATGTTCACTGAAAGAACCAGAAATTACAGCTCAGGCCTTCTGCTGCACTCAAAGTGTGAAACCTGGGAAAAATATGACATCTGTATCATATGTGCACCTGCAGAAGGTGTACAGAAAGTATAGAAGGTACTTGTAATTATTTAAATCCAGGTATTACAACCTAATACAAAGCACTTTCTACAAAAGAGGAAAACCTTTAAAAAAAGCAAATACATAATTAATTCTATCTTTAATAATTTTCTGAAATAGAGAATAAGACTAACATATTCAAGGGTTCAAGATGAGCGCCTGAATTTAATAGTGAGATTTTGGGCTGATAGCAAGAGGTACTGAGCTCAGCTACAACTTCTATTTTATATTTGTGAGTGCAGGGAAAGAAGTACCTCTCTGGAAATAAGGTCATTCCTAACAAGCTGTGAAACCTCAGATATTTCTATATGAAATTCATGAATTAAGTTTGAAGAGAGACACAACTGAAGTCCTTTTTGTGAAGAATGGGCAGCAGTATTTTTCTGCATCAGTTAATTTAGCAGATCCATATTATCCTGAAGCTAAAAAAGAATATTTATTTAGCATCTTCCCATTTTCCATTATTTATGTTTAACCAATCTTCTATCCTCAACAACAAAACAATTTCAGTGCTGTTGCTTATGAGTATAACGATTAAGTGTACAAGTCCAGTCTCTGCATCCCCATTTTTCTACAGTTTGGGCCTGTGGTAATACAGAATTCCAGGTCATTTCACATTCGTATTTTCATATGATGGTTAGTAGAGACCAGAAGACCACAGCATATGTGGTATCTGTGCACCTACACACATTACAAGCATCTCTGCAATCTGCCTAATGAAATGCCTGAAGTGAACTGAACCCAAACTTGTCATCTGTTGCAATTGAACTAAAAGCATGTTGTCAGTCAAGGCTGTAAGAAGCTTATCAGAGCTGGCCAGCTGGCCGCTAGGGGAAGTCACAGCATCACACAACTGAGGTTTCAGCTATCTCCACCTTTGTAATGCTGAATAACCCAGTATCTGCTCCTGCAATCCCTTTTTCTCTTCCCCACATTTTTCTACCTTCCCCTCTCTGAGGGGGTCTCAAAGCTACCCTTAATAATATGACCTACATCTCTGGCAGGCTTCAAGTCCCTGAACAACTCTTGTATATCAGACTATGCTCTGAAATTGGCCTGTTACCTTATAATGGGTTGCAGTCTGTGGGGCACACATCTGCACATGAGAGGTCATTTGTGCAGAGCTAGTGTCAACCAGACAGAGTCACACCCTGGGCATTTCATGACCCATATGAAGGGAGATAATTTTCAAGGTTCAGATTTTTACATCCAAAATCAACAGTGATTTTCAGCTTCCTCATTGGGTTCTGTGAAGTTTTGACCCATACACAGCCTGTGTAGAAGGCAGCACTTCTAAGACACCTTGTTATGGTTTTGTGGCACAGCAAAAGCTACAGTATCTCTTTCATTGTGGTCTGGATGTCATTTAGAGGGAGGTGTCTTAACTATACAGTACACCAATACTAAATGATGGCAGCTTAGTATTTAAACATGGTCCTTCTGATGAACATTTGAGATTTCATTTTAGCAGTGGGTTCAAAGTTTTACGTAACAACTTGCAACACAACAAAGGCCTTGTAGTGGAGAGGAGAGACACTCCCAGGCCAGTGCTAACTGGGATAAGAGGACAACTGATACAACCCTTGCAGACAGTGATGAAAGGGATTAGTTGTTGCTGACTGTGCAGTCAAGTGATACAGCTACCAAAAAGTATGTAACTTTCAGAATACTCTTGTAGCTACAAAAGACAACTGTGTTCTCACAATAGTACCTACCTTCCATCATGGTCACTGGATCTTCCATTTTGGGTCGTAATATATTTGGTCCAAATACTGTCGCCAGGTTCTGGACGCTCATCTTGTTAATGTTGGAGTAAGCCTGAACTTCATCAAGGAACCTTGAAAAGCCCCCCCAGAAAAATAAAAGTAAGAAAGAAATAAGCAAGTCACTTCTCAGACTGCTGGCATTCTGGGGCAGGAACAGATTTGTCCTGTTTTTATACAACCCTGACACCTGAAATGCTCCTAAAGACTAGAATTAATGCAGCTTAGGCGCTCAGTAATAAGCTCAGGTCCCACAAGAGAGGACAGGGTGGTTTCTGCCAAAGGTACCAGTCTGCCAGATATCCAGCCTTCTGCTAGGTGTGCAAGTACAGATTTGCACATTTTGATAGGAATTCTCCAGTTACACAGATTGACTTCTGCCAGTTTTCACTTACAGATATAACAGAAATAAAAAGACATTTCACTCATCTCATCATCCTAGAATTAGCAGGCTCTGGAAAGAGCCTTGTTGGTTGAATGTAACAAAATACAGATCAAGAGGTAGCCCAAATGCTTCTTGTGAATGCATCAGCTGGTCAAACATCAACAAAAGAAAAAGACTGTGCAAGCCAAAGATAGCATAGGAAGAAACCCAGACAGACAAAAGCTGTAAATTAGCAGAAAGTTTCTAAAAGTTAATGTTTTTTGTAATTTGGAACAGCTTCTCAATAGGATTGATAGAGAAAGGCTGTAACAAACACCTAAATAGCTTTTACATAATTAGCCAAGTGGTCAAAAGGACTATACAACATGGAAACCTAAAATAGCAGGAAGGAGGATGCAGTGGCCTGAGAAGTGAACAGTCTCACTCTGTCTGTACTCTGTTTTCTAAACTATTGTTAATTTTTGCATGAGTGGGTGGGTTTTTGCAGGGAAAAAGTTTCCTTGTCCTTCTGTACTACTTGGTGAAATTTTGAATGCTTCTGCTTGCATTATGACTTCTAGGTCCTTCTGTTTTTTCTGCAGCTTTGCCCTGTGGTGAGACCCATGAATCCCTAAGTTTTCTTCACTAAGTCAGAAGGAAATACTGTTTGCTTTTCCTTTCCTCAGTTCTTCACTTAGAAATATTTTACCGTATTCCCCTGCCTCAGCCATTCATGTTTTGTGGTGCTCAGATATTTAAACAAATGGCTGTAGAAGCCTATAGTGAGGCAAAATATTTCTTTTTAAGCATTCAGAAAATACATTTCAGAAATGCTATCTCTCCGTACACTTGGCAAGGGCTTGACATATCTTGAATGAGTCATGGGTTTCACATCAGTGTTTCTGTTGCCTGCTCCAGATGTGCAAATCCCAGTGATCTTGGAGACCAGAAAACAACATGAAGTTCACTGTGTAATAGCCTGTTCCAGCTTCCGAAGTACATTCCAGCCCACTTTGCAAAAACTGAGGAGACAAGGCTGTGGAGTCCCTGATACTCCAAGAGGAAGTCACTCCCAACCTCACTTCCAAATCAGAGACCAGACTGGCTATTCTGACTGCTACTCAGCTTGTGTCATAAATCTTCCAAGTGTGCAGTACCTGGAAAAATGCCTTTCTTTACTGGTCTTCAAGTGTTTCTGAAATAAGCAATATAATATGTTAGCATAATTATTGCCTGCTGCCGAGGCTGTGGGTGACAGCAATTTGCTTGGCTGATGTTCTTGGGTAAACCAAGAGTTTTCTTCAGACAGGCTGCACATTCACCTCCACGTGTTTTATAGAAGCAGTAACTTACATTCAGGTGATGCTTGAATATTCACAATTGCAGAGTAAATTATTTGCATATAAGACTGAGCCTCACAAAACATGACTTTTCCAAGTATTAATTCATTTTACTTACTTGCATATGTATTTGAGGAGGTTGTAGTTGGCTTGGGGCAAATTCTTCACCTGTTTAACCAGTTCCTGGGTACCCTAAGGGACAGGAAAAACAAAGAGAGATATTAATATAAATGATGCAAAGCAGACGTGAGTTCCTTCAGTACTACAAAGTCCTCTTTCCAGAGTCAAAACCAGGAACAACAGCTGATAACACAGGGAGGCTTTGCTTTAGAAATGGTGGCATCCAGTTTGTCATGCCTTAACCAAAACTCCAATGTCCAGAACTTGATTCAGTTCTCAAAATCAGTGGAAATACTTCTGTCAGCTTTAGTGATTGATGTAGAAGCCTTCAATTAGTGAAGCCTGCTAGTCTTCAAAGTGTGCCCACTGGCACTGCTATAAATGTACCAGCAAATGTGCTTTTCAGCACTTAGCCTATTTGAAACTTTGAGGCATTGGGTGTAGTTTAAATACGCTGCAGTAAAGCTCAACTGAGCAGTGGGGAGTTTTATCTTAAAGAAGCTAAACAACATTCCAATTCAACTACCTCCTTTTTAATTACTTACTTCCATTTGCAGTCATTCTGAGCTGTGACATACTTCCTCATAAAATTTCTGTCTTTACATTGAAGTGTAAGACATCTGCTGGAGGAATGACTTAAGACCCTGCAGCTACTTAAATCATCTAATGAATACCTCTGACTCAGAACCCTATTATCCTACCACAGTCCCAAGAATCATTTGCTTGTTCTTTTCAATGTTGCACTTGGTTATTTTTTGAGACAACTTTTTTTTTTTTTTTTTAAATAAATATTCAAACACACTGGGGAAGACAAAGAAACACATCTGGACATTCCTTTCAAACCTTCCTTGATTTATTAGGAAAGGAATTCTGTTGGCCAGCCACTAAGAGTCTGATTTCTCTGGTCCTGACAAGTCAGAAAGATTCAGAGCAGTTTGTATTCCTGCCTCCATATTTAATGTCCTGAATGTACAGCCACTTCTTACTCTTTGTGTTCCAGCACAAAAAAAAATAATTCTGTAATAAAAACCTGAAACTTAAAAAAATAATTATTTAAAGCAGTAAGGTCTTTTTAATTCCTTAGTTAAAAAATTGTATCAGTTAAACAGTGACAACAATGGAGACACCAAGAAAAGAGCAGTCACTTTTCAAAATTTCAATCCTCTTTTTTAAACTTCTGAAAACATTTGAATCAAGGACAGCTGCTGCTTATGTGAAGGTTAAGGTCAGTCGTTCAGGTCATGCATCTTTCAAGTGAGAAGTTTGAACTAGACATAGTTGAGCTAACAGACCTAATTTCCTCTTGAATTGTGCTCTGTAACCCAAATACAGAAATCAGGATGGTATTTGGCACTGTATTTCAAGTGCTCTGAATTAAAATACCATGGCTCCACTGGATGCAAGAGGGGGGTTGGGAACAGAAACTGCAAGCAGTTGTGAACAGCTGGAAACACGACTGAAAGGTACAAGATGCTACCTGAAAGAAAAAGATTCTAAAAATTTATCGTCCATGCTCTCTCATGGTGAATCACAAACACAGTATTACACAGAGCGTCTTTCTATTTGCCGAGGTACAAACACTTGCCAGGTAAAAAAAAGCTTTTTGTCCTGCTGCAGCATCTGTCTAATCTGCCACAGATTTGTGCCAACCAACCACCTGAGCAACAGATGGCAAAAGGCTGAGCCCTGTGATACCACTGTGAAAGTGCAAAGGAAAATTCGAGTTCAGAATTGCTGCATTACTAACAAAGAGCCCTGATCACGCTTGTGGCTGCAGCCTAGCAAGCAGTAGAGGCACTGCACTTTTGATTCATCATGGTATTTTGCAGTAATAACTCTTACCTCCTTGAAAATGCTGTGTGTCTAATTTATTGCAGATACATGCCTTGCAAGGCGTGATCCCAAACCCACGCATTTTATAATGTGTGTAACAGTTCAGCACCAATTAAGAGCTTCTAGTTGGGCTGGAAAACTAGCAACATTTCAGGTGTTCACCCAAATCCAGACCCCTCTTTAAAAACTCAAAGCCACCTACTTAGCCCACTGAACTGCTAATATCTCTGGAGTAGAGCCTGCAGTGAAGGCTAAAAATACTACCATGTTGAGTCATCTCAGATTCATAAGTTTTAAGAGATTTGAAAAACTTAATTCATAGTATAAAACTTGTTTTGTATTTTCAGTCCCTCCTCCCAACCAATTGGGATCAGAATAAAATCTTTTTTACTGCTACAGTCCTGCTGAGATACCTAGAGGCTTTAGCACAACCCGAGATCTCTGCTATGCTTCTGTTTGCATTCCAATACCAGGTAAGTTTGGTGCAGAATGAAGATGAACAGCTATCTGAATGAAAAAAGGAAAGCTTATGGCAGTGCTGGAGTATTTTTTTACTGCAGATGGAGATTAGGCCAATATAACTTCATAATAATTCCTATCGTCACAAAGCAACAGTGTGAGGTGCCAACAGTTTTATCCAAACTGCTGTTTTGTCTTAGAAAATTTTGTTTTTATTGGAGTGTGTGTGTATAAAAACCAAGGAAAATTATACTGAGTCTAAAAGTCTAATTCAAAACTTCCAAACGATAAACAAAAATGAAATAATAGTTCAAATTAAAACATTAGATTGCATTTTGTTTCAAAATACTTTTTCAAAATTAAACGTTTGATTTTGAAATTCCCTGCTTATCACTTAGTGCTAAAAAGTAAGTTTCAATGACACCACATTATTAAGTAGGGGGGACACTATGTGGAGAGGCAAGTCAGGCCCTACAGGCTGGGTATTACTTTGTGCTACGTTCTGCTCCACGTGCTACTGTGCCCCTGTAGCCTCTCCACCCTTGCACTCCACCTTCCTTTCTGAAAAAGTAAAGAGCCCATGTTGAGGTTTCAGATTTTCCTGATTAAAAAAAAACAACACAGAAAAAAAACCAAACCAAAACCCAAGGGTTATGTTTACAACAGCAGTTGTTTTGTAAGCTTCATTTTGGCTGCCTAGTACTTCTCATCGCCCTTCTAATCCAAAGAGAATACTGCACTGCAAGTCATTTGAGCCTGGCCCTTGCTTCCACAAAACCAACACAGATGTTGCTTTCCAAACTGCTGTAGCTTGTGCAGGCAAAATCAGGCAAACTATGTAGTTAATAAGCTGAGCAATTGATATACAATTAAGTTTGCCCAACTTGGCAGTGTCTCTACTCTTGTGCAATGGAGCTTAATGGATGCAAAACTTCTCAGTCTGCACATCTTGCGACCAAAATTAAACCAGCTCCACTGCCTTAGAACTGTTGCTGTTTCTTGTGAAATCAATCCCTGTGCTGCCTGTAACATAGCACCCTGCAGAGGTGCCTGAGTTGACTGAGGATAAGGTAAGTTTTGGAGCTAGTAGACACATACCTGTACCTATTAAAGACAACACTAGTGTGCTGATACACTGATGTGGCTGTGTCCAGGATGCAAATACAAATCCATGTGCAGTGTCATGCAGAGGAATTTGCCTTCTCAGAGTTAGCTAGAGAATACATCATGTGTGTACAGATAGTAACAAACTTGCTTTTTATCTGTAAAAGACTGACACTACCAGATATGCTACATTTGATTAATGCAATCATCTTTCTATGGGCATCATAAGGGAATAAATCTCCCCAGAGCCTTCTGGCACTTGAACTAAAGTTGAACCCCAGATTCTCAGTACAGAAACAGTTCTTACAATTCCCACCAGAGTCAAAGTAGTAGGCATGCTCTTAAGGCCACACACAGAAAAGGGACAGAACTGTAGACTGCAATTTATAAGCCCTCAGGCTTTTGGTTCTTTAGCTGACACTAGCAACAACCCTTACGGCTTCTTTAAATGTCTCTTTTAGAAGATGGCACAGTTCCACCCACAGTAGACCAGATCCAACGTGCCTTTGCAGTCAGTGAAGAGCTCAGGCATCACCACAACAGGAACAATATGGATAAAACAGATCAATCAGTCATATTGTAAATTATCCTGCTCCTCCCAAGCAGTGAATCAAAATTTCCATTATTGCCACAGACTTGGAGGTTTTTATCAGCCCTTTCCCTTGCCTAGAAACCAGAGAGAGCAACATCAGAAGGTGGTTCCAGTAAAGTATTCATAGCATTCTTTCCCCTATTTTGGGATAATAACTTAGTGAGCCCATTCGTAGTGTCTTTTCTCTAAGTAATACAAAGAGCATCATACTGATCAACATTTCATCCACCAAAAATTTTGGGATGCAGAACAAGCTGTTCTGATACATGAAACTGGAAACAAGGAAGAGGGAATAACTCTACAGCTTGCTAATGAGCAAGGCTGGGAAAGGAACCCAGATCTCCTACCTTGCATCTCTTGCTGATTATGCTACAGAACAGTTTTGTTCAGAAGAAAGAAGCACACAACTACAAGACTGACTTCAAAACTGCTTCAAGCAGGAATCTGATATTAATGCCCAATTCACAGCTTCAGGAAAATTCAGGAGAAGGTTCTTAGGAACTTCATTGATTTAAATCAGGACTGAAGAGTGATTAAAGGAAAGCTGTACTACATTGAGTCTTGGGAACAATCTTTGAGGTAGAAGGAGGCAGATTAAAAGTATCACTGACCTCTCCCTCATCTTTTGAGAGTAGCTGTCCACAAGAAAGAAAGTCTTCATATTTGGCAAAGGGGATGACAGGCTCTGGCAGCTCTCGAAGGTAAAGCTTCAGGAGGGACGCCACAGTGTGAACATCTGTGTTGCTGCAATAGAGAAGAGAGAAGGAGATTTAGAAACCTATAGTACCCCAAAGCTTGATGCCTTTCAATGGGCATCAAGGTTGCTCTTCAGGACAAGGACAAAGTAGGCACATGGAAGGAAGCTGTTCTGCCACATAGTTGTACTAGGCAGGAGAGTACCTGGGAACAAGGAAACTTGCCCATTTTGTTAAGATATGAATGCATCTTGGGTAGTACAGGCAGTAGAAGGGATATACCCCTCATCCTGCTTAAGGGAGGGTGGTGCTGTAGTTTGTCAGCCAATGTGGATCAGGAATGTCAGTGATACAGTCCAGGCAAGTGTGACTATACATATCAAAGACCAGCGAGCTACAGCTACAAGTCACAGTGGGCGTGGTGGAAAGAGCAAAAGGCAATGACTGGGGAACCCTCAAGTGTCACACTACTTGGGTGCCCTTAGGTTTGCCTGCTTTAATTCTGTGCTGAACCTTCAGTTATCACATTTCAAAGCAACCATGCAAAAGGCAGGCATTCCTTCATGGAAGGAATGTTAAAGGTGAGATTTAGCACTGATCTATTGAGCCATTGCAAATGCCTGTGGAAGTAAAGATGCTTCCTGCTTTAGAAATGCAGAGGCTTGGCTTATCTTCATGACAATGAAATTAGTATGGATTAGGTTAAGGTAAAGCATGAAAGTGAAACTGTAATTCCTAATTAATTCCTTCCATAGTTACTCCTGTTCCAAATTATAATCATTTTCCAAAATATCTTTGTTCACTTCCACATGAATTAAGATAATTCTAATACTGAACTAGAACACCCAGACGTTCAGATAAAAAGACAAAGATTTTGTTTAAGAAAGGATGAAGTGACACAATTTGATTATTTCAAACTTCATTTTTTCATTATAATATCTCTAAATATTTGACACTTCCATTTAGGGAACAAATACTGACTGTGGTTAAGAATCAAAGAAAGGAGGATGGGTGGTCTGGGAAGTTGAGGGGAAGGAAGAATTAGAAGAATGTTCCAAATAAACTCTTAAGGATATTCTTCCCAGAATGAGACCAAACACTGTGCTGCCCATGCAAGAGAGTGCTAATTCTTCCTGTAGCAGTAAGCAGGGATGCTGTTAGCAATGCCAAGACTTGTTGCACATCCAGGGAAAGTTTTCTTCTAGGTTAATGTGCTAGCAATATGCCAGACACTGCCTGCATCACCTGGGAAAGCAGTGCTAGTGAGTTGCAGCAAGGAATGAAGCCAGGTCTCCAAGTCAGGATCTCAGATCTGATCCCACTTCTGAATCTGTGATAGAGGTTGGGGCAGACCTATACAATGGCCTTGGATCCAAATACCCCTGGAGTTTAAGGTCTCTTGTTAGGGTTAAAGCTCATTTCTCAAAGGACTGTATAGGTTAGCACAGTGCTAACCCTGGGTAGTATGTACATAGGAGAGAAGGGAGAAATTGTCAGGATTTGGCTGCAAGGACCCTGAGAACATCCACCCTCATGATGATTTGACTGCCTGGGCTCAGGGTTAACATAGAGATAGTGCAGCTGAGAGCTGCTTCCCCTTCCCTTGCTGACCTTGACTGGAGCACTCTGAGCCAGGGCTGACGGTGTTCCCATGGGAGCAAATACTAAACTGAGCCTCTGCTGTTATTCCTGTGTCTGAACTACAACTCCCACTGCCTCACAGCCATGTCTGCCTGGTTGCAGACTCTGTTGATCTGGACCCTGACTCACAGATTACCCAGCCTGATCTTGGACCTGCTTTGCTTTGTGGAGCAGCTGGCCATTCCGGCTCCCTGACATTGATACGGTCAGTAGGACCAAAAAGGCAGCTAAACATGTCTTGCACCAGGCAAGGAGTGATTACATCAACAATTTCATACTGGGAAGAAAAATGCAAAATTGCCAGTTCTTTTTCAGAAAGATTTAACTCAAGTTTTGTTGCAAATCAAAAGATATATTCAGTTTTGAAATAAACATTCCATCTCAGCTGTTGAAATTGTGGGCCAAAAAAATAACTTTGGCCAAGAATTCTGGGGTCAGAAAGCGCTTTGTTATGACATGCTGACCAATTCTATACATTGCATGCATAAGAGCCAGGGAAGATGTGTGAGATGGTGACTATTCTGAAACCTGGTGACAAAGGGGAAGAGTAGAGACATTGTCCCTGGACAGAACTGCTGTGCTTGTGGCAAGGGAGAATGCAACATCTGAAAGCAGTAAAACTGCTCGTTCACCTCTCTCATACCCATTTCTATGGTGGGATCCCACCAACTGCTGCATATGCCACACCCAAATCTGGCAATGCATCTCATTCAATATGTGCTTAAGCTGAAACCCTGGATAACACTATCTAGATTAATGGGCTTGATGTCTCCCTCTGCTCAAGCACTTAGCTGAATGAAGGCTTCCACACACAACACCATGCAGGAACAAGCCCCAGGGGCAATTTAAGAGAACAATGGTAAGGAAGAACATACAAACTAGGATAGCTGCTGCAAGGCCATTCCTGACAGATTTTACATGCCATAGATAAACTAGCCTGATGTCAACTCACCTGTCAAAAAGGGGCTTCTCTCCACAGTCAAAAGAATCCTGCAGATCTTTGACAAGGTTGGCTTGGCCAGGCATCCGAAAAAGCCCCTCCTCTTTAAGACCTCGTTCCCGAATAAAATCCACACACTGTTCCACCAGTAGTGGGGCCAAGCGCTGCCCATACTTCCTCTCATACTGGACGGTGTCCTCCAGTCGCTGTCCAAAGATCCCTGACAACAAAGAGCAGAAGAGACATCTGGGTGTCAGCTTAAACTCTTCTAGAGCTTTCAGGGCACACAATGGGGGAAACTGACATGGATGAAGGGAACGTGAGTGAAAGTCCAGATCCTAACAGACTTTGAAGAAAAAAAATATTTTTAAAGCCAAGAATTATATGCTGAGTGATTTTTTTCCTGCCTAAGAGTGCTTCAGACTGTCCACAGGTGGGGTTAAGGCTGTGTTTATGGTTATGGGCAGCTGTGCTGAATCTGGAACAAGTAACTATACTTCCACTGCATCTTCTGTCCCAAAAATGCCAAAACAAAGGCTACACTAACTTTATGGAACACGATTCCTTTCTGCATGCACCCACCCTTTGGCTGTCACACAGTGCCCCTTCAACAGTCTGCAGCTGCTCTACCCACCAGGCAGCAATCCCACAAGCAGGAGATTGCTAGCATTAAAACTGGCTATTATGAAAATCTGCCACCATCCTGTAAGCTTCGCACTTCTATTTCTTTTCCTTTAATTAAAATTGCCTAACAAAATTTAAAACAGAGTAAAATGTGTGCAAAATACATTGCCCTTCCTTCTAAAATGTGTGTACTATACTTCTCACACTTTGAAAATATCAGAAGCACCAGAGTCTAAAAACAGGGCAGCCATTCTTAAGTTAGATCTACTTCACCAGGTGTGAAGCACTGTCTCTCTTTGGGGAAATCAGAGTTCCTGGCCAATACCACTTGCTGAATGCCACTGTTGGCACCAGGTCTTTTGGAAAACACAGAAGATGCTCAGGCTGTAAGACAGAGGTCTTAGTTCAGTCCCTGCCACTATGCAACAGCTCCATCTAAAAGGACAGCTGCTGAGTTGTGTTCTGAAACCCTAATTCTAGCACCCTCAAAGGTATGGTGGAGTCAGGGAGGGTATCATCAGGGGTTAGCTGTATCTTGGTAATAAGACCTCAGTGAGACAATCCCAAAATCTACTCAATGTCACATGAGAACAGACCATAGCAGGTAGGAAGTGCTGTTGAAAGATTTCTCAAAGCAACAGGAAGCTTTCCACTGATATCAAGGAGATTTAAATCATGCATTCAGCACTCAGTTAATCCTTCAGTTCTGAAAAAAAAGCAGCATGCAATACTGGAGTTACACTGTTTGCAGCCAATAGCCAGAAGGAGCAGTGTTTAGTGGGTGGATGCATGTGCTTATACCAGGCAAGAGAATTTGCTTGTTTCTTAAGGCTCTACTTCCCTTCCTGCTAGTAACAATACTTTCCATTTGTATTTTAGTGCTATATTCATGGGAGGCTGATAACTCACGACAGGAAGTTTCCTAACAATCATTCACAGAATCACAGACTGGTTTGGGTTGGAAGGGTCTTTAAAGATCATCTACCTTCAACACCTCTTCTATGGGCAGTTGCTCAAAGCTCCATCCAACCTGGTTTTCATGAGTGACATCACATCAAACCTGCTTTCTGTATTCAGTCCCACCCTGCTGAGTCCTCAGTTTGTCTTTCACTATCAGTTTCAGCTCCCTGAATGAGATACACAAAAAGTATCCAGAAGTCCAGTTTCATTTCCCTGCCAGTTTGTTATACATCAGAAGACAGAAACCTTCCTTACAACCCAGCCTACACAACTGCATTACAATATCAGAGCTGGAGGGCCATGAATAGTCTCAAAGGAAATTCCCTCCTTATCCTGGCAGGAGGGCATGCCCTGGAGCATGGGAGTGACTTATCTTTACCACTGTAAATATTGGTTTGCTTGCAGAGTAAAGGTTTTACTAGTTCTTGTTTCTATTCTGTTTGAATTTCATTTGAGATGAATGTCTCTGAAGTCACATTCTAAGACACAGAATCTCTTCCTGCTTTTGCAGAGGTTGCTCTGTAATCTCATCTTACTTACAGAGGCTGGGCAGCCATGAAAGAACAACTTTTTCAGCTCAGTTTCTCAGACAACTTCTAAATCCAGAAAAAGTGAAGTCTCCATGGCCTCTCAGCCAGCACACACACAATAACTGCCTGTGTAATCTCCATCTGCAGTGTGAAGCTTTTATCTGCTTTTCCTTAGCCTCGGCAGGCCTGTGGTCAGCAACATACTCTAATACATCTCAGGTAACATCAGTCCTTGCTGTTCCAGTTGACTTGGGTCACAACTGCAATAACTTCCTGTAGGTACAATCAACACATCAGTGACTCCTGGGTAACAAGATGACTGCAGCCTCACAGAGGCCACTGACACAAAGGTTAAGGTGTGATGCTAAGACCTGCTTTCAAATTCAGAAAAAGCAGCAGATGGACACTTCGCAAGCACAGTATTAGCTTTACTATGGGTGTCTACTGCAGAACCAGGTGGTGGGGACACTACCTTTCCCCTTCTTGGGCACAGAGGCTGGTAGTACCTTTTTCTTCTGGGTGGAAATGGTGATCTTTCAAGGATACAAAGGCACTGTAATATTACTTGACTGTAATGCCGCTCCCCTCGTTTCACATCATTTTAAATAGGTAACAAGAAGAAGCAGCCATGAAACCAAGACTGACATGACTGAGGGTGAAGCTGATCTACCCACTGCATGATAAGTGGAAAGAGCTGACACAAGCGTGGGTTTCTTCTGATGTGACAGTGTGTGCTGCAGGGCTGTGCAGGTGAGATCACACAGCCCTCACAGGTCATTTTTTTTTGCTGAGGGGAAGAAAAGATCCTGAAGCCATTGCCAAGATGAAAGACTTCTCCCAGTCGAGGTCTCTTGGCTGCCTCCCACCTTGTCTTGGCAGTCCCATTCCAGCCCAACTCCAATTGCAGATCTATGTTTTCTTTTTCCTTCAACCCTGAACCCTAATTTTCCAGGGAAGTGCTAGAAAAGGTCACCAAGCATTGCACAGACAAAATATTTCACCCAAGCCAAGTCTGTTGATAACTGAAACTTTTCCCTTGCAGCCTCAATTACATTGCAGCCCTATACTTTTTTTCTCTCTCCTAACCCCCTTTTTGTTTTTTTCTTGAATGATTGGTAAGGGCCCCTCAGCCACTGCTCAGAAGAAAGACTGCTCACAGGCCAAGTCTTGGCAGTAAGAGCATAAGGTCTGGGGTTTAGAGAGAGAGCTGCAGTTAGAGTGGGGCTGGAAATTTGGTCTTGGACAAATTGTTAATCTGTGCAATGGCTTCAGAGTTTGTCGATGGCTTAGAAAAGGCAATTAGCGTTAGGGTTCAGAGAAGGAGCAAGCTAAAAACTATCATTGGAGTGCGGCTGGAAGGGGACTGTCAAAGGCAAGCTGGAGCTCCTTACAGTTCTGGGCTTGCAGAAATCTTTCATCTAGACATCTGCTGGAGAGTCTTGATGAAGTCTGCCTTCAGCAAAATTACCACTAGGGCTCTCACAGCTACACTGGCAAGAGACATAGTAGATGCACCTACTTCAGTCTTTCAAGGTTAAACAGAGGAAACTAAGGGGGTAATGTCCTGCTAGCTCTGTAAAGCTCATCTCATTTTGGCTAGGTCTCAGAAGAGCTTGTAAAGCTGCTGCAGTAAAATGTTCTGAAAGTACCAGGATGTGACAGTATTGCCAGGCTGGACAGGGACTGTCCTGTCTTGCAAGGAAAAGCTAATGTGGAGCCAGTCACACACAGCTTCATCTGTTGACTCCTTGAGGCACAGGCCTGTTTTTAATCACTGAGGCCTGCAGCTCAGACTGAACTTGGCGATGCTTCACTCCATTTGATGATCCTGCTGGAAGACATTAGTGTCTTTCTTTTCATTCAGTCATCCAGTCACACTCCCAGAGTAAGGCTGGACATAAAACCAAAAGCTACTAACAACCCAAGGGTTAATTTTCCTTGTCATATGCTTATCTTTAGCTAAGCCCTTTTGTTTGGATTCAAAGAAAAAACAAAACAAAACAAAAAAACCCTCCAAACTAAACAAACCCAAAATAACAACAAAAAACAACCCACAAAATAAGTACCATGCCTGGGACCACATCCTTAATCTTAGAAAGGTTCAAGAGATCCTAAAAAAATGGGCTAGCAGAGCTACAGAATTTCTTCTTTCTACTCCAACAAGCTGTCTCTGTTCTTTAAAGAACTGCGTGGCTCTTTGTGGAAAAAGCAAGCCAGGAGTGATGTACTGACTAAGATACAGATGGGCTCTCTGTCGTGGCCTGAATAGCTCACCCACCAGATCCCAGCATACAAAGCCTATACATTCAGCTACGCTGTCCAGACATGCAGTGGGCAGGAAAATATATGCTCCCTGCTTAGTTTTTCCTCATCAGATCTCTAATTTCAACCAAAATAAACTAAAGACAGAGATAATAAAGTCAGTTCTCGAGTAGGTTCTCTTTACTGGGAGGACTGAAGGCTCCCTATATGCTTAAAATGGGAAAAGTCCAGACACACCTACATCAGCTTAGTACACACACGTTAAAAGATGTGCGGGAAGATAATGGAGCACACACCTGGATGTTGCTCTACAGCAGCACACACACCCGCGCATGCATGTGGTGCCTCACAGACAGGCAGTTTACGGATGTAAAGATTGTGTACGTGCTCACCTGCACAGGTCAGAGTCTGCTTTTACCTTCCCACATTCATGCTTAGGCTCCCATTTATCTGTCCCTCTCACACATGAAAGCACTGAGAAAAAATCATGGGCAGACATTCAGAAATGCATGTGCTTCCACAGCACAAAACACACACAAACCTGTAACTCTTTTTCCCCTCCCCTGGCCCACCCAAGCACACGCTAAGTGAATTGCTGCAGCAGCAATTGAAAAAGGACTTCCACATTAGGAGCTATGTGACCAAGAAAAGATAGTCCCTAACAACTAAACAATCCAGCCAGACAAAGCATGCAAGAATGAGGGAAAGGAAACAACAGATAGTTCAAATCAAGAGAAACTGATGAAGTAACTTGCCCAAGGTCACACAAATAGGTCTGTGGTAGAACTTGGTGTCTTCTGAGCCCATTCCACACAAAGAGCAGTTTCTATTTACTAGGAGCCAGTTACACTCATTCATCCACATGCATGCATGTAAATATTCAGTGTAAAAGCAAATACAAACACACCTCCCCAGAATTATCGTCAAATGCTAGCTTGGCATCAGCTTGTACTTTTGGCCACAGACTGGGTCCTTCCCACTCTTTCCCCCATTGTAAAGCCAGCTCTTTTTTTAGATTCTTAGCTTCTGTCTGAGGCTAAGCTCAAGTATCTGCTTTTCCTCTAGGAAAAGAAAATGACAAACAAATCTAAACTCTGGAAAATCATCTCATACCTCTGGTTCTTCTGCAGCACTCGGCTACATGACAGGCGCTGAGCTTCAAGCAGAAACCAGGCAGTGTCAGACAGCAGGAGCGGCAGAGAAAGAAAGTCCTGACTTCAGGCATCAGACACATTCTGAGTCCCAGCACTGGCAGCTTTCCATTCACCCAGCGCTACAGAGTGGAGAGCAGCCGATCTGCCCTGGGAGATAATCTCGGCTGCACATCTGGTCTTAGCTCCGCAACTCAGCATTAATTATGACTTGTGCAGAAAGCATTTGAAATATCCAATGAGATGCAGAGCTTCCTGGCTCCCTCCACATGGGGAAGGAGAGAGGAGAAAGACAGGCAGGTAGGGTCTTGCCCACCCTCGAAGCTGCTGCCAATGTAAACAGCAGCTAAGTATGGGTCACAAGTTTTAACAAAGGCATCCCCCATCGGCTCTGTAATATATTCATGCTCTAATTGCTTGTCAGATCTATTCTAGATAGCTGGAAAAGCTGAGCAACAGTTGCTGTCTGCATGCCACACTCTGGATCTCTTCCTGATCCCGGCAATGTTAGTTGTGCTGCAGGCAACCTGATGCCCTGGTCTGGCCTCTCAGCTACTTGCAAAGCAGCAGAAAGCAGCAACATTATTTTGGAGGGGAACATCCCCCCACCTTAGCCTTAACATGCTCTGAGAGTATCTCCACAGCTCTGGGACAGGTTGGAATGTTTTACAGAGCTTAGGGAAAAAAACCAATTTTTTGCCTGTGCCCTTTTTTTTTGTACTTACAGCCCCTTCTTTATCCCTTTACAGAGAAGTTGCCTGATGATTAATAGCTCAGCTGGATAACTGATAGGGGAAGGAACTAAAAGGCCCTTACATGTCAAGCAATCCCCAGGACTTACTTGCAGGTGAACCAATCCTCAGGACTTACTTGAAGGAGAACATTCACCCCCCTTGGCTCCTGCTTTCAGGGTAAAAAGTCTGTAGCTAAGAAAAATGCTTATCCCACAATGCCCCATGCTGTTATTCAGAGGTTAGCCCTCCATCCCATTTACAAAATGCACACATGTGACTGCAGATCTGCAGCAATAACCTCCCAAAACATTTACACCAACCTTCAGTGGAATTTTATCAGGTTTGGCTAACTTCATCTCCCTCTGCAGGAAAAAATAAAATAAAATCTGCCTGTCTGTAGCTGCACATCTTCTTCTGTTAGTAAAATATAATGTCTGTGGTCACTGTACAGACCAGTCATCTGAACTTAGTGGTCCACCACTTCCTCAGCTAGACTATGGATAAGTCTGAACACACATATCAAAGGTGATACTGACATAGTAGTCAAGCTCTGAGATTTTAGTCACTCAGACGCTGTTGTCCCACAACTCAGGAAACTTGAGATCAGTCTCTGTCTCTACATTCTTTGTTTTGATCAAAAGCTCCCAAATAAATTACTGTCTCTCACTACAGGTGAGCGATACCAGGATCAAACCGTTCATTTCAATGGCAAATTAGTAAGGTATTCCTTAGCTATCTATGGCATACCTTAAGTAGTAAGGTAATGCACCACTAGACACTGGAAGCCTAGACAATACACCAGACAACATTTAAAGCCCACTAAATAAAATTTGGAAAGTGCTGGAGATCCTTAAGCAAGAGGTACAAATGATATCCTGGATATTCTTCATGCTTTTATTATCCTATCTTCCCTTGTGAACACAGCAGGCTGCAGGTTAGGGAGAGCCTGCTCACAGTGCTAACTGATGAGCTGGACCAGCCCTTTTCTGAATGGCTGAGACACTATCAGAATTTCTGGCACTGTTCCCTGGAATGAAGCCTCAAAATATGTCACGTCTGCTAATAACATTATGGAGCTTGGGACTCATGTTTGGGATGGGAGCCCAGGAGATAGCAAACACAGACTTTCATTCTTCCATTCACTTCTACATTTCTGTTTTTGTCGTTCAAAACACAAGACAAAGGGGGCATCCAATGAAATAGGAAGTCATGTTGTTTAACATGGGCATTGTTATATTCAATGTATAATTAACCTGTGAAATTCACAGCCTCTCTGGTGGCCAAGGACACAGCATGACTCAAAGCATTATTAGAGTTCAGCATAGGTTATAATACTGTGAGTTGTATGAGAGATGTCAAAGATGATGCAAACTCTTCTCCAAAGAAAGAGCAAACAGCTCTGGTGAGAGAAAAAAGCAGAAGGAACATGCTTGCTCACACAAACATCACAACTAAAGCATGAAATGGCAGCTGCTTCAGTGTTTTTCCCTGCACACGGTAACTCCGCAGCTACAGCTGTCCTCTGAGAATGCAACATTGTGCTCCACATCTACACACTCCACAGTTATCACCTTATCTCCTTATATGAAACAATTATCAATGCCTTTCAAAGCACTGTGTTAAAAATCATGGCTCAGATCACAGAATATGAGGCTGGAATAAAAATCACTATATGTATTTGTCTTCTGTGTTTTGAAATTCCAGGTCATAATTGGATCCTGCTTTCTCTGTTAATCACATTTCTCAAAAATGAAATCCAAGACACACACAATCACTGGATTGCAGGGCATGCAGACTCTAAGAGTATACTAGATACTGCAAGAATAGCAATAAAATCCAGAGAGCTGGAACATGACATATAAACTAACATGAAAATTTTCACCTGGAGATCTCCCCATGCACACGTACAAAGCAGAAAAGGGGTAATGGAGACTGAGCTCCCTATTTCCCTACTGGTGTGATTTTTTTCAGTTGCAGAGTTTACCACTAGGCGGCTCTTACTTTCCTAAAGGATAGCTTAGCTTTCTAAAACTGCTTAACGAGTACATCTCACATGAATTTGCTGCTGGGGAACTGGAGACCTTTTCTTTCTTGGTGTCACTACACAGAGAGAGTTCCTAGTACTGCTGCATGAGCTGGCACCACCACAGTTATGCTGCTGCAGGTACCAGAACAGGGAGAAATCATCCTGCCTGTACATGTCAGTACAAGCCTTGAAACTGGCTGGGAAGTTCACTACAGCTCACACAATCTCGGAAGATCCAGGCATGTCTCAGGCTTGGCATCTATCTCAGGTCAAATTCAGTCTTGAATCTGGTTGCAACAGACAGGAATGGTGAACCTGCATGAAGTCAGAAAATATTCCTCCCCATCTCTGATTGTGAGCAAAATTGTTGGCTTGCACAGCTCTAGCAAGTGCCCATAGGGTGCAGGTATTTTTAGACACTGGCTTACCCAGAGTATTAGCTAATATACAGGTACACTCAAGCAGACCTGTCTGAGGGAGCTCAGATCTAGGAAACTGCTTTGCCTCCTTGTACAAAAAGGGTCTAGAATCAAGTTAGAATCAGAGCTGAAGTTCCCTGATTTTCAAGTGGAGCCTTTCACAGACTCATTCCTTAACCCAGGCAAACAAGCTGGCAGTGAAATGGCTAAGGGTGATCAGTCACAGGGCTGAAACCATCAGGAAAGACTTCAACAGCATGTCCCTTGTATGGGACAGTTTCCTCCTTCTCCAGTCCTTCTCTGAGCAAAATTATGACCCCACATCCATCCTGTGCTCTGGGCTGGAGTCTCAGCCTTTGCTAGCAAAATGAAATATTTTGAGAACAAACAGGCTTCTGCTTACTGGCTGATAAAACAGTTCACGCTGGGTTAAAGGGTTAGCAAATAGCTATGCTTATCCTTCCATCACAGTAGATCCTGCCTGTGTGAGTTTTCCCATCTCTCTAAAACATGTCGGGGAAGAAACTGACTGCGGAGCACAGTAAATTGCCTTGCAGTGGACTCTAACCAGTTTATACTTTAAATTGAGATTGCAACTGGTGGCTCGCAGAGAAAAGATGATAAACAGACCTAAATATCACTTAACCACAGCACTCTGAATCAGGAGCCAAACCCCTCATTCATTGGCCTATTTCCCCCTAAACAAAGGCAAGAAGCATTTAGAGAAGAAAACATCAAGAGCAACAAAACATGCCTTTTAACAAGCAGTGATCTGGACAAATGTGCCCTGGAAAACTTCTTTTTCCCTACAACATAAGGACATCTTTTACAGAACTTTTTGTTTACTGACTCTCTTGCACATGCCTGCCTACCTAATAGATAGCTTCCATAGACTTGGCAGAAGCTATATATATTTATATATATAAAGCACCTAACTGGCAGATCTTCTCTTTCAAGTGTGCTGCATGTTGATGTCTCCACTGTACAGAAATGTTTTACAAAACTGTTGGGTGTTAGTAAGTAAAAAATAGTTATGACATAGTATAATTGTTGTCACCAATGTTTCATCACTAGAGGAGGATGAGACTTTCAGCTATGGGTTTGAATGCATGGATCATGGAGTGTGAAATCTGTTGCTGATCCTCACCTCTAGTGCAGAAGAAAACAAGCCATCTGGATTTCTGACCATTCTGGAACCTGGGATCTAGGGCCTGTGATCTAGATTCACAAACAAAATTTAGAAGACCAGCCCCTTTTATCCATTCAGAAAACTGAACAAGCTTATGTCCTCAAGCCTTCCCATATCCCAAGCCTGACAGGCTGATAACCTAAGCACAGTCAGTCACTGAAGCAAACAGGATCAACAATGAACATATGGGTGCTTATCCAAATCAGACTTCATCATAAATACATCTGTCAATCTGTAACCTGCAACTGTGAAATTTACTACCAGGTAAATTGTATATGTTTTCACTTTGTTGCTTCCTCAATCAATGATTAAATGATGTCTGCTAATTCCATACCTTTATTTTTATCCTCCACTATCCAACTAAAATTCCCACTCAATGTAAAGCATAACTTATACCTTCATCACCCGAGCATAACATCATGGTCTAAGTTCCAGCAGCAGCTGAACCTGACTGGCAGTGGCATTTAGCTCCAATTTGTAAAATGGATAAAGAATTCCAGTAAATCTATTAGCCATTCAGGAATGCTTCAAGAAGAGAAGCTGAATGTTCCCTTCCCTGCCTTGCAACTAAGAAGGCAGGAAAAGGAAATTGCAAGAGTGATACTGTGATGATGGAGGAGAAGAAAACATGAGCACTGTGGGAGGTAGAAGGGTAACCTTTAGAAAGGAAATAGGAAGAGAGACAGGGTGAATTTCTTTGTCCTTAGCTACTAAATGGTTAAAATTGCAACTTGCAAGGAGCAGGCTACCATTCCTCTTCAGTAAGCACATATCCTCATAACATTCTTCAAAGGACCAATACAGAGAAATTAAAATACTTGCCTGCAAGCTGAGAAACACCACAGGAACACATTTGTCACATTAATCATAAACTGCCAGGACGTGCAACAGGAACCATCAGTGTTTCAGAGACTGTCAGCTTTCAAACATCAAGCATGAACCTAATGATTACAAGAACGGTCTCGCTGAATAAACCACCAGGGTAGTTGGTGGTACTGGTCACACTATGTTCTACAGGCAGTAGCCACCGACTATGTATCAAGTGCACAGTCACTAGCACCTCTCCATGGGACTTACTGGCTGAAGAGAAAACAATCTGTTATCGAAGCAAGCACAAGCCTAACCCTTTTTTTATTTTATTCTATTTTTTTTTTCCTGAGGAAAGGGCTTAAGTTGAATAGATTTTACATCTACACAGGCTTTGGAGTACAAGACCAATTCAGAGAAGAGTTTGTATTAAAAATTCTACTTTGTATTTGAAAAATCTTTCCCAACACAAATTTAATCTAAAGCAAAACATTCCCATGTGACAGTTCATTTTATCAAATTAGCATTTCCTATCCAAAAGACATTTCATCAAGCAAATCCCATTAAAAGCTTTACCCTGCTTACCTGCAAATGTAACAGGAATAATTTCAATTTGTAGTTCTCTATCTTCTATCTGGTTGAGCAGAGGCACTAAGAAGGATTCTTGCTTGGATGCCTGTCATTCCTCAGCTCTGGATGCCTGCTCTTTGGCATCCAGGACTGTGCATGCCAACAAAGTACTACAAATTAATTCACCTGATACAAAACTGCATCATCTGTCAGAAGCCATTGGAACTAAGCTGGTTAATGACAGTTGCAGAACTCATGCTGCTGCCTGGTGTTTTTGAAACCAGTAGCAGGGGATTTACCCCTCTGACTGCAACTCTGAGAACATCCATTTCTGTGCGTGGATGGCCAGGCTACTGCATAGTTTCCACTCAGAGACCGGAAAAGCTTAGGCACTGCTACTGAATGTCTCTTAAAGCCTTAAGCCAGCAGCTTTAAGGGTGAAATATATGCAAGGAATGAACTAAAGAGATGTGAAAGTTATGAATTTTACATGAAAGTGAAGCAGTCATTTCAATTCTAAATGTAGTATCTCCAAAAGTAATTCAGGAACATCTTTTGCCTTTGATATGCTTTGTTTTGCTTTTAGTTTTATACCCTTCCATCAAATATTTATACAGACTGCTAAGATCTACTCTGAACCTTCTCTGCAGGCTGAAAATACCCATCCTTCTCAGCTTCTTAGTATTTCACTTGCCACAATCCTTTAATCATCTTCTACCAGACTCATTCCAATAAGTCCACGTCCTTCTTATCCTGGGGAGCCCAGAACTGGACAGAGCACTCCAGATGTGGTCTTACCTGTGCTGAGAGAAGGCTCACCTCCCTCAATCTGCTCCAAATGCTTTCCCTAATGCAGCCCAGGAATCTGTTGGCAGTCTTTGCCACAAGGGTGCATTACTGGCTCACGGTCAACTTGTCCAACCAGATCCTAGGTGATTCTCTGCAAAGCTGCCCATCAGCCCCAGGTGCAAGACTTTGCATTACTCTCTGTTGAACTTCATGGGGTACTTGTGCACTCATTTCTCCAGCCTGTTGAGGTCCATCTGAATGATGGTGCAACCATCTGATACACAAACCATTCCTCCCAATATCATCTGCAAGTTTGCTGAGGGTGCACTCTGTCCCATTACCCAGGTCTACTAACGAAGCTGTTAAACAATACTGGCCCCAGTATCAGCCCCTAGGGTGTATCACTAATGACTCACCTTCAGATGGACTTTGGACTGCTGCTCGCAAACCTTTGAGCGCTTCAGTTCAGCTCTTTTTTTCAATAAACCTCACTGTCTATTTCTCTAGTCTGTACTTTATGAATTTGTAAATGAGGATATTATACAAGACAGTGTTAAAAGCCTTGCTAAAGTCAAGAAAAACAACAATTACTGCTGTTCCGTCATCCACCATTTCATCAAAGAAGGCCATCAGGTTAGTCAAGTATTATTTCCCCTTCATAAATCTCTGCTGACTACTCCCAGTCATCTTTTTGATGTTTGGAAAGAATTTCTGGGTTTGTTTGTGCCACCACCTTCCCAGCAACAGAGGTGAGTCTGACCAGCCTGTAGTTCCCTAGGCCCTCCTTCTTGTCCTTCTTGAAGATAGGAATCTCCAGAGACCTCTTCCAATTACCATGTCTTTTCAAAGATTATCCAGAATGGCCTTATACATTGGCCAGCTCCCTCAGCACTCGTTGATGCATTCCCTCAGGTCCCAGAGACCTGGATATATCGATTTTCTTTAAGTCTTCCCTAACCTGATCATCCTCCACTGAGAAGTATTCCTTGTCCCAGGCTTTCCAACCGGCTTCAGGGGATAGGGATTGATGAAGACAAATCTTACCAGTAAAGTCTGACAAAAAAGGCATTGAGTAGCTTGGCTTTTTAAATGCCCTTTTTCAACAGGTCTCCTGCCTCTTTCAGTAGTGTGCTTGTATTTTCCCTGGTCTTCATGCAATTGAAGCATTTCTTGTTACCACTCGGAGCCCTCACCAGATTCAACCCGAGGTGAGCTTTAGCTTTCTGAAGTCCATTCCTCGATGTTCGGACAGTTTCTCTGTATTTCTTGTAGGTCACCTGTCCCTTCTTCTGTTTCTTCTGTGCTTCCTTTTTAGGTTTGAGCTTTTCAGAAGGTCCTTATTCATCCATGCAGGCCTCCTGCCACCTTTGTTTGGTTTCCTGCACAGGGGATAAGACTGTTCTTGAGCTTGAAGGAAGTAATCCTTGAAAATCAACAAAATCTCCTGAAACCCTCTTCTCTCCAGGACTGCGTCCCATGGGATTCTTCCCAGCATATCCCTGAGAAGGCCAAAGTCTGATCTCCTCACATCCAGGGTTTTGATCCTTCTATTTGACTTGCTGGACAATGCCATCAGAGTGGCTCTTTTACAGATATTCACTGTGACCTCAGGCAAGTTACTTAATTGCTCAATGCCTCAGATTCCTCCTTTACAAAAAATGAGGAAAATAGACTTTCCCTACCTCAAAGCTGTGTCATGATGGTAAAATATGTTGGTCATAAAGCAGCAACAGAAGCCCAAGATATATCTGACAGAGGTAAGTTAGAAAAAATAACTTAATCAGATCTCAGATCTTAAAACTTTCTCTGTTGTAAGCAGTTTCAGCAGCAAGATCAACTTCCAACTTACTTTAATTCTACTCTGTGTAGAATTACTTAATTCTACTCTGTGTCTAAGTTTCTGTATCCACAAGTGTAACCTCTGCTTATGATACTTTTGGCTGGGCAAGCCTAGCCAGCACCTCCTCACAGATAATTCATGCAATCCCTAGTCCTGGGCAGATGTCTGAACTCATAACCCTCTTTGTCTTCCTCTTCCCTTTGCTGGGCCTGAGACAACACTGAAGAGCAAACACTGATAAGTTGTATCAGGCGCCAGCTGTCTCTGTGCAGAGATAATGGCACATATCAGGCACAATAAACACCCAGCACCACTCCCCACACACCTGGGGGAGCCTGAACAAGGGAAGCCCATCCTGCCACCTAGTGAAGGGGCTCATCTTGGCCCAGCCAGGAATCCCACTTAACACTATAACCCCAGAGAAGTACTCTAGGAAGAAAGAGAGCAGAAACCTCCTCTAAGTGTTCACACAGGGAAAATAACAGAAGCCACCTCCCTCTTCTTCATTACTGTGCTATCTTACCATCTTAAATTCACTGATACAGTTCTATGCTGAAGATGCTCTCACTGGAAAATCCCCATCTTACAGCTGTAGAAACTAAACACCAGATTTCCAAGACTTAACTTCATATCCTAGCTCCTAAACAGTCTAGCATGCTGTTGGACATGCATCTAATACCAGTATCTGACCCCTCAAAACAGTCATGTTTTGCTCTCACATGGATGTTATCTGAAAAACATTCACTCATCTAAAACAGGTTCCCTAATTAGGCCTTATGTAGGGCTATTCTTCCATTACCCATAATGATACTGAGCCAGGTATTAAATTACACCTCAGAGATTTGTCCCTTAGCTTGCAGCTCTCCCTTAATACAAGACATGGTCTGCACAGGGCCCTGATTGCCAGCAAAAACATTTGCTGCACTGTTTTGCTGGCAGAAGAAGAAAGAATCCACAAATCCTGATTTAACTATATGGAGAAGTGGCCTGGAATTAAGTACAATAGAGTGGCTTCCTCAGTGGACACTTCTTCGGAGCTGACAAGTCAAAAAGTGCCCTTTCCTCCTGAATGGAGAAACCGCTTGTGGAGCTTTTGCAGCATAATTACTTCGTCACAGGGTAAACCTCTCCATGTTTGCCAAAGAGAAACACCCTTTCAACTTCTTCACCTCCCCTTCATCACAAGGAACTGATGAAAGCTTGGGATGAGGAGGAGGAGAAATTATGAAAAAGTAATGGAGAAAGAAAGGGGCTGTGACATGCATTTCTGGCAGAGGAGCAAGAAACTGCACATAGCAAGGCAGAAAATATGTAAACAGAAGAAAACAAATACAAACATAACACAAGATTAACACAAAATTATTCTGTCCCCATGCAGTGCTGGTTGTGTGCTGAGCTATAAGAGAGAGTTATGCCTCTCTGCTTTCAACTCAGGCACCAAAAAGACTCAGTATTTGTACCTTATGGCCCAAAATTCAGTCCTAAACACAGTAAGTTTTATGTCTGTTGCAAGACAAAACTGAGGAAGACATGTCAACTGAGAGGCGAGCAGATGAAATGGGATTTCTTTATACTAGAAATACAGCCCCATAGCACATGTATAGAGTGAGGAACGACCTCCCCTCCATCCCTCTCCACTGAACATTTTCAATACACCCACCTTCAGAGGCCACAGGCAAGCTGACTCTCACCCAAGCATGTGGCCCAAACCCTTTGCATTTAGCGTACAGCTCTGCTCCAAGCACCCCTTATTGAAGAGCAGCTGCAGCACAGCATGAATGTGGGGCACAGGCAGACTCTCCAGATAAAGTTTTAGTGGTGTAACCTCAGAGCAAAACTTGTACATCACGATGAGAAGAACTATTATAGGGAACAGTGTTAATCACCCTCTGTCAGAATGCACCCCAAAATTCACTTTTACCAAGCCACTGTGACAGGTTTTATTCTTTATTCTTTAACCAAAACATGCAGAGCACTCTCAAGTCCCAGTTTACAAAATTTTCTGCAACAAATGAGATGGACTAGGCTCAGAAATTCAAGATCCTGAAATTCAGGGAAACTTGTCAAAAATTATTTTCCCCATAAACAAGACAGCTCTTCTTCAAAAGACTTAGGAACTCTAGGATTTTATTTTAAAGCCCCATTTGAAGTATATTTCAAAGCACACATTCCATATGGCTTTTAAACCTGAATGTGTCTCCTATTAATAACTCAGGATCCTCAGCAGCTTTGGGGAGCTTTGTTTTATTTTAAGAAGCCTTTTCTGTTCACCTTTAAACATAGTTCATGTGCCCACATCAACACATAAGAAGATACTCTCAACCTTTTTGATTTATGTTCCTTCAGTACATCAGCAAAGATTAAAGTGTGTCTAAGCTTCCTTTTTATCTTGGCACAATTCCTTTTTACACCATATCAACCTTCTTTAGGGCTGGATATTTACATAATAATAATGAAGCCTGCTTTATAATCCTTCCCTTGTCCCTTTAGTTTCATATATTAAAAAGTGTTGATAGATAAGACTTGGCTCTCAAATTAGTGGTGGTAGCAAAGCAGAGTTCAAATTATTCAATTAAAACACAGAGACAGCTCTGTTTACTGTCCTACGTTTGAGCTAAGCTGGAATTTCACTCACAGGGGAATTGCCCCAGTCTGATTCTGATAAAGGAGGAGTCGGTTTGATCATTCTCCCAAACTGGCTATAACCATTTTGGAAAAAACAATTTGAACCAATTAACTATTTCCTAGATATTGACAACCCTACAGATACTTTACAAAGGGCAAAGAGCCTGAAGATGTAGCTCCATGATTTCTTTAAGCCAGTTTATGTGTGGGTTGCAGTCAGAATAAACAAGCATGTCCTCTTCCAACCTATCATCAGCTTTCCCCACTGTCCTCATTTTGTTGGAACTACTATTCCTGCAGCTGCATGGTTAGGGAGCCAATCCACCTACAGACTAATCCTCTCCCCTTTTTTATCCTGCCAGGTCATTTCCTACTGCACATCTGCATGACCACTAGTATTAGCAGAATGAAATACGGTGGGAACACATGGTTGCAAGGCGGGAAAAGACCATGCCTGACAGCAGCTAGCATTTCCATCAGAGAAGGGGTGAAACCAGAGTGTAAGAATCTGTGCATGCAGAGTGGAATACGAAGCAGACATAGCCAAGCCAGCTTTAGACTGATGCATTTGAGAATTAGGATAGAGAGCTCAGGCCAGGGGGACCACCCAGGATATACCCATGTTCTTGGGCAGTTTTTATCCACAGATAGAAGAAAAACATCAATTCAAAGTTGCAACTCTTTCCACCTCTGCAAAAGGTAGTGTTTTCTGCCTACCAGGCTTAAGCAAGCTCCCACCAGCAGCAGAATCAGCCTTTACACTAACATTGATGGAACCAGATCAAATCTGCACTATGTGAAAACAACAACAAACAGCAGCTGCTGTATCCTCCCCTTGCACTGCTATTTTCCCCTATTCCCGTCCTGCACCGCCCTGCTCTCACATTCTCATGATTTCAGTCTGTTTTTTGCTATCTCAAAAAGCCCCAGTTTCTGGAATGAAATGTAGGAGTATCTGCCTCATTTAAAGGGAAAACAAAATGTAATCCAACAGCTTTGCAGAGAAGTTTAGAGGTACAGAAAAAGAACAGATTAATTAGGACAATTCTGACCCCATAAATAAACAAAACAAGAAATAAAATCAAATCAAATCCATCCCTACCTTTACTCCATCCTCATGGTTTTGTTTTTGAAATCTTAGGATTTTTAATTATTTATTATTTTCATACTTTAAATAAGATGGTTGCTCTGGAACTGTTTCAAGACACTGACAAAACATGAACATTAACAAAAAAGATGCCAAATTTGCACTGATACCAGCAGTGCTGACAACACCATGCCCCAAAGAAGGAACCTGTTGCTGGAATGTGTACTATTTGTCATGACTGGATGTTTCCTTTTTCCTCAAAGCATTTACTTGGTGCATATAACAAAGCTGTAAAATACATGCTATAAGGTCCACTACAAATAGCCACAGAAACACCATCTCCAAGATTCTGAGACCTCTGATGGAGGAACTGCATGTACCTGCACTGAGCTCAGACTCTAAAAGACCCTTCCTTCACTGTGGACTGGACTTCAGAAGGAAAGTAAAACCAGTATATGCTCATGTTTAAGAAGAAATCATGGTAGATGAATTTCTGTTGGTGGAAAGGACTTGCTCTGCCCACAACACCATAGCACTACACGCAACCTCTCAGACTCAGGTACAGGCTGCCTTTTGCACATACACCCTTTCTGCTAAGTGAAAGAACCACCTATGAAAAAATTATATCATCTGCAGAGATTTTATCTCCTCCAGAGAAACCAAATGCTGCTACAGAGACTTGAAATCGTAAGAGTCCCTTAAAAGGAAAACAAAACCAAAACAAGCAGAATACAAAACCCAACAACAAACCAAAAAAAAACCCCAAGTTAAAAAATAGGGAAAAAAACACACCACAAAAACACCAACACCAAGATAAAAGTTACTAACAAATGCTGGGTCATCTTAGTGACCTTGTGGTTCGTGAGCCTCCCTCAGTTGCACCAGGGTCACTTCCCCCACCTGCTGCCTAGATCCAGGAAAAGTAGTAACTTTGTTTCAGCAGAAGTAATTGTTTCACCTAACTCTTATCTGGAACTTTTCTATCTGTACCTCTCAAAAGAGGTAGATACCATTATCTGCATACGATACCACTATTTGCATGAACTCCATCAGTGGCACACAAGTAATTTCAAAGCACAGAATGTAGTACCAAGCCAGTAGCTGCTGTCACCAGCAATGAACCCAGAAGAAAACATCTGTGCACCCTTGTTCTATGCTAAACCACAAACACACCTCCTATCTAATCTACTGACTTGAAAATTTGAAGATTGTGGTATAATATCAACACCGAGAGTCTGGATTTTTTGTTCATTTTAACTACAGAAATTGTCAACAGCTGTATTATCTTACAGGTGTCCACTCACCCTGACCCAGTTCCTCCTCCTCAGGCTAAAGCCCTACTGAAGCGGGTAGAAGCTTTGACTTCTCAACCAGGCCCTACATTAGCTAGATGAAAAGTTTTACTACCTCTGGTTGTATGGAGGTTTAAGTTGGACCTCTGCCCTAATTGAGATAACTGGACACACTCGTTTATGTCCATAAGGATAAGAAAGGTCACCAGAAGGGTTCATAATTAGCTTTTAAAAAATAAGTATTGGCAATAGTGATACATTTAGTACCAACACCCATTTCTGACAAGTCAGTTATACAGTCTGGATGTGCCCTCCCATCCCCTGGCAGAAAAAATCAACTAAATTCCCTTGCTGCAAAACATTTCAGACAATCGAGAGCTTATCTAGGCATCTCACTGATTCTATAGTGTTACACATATCCTAGTATCATAAGAATATGTTTTACCTTGAGGCAAATGTTTTAATTTATGTGCATGTGAGCTATTTGCAATACCTCCACCAAATGGAGCCCATATAACCCGTCGGATGGCTTTCACCCAATCTTCCATTTCATTCTGGGAATTAGCCATGAGGAGGAAAGCCTCATGATTGACAGGCATCTTTTCCCGGTCCCCTGCACCACCTGAAAGACAGAATACAAATCTATTTTAGCATCTAGTTCAGAAGACAGCAACTGACATTTAAATCCACCAAAAGTCTGGGTCAAAATGATAAAGTTATTATTTTAATTGAGTAGTTTGCACACAATTCCTACTCATGTGCTGAAGCACCCACAAAACACAGCTTGGTTTAAGATCAAAGCAGAAGTGCAAAATGTGCATTTCCAGTGTGAGAGTCTGAAGATGTTGTACCTGTTGTCCCAGCAAAAAACAAAGTGAAATCATAGGCTGTAAGACCCTACAGGTAGACTACAAAATTAATTCCATATACCTGTGCTGGAATTATTAAGAAATTATTACCCAAAAGAAGAACCAAGAGAATCATAAGATATTTTAGTGCTTCAGATACAGAAGTCACAAGATCATAAGCTTTCCCCAAGTCCCTGGGAATTTCTAGTCTCAATAGAGAAAGAGAGACACATTTGGATTTTTGATCCAATTCAAAAAGAAAGTTTTGAAGAGGAGGTAAGACTTGGGGATATGAATCTGACTCTTCCACTCACTTGTAGCTTTTCCAAGTCTAACAACTTTTCTACCTTTTATTTCCACTTTTCTTTTTAGGTCAGCACTCTCTTCAGTCAGTTTAAATCTACCCCTCACCCCTTATGTAATGTTCCAGAGCTGGATACAACTTAACAAGGGCCCCATAAACACATAAAAGCTTTATTAAAGCAGCCTCTGCATACAAAGGCTACAAATTCTGCCCAGTGCAGCAGCTGCATCACTAGCAGCCTGGAGCCTCTGCATCACCATGGAAACTGCCTTTGGCTTTGCTATGGAGATAACATCTTAGCCCTTGTGTCACTATCATTTCCACACTTGCATGGCTTTCAGTACCTACTGGGAGGCTAAAGCTGCCAGCCTGCACTGAGCAGCTGAGATTGTCTGGCCATGGAATTCAGAGATAAGAGCAGGACGACAGTATGCAGCAGCTTCTGCAGAACTGATTTCACATACACGAACATGTGCTTCCTAAATCCTTGCTAATCTGAGGAAAGGAGCAAGCCAGGAGCTGCCTGCAAGCCAAGGAAATAGTTTTTCTTGCTATTAATTGTTTCCTGGCCTAGACACACTCAGAGATCACATGTTGATTTGCGAAGCAAAAGGGGTAAAATTAGGTGTGCTGGGAAGGATTTTGTGGCTCTCTGAGAAGCAATTCACTGAACTGGGAAACTAAGGCAGTCTTTCAGTAAAGTAGAGAGAAAACAGTCACACGGAACTAGGCATGCAGCTTAAGAAAACAGCCATGATGCTTCTTCCCCCCATATATATCCAAATTCTGCTTCATTCCTCATAGCATCCTTTCAGACAGTCTCCCATTTCAAATTTACTGAATTACTCGTATTCCTTAAGATACATAAAGCAGAACAGCTCTTCAGCTAAAGGCTAGAATGCAGGCATCTGAATAGATCAATGCTCTACCATAGTCCACTGCTAGGAGGAGATACTTCATCCACTGCATACAGAACTGACACAGTAATAAAACACAGTCTGTGAAACTCCTGTCAAAGCCTAATTCTTTTACTAACATACTCAGCCTCATGATGAAAGCAGAGGTCTAGTTCTTGTACTTTACCCAGCAGACCTACTGCAATGCCCTTTCACAACCAAATATTTTACAGGAGATACAACAGCAAGAAAGAAGTTTTTAGCAGCTCTCAGCACACATCAGAAACAGGTTTTCAGGATCTGGCATCTGGCAGATAGATGACCTGAGCTCAAGCTAGCTCTTAAAAGTAATGGAACAGTCTCAGAAAACCATGTACTATCTGGGTCAGACCACCAGCAAACAACTGAGATTGGTCAAGATAAAACACAGATCTTCTTAAATTTGAAAGGACTCAACTGAGATCTTGCCCAGCAAAACCATTAAGAACAAGAAAAGACCAGAATCTCAGCTTAGAATTAATTACCGATCACAAATTTAGTAAGAACAGCTAAACAAAGACTGCCATACGGTGCATAACAGAGAAGGATGAAGATGGCTTCTCACAGGACTTCTGCAGAAATGGTGTCTCAGCTTCTTCACACTGAATCACTGCACCACAGGACCTGACTATAACTCCCCTTCCCCTAAGATGTTACTTTGGACCAGCCAGCTGCCTTCTAAACCTTCTTGGGCCTTTTTTTCATGTAAGCATTTAGGGAAAAAACCCCCCACATGTATACTTTTATATGAGTCTGTAAAAAGTAAAAACAGGATGGGAAAAAAAGATTCCTGCACACTCTAGACCTGAGACTCTGCCAAAAACTACATACAACTCTTCCATGATTGGCTTCACCCACTGAAACTTTAAATAGGAGCATGGTCATGACCCTAGAAGCTGCTTGTGGGAGAGTCACTAGTGACTACTCACATAAGCGCAAGCAAATAAAGACAACTCCACGCACAGAGGCAAGCTTAGAAACAAGAATGCACTTCAGAATTGCTTATTGGAGAAAGTCTTCTATGTTGGCATGACAAAAATATAAAGTAGCAGATCATGCAGACTCATCTATGAACTTTTTTTTTTTTTAAATAACATTTTAATCATGTTCCTTTCCACACATGGCTGGCTCCTTTCGCTACATCTTTGAGGCAACAAGCAGAACTAGAGTTCCCTAAAGGGCGGAGTTCAGACATGTCTTTCTACATTGTTGTAACATTCAAGAGGTTTTGAGTCTTAGTGGTCACAAGAATGAGGAACAGCTAAATTCAAACACTTGGATCTTAAAACAAACAAACACATACACACAAAACCAAAGAAACAACGTCACATGCACCTTCTGCAGAAGTCCAGAATTTCACCTGAAAATCACCATCGCTTTCTTATCTGGGATCAGAGCAAAAAAAGAATCTTATGGGTTTTGGATTTGAGTTGGCAACACAAATGCTGTAGCAACTCGAACACCCTAGTCTTTAAGAACTGTTTTAGGAAAAGAAGTGTTGGGTTGGTTTTACTTTTTTTTATTTTTACCTTTACCTAGAAACACTTGTACATGGAATTTTAGTTTTGCCTCTGAAGTTCACATTCAGATACTGCATTCAAACCTCTTCTCTGCCACTAATGGAGTTACAGATCCTACTGTGGTTGCTGTTAGACTCTGGCCCTGAAGCACACAAGTTCTGCTTCTACTGCATCAAACAGGGCAGTGGCTACTCAGCACCACGACAGGGAGAAAGATTTCTGCTAACAATTTTAAACACAGACAAGGGCTTTCCATTCCTTTGAACAGAACTTCTCATTCATCTTTCATCAAGCTTCCATACAAAAAAGTCTGGCCCTCAAAGACCCAGTCTGTATGGTCAGAATTGTCATGGGCAGAAATTTCAGTCCTGCTCAGTTAAATTCGTCTCCAAACCAGGGAAAAAAACCAAAAAACTATCTGTAAACACAGAGTGCAAGCACCTCAATAGTTGTGGCAAAAGCAGGAGGCTTTACTTTAGGCATGAATAATCCATCTCCCGCATTCAGTATTCTTCTCTGCTGCAGATTTCCAGTGCACATTGGACAAGATCCACTAGGATGTTCCTGCCTCATTTTATGTAAAAGGAGGAACTTTTCTACTCTCAAGTAAAGCTGCTGTCAAGTTCTGCTGAAGTCAGCAGCATCTTTTTTGTTCAGATAATTTCCCTTCTTTCCACCCTCATCTGGTTTGCCTTTCTCCCATTTCTTACATCATTGTGCTTACTGATGTGTTTGTGTATTGTCTTTATATCAACTCCACTGAAAATTTACACAATTACAAATGCTTGCATATGTGAATATATTTACATGTTTGTATTGCTTTGGTGTGGATAGTGGAGTGGTATTTTCAGTGAGAGTGAAATTTAGTTGGTCACATGCAGGCTGCTGTAGTTCAAGGACTAATTATGAAAGGGGTGGCTGGTGGGTAAGGCAAGGCCCAGATGACATGTTTGCCCTCAGTACTAAAGCAAGTAGTGACAGGAAGCCTTTGCAGACAAGCAGCAACACAGGTCTTGACATACAGACAAAAACTAGCACCCACAGCTAGAACAATAGCAATTATTTACCTTGCCTGACCTGCTCTTTATGATTGTCTTAAAGGTGAGCATCAGATTCAGGGCTCTAAGATCTCCTTGATAATGAAAAAAGGTAAAAAATTAGGTAGATTAATTCTGTCAAAAGTAAGGGCAGTTCCATTAAGTGGAATCTTTCTTTGCACAGTAGGGAAAAAACAAACCACCAAAACTGTCTTGATCTCTGTATTATGAAAAGAGACAGAAGAAATGTTGGTGAGCAACCAAAAGGTCATGCAGAGTATTGGAACTGTCACTTGAAACCTAATTCTGTTTCTCCAGTCATTTTCTTTGACTGTGGCTAATGCTGAACATCTATCCCCTGCCAAAGTTTTCAAAGAGCCTGAATTGCTAGAGATAGACCCTGGCTAGATTATCAGCATGTTGTGTTAACCTGCCATCAGCATGTACTACAACCAATACCAACACTACTGCTTTTCTGCTATTTTTTCTGGATGATCCCTTGACAGAAGGGAAAACTTGCTGTGAATACTAAACTCATCTTGAAATGCTCCATTTAGGCTACTTGAGCACAAAAAAAAAACAGCAAGAAAAATCTGAAGTAGCCAAGGAGTAAAACCTGAATGGTCTACAAGGGCATGGTCTGTGAAGAACTGAGCAGTATAGAAAGCAATGATATGTGCTTGCCATGATTTTTTAATTTTTATCTGTCTATACCCAACCACCCATCTCTTTATGTGATATCCAAGTTGGAAGCTGCTTTGGAAGCTAAGAGAATAAACTTGCAATCACATTTTTAAAAGCTTACAAATTTAATAAAAATTATGTTTGGGAGTTTAGTATCATGTGGAGTACACAAAAAAGAAACAAGCTTTGAATGAAAATAAATTAATTGTCTTAGTTCACACAGACAACATAACGGCTATTTTTTCTAAAGAAACATGAACTTTTGTAGGTGAACAGTGTTTTGTTTCCACAGTTTGGAAGGGGTTTGAGGGGAATCTAACATTCAAATTTCATTTGGTTGTGTCAATGAGGAAAGCTAAATCTTAAATACCTTTTATTGTACTGAGCAAATTCAGCTCATAAATTGAAATAGTTCAGATTCTCTTAGAGCAAGATTTACAAGCATGCACTAAAATCTCATTGATTTTTCAGTAAAAAATAAATGCCTAGTTTCCTTAAATGCTTTTAAATCCATGAGGTTTAATGATAGTTACAAGTATAAGATGATCAAATTTCCAACTAGAAGTCCTTGCAGAGGATTTTTATGAGGCCCTAAATGATTTTTAGATCCCAGATCTTACACCTCATCCCAGAGAAGAAAGCAGAGGCAGGCAAACACTCTAAAGCCACTGCCATCTGTGAACTAATTCAAAGGCCCTGTGATCTGTTCTCCCCTCCCATGCCTTCTGTGGTTTCAGACACCATTAAACTGCTTTTAAAAAACACCAACAAAGAGGTTAGACTTCAGAACAGTGGTTTCTTATGCAAAAGTTCTGACAAGACTTAACATGAACAGAGGGACTACCAGCTTCTATGTACTGGTACATAGGCTCCAGGAAGCCCATAAAAACCTAAGGCTAGTGCTCTATTTCAGCTGTGAGGATTAAGTGTATTATTACTAAAACTATATGCGAGAAATGAAGATTTGGTTTAATCTTTGACCTTTTATTCATAAAAATTATCAGGTTATCTTGACACTCCTGTCTGGAAATGCCTTTCTTGATAACGTATGACTTGTATTACTCTATATATTAATTAAACTGAAGAACTAGTTAATGGTACCAATCATTTTAAGTAAACCAAAACCTTGAAAAGGTTCCATATTGCAGGTAGGCCACACTCTGGTGAATGATGTCACTCCAGAATCCATGGTAAACAGAAAAAACAAACAAACAAAAAGATGCAAGATAAGAGGAAAGGAGAAAAAAAGAGTTCCAAGTACTCTTAAAGGAAAAGCAAGTAGCATTGCACACAATGCCACATTGAACCCCTGCTTATAAAACCTACTTATATGTGTTCAGTGCTTTGTAATGTTCACATCTACTTAAGCTGATTTTTTAATGTGCTTTATCTGCCTTAGGCTGAACTGTGAATAGATGTGGTTAAAAAAGTTCAGTTGTTTTTAAGTTACACTTCTGGCATTAAAAACATATTTATTGCAATAGTATTACAACGCTCTAGTGCCTCCATGTTTTCAATGATTAGAAATTTCAGAGAGGAGACTACTATGCTGCCTGAGATGTGCAGGTCACACTGTGGCCACAAAGTACAGTTTAACTTGGTTAAGGTGAATTCCCAACTGTGAGAAGGCCACTTCTACTGCAACAGTCCAATATTTGGGGTTGAGATGAGTCCAGATATTGTATGCAACTGCTAAGTACCTTATCATTTCTCAAGTACAGAGCATCTCTCCAGTATCACCACAGCTCAGGCACCATTCCCTCCAGATTCTGCCCATAATTACTTTGCTCCATTAAAGGCACAGCCATGAACAATTATCAGTGTAAGCTTCCTCCTTAACTAGAGAGGTTTCAGGAGCCTGTGAAACATGCCCCCAACTCCATAGAGTATCCTTGTAAGCAAGCTGTATTGTTATTGGTCTGGGTTTTGTATCAGCTTCTACTACCTAGCAGCAATAGATGAAATCTCTCCAACATGGTCACAGCTAATTTAGGATGCCATCAGAACTATTCCAAAGAGGAAGTGATCAAAAACAATTAACATGAAGAGCAACTAGTACACCAGCAATTGCTAGGAGCTGCATGACATCATTTTGCCTCCGCTGTGACTTGTGTGTTTCATCCTGAATGAATTCTGAAGTACTGATACTCTAATTACATTCAGCGATGCCTGAAGGGTTAGACTGTCAAACAAGTGACAGTCTCAATTAAACCCTTGTGGCTCTTAACTCAAATAATGTTTCCTGATAGAGGGCTACTGCAGAGACTGAACATGTTCTCTTCAAAACCCAGATCATAACAGAGATAGTAGAAGTTTATTAGGTGGAGCTCTCAGCGAGCAATGGCACAGCCACTGCACCTCTTACAGCAGTACCTGCTGACTGAGCAGACAAATTTAGGGCATACTGTTGTAACTGCTGACTCTAACATTGTTCTGCCTGCCAGGCAACAGGTATCTGCTACCTTGGCACCAGCTTCTTACTGGAAAAAAAAAGTTCCTACTGGAAAAGAATCTGAAGGTGTTGGAATCCCAGACATAGTTGTGGTTCATCTTCTAGTTGCACAAACTTGAGCTGCAGAGCTCACAAACCTTTTCTACAAAATCTGTCCAACACGTCACCAACTCTTAGGGAGCTGTTTGCCCAGTGAAGTGTCTGTCTTAGAATGAAAAAAGGACAACTACTCTCCCTCTCCACAGGTACTCTGGAAAAAAAAAATAAAAATGGAGATTTCTTCCCCTCACAAAAGAAGACTTTAAACCTGCAACAAAAATCGAGTCTATGGTGCTGAAGGTAAATGAGGATGACAAGTGGGAGAAAGAAAATGTTGCACAGCTTTTTCCCTAGCACATTCCATAGACAGCCTTGTCCAACAGCAGGCTGCTTTCCCTTACCTTCCTTTCTTCCATGTCATAAAACTAACTCCCTTGCAGTCTTTCCTCAATGTTTTTCAAATCTATAAAGTTACAGTGAGCCTAGTCCTTAATACTGATAAAGCATGGAACTGCCTGGGCTGTGCAGTGCTCCTGCTCGTTTCATTGTTCTCTGGTTTGAATGGAAAGGAAACCAATTTTTCCTCAGTCCAGCAGAAGCCACATACAGACAGGCAATTCAGGCCAGCTCACTGGCAGAAGCTGTGGGTCTGCCCCTACAAGGCAGATTGCAGGAGACATCTAAATTAAAGCAACTATAAGTTTTAGGGTACAAAAAAAGTTGCATGTATGAAAAAAAGACTCAGAAAATAGTGGCATATCTTAGCAAAGCAGGCCACACAGTTTCATGTGGTTCTCCAAAGCAGCAAGTGTTCAGCGCTTCTGAGGAATGTACCAAATTATATATTCCAACTGTGGTTATATTTACATGCTATTATAAAGGAGGAAATTCCTTCCTGACCAAAGATTGTGACACCTCATGCTTTGAAATATCTGAATGAAAATGACTGGGTAATTTTTATGCATTACCATGTAACCACAAGCAATTTTGTAATTCTCATAAATTTCTTCAAATCTTTAACATTGAAGACAAGAGTTAAGGGAAATTTTAAATCCTGACAAGAAAATACCGCAGCATCAGAATGACAAAGTCTGATCTATTTTTCTTTAGTAGTTTAACACTGGAAAGATAATATCCAACTTCTGTATTGTTCTGCAACTGTCGTGCTCACGTTTTCCAGGTCTGCTCACCAACAGGAATTAAGTGGTTCTCATGCCTCCAAAATAAGTCTCTCTTAACTATCCTCTCATCCTCCTTGCACCTTATAACCCTCTTTTCTCTGTCCTCTGCACACAGTACACCATGAAACGAAAGACATTCTCACTGTATTTTTAGAGGACTATGTGTTTCTCTATTAGTCAATGCTCTGGACTAAGGAGGATGGAAGTAATGCCATCAGCTGCTACAGCTTTGGCTGTAGACACCAGAGCTTTTAGCTGAGCTTGTAAAGACTCCCATTCTCTGTAGACTGAATACAGAGTTCTGCAGAAATTCAAGCCAACCAATTACAAACATTATTATTTTCTTCAGTGAAGTGACTGAAGCTTTACAAGCACAGTTTTGGCAGCAGCAAATACAAGGACTATCATTAAGGACTCAACAGTTGCAGACTTTGTTTTTACAAAAACAAAGCTATTTGTCACATTAATGCAGAAAAGGGATTGAAATGCAAAAGAATATATGCTGTTGGCCTTTGGCAAAATGTTGGCAAATTTGGAAAAAACCCTTGCCAAAACTAATGATAAGACAATGTCAACAAAAGTACTACTGATCTAAATCCAAGCAGAAGAGCCCAGGGATATTCTGATCCAAGTCCATAGCCATGTTACAGTTTGCATAGAATAGCAGTTTTATAACAGTCTCCTTCTGTATCTAGCTATGCATTGGGTAACCAATGAATCTTCTAATGGTAACTGTATAACACACAGCGTTCTTCACAGTGGCAACACTGCTCTTTGGCAAAAAGGGAAGGTCATACTTGTAACTTGGATCAGCACTGCAACCACCACTCAGATCACAACTGCAGATGGCCAATGGCTCAAGGTTGTGCTGATGCAAAAAGCAGAGGCCTCAGTTCTTTGTGATTTAGGACAACTGTCAGTGGACCGCAAGAAGAACAAAGCTTAGAAAAATCAATTCTAATTCTCTCTACCCGTTGGCAATGGACAAATTATTCCCAGTCAATAGCATTATCAAAAAGTCCACAAATGTTCCTTTGAAGTGGTTAATCATTAATAGATACATTCTCACTTTTCAAAAACATGCTGATTTAGATCAGATTTAAACAAGAAATGAGAAGAGCCTGTTAGGTAAACAACAACTGATCCTGAGAGAAGTCTTCAGCTGGTAGACTCGTTCCCATTGAAACTCATGGAAGAGTTGCAAAGAATGTATTTCTCTGAGGTTCAATGGATTTCCCAGTGGAAGTCCTTTCTGCAATATTCACTGCCACTATTGCATACTGAAACACTACAGATGTAGCTTTCCATTGCATCCTATCTTGATGCTTGTATGTCTCCTCCATGATAGGTCAAAGACCTGCACATATGTACTGTCTCTTCTGGCAAGCTAAGTCAACTTTACATTGAAGAGGCAGACAGTAGAGCTCAGGTAGAGGCCACAGCACAATTCAGGATGACTGCTTGTAGAAGCATGCCTATAGTTTAGGACTATTCACAATTTTAATCACACAGCAGAACTGCCTCAAGTACCAGAACAATCAGCTACTGACTTGTTGCTGTCCAGCTCCTCCAGATAAAAGCAACCTGCTTTGGGATGGTATGACATTTCCTGTCTGTACATCTCAGAACTCATGGACTCAGGCAAGCTCCAGTAAAATGACCTCCTTCCTGCAGAAATCTTTTAACTTCTGCTGGTCTTCCTAGATCTCCATGGCACTGCAGTCTAAGTACTCTGTCCTACTAGTCTTCCTCCAGAATGGTTAGCAGCCTCTTCTCCACTATGCCAACAGAGACAGTCTCCTAGCAAATCACATTGTCACCTACTAAGGGCTATGCTACTAAAAGGTCCTTCAAACCATCTTATGCTGTTTGATAGTTTACAGGTCTTTGTCATGTTTGAAGCAAAGGCTGCTCACCAAAGCTAGATCTCAATCACAGCTAGATCCTTCTCTTTATGAACAAGGAAAACAAAAATAATTTCCACAAAAGAGCACAGAAAGTAGACTAATGCTCAGGAGAAATTAGAACTCACAGGAATATGTCCCAGAAATCCTGAAGTCTCACAAAGGTATGCACAGCAACAAAGTGTAATAGTGGAGCATTCTCCTGGTGTAAATGCATACACACATCATGGTTGTTCACACTGGCTCGCCCAAGTCTGTAGCTACGCTCCAGTTCTCTCTAGAGCAAGAAACATTACCCTACGAAAAATCTCCACTTTCCCCATGCAGGCAGCATGTGTTCCAAGAATTTTTGTCTTTGCAGTCAATGGCAGCCAGAAACTAGGATCTGCTCAGCCAGTGACATGGTATATTAAAAAGCCTTCCAGCTTGTGTTTCAAAACAAAGAAATCTTGATAAGTTTGAAGCCAGCAGCTGCTGCCAGCAGCATGCTGCCTTCCTTACCTTGGGGACACCTGCTGAGTTGCTGCTTGTTTAATATTACATTAAAACAGTGGCTTTCCAGATAATAACTTATGTATCTCCAGTGAAGCTGTGGTATGCATGGAGCTGGGTGAGGACAAGCTTTGGAACCATTTGGGTTAATGGTCTGCAAGGCTGGAAAAAATATCACTGATAGCTTCATAATTTGTCTGAGCCCCCAACAAGTAACAGAGGGAAATCAGGAGGAGCATGGCAAGTGCCATCTTCTTCTTAATTTCCAGCTTTTTATTGTGAGCATTTAGGTGATTCTGAAAGGCCCTAAAGGGCATACAAATCTAAAATGAGGGGAAAAAAATATCAGAGCTATAAGGTTGCATGGCTTGTGACTGCAGCTAGTGTTATTGCCCAAGCATTAAAGGCACAGAAGGTTACCTTTTACCATGATTTTTATTTAAATTGTTCACAGTGTGAAAGCAAGAATCCAAACCAGCAGTAAACTATTGCTTTGAAAGTTTGATCTCTGCTAGTTACCTCTCTTTTAAAGAGAAATCAATCTGTAGTCTCTGAAGCAATCTGCAAGCACTTGTTAGACAACTCCTCCAGGCTTCCAAAGAGGAGATTTAATAGTTCTCTTGCCTTGTTTAATTTAAATTAGGTTATCCAGGTACCTATGCATGAAAGCACTACATACAGATGATCATAAAGAGAGAGCATATTTACCAATGCATAGTCAAACACCTGTAAGCTTTAAATGCTTCTGCTTGCAAATATTCTAGTCCTGTTCACATTAGTCTAAATGAGTGAAGGCTGATTCTCAGAAGGAGGCAGACATTAAAAAAAGCTTTTCATACCATACACCTTATCCTAAGACCAACTTCATACTGTCAAGTTTTGTTACTTCTCTGTCCAATTAAAAATGTCCACTATACCTTGGACTGCCTTTTTCAGATAAGAAATAGTCACAACTTATTAACTGCAATACAATCTTATGACAAGTATATGCAAGTGGAAGTGACTTCAATATGTTTTAGTTATCAACAAACAAAAATAAACTAAAAAATAAGTTCCATTGCTGTAATACGCTTATCACATAGAACAAAACATGAGTGTTTCAGGGGAACAGGCAGTGAGATTTGAAAATTACTTTCCAAAGTTATATTACATAGTGTGGAAACATCTTCTCTCTCAAAAAAAGTAGCTTCAAATTCCCGAGTGAGAAATTCCTACATACCAGTGGAAAATGGAGATACAAAGATGCTAAATGATTTCCAGTATGATATTGGCTAGCTACTAGCAGAGCCAGGGATGAAAACAAAACTACCACATCCAGGCATCCTGGATTAATCAAACGTTAATTGTCATAAGGCAAGGAATACTGCTTTGAAGACCAGTCGCATGCAACTGCAGAGGCAGTGCCAGCCCTAAAAAGCAGAAAGCAAAGAATGAGACAGAACAAGTTGAACAGCATGAAAACTAGTCCCTCAGCGCAAGATGGAAAGCAGGCCATTTCCTCATCAAAGCAGTGCTCTCAAAATAGTAAAGCTGCATTAGAAATAATCAGGAGTGTATTGTGTCTCGAAAAGCTGCTCCTTTGCTCAGCAGTCCCAGTTGTTGCCTGGCATCTCATTTATTTGGAGAGCTTTAACTGGTGAGCTGAAGTCACCACTCTCAACAGCATATGCACGGCTCATTGGGCAGCACAGGGGTGTGCTGGCCAATTCTGCCTCTCAAGTGCTACACTTCTTGGCAGCATTGGCCTCTCTGGCTGCTGAATCTTAGAGCCCTGTGGAGAGAACAGCCCAGATCCCACAAAAGCCTATATACTGGTTGGATTAAGCCCCAGTCTCACTCAGATTTTTATCCTGATGAGGGAGATTTGCACTGGAGCCACATGGCTCTGGAAGTCATTTGCTGAACAACAGACATGCCTTCATAGTGCCCTGCCGACTCCTTTCATATCTCTGGGCCCATGGAGTTCAGCACACTTTTTTCTGGAGTCTCCAAGCACTCAAAGCAGCAGAGTGTGCAGCTAGAATCTAGACTGCCTGTGGGCTCATCTCCTACTCAAATGCCTTGCTTTGATCCCAGATATCTCACAACATGTTTTCACCTTGCTACATCCCAAAACTATGGCATTTATTTTTAGGGGTTTTAAAGACTGACTTCTAGTCAAGAAAGTAACAGTCTCACCAGTTCAAGAGGTAACAATTATTGACTCCCCTTTTCTGCCTCATTGAGAGGCTTTTTTTTCTATTGTCTATATTGGAGCATTCATCAGATTTGTGGATAATGAGTTTAATAAAACACAAAGGGTCAGACCACTCTGCTTGGGCTTCAGAGTTGAAAGTAAAGACACACACCACCAGAATTCCTAGATCCATCTAATTGTGGGCTATCTAACATTTCTTCCTTCCCTGCTAGCTTGAAACATTGATACACAGTCAACTGGAAAAAAAAAAAGTAACATAAGAAGAAAATAATGATGGCCCCTTTTCAACATGACTGTCATAAATACAGAGCATCTTCATCTCCAGTCCTGGCCCTTATTCCCCTCAAACCCCAGCACTGTATGGATTGAATGCTTCCTTTCACTGAGATAGCTTCTCTCAATCTCCCTAATACATATGAAACTACACATCCTGCAAGCACATCACAGGAGGAAAACAACTAGGCACAGACACAAATAAGGAGGATAGACAACAGAGCTCAGGGTCAAATCTTGACTTCACCAAGGCCACCCCTAGGGGTCCACACAGACTGAAGCTTTGAGGATACCAAGACATTGAAAGTCTCATATGTTGAAATCATGCAAAAATGACCTAATCAGCAGCCATCAGATATCCTGAAGTTGCTGGGTGTGAGCTGCTCTTCTCAGGCAGCAACTAACAGACTCCCTTCCATGAGTGGCGGCCACATCACTGTTCTGCTGCACATGGCGTTTTCCCCAGCAGCTCCATTTGCTGAAAACAAAGAGCAAGCCCACAACATTAAAGAATAACCCCCTCCTTTGAAGCTGATATTATTTGTCTTGCCTGGTTGCAAAATAAAACTGCGCCTTAATCATCCAGCTTTGAAGTTCTGTAAATCTACACCTGAAGCAAGGGACCATTTGGCAACAAAATACTTTTTTTTTTTTTTTAATTACAGAGGAAAAGGCTTTGCTGGAGATGAAAAACTTAATTCCCCCTAACACTAGAAACTGAAGGTATAAATGAAAAAAACAACAGTGACTTGCCAGATGAGGGACAATTCTGGCTGTATGACATTTTATAGCCCATCTTTGAGTAGTGTTGAGCCAGTGCTCAGTGCATTATCAAAGGAAAACAGAAATTTTATTGAAGGAGGAAAAATGAGAGAAGAGTGGGCTTTAATAACAAGCTGTAGAGGTTGATAAACACTTCTCATTGTTTTGATGTCTTATTTAAGGTGTGTGTGTGTGGGGATATAACTGATAGGATGCTTGATGGTGCTAAAAAGGAGCCCTTACTTGTAACTTTCCAGAATATGTCATTGTTGTAGGTTTTACCAGAGGGTAAAAGTAGGCTACAGATACATCACCAAATGAAACCTGTAGGAAACCTCAATAGGCACAACAGTCTGCAAAGTAAAGGATGTACAGCAACAGAAAACATTGTACTTTGGCTTAGCTGTTTCATTTCAGGGTGTTCGGATCTCCCTCAACCCCCACAAAAATGAAGAGAATTAATCCATAATACAGCGTAGTGTGACCTAGAATACCAGTGAGAAGACAAACTGGAGTACAGTGAGAATAAAGCCCACCTGGGGAGAAGCAAGCTTCTGTTACAACTCTGTGCAAACATTGTCCAAAGAAGTAACAGGCAAAACCCTGCACTGCCTGGGATTTCAGGCTTTAAGCCTGAAGAATCAGGCCCCAATTGTTAGTTCTGTGGGCCACTTCCTATATTAATCTGCGCAAGCTCCCCCTCCAGGCTGAATTAGGAGTGCTCATCTGGGACTCTTTTTTCACATATAACCAATATTTCTGGCCATGAACTTGTCCACAGCCCAGCTCCTGTCACTAGGCCATCTGAACCTGTGGGAAATATTTCATGCACAAACTTTACTGCTCTTACTGGCTTGCTCCTTTCCTGTTCAGAGACATAGAGAACAGCAAGGACAGACCTAATGGAGCCTGTGGCCACTGTAGCTTTTATGCAACCACACTTTGATGCTATGCCTAGGGCACGCTGTAATCATTTAATGCCTTTTAACAGTCATGATTACTTACTGGGAAAGATCTCCTTACCCAGATCATAATAAAAACCTCTGCAAATGAAGTGCTTTCCAGAAGGAAGCTAGAAGGGATTCCCTCAAGTAACTGGTTGGAAAGTGGCTCAAAAACTGGCAGGAGTCCAGCCTCTTCAAAGCAAGGCTAGTAACAGGTTTATGGAAATGCTCAGCTACCTCAGCACTCCCCACTCAGACACACAGTTTCTAACGTCATGCTTTGACACTTCCCTTCTCAGACTGTCCTGGAAGCAAGAGGAGACAGGTTAGCACAGAGTAGAAAGGGAATCAGAAGGAAGCAGGATCCCTACCCTGTTAGCGTGCCTGGATGAGGAGTTATTCTGGACAGCTAGACAGACTTCACAGACCAGACAGACTTTGGTGCAAGCAGGGTCAGAGAGGCAACACCCTCTACCCTGTCTAGCGCATCAAGATGATTTTAGGGAAAAGATATCTGAGGTGTTCACTGAGCCTTCACACTGGTAGTGACTCAATAAGAATAACTAGAGCTGGGCAAATCACAGCCACTGCACTGTGGCACAGGTGGTGGCTCCCCACAGATGCAGCACCACTGAGTCTAGACCTACAGCCACAGCTCCTACCCCAGCCTGCTGCATCTGGAGGGTTAGCCCACTCCCATGCCAGCCACAGCACCTGCCTCCATGACTGAGAATGCCAAATGATAGCATCTAATAATTCACAGCTTCTTACCACAAGAGGGGCAGGGAACATCTCACAAGAAATGGGCAGGCATTCAGCAAGACATGCATACCCTGCTCTCATAGCAGGCATCAGGGCTGGATAAGTTTGCCTTCAGGTGCACCTGGCAGAATAGCCTTACCTTCCTGGCTGTAGTATCAGCCCTTTCCTGCAATGCCTGCTGCAGATACAGGTAAAGCAGGTACCTTTCCTCAGTGCCTGTCTAGAGAAAACATACCTATTTTAGCACATGCTATGAGGGACAGAAGCACTGGTCAGTGGAGTGCCCTCAGCAGATCAGCAAGAAGAGGGAGCAAACATTGTCCTGTTCCCCTTTGTAAACTGGCATATGTATGTACACACATACAACACAACAAAAAAATAACTCAGTAAAAGCAAATTAATAATAATACTTTCTCCTTTTTGAGAAGAACTTCTCCAACATGATTCTATCCTTAGGAATTCCTGAATGATTGTGTATATTTGTCTGCATGCGCACGCATTTTGCTCAACAAAATACTAAAAAGCTGGTACCAGTCGCTACAGGTCAGCTTAACTCAATTATCACATCTCAACTGTTAGTTCTTGATATGCAATCCTCTTTTGAAATAGGAATGCAGTAGGAGACACAAAGGCAGGATAAAGAAAGCAAATTTACATTTCTTCAAAACCTATTCTTCAACGTCAAACCTGTGATGAAAATCTATGCAATTCCACTTCCTAGCTAAGCCTTAGAAAAAAATTATATACATCAAGAAATTAGGGAAATGCATATAATAATTAAATGGACATATAAAAAAATGCTTAGCCACATAAGCAAGTCAGATCCCTTGAAACTGATGCATGTCCCAGATACAAAAAATCACAGCTGTTTACCTTCATGCAAAACCCACATCAGGACTGCTGGCTAGATAACAAATGTCATAATAAAGACACATGCAATGGAAAAAAAAAAATACAAGCAATGTCTTTCTCTATTAGGAGTTTATTATGCTATTGGCTTTTATAATGCTAGAGACTAACTGGTCTCTTGAAGAGCTTTATATATATACCTGGAGGTAGAACAATCACACATTTCCTGGAAAAGCCCACACAGCCATCCTCAAAACAAACCTCACAGTAGAAAGCTGGAAATCTTTGTGGAACCATGCACTTAGATTGCCCTACATAGGAAAGATGCTACGAGGAAATACGCTTTCTTTCACTTGATATTATTTATTATTTCAGCGCAGAATAAAAAAAAATAAAAATCAATAATGTTCCTTTTGGACAACAGAAACAAAAATACTAGAGCATTACTCAGATGTCTACCTAAACTTAACTAGAAAAACAAATACACACAATCTGTTGGTGTTTTGTTCTGCATTAGTAATTCCATCCCTGTACAAAACATATGCTCCATGTCTAAAGGGTTAAATATTTCTCACTGAGTCGGCTTTACTGAATGCAAAATGCAAGATAACAACATACACTGTATCTTGAACCAAAAATGCACACAGCATAATAAAACCCCCTGTGCTAACCGACTGGCACTGTGAATAGATCCATTCCCACTTCTTGTTAATTCAAAATAAATCCTTCACTGTGATTTCAAGCAAAACAGACAACATTAAATACACCAAAAATGTAACGACTTACCCTTTCGGAGACACTTGCTTTTCTTAAGATATTTGGCAGTAAAAAACGGCATGGCTTCAACACTTAAGGTTCAGCCAAAACTGACCTTTTAGTACCAAGTGCTAAGAGCAAAATGACTGGACCAAAGAGAGAAAGCAAATTATTACACGAGATCTTTAAAATGCTCAATGATGAGCAAAGGGAATTCAGAGTGGAATAAAGTATGTCAAGTTGCACGGTGGGGTTTGCAGATATCTTTCTGCTCATTAGCAGAGTTATTTAAAGTGTGCTCAGGGGAAATGAGGACAATTTCCATGACAATATGTACAGTATCATGTAAGGAGGAAGCATTTTTTCAGGCAGAACTTCTGCATTACTCAGCTGCTACAGGAACCAGAAATATGTTGAGAACCACAGAAAAAAAGCACATCAGGTTTGGATAACATGAAAACCTGATTCTATTAACCAGTTCTTGCTTGGAGTGGAGAATGTATTATTATAAACCTTACATGTCATGTCACTGGGCTATCCCCTCATCATCTTACGCACTTCTGGAAAACAAGAAAGCCTTGCTGAGCAGTTAAAGAAATCACCAGGAGGTTTTGATTCCAGTCACTCCACTCCCCTGTGCCTCAGTTTCCCTATCTTTTGAAAGGGAATGAGTACAAACGTGTCTGTGCCTGTAAAAATCTTTGAGGTTCTTGGGCAGTGGGTTCTGAGAGAAACAGTGCTTAACCCCATTTCTTTGCTCACCATGATTACAGCTGTTTATTTTCCCTCTCTCTGCCATGCTGTTTTTAGGACCAAAGGGCACTTACAAATCTCTTGCATTTAGTCAGCCAGGATGATCTGATCTGGAAATTAAGTAATCATTTTGTTGCTTCTACTGCCTCTTTGGTACTGACTTAATACATGATTTCTAATTCCATGAAGTTGGGACAACATATGTAATAAAAATGACATTTACCAATGTCTGCTTCCTTGTAGTCCTCTACCTCTAATTCACTCAACTGCAGCACACAGCTTCAGCAGGCAGCACCTCTACTCTCAATCCTAAGACTCCAAAGGATATGGCCAGAAATTTTACCATTCAGTCTTGGACACACCAGTTTCTTTATGCCTTAAGTCTTCCTGTATGTACTAACGACAAGATGGGGCTCACTTTTAAAAGCTCATGGATTTGTCATGGAAAATGTGCAAAAGCAAAGGATCTGTTCTTCCATAGCTGCTTTCATGGGAGCTTCAGCTTTTGGCTTTTACTGCTTCCAGTCTTTGGGATACTGCTAAGTCATCACTGCACTGCAGTTACCTGAAAGGGAGAATATTAATAATCTATAAGCTATAACCAATAACCTATTGACTTGCTGGATTTGAAGTTAGCTTTCTGGATTAGAAAGTAAGTGATGTGAATGCAACTAGTACTAGTCTTACAATGTAAAAGAAGATACAATTCTATAACGAAGACTGTAAAATTGTGCACTCCACAAGGTAAAGAGCTACTAGCCAGACCTTTTCTTGAACAATTTGTTGTCAGAGCACAGATATATTTTTTTTTAGGAAAGCCAAGTTTCATGCTTGAGGAAAATCTGATCCTCAGGGTGCAATCTGAAAAACTTTACCATAATTTAGTATTCATAAATCCTGCAGTGTTCAATAGGTGGGATGTATCTGCTACACCACAATAAAAAAAAACAAAACAACAAGTCTCTGCCCTATCATTAGACAGTTTGGAAATCAGTAGACAAACGTTCAGATGCAGAAACAATTATTTCATAGCATAAGAGCAAAAGAGTACCTAAGCATGTACAGAGACAAGAGGAGCAGTAGGTGTGAAAAGAGTCCCTCTGAGTCGATGACACAGGCAATTGCTGTAGGTTAGACTTGGAATAGGAGGGCCTAGCTAGTTACTGTGCTGCAACTTGGGGATGGCCTGCAACTATCTGCTTCAGATGCTGTAAAAATCTTGCACACATTAATGTGTATGTATCTACTACATCTGCTTCATCCATGATCAGACTGGCACATATCTCTCCCCCAAAGACTGAAGGACACCACTGTGTGAGTACGGAAGGAATGATCTAGTAAAGCCTAATTATGCCATATAACTGGTAAAACAATGCCTTATTCTAATCACATGTTGTCAAAGAAAACTCAGACTTTCTCCCAGATCTAACACAATTTATGGCCTCACAAATCTTTCCACAGATACCTGTGAACATTTGGCAGCAGAGAGGGGGGATGTGTGCGGTGCTTTTCATCATGCTAATTCCTTCCAGAAGACCCCAAACCATGATCTACACTAGAATCCGGTCATTTTCAGGAGAAACTCAGCAGTCAGGATGAACACTTCAAGTTCATCCCTGAACATCGTGACACCTCCTCCTGCTGTGATGGGAAAAGATGTTATGCACAAACAGCCCTTGGAACACTCCCTTTATCCTTCAGCTTCCTCTTTGCCAGCAGACACGCCCCACACAGTGAGTGACACGCCAGGCTGGAGTTTCTGCTGAAGCAAATCTGCCTTTTTAGCTCACAACAGATTAAAACAAACAAACAAACAGAAAACCCAGTAAAACCACAGCACCAGAAGGGATTTCCCTTCTCTGACAGTTTAACACAGTGTCAAATTTACACTAATGCAGTAAATCTCTCCCAGCTGCCTAAGAATCTGGCCCTTTAATGACCTTTCATAAAACCCTACTACTTTTAACTCCAGTACCCCCATATTCTGCCTCATTTCCAGCTCATTCTGCACTTACAGTTAATGGAGAGGCTGCCCTCCTGTAGATTTGCAATTTACAGGGAGAACTTTGAACTTAGGCAAACAACCATTTGTCTCTGTCATCCAGGGCAATGAAACACAGGCTCTTTCTCTTCCACTTTTACAGTCATAACCTACTTTGAGGAACCCTAAGACCTTGTATCTTCCTATTGGAGTGAATGATTTATTTTTTATCCTCTAGCATTTTTCTGTTGCTCAGGCATAGCTTTCCTTAATCACCTTTCTAAACAGAGACCAGGTGAAAATTTTTATCCTGACAAAAATCTGCAGACACCTAGAATGAACTGGATCCAAATTGATGTAATCATTCACCTAGCTTTCAGCCCACTTCCTTTAGAAATGTTTTTAGAAAGGACTAGATACAACTGAAACTGCAAGAAACCTAATTATTTTCTTATTATGTATTCCAAAAACACATCAATATATACTTTTGGATTCTTCCTCCTTGTCCCACCTTCAGACCCCAGTTCACAGAGACTGACTGTGGAGTGCACAGAGCACAATCTTTGCTGTTAGGAGCAGGCTAGCAGATAAAAGCACCTGTGACTCTTAATATTGCATTTTCTGTAAGAAGCTTCGATATGAGGTCTCAAAATGCTTTAGTAAGAAGGTCACCATCATCGTTATCCTCTCCGTCTTACAGATGGGAATTGGAGAAAGGGATCATGACTTCTGTACAATCATCACAAGATTTAAAAAGGGAACAAGAGGGAGATTTTTCTAAATGTAAGTGATCAGCATGTAGTTTTCTGGTTCCCTTGTGGCCCAAGAGGTTTTCACCACCTTGGAGGAACAGTGGAGTAACTGATGACAGACATGAAAACGGCTGCTTTCTGTTAAAGGCCATTAGCTGTGGCCGCATTTTGGAATTTTCCACTGAATTCCAGGCTTGGGGGACTTTCTGCTGTTATTTCCCACCTGGGCAAAGTTAGCTTGAAACTCAGTGATAAAGGCAGTAAGACTACTGTATTGTTAAAGCATCTGACCACAGCCTATGTCATAAGACTACATGGCTGTCATATCCCTCAAATGTAGGGGACACCAGTGTCTGGTAAGGAAGGAGGAGGAGCTGAGGTGGAGCAGTTGGCCTCCATCACCCAGTCACACAATGCTCTGGAATGGCAGGCAGAGGAGGAGCAGGCACTCCTGCCCTGACTCCATCATCATGTTTGGGTTGGAAGGGGACCAAGGCTCAGCAGCCCAGTGTGGTAAATGAGCAGACAAGTGGCTGTCAGAGGATGGCATGGCTACAGGCTGGGCAAAAGCTACTGTGCAAGCCCTGGCACAGGAGGGATACCAGATGGCAGTAGTAATAGCACAGCTTGCTGCCATACCTCTAATTTTTACTTTATCAGACAGAAAGAGCATGCACTCAGGGTACCCCTTTAAAGAGATTTCTTCCCCCTGAAAAGTGACCAGGACAGATTTCTCTCTGTTGGTGATTGGGGTGACAAAAGCAGTCATTTTTCCTTCTGGCATTTTAAAATTCTGCCTGCCCTAAAACATGTAAGATCATTTTAGTCTGTGACCACATACATAAATTGTATCTGCAGAACAAAGAAAGCTCAGGTCAATTAAAAAGATCCTGTGGCTACAATATTCTTCTGGGAAGACACCATCTACATATCCTTATTACAACCACATAAATCCCACCCCCTACCTGCCTTGAGCAAGTAATTGTTTTTAAAAGCAATCAAAAGAATTATTTTTCCAACATACTTGTCATCATTAATTTTAGCCAGAATAGCCAAGTAGGAGCTCATGCCCAGGCTTTTAAATGCTCATAGCTAGTTACAGGCAGCCACAGTTTTTTTTTCAGTGTTAACATTAACATACTATGGATTCATTAAATCAAGGCACTTACTGATGAAATAATTATGAATCATCTGCAAAATACAAAGACCCTTTATGCTTATCTGTCCCATAGCAATAATGGGGCTTAATTTATGCCAACACTTTGGGTACATTCAAGCACCATTGGCTGTATTCCTAACGTCACAAACACTTTCTAAGGACTAGAGTTTGCAGGAGTTAAATGCCAAACCTGTACTGCTTTAGATGAATTTTACTGCTGCACTGGTCACCTTTATAGAACTCTGTAGCGTTAGTCTGGGAACATGTGATATTAACTTCCTAAAAACCAGAGTGCAAACTTCAGTGTGGGTTCTCCCTGAGCCAAATCTGCCACTAAAGTTGATGAGACTTTCCTTACATAAAGGTTACAGAATTCACCCTTTTTTTTCCCTAGTTTAATAGACCGGTGGTGTGAGGGGAAGAGATCCTACTTCCCTAGTACACTTCTTTATTATTATTTATTAGTATTTCTTTATTCGTCTTACCAAGATTTTCTAAATTCCCTGAGCTGAAACAGGGTGATGTGCTGAAAAACCACTGGATACAGAAGATTACAGTGTGAAGTCCACTGACAGCTTCCAGAAGGCATTTTTCTCTTAATTGATTTTTAAATTACACTTCTCTAAAGTAACAACAGCTTTTGTTTGTCAACCAGCCTGCACACAATCTGGCTTCTCAATCATTGCTATTCCAAACATCCACAAACTTCAGGTCAGCCCACCAAAACTGGGAGACTGGCTTTCAACTGATGGGAATTTTTAATTCTCTTCTGGTTTCTGAGCCTTTACAGACCTCAGCTGGTAGCTTTATTTTTAAATCTGCAAACAGTAAGATATTTGCTTTTTATTAATGAAAGCTGCAAGTTTTAGATAATCGTAATATTCAGAATTAGGGATTTTAAGGGAAAACATGTACATAATTAGTAATGCAAGCATATGAACTCAGGCCCACATATTTCTGAATTGGAAACCCCGTAGTCTCATTACATTATTTCTGAATTCACTTTGGAAATTAAATACATTGAATTATGTAGGTACCTAAGGCAAAATGAGGACAAAAAACATAACCACAGCACTAACAAATCAGAACAGGACAAAATGGTACATCTACAGTGCTTAGTTAAAAGATACTGATACAGCAAACTGATTCAGTAACACATTTTTACTGCTGAACTGAGTGCAACACATGGGCTGTAATGACACAGTAGGTAAAACAGGACAGAATATATCACTGCAAACCTGTGTTAGGAGAGAAAAGAGGAGGATACTTATATCCTCAAAGGCTGGAAACAGGTGCAATTTGGCTCCTAGTTTACTAGCAAAAAACTTTAGCATAAACACCTGTAATCTCCACCCGAAAAAGGGTAATGAAAATGAAGACAAGGACAAAGACACAGGACATGAAAAAAATTACTTCATATGGAACATGAGCTAGCAGCACAGCTTCTGTGGGCTCCCTTTAATCCAACAGCTCTACAGCCACTGCAATCCCCTCCAGCACAGTGCAGCCTCTCACTGTGTCCTCCATCACTCCTTGTAGCCAAGAGTCACAACCTTGTCTCACTGTGCAAAAGGATGAAAGCCCCTGGGTACGAGTTAAGAGAAAAGGATTTTTTTTTTCTACCCAGAGTAAGCTCTGATTTTCATCCTCATTACACAATTTCCACTCCACAGTTTCTCAAGCATACATAATGCAACACAGTGATGCCAGCCTCTCCAGGCTTTTATAGGGGGCAGGGGGAAAGTGGAATAAAATGGTAAAATGCAAATCAACCACACACTGAATTTCAAAGATGCCTTTAATTACAATTTATTCCTGTTTCCCTGGGTGTTGGGAGTACTGCTCCAAGCAAGCCACATTGATAAACGGAGTCCTTGTCAAGTCCCAGTCATGTTATTAAGCTCATTCAAGTACCTTACATCTGCCTTGACAATTCAGTGGCTTTGGACAGAATCCGAAATCTGGGCTACAACCACGCTGAAGTACCAAGGTACTATACTTCTCTATTTCTATTTTCATGTCTCTCCACTGGGTAGACACAGATAGAACTTCTCTTTCATGTAGAAGTGTGAGGAAACAGAAACAGTGCAGGTTCCTGTAAAGCTCCTAAACGAAGGATATGCCTTCTTTAGGGATTACACTGCTGCTTGCCTGTGACCTGCACCCTTTTAGTCCTGTGCTCAGGCCAGGATCCTTTCTGTTTGGCTGATGCCTCCTCAGAACAGTGACTTGACAATTAACTGTTTTCCCTTTCTCTCTACCAGAACTGACAGCAGGTAAACCCCTTCTCTCTTCAGAACTGACAAATACAGAACTAATTCTCCTGCCTAGAACACAGGCCTATTCAACCAAACAAAAGCTGCCTGTACTACAAGGTGCAGCATGACAAAAAAAAACCCAAAAAACACCATCATGATACTGGTCCAAATTCTTAGCAGGTAGAAGTCAATTGGCTCTAATGACATCAGCAAATCGTAATTTAACCTCAGCTGAGAATCTGGCCTCATTTTTTTTCCTGTACACAATGACAGCTGAGAGCTTCAGGCCTGTTAACTAAGCTCCAGAACTAGATTTATACTGAGAGCTTTTCCAGTGATGCCAGAGGGGAATTAGTACAGATTGAAGCATCATTTTAGTATACCTTCAGCTTAGACTAATGAAGCAGAAGATCTGCTACCATAATGCACCCTGCAGTTCACCCTGCCCAAAAACCTCACGTGAAGACAGGTAACTGATACCTAACTGCATTGGCAGAGCATCTGCTAAGGCAGGTAGGTTGATCAGATAGCACATCTGTTTTCACCCTTGACCAGTAAATAGTGTATAGCATACATTTGGCTTCAGGCTGGTGCAACCAGAGTAATTTAACTACACTGCTACTCACAGAAGCATCCCCCTAACAGAATAGTACCAGAAGAAATGGAAGCTGTATTTCAAGAAGATTGGAACTGTTTTTAATACAGTGGAAATGGGTTTGGCCTAAATTAAAACCTCTCAAAATATGACATTTTGCATAAAATATTTCAGTGTTTTTTCTGATAAATATGTTTCTCATTTAAAAGCTGATCTACAGCAAAGGAAAATCTTAGGGGAAAGCAATAAATGTAAAAATAAACGAAAAACATTTGGTTTGGAAGACAGCATACTGTCTTGGGATGACCCAAAATGAATTTTTTGTTATTGTCTTGCTGAAAAGTGATTTGAACTTCTCTGATTTTCCCCAGGAAGCCTAAATCTCTGTCTTTCCTCAGATTTCCTCCACTGAGATAACTACTTTAGTAGGAAGAAAAATGTAGGCAAGTTTTTAAGAAAAAGAAAGTCCCGAACAACAAAAAAACTTTTACTTTTTTTCAGTGGTAACTAGATTAAGCCCTAAGAGCTTCTCCCTGTCCAGAAAAGGCCCTGCAGTTGCAGCTGACAGTGCTACACGTGCTCAGGCAGCTCCTTTCTCAATGGAATATGAGATGGCGAGAAGGAGACATTTGCACACTCCATGCTCTGAACTGCTGTGATCCGTGAACACTCACCAGTTAAACATTTCACACCACTAGCCTTACTGATAAAGGACTGTCAGCATCTTCATCACTCCTCTGCTGTACACAGGTCCATAGTCCATAGGTGTGACTACTTTGAGTTTACATTACTTTGGTTTCCTCATTTATCCCTACGGTGTAAAGCACGGTATCTTAACCTTCCATATTGAATATGGTAGGTGTGAGGCTTGATGCAAATACACCATTTTGCTTTAAACTACACTCTGACTCCTTTAAGTTTTTCTCCCTCATTGCATGGGGGAGAGAAAACCATCCACACATACCTGAAGCCAATGAAATGATACACACTCAAAACCATTTGAACAGCCAGGATTTAGGATGATAACTCCAAAGCCTAGTAATGGTGATGCAAATATCCTCATCTAACAAATTGTTTATTGCTAATCACTTGCACGTAAATGTCTAGTCCCCCTGTCAACACAAATCATCAGATGTACCACAACAATTTCCATTTTAAAGCAGGCACAACAGCTGCCAAAAATGATGTTTTTCTAGTACAATACTCCTTCAAAGACTGAGAATTAAATATTTAGACAGAGAAAAACATTCATAACAATTCATCAATGGCTTATGTCAAGCACATAATGTAGCCTCCAGGATAGGGAGGGAGAGGGATGCAGCCTCAGGATGGAGGAAAGACCAGAGCAGAGGGTATTGAAAAGCTTCACACATTTTCGGCTATATAGCACTTGTTTAAAAGGGTTGGATCCCATAGGTTCATCTTGCATGTTGGAAAACTGGACCCAGCCTGGGTCACCTTGATTCACAAGTCTAGCCTTCAGTGTCAGTGGTAAACAATAATTTAGTTCAGGGTATACCATACATCCCAACATGCTCCAAGTTAAAAAAGTCTCAGAACATTATATAAATTTGAGACTTTACTTGAAACAAAGAAATAAAACTACAAAACAGAAGAGTTGCCATATTTAGTCAGATCAGAGTTGGATGTGCAGGGGGAAGACAGAAAGAGTACAAGAAGAGACTGGATTTTTCTTGTCATAAATCTATTTTGTGGGAGGGCATATCTCTGTTCAGTAAAAGTGGACAGATGATTACAAAAAGTGGGTTACTAAAGTCATGGTCAGAAAGAAAGCATCTCTAATTGCAAACCCGATAGTATTTTCTCTATTTTTTGAATGGATATAAAGCTGCCAATAAATCTCCAGTAAAGTCCTATTGTATCACAGAACAGACATTCTACTATGGGACTTGGGTGAGGCATGGGGCATAAAACCCAGGATTCATTGCAAATTTGCAGATGAAAGAGGTATCCCCCTACAAGTTCATCTTTCCATGTTGCATTGCTCTACTGAAGTCAGCAGCACTATAATGACTTTTGTCTGTTGAGCACCATTCCTGTGAAAAAAGTTTGTAGGGCAGAATAAGGAATTCAGGTAACTGTTTCTCTTACAGTGTGAGCTCCTAAATGCCAGTTTTTGCTTTACGACTTTATGAACTACATATAGATTTCCTATTTTCTCATTTAGAAATTGCATACAAAGGGCAGAAGGCAAGTAAAGGGGAACCAGATCGGTTCCCAGCATGCACAATTAATGTAGGAAAAGCTTCTGATATTCAATATCAACATTGCAGTGATGACAACTAATGCACTCTCACTGGAGAAGAAAGACCCTCAATAAAAGTGGGCAAAGGAGGAATAACATTTATTCTGAAATGCAAGCATAAACAGTTCTGGAAACTCCCAGTATAGTTTGATGATACTCCCTAGGATACCAGCACCTCACTAGTGTAGTGGTGGAGAAGGGAATGAAGATATTTCCTCTTCATCTAGATTTTTTGCTTTGCTGCTTCTTCCCCATTCCTATAGTATATGTGTGCAGTGTGGTTTCGGAGTACAGACCTAGGTTGTCTGCATTTTCAGTCCTAGCACTCATGTCCCTGAACACTTTCAGGAGTCATCTTGTTTCCTTAGACCTTTGATACACTAATTAGAGCATAAGTGAGCAGTACTTTAGCTAAGAATGCTTCAGACTTTTCCTATTGTGATACACATTGAACAGGATGCCTCACTGTATGGCAGCTGACAGCCTGCCCAAGACACATGATCAAGCCATTACAAAAGTCACTGCTCAGCCACAGATACCTTTCCTGAAACTGTATTCACAACACTGACAGAAAAAGAGAAGGCAACAATATTGCTCTGGCGCAGACCAGCAAGGCTAAGCAGCCACGTCATGGTAATCCACTGAGCAAGAGAAGTGGGATTGAAAACTAACAGTGCTCAACTTCCCTCTGTTCAACTCCTCCTTAAATGCAGCATTTTGCATTATTGCCAGGCTGGGAACATTGCTTCATCTCATGGCTGCCCAGTATTATCCATTGTAACACTCCTTTCAGTTGCCTGTAACTTTGCCAAAACAGATTTTTTTTGTACAGGGTTGCCCGTGTCTCACAGGCTGGCCAGCTTGCCGTGGGCAGTAAGGGCTGCCTTCTCTGGGGTGGATCCACAACCCCAAACTGGTCCTGATGGCTGTCCAAGTTTTTCTGTCCTGATGGAAAGGAGTCAAGTGAATTTTGCTAAGAATCTAACTGGGTCAGGTAGAGAGGGAAGCTGGGCAAGGCAGAGCATCTTTACAACTGATCTTTTTGAGATGATAATGTAAGCAGGAGACGGAGCTTTCTCTGCTGCCACTCCATCTAAATTAGCTTTCAGGTCTTCCCTGCTGTCCTCTAAAGCACTACCTTTTCCTTCAGCACTTTGCTCTACAACCCTTCCCACAGCCTGACTCCTTAAAGCCAATGGCTAATTCCCAGTCTGGGAACTCTAAGATATCTTCTTGACATTTGGCCCACTACATCCAGGACCTGATAAAACAGAGCTAAGATTGCTAGATGGACCTGCAGAACCTCACCCAATACTTCTAATAATTAGGCTTCCTAATTTTGCTGTAATAACCTTACACATGTGACAATGGTTTTGCTGGATGGCCACCAAACTGTGCTCCGTATCTGGCACTTACCCTTCCTTAAAGGCAAATCAGGGGTTAACAGTCCCTTTGAGCACTGGGAACAAGCTTACATTGCCATTAAGTGGAAATTTTCCAGCTAACCATACAGCTTAACATTATCATAATGTATATTTTGCAAGTAGGCAAAAAAAATAAAGAAAAAAAAAAAAAGAAGAGAGGACTAATAAATGTAATTACTGGTCTGAGTCAGACCCCTCTTCCAAACAAGAATATGAGTAATTGGAAGGGGACTAATCACTAATCAACAGGAAGATGGTAAACTATGGATTTTAGAGACAGTGTTTGTTTACAAAGGGCAAAATATTACAGACAAAATGGACTGGGTTGCCTCAGTGAAACTGTAAAACAAGCAAAGAAGTGCAGCAGGGGTAACACACTTGCATTTCGTTATAGTACTATATGCTATGGCTCCTGAAGACCTTACTGCAGTTACTCAAGTGTCTGGAACATAAAGCACTACCAGAAAGACTCAAAACTCCAAAGGGCAACTCAGAAACATGTTATCACAGCATGCAGTGTGCTAAACTTAAGAAGCGATATGCAATAGTCACCAGCAGAGTACAAAGCTCAGAGGCCAGAGGCAAGTTCTGCTCTGAACTGGAACATGGTTTTGTTCTCTTTGTCATAGGTCTCCATATGAGAAATAGTGAAGATGACAACTTCCTATTTCTGTCTTGCCTAACACAAGTTCCACAACAATTAATGCTGGCTCTAAGCTACCAAATCACTTAAGACATGACTGAGCTAGACCAGGCATGGACACAATCACATTTCTGCCAAGTTAGCAAAAGCACACAATAGAGAGCTTACATCAGCTTTATGCCAGCTGCAGGAGAAAAGATATCTAATCCAACATAAAATTGGAATGATAAGCAGACCATATCTGAGTTGAAATAAAGCTTGCTGGTTTTACAGCCTGGGGGATGTTTTCCCCCCACCCCCCCATAAATTTGAAACATCAAAATTAATTTATATCAGAAGAGTACTTGGTATCACATGGCTACATCTTTAGTACTAACAGCTCTAAAATAGTTTTAAATTCTTGCAAGAGCCTCAGACTGTCAACTCTTCAGTACACATTAAATCTTTCATCATAATACACACAGTATGAGGCTCTAGTCTCAGCTGTGCTTCAGGACTTGTATCTAGATTTTTGTTTGCAGTAAGATCTATGCCATTTAGAGGCATCCAACATTTCTTTCTCCCTAGACAACACATCTTGTAATGTTTTATTTAGTGTTCAGATACTATCTTCTTAAAGATCTCTGAGTAGAAAGTGTCAGAGCATGTGAAGATGATAAAAATGTTGCAAACTGCAGTGACAGGAGAGCAAAGAATTCTATACATATTACAAAGACAGAAGTAACCACAGGAGATCAAAACCAATGTATTATGTGAAAACAATGTGTACGTTATGGAAAAATTATTCCTGGCAACAATGAGAGATGACAAGGAGTGGCTAATTATGGAGGAATTTGTATGTGATAAAAGAAAGCGTGGTTTGGGCTGCAAAAACAGAGACCTCACATAATCAGTCCTCTTCCAACTCATTACATGGCTCTGTGAACCTACACGTCGTCATACAGTTATGTGCTGTATGTCCAGCTGAACATCCTCCCATTCTCATGACCAGGACTCTCCCTGCCACTCTCATCTGAATCAAGTGATTTTACTAAAACTGCAAAAGGCTAATTTCTGTGAAAAGCAGATATCTGTCAAAGTATTGGTTTTCAATAAAATTAATAGGTGACTAGGATTAGAGATGTACCTATGAAAAAGCAAGGTTATAGTAATTGTTACTGGCTGTTCTGTTAACATACAGCCTATACTTAGGCTAATGTAAACAGTTTGGCAAGGCTACCACAATTACATATGTGACTTAGAACCAAATCTACCCCTTTTTCCTGTACATTTGTCATATTGAGTTTTTAAATAAAATACTGCTTTTGAGTGTGCTGAGTTACAATTCCGCAAGACAGGCAGTTTTGGAGTTGGCATCAGTAGGTATAAACCTTACTGTCCTGCACTGGCTCATATTTCTTAATGCCATTTCACACCTCTTTGAGGTTTCCTGTAAATCTATCCATTTGTATTTTAAGACAGCACCTTCTGTAATGGAATCTGATAACTGAATCTCAGCATTAATGTCTACAACACTATGCAGACATAGCCCAGAGAACATTATACAAACCTCAAACCATGGAGAATATACAAGCGTAGCAATTCAGGTTGACCCTTATCCTGAGCAGTGCATCATGTCTGTCCAAAGCATTTTCCCTACAGTACTCCATGGCTTCAAGACAAGAAAGAGGTGATGCCGAACTTACTAGAAGGGATGTGAAAACACTTTAGGGCCATACTGCTAATAGAAAGTAAAAGAAAAAAAAAAATAAATATTATCTGAGTCAACAATCTGGAGTACCAAACACCAGAGCTGTAAGGAAAGGAAGAGAGGTAGTTGGCCCTTTCATGAGTCTGCTAGGACCTTTAATTCCTACAAAATCTCTCCCACCATCAGCAACTGGGGTGGTATTTTGGCTTTATATGGGAAAACAATAGAACAATAACAACTCAATGTGAAATCCATCTTTTTCCCCCAGGTCCCTGCTTTCTTTTCCCATTTTTCAGATGTCTCCCTCACTTCCCATCTGCTCCCTGTCTGCAGGGAACCCTTGCTAGAAGCCACAAGAACAATTGCTAGTCTCTGTAGCCTCTCCAGTTGGACTGGTGCTACGAGCAGTGAGGCACACACACTTCCTCATCAACTTTATTAAAACCATTCATTACAACACATACACACCCACTGCATGTCTATGACAAAAATGAACCTCAAAGGCTCAATTCCTACGATATTAACAAATCAATGCAGTGCAACAAACAAATCTGATTTTCCTAGTAAAAGCAACATCACCTCTTGAGTCACAGTTAAAGAGACTGACTCACCTTCCCATTGTACTTTAATATTAAACCTACTCTGGTCTCATATTCTAGCAGCCTGACTCCATCTACACACTTCATTGCAGACAAATGCTAGTATTTATTGAGAAGTAATTACATTCTTTTTATCCTAATACCTCTTTAGTCCTCAGATTCTTTTCAGGATAGCTGGCAAACCTGACAAAACCTTCCATTCCCATAGGTGTGACAATCCTAAATTGGCACAGAGGATCTTGCAATTTGAGCAGCCCAGCACAGAAATTGTGGATAGCCAAGAAGCAACAAAGCTGCCTCTGCTAATTTGCATGGTCTGCTTTAAGACCTTACAGTTTGTAGTGTCAAGATGCCTCATGGCAGGAAGCATGAACACGCAACAAGTCTCAAATAGTCCACAATGGATCCACACCCTGTGTCTCAGGCTCTCCTATCCTCCTTGGGCTAGACTTTTAATGTTTATTTTAATTATTATTTATTTTAATGATGCCTCATCAGCAGCAATCTATGGATAACAATAACAGCCACTAAGAATGATGTAGGCAACCACATCCATAGAGACCATCCATCTGTATAGTGAAGCCAGGGATTTTTAAGCATTTGCATGTAGACAGGATCACAATAACAGATACCAGAAGACAACAAAAAGCCTCTCCGTTAATCTGGAATCTTCCCTTTTAGGTGAAAAATCAACCATATCATTCCCATCCATTTAAAGAGATATAGAAAATAACACTCTAAATTAAAGCTGTCTCCCCCATTCTTTTAACATAAACAATTCTCTAAACTTGCAGCAGCCCATTGAGTAATTTCAGTCTTTGCAATTATTTTCCTCAAACTGTAATGATAATGTTATTTTTGATGGCAATCTAAACCTAGACATTCTTTGAACACATAGAGGGAAATCTTAGCAATGACACTTCACATGCCTTGGATACCTCCTGCTCCCAACTGCAACACCCGAAGGGATACCTGCACTGGGAAGAACAGCAGTTATATGAGCAGAGCATTTCAAATTGATACCTAAGGAAGGCCAGCCTGAGTACTCTCATACACAATGCACAGCTGGTGCAAGCAAGTCCCCATAAGCTCCCCAGTGATGTGGGGACATCAATGGGATTAGAACCTGGCAGGTAAACATCTCCTGGAGACAGCAGCCTAGGTCCTCCACCCACACCAGCTTCCTTGTTTCCATCTTGCCTGTCATAAGCACCAAAAGTGGAATGGGAATAGCTGAAAGAGAATGAAACATAAAATAAGTGATCACTATTAATAACAGTGGAGGGAACAAATGAGAAAGACCAGGTCAGCATCAGGAGAGTGAGAAAGGGCAGGCTGGGCCTCAGCATGCCAACAAGGGCATGCCTGAGAAAGAAACTTGGAATTAAGTACACTTCAAAAATAAATTCCAGTCATCTGTGAATCTCTCATGGCTGCAATTGCAGTGCTGAATCTCTGCCCACAGCAACACATCTGGCTCCCAGCCAAAGACTGGAAAGTCACTGTTATCTTTTTCCCCCCCTCCTCCCTAGCCATCCATAATTTTTAAGCATTCCCATAGCTGTGAAAGAAACGATAGCTGGGAGGAGGCAATGCTTGTGTACCCAGAGGCTCTCTCTTGCATTTGCTCACAGCTGGAATTCTTCATGGTTTTTGGCACAATCCCTTGCTGCTGCCTCAGCTGCTGGGCTGACCTTTGAATGGGCACAGCTATCCGAACAGTTTCAGAATTATTTCTAGTTGGACAAATACTGGATTTTCCCACAGGGTCACCTAAAAATGGGCAGCTGTCTCCATGGTGGGGGATGTGCAGGGGGAAAGCAGCAAGCCTATTTGGAGCAGAGGTTGTTAATTCAAAGTTAAGTTTGTGGCACTAGAGTTGTTCAGCATGTGGTGAGCTCTTGGGGAGGCAACAGCAGCGGCCAGAAGTCACAGTGGTGTCCTATCTGCACAGTGGTCAGTTGTTTAGCATGGGAACTACCTGAGGTTCAGTATCCCTCTGACTGATGTAGAACCAACACACACAGTAACCCAGTGGTGCTTAAGTATTCACTTGGTATAGGACAAATCAACTCTCCCAGAGGCCCTTAAACATTATAACACTCCTCCCCCCACATCACGTCATTAAGATCTATCACATGACAGGAAGGTGTCACACAACAGGGATAGGTGGTATCTCATGATGGGATATGCACATATAGTTTCAAATGCCAATGTTCCCTGCACTTTCCAACACATCACCAGATGTGTTCTTATTGCATACACAGGAGCTGTTAAAATTTTATTCACTTGAAAGACTTAATTTGTTCACATGCTGGGGAAAATAATCTATGGAGCCTCTGGGTAGGAACACAGCAGGGACAGGACTACCAGAATAATGCCTCCAGTCCTCGACCCACTTCCTGCCCACATCTGAAGAACCACCAACAAAGAGGATGGGAGGAGAATGTTCTGGCCTGTGTGGTGTATGCTTGGCATCCCTGAATTAATCTTTTTGAAACCTCAGGCTGTTCTTACAGTTCTAAAAAGCTGTAAATACAGGACGAAATGCCCTAAATTAATATGCCTGCCTAAACTGTGAAGATTTTACTTTGGCTAAAGAAAGTGGATTTTTTTCCCCCCTCAGTGTTCAGGAAACAACTGAATTCAACTTGCTTATTTACATACCACTGTTACTGTGCAATTTGCACCCTCAGATTATGCCTCAAACTCTGCCTCAATTTAGTTTATAAACTCAGTGCTTGAGATGCACTGATGTACGGCTGATACCAACACTGAAACAGCTGAGAGATGCCACAGTTAGAATTTCGGCCATATGAGAGCTCCATGGTGCAACTCTACCCTACAATACAGACCTGCGGTGGAAGTAAGTCACAGTAGTGACTGAAGAGTTTCACTAAATCTGGGTTGCAAAGTGCTAGGTCCTGTCTAAACACGCAGCTGGCAGTCTCCACTGTCTACAACAAAGAAGTAACAACTGTTTGAGACAAATAACGACTAAAAATAGTCTAAGAAGGGAGTGGTAGCTAACAAGGATGTGTGTGCCTTTTTTAGACCACAACAAGAGATCATTCATGCCCTGCAGAGTTTATCATCCTAACAGACTAAAGAACAGGTCGGCAGGGAATTGCAGACAAAGGGAGCTGTGTATACACAGTTGCACAACAGGCATCAACAGAGACAGGAGAAGGAACTTGGCATTGCTCTGTTCTGTGTCATGCACCATCCACTATCTACAATGTGAACCTGTCACACATAAATATACAAATTTGCAGCAGATCTACTTACTTCTGTATATTCCACCCACCTCAGATGAGCTGAGCAGTGTGTGCAATTAACTTTTGCAGATGCCTTTCACAGAATCTGTAAGTTAATCACAATACTAGGGTATTGGAAAGTATCTCTGTTAAACTTATTAACAAAGAAAAAGGAAAAAAAAAGAATGCTATGGGACAAAACAACTGATTGAGATGGCTAGAAAAAAGCAAAACAAAAGGCAGCTTTAGGATAGCTTTTTCTTGACTTGGAAATGTTGATTCCTATGGTATTAATATTCAATCACTCGTGTGGTAGATTTTATAAAATAAAAAATAAACAGAGAAAATATTATCAACAAAGACCAAGTGAAAAGCTGAAGATGAGGTAAAACCTGAACTCAGAGGAGAATGAGCTTACAAAGCAAAATCCCATGATGAAACACAGAGCTTGTCAATACTCACTTTTACGTAGACTTAACTAATCTGACATAAAACCCAATGCAGTTAAACAGATGTTGCCCTTCAGCATAACTGAAGACAAAGTACTTTAAAAGCATATCAGCATAACTTGGCTGGATAGCAAATTAACTAAAAATCAATATCCATTTAGTTAAATGAGTTTAGTAACAGAATGCCAATTAGACACAAACAATGATGAATCCTAACCATTGATATTTCTTCCCTGGGCTCCAAGTCCCAGCTCCAGCCCTCTGACTGACTTGCTGAATAAGTTAGTCTGCAAGTTTGATTCATAAAATCCTTGTGATACATATTTCAAGCTGATATATAATCACAATTTGTGCAAGAACCACTAGGCAACACTGATCAGCAAGGCTTAGCTAGACTTTGACCATCTTTAGCATCTGTGCTTTCCAGGAAGTACAAGAGTAACAACATGAGGAGTTCAGCTCCGAAAATCTCCCTATGTCTTTGTGGCGCCTAGAATGAAAACGTGAACAGAACTGTCACCATGCTCTTTCCTTTCTGGCGTTTCTCATGCTCTCCCTCTTGTGGCAAAAGAGATTGATTTTTTGCCTTCAAAAAAAGCAAAAACTTCATTCAATAAACAGCTTTCTGCATGAGGTGGTAAACACTGCTGAGTCAACACAGAAGAAAAAATCAAAAGCTGTTACAAAACAAAAGAATCTCTCTACTACCTGTTCATTTGTAACAGTGAGTACAACCACCAGTCCTGCTCACTCTGTTGCTTAACAACTGAAAATGAGGATCCATGAACCAAATTCTGCCACAGCATCAAGTCTCAGAGATTTTAAGAACCATGGTATGTCAACACCTGTAACAATGGTCTTTCTTGACACACATTTCAAAAGAAAAATTAGTATCTCCTTTCAAAGGTTACATTACACTTGCTCTGTTTTCTACTCTATTTTTTATTAGCCAATGTCAACTCCCCTCAATTAGACACATTCATTATTCTAGCTGATCCAACATGCCCTTGAGAACTGGGATTAGGAAACAATGGTATAATTCCAGGGACAGACATGTCTTTAAATGACTGCAGCTTTAAGCAGTCTATGAATGGTTGAGTTAGGCCAAAAAACTGAAAATAAAATTTATCCACCTGATCCCAGATACAACCTAGTTTTAGCATGTCACATTTTTTATGCTCAAAAACAAACTAACAATGTGTTAATTCTAATTACAACAATTTTATTCTACTATTCTCAGTTTACAGCCATCATATATGTGTGAAGTTTTTTTCTAAAAAGCTATATAATCACATTTCATTTCCTTAAAAAGCTTTTCAAATTACTATCAAAGTGAAAGCAAGAAATCCAATGTAAAAAACCTAATGAGGACCATTAGCTGGTTACAGAACTTTGACTTAACTATGAAGGTTGACTGAAAGGAATTAAATAAAGCAGCCAAGAATAGAATACCACAAGCATAACTATTTCATTCATTCTTTCCTTTATTTAATGTTAGGCACAAAATACTGTATTAATCTAGAGGCATCCCTGTAAGACTGGAATGTCATTACAGTAGTAGACCTCATTCTCATACAGTGTGTAGGAAAGCTTCAGTACAAGCAAAGAGCAAGAGAATCATTGCAATTAAATACTTTGAGGCCACCCTTGTTTAAGGTCAGAAAGTCCAGGCAGTCATGTGAGTTACCTAGGAAGTTCTAGGACCTACAGAAAGGTCAGAATTGTCCTTAAGGATGCAGAAAACAAGCTGAGCACAATGCTAGTAAGAGCTGCACTGCTGCAGCTGCTGACCCCCAACATAGTGAGCAAGCAACACATGAATATTCCCATGGGTCCTGTCTAATGTGTATAAACAAAAAAGTAACAAGTCTGTTAGAAATAACAGTTGAAGCCTAAGAAAATTTGAAGCCAGTGCAGGAGAGAATCGCAGTGGGAACAGGAATTTAACATCACAGGAACAATACAGCAGGGCAGAGCCCTTTTTTCATTATCATATAAAGAACTTTCTAATTTGTCATGCCAGACTTACTAGAACTAGAATTCAGCATAATTTTCAAATACTCTGATTAGTTTAACCAGTTTGATCTAGAGCTTGTAGTCACTTTTGCATATCAAGGTGAAAAGTTCACTGCTCTATAGAACATACTTATCCTTTCCCACATGTATTTTCTTCAACACTTGTATTTGACCTAACTTGGCTAAAAGCCTTAACTTTGAAGTAGAGTTTATAAAGTACTCTAGGGCCTGCAGAAGGATTCCTCCTTTTTCCTCCAGATTTTAGCAAATTTTATTTACACAGACATTTCCTATTTACTATATAAAATGCATGTTTCCTTGGTGTCTGTGCTACAGACAAAGGGACTGTAAGCAACAACTAGGATCCTTAAGTAATGCTACCTACATGTGTGTTCTCAGAGTCTCCTTTTGATGAAGGCTCATTGGATTTGGAGCAAACCTGTGGGGAAGTAATCTCTTTCCAATGGTGCATGGTATGCTGGTCCTATCGACCCTCAAATCTATTCTCAGCTACACAGCAGAAGGAGGATGCATGCCCATTGAAAAGTATTGCTAAGAAAGTTTCCCTCCTAGAATGGCTACAGATAGAACTTCAACTTATTGTTCAACAATACCTTAAATAAACTGTTCAACTCATCTTGATCATAACTCTATGATAGGCTCTCATTGTTTGAACATTTTCCAAGCAATAACCAGCTAGACTTAGGATTTCAACACTGAAGTTTCACACCTCCTCACCATGGATGCTAAAGGAAAAAAAAAAACATCCAGACCATCACTACCAGAAATCAGCAGTCTCAGCCCTCTGACAATGAAGCACTACCAGGCCTGTCCAATTAATCATTACAGCATCTATTTGCATATATGCAATTCAGCCAGTCCATTAGGCTAGCATCAATTAAATGAGTTAGTTAGCACTCACATGGCACTTTAACATACAATAACTGATTAAGAAGTTAGAAAAACTAGAAAGTGAGAGCAATCCATACATTTTAGGTGGCCAGATATTAGAAACTGAGAATTTGGTGGGGGATTTTTACCCCTCTCCACAAATCCAACTGTAAAGGCAAAGTGAATTAGAACACACGTCCTTCTTAATGGGACAGTGTAAAAATCTATCTACATTAGCACGTTGTGAGCAGACTGACACACAACACCAAGCACCACCTCACAGCACCAGTCTGACTTTGCTCCAAAAGTCCTTTACAAAACTGTCAGTATTACCAGGGTCTAAAAATGCTTTATAAGCAAAACAACTTGTGCTGCCCCTTCAACTATCCTCATCCTAGGGTGATATATTGGATGAACAGAATCTATGTACTGTCCTTAAACAGTGCCTCATTTCAATAAACAGCAGATCTAGAGGAGTATTATGGATATTAACCTTGGCTTACTTGGAAACAAAGCATTAAAGGGATTTAAAAAAAACTGCAAAAAACAGGCTATCCCTAGTTAAAGCAATCCAAACAGACTCCTTACTTTAAAGCGACTTTCGAACAAACCAGAATAATACAGATTAGCACTAAGGACAGTAAAAACATTCCAAAGCAGTGTCTACTTTTTTTTTTTTTTTATACCTCACATTTAGATAAGTCTAGAAAGATGTATACAATTACATTAAGCTGCTTGGGGATAATGTTTTTGTTCCATCATATCACTGAGCAATTATTATAAAACCAAAGTCAAGGTATTTGTCTCAAAGGAACAGACAAGAACAGAGGCAGCTCTTGTAGTACACACACACGACTAAGTGAAATCATTGAAGTTATGTTCAGAGCATCTCTTCAGCTCATTTTCAAGAGTTATCAACCCTTATTCAAGAATTCTTCATTTTTAAGGGAGATGCTTTAACACAGCATTGCAATTGTTCAGCTAACACATTTTATTTTGTTTTTCCACCAGATAAAGGTACATCCATAAAGTATCATACCTTCACAGTGGATGAAAGTTTAAAATGCATTAGCTTAATAATCAGTGATTGCAGAGCTCTATCCTAATACAAGAGCAGAACTAAAAGTTTACCCAAAAAGATAATAGATCATGAGGATTACACCAGAAGATGACTGAGGAGGGATTATATTCAGCCACTTCACTTTACTGTTATGTTTAAGAGAGCTCATCATGTCAACATGAGAAAAGAGAGGTGCTGAAAGCTTCAACAAAAGATCTTGAAACATGCATAAGTAGCAAAGAAGTAGAAAGTTGCATTTGATGCACTGGAGAGTGAACGCAAAGGGGAGTATGGAAGTGACCAAGCTGCAGAAGACAGAGGTTCCTTCAGCAGCTGCCACTTTCCTACACTCATCCTAACCATTCTTCCAAATCCATGAAAGGCAATAAAGATTTTTTTTTTTTTTCTCCTAAAGACAATCAGATACGACCTTCTGCCAAAAGCAAGGACCCGTGGGGCAAGATTTGGATTCCACCCCCCCAACACACCATCTTCCTGACTATACTGTCTTGCAGAGAAGACAATCCTTCACATGAGGCGAGCAAGAGAGATGTCACATGCACTTTTATACATGCTCTCTTTGTGCTTGCAGAGATTACATGAGAAAGCTTTTTCCTTTGTTTTGGAAAAAACAAACGATAAAAATAGAGATGCTCTCTAATATTAAGCAGACACATCCATTTGCAGAAACAGAATGGCTGTTTCACAGAAGACAAAAACATATTTTAATGCATTATTTAGCTACTTCTGGAAGTTCTAATGGCTACTGAATTCTGTATGGCAACCTGGACTAGCTCTGCACACACCTCGTAAAACATCAAGTCCACTTATGTGGTAATAATTATGAAACTCCCTGAGGAGTAGATCTTGATGGATGCTTCAGTTGAAAGCTATTATCTAGTTCATATTGATTTCAATTAGCAATTAGGTTTTGGAACAGAACAACAGGTCTGTCAGAATAGAAAACTACTGGGACTATTATTCCTAGACAGCTGACTGGACACAACATCCTGACACTTTGAAAGGATGTCAGAACTACTGACTCCCCCTCAGGAGAAACACACACAAGGAAGTCGTCCCTCAACTTATCCCCTGCAATCCAGTCACACACTAAGGGAGATTCTCCTGGCTATGAATATTTTTTATCCAGATTACTAGGTCTCATATCCCTGGCTTCAGTTAATGACCATGACATTTATTCACATGAGAAGCATTCAGTATAGACTGAGTATGGAACACTAGCCACACCACAGCTGAAGGGGCATATTTTTTAAGAAATCACCACAAAAACATCAACCTCTCCCCTGCAGATCACTGGTTACTGAGACTGGCATGACCTCCCAATCCATCATCAAGTCATTGCCTCACTAGGAACCAAGCAGTAATAGCTGGAAATTGCCGTATTAACAATGGCTTTCACTTAAGACAGGCAGAGGATAGATCTCATCTATTGTGCTACTAAATGACATGGTTTTGGACCAACAAACTCTGCCTCCTGGGATGAGTACGGCAGCCTAATGTCCTACGGCTTACCTGGATGGCTAGCGGCAACAGACGCAACAGAGATCATTTCATGCTGTGCTCATCAGTTGTGCTAAGTGCCAAACCTGGACCGATGCAATTAGATTGGAAGAAACTAAGAGGAAAGAGGTGAAGTAAAAACCACAGTGCTACAAGCCTATGGATCTGCTCTTCTGCTATACTTGAATGCCTTATTGAGCTCACTTGGTGAGCTTCAGGGAATAGCAATACCCTCATGGTATTAAAACCATCACTCTTCAGAGCCATGTTACACCTTAACCCAGAAAGAATTTCTATGCACAGTATGAAGGAAATTGAAAAATGGACAAAAGCAAATTATTTCAGGAGGTTTTAAATTCAATGCAAAACTTCTGCAGCATTCCAGAACAAAAGAACACCAAGACCCCTGGAACATCACTGCTGCTTAAGAATAGTCTCAGTATGTTTCATTTAATTAAAACTTATTGCACACATTTACCCTGTGAATAAACAGTCTGCACATTCTTTGATTCCCAAAGACAGCAAAAAGTCTTATTTAGATCAGTCTACATAAGTCTTAATAGATTCTTCCCCCCTTCTGGAGTCGCTGCATTCCTTCCACAACTGAACAGACAGAAACAAACCTTTATTGTCACCCAGCAAAACAAGGTTGAGTCATCTATCGGTGCTGCATATAAGCATGTATATTTTCTGGAAAGATTACTGAATGTTTATCTGTGTGGGAGACAGGAATCCCAACATTTTCCCACAGTTTGCCAAAGGCACATCACACACTTTGAGTGTCACTTAGGTCTTGCTTTTCAGAGCTGCCGTGTTCTCCCATCTCCCACTAACTTCAGTGGGTGTTTTGAACTGCATTTCTGAAGGTCAGTCCCTTAACTGCTCAGTGTCTCAGCAACCTCACCTGTAAAATAGGGATAGATCAGACCTGTACTTAATCTGAATTATTCCTGAATGCTGTAGTAATGTGCAGCATAATTTATTTTCTACCTTTATGTTGCTCTGAATCAATGGAGCACTTGCCAACTGCAGATTTTCAGCTGCAACATGAGGTCTTTCCAAGAAATGCAGCTCTGGAAATCCAAATTATTATTCTAGCTGCCTGTGCCAAGAAATTAATCAGCAGTTGTAGGGTAATTACTCCAGTTAAAATTTGAAACAAAATAGGTCTTACTAGGATCTGAATCTGAACTACAGTATGTGATGACATTTGGGTGGTGGTCACTGTTAGGGAGGCTATTTGATTCTTAGAACTGATGATTCTCAGACCGCCTAATGCTTTGTATTTAGCTGAACTAACAGATGAAGGTCTCAAAACCAGGCTTCTCTTTGAAGAAGTAGTGCCCATTAGTGAACCTCAGGCACCAGACTCGCTAGCTCAAATCTCAGCTGACAAAAGTATATTCTTGTTCTCTGCCTCAGTTTTCCTTCCTGTAAAATACAGACAATACCTTTACAGAAACTGAGCTATTTTTACTGAACTCCAGTTAACTAAAGACCAGAGGAGATAAAGTCACCTATACTTCCACAAGTGGCCAGACTGCATCTAGGCAACAAGTTAACATGGTTTAGCAGAGCAGCCTCCAAGAGTGGTATACAGCAAGCAGCACTTTTACCATGACTGCAGCTGAGCTGGCTTCAATAAAGAAAACTGCTCTCTGAGGAGCTAGGAAGGGCCAGTGAAAGAAATGACAGTTCAGTAAACAGGAGCAGTGTGTGCCACCACATAAGGGCAACAGATCTTTTGAGGCACAAAACTAAAAAAAAAACCAAACAACAAAACAAACACAAAAACCAAATAACTAATGAAAACTCCACAGAAAGTATGACTGAAAGGTATTGTACATTCCTAGTGCTACTAAGACTATCCAGAATAATCACTTCACTAAAACAAGTATTGGGCAAAAAAATTGAAACATCTTTTCCAGAATTTATCTCTAGCCGTTAAAAACATAATAAAAGCCAGTCTAGGAGTAGCTTAGCTCCCACCTGTTGCTGCAGAGGCCAGTCACTTCAGAGACATCTGGTGCTTGCCACTATTAGAGACAAACCAGATCTTGGGTTAGATCCAGTCTAGCAACATTTGCATTCTCAGAAGTTAAAGCAACAGACTGATAACTTGATAATTAATGGCTAAGCAAGGGTTCTGTTCAGAGAAATGGAACTAACAGTGAAAAAAAGGCATTGAGCATGCCTGGTGGGTTTTTTGGCCATTGTCAGAGAAAAGGTACTGCAGAGATTTCTTCAAGTGTAGTAAGTTTTAGATAATTCAGAAAGGAGTGTTGAGAGCAGATGTGACTATAAATAGTCTTCAGTTAATGAAATCAGAGAACTCTTTTGTTCAGCAGAAACCACAAACTTCTGAAGTTATTCATCTATTCAAATGTCCATTGCTCAATTCTATGTTAACAGCTGCTCACCTACAGCATCAGAAAAACAAAAGACCATTCTTAAGTACTTCCTGGACTAGTCAAGCCTGCCAGTAACACCAGCTTAGGTCTCTGACAGGTTGAACAACTCTGTATAGATAAATCATTGGGATGCTCTGAGTGAGAGAAGTAACCCAACTCATAATAAGACCATGAATTCACATGGGTGGCTTGAAAGTATACAGTTAAGAAGATGTAGAGTTGTGTGAAACTGCAGCAAGCAATACCAACAGACTCCCCTGGTTGCTGTCCTATGAGGCAGTAATCAAGTTTTGGGCCATCTTCCGTTACATCAGAAAACAAGCCAACTGCAAAGTGCAAAATAAGGGTGCCAATTCTGCCATGTTCAGATGTCATGTTTTGAAAGGGTAAACTTCTTTTGAAGATTTTATGTTGGATCAGCCACAGTCTGCTCTCACAGGCAATATAAGGCATAAAGTGCCAGCATAAAACCCTGCTTTGCACTCTACCTAATCCAACATAAACACTGATGAATTGGTCCTATGGATAAAGATTATATTCATACTGTCCGTGTGATCTAGTAACACACAGCTGGTATTAATAAGCACAGAATCAGAGTGCTTAAAGCAGTATTTCATAAAGTAACTCAGCAGCAGTGTGCTCAGGAATCCTTTCCAGCCCCCGAAACTACTTTAGTCCCCTTGCTTCAAGAGAAAAATTCAAGTCCCACTTGTGTTCCTCTTATACTCCAATCTCTCTCTACCATATATATGCCAATAGTGGATATGCAGAATCAGATTTCAACAATAGAACATAAAGCAGAAACATATAATAAGATTTTAAGTCAATGCCACTATCAGCAGGTACAAAACTGGCCAACACCCTGGCTCAGACTGGTAAACCCCTGATGGTAACATCTAAGAGCCCCTTCACATCTGCTGTATTCAAGCAGATTCCCCTCATTTCCTTGGAATCTCATTCTTTTCCCCACAGTGATGGTTGAACTATTTTTCTGCCTCCCAAGGGAGAGCTGGATGCCTGTCACTTGATTTGTTTACACCCTGGCTGGACAAAGCACATGAGAATATGCTGGAGGGAACAATGCTGCATATGACTTCTCAGCATTCCTGAGTTGCAGACAGAAAGGGATTGATGGAGCCAAAGCCTCCCTCCCAAGGCTCTTCAGTCCAACTCTTTGCTTCAGAGGGGTGTCTGACCCAGGGGGCTAATCAGCACAGCACACATTGGCACACATGGTTTTTCCCACAGAGAAAGACAAAACATTGATTTTTCAAAGCTTTATTTCAAAAGCTAGACAAAAAAAAGTCATACATGCTTTAGGCAATGGAAAAGAAGCCCCCCAGTTCCACCTTTTTAACAGTGCTTAAGTGGTTTAACTTCAGGAAGATGCTGCCCTCCATGTGGGAAGGAAACCAGTCCTCACAGAGCATGAGGAGACAGTAATGAAATGGAAGGTTCAAGTAAGGCCTTTCTCTCTCCCATCCTAGCTCTCCCTTTGTAATCACAGCAGTTGTATGTGAAAGCAGCTTCAGTAGCAGGCTGTGGTGGAAAGCAAACTGGATATAACCCTGCTCCTTACTTAGGAGGCTACATCCCAAAAGTGCAGTTAGCACTGAGACAGTATGTCTGATGGGGATAAGGGTCCCATACTCAAAAGAGCACCACTGTCCTGAAAGTCAGGGAACAAGCACTAGACACTCCAATGGTGAAATTTACATAATCCCACCCTAAAAACAATAGTAGAAAGTGAGAGGACAACATCAAGCTAAAATAGACCTGATTTTAACACTATGGCATAAGAGTTTTCACCAATTATACAGGCAGGGTACTGGATGTTGGCTGCAGGATGCCTACACTGGATGCAAAAGAGTCAGTGAAAGGAATGGGAAATACAACTGTGAGCAGAGACAGCTTCTTGAGCATGTAACACCCTAGAGCATGAGATGCAGAACACTTCAGGGCAGAGCTATATTTAAGGGAATTACTTCAGGAGTGCGATTTTTTTTTAAAGCACACAAACATGATTAAGCACATCCATTTCACATAATCAAAACCATCCTCTTCAGTCTTGGATTTTGGCAGATCAGTCAAAACAAAAAGGAAAAAGACTCTGGTTTTATTTTTTGAGTTTCACATACTTTTTCTATAACTTAGGAGTCTTGTAGCCCCTTTTAATTTTTGTTCCATTTCTGATTACCTACATTAAAACCACTGTCTCAAACATCTAAAATTCTCTAAGTACTTGGTGGTGAGCCAGCTATAACTAACTCATCATGCCTTCAACAGTATTTTCAAATGTTTAACATATCTAAGAACGAAATTCAAAGAAATTTTATATTGGCAGATCTGATCTTGTTGGGGTTTTTTTTGGTATTTGCTGCATGTAAGCGTGTGTACAGGGCGTGTTCCCAAAAGTGAACAGAATTTATGTTTACACTATTAGGAAGAAGGGCAGGAGGCAGGAAAGGACTGACTTCATGAACAACTCTCACAAATCATAACTATAAAATCTTATATTTAATCAGATAAGTCAAAGAAGCTTCTCTAAAATAATGGGTAATTTCTTGCCGTCATTAGATATTCCAAAAAGTTTGAAAAGAATGTTGGTAAAAAGAAAAATAAAGCTTTTATTCTTATTCTGCTTCCCACTGTTTAGTCTGATTTTTTAAAAAAACCTTTCAATATTTGGTACAAACTTTTTGGATAAGGCACAGTTGTAGAAAGCTTTCCTCTCCACAGTGAACTTTACAAAGAATTACAAATGGCTGTAGATGGGGAGTAAAATGGCATGATTGCATTTACAACCACAACAATTTGCAGCAAATAAAGAGCAAGAAAATACATATTCTAGAGTGTCTACCATTGCTAAAAATGAGCAGTTACTAGTGTATTATATTTCTTCATGTATTTGACTGTCGTGCCATAACACATTTACTAATACAATCTCAGACTTATGATAATTATTTATTTCTCATTATGACAGTATCTGAGCATATCACTATCTTTAGTATTCAGTCTCAACCCCAGGCATTATTACCTGTCTTTCACCAAAAACTGAGGCATTACAGGACTAAGCAACTGGCCTGAGGTCAGAATGTTGACTGAGGTAGAGCAGGGTGCTAAAACTCAGATCTCCCAAACCAGTGCTTTAACTGTTAGACTTCCTTAGATTCTCTTACCCTCTACATTCTAGTCTTTGTCCACAGCATTTCAATGACAGTGAACAGGTGGAAATGCTGTGGTGATACATGGTCTTTTAAATTATTCATTCTGATGGCAGCAGTTGTACATCATAGGCCTGGGTACTGGGGATTCTCAACTGCTAACTCAGTGTCACAGGTTATTAATGAACTGGCACATACATTGCACTTTCCAGCTGAAGTGTAACTACCTTTTTATAGGTTTGTTCAGAATGTGTTAGAAGATTTTCAAATAGCTCATCTCATTCCTTTCTCAACTCCTTGTCAGATTCACTTGATCAGTTTGTGGAACCTGCCCATCCAACATGGCCAAATATGCATTTCTGTTCAGAGATGTTACCATGCTTTGAAAGTTGAGAGAACATTTTTGCTGCAAAGGTTGTGGGAGGCCTGTCTATGGTAAACTCCAGTCCATTTTCTCATGTAGCATCTACCAACTGCAGAATAGAAAATGCAGCCTTGGAGTTGGCCACAAAGTACACACCTGCTCTAATGTTTTATATAAATGTCCTCTTCTTGGTTAAAAAGAAGCTTATTTCAGAAGCACACTGATTATATCATAGCTACAAAACTTACCTTTCAGGCTGTGGTTTCACTGCCTAGACTGAGGCAACTGCTGAAATTAAAATCACTAGTAAAACAGGTAACTGTTGAAGTAGTAAAATGAAGAACCTATCTGCTACTACAAAGTAACCCAAAGATAAGAACAATTCCTGAACTTTTGCTCATGTTACTTAAAAAGCAAAATAATTAGACTCATACTGTAACACCACCTACTGTTCTCCCTTGTATTCCCTCTAATATAAAACAGATTTGTTAGAACACAGACTATCTTGTTTCAAAGTGCTGATTCCAGTATCACAGGTCCAAAAAGCTGTTGATTCACATAGGATTTCTACTTGCATTTGATCCATACTTATTGGATAACCCAATGAAGCAATGACATGAAAAGCACTGACTTAAGTATTATTCTATCCATATGCTGGAAAAGACTGCCTTATGGAAATGGTTTGTGGAGGTGTGGGTGTATTCCCATTTTAATGCAACATTCTTTCTTATATGGAATGAATTGCCATATAACCACCTACATTATGCCATGAGACAACTTTCTGAAATCAAAACAAGGTGCTCAAAGTCTTAGATATTATCATTCCTTAAAAATGTTGTTGCCTACTTTTGTTGCTAGATTTATTCTTGCTAATAATTCTAATATTACACTTCCCTAGAACAAAAGCCAACAAAACGTTGTTTATTATTCCAATAAACATTCAATAAACAGAGGGTTTGTTTTCTTAAAGTAGTCACATCCTTAAACACTCTCAGTAACTGATCTGAAAGACCCCTTTGCTTATGGCAGCTGCTCACAGCAATGTGATCCCCATCAACAGATGTAAGGCACTCAGTGTTAACACTGGAACAAAGTATCAAATATTAATTACAGTGAAACCATTTGTTAACATGTACAGCTGTTTTCAACATGAAATGAAAGCATTAACTCTTTCAAGTCAGCAAGCTCATCCAAGAAGTTTTGACAAGACTGTCATTCACAGGCTACAACACAAACAAGGCTGCTTTGTACAATCCCCTCTGTTGACTGCTACCTGCAGGAGTCAGTGAACTGTAGCAAGCCTGGAGGCTATTTCCATGGATGTCTTGAAAGAAGCTGCAGGTGAGACACCACCAACAGATCCTCAGCAACATTTTGGCTTGCATAGGTAAGATCTCTCTCTGCTTCCAGAGGCACTCTTGGCTTACTTATTTGAGGCAGAAAGATCAGTTTTTTTACCCTCCCTCAGAAGGCAGCAGACAATCCCAGCAGTGGAGAACCTTGCTCAGCACAGCCCACAACTGCTCCACAAGTGACTTCTGGTACTATCATTTCAGTCTGAGAACTGTGCCTGGCATACAGATTATGGTTTGTGATTGTTATTCACTTGTTATTTGGAAAAAACAATAAAGTAAAAAGAAAACTCACTAAGCCAGCTTTTAACCATTGTGTTTGTCCAAACACCACCTCTTTGCTCAGTTCTCACATACTCCTATAAAGGGCTTCTCCACATCATACACTGGTTAAAAAACCAAGACACCTATTTGCTTCATTTATATGAACTGGACAAATTCAGCATCATTCCAATCAAGAATAGGTGATTATTTTCCTGCATTTGCTTTCAAGAATACTTCTACATATCAACACAGCAGCATAAATGCCCCAGACCAAGTTGGATATGTGGGCTAGAGAAGAAAGAATATGAAACATCTAACCTCCTTTGATCTCCAATTATTCAGTTATTTACAAGAGTGTATGCAGGGTGCTGCAGCAGGAAGTGCTGCTGTGCTCACCTCAAAACACAAGGCTCCAGCCTTTGCTTAAAATGATACTTTAGGGCTCAAAAGTTTTGTATGGTGGATGTTTTTTCCAGCAAAAAAAAAAAATGAAAACAGACTTTGTGTGACAAATATTTTCTCAGCTTCACTATTTCACCCAGTTTTTCAGATAAGGAACAAAATTGCAATTGACAGAATATTAAATTTCAGTAATTAGGTTTTTTATATTATTTATATTTAGGGAGATTAGGACAGGATACTTGAACCCTCAGTTTATGTCCAAATGAAATTAGTTGTTTTTAAAAGGTTGAAGTAACTCTTTTGAATTACTCTTTAAAAAATGTATGTCTCTAATCAGAAGTAAAATGTTTCTATATAGAATAATTAATTCCGTATCTCCAATGGTAATGTATTTTTTAGTCATTGAAATTTTAGCATGGCATATCGGGCTGATATGCTTAAAACAGCTTTTAAAAGAAGAGGAATGCATTAGCATAAACAACAAATTGTTCTTAATCCTTCCATCAGGAAACAAGAATTCATCTTCTAATTCTCTTGGGTAGCATTTCCTTCTCTGTACAATAAAGTGAAGATAATGGGGAAATAAATACAGCTTGCCTTGTTTAGCTTTTCAGTAGGGTAAACCACAAAAATAATTTAACTGTTGCTGAAAGGCAATTATTCTGAAATTTATTAACAGAACCAGCACACACTACATCACTTGATAAAACAACTCAACATTCTGCTTTCAAAACAAATAACCCTTGATAAAGATTTTTCACACATACTATGGATGACAACTGCTTGAATACAATTAGGTGCTCCTGAAATTTTGTGGATGCTTAGGTAATGGCCACAATTTGGAAAAAAGTCAGTATTCCATGAAACCTCAACTCCTGCTATAGCTGTGACATGCTGTAAGCATAAGTTCTCAAAACAGTATAGATCAGACTATAAAACAAACCCCAAATAACCTGAAAGGCTGCTTATATACATGGAAACTAAGCAGTGGAGTGGAATCTGAAGAACAGGAGCACTTTCTACCAATGCCTCATACACTGAATTTTATCTCCAGCCCAAAACTTCATGGGGAAGGTTGGGCAAATTGATCATGGATAAAGCTGCATCAGCCAGTGAGCCTCTAAGCTCAGCATACTACTGGACATTAAATACCAAACAGTACATAAAAAACATCAAGGCAGTTACTATTTCTATAATAACCAGTAATAGGAGGGCCCATAGGAAAATATAGTCTAACAGGCTGAAACCTGCAGATACCAAGTCTTCAGCTGGATTCTTGAACAAGTTACCTTATTTCTCTGTGCCTCAGTTTGCCTACTGTAATTTTGGAGGTTGTGGTTTTCCAAAAGTGTATATACAAATTAAACTGTCTTACAAAGCCACACATGGACACCTCTGTACAAGACATTCTAGATAAAAGCTAGATGAAGTCAGAAGGGCTCATAAATCCTTGGTCAACGATGGAGAGTACCCAAGTATTCTCTAGATACAGATCTATATAATGTCTTTTTATTTTTGAAGCCAGCATTTTCATAAAACTAACCCTGGAAAAAAGTTAGCAAAGGTAATTTCAAGAAGCCTTTACCACAGCAGATTTAATTAAACAAAATTTAAAGACAGCTGGTTTGTACATTTCATCAAGTCCCAGGAACAATGAGTGCAAGTCCTATTTATGGTGGGATGACAAGCTGAAAGCCCTTATACATAGATGGACACTGTACTTCAGATAAAAGAGAACCAAGGCTATAAAACAAGTAGGAGGGGAGAGAGCACATCCCACTTGGTGCAGTTTAGGAAGCTTTCCTGTTATGAGTGAGTGATGTGGCAACAGATAAACAGAAGCAATGTCACTGCAGGGGTCCATGCTGCCTTTATGAGCTTTCTCACTATGAGAGCTTGAAATCAGATCAACAAGTAACAAGACTGTTGACAGTGAATACAAGCCAGAAGTTGTGTGCACAGCAGATGTTAAAATATTAAGGTGCTATCTTCAGTTGTGTACAGATTAAATGCAGCAGACAGTTTAACTTTTTTATAAGGAAGTTCATTGAAGATGCACAGAAGCTGTTTGCTGAGTAAAGAACTGCTTAAACTTCTCAGTTGATGCAGTTTTGCATTAAAAGCCTCTGCACAGCTACTCTCAACTTAGCCATATTCCATAGTTTCCTGTTTTTACATAAAGGTAGAGACCACCCACTGCTTTGCTGAATCTCAGAGGCCCCATTTCTGGTTTTGACCCCACATTTCCTGTCCTGCAAGCTTGTATCCCACTCCAGTTAATAAGTCATATGCTAATTTTTGGAGGACAGGGTCCAACACTGCATAAAAGTAACCTTTACTTCCTTGGGCAAAAATGACAACTGAAAGTATTCAGCACTTCGGATGCAAAAAAATTTTATGAGAAGAAATACATTTTTTAATTTAAACTTATTTCCAAGTTACCGCAGTCAAAAACTGTGGAGATAGGACTTTTGATGAAAAAAGTCTTTAAATTGTTTCAACAAAATTGTTGTAACTAGTTCTGTTTCACAACCAGTCAATATCTTTCATGAGCAATCCAAAAACCAGACTGTGAATCAAACTAGAGATCAAACCTATGATCAAGCCTTTGAAACACTATCAGTTAATTTATTTTCTCTTTGTAGCATAAATGGTAGAGACCATAAAAGTCACCAGTATTTTTCCATCAACTAACATAGCAATAGCTCTTCTGTGTTAGGTCAGAGGTTAGTGTTCACTTTCATCAACAGAAAAAATTGCTAGATTAATAATAATTGCCTGGATAACTTCAGGATAATAATTCTTCTTAAAACAAATCTCTCAGCTTTTCAAGTTTCTAGATAACTTTTGAACTTTAGCAAAAATAACCAAAGACAAGTCTTCCATACATCCCCAAGACACACTCTCTAAACATCACCCTTATTAGCTATAGAGACATGGAAACAGGAGGAAGTAGCACATGTAGGTGCATGCCAGGGAACACCCACTGGAGACCCATGTAGGTGACATTCTCCACTGTATTCACCAAAAGAATCCAATTCACTTTTTGCTACATTTTGGAAGAGACTGAATTCCTCCTTCCTTGCATTTGTCGTATCTTGGGTTTTCAAAAAGGATGCAGAGTGCTCAGAAGACTCCCAAGTTTTTTGTTACTACGGTTGCCATGTAAAAAGATCATCTTGTTGAAAAAAGGAATGAGTTTGCATACTTCCTTTAAATACATTTCCAACAAACACAGGCTGTTCTCTCAGTGTTTAGGTGCCACCACACAAATAACTGCTTCTCATAGGAAGGGAAGTGTGCAAAATAATAAGCACACAAGTTTTTTTCATACACATTCTTTCTCACCTTGGGACTTCCTTTACTCTAAAATACTGCAACTGTGCTACTGTGTGCTTCACATGCCTGCACAGCCTAGCAAACTCTTTGCCTATGGAAGAGCCAAGTGTGTAGCATTATGGTAAACAACAACCATCAGAAAAAAAAATAAATCTATCTAGCTTTCATATCTCAGATAAACTTCATTTTCCCAGGGTTCTCTGTCTTATAAACTCTTCACCATCTTGTACCTTCTTAAGCACAAAAATCATATCAGAAAGCATACCTTGGCAGGTGTTTCAGATGTTTTTTACCATAGCAAACAGAATGTGGGCCTCACTAAGAGGGCTAAATTGAGCAGCTCAAATCAATGACCAGGTTAAAGAAAGCAAAGGAAGTATTCACTTACAATCTTGATTACATTGCACTGCTGGAAAGTCACCAGAAATATATGCAACACTACAGTGCAAGATTTTTTTGGAACATCTGAATGGGAATAATTGCCAGTGTAAGAAATACCAAGAAAATAAATAAAATCACATAAAACAAGCAAGCTCAGGAAATAGTGAAGTACAGATAATCAGCCATAGCCCATGGAAAAACACTTCCACCAGCTTCAGGCTTCAGTCTGGTTCAGGCTAGTAGCAGCTGATAGTAGTAGTGGGTGAGCTAGAAGGTGGACTTTGTTTCTAGTTTCATTCCAATTCCTACCAGCAATCATATCCTTCTCCCACCTTTTGATTACAGCACACAGTAAGTCACTGAATTTAAAGGAGAGGTTAAAAGGACAATTCAGCACTCCTACCCAAGAATCTAGTACTTGCTAGCCAGTGGGATAACTCTACTACAGGCAAAGAAGTAGGTGTGTGGGTGAGGATGACAACATTCCAGCTCCATTCTGGCCTTAAACAACAGCAAATATCCCTAAGCTCCCCACTCTCTTATTAAGCTTGTCTCTGCTAGCTGCAGATACCCAATTTCTTTCAGGGAGACTACCAGATCTTCTAAGAAACCAGAATCTACTCATCAGTTAGCCCTATCTGTGCCTCATGTGCTTAATCCTATCAAGACAAAAAGCTGACAGGGCAAAATGCAGTAACGTTAACATATTGTTATCAGAACCTTGGTCCCCAGCGGCACCTTTCCTCAGACATATGCCAAAGGTATTCACACAGCAGAGCAAGATTATTTGAAGCTCATGGTCAGAAATCCAGTGCAACACTAGCCTAAGCTATTTTTTAAAGTGGCTTAGTTATTTTTTGTGAAATCACACCACAGGAGCAAACAAGTGCAAAAACCTTCACTGAGGCCATGGAAATATAATGCTATGAAAGCAGCACGGGCAACCAGCTTCTTGACATATTTTAGAAATCTAGAAGTATCTGGAAAGAACTGGAAAATAAACTTACTGATTTAAAGGGACCTTCACCAATCACCAAGGAACAAATGAGTTTCAGCAGAATCATACAAAGCCAAGTTTAGTCTCAAATAATAATACAAATCTCAGCTTAGCACTTCAGGCCTTCCCCACCAATGACTGACCAGCAAGACTGGGTACAGACTTTTTACCCCAAATTAATGCCAACAGCAAAGTTGTGTCAAACTAGAGATTTAAGTTCAACACAGATCAAGGCACAGAATCTTCATGAAACAAACTTCACCTTTCTACATGTGTTAAGAGCCAGAGGAAAAAATTTCTATCACTACATGGGACTGACCTAAATTTATTTAAAAAATAAAAAAAATGGCAAATCTTTTAATGGGCTACCTTTGAAATAAATCCTCAAAACATTTGTATTAGATACTCAGATTTTAGAAGATTTAATGGCCACACAGCTCCAAAGTACAGCTTAACACAAATATCCATCTCAACCATACCAGTTCTCAGAGAGCAGTGTGCCTTCACCAGTATTGGCAGGTTTACCCAAACGTGCAAAGCTGACAAATATACTTGGTTCTTTCAAGCCTGAATACAAAACGCTAGCTGAAATACCCACTGTTTGTAGAAGCTCTACTGAAGATAAATTTCACTCAAGTGAATGAGGTAACAGGATTTATGGCAGCAACTAGGACAAATGTTTTTTGATAATCCCCAATCTAAGCCTTCTTTCCTCAACAGATTAAAAACAGAAGCAAATTAAGGAACTAGTACTTCCAATCGAAAATTCAGGAGTATTTTGCTCAAAGGTTTTTTTCCTGAGTCTGTTTCCAGAAGGAAGAGTAAGATGGCTTCATCAGATGCCACCGAGAATCTGGGCATAGTCAACTCAGACTGAAATTTACAGTAGCTTTACATGGGTCAGAGCCTCTTCTAGATTGCTGTGAACTCAACCTTTCAGAGAGTATTCAAGTTAATCAGGACACAGAACAGATGAGGAAAGACTGTCAGCTAGTCCTATGCAATACTAACAACCTTTCTGGAAAAGAAACACTTCCCCTCCCACCAAATTTCACTTGGTAGTGGAGGAAAAAGAAACAATAACTTGTGTTTTAATCACACCCAGAGGTAAAATTCAGGGATTGTTTTTGCTTTTTTAAATGAAGAAAGGACTAGAGACGGAATAATCAACCCCGAAAAAAGGCCTCGTTTCCCATCCCACACTCCAAGAGGAAGGCAGTTCCAACTGCCGCCAGCGCGGCACGGGCTGCAGAAGCGGCCGGTGGCTCCCGAGCCGCGCTCCCCGGGGCTGCTGCGGGCACCTCCCCCCCGCTCGCCCCGGGCCCCGCCGGGACAGAGCCGCGCCGCGGGGACAGGAGACGAGGGGGGGAAGAAGGGCCGCCGCCTCAGTTTGCCCGTCACTTTGAAGAGGCGGTTCGTTACCTCTGGGCTCCTCACCGCAGCCTTTGCAGCAACATAGCCCCATGACAGGTGAGAGCGTCCCTCGCAGCCCCAGCACGCCCGCTCCCGGCCAGGCGGGGCCGCCTCCAGCATCCCGGGCAGCGGGGGCTGCTGGGCTCGGGCTCCCAAAGAGCTACGCAGGGACAACGACAAGCTGGTGCCCTGGGGTTCCCCGCCTTTGTCCCCCGTATTATCGAGCCGACCTTGGGGCAGACTTAGTCGCTTCGCTCTTTGCCTGTTAAACTTCACCAGCTTATTAATTATACTCACCCCTTTGAAGAGGTGAGAGCCGCCCGAGGCAGCTTTGTGCGAGCGGCAGATGCTTGCTCTCAGATGGCCGGAGGGCAGCAGACACCAAATGTAAACCATCAGTGTGCATAAAAAGATAATAGAAAGGCCATTTGACCGCTTGCAAAGTTATGTCAGCACAGGACAGCGCCATATCATACTCTGTCCTTCCGCAAGAGTAAACACCTATGTATCTCTGGGAGCCTCTGAAGTGATTGCAGGTTCGGAGAGTTACAGAGACCTTGCATTCTTGCAAAGGTCAGCATTGCTCCAGCAATATTCAGGAGGCTTGTTTAAACGCTTAATTGGATTAACCTAAACCAAATCACTAGCCACAAAGACAAGATAACAAATTTTGGGTTGGGATAAGGAAAGAAAAACATCCCTAGAAGGGGTGTGTTTCCTGGTTCTCTCATCATTCAGTGTTTGTCTTCTAGACTCTGAAGTACTTAACTTAAACAAGCAGGGACCCTGTTTATTGAAGATCCACTGCACAGAAGCAGAAATGCCCTAAGCATTGCAACATAGTCACATAGGTTTGTTTTATACAGCAACTCGCAGGCAAACAGGGTGCCTTGGAAGAGCTTGGATCAGGTGTTAAGAGTTACATGTCACAACCAAGAGACTGAATGATAGTGTTCTCCAGGTTGGGCACTGCAGAAAAGAATGCTCTTTGACAGCAGTGTGAAATGAGCAAAGCAATTTAGAGTCCATGTTGGAGGGAAGAAAAATACACAAACAGAAGGTTAGGATGTTGGGGTGGTAACAAGGATCTGTATCTTTAAATATAGTTCAAACATCAAAAACAGTCTGAATCTGAGAATCTGCAGCTCCTGCTCCAATACATATCCTCTTGAAATCCAACCAACCCTTCAGACTGGACTTCCAGGATATAAACTGAATAAAATAAAGGATGTCTCCCATAATCTAAAAAGCATAAAATAATGTGCTACATAGTTCTCCTGCAGAGTATTCAGCTGTTACTATACACTTGAGCCATTCCAGATGAGAATTCATTAGCTATCACTAAACCAAAACTAAACCAAAACCAAATCCCAGACAGAAGGAAAGATGGACAAGCAGGAAATCTTTGCCATCACCAGCAAACATGTTAAAGAAAACTAAAGATATTCTTGCAGGAGAATTGAAGGAAATACAACATTCCTGCCCTGACAATATCAATGAGCCTTTGAACCTGTCAAACAGTGTCAACAGATGATAGCACTTGGAAATCCATCCTTTGTGCAAAGTGCTACCTTCCCCTTGTAAAACAGGAGATACTTCTCTTTCTTCCTGGCTAAAAGCTGATCTGACCTCAGAGAAGAGGCACATAAGCCACCTGCTTGAGTGGCTGGACACTGGCAATACTTGCATTTCATACAAAGTAAACTCCAGAAAGCCCCCTGGCAGGGCTAAGACTTCCAAGCTCTGGAAAATTCACACAAAGAGTTAATGAATGATACTGTCAGATCCATGGGAGATAAAGTGTGTAGAGAGTACTCCACTCTCCAACTGTTCCAGCCTGGCAGACAAGTCTGCTCCATAGGGATTGTTATTAGATGTTAATCCTCAGAGGAAACCCCCAGACTACCTAAACCTTGCTGAAATTTGTGCAGTTAGCAAGCTTTAGGACTACTATGCACATCACCTCACACTGACAGGTAGCTGTTGCTGAACAGTTAAATTCACATGTTTCTTTTAAACAATCAAGCTGACAGCTTCAGAAAGCATGTGAATTTGTGTTTCTATTACTAAAACACTGCAATTCTAAACTCCCCTTATTTTCACAAAATATTTGGTTACTGACAAAAATTTCTTCCCTTTTGATTGTTACATGAGGGAATTAAGTGCTTCCAAATGACAACAGCTGAGATTCATTTACTGCAATAATTATCAGTGTGTATTTCAGAGCAGACTCTTCAGATGCATTCATTGAAAGAGGACGAGCTTCTGATGTTGCTACCACAGAGACATAACACGACACTACCTGAGATCATCACTACATAGAATAGAGTTAAAGAGCACTTACCCTTTCCCTCACTTTGTGCTGGATGGCAATAATTACAGTAGATTTCAGCAATAAAACAAGCCAATATTGACAACTTCCAAAAAGCTGTCAAAAAGGTTGCATATGCATGAACCGTCCACACTTTCAATTTCACAGAAAAATAGGACCACCATACAAAACAGAGCTGTTCTTCAACATCAATTCATTAAAAGAAAATTATTAATATAAGAAACATCTTCACTATATTGGTGACTTTGATATGTTTGTGTTAGAGTTTTGAGAGTAAAAGACTTGGGAATACACTTAGGAAACAAATCCCTGGAAATAAAATAATCTCTGTGGTTAAACAGAGTTGGTTCCTTGATAGCTGCACTAAAGAAGAGGGAGTGGTAATATAGGAACAAATCATCAATTAGATATATTGATTAATTACAAACTAAAATACTGTAACCACTATCACTTTCTTAAAACCTCTTATGACCTGAAAAATCCATACAGACAACATAAGTAGACATAACACTCAGGGACATGGTTAGCAGTAGACTTGAAAGTATGCTAAGTTAACAGTGGGACTTACTCTAAAAGATCTTTTTTCAACCACAATGGTTCTATGAGTCTATCTTATGGTAAGCTAGGACACATGTATACCTTCAACGCACACTGCAGATCATTTGTCATTTTAGCTTTGGAGGGCACACATTTTGTTTATTAAAATGTAAGCCAATGTATTCCTGTTGCTAAACACTTCCAGTCCAAATACTTCCAGAAATAAGCAGCTGGCATATTGAATCTGTACAAACCATACACTTTTGTGGATTGTTCTGGGGGAGGGCTGTGGAGGGTGATCTGTGAAGACAAATACAAAACCATGTTGAGATAGCTGAGCTATGTTTGGGAAATGCAGAAGTCAGGTCTGTCATCCCAGGGGGAAATCAAGGTTGTTCAACAGCTAAACCTCATTTGGCTTCTCTTTTGAATGCATTCAGGCCCAGGCAAATCAAATTTAAAGTCAGCTAATGAAGGTAAGAGTGCAGAACTGCCAAACCAGGTATTTCACCTAAATACAAAGGCAACCCTAGAAGCTTTCATCCTAGACCCTGCTACAGATACCAACTCTGGTCCTGAAAGGTTTGAAGGTTCAACACAAGACAATATCAGAGATAGCCAAACCTGTCTGGGTCAAACAAAAGAAAATTTTATAATATTTTTAAATATTATATAATATGCATTTCTATTTACACACTACTCCAAATACATGGAAGCAGCACAGTTTGTACAATTGTCCTTCAATGCCAAGAATATATGGTAGATTATAACTGTCTTTTCTCATGGCCTCAGACACTATTTTAACACTGTATGCTTTTGAATTCATAGCTCTGTGTTATCTCAAATCCTTTCTGCCTCCTCCCCCAAGTTTTCATGAGTGTCAGACAGCTAATGACTAAAAGCTAACTCCAGAACTACAACAATGCTTCATGAGTTCAGCATGACATATAGCTTCTTTGGTACCATGTGGAGGCACGGATATCAACATCTTAACTGGACTTCAGTTAAATGAGCAATGGTTTATGGATGCAGAATACACTGTATAAACCTGTAGTTATAAATACATCTTTCTCCTCTGCCTGAGATTCAAAGCCAGACTTTTGAAGAAGCACTGGCCTGTGCACCTGCCAGAAGAGAGCTAGAAGACACAAACTTGCAAAAAGTAGATATTTAGTCTGTTAAAAGGAAGAGTTGTGGAATTATAAGCGACCTGAACTTCATCTTCCTAATGGAAGAAATCAATTTCCAAGAGAGTGCTTGAAGAAAATTAGCAAGATTAAGCTTATCAGATCATGCTACACTGAAGGTCCTGATACCAGCTGCCTCACTGCATTTATACAACAGTACCTTAAGCAGATTCCTTGTGATGGGTACTGTAGAGATACTGTGAAGCTTATATTCAGCTTAACAGAGTACAGTTGTTATAATGCTGCTAAATTCAACACAGATCAGCCACACTTCAGCAAGTGTTCTCAGTGCTCACTATCCTGAACTCCTCTTAAAATCTTCTTGAAATTGAATGGAAAATATTAGTGCAAAATATAGCTTTTTCATGTGTTTGTAGTCATAAAGAGAGCTTTAGAAGATGTAGTATTTTACACGTTTAGAAACAGACCACTAAAATAAAGAAAATATTGTTTCTAGCATCATTAGTATAACACAGAACTTGAGTCCTTTACTGGCATAGCTCAGGTCTATTAATGAAATGCAATATAAAGTGTAAAATGGTATGACAACCTCTACATAACAGAGGATACATGTAAGTATACACAAGCATAACCTATAGGAAAATTATGCCTAGGTAACTAGCACAAAGAGTTAAAGCTATTCCCAGAAAAAAAAAAAACAGAATAATGAAACACAGCTGTGCTGATTAATGACTGCATCTCAATCAAAACTGTTAAGATACTTCCCCATTAAGCCAAAAAAGTTTAACCAGATCAACAGGTTCTGTTCAAATTACTTGAAGTCAGTGGAATTCTCTACAGGGCATAAAGCTATCAGGAAGGAAAAATTTCTCCCAGTGTCATGAAATGCATGTAAGTCAAATATCCAAGCATATACTGGATCCAAGGATCCTATCTGTTAGGAGAGCTTGTACCTACCACAAAACACCCCAGACATGCCAGAGATACTACCACATCCTTCCCTTCCTAAACAAGTTTATTTCAACAACAGGAACTGATAAAAGACTGATGTTCTTACAAGTTATTGATTTTAAAGTGTTCAAAACTAATTCCTTAGTTTGCCACTCAACTGTATAGGAACACTCAAGAAATAAAACTGCATGTTTCATTTTTTATGTGATTTATATTAGTATTTCTCTTGGCTGTATGAATGGAAATAAATGCTCTTCTTGCTTCATCTTTTCCTGTTTTTCATGCTGCACTAGTTCTTCAGAGCCTGCATTTTCAACAGTTTAGGTGTCAGACCAATTTGTTTTTCTAGGCTAATTTGCACCTTTTCAAGTTTATTGATAAACATCAAGCCCAAGATGCATCCCTGTAATGGCCTAGCCTAAGTTCCTGCATAGTGCAAGAGAATCTTTAACAACTTCACAGTTAGGCATATATTTTGTGAGCAATCAAGGACCCTACCCAGGGGTAAGGCTAAGTACAGGCATGTGCATAGGATAAGAAACTAATAACCATTAAAAAGAAGTCTGTCACTTCAACACCCAGCCTTCCTCCCTCTCTCATAAGTAATCAGTACTTTGGAAATACTTACAAGTAGCATACTAAGGCTAAAGAAATCTCTTACAATATAACATTAAATTCCCATTATTTTATAGCATGACAACTTATTTATCAAAGTATGAATCTTCAGTGTTCTGCCTATATCTTTGTCACATTTTTTGCTCCCCTCCATGAAGTTCAGAAAGCCCAGTGCAAGCTGGTTTTCAGTGGTAGCACACTAATTATCCCTAAAGCATTTCAGGCAAACAGAGGTTTTGTCTGTGAAGCCTCACAGCTGTTTGACAGCTGGCCAGCAGCCACTTCAAACTGCCATTACGCATCATTCAAAGGCACAGTTTCATAAACACCTCAGATAGCAGCTTCCTAATTATAATTCCTTTTGGATGCTGGAGCAACATGGTATCAACTCTGCTGTCCCTTCCCCCCCACACTTGTGTGGGGTGTGTGAAAAGGAAATGCTTTTTTCTTACCTTTGCTCCCCAGAATGACTGCAAGTTGATATTTTTGAGTGAGAGTATTATACCAAGCAGTTAAGCTACCAGCACTAACAAGTATCTCAATAGCATCAGCAGTGCTGCCTTACAGGATTGTCAGAATATAGTGTGTTGATGGATGATGGTTCCCTCTCTCACCTGTATACAAGGGTTTTTAAAAATATTCAGAGTTCCCTTTTGAATAGTCTGGGGAGCAAATATATTGTTTTCTTGCTCTCCTGTGTCATCCTGCATTGGCTTAGAGACCAATCTCGCTTCTTGCCCTTTTTTTCAGCGAGTGCAGTGACTGATGCAGCTTCAGCATGCATGTGTATTTCTGTTCCCTTCACCTGCTGCACACATCACAGAAATAAAATCCACAGCATCTCAAGGCATGTAGGAAGTCAGAGTAAACCCACAACTCATTAAAACCTGTAGACATTACAGCAGTTGTGTAATGACAACAGCAGAAGCATAGCAGGTACAGAAAAAAAAAATCAGTTACTGTCCCCATCCACAAAATTTTACAAAACAAAGAGTTGTTTTTTTTATTCTTGCTATTACAAAGCATTAACTTTGCAAATGGATAACATGTATCCACTGACAGATTCAGGATCCACAGAGGATTAAAAAAAGTTAACCACCTTAAACAAAAAATTATCATCCATCCATCCAAAATTCGGTGATTTACTTCTAGTATCAAGGCTAAATAAAATGCACTCAGCAGACATGCTAACCATTAAAAAGCTCATGCACAGAAAATAAAGAGTAAAGCAGTCCCTGAGAACACTGAAAGAAGAGTGAGCTTCACCTCCAGCTCACACAACCAATACAACCCCACAAATTAATCTGCAATGCATTACATTTGTAATTTATCATGACAGTGCCACATCAGCTAGGGACATGCCAAACTGCACAGAGCAATTCAGATGAACTTGAAAGGGCCCAATACCACACAGTTTAGAGATCAGCTCACCTCAGTAAGACTATTGACTCAGTAAAACATATGTGGAGAAGGCACCCAAGCAGTAGACTTATTTTTAGCTTGATTTTTTTTCTTTCTTCATGCAAATGTTGACCTCTAATAGTTATTTGTTAGAATTTGCTGTGTGCTATGAACTACATTGCCATATATCATGTACCTAATTTTACTTCATCATGGTAACATACTAAACTAGAGTATTTTCTCAACCTCAGAGATCCCAAACATTAAATAAATCTTATAAAGAATTCGCCCACCATTATTGCAAATCGGAACACAATTGCTTCTGGGGCTGAACAAAGAATAACTTGCAACAGAAGCACCAGAGCACACAAGCTTCAAAACAGCACAAACTTCCTTTTTGATTAATTAGCAAGAAATATCTCTACAGAACAAAACTCTTCTTGCACAGTAACGCTGAAAACCAAAAAACCTCTACGAACTACACGTGCCTTAGGGCTTAATATATTATCCTTAAAGGAGAATACTCAATAGCCAAGCTTATTCTGGAACATCTCAGCAGGAAGAGTTCAAAATCTTACCTAATTTGCACTAGAAAGCTAACCTGATAGGATCAAATGATGCCTTATACATTCCAGCAACAACATGCCATCATCTTACAGAGCTACATTTCTATATCCAGAGGGCAACCTCCGCAAAATGCTATGCAGACATATTTGACTTTGAGGAATACAATGGGTTAAGGAAAACTGCACAAGAACAGAGACTGTCTTAATGATCTGCCCTAGCTGAAAAGGCTATTCATTAAACTTTTTAAGGCTCATGCACCTTTCCCAGCAGGCCTCATGCAGTTACAGCTGAAGTTATAACAACTAGCATTCTTGTTGAAAGCCAGCACATGCATTAAAGACAGCTAGGTGCTACTGATCAGGGATCAGATGCAGAGCCTCTCCTGGAGATGCAAATTCCACGATAGCAGAACATGTATGCTATCACTAGCCATTTCCAGGCCTACTTTCAACTGTCCAGGTACCCCAGAGCACCAAGAAATATGGACAGTATAACTTGAAATAGAGCAAACACTTCTAATGAAATAGACAGAATCTTGTTTATTTCATGAAGCAGGACCTTTCCTTGCCAAATGCAAGCATAAGCCTTGGGTGTTGCATACACTAGGGAATAAGAAACAAAGCAGAAAGCAATTTTCAGGCTGCAGGTGCCTCCTGGTGCCCTTCAAGATGATAATGTAAGGTGAGCCAAAACATTAACTATCAGAGAGCCTCTCAGTCCTTGCGGGAAAAGAGAAGCCTAATATCCTTTCAGTCCAAAAGTCTGGATGCAGTCTGATGACCTTCATAAGCAATAAGTCAATGCCTACCTTAAGTAGGCAAGAGTGTATTGGTCAAGTTGTAGGGATACACCACTGAATTGAACACAACACTGTTGAAATCAGAAAGGTTACATGAATGGAGAGCACAAAGTTCAGTCTTTTCAGTCACATTCTCTTTTCAGAAGGATTCAGGGAAAGTAAAGATTAGACCAGTAAGCAGAGATGCCCTGCTTATGGACAGTTTGAGTTGTTAGTGTCTAGTATCACAAGTCTCCATTAAATTACTCAAGTAATAGGTGTTAAACTCAAATCCATTTATATAACACACCTAGAACTACTGGCAGCTGATTAGTAATTCAGTGGATGCTAAATGAAGTTGTCAAGGTCTGGACAGGCCAAAAAAGCTATTTTTTCCGGTTAGATGAAGTTATTTCAGTAGAATTCACAAAGAAGTCAACAAAAAAAAAAGACAATTAGTATCTTCTGATCTACCCAGCAGACCCCTAAACAGCAATGCAGTGGGAGGTGTAACCAAGCTCCTCCACCCCCATGCCCAGATGGAAGAGGCAAATGTCAATTCATCAAAATTGGAAAAAACTGAAGACATATTTTGAAAAATAAGTTTAATCAGGCTCAGAGTAGGAGAGAAAAACAGATGCTGCAAAATAGCCAGCAACCTCTGGGTCAGTATGCTGACCTGAAATAGCAGAGGCCTAGGTTCAAGTGGCTCCCCCACAGGTTCACTATTGTTCATGTCTATATGGAATGTGCTTTGCTCTTCTATAACCAGGAAATATTGTTTTCATCTTAAGGTTAAAAGGGCAAACAATTTAAACTTTAATGTTATGTTTATTTTGGCATGAGTGACAGCGGCTGAAAGCATTCAGTTCCTTGTACCTCCTGGATTTAGAAGGACTAAGATGCTCATGGCAGGGCAAATATGCAGAAATGCACGCAATAATATGTTCTGACTACTCAGCACAGCATTAGCTTCATAGGCTGGGCAATAACATTAATCGGGGACTCTTGCTTGTTGATTTGCTTTTGAGGAGACATTAGACATTCAAGAAAAACGCCATTACTGACATGAAGTGTCCAAGTACTTGGTGGAAAGAACCAGCACCATCTAGTGCTCAGGAGCAGACGGAGCAAGCAGAATATACAGAAGAATATATAGACAATTTTTAGGCATGGAATGCAGAATACTTTCAAAGGGACTCAGGCTGCACTCATCTTGTATATAAAACGAGACTTAGCAGCTGGCAAAAACCAAGCAAACGTACCTGTCACTATCTCAGTACTAAGACTTCACTACTTTGAAGGTCTTAAGCTCAAGCTACAAGGTAATAATCAAGAGTATTTTCAGACTCTGTGGCTGCAAAGGCAGTATGCAATTTTATCATTCTGGGCACTCATTTGGAAGACATTTCAGACATGATATTTTAGGATTCTCCCTCCTTAATAAATTGAAAATATAATTCAGATTCCAAAAGACAGCTATCACTTTTAGTGACATACAAATATTTGCATGCTGTCAGCTGCAGTCCAGATATCTAGAAGTGCTGAACACAGATCCAGACAGTGGCCTCCACTGCAAAACCAACACCATTGATCTTCTGCAGATCAGTGCAATGCTACAGTCACCCTGTGATGCTTACAAGTCCCTTGCTTAGTGCTTCCACAGCACACTGCTGAAATTACATTGTTATATAATTTCCATTAAGAGCCAGAAATACTTAATTTGCTGATATTTCCCTTGTCAATATGCCCAATACCAACTCCCAGAAATCTAAATAAAACCCTCAGATATCAACACCACACATCCAGATAAGCACAGTTGGTTATCATCTGTACGGTTCAGGAGAAAATTTAATTACCAGTGGCAAACTTGGTTTCCTGCTGTTAGTTAGAACTAAAATTTGCATTGAATAATAGGAAACCTGGAATGATTTTTAATGTCTGAATTTCTAGTTTCCCCTCCAGGTATTTTAATTTCACAACATCAACAGGAGCTGAGATTAAAAGGCCACAAAAATAATTTAATTGGTATTGATCACTTGGAACACAAAAACATACCACAGAACAGACTGCTTTGTAGGAACCATTTCCCTTACTGAGATAAGGCAAACAAGCTGCCACTCCAACTGGTTGAGTCTGCAAAAAGCCTGAGGCAACAGTTCAGAAGAGGATTGGACTGGCTTACTAAAGAGGGGGCTGGTGGTGTTACTCAACTTGAGCACAAAAAGCAACCTAAAGGTGAAGTTTTCATCAAGCTTAACTGGGTTGACCTGAAATCCAACTGGCTTCAAAAGAGGTTGTGGGTTGTGTTGTTGTCCTTTGTTTAGGATTTTTGTTGTTTTGTTTCAGTCATAAAAGCTGAAGTACGGCATGATTAGAAACCAGGAAAGAAGCTGAGAGGAAAGGGAGAAAGCAAGACCAACCCTTTCAGCCGTGGTTTCCAGTGAAATCAAATTAAGTTTATCACAAACTGCACTCTCATTTTCAAAGACCCAGTTAAGAGCTATCACTGTTGACCATGGCAGAAACCACTGTAGCAAAAAACAGGAACTAGCTATCATCAGTGATAGAGACACCAAGATAAGTATTATGATTTTTGGTCAGGAATTTTTCAGCAAGGCTGCTTTCAACCATAACTTCTCAGTTTGTTGAAGCACCAAAGGGCACATTGCCTTTGGACAAGATTGGTCTAGAATGATTTCACAGTAAAAACTGAAGAAAAAATGTCTTTCCCAGAAAAAAAACCAAACAGTAGTCACTTGAGGGTATTTGCCCACTATATGCAGGTGACAGATTCAGATTCCTGGTCTAAATGCAGGGTAAAAGAAAGCTGGGTCCCCCGCACTGCAGAAGATGTTAACCAAAGAGGTACCAGATAATCCATGGAATAATTTCTTGCTCATGTTTTTATCTTTCTGCTCTTGCTCTCCCTGAAAAGATCAATTGAGTTCATTCTGAAGTATAAAGGATCTTAAAAGTCACCAAGCTTTCTACAAAGAAAAGCTATTCTCCAACCAGTTGGTGATAACCCTTTCATTTTCAGAAGACATCACTTTTAACCTTCTTCAGAACTTAATGACTTCTGAACTTTTTTACTACTTCCTTCCTTGACTCTGGAGACCTTAGTATATCAGAGAATTACTTCCGATTCTGCAGAGAAACTTCAGCATCTCTTAGTGCTGCAAGAATCAGAGAATAAAACCAGGCAGACTATTTTCCACAAGGCATTAAAAGCACCAGCTTCCTAAAAAGTGAGGCCTTAGGAATATTTCAGCCATCAATATTACTTAAGATATTCTCAGAAATCAATCCCTGTGCTTCTTAGACACTGCATCACAGGACTCTGAAATGCACTGTAAATCCAGACTAATGCACAGTTGCTTTGTTGCCCCTAGTAATCAGTCAGCTGTTTGTTACCAGATTTGCACACCTATCCCCTGCAACATATAGTGCTTATTTCCATCCCAAAATACCAGGTGCTGTGTGATGATTACCCCAAAGAGTTAAAGCTTTGCACCCAACCTCGTACTATCCTGACAATTTTATTAAAACATCCCCCTCACCTGCTAATGTGCGCTGGAACACAAGAGCAATTTAAGCCCACAGCTTACCCTGCCATTCCACTTTGAACTTCACTAACTGTGAGGGAGGAAAGCATGAATGGGTTAGAAAGGGTCCACAAATTTACATTGTTCAGCCAGAATAGAGGATGGAGAACATCTCAGCTAAAGGAGGTATTTCAGGAAGTCCTGCCACCAGATCTAACATTGGTTTGACTGTAGAACTGTTTTGTGGTCTCTCGTGTCCCCAGTTAACCCTTCTATGAGCTGTATTGTACTGCTTAGAAAGGAACTTGATGAAACATGAATAATACATAATGCCCATCATTAGTTCTTGTTACTCTGCAGAAAATCAGTACATGCTCTGTTACAGCACATAACATGCTGTTGCTCTAGTGCCTGCACTCTGAGGAAGCAGCTCCCACAGCCAAGTCTTACATAGCCTGCTGCAGAGGAAAGGTGGGAAGATCTGAGCAACAAGGATGCTGAAAGCCTTAGCTGTTGGTCACAAAACATGTTTTTGGATGCAACCGTTGCTACAGTCCTTAGAAAGTTTTGGGACTTATCCTTGCAGGCAAGTCTCAGCCTCTCTTTGCCAGGTAAGTTAATACCATGACACTATAGGACTATTTTAGGAATGCTACACTCTGTTCATTTTATTAAAGCTCTGCTTGCACAGTAAAATCCCATATCTATATTTAAAGCTATGGAATGTACTTGTATTCACACGATTCCTAAATTCATTAAGATGACTAAAAAAAGTCACCCCTATAGAAACAATATAGTCCTAGTTTTCAGGAGGCAAACTGAGGCAGAACTAGGCAGAGATATAATCATGACCATAAATCAAACACAAAGAAAAACAGGAATTATGGGAAATAATTGAGTCCTAAAAGATCATTTGTGCTCCTCTTCCTTTCTGGCATCAGTTTAAGAGCTGTTCATTATGTGGGTGCTGTGCAGGCTGGCAACCACACATAACACAGTCACTTCACAAGAGATGCAAAAAAGAAAAGACACTTATGCCAAAACCAGCATTGAATAACTGTACAGTAAACAGAACGGGGAACTCTCTCTCCACGTTCTCCAGTGATGCCTGTGCCGAGTCACATTCTGTATTGACTGACTACTTACAGCATTTTTCAATGCCTGCTTTTCACATAGCAACTAAGTATGCTACAATTATGAATGGATTTAGCTCCACAAGGTAGGGAAAACATCAGTTTTGCAGGCAGGGCAATGATGCACTAAGACTGAATAATTTTTTCCAGGGAACAGAGAATGGCAACATCAAAACCACCAACTGAATGCATGTCCACCACAGATTAACCACATAGATGTCCCTGGATTCACAACTATGCTGTAACAGTTCCACTCTTTTCCATCCCTCTGGTTATCCTCTTTCAAGTAGCCACATGGCATTGCTTTACCAGCTCCACTGAAGCAACAGCCATGTGCAGTTTGAGACAATACTTTTATAGCCTAAAGTAATAATCTGAAAGGTTGAGAAAGAAGTGCAGAATTACTGTTTTCTCACCTGAAGCCAGAGGGCAAACCCAAATCTCTAGGAAACTCAGTTGAGCCAGTTTGTGACTCAGTTATTTCAGATCACTGCCAGAACACGTTGATCATTCACAATCACACCCACCCAAGTGCTTTCACATCCCAGGTCTACAATCTTTCTAGAACAGCATGGTGCATCTTTGGAAAATAGTGCAGAAGATATTGTCTTCAGACAGTGAATGCCAATTCATAGGAGATCTTCCATGCAAGCAACACCGTAAGCGCAATCCCCCCATCTGTGGGGTCCTGCCTATGAGGGCATGGTGCTATACAGGGAAAAGGAGGCATTAAGAGGTAGTGTGCAGCGATAAGGAAAGCAAAAATAAACCTCTTCTCTCCAAATAGCTTCCTGTGTGTCAAACAGAAAGCTGGGACTGGGTTATTGCAAAACGCTGCCTTTGGATACAATTGAAAACCTCCAACGCTACCTGCCTCATGTTGTGTCTAGAAGGGGTGTGCAACAAAGGCATTTGACTACAGCCTGATTAGAGGCCAAGAAAAATACCACAGAGACACAGGTAAAAGCACACCTGCCCCCCCAAAAAGTAATATTTGACTGTAGAGACAAGTGTTTCCTGTGCTGTATATTTAATTTAAAAAAATAATGAGACAGCCTAATGTAATTACTTATATACCCTATCAACAGCACCAACACTGTGGGGAAATAAATGATATTAAGAAGCACAGACAGGTAGCCTGGGCAGGAGAAACTGGCTGTTAAGTAAAACTCATTATTGAATCAGTGCACTCAATTTTTAAGTGGCATTTGACTCTTTGTTTTGAGGAACTTAGTCTTCAGGTACTGGGAGACAGCTGTAGGACTAACTTCGTTAATCTTTCTCACTCCTCTGGTCTAACACCCCTACTGATACAACAGCTTCCTTCCCTGTAAACCAACCTGAAACTATCTCCAAAATATACTGCATCCAAACCTATGCACAGGGATGGTCCTCAACTACAATCAGAACTGAATAAAGTGAACATAGTTCCTCCCATATTGCAACAGGGAGCTGAACTCTAATTATACCCTGGAGATACTAAGCCAGTCCACAGGAAGCATTTACATGGGAGCTAAAATAATTTCCTAGGTTTTACATTAAAACTATGCTGACATGCATTAGATTTTCTACCTAAGTCAACTTCAACCTCTCTTCCACAGAAGCTCATCTATTAAAACTCTTGTCCAAAAGTGAAATATTTTGAAACTTCCCCACACACACACTGAACAGGGGAGGACTAGTATACATGAAATAAATTACAACCAGATACAGCAGGCCCCTTTTCCATATGTTTTGTACTGTGCTCTATATCAGGGTCTCCCATAACAACCGGAAAAACAGATTTTGGGAGAGCACACAGCACTCCAAACAAGGAGCCTCTTCCAAACAGAAGTATCAAGAGGCATGACTTATCTCAACTACTGTTTTTATAGGGTATCATGACAGCAGTTAGTCAAAACAAAGAACATCGAGTAGGCTGTTGGCTCCCCTTTCCCAGTCTCTCCATGTAAACTCCCACATATCAAAACGTTTAGAAGTGATCAGTACAGCCTGGCTATCACTAATGACAACTAATGGGAAGGAGATTACTTTATATAGAAAATACAAAAATGCTGGCCTACCTGGGGTAATTTCAAATAGATGTTTTCCTGGTTCATCAGGATTAGGTGGCAGTTCATTCACCTGATTGCCTTGCAGGAGTATCAAACCCTGTAAGGGACACAGGCACCATTAGAAGGGCAAAGGCCTAAAAGAGGGTAAGGAAAAGATAAACACAACAGACATAACAAATTTAAGTCCCACTCTTCCACAAATCCCATCTCCTTTCCAAACCCACCCTTCTGAGTAGGAAAAAATTGAGCTGCTAATGCAACCTGCCTCACACTTGTCCTCTTCTCTCACACTGGAAACTTGTGGTCAAATCATCTTTCATCTGGAATAGCAGTAATTGGAGCATGCACAGGTGATTCTCCTTAGTTTCCATAACTAATTATCCCTTGCAAGAGTTTAATCTCACATTATACCTACTCTTTCTTTACCTTTTAATTTCTGGTTGCCATCTGCAAACCATGAGGTAGCTGAAGTTCTATTTTGAAATATTTATTTTTACAACTGAAGAAAATGGTCTGTTTTCCAGAGATTTTCAGTACAGGAAAGCTCCCAGAAAGATACTGGAGGACAGCAGCTGATTGAGATTTGCAAAGCAGTGGGACTACCTTATAGCCCAAGAGACTAGAGTTGCCTAGCCAGAAATCTGAATGCTCTTAGTTCTCAAGTGTAAACACTGCCAGAACACAGACCCATTTTCATCTTGAACCCAAGCATAGATAACACATGTATCCCAGTTCAGGAATTCTATATAGCTAGTGGCATATCTTCAAATCACTTTCTCTATAGAAAATGTGGAAGCTCTTGTCCAGTAAAATGAGCAGAACAAGAATACGCACACTATTTGGACCTCATTGTTTCTCCACTTCCTTTTAGTCTTTCACATTTTAAAGAGTTTGTATCTAACATTCTTTAGGTTGTACACACAATAACACACAAGGCAGTAAGAACTGTGACTCTCAAAAGTTAAGTCATGAACTGTGTAATCAGCAGTTCTTACTCCTGCACTGAACTGCCCTGGAACAGAAGCTGGGATCCAACCATCTTTTTTTGCTGATCATAAAAATAGATGTTTTATTCAGTTGATTTCACACAGATCTAATAAACATGCACAGTTGCATTGTCTCCAGCCTACTTGGCAACACCCAGATCCAAGACACACTGGAGCATAACTGTATCAGTAATAAAAGAAATCTTAGTTATTCTTTGTCAGTTTCCAGATACATATTACTGAGTAATACAATTAGTGTCTCATGAGACAGACAATCCAGGATTTCAGCTGATAGAAGACAACCCATCATATGACCTTTGAAATCTTCCCCAATCCAACAGAAGACAGTTATGTGATTTTTCATTATGTTTATTATGGCATAATTCCCTGGCTTTGTTCCTTGGCAATATATTTTCCTACAGGTCATTTGTTTGGAGAAACCAAGGAGCCAGCTTGTATTAAATGTAAATTAAGTTTTACACTTTTCTTTGAACATAAAACATTCAAAAACCACGACAAATTATCAGAACAATAAAGCTTGAGGTGGAAGAGACTTCAGCTACACAATAAGCTCCAAGTCATGGAGGTCTACCAGTTTGCATTCCAGTTCTGACAACCCACTCTATTAAAATGACTATTAAAATTACACCAGTGGTGTCCCTCAGGGCTCAGCACTGGGGTCAGTTTTGTTCAATGTCTTTGTCAACTATCTGAATGAGGCAATTGAGTACACCCTCAGTTTGCAGGCAACACCAAATCAGGTAGGACTGTTGATCTGCTTGAAGGTAGGAAGGTTCTATAAAGCGATCTGGACAGGCTGGATCATACGAGATTCAATAAGGCCAAGTACCAGATCCTGCATTTTGGTCACAACAACCCTAGACAATGCTACAGGCTTGGGGAAGAGTGGCTGAAAAACTGCCTGGCAGACAAGGACCTGGGGGTGCTGGTTGACAGCCAGATGAACATGAGCGAGCAGTGTGCCCAGGTGGCCAAGGTCAATAGCATCCTGGCCTGTATCAGGAATAGCATGGCCAGCAGGAGGAGGGAAGTGATCCTGCCCCTGTACTCGGCACCAGTGAGGCTGCACCTTGAGTATTGTGTTCAGGTCTGGACCCCTCACTGTAAGAAGAACATTGAGGTGCTGGAATATGTTCAGAGGAGAGCTACCAAGCTGGTGAACCGTCTGGAGAAGAAGTCACATGAAGAGCAGATAAGGTAACTGAAGTATAGTCTGAAGGGAGGAAAGAAGGCTGAGGGGAGACTTCATTGCCCTCCACAACTACCTGAAGGAGGTTGTAGTGAGGTGGGTGCTGGCCTCATCTCCTAAGTGGATAAGGATAGGATCAGAGGAAAAAGCAGGAAGTTGTGGCAAAGGAGGTTTAGATTGGATATTAGGAAGAATTTCTATACTGAAAGAGTGGTCAGACACTGAAATAGCCTGCCTGTGGAGGTGGTGGAGTCACCATCCCTGGAGGTACTCAAACATGTAGATGTGGCACTTCAGGGCATGCCATAATGGTCAAGATTGTGGGTTTGTTTGGTTTTAGTTGGTTTGCTGGGGTTTTTTTGTTGATAGTTGGACTCTGATCTCAGAGGTCCTTTCCAACCACAATGATTCTGTTATTCTGTGACTTGCTACTTTGAAAGGATCTTTTCAGTGCAGACTGAAAATGTCTCAGAAGTACTCAAATTTGTTCCTCATAAACCAGAACTCAACTTGCCATGTCACTAGAGATTCAGCAACCTACTTCCATGTTTTGCCATCCCTCAGGGTGATCAGAAACTAGATCTCCATTTAGTTCCTCTTAACAAGTCAAATAATTCTAGAGCAGGGAATTCTTGCCATCCAGAATTCAGGAACCTCTACTGCAGTTTACAACATATTGCAGGCTACTGCATAGTCAAAAGGTAGAAATATAAGAAACCCTGAATGTGAGTGTACATTGTCTATGGAACAATGAATACAACCCTGACCACATTGCATATAAGCTGAGTATTCCACACTATGGACTTGCTTTTCCTTCCACAGAATGTAAAGGCAAAAACAAGTATGAAAAAGAGAAACACTCTTAGGAAAGTCAGATTTTGTACTGAGGCATTCAGTTTAGATATCCTTGGTTTTGCTTTGAGGAAACTGTGCATTTACATTTCCATCTCAAATTTGTTTCTCTGCATTTTAAAATAAAAAAAATTCTGTGCTTAATGTAATAGCAAAAGATGGGGCTGGATCTTTTTGTAGCACATTGTAAAGTTCTTCATAACACATTTGACATAGACAAGAGAAATCAAGGTTTGAAAGGAAAGAAAACAAACTGAATTATGATATCTCAGAAAAGTCAAATGAGTACAGACAGACTCCACAAGGGGCCAAAGTCAGCACCTGCTGGCTCCACAAAGCACCCAAGACAGAATAATGAGTTAAAAGTGGACATTAGATAATTTTGAGCACATTTTCTTCACAAAAAAAGAAACAAAACCAAAAACTACCAGCTACCCAATTCTGGTAGCTAGAGTGAATTGTAAGCAGAGAAGGCTGAAACCAGTGAAGGCTAATACTTTCAGGTGTAGGTTACTTAGCCCAGAAATTTATTATTTGCCAGCATATGCAATAGGAGGGAAAAAGATGGAAAACAGAAGTCAACATTTATTTTTAAAAAGGGAATAAAGAGGATGTTGCAACATTCACAGCTGCTGTACTCCAAGAGCAAGGAAGGAGAAAAGTTGGACCCAAATTACACTCCTCTTCCTCCCTTTCCTCTATTGAAAGAAACAGAGCACTGCCCACCAGAATGCCAGAACAAAGCGGAGATGCTGTCCTGCTTATGTGGAGATGGGGAGTGGGCAAAGAGCTGAACTAGAAGAGGATGGGACAGATGCACAAAGCAAGTATCTTCCTGTAGTGTAACCTCCACCATGAAGTCCCAGCTTCTAAGCAGGATCAGACCATCTGTGGAACAGGAATTTCTAAAAGGATCCCCCGTTCACATAACTCTGACCTCTTGTATTAAATTACAAAATACCTTTGACAGCAGTGTCCTGGAAAACTGAAGTGATACCATTGATTACCACCATTGTTAAACTGTTTTCTCCCAGACAACAAAGAGCAAAATTCCCAAGCAAAACCCCAAAGCAAATTGAAGATCTGAATGCACTGCAACTCATTAGATTAATGCAAAGTAGAGAAAGTGTCATGAAATACATCGGCCAGGAACAAGGACTAGTGATTAAGTGAACACAGCCTGATTTTCAAAGACAGGACCCTGAATCTTGTGCTTACCCAAAGCTTAGGATGCTTTGGCAAGGAGCAGTCTCAATTTTTGGCTCAAGAAGGAAGCCTGCATTTCCTCAGCCTGGTTTCTATTAGGTAGTTCTTCAAAACAAAAAATGACTTAATCAGATGTACTGAGAGGTCCGGATTTCCTCCCCATCTCTTTTTTACACAGAATGCATAAGATTTCAAGTAGTTTTGTAGCATGTTCCTAGGGACATCATGTTCAAGAGGTAAAATGACCAAGACTGTTAAAAGTATCTGCTTGCCTTACCACAGAAAAGTTCCCTGAAGTGAGGGGAGAAGTAGCTCCTGTGTCGACCTGAGTCTGAAGCACATGGGAAGGGGCATCTGGGTAGCAGGGAGGGTCACATTTCTTTGTTTTTTCTTTAGGAATAATACAACCTAAAATTTTAATGCTGCAGACAAATTCAAACCCTTGTACTTTTAGAAGTATTTGGAACATCCCCAGGGAAATAGTGAAAAGGCAGCACAAACAAAGAAAAAAATTAAATACCTAAGTTGCACAATTGAAACCAAAAAGGGTTTCAGAATAGCCTAAGACAGGAAAGTCAAGAAACCACAAGAAAGGACCCCAAAAGTCAGTTAGGAAAAAAAGCTCTTAAAGTCATTTTGTCAGTTTAACTTCAATTTGTTGTTCATGGATTCTCACCTATACATTTTGGTTTTCAGGTCATTATCTTATTAACACAAGCCAGAAATATACAATAAAAATTAATACACTATAATTTTATTCCAGCTAATCAGAATTCCAGAGCTTCAGGTATTATTTGAAATCTGGCAATAGTTGTTTTCTGTAAGCAAAGACATTTGAACTATTGCAGAAAAGTTTTTGATTTCATGTATTCTGTAGAAATTTCTCCTAAAAGTGACTTGTTTCTCTTTCTCATTTTAACCAGCTCTGATGAAATATAGGAGAAGAAAAAGATCAGTGCACAGTAGACCTCATTTAAAACAACAAAACCAAAACAAAGAACCACCAGAGATGTGGGACAGTGGAAGGAAAGCAGGACTTGCTGCAGCCACAATGGCAATGGGGACTGTACACTAGTATAGCTACTTTGTCCTTACCAGTGGGCACCTTAATTCATCTGTGAAATGACATTGTAGCAAGTTGAGCTGGTAGCATAACAACTAGAAGAATAGACAAATAAGAAGTAGAAACATGAACCATTTTTGAAAGAAAATGGGAACGCTCACATTATATACAAAAAACAAAAGTCTGAAACCTAGGCCCATCTCTGAAAGGTACAGGTGTATATATAGCTCACAGCTGTCCAATCTGCCTAGTACACTGTGGAGAACTCCAAATAGGCAGAGTTGAAAAGGCAGAAACAAACAATTCTTGTTAGCAGGAAGGGTGTATCAATTCTGACAGTTGTTGTCACTGCTAGAAAGACATTACTAAACAGAGTGATGTGTCCTTCAGCAGCCACTCAGACTACACTAGTAATCTTGCTTAGGAAGCAAAATAATGATGGATTAAATCACTATAAATTCCCCAAGGTCTAACTTGATATATGCCAAATCATGGCCCAGAATAAACCTTAATTCATTACTAAATTAATCCTCCCTCCCTCAGATTTTGGGAGCTAGAGACAGCTAAACAGCTTAAGGGGCAGGCAATAGGTTACAGACCTTCCAGTAAGCTGGAGGTTCAAATCCAATTTTTGATGATAGCATCACTTTGCATTTTTCAGGGTCTTGGTGCTATTAGGGGGACCTTAAGAGGACAAGTGTTCATACATTAGCAGTACTAATGTAGTCCTCCCTAACAAGACCAATTGAGAAGTTCCACCCTGTACCAAGCTCTGTAGAGCCAGAGCTTGGTAAAGAAAAGCTGTGACATAGAAAACCTGAGTGGAAAGCTTCCCTTCCTTGGCTGAGTCCCTCAATGAATACCATTAGGATTCTGGCACCAATTCTCATTAGCTTTAATACAGCACTTCAGTCACTGTTACAAATGCTTATAAGATAGGAGGGGTGGGCAACAGTGGTTCTTAAACCTGCCCTCAGACATTTCTGAATCCCAGCCAAGGATGCTGAAATGACCAGATGAACATCTTGATTTAGCTGAACATGGAACAAAATTAATTTGTATAAAGCTGCTGTAGAAATTCTGACACAGACTTCTAAGGATCAAATAGCCCAACCTAACCCAAGAACATGACCTAGATTTATGCAAATCTATTCCCATTTAAGCTTAGACCTAGAGATTGTGGACTAATCTACATGACAACATCTCCACCCCTAAGTGCTTTTGCAAGAATTTAAAATGAAGTCTACATGCATATAGCTTTAATGTTAATTCAAGTCATTTGTTCCCTAAGCATAGATAGGCAAAATATTTCTGTAGAAGAATATTTGTGAAAGAGCATATTTATCAAACTATCTACAAGTCACTTCTTTTCAAAACTAATTACACAACATACATAAATTCTCTACAATGAGACACTGCTAGTGAGAAATATACACAGTTAGGCAGAAATATTTGGCAAGAAACTTCTGGACAGCTGTATTTTTGCAAACCATGTCACTGAGCAAGTTTAGCTGTGGCTTCTGGATCAGTATTTGCTGCAGCTTCCACTACAGTTTGGCTTCCCCTGCCTTTAACTGGACCCAGATGACAACAGGGAGGCTAACTAAGAAAAGACTAAAAGCTGAAAGTATTTCAAAGATAACAGGAAAACAATGGAAAGGCACCATGAGAAAATTGCAGAAGGATCTGAAGTTATTTCAAAATGGCACACTAAAGTTTCATATACATAATCATCTCTAGAGTCCAGTGGCCAGAACACATTCTGAAAAATTCTGCTGTTTTCTGGAGGGCAAAATTCAAGCCTACTGCAGACGTACTAAAGCTTTTAACTTACCAAGTCTATACTGAAAGAAAACTTAATGAATAAGCTACAGAGTGGCTTTTGTTCCCCTGGACACTGGGGAGCGGCACACACTATGTCCTATCCTGAAGACAGAAAGAAACCCAAGGCTACTTTAAAAACCCACACATATTGACAGAGTAGGAGCATCCAAAGCTCTTTGCAGGTCAGTTCCCCTCCCCTTATGGCAACACCCAGGAAAACACTCAGGAAAAGCAATGTCTGTGAATTCACCCTCTAGCTTTCAGCACAGAAGTCAGACTGACAGAGTGAACTGTGCAACTTTCATATGGCAGTCAACACAGGTCCTTCTGCAGCACTTGATCCGTTAAGGCCACAAAATATCTCCTCTTCACTCCTCTAAGCCTATGCCATTCTCCTGTCATTAGATAACAGTTGTATATTTCCAGCACTGTTTTCAAGAAAGAATGTCTACAGTTCCCTTTAAAGACATGAAAGCACAGGTTTTCATAAAAACAGGTAATGCAACATCCATAAAAAAGGCATTGCTTAAGGTTTCTCTCAAAACATTATGGCATAAATCTCACTTATCTTTTTCAGATAAACAATAGTACATATAAATAATTAAGTAGGCATATCAATGGGAATTTCAGTGAAGTTATTGATTTAGATTTTGCACACAAACTTGCTGGCCATACTTGACAGTTAAAATGGATTTAAAAGAAAGGCAAATACCTAAAGAGGTGAAGGAAATTAGGGATTAATGACAACTTGTGAAAATACCTATTTGACCTGTAACAAAGTTCTCTCAGGGTCACAGCTGTCTTTCTAAGCCATGTGGAAATGCCTGTACCATTGTCCCTTCATTCCAGAGAATCCCAAGTAATAGCTATCTGCAGGTTCTAAAAACACATCTCACCTGTGAGATGCATACAGTCATACTGAAGTCAGATGCCAATCATAGTCTGCAACTGCTACAAGAACCACAACACAATTCTGTATCATTCTACACTAATTGGCTTCCCTCAGTGATAAGTGTATGGTAACCCTGTACCCAAGAAGAAATAGAATTAAAGAAACTCTTTCTAACATTCCTCATGACTACCTAATACAGCTCCTTCCTCATTAAGTTCACTGATACAATTCAGAAGTGCCCAATTCTCCCTGTACATGGTATAGGGAGATAAAGTACTTGCCTCAAAAGTGAAAAATCCAGCTTTTGCTTGCAGAGCCCTGAGAAACAACAGGCTGCATTGAGTTCAAGTCCTTCTAGACTTCACACAGTAGGCTGTGACGACAGATCAAAACCTTGACTAGGTAAGTGCGAGACATAAGATGCAGCCAGCATCCTCATGCATCTACAATGCATGTGTCAGGCTCACAGGGGAAAATTAATTTCCATTCTCAATCCACAACAAAATGTGTGTAGCAGTTAAGCACATTGCTGTGTCAAGCAGTTTTATAATAAGCTATAATGGGTGTGTGGCTCATGATATTACACAGGCTGTCACTCTGTAATGCCTCTCCTGATTCATCAGGAAGCAAAAACACAGGGACATGGTGTGGCTTATTTGATTATGTACCCTCTGTTCAGGGACTCTGGTTAGAGGCCTGACAAGTCAATACAATGACTACAGGAAATATGCTGCAAAATATTCCAGAGCAACTAGGAAAGCCCTTAGAGGTTAAATGTGGCAACAATATTTTACAAGTGTATTGAATAACTTGAATAAGAATTTCTTTATCTCAGCTGTAAGCTTTATCCCATCTTGTAGCACAACATCCCCCCTCTAAGTGCTATAGATACAGAAGAGACAGAAGACCAGAAAAATGATCCTGGATTTAGTGCTGAGTCCAGAATGACAATTGCAAAGACCTCGGGTTTGTATTTATCCTCAGTGGAGGAGCACTGTCCTCTCATTATACAATATGTATTTGTAAGAAATTGGTGCTAGACAAGCAACACACTCACAAAAAGCATGTGAAGCAGCAAAAAGTTTGAAAAAATTCCGTTAATACTTGGCTTGAAAGACATACTTGTGCAATGTTCATTTATTAAAAACTGTTTAAAATATCCACTACCAAAGAGTTGCAAGTTAAATGTCACTTGCCCATAAGAACGCTGCATGGTGGCTGCCTATTACCCTTGATCCCCAGTAAACTGCCATATAGTAACTTGACACAGTTAATTAGAATCTCCCAAGTCTTATAAAAGATTAAATATGGTTTGGAAAGCTTTCTTGCACGCATTTGCTGTCCTATGAATAAATTGATACAGCTGATCTAAGCTTACCATTTTAAGTAGCCCTACTGTGGTTTGATTTATTCAATTACCATTTGGTGTTTATTAATTATTTAACCGCTAGCTGACCTCTTGTCTCTTTGCTACCTCCTAAACATGCCGATCCTATCCTCTGTCCATTTGTTTTCAACAGTCTATTTTGGAATAGCTCTATGACACTGCCCAATACATATTACACATGAGGACATAGTCAGGGGTTTCCACCAGGAAAAAATTTTCTTCTTTTTCATTCATGCTCCATAAAGTCTATAAGTTTTGATAAAAGCAAACTTCAAACAGTTTAATTATTTTTTTTTTCCCCCAATTGTAGGAGGTTACATTATTCCACAGTACGCTAAGTCAGTTTTCACTGTCAGGCACTCAGTCCTCTTTCCAGACACAGCACAAAACCTTGTGCAAATTCTCTCCTCAAAATTTGCATTGAAAAGTAGTAACTACCAGGTGTATACAAGACACACTAAAACACATTACAGCCCCTTCTCAAGTCCGAATGCTGGCATTTAACAAAACTCACATGCTCTGCCCCCACAAGCTAGCTTTAAAAGCCACTGGCTTTCTGCTTAACAATGGATTGAGAGATTATAAGGCCCAGCTAATTAAGCAAGGCTTTTCACTCCTGCCTCAGCAACCTAGAATTACATAGCTCTTCCTGTCAAACTCTAGTATAACAGATGACCAGTATTCAGAGGCCAGCATGTCTTGGTGGGTAGACAAACACTTTCTAACCTTCTCTCAAGCTTTGCTCTTACCTGGGCAGTAGCTAAGTCTCACTGCAGCATGTATGGTTTTGGCTAGGATAGAGCGCAACTGAAATGAATTGTCAGTCAAAGCAGTGACTGTGATCCACATAGAAGTCACAACCAATACACCCTACAGTTCTCAAAGTAGTCATACCTGAGGTTTAGTTTCTTCTTCATCCTTGTAATAGAAGAGCTGTTCCCCACGCAGCACAAACCAACGCTGCTGCCAGTTCTTCATAATGCTTCTTTGTTTCTTCAGCCAGCCACACTTCAGCACACGTTCTTGAGGATTTGGAGAAGAAGGTCTGGAAGGAGGCCCAATCTGTTCACCCATCACCAAACTCTTTGACCGGGCTGAAAAAGTAATTACAGAATAACTGAAACACAGAAATAAGGATAAGAACATACAAAGAGACTAAATAACTGTTCCATACTTTCTTCTCAAACATGGACAGACCATTACATGCATCTTTGCTCTTCAAGTAGGTACTGGTTTTTAGCATGTACTTTCAAGTTCATGATAGACAAACATGAACCTTTTGGCACTGCTCACTCTAGCAACCTTCTAGGTGACGTGATACCTCCAACAAAGGCTCCACTACTACCACTAGCCTTGCGGCAAACCACTGCTGCCTTCCAGCTCTACACAGCATTAGTGATATCGCTGTCTCCTAAAGGAATGTTTACCCAGTAAGGATATGTAAATTGTAGTGAGGGCTGGACAGAAAAGGAGGAAGGAGAGAGTTTAAGTATATATTCTCACTCCAGACATTACCACTAGGGGGGTGATTAGTCAGTGAAAGCAGCTGCCACAGGAAATAAAGAGATTCAGAACTTGAGAAAAACTTTAAAAAGCAATAGGCACATATGCCTCACCACACCGTCATGCAACTGACAACATATGCCAAAGGAAGAAAAATTAAATGGAGGTGGTGTATGGGGAAGAAAAAAAACAATATAATAATCACAATAGTAACATTAAACTTGATCCTCCTCCTTCTCCTCCATGAAGCAAACTGCAATACAATAGGAGGCAGATAAGGGGCTGAGATCAGATCTTAAGAGAGCCTCCTCAGTGCAAGCCAGTGAGGGACATTACATTGGTATCTGTGATAAAATCTTTGACCTTGCCCATTACCTTGCAGTCAGGTCACCATGTTCTGCTTCTTAAAGAAATACAAACCCAGCACTTTACACACTAAACACTCCTGTCAGCAGAGGGCAGGCCTGAATAGTACCACATCATGCATGACCAAAAAGTCTCAGTGACAGCAATCAGCACTTGTATAGTATCATATACTTCCCTTTCTCCCCTGCTCCAAAATCTGCTCACCCCTCCTGTAACCATCCAGCAAGCACTCAGCCTGTTCTCTGACAACTTCCCCGTTTTATGGGAAGATAGCATCATTTTGTTACACTTCAATTTCAGACTGTGAAAGAAGAGTTGGTTTTTTTCCCATTTTTCTGAACTGCTACAGTAACTTCTGCTACTCTCAACAGAACTGTGCACCACAGATTTTGCCTTGCACCTTAGTCAAGATAAATTCAGTTTTAACCTATAGTTATTTTCTGATTTAAGAAATTAAGTTTTTACTTTGAGTTTCACTTCAAAATTAAAAGTTGAAATGTTTTAAGTGCTGATGCAGTATCATAGCTTTTATCAGAATTAAGCTTTCCTTATTTTTGGCTAAAAAAACTCACTGAATTGAGCCCAAGCTTATATACAACATTACTCCTACATTAGTGAAGTTTACCAACAAACTTCAGTAACCCAGCACTCCTAAACCCTAATTTTACACAGTCAAAACAATAAAATCCTGATACACAATTTACTTAAAATCAGGCTTCAATGTATACAAGCTTGTGCTCTAAGCTTACTCACAGTAGTCAGAGCTCTAACCGACAGGCATTGACATTACAGCAAAATATATAAATAGGTGCTTTTCACCATGAAGAAAAGATCCTCCTGCCTTAATACATTCCTTTCTGGCAACACAGTGCCCTCTAGCAGATGATTACAAAAAAATTATTCTTTGGCAAAAACATGGCTACTAACCTAACCAATTAGTCTTATAATACCAAAATCAGTATCAAAATACCAAAATCAGTAACCACCTGTCATGTCCACACACGTGCAACTCAGAGCAGTGTCCAGTTTTCCTGACTGGTATATAGTTACATAAACTCTCTCCTACTTCACCCCTCCCACCAAGAAATTAGATTTACATAACTGTAAACCAGCAATCTTTATTTTAACATCTGTATAGACAAACCTCACAGAAGACATTGAACATCTAACTTTGGAATAAGCCAAATAGTGCAGATTTCCCCTCACACACTCTTTGGTATTATTTGTGCAGCCTCACCTAGTAATAATTTATTATAGTGAAGAGTTAAGGTTTTTGTGATCAGTCACTTAAGAATTTATATCTTCATATTTTTATTTTAAACAGCACCATGACTTAGTCAATTGCTATGGTTGCTAATTCTTCATGCTGCCTTGGCCTTCCATTTCCTTAGAATATCCAGTTATGACTGTAATAGTTAATTTAATTAAGGAGATACTCAGCAACCTCATCTGGATCAGATATAAGTTTTTAGAAGGGAGAATAATTTATGGTTATTAACAGCATTGACCTATATGTTGCATGCTTCACAAAATACAATAATTGCATAGAGGTCAGAAGAAAAAACTTCCATGGATGAGCACAGCCTGCCTTTAAAACAGCAGGTATCTCATACTACTGGGATCAAAAAAAAGCCGCTTTGATAGTCTGATCCAGTACATTGAGCCCCTTGATTCATATTCATAGATATATATATTCTTAGTGTTTATCTATTTAACAGAATTATGGGATCAGCAGAGCAAAAGGAGAAAACAAATCAATGAATCAGAGCCACAGCAACTCAGCAAATACTTTACATGCTCTAGAGTTCTGATCCAGGAATGCATTTGCAATATAACTGTTTGGTTTTTGCTCTTCACATTTTCGTTAATTGATTATCGATTCAGCCATACACTTAAATTCTAAACAGAAATCAATGCAGAAAGGATTCAAGCTCTTATTGAAAAAAGGTATAGGATTCATTTGCAAAGCAGTACTGAGATGCCAACTACATGACATAACCACTCAGAAGTAGGGAAACAAGGCAACTACAGTACAGCAAGATTACAACAGACCAGACGGATGCACATATCCTTGCTGCCCCATAGGTGGTACTAACATTGAGCTAAACCTATTATTTTAGGATGACAAACCATTAGAAGGCAAGAATCATAATCACAGACCTTGAAAATACTCCTGTAACTTGAAGTGTCACTTGCATATATAAGTTCTCATACCTAGATGAAGATGGGAGGAAGAGTACGAGCAAAGGCAGTGGTGTGATAATCAATGCTTGCTGTGCAAAGGCCTGGGCTACACTAAATAAGCTCCCCAGCCAAAACCCCACACTTGGTTGCCATGTCTTTAATAGTAAACTCTACATTAAGGAGTGGATGGAGCAAGTCAGATGGAGCCATGCTGCCATTCCTTACAGAGATAGCAATCTGTATCCCCATCCCAACTCAGCCCTGTCTAAAGCTACTCTTTCTCCATTTCTCTTCCTTGCACCATTAACAGAGCACCACACACTTCTACAAGAGCTCCTCAGAAAGTCAGACCTGCTTTCAAGCAACATACATATTCCTGTTTTCTCATCATATTTATTTTCTACTTTAAGCATGCATGTGAAAATAGGGACAATTTCTTCCCCTCCCTATTCATACCATCCCCTCTTCCTGAACTCAATCCTGCCTGGCAAATTATACAATCTCTTCAGCTCTTCTTCTCCTACTCACAGCCCTAAACACAACTACATATTTGAACAATCAGTGAGAACCTACTTAAATCAGGGATGTGGAAATCAGATCAGGTCAATGCAATTCAATATCAATTAAAGTTGTAATATTTTGAAGTTTTATTGGCAGTTAGCTTAAATCAATACAGTAATTATAATTTATTCTGGCTGATAAACTGTCCTATAGTGAAGACCCCTTGCTCTAGTGTTTCTTCAGTCTAATGACATAGTGACACTACACATTATTTCTGATACAGTCTTTGTTTAAAGTACTAGCCTCAAATGGAAGTGGTTTCACATACTACAAATATTCTTAATTGTTTTATTTAATTCAAACTTTGCATGAAAAGAATTGATGCACAGAAGACAAAAGTCACATGCCTTAGAAACAGATGCTGCATTTACTTCCAAATTGTAGGAAATAAAATACTGTTTAGATTTGTTTTCTATTACACCCCTGTATTTGTGTTTACATTTGATTGCTAAGATACCACAGCCAGTGAGCACAAATGAAACCAAGACACTTCCTCAACACAATCTGAGAATTTGTCATCTTGACACATAATAAGCAATGAAATTAAAGAGAGAAAGTTTTAAGTGATTGGTGATTAAGTATGTTTAAGCTACTAGAATGATATTAGTTAAAATAAACCGGCAATGGTTTTTAGTTCCCTCAAGCCAAACAGAGTAGCAATCTGTACAGAAATGAAAGGTGCTACACAGCCATGTGCCTGCTCACATTTTGTGACCTGGAAGACACCACACAAAAACACAACCATAAAAGCAAGTTGTGCTCCACCACTTCTATTCCATAAAGCTACACCTGTCTATTCAGAACATTTTACAGAGCAAAATGAAGTGCTGTGTTCTACTTCATTTCAGTCAAAATAGAAATATGAAAAGATATTTGCTCTGGAAGATAATTTTTAATGGCCACCCATCATATACTGCTGAAGAAAACAAGAGGAAAAATAAGGGGTCTGGAAACCCATAACTTTTTTCCAAGGGAAAGCATACATGCATTAACACTGGAAGTAGTTCTGTAATGTTACAGGTCCAACTGTAGGGAAAAAAAAAAGAGATGGTTAGCTTTACATCTTTTTGTCTTGTAAGCTGTGTTTTCTGCAACAGTTGGGATGCCAGACTGCATGTACCCAAGCAGGTACACTTGCCAAAAAAGATTGACAGTCTGAAGGAAGGATCTGTTTGTACAAATATTTACTTGGCATTATTACATTCCTGCAAGAAAAATTGTATTCCCAAAGGCCATTAAAAAAAATCTGAAATCCAACATAAATTAGTATGATTTCTCTCTCAGAAAAAAGATGACTGCTGTTAAAAACTGGCTATAAATACAGGGTAAGATACTTTAGATCTTTATCTGAAGGGCAGAACTTTGGTTATAGATATTTACCTATAGGTAAGACATACTCTGTTCAAACACAACAAACCCAACCAAACAAAAAACCCCACACCAACCACACAGCTTTTTGAGCAGAAAGAATAAAGACATGGATGAAGGAAGATCAGAGTAGCAAGTTAATCACTATAAAGCACATTTCAGCTACAAAGCACAGATACGGCCAAAGAATTTGAACCAGCCTGAGGGACTTGGACAAGTAATCAATTATGCACTATAGAAGAAGATGCACCAGCATCCCCAAGAAGGAGCCCAGATGAAACTGAGTCACTAGACTAGCTCATGAAGTAGCACCCTTCCTCCAGGTGTTCAGGTTCATCCCTTCTCAGAACTCCTAATACTAAAGGCTGTATCACTTCTCTCTTTTGCACTACCAGATCAGTCAGTGCTCTTTCAATGGCAAAAGGGAAAGAGAAAGGAACTGCATTTGCACCAAGGAGTTCTGAAGAATAAAACTAGACTGCTTGAAAACACACCACATGTTTTAAGGGTGCCAGCAGTGCCTCGCAGAACAGGAGGAAAGATTTCCTGCTAGCCAGCAGGTTAGCACACTCACACAACACTCTTGTACTATACATACTATGTCTAGTACTGAAAGTTGTATAGACCTGTCATGGTGCAAGCGCAGGCCCAGTGACACTCATTTAAAGTTGCCTATAGCTTTTCTACAGTCATGAGAGCTGGCTCAGATATTGGCATCAATCTTCAAAAAGCATGCAGCACTTCCTTTATAGAACATGTAGAAAAACTTTTCCACCTACAGTACAGCATTTACAGAACATGGTCAGAACCAAAAGGTAGAGACACACTAGTTTGAGGACAGTTGCTTCCTTACTGGCATGAGTATTGGCAGGTCTTCTTTGTAGTGTTCAAGGTAAGAGCCATGACCTTTCACTACCTTAAAAAAATGATAGTCAGCTCTGTATAAAGCATTTTCTGAATCAAAAAAGTATTTTTATACTCCAGTGACTTGTGCAAAGTGACCATAAAAGCCACTTCACTGATCAGAGTTACAAAGTATGCAGGTAGTACACCTAAACAAGGCAGCTGGGGGAGGGGGGTCGATCAGACTGATAGAAGACAAGAATCGCAGTGTCTATGAAGCAGCAGCATAGCTGCATTTATACGATTGAATAAAAATCCACATAGACCATATAAGAGAAACTATTGCAAAAAAAAAAGTCTAGGATAGGATAAGAAATAAAGACATAATTCATTTAGCACCCTAACTACTGACCATTTCTCAATCCCTCATCACACTGAGAGATGCAATGCTTATGCCTTCCTTTCAGTAGCAGCCACTTTGCTACAGTAAAAAACCCAAACCTGTAGCAGTATGAGTTAGCTTCTCTATGACAAAGTGCACAGACTACATCAGAGCACACCCATTCAATTCTGCCTTCAACATGCTCCCTCCTTTCTATTCACTAACAGTGGCATTCTATCCCACCTACAAGTAGGAGGGTGAAGTACATTTGCATAGCTTGCTGCAGGTCATATTTTAAGCATGCCATTCAGCTTCACTTTCTCTAAGCCAATGAATGCAGATACAAAAGGCAGGGAACAATGAGGCAATACTCTGTACTCTTGAGGCAAGGTTAGAGAGCTACAAGCTCCTGCCATGATTTGAACACTAGTCACTCAAGTGACTAGCAAGTAATAGTTAATGCTTCATTTATTTCTTAAGTACTAAAAGGAACAGAAGCTGGAGGTCCAGTCCATTATAGACTTATGTTAATTTATGCCAATAGACAGCATGTTCAGGCGAGCTTACCAGAAAAAATTCAATACTTTGGGTTTTTTGTGGGGTTTTTTTGTTGTTTTTTTTAAACATTATTCACCACACTCTATGAGATACCACTTCCCAAAATTATTCTGTACTTAAGAAATAATCAAGAGTACAGAAAACTTCAAGGCCATTTACTAGCAACTGGCTATAAAACGGAAGTAGTATCACAGCTCAGCCATTTTCAGCAACAAACCTCCCCAAATTCAGCCTTAACATTTTATTTCTCATTTCCCTCATCCAAAATAAGGCAGGTATTCATTCCTACCCTACTTCTCAGGACATAGCATTGAACCAACAGCTCAGTGTGCCTGCTTCACTATTTGTTGTACCAACAGTCAATGTGCAAACAAAGCCTGCTTCCTTCTCTGTAGAACAGGTGGCTAAGTGGCTTGCCCTACTGCCACAGTTGATAGAAGGCAGAAGAAATTCAGGAATTCTCACTCCTACTGCAATTCATACTCTGAACCTAAGTACCAGCTTAGATTATGTGATATAAATATCTTTAACAAGTTAATAAGGGTGGGTCCTCCTAAACTAGACGTCTGCACTGGGATAAACGTTAACCCTGCATCTACTATTCTAAAGATCAACCCAATCCTTTTCCGTGCAACAGTATCAATTCTCACTTTAGAACCAACATACACAGCTTTGCTGTCATTCAGCTCCCTACACCATAGGTTTGATCTTTAAACTTTGATACCAGTTCACAGGTTTACTATCTTACTGAAGCATAAATAATTCTTAACATCTTCATTTAAGAGGAAGGATATCACAAATAATTTGTTTCAATTACGGCAAAGACCTTATATCTTGCCTCTTCATCAAGACCAATTTACTGCCTTTTGGGATCAAGGGACACACACAAAAGTTCTGTACAAGGAACACTCATTAGAAGGACTGTCAGTATCTTTCCTCCCCCGTTTTAGCTTTAAATACCTTAAAAACCTGCAGGCCTGGGCAGAGTCTAGGCATAGATATTTTCCTGCTCCAGCTCACCAGAGAATTCATTCTGCAGCCTCATCAACATATTTCCCCTTGACACCAGACTGTGCAAATGCCTTTATCGCTTGCTGCCTCAAACTACCTCTGCCCATAATGCGGAGAGCTGAAGAAAACAAATTAAATTGTTTATGTTGCTGGGCTTGCCTATCCACTACCATGAATGCAAGGGGAAAACTGGCAAGGAAAAAAGTAATTCTGGTAGTAACCACATTGGAAAGAAGATGAATACATTTACATAGGCACTAAAAGTAGCAGGTGACTGTCCTCTAAGGAGAGAGGTACTAGTATTTTTAATGCTTTCACTGTGCTCTTCACAACCCTGCAAGTTTCACCCTGTACTCACTCAACATGTATTTTACAAGTAATTAGAGAGCCTATGACTTTTTCATTTTTTAATATTTAATTCCTTCTCCACATGTTCTCTCCCCAGCAGTCCAGCTACCCTTTGAGCAGAATTACTGACCTTTCTCAAGGCCCCTTCCCTTCCCCAGGAGGGGGAAGTTCAGATTATCTGTGCTTAATAAGCTGGTGCATGCTGGCCTGTGAACTTTCCAGGGCTTTTCCTGAGGAGAGTTAATTCCTGCCTGAGCCTTCAGGCAGGCAGGCAGTAAGAGCAGTACTTACTTCAGCACATACCATGAATCCTATGTGGAAAGAAAAGGGCATCTCTAGAGAGATAAGATTATTATACCTTTAAATAAACTATGTGCTTTTCACAAAGCAAGGGTGGGAATATGAACCTGTCTCTAGAAGAATCCCACTAATAAAATTTTCTTGACCCTTTCTATGTATGCACATAACCACAGAAACAGCACAACAGAGACAAAGTCATCACAGCACAGGGCTGACAATACATCTCACTGCCACACACCTCTGCACCAAAACAGCACAGTGCCAGAAGAATGTCCCAGCAGAGAGACAGAAGCACTTCCCTGCTACATCCACCTCCCTAGGTCTGCACACAGTGAGAAGGATCACCCAGCTTCCCCCTTACTCACTGCTCCCCAGTGCTTTATCCTCTATTCTGGGTCTATTTTTTCCCTAGTGTCTTCAGGGCAGTTAACCCAGCAGCACACCAGCCCCAATACCTCCTTCCACAAACCCTACACAACTGCTTTAAGAATTTAAACTCACCTCAGCAGCTTACCTCATACTCCTCTGAAACAAAAAGATGAAACTCAGACTCGCACCACAAGCAAGACCACTGCCACTGCCTCCACCTCCCCAGTGCCTCACAGACTCCTTCCTTCATCAGTTCACAGTGAGCCTTAAACCAAATCACATTTGTGAGCACTTCATTCTAGTCTTTTCCCCTTGTATCTTCCTAAAGCACAGCTCCTAAAATGGCCTCTCCTACCTTAAAGAACCACTCAATTAAAGAAAGAGGATGATGAACCTGCCCCTTGCAGCTGGGCTCCTTGTTAATGTTGGCTTTGCCATGCCAGCTGCAACTAGTCACACTGATTGCTCCCTGCCCCAGGGGCTGGTGTGCTCCTAGCAGTGTTGGTGGGCTCTCTGGGATTGAAGGAAGCATTTGGAGTTCAAAGCTCCAGGGCTGTTTATTTTGGTTCGAGGAGTAAGAATCTGGGTGTTATTATTTGTCTGGAAAGCTGGAGGTGCCAAGGTGCTGGCCGCCCACATGCCCCAGGATAACTGTGTGCAACATTAGTCTTTCAAACCAGAACTGCAGTGTGTGGCTGTGATGGTACTGGTGTTCTGCTTTGCAGAGCTAAGAGGCTGCAGGTGCTATGCTGTGGTTTGATGAGGGGAACTAGACATGTGGGAGAGTTCCCCTTTTTTGTCTTTCACTGGCCAGAGAAAGAAAGGTTCTTCAGACAGTATGATCTTGAAGGGAATACAGCCTGAGCAGGTGACTACACAGAGCAGTCTCTGAGGTCCAGGACTTTTTCCAACAGCATGGCACTGGCCTCTGCTAAGACAATTCATTGACATGGCAGGGATTGAGAGGGAAGATGCCATCAGTTCGCCCCTAAAGCCAGAGGAAAATAGAAACATGATAGTGAACTCCTTCTGTGCACAGGGCAGCAGAATTGTCTCTCCTCTGTGGAGGACTCAGAGAACAGCCAAAAGCTGGAGGGTTGATGTCTTGGTCAACTCAGAAGCCTGAGTGCACTTAAAACTGTTTGGCTGCCTCTGGGTTTCTATTACATGTATTTATTTCACTGTTCTTTATTTTTCTGCTCTGCCATGAGCGCAATTGAGTTCAACACTGTTTCTTTTTCTCCTTTTCATTGAAATCTCCCTTAACCACTGTTTTTTATTCCCTCGCTGGGCCTGTTTTCAGTGCTGACTGTTGTTCAGACTGTCCTGCTAACTGTGCCTGCTACTGGAGTAGATCCTCCTCAATTTCATGCCAGCAGATGCATCCTATTACATCAATGCCCTCCATTTACTCAGGAAATAAAGTTGCAAGGTTGCATTCATGTGTCTAAGCTGCAATTAACTGGTGAGTTCTTGTGCAGTCAGATGTGTTCCAATGACAGAAAATGGCCAGTGTGAAGCTGTTCAGTAAGATGGAAAAATAATCCACTTTTTTTTTTTTTTCCAAGTACACTAAACTTTGGGAAACTCATTTCAAGCCTTGCATTTCATATGAGGGCTAGGGTATTTCCAAATCCACCAAAAGTGAACATTACCTGTGAAATGTAGCATATGCAAAGCTAAATGAATTTTTAATTGTTAATTCTGATGAATTGTTGTAATGATGTTGATTTGATGTAATGAGTTGTTGGCCATCAAAGTAATGGATTAACATAAAATTATCAATTCTGAATACAATTGTCTTGTGACTCTTTGACAGCTTCAGAGATGTTTAGATTAAGCAAATGGTGCAGATCATGATGAGTGGATCTGTTAATTAATGACAGGGAACTAATATCCATGCTGCATATACATTTCAGGGGGGCTATTTTTGGACTAGTTCTATTCTGATCTTATGGACTCTATATCCATTAGTGGCTGGAGAGCATTAGGTGCGCTCCTGAAAAGATTTTCCCATCTAGTTTAATCCAAAAGGAATTATAGGTTTTTATTTTGAGACTGCTGCATAACATAACCAAAGTGCAGTAAGTGAGGAGAATTAGATTTGTTTCAAAGCCCTCTTCTAACCCTAAAAGCCCATGTAGAGTCCAAAGTGTACTGCTGTAATTCTCATAACTGTATTTTTTTCCTGTATTAAATAATATGCTTTCAGTCTGCAGAATTAAGCAAGTCTGGATTTCCACCGATTACTGCCTTATATCCTTCTACCACACAAACCCCAGTTCCTCTACATGTTCCTCAAAGTTGTGTAACATGGTCTCTTCAACTTCCTCAAATTCTTAGCTCCTTCCACATCTCTGACAACTCACTACATTCCTACATCCTCTACCTTTTTGGCTGACCGGAATATATCTGTGTTCTTACTGCCAATATGTGTCTTTTGGATGGCCAGTTGGGCAATACCTTTCAGAACATACATTTCTGTTTAGTGCTATGCAACAGTTTTCCATAAGAATACAGATATGGTTATCTTTCCTCTGTCCTGCAATCAATTTTCTTTAAGTTTATGGGAGACATACACATTTTTACATTCCTCTTCTTCTTTCAAATCTCATTTGATTTAGCCAAGCAGCTAAAAAATTGATATGACAGAGATTGGTAGAGAAATCCTGCAATCATGTAGCCTTACTGTCCTAAGGAAGCAGTTTAAATATAGGGTATTCATGCTCCTGTAATCTGAGATACAGCACTTACATTAAAAATATGGTTACACCATTGTAAAGGCATTGAATATTAAAACCTAGCTGTCCTCACTACAAGCACAGGAAGCTTACATTGCAAATATGCACACTACCAGAGGGGTACTTTACCCTCTAAAGTCCCTCCTGGCAGCACTACTATACACCATATACACTATGCTAAAGCCTACTGTTCATTAAAGTTGCATTATGACAAGTGTCACAGAAGGAAAAAAGAAAGAGGAAATAACTCTGATCTATAACAGCCATGTTGAAAGATACCTGAGTTCAATTTGTCTGCAGCAAGCTAAGTAGCCAAAATGTCTCCCACCACTTTTTCCAGATTTAATTAAACAAACAAAAGTTTAATTATTATGACTATGAAGAAAATTGTCAACGTATTGTAACATATGTTTGAGCATGCCATCAAACAGCAATAATAGGCCAGAGAAGTGCAGACAATTCTATAACGTCAGACACTCCTCAGCACAAAGTCCCAGTAAGGAGGGAAGGTTTATTCTCAGTACCTATACAACTGAGTCAGCCTGTGCTGAAGACAGGAATACTGTAACAAATCTATCAGTCAGCAGGCTAACCATCTTGCTACAGAGGACAATGCCAACACACCACTTCTTAAAAAATAAACGCATATGCTTGTAGTCGGTCAGTAGGCTTAATTTCCTAGAACATTTACATGCAACTGGGCAGGTATAGCCTGTCTGAGACTTTTCAAAATACGGAGAAAATGCTTTGATTAAATTTTTTCATCTCTTAAAAGTAATGAAAAAAAAAAATGCATTCCTTGAGACTGCAGGATGTAGTCTGAATACTGCTTTCCCTGTTCTCCATACTGAAAGTTCTCTTGCCTCCGCTCTGGAAGGCAGTATTTCTATGCCATATCACATAAAAAGAATGTGAAAGTAGGTGGTTTCCATTGCAGTTACTTATTTCAGAATCCTGGACTCTGCCAATTGCTGTACATAAAACACTGTACATGAAAAAATAATACGAAATCCATTCAGGCCTAGCCAAGATGAATGACTTTCCAGAAGGCCCATTTATGCACATTAAGATTTTCAGGCTGTGAGATTTTATACCTTCCTAGGTCTTATGAAAACATAATGTACCTCTGAATGCATGTTCCTGAGTTACAGATGCGAGCTTGCTGATGGAACAGCAAGGATTGCATTACACTTGACAGTTACCTCCAGTGAGGCAAATTATCTTTGTTCTCTATCATCTTTTTCACAGATACTAAGAACTACATCCCAGATGTCAGGCTAAAAGTTCAGATTTGGCATTTTCAAAAGACTGAATGTCTTTAAACCCAGGAGCTTTCTGAAGGACCATCCAAAAGTCAAATAAAAATGACAGCATCAGAAGTCACAAGTGAAGGTATAAAAGTACTTTCTCAGCAGATGTTTGGAAATACAAGGGGAGCTGATGGAGCATTTCTATCTGCGCAGATGTAGGGAGCCTGAAGCTTTGTACAGCATTGCAGAAGTAGGAAAGTTCCTGAAGTTTCAAAAACCATCAAGCCAGCTCTTTTCATGAATTCTTAACTAACTTAGAAATAAAGCTACCACTGCACAGTTAATGAACCAAACGAAACAAACCCTGAGAAAATTACATATGCTGCTATAAATTGAAATTTAATTGCAAAGGTACACTATGCTTTGTCCCCCAAACATCAGTAGCCCACAGGGATTTAGAATAATATCTGTTCCATAGCTAGACTTCAATACATAATGATATACACCTTAGTCTCTTCTGGATGAATTGAAGAAAGTGGAAGAACAGCAGGTATGCAGTTGTGAAAGGCTGTGTTCCTTGCCCTGACACAGACTTCCTAGACACATCAGAGCTGTAACAGCCCATAGGAATGCTTGGATAACAAATATATTAAAAACTGGAAGGAAATTAGACAGCCCTTAGAAGGGGGTGGCAAAGAGACAACACCTACAAAAGACTTACAGAACTTCTACAGTTTTGGGTAACAAAAAGTAAGTACATATTACTTAACTGTGGGTGAAGCTGTACCTATCTAATCCTGACACCTCCAGATAGCAGGAAGCTTCTTCTATCCAAAATACTTTCAGCTATTTAAGGGGCTGTAGGCATTTTAATGACTATTCCGGGTGTAATACTGCTTTTTTTTATAAACCATGCAGTGACATTTAACTGGAAGTACCTGTCTCAGAATCACAGCAGCTAGAGTCAGAGGCACTCTTCAATTTTATAATACTGGCCTGGTTAAGAAAAACTTGGTATTTACATACGCTAATGATTGTGTCTGCTTTTGCTGCTAAATGACATTAATCTAGCCTCTGCTTCTGATGGGCAGGAAGATACCCCTCGGAGACTGTCATTAGGATACGAATGGCAACGATGCTCAACAAATGCCATGTCAAATGAGGAACTGGAGCTGCAGCGGGAGATCATACAATACATCCCCTACCACAGCATCTCCTCCAGGCTAGCTGGAGTGGAGACACCGACTGTTCCCAGCCCCAGCTGATCGCTTTACAAACACTACATGCTACACCTCGCAGGTCTGAACCATTGCTCAAAGCAGCTGTTGCAAACCTGGGGCAGGTTTTCATTCCTTCCTTTGTCTTGCCCACAGTTCACACTGAACGACTTTCCCACCTCCTACTTCCAGTCCCCGAGGGATAACGTGCTACAGTAAACTGTTTCTCCAAGATGCTGCAGGTAAACTTGTCACAACTGTCTACAGCTGTTATAATGAATTTCAGCATTAGAGACACAGCATTAGTAACCAGCACCGGGGTGCAAAGGCTCCGTCGAGTCCCAGGAGAGAGTACAATTTTTGAATTATCCCTGCTGCTCTGACCAGACATTGAAGACGGCGTTGCTGAACGCAAACACAGGTCTCCTTCCAGAGTCTTTGCAAGCGCCGCTCGCTCCCGCTGCCCTCCCCAGGACAGGCTCCGGCCAGCGAGGTAGCAGCCTGGCTCTGCCGGGGGCTGCTGCTGCAGCTCGGGGGGGTTCCGCGGGCAGCGGTGAGGCTGTCCGCCACCGCCGGGAAGTGGCCCCTTGCCGGCAGACGGTCCCCTCGCAGCAACGCGAGGCTCAAGGGAAGGCACACTCACCTCTCCTGGCCTGCCTGATCCTGGGGCTCAGCATGTTCCCGGCCGGGCGCGCCGCCGCCGGTAACCTCAGCGGCCGGTGCCAGCCCCGGCCACCGCCCCGCGCATCGCGGCTCTCCGCTCAAGCGCCACTTCTCTCCACTTCAGCTCTGGCTCGGGGGCGATGCTTCACACGGGCTAAATAAACTCTAATGCATTATTTATCCGGCCTCGAATTAATTCCCATCCAAAGTAGGCATTAAGTGCCACGGTAATTACTGTCGATAAATCACTAGCACGCAGCCACGAGGGCTGGACCTGGCTCCTTCTCCTAATTGGCCGTGCATCAGTGTTACTAATATGCCTTTTTCACGGAGCGGAGCTAATGCCGCACTCCCCCTCCACATCTTCCTCCGCTCGCCCTCAACAGACGCTTTGACTCCACAAGGATCAGATCAGGAGCTGAATCGCTCCAAACCTGAGCCGGCGGGCTTGGGGGAAAGGGCACAAAGCACATGCCGAGAAGCTTGGGCATCTGATAAGGTTGTGCATTAGAAGAAATACTAAGTATGGTCCAGAGGGCAGCGGCGTGCTGAGCTGCCGGCTGAGCACTATATCCCTCCCGTGGAGGTATTCCGGTGGGAGCCGGGGACCTGAGAGAGAAACGACCCACTGCTCTCTGAAAGGAAGAAAAATCTCTCGTTTGCACTGACAGCCTGGCGGGATGCGCACAGGGAATGCCATCACTCCAACTTAGCACCCACCATTTTTATTTGTACTCTTTGCCAAGCTCTCTCTCACCCCTCCCGGGGGAATGAATGGGGAGGGGGCAGGAGGAAGGCGGGTGGGGGAGGCAGAGACTGCAGTCAGTAACAGGGGAAGGAAAGGTCAAATATTTGATTAAATTGTTAAATTCTATTAAATAGTAAATAGATACGTGGATAAAAACTGAATCTGAGTAATTGACACATCCTGACCCTAGGCTGCTCTTTGCATAACTTCCTTCTTCACTTCTTCACCCTACCCATCTGCCTAGCATTTCCTTCTGCAGCGTACAGAGGAGGGTAAATATTTCCCTGGCAAAGTGCATGTCCTGCAGTATCTCCATGCAGGTTTGTATTGCTGAGTTGTATTGACAAAAAGCATCTGAGATTGGCAGCTTCCTCCTCGGCTACAAAGATTCATAATATCTTGGATACTGAGTACTGGCCATCAAGTCATAACTCCAACAGTGGAAGAGGTTCCCTGGCCCTTTACAGAGAGTGTACTTCTCAATGAGCAGGCTGCAGCAATGGCTAAGATGTTCTGGACTTTCAGCTGCTGGCGGAACCAGCTGCTTAGAAATTATTGTAAATCTTTGAGTGGTGGCCATCACACTTGTAAATGAGACTAGAAGTGGGATCTGAACTGTTATGACTGTTCTGAATACACAGGCTCCTGCAGTTATTAATAATTTGTACTAGCTGGGCTTGGGCACGGTGATGAGTAGCTAACTAGTGATCCCTTGGCCATCAAGCTTAACAAGTGTCCTGGTACTGTGTCTGATACTGTGGATGACCAGAAAGAGCATTGATAGAAAGAAGTTATGCTTCTGTCTTTTTGCCCAGCCTCAGTCCCTGCATCAAAAAGTGATTCCTATCATCCATTTAACAGAACTCTTTCTCTCTCCATATTTTTACCATTTCTTGTCTATCTTGAAGCTGTTTATAAATTTTACAGTTTCAGCAGGAAGCCAAAAGGTGTGAACAGTAAAACATGATGAGAGATATACTTACTTGAACTTTTAACCTCATGGGAAACATGGGACACTCCAATCTAAGTCAATTCTCATGAAAGCTTCATTTCCCCTCTGGGGAAGACATTATATATAGGGTAAACCAAAAAGATTCAAACAAACAGCAGTCAAGTTCAACATTAAATGTTAACTCTGAAGGTTTTTAGTTAAATAGAAAAGTAGTCAGTGTAAGCAGAAATATTCAGCTTGGTCATGCTTGAATTGGTTTACTTTGACTTTAACAGTTTCAGCCCTTCTTAAACAAATTTTCAAAACACAAACATAATTTAAATAATTTTTTTTTAAGTTGGAGATTTCCTGTTTTTTCCCCCTAGCTTAAACACAATAAATTCTGACCTGAATTTATTGAGGCAATAGACTGTCAGGGGAAACAAAAGAGCTGTTAAAAATGCCAGCTAAGACAGAAGAAAACAACCTCCAGCAAGTGGTTCCATGCTGGCTGCAGTGCTTTACTATGACAATTTAAAGAAATTCTTCCTGAAAGGAACATTGATAATAGGTCCAAAAGAAAGGTAGCCTAACAAGTGTCTAGAAGGAACCAGACCCTGTGGGAATGCTTATTCCCTGAAGCTTGTGGACTAAACTTCTTAGACTGAGCAGGACAACTGGGACAATGTATCTCACTGCTTTGTACTTACCTTAGTTCTCCTCCGAGTTTCACAGCCCCTTTCAATTCCACAGCTAGTTTCTCAAGATGTGTGTTCCTCAGCTGTACTGACCTCACAGAACCACATCCCATAGGCACCCTACCCATGGAGCATGGCTAGGAATGCACTTTTATCTGTAGCCCAAGTCAGCTCTTCACTCTTCACCTGCATCTATTCCACATCACTGCCACTTGCCCGTTCAACACATATACCTGGCAAGAAGTTTTTTGAATATATACCCTTCCATAAAAAAGGCCACTGTGTAAAAGGTGACAAAGCACAGAACAGTTTGTGGTGATGCAGAAGGGGAAAAAGACTGAGTAATGGCCCCTGTCCCTATATTAAGTTTTGTCTGACTGAAATGCTGCTTCTAAATAACAATGGTATTGATGACTTTAATTGCTTGTGAAGGACTGTAATTGCAATCTGAAGAATACATAATTTACATTCACTGAAGTTTTTCTGGTAGTTCATCTAGGGACAACTTTTTCAGTGTAGTAGTTTTACTTAGAGGAAAGATTTGTAAAGATGTGAAGAATGAAGGAATAATATTTGGAAGTTTTATTTTCATTATATTCTCATCAGGTCTCTCCCTGAATATGCAGTCACATAGTAGAAAAAGGGGATGCTGGTTTAGGCCAGCTAGGGGTATGTCTGCCCCATATTTCATCACTAAATAAAAGCTGGTAAGCACAGGGGTGGTAGAGGAATACAGAGCTACAGTTCTATAACGCCAACTCTCCCATCTCACCTAGCAAAGATATCCCTGAGGGGAGTTTGAAAATACCCTGATTAGAGAATTTGGGCAGAAATGTCAGAAAAGGTACCTGGGCAGGCTTCCCAGCTTGAAAGTACCTGAAATTGTGTGCTGAGCCTCGGACTGAGTCCTTGCACAAATAATTCTGAGCAATGCCTGCCTGCCACTTCAGAATGTGGCTCACCTATGTTCTTGCTATTGAAGCCTAAGGTTATGATAAAAGAAAAAATATATTGCATAGAGGCACAAAAGAAGCTGCAACAGAGTCACAGCAAGCAACAGAATTATTCTTGCATCTGAGCACATTCAACAAACACTACAGAAACCTATATTGTGTCTCTGAAGTGCATTAACAACCTTGACCAGCCTCACCTGGCCACCACCTACACCCTCTGCCCACTGGCCAAGGATGTCTATTTAAACCCAGGCTTGAGGGTTCACTGCTAGTCTGAGCAGTCTTGTAGGAACACTGGTAGCTGTGTTCTGCTGATGTAGGAGTTGGGACTGTGATGTGTAGACTGTTTTTTTCAGCTTGACCTTGTCTCTGTTTTGTTACTGTGGCTTTATCTAGTAATTTATAGATTGCATCTGATTCTGGTAATTTTCATACAACTGAATTCTGACTATAAGATGTGGGGTGTTTTCCTGGGTTGAGCCTAGACCTGCTTTATCAGCATGTTTGTATTTGATGCTCTGGACTCCTGATTGAACCTGACCATTGTTTCTAAGTCTCTCCTCTTTGCCTCACTTGAATACCATGGAAACTGAGCCCTATATTGTTGTGCTGTCCTTTCCTTTAGGGAGCAAATGGCTGTTGCTGGTCATCCCGTTCCAGTGCTAGATGAAGGGTGGCCTAATTTAGCAAGCTGCTTGGAGAGACTTGTGAAGCTGCTGACTTGTAGACAATCAAATTTTTGACTGATCTGAGGCAAGAGAGATGTTTCTGATGGCTTGAGATTCCAGTGTGTACCAATTGTTGGCAACCACTCCAAATCCAGAAAGGCAGTCTATCACAGATCACTAAGCATCTACAAGGCTAGAAAATAGAAATCCCCTGACTAACCAAGACTTAGAGAAGCACTACTATCTGTCTTTCATGTGACTCTAAAAATAAATGTACTTATTAATTATCTGCTGCTTCTTTGGAATGTAGAAAAACTCCTCTGTATATTGCAAGTGTTTACCATCGATTGCTAAGAACATATAATTAAGGATGGTGATGTGGCCCAGGGACTAGAAAACTTAAGGAGAGTGAGGAAGGCATAGCCTGCAGCCCTAATTCCCATGGTCACAGGCAAGATACTCAGTCCTAAGTCCTATCTATCTCCGTGCAGTGCTTTGGGATCTGAGACTGGCAAGTGCTATCTAAATGCAGAGGATGATAATAAGTTACTGCAGCAGGGACACTCAGAAGTTATGATTCACCTGTTGGTGCCAAGGCTGATAGCTGGAGGCTATAAAACATGTCAAGTGCTTGAGATGGAAGAATGCGTGGGCCAGTGAAGTTGCTGAATCTGTGTGTGGGGCATTGAAGGGATCTCTGTTTCCCCAGGCTGCATGCACAGCATGTTGTCATCTACCAATTATTACACAGCATATCCTTTTTTCCTCCTCCTCAACTTCTGCTTCTGTATGCTGGCCAAGGACTTGTTATAACTAGCTGATTGATATATTTTCTTTACTTACCAGCCAGATGGGTCTGGATCAAAGCCTAGGATCTAGTCACCCTGGACTTTGGCACCACTGAAATTCAGATCCAGTTTATTTAGATTGCAACTTTGCTTACAATCTGTTCTCATATGGTATGAAATGGAGCTGATGGAAAATGATCCAAAGAAACAAGATGGGTCATGGTGTGCATTTTGAGATCAATAACTGTAGCAGCATTACCTCTGTAAGGCAAGCTAGAATAATTAATGTGTACAGGAACTGTGGGAATTCTGCTGAAGAAGATTGGGCAGTAATTTGACAACTTTTCAAGTATTTAATGACCAGAAGGAATTTTAGTTTTATATGACCCTTGCTTCCAGGCTGTCATCACCAGTTCAGACCTCTTGATGGTAATACCACCTGGTCTTCCAGGTGAGAAGAGCTACTGGTCTTTCAGTTGTTAGCAACCAGGGGTTTTATCAGCAGATGTAGGAGATATGGCAAGAAATACTTGGACCATGAAGAGAACATTCCCCTTTTGCTGTTGAGATGACCTCTCTAGTAAACTGATGGTGGAAGTTGGAGAAGGTTGTGCGGATGTTTTAGAGCAGCTCTGGAAGCCACTGAAAGCTCAAAGTTATTTTTGAGAAAAATTCCTAGTTTGGAAAAACTTTTGTTCAGAGATTATCAAAGGCCAAGAGATAAGAAATGGAGCAATTTATTTTGGTTTGGCTGAAAATTAAGAAAATGTAAAGCCTAATTGGCATCTTGGGATTTCCAGTAGTAATGCTTCCTGGAGGAGGCAGTGCATCTGCCAAACACATCAAGACTGCTATAAGAGGATAGAACTATCATTCAGGAATGAGGGATAATGTGGGGATTGTAAATAAGAATAATTCTGAATGTTTTGTGGAGTTAAGCTAGGCAATTTCTGTATATCTTTGTCATTCTTTTACAGTCAGTGTTCCTTCCCAACCTGACACATTCCACAAATATGCGAGAAGCAATTAATCTTTCCTTTCAGGATATAAGAGTGAATCTTTAGAGAGCAGCTACAACTTGAGAGAAAGCTGTCCTAGACTTTGGTGGAGCAAGCCACTCACAGAGCAGAAATACTGCTGGCAGCCGAAGTTTGCTTTAATTTTTTTTCCTCTGAGGTGGTGAGCCTGCACAAATTGTACCTCTCTTCCTGCAAGATCTGTCCTATTGCTGCAGCAAACACCTGGAAATAATTTTACTTTATCCAGAATAAGTGACCTGCAACAGCACTTGAATAATTTTGTTATTGTTCTTGGTAGGTAAATAAAGCCTGGCTTGGTGTTTTCTTTTCCTCTTTTTGTTTAAACTTGACAAACAAAATATGCTAATGTGCCCTTTCTGGTTTGCTATAAAAAGGGGTCTCTGACCATGTTGAGGGTGTGAGCTATACTAATGAGAAGCAAAATTTTTAACAAAAAATTTCTGACTTCCAAGAAGTTAAGCAGTGCAATTGAACAGGTGATGAAAGACAGCCTAGGCAACTCTGAATCATCTGTTAGATATTTCAGACTTTTTGTGATGCACCTTCATATGCTGGAGACAAGCAAGACTTAGATTATGAATATAAAAACTTCCTTAAAAACAACAAATGTCTTAAATCCAATTATTCTAGGCTTCTATAAGCTTTATAAACAGTGAGATGAAGCATGTTCTTTGTTCTTATTTAATTTTTTGTATTTCCTGTTCTATACTAGTCTTTGTAGTATCATCCTTATTACACCAAGAGCAACTGCAGGAATGAAGATTATATGCCCCCTTAAATACCACAAATTCTCTTGCTATGGCAGTATTCCTAACCATGTCTGCAAGCAAAGTTTGATGCAGTAATAAAAGCAAACATAGGAATATTGAGACAGAGTGGCTCCACATATTGCATCTCATTTACCTTTCACAGGATAAGGAGATAAATTATAGAATGCATACTTGCTGTATGGACAACTAGTGCCCGTCTTAAATTTTTACCAAGATGATAGCTTTATCAATGAGCCAGAGAGAAATCTTTTTGACTTTGCAATATCTACTGGAGATACCCCAGGACAGATCAGAGACCTTGAATTATGCTTCTGCTTCATACAAGATCTAGTAAATATTTTCCAGTCTTCAATAGAGTGCTAATGACACTACAATTTGCACCTCTTAGTCAGATAAAATACTGAGTAACAAAGTAAATACAAATACATTGTTTCCAGATTGTACTTTGTTTGAAATCTGTTTTGCATCTCAATAAGGGCTACACAGACAGTTGAGGACTAGGGAACATCACCTACAAGGAATGGTTGAGAGAGGAAGCCTTGCTTAATCTGGCAAAGAAGCTGATGGGGGATCTAATAGCAACCCACAACTAGTTAGAGGACAATTTAAGACTATGAAACCGAACACTTAGTAGGAGCAGATGCTAGAACAAAAAGCAGTGCTCCAAGGTTTCAGTTTAGAGACTCAGATTGGAGCCTAAAAATAACTTTCACCAGTAGGCTGATGCATCCCTGGGGCAGATATCCAAAGAGCAAGTGAGATGTCAGTGTTCAGAGATTTTTCAAGATGGCTGGATTAGTCTGATTTTGATGCTAGTTCTACTCCAAACAGAAGGCTGGCCTAAATAACCTCCTGAGGTCCTTTCTTTCTAACATTTTTAAGTCTGTCTGAAAACCTGTTTTCTGCTGTTATATCTGTTGGTCCAACAAAATGCTACTTTTCTGTTCAACCCTTGCCTCTCTAGCATCATCAGGTCAGTGCAGGTCTAACAGAGCTACCACTGCAATCAAGCATGTCAAATCAGGGAAACAGCAGCTGAAGGTATTCCTTTCATCATTGGCTCTTTCAAATGGACGATACTTCTTCCAGAAATTACCTAAGAAATTAACTCTGATTTTTCCTGAACTTAATTTCCTGATTCCAATAGAGAAAAACATTTAGAGGCTTAACTTAAACAATGAGAAACCACTCACATGCCTCATAACAAAATACATGCTTAATTGATCAGAATTTATTGCAATTGGTCATGCTGTTCAGATTTTTATATTATGTAAACAAAGCACAGTCTCAAGCTTTAAAGGAAGCTATGTGACCAACTCTCAGCTGTGCTGTCCAGCCCAAGTTTTTACAATTACAATTACAATTTTTTACAATTGTAGTATGACTCCAGTTGTATCTTGACATCAGTCTGCTCTTATTCACATCTCCCAGCAAAATTTTGAGTTTCTCCTAGATTCCTAGCACAGGCAGGATGTGAAAGCCTAGAGATTTACTGATTTATTTATTTTTGCCTTTGTTCATCTGTTCCTCTACATCCTCAGACCTTCCCTGCACCTTTGAGAACAGTGAGAGCAATATATCCTTTAGTGAGGAGCAGCAGGCCGTCATGAATCAGCCCAAATAAAACACCATAATCTGGGCAATCACTTATCCTATCTGTCATTTATGGGCCTAGAAGCAATGAGGTCCTTGATTTAGAGAGCAGATACAGAAATGCGTTATTAAGAACTTAAATGCAATCTCTGCAGAATATATTTGGTTTATTTGTTGTTTGTTTTTGTTTTTTTTCTTCTAGTGGAAGGCACCAGAGAGAATTGCATGCATATTTTAGACACTGGGGACTGAAGCTGGCATCCTCAGGAATATATACCCTCCTGCTGTCTCAGGGAAAAATAGTCATTTAGGCAGATCTGATTCAAAATGAAACTAGGGTGAAAACTAAAGTGTAGGCAAAAAATTAAGGGAGTTAAGCTTTTCAAATGGGCTGTTATTTTAACTGTAATTTTTCTTTTTTTTTCAAATAATATTAAACAGAGGTGGAGAAAATAATTAAAGTTGCAATTATTAATGGCTTCTGGAGTTGAGTTTTGGAGGCCCAGTTAATATATTTGAGGCTGTACCACTAGCTGGCAATATGGCTTTGGGTATATCACTACAATTCTTAATGTCACTGTTTCCAGCTTGCAATATGGAGGTTGTAATACTGACCTCTCTGAGAAACTTTTCAAGATCTATGGAAGAAAAGTGCCCTATAAAATGGGGTTATTATAAGTGATATTGTCAAGGACAAATGTGACCTAAAATTTTTGTTGTTTCAAAACACTACAGAAAAAAATAAAAAGCATTTTTTTTTAATTGTCAGTATTTCAATGGGGGAAAAATAAGTTAAGGATCATAGTCTTTTGCAATCAGCATTCAGTTTAAAGCAGACACAATCCTAATAAAAGTCATCTTAGGTTTGGTAATCAACATCTCAATTACCAGGATACCTGTTTCCTGGAAGATAAATACTGCTTCTCTTTTCTTGCTCCAGTGCTAATATGTGGAGCAGACTTATTTGGACTATCCAAGTGTGTATTTATACAAGTCCTATCAGATATGATCTCCTGTGGAGGTTGTCTACTCATAGCAGCTGCAATGTAGAGATGCTTCATTTGAAAATAAAAAAAAAACCCCGTGGTTCTAAATCCTTAGCAAGACAGTTCTCAAGCTTGTGTTCCTGCAAGGAATTTACAGGTTGGGAAAATATGTACAAGAAAGCTCTATATTACTGGTTTTACAGAGACAGAACTAAACTGTTGATTGGAGTTGTCAGGTTGTTCTATTTTATGTTAAGCTTTATTTAGCCTTACTAATATTTCTTGTTCAATGTTTAAATAAAAAAAGGCCTTTCAAAACAAAACATCAGCTACTTTAATTTTAAAAGTATTGAAAAAATCTCTTTTAATAAATACTCCTTTTTTTATTCCTTTGCCAAAGCTGACCAAATTTGAGTAATTGGAGTAATTTTCTTCCGCCTAAAAGTCTGTTATTCAGAATCTTCTGTCTGCTTTGCTACATGCTGACATCTTTATAATTTGTGCCCCTAGAGTGAGAGGGTCAAAGTAGACCAATGTTTTCTAAGTAGTTTCCCTGCTGGGTGCCCAGCTGAAACCTGTCCATTCCAGAGGCTGGTGGCATGGTGAAAATGTAATCCTATAAATGCTGAAATTGCTGAAATTAAATAAATAGGAAAGCAAGTCGTTATACTTTGTGCTGTGATGCTTTCGTCTCATTATTTAAGACAGACTGAAGAAAAGAAATAGAAGATGCAATTATAAGATGAAAATGAATTGCATGCCTGCAGCTACAAATAACTTCTGCTGCTTCATGTAGCAATAGACTTTGAAAGTCCTTCTGTCGTACTGCCACCTGGTGACGCTCGGAGAGGAAGTTGACAACGTAAAAGATGCTGAGTGAAGACTGCCTATGTTACTGATGAGACCCAGAAGCCAGGTAATGTCCAGAGCAGGGGCAGAGGCTAAAAGGCTGTAAGGTACCGTTTTGTGTTTATGGTCTGTGTGGAAAAAATAGGTGTGTAGGAAAAAAAGAGCTCTGAATATCTCTAGCAGGAATGCCTGTATTGGGCTAAGGCAGGTTCTTCAAATTTTTCATGTTTAGTCTCACCTTATTAGAGAACAAATAAAAAAAAACCCAAACAAAAATTTAATTGAAAAGTATAAGACCTTGAATAGAAATAAAAATAGTGCTAGAGCCTGACATGTCTACATTAAGTATTTAGTCCTGCACTTGTCATCTGTGCATTTAGGATGGCTTTTAAGATGTATCCCATTTCTGAGATAGTCCTCCTGCTGTGCAGAGTAAAACACAGGGCCTGGTACTGGCTCTGACCAACTTTTTTCACTCTGCCAATGGTCTGAACACAGGTTCTAGTACTAGTTTTTTGCTACTCATTAGCATGAAGGTGACAAAAGTGAATGTATGTTGGTCCCATAATTTTGTAAGGTGGAGTCTTTCTTCCTTCAAGTTAGAGGCACTTGCACATTCCTCTAAGCATTGTGTAGTGACTGATGCACTGAGATACAAAACAACTATTTAAGTTTCACGTCTCAACTGGTGTCTGTTTTATTAGAAAGCTTTAACAACTGTTATTACTGAATAAGCCTTTGTAGATCTCCATGTGAAGCCTGACATTCACATTTCCCTGTTTACAGAGAGACAGTTCTTCCAGGCAGAGACAGCCCTATGGACCCTGTGTCTAAACTGGCATCCTAACATGCAACCTCACAGAAGGCACTGGTGGGTTTGTCAGCTCTGAGCAGCTGTTTTCCTGCCCTGGAAAGCTATTAGATCAGAAGGAACTCCTATCTGGTGCACAGCTGCTAAGGACCCTGTTGCACTTCCTTCTTGTGCTGAGCCCCTCTGCATGACTACTGCATTTTTTTTACTATTTCCTCCTTTACTCCACGCATGTGGTAGCAGCCTTTGCTTCAAATATGAAAGCTGTGGATTCAAGTTCTGCTGAATACACTGAGCTCACAAATGATCACGTAGCCAATGACTAGTTTCTTGTTGCTCTCCTTTTCTTTAACAAAATATTTCTACATATTTAGACCTAGGGTTTGATTTCAATGCTAATATTACCTCTTTGCTGAGCAGCAGCATCTTTTTTTATTTTGGTATCCTTGCAGCTCAAGTTCCTAGCATAAAAGAATGCACAAATGTATAATCTGGCTACAAATTAAGTAGAGATTAAGGAGATTTTTCTCATTATTTACCAGCCTAGAACAGAGCTAGCTGAACACCCTAAAAGCAGTCCTTTCCTAGGAAAAAAAAAAAAGGAAGTCAGTCTCCACACAGTTTCAAAAATTGTTTTTTAAACCAGAGCATATCAGGTAGCAAGCACTGCTTTCATAAGTTTGTCCCAATTTCTTCTGTCTGGAATTTAGTATGATAAGGCAAAAGCTAGCAACCAAACGCAATTGGAGTATTAGCTCTGTAAATAAAGAGAGGAGAAGATAAATGTGTGTAGTTCAGAGAGCTAGAAGAATATTCATAGAAAAGCCAGGTTTATCCATTAACAGGTGCAACAGCTCGTTAAGCATGCTTGTTAGCTATTTGAAGGTACCTGAGTAGTTATCGCTGTGGGAAAGCAGCTGTTCTGGATACATGTAGAATCCCTCTGGAAGTGCAGCTTATAGAAGAGCAAGATCACAGGAGTTCATATATGAACTTGGGAGCTGCAGAACGAAAAGTAGTAGCAGTTAGTAGGGGACATAAGAGAGAGAGAAAAATGTCTATTCTAACACTTGTGTTGCAAGGATTTTGCTTAATTTGTTTAGCCTGAACTTCAAGCTCCCTATTTCCTCTCAGATGACTATGAGAGTTGCTGCAGGCTGTGCAAGCTACATAACATGCTTGCAGAGAGAAAAGGGGAGGTGTTAAACAAGAACTAGAAACCATTTCTGAGACTTAAGAAAGGGGTGTTGTCTCCAGAGGTTTCGGCTTCTGCAGAACATAAGAAGAGAAAATCTTCCAAGAAAATAGCTCTTGGTCAATATGTTTATGTAATTGCATCTTGTACTTTTGTCTGAGGCTGTGTCTAATAGTGATATTTTCTGCTAAGTGCTATGTGTTAAAATATACCTTTCTGTTTTGCAAGTATTTGTGAAAATTTCCTGCAGAACTTCTGTATTACGATTCTTTAGTTGCACAACTTTTCAATTGATCATGAAAACAATGAATTCTTGTGTATCCTGTAGCAGAAAGTTAATCTGAGGTACAGGAGGGGGCAGAAATGGTATGCCCTTATACTTTGCATTAGACTATCAACTTCCTCAACCTCATTACACTAACATGCTTTCTAGGGTGGAGATTGTGTGTTCAATCAAGCTGCCTTAAAAATTTGCCTGCACAACCTTTTTTATGTAGTCAGAATGTGGCATTCAATCAAACTAGTAGTTTCCAAGAGGAACTTTGATATCTTTTCCTTGGGAGAAAAGATTCTGTTCATTTGATCAAGGTATTTGGTTTTGACACTTTCAAACAAGAGCATTTTCACTTCTGTTACAATCAATTCTCAAATTATTTTGTGTTTAAAAAAGTTGATATTGTTTTACTAACTCTGCAATATTTTTTAAATGTAGTTTAAATTACTTAGAGTATTTTTGTGATTATATAGTCCAGTGATCCTCACCCACCCTCCTCACCCCCACCTACTTCTAAAGGAGTCACAAAAGAGGAGCAAAGCAGGAAGCTGTCAAGCAGTCTAAGAGTTCATAGGAAAATACTCCAGGATTGCAAAGATTGGAAAAGGCTGAAAACCACTGCCCCAGATGGATCTCTAAGATGCAGGCTATGGGATTTACTTTGGTTTATTCCTGTTTAAACAACAAAAGCATTGGACAAAAAAAATCCCATTTTGATTTATACATTTTTGTTGATGGAGGGCATTTGTTACAGTTTCCAAAGAGACATTTTGAAACAGCAGAATTTCATGTGCCAAATTATCCTCACAATGTAATGCTGCTACTACTGATCAAAGCTTACCATCACTGAGGTGCAGGCTGGTTGCAGACAGCCTGGCCTTGTCAGGTGGAAGCGCTGGGGGAAGGCAATGGATTCCCCTCCAGCGAAGCAGTTAGGAGCTTGACTCCAGCATTGACAATATACAAACTGCCTCATCTTTTTACAGCCCATCCATCATGGTGCCAGAACAGTCTGTGGTGTAACTAGACCTCCTGATCCAGACTGAGTGCTGAGGTCCAGGAGGTGCTGGCAAGCAACAGGCTGAGGAACGTTACCTCACAGGGGGGCTGCACGTCTTTACTAGCTAACGGTCTTGCAGCTCCATTAACTGAAAGCTGAAATGTAGTTATCTGTACAGGTGTATAAGTATACAAATTACCTCATGGTCAGCATAGTGTGGCCATGTGTGGTACATACAACCTTATTTTCTTCAGAGGTGGTGGAGCTGCCTAGAAGCTGTGGGCTCGGCGGGAAGATGGGCCCTGAGGCCCTGGCCCAGCGCAGGGCTGGCTGGCAGCACCAGGAGCAGCCGGCTGCTACTTCTGGCCTCAGCAGGGCCATGCCCTCCAGGGAAAGCCCAAGAGTCACCCTGGCCATCCCTGCTGCCCTAAGCCTCCCTTGCCTGTGTGCCAGAGGGAGATGAGCTGAGCTGCTCAAGCTCACAGTCCTGCAGCTTCTCACGCTGTGTGTAGCTTACTGCTTTCACTTCCTTGGGAAGATCTGCTGAAGGAGCTGAATGCCTCCTTCATTGCAGAATTCAAGGTTTGCTGAGAAAAACAAGGAGTTAAAATTATGGTTCAGCAGATGGTTTAAAATTTTGCATTGCCTGTCTCTGTGGTTTCTCTGTCAGCTGCTGCTCAGCTGTTGAGAAAAGCAGAGGAACATTAAATGGACCCTCTTCCTTTATTATGTTAAAGAAATGAAAAATGGTTCGATGTACAGTTTTTCATCAACATTCCTTTCATATATATATAAAAGAGCTGCATTTTAACATAAGAGTAAAAAAAGCTGCAGCTAGCTTAACTTTTGGCACTTTGCACTGTTGAGAGGGACATGTTAAACCACCTTCTAAACACTGAAAGTTATGAATTTGCAGCAGAAAAAATATATTGTCTCAGCAAAATAATTGAAATCATCTGCATTCTGGTTTTTATGTCTACAAGGAAAGGAGCTTGCTGAAGGAAGAAATGCAGGCTTTTTGGCAAAGCTTGAACCCATTTGGATTTGCAGTTGGGCTGGAGTATCAATGCCTTGGGCAACAGCAACTGCACAGAAGTTGACAGAGCATATGCTTGGTCTTGGTGCAACCAGTCAGCCTATTTGGTGAACCTAATGCAACTGAAACATATTGCAAGATGGGTTTCAAGAGAAACCTGCAGTAGCTGACCCTGGAGTCAGTGGTGTGGAGGTGGGAGTGGCAAAGAAGAGAGAAGTTTAAGGATAGACACGAGAGACGTTATTTGATTCTGTGAGACAGGTGGACCTTGTAGTTATCTCCAAATCCTTGCCTCAGGAAGCCTACTTTGTCTGCCTCAGGCAGGACTTGTCATCTTCCCTGTACCATGCATGATCTGCTTGAGTGCTGCCCCATCAAATGGCAGTTTCCAGTTGGTATTAGAGCTAGTTTCTAGGTCCATGAGGTTGTTTGTGCCCTTTATGGCAAGCTTAAATGAAGACAAGGGTTCCTTTGAACTAGGTGCCCTGCACTTGGATGCAAATGTGGAGTACATGTCCATCCCCCTTCCCCCCCACCCCATAAGATTAGGGGAAGAATGACTAAGAAAGGAAAAGTTTTTCTCTCGATTTTTCTAAGTGGAGGCATGGTGCAAGGGGATGTTAACACAAACAAGCCAAACTGACAAAGGGAGTTGCAGTGCTGTCTCCTACTGCATTAGCTGTTTGCTTGTCTTTGGCCCTTGAGTTATTTTTACTACAGATAATTTGGTTATGGCTGTTTTGCTCCAGTGAAGCAGAGATTAAGCAGTAGGGTGTGTTGAAACTCTAGGCTCTCAGCCCTATCAACAGTTAGTGCAGAATGAAGAAAAGAAATTATGCTTCCTCCGTTGTGCGGATTAGAAATCTACTGATGACTGACTGCTTAAATCCTGAAAGCATTTAGTGAGGGGGGAACCACTGGATAGGGAAGCCTCCTGGGAAACAAACCTCTCTGAATAAACAGCATGGAGGAGCTGCTGCAAATGACCTTCTGTTTTGTGGTTTTAAGCTGACACTAACAGGAGGGAAATGGAGCACATTTAGGCTTGTTTCTGAGTTAGGAAAGGAAAAACGATGTTCTCTCTGGGCTAGTATTACTGTTCTCTTCTGTGTCTGTGCTTCTGCCATTCATTTTACAGCTGTGGTTTTGGCTAGATTGCAACTGGGAAAGCATCAGCTAAAATGTGAACAGACTAAGGCAGAAAAACAGTGGATGTTTTGGCATAACCTTTTACAGGCTGTGTGGGCTTGCTTGGCCTGTGCTCAGAGCTGCCCTGAAGCCTCACATAGCACTGTCACACAGCACTGACACTGAGTGTGTCTTGGTGGATTTCACTAGAGTGGCCAAATGTGAAGTTCGTTGGGTAGCTCAGACTGTGACCTTGCATCTGCCTGGAAAACACCCTGTGTGTACTTAGTTTAGCTAATGCTTTCTAAAACCTACTCACCTTAAAGCTATTGTCTGTACAGAGTGAAGTGGAGCAATTCCCCTGAGTTCTAAGATATATTTCTCTTTGCAGCAAAGCTACAGATCTGCTTAATTCCTGGCATAAATCTGTAAAGTGATTAAATAACCAATGATTCAGCTGCTGCCTGTATTGCTGATCTTGCTTTCAAGAAAAACATTTCCATGGAGAGGAATGAGAACAATCCTCTGGGACTGTTCTATGCCAGAAACATCCCAGCACTGAGAGACATCCCTGCGGTGTACAGGCAAACAGCGTCCTGTCTTACTACTCAGCTCTATTAACAGTGAAATCAGTCTCTTCAAGACTTGGTGCTTCTGCTTCATAAACAGTCTGGATACTGCCCTAGCTTAGCTGGAAGAGAGGGTTTTCCTCCTGAATACTTCTTCAGGCATTTGGGTGAAGTAGACGTTAGCAGAGAACAGATGGCTTTAACCACCTAGGGTAAAATCCCCTCAGGTTTCAGTCACTGTAAGGCCATGATCCCATTGATTCTCAAGGTTGCCATGAAATTTTTGGGGAGAAGTGTTTAGGAAACACTTGAATTTCCTGTGTAAAAATGTCTAAACTCATCCTCCTCTTAAAAACCAATTATAAAGCCTTCGGATGTGTTATTAGGGAGAATAAAAAAAGCAACTAGGCAACTGGGAAGTAGTCTTCTCCAGCCTTGCAGCTAATCTAGGCTCATTTACATTGTCAGTGATCTTATAATGTTTTTTTGCCTCTTGATCTGAGTAGCTGCCTTGACAATTTTAGTAGAGAGGTCAAGGACTTAACATTCACGTCAGCATTCAAAAGTTTTTAGTGTAAGAGTACTGCATTTGAAGAAAATTTCTGAGTGTTGCCTGTCTTTCAGGCACGAGTTATACAAAGAGTATGAGCTTTGTGGTACTGTGTTCCTGTAGTAGTTTGGTAAATTTTATATTTAAAAACAAAATGAAACTACAGACACACACAGACAGACAAGCACCTTTTCTTTATGAATATGGTATGGGGTAAAGATAATTGATTACTCTTGACCAAGGGAGAAACATGCAATGCCTGCCAGGTTTGCGCATAGGCTGAATTGTTCTAAGTTGCTTTGGGTGCTTGGTGGGCCCTGAGCATGTGGTTCCTTTGCTCTTCACTTCTGCTTTCCTCAGGAAATAAGGGCAGCAGTTAATCAGGTTATTCATAGTGGGAAGTTTAAAGAGCAGAGTGGAAGCTGCTGCATACAGCAAGATATCTAGTAGATGAGAAGCAGTAACCTCATTTCTCTGGATGCGGCTATTAACTGCAACAGGAGCTGCTGAATTTAGGAGCCCAGGTATGTTGAGATTTGCTGTGAATGCAAAGGGAATGGACTGTTACCTGTTGGAGGAAACTGCAATATTATCTGCAACTGCTTTTTTGTGGTAGGATCATTTTCAAACAGTAGCAGTTTCAGTCAAAGTTCACCCTGAAATGCAGTACAAAGAGGAAAAGGGATCAGTGGTTGGCTTGTGACCTTTAATTTAGGGATAATAGAATTTCAGATGTAAGGGGTATATCTGTTGCTACTGCTGCTAGTGGAGACTTTTGAGATTTGGTTTAACTGCATGCCCTTATCTAATGAACTGTGATTTTGAGATTATCAGAATTGGCCTGATTTTGTTTCTATGAGTTTGCTACAGCTATATTATCCATGACTGACCAGAAGCATTCTAAAGCAAGTAAACCCAGTGTCTTTGTGTCTATCTTCACTGCAGTAGGGGTATATGCAAGTCTGAGAAGTAACTGTTTCCCATTAGATATTTAGAAGCTACATTTCAAAACTGAAAAAATGAAGAGTGGGAACATAAGGGAGAGAGACTAAGACAGTTTCATAGATATTTTTTGACTGCGTGGAGATGCCTTTCAAATAAAAATTAAGAGAAATGCAGTTAATAGTTTGAAACTGAATTAATGTTTTGTGAGGTTGTACTGCCGAAATGCCTTGTCCAACTTACATGTACTCAAAGTAAAAATACACTTGGACAAATGAAGTCCTAGTGTAAGTGAATGCAACTCCTTTGGTTGTAGTAGTGTCATACCTTCTTGAAAAAGCTGAAATCATATTTATATTGCTGAAAAAGTAGGGACATGTCCTATCTTCTCTAAGCTGACAATCATTTTAAAACCCCTATGTTATTTGTATTTTTTGTCTGTTTGTATTTCAAGGTGCCAGCCAGGTTAGGCTCTTGTTGTATAGGGTGCAGTGACAGAACTTAGTAAAAGATAGTAAATTCTCTGTAGAATTTACAGTTAAATGGACCTGGCAAAGATATGTAAGATACTGAATTTTACGACTTGTTTTCATTAATTGCAATCCTTATATTGGAGAAGATAGAGTGGCGTCAAAGTGTAGCTATTTTTGACAGTGTTTTTAAGTTTGCCTGATTAAATATGTCAAGTATGATCATCAGACATAGAAATGATAGGTGTAAATAATTTAAGGCAGAGGGAGTTCAGGGAGAAACAACCAAGGTGATTAGGAGGGACAGAGGTAAGAGGGTAATAACAGGTGTCTAGCACAGTGTCTGTTCTGAGATAGTATCATTTCCTATGAGCACAGAGTGGTATGAGCCACAAAGAAAGAGTTTGTGATGGCGCTGGGAGAGGACTAGAATTTGTGAGATACGATGGTTCATAATAGAAAGAAGTAATGCTTTCTACTTCTTGGGTCTATTCTTGGCACCAGACAGCTTTCCTGGGGACATAGTGGAATCCCTGTTTTTAGCATTAAAAAAAATGGACTAACATGACTGTTTAATGAACAGATTCATCTTGGTTGCCAAGAAAAGGGAGGGGGCATAAAGAGGTATCACACAGTGGGGTTTTGGGGTGCTGTGAGCAGTGTATTTCTGATAGGAGAGTCCTGGGTTTTAATAGTGAAGAAAAGGCTTATTAGGAGAAGGAATATTTAAAGCTAATAGTCCTAGTGCTAGGGTTCTGATATTTGTCTAATATGGCTCTTCTTGTCTGGACAGTTGGAGTAGATAAGGAGGCAAATTGTCATCCTTATTTTGTTTTCATGTTCTTTTGGAGATTAAAGGTTTCCATGTTCACTCAAATATCTGATGTTTTTTGCAGGTACTTGTCAGAGTTTGGTCCACTTTGTGTGATATTTGGTATGACACTTGATTGTGTTTTGGACAACCATCTTGCTGTGAGATCTTTCTCTGATAAAAAATTTCTTTAAATGTATATGTAAATTTCTTGATCTTGGTGCAAAATGGGATTTTGTAGTTGTATGGGATCACTATCTGGACTGCTGGGGGGAGTTAATCCCAGAAAAAATATAGTTAAAATGTCATTTAAAAAAATCATGCTTGTTCAGCAAGTAAGATTTTAGAATCAGGGTTCTGCTTGTCCTTCAGCCAACGTTGGTCTGGCCTTTCTTCCTTTGTCTTATTGGTCTGAAAAGGCCTAGCCACATTGAAGTGTGACTTCACACAAGCTTTATTTAGAACAAAGGGGAAAATCCATGAATAAGTTCCACTTCCTCACTGTTACTTGACACTACTTTTTGAATGATAGCATCTGTGTTATTTGTTGTATTTTCACTTTCATGTATTTTAAAAATCTTTATTATTTAGCCTTTACTTTTTATATCACTGTGATATTTCGGGTTTGATAAATTATGAATATGCTGTTAATTTACACTGAGGATCAGGATGAATGGTGGGATGTAGAAGAGAGTTGACATATAGAGCCTTTTCAAAATACCTAAGATATCCTTAATACCAAAAATACTTGAAAGTTGGACCCTGTATTGTGTTTGGTCTAGAATAATAACTACCATCCAAGAGGGAGAAAATGCAAAGGATTTAGAAGTCCAGAAGAAATTGTAGACTCAAAAAAAGGCTATTTGGAGAAGGAATATTTAAAGCTGATAGTGCAAGTGGAGACAATGGACTAATATTAGAGCACTGATATTTAGCCTAATATGCTGCTTGTAGTCTAGACACATGGAGTAAATAAGGAAGTAAACAATAATCCTCATTTTGCTTTCAAGTACCACTGGAGATTAAAGATTTCTGTGTAAATTATAATGTCTTACATAGTCTGTTCCAACTATGTCTTCATGAAAGAAGGTATTTGTGCATATCTGGTTTTAGTAGTTTCTGCGGAGAGGGGAAGAATTCTTTCATCGTGTAGATTCACAAAGAGAATTTTCTGGGTGACCAGCCCTGCTTGCTTTAGCTGTGCCGCCAGCAAGAAAGGCCTGCAAAGTAAATTATGAAAGGAACAAGAGAAAATTGGTAAACATGTTTACAGTGCCATTCAGTGGAGTTCAAGAAGTGCCATCGACTGGTCACTGACCTGGGGCCACTGTAAGCACTTCATTTTACCTTTTCATGTCCCAGCTTCCTCATCTGTAAAGGATTTTGTGTTTCACTATACAAGTGACCAAGGTGAATGTAGGCACTGGGAGTGAGTTGTTTGTTACTTAAGATTGATTTAGGTTCAGCAGAGTATCTTGCAAAGTGAGAGATTTCCCTTAGGAAGAGAATGGTGCCATCTGAGGTGTGAGAGCAGCCTCGTTGAAAAAAGTACCTCTGGCCTGTGGTCACTGAAACCCGTACAACAGTACCCAGGCTTTCTCAACACACTGTGCAGCTTCACAATGACTCAAGTCTTCCAAAATCCTATACCAGGGTTAAGTATTACATATGACAAATGTAACTCCCACACAGTCATGAGGAACACAGTCTTCTGTATATTCTGCGCAGTCATCACCCTTTTTATGCTAACAGGGCTGTGTTGTCATGATACAAATAATTAAGAAAGACAACAGCAGTGAAGCACAAAATGTTGTTGAGGTAAGAAGTTCCAGATTGACATCTTTGGAGACTGATCAAAATTTTGTAGCCCTCCATCTCCTAGTGAAGGATGGAGTATGGGCTGTGGTACCATAAGCTATTTGTAGTGTGAAGGATCAGCATTTGCATCCAAGTGTACATGTCTGCTTGGGATCATTGGCTTGCTGCAGGTGGTGTGGTGCACAGTGACAAGATAATGTCACCCCCTTACACTCTTCAGTATGGAGCTACTGCGTGACTGTGGAAGTGAAACTGGTTAATCTGGCTTGGAGTGGGCAGGATGCAAGTTGCATAACTGACAGATGGTGAAGTAAAACAGTCCCAAATATAGTATTAGTGTTGGCTAGTGATTTCCAAACCAGGCTTATAATATTTCTTAAAATTAATTTTAAGCAGTATATGCATTGGCAGTGCAAGAGATCTGACTCACTTTTTTAGTTATGTTTGCTTTTTGGCATTTTTTTTGACAAGCTAGAATAAACAATAAAAGAGTTACTGTAAAGAAGGGACCTCTTTCTTTAGAAATGGAGGTACATTGTTGTTTATTTTCGAGAGGGTGTAATGATGTTTTAAAAATTCTTCTAGGCTCCTAAAATAAACTATTTTTGATAAGTAAAGCAAGGAGGTATGTTCGTGTTGGTGACAACTCCCCAGCTGCCTGTCCACACTATGATAATCTATTTCATATTTTGAATAGTCAGATGATGTCGTAGACACCAATAAGCATATGGCTGATTTTGATGGAAAGTGGAGAAGCCCAGATTCTATTGGTGTAAGTATTGTCATTATGTAGACTCTGAGTAGCAAGTATGCTCACAGAAGGCGGTGGTGAAGTAGGGTTGCTGTGGATTCAAGGCTCTGTCAATGACCTCCCAGAAGACTATGGCTGAAAACTGGGCTGCAAAGTAGATGAGAGGACTTGGGGTTGAGGTGAGGGTATCAGAGGGATTCCTCTACCTATAGTGCAAGATGGACCCATAGCAGGTTCAATTTGATGGAAATTCTATCAGTAGAAGCACCTTGCTCCTTCACTGAGGCATATCCATTTCAGATGGGCGGAATATGTTGTGATGCTGTAGTGAAGTATCTACTTCTTGTACAGAGCTGTACATCTGCAATATAGAAGAGCTGAATGTTGCTACCTGTTTGGACCAGCACACCCATGTGGGGAATGCTTGGCTTTTCTACACAGCTCCTATTCTAGCTAGAGCTTCAACCACACTCTAGGTGAAAAATGCATTGGAGAAGTGGAGCTCAGTTTAGGATCCACAGTCAGTGAAATATGTATACTCAATGAATATCCTGGCTTTTGGGTAGTACTCTTCTGTTGCAGATCTGATGATGTTTTTAGCTATTACTTGTTTGACACTTGGGGTGACTGAAGCTTAGGGAGAGGATCTGACTCAGTGGCAAATGTGGGTCTGGAACTCAGATTTCCTACATGGTTTACCAATTTGTTCTGCTAAAGCTCAGATGAGTTCTGTAGCACAGACACACATGTCATGAATGAGAGCTTGTTCTTGTGGTTGCAAGGTGGTAATGCTCTTGTCCAGGAGCAGAGCACTTTGTCATCAGAATTGGAAAGTCATTGGCTGTCAGTGTTTCCATACTTCTAAACTCCCTAGCTCCAATTGTTAAAACTGTCAGTCTCTAGTTCCATGGGACTTCTGACTGGTTAGAGATGATGTTAATTGTAAATAATAGTTACCTTTAACTTCAGGTCTCATTTCAGCATGGACAAAGCAGCTGAAATCGTGTGGCAGCTGGAGGATTCATCTGACAAAGCAGGACAGCAAGAGCTAAGCTCTCATGATGCAGACAATGCAGAACTGCCAGGAGAGCCTGCACGCATCGAGGACAAGGCACCCCAGAGCCATACCCTCCAGTGGGAGACTCTAGGCAGACAGTTTGTAGAATATGAGCAGGTGGCTCCATTTCTCATCCCAGAGGAACAACAGAGAAGGCTTCTGGACTTCCTCCCCTTCTTCCTAAAGGTTTGTTCTCCTTGTTGCCTTTGGTGCAGAGTTTGTTGCTCTGTTCAGCGGTCACCCTAACTGCCAGTGGAGTTAGAGTGTGATCCTTTTGTTGAGGTGATAATTACTTACACTGCTTTGGGAGCTTGAGAAAACAGTTACTTTTCCTCATTTAATCTAGCCTTCTGTTACCATGAGAAAAGTATATAGGGAGCACTGCTTTACTTTAGTGAATGGCTATTTTTTTTTCTTAGAGTTAAGGAATATGTTGATGAAACAGGCATGTTTCAAAGTGACTACCCTGTGAACAGGTCACTGTTCTTTTTCTAAGACAGCACAGCAAAAAGACACAATCTATTTTGCTTGGATCAGGAGCCATCCACTCTGCTTTTCCTAGAGCTGTTTTCAGACCAGCTATCTTCTGTTGTCTTGAGACTCCATGGAAGACATACATCTTTTAATGCTTTGAGGTTGTAAATGCATCCCAACAAGGACGGGCTTTGCTGTTGAAGATAGTGTCTCCAAACTGCTCCTTCCCCCCCTTCTAAATAATGTATTGCAGACTTTTTGTGAAATTCTGCTGAGGTTTTTCTGCTGCAAATTTACAATGAAATTTAAATTCCCAGTTCTCAACTTTTCTGAGTTCTGTTGAAGGTTTAGTTTTTTTGAGACAATGTAGTGAATGTGAATTAAGTCTTGATGTGATGACATTATATAAAACAATTTTAGATTTGCTGAAAAGGTAGTTTATTGGAGTATAATTTTCAAAGGACTGAAGAAGTTGTTATCAAAAAAAAGGTGTTGAAAGCTAAGTCTTCAGAATTAAAAATTGGACAGCAAAGAAGGAAATATCTTATTTCTCATGACACATGAGAAATAAAATTTAGTACCAGTGGATGAAAGGACAGTTATAACCCAGGAAACAAGCTGCGTATTGCTAAGGGACTGGCAATGTTGTGGTTATGCATACCCATCATGAGTTTCCTTTCTGTAGGACTGAACTGCACGTGCTTTAGAGTTGTAAAAATTTATTTCCTGAATTGCAGTAGTGCTTGTAAAGAGGGGATTTTAGATCCCTAAAGGATATTTTGGCTACAGAATATATTTAAATTGGAGATGTGAATTTCTCATTAGCTTAACACTTGCTGTCCCCCAAAGATAGAGATTCTTTCCCTTCCGTTTTCTTAGATGTATCAGGAGAGCTTTGCAGGAGCTTTGTAGGCATTTAGGCTCCTATATGTGGATAGAGCATTTTGGCCTCACATCGATTTAAGAGTACACTGTGGAGAATTTGTCCCTCTAGCTTTGAGTCATCATGTAATTCCCCATATGACTTTTACTCCCATCATGTACCAGCCTTCTGCTTTGTGCCAAGTCCCTGGACCAGCTTAGGGAAACATATCTCAGTCTGAGTTGTACATCTTAGAAGGTTCTTACAGAAACTACCTTGCTTCCTCTTGTATTACAGGGAACTCTGCATAAGTCCTCTTGCTCCTTGGAAAATTTTCATCTCTTTTCCTTTCCTCTTTTGATCACGTAGATGCCACTGCATCTCTGTAATTTTGTCTTTGAGTGCTTTAGCTCTTGCTCAGTTGTCTGGAGAGAGAGGGCACTAACCAGGAGCCACCTAGGTTGTGGGGGCTTGTTACTCATAATATTCCTTGATGTAGAAGGAGAAGGTGTAGGAGGAAAATGTTAGCCATCTGCTTGTGATTCAAGCCTAGACTGGGAGTCATTTTAATGTGCCCTCTGTATCTTCCCTCTTGGTGCCTCAGGAAGTATCAGAACGTTCTGTTACATGGCTGACTTTTGAGCAGGCATCTCTCCATGAAGCATGGAATAGGAAGGACAGATGGCAACAGCAGACGCAGGGAACTTGTGGAAGAATCTGAAACATGTAGAAACAGCCTTAAAAGGAAGAAAGAAAATCAGATTAGATTGATACCATATTATTTGAGTTTCCCCTGAAGGCAGACATCCTGGAATGGAGTCCAGTTTATATTCTTCCAGATACAGATCTTTTTTAGGCTCAAAGATTAATACGGATCTTATTAGCTCTGTTCTTAAGGAAGAGTGTGATCTAGAGAGGAAGATCACTTTCAAAATCAAGTCAGAACATTAGTGGCCTGGTCAGTAGTGAGCTGAACTAGTTAATATTTTCACAAATATACCATTGCTATGAACTTTTGATTACTGCTCTCTGCTGCATATGGTCTGAGCTTCTAAAATGTATCCTACTCTTTCTATTAGCATAAAAGTGAGTGAAACAATCCTTTCTTAAGCATTCAGAGGTTGCTCCTTTTTGAGGCCCAGGGGCAGGAATCTATCATTGCTTTCTTCTGAAAAAGGGTATAGCTTAATGGTAATTATCCTATATTCTTAAGTATCTGTGTATTTCTTGTCACTATATTTGCCCAGCTTGCTTCTGTTTTCTTACAGATCTTCCCTTACTTCTGCATCAGAAGTGGGGGAATTAGTGGATCTTGCTCCTGCAACTGAAGGTCTCTGAAAATAATTTATGGTCAAAGTCTGAAAAACATGCTTTGACTATTGTTGATTGACTGAAAATTTATTGATACATGCTGTGTGATTGCTTTTCACTGTTTTGAAGCCCAGAAAAACAGTTGAATGCAGTTCCAGAGGTCAATGCAGAAAAATTAAGTAAAATGTAGTTGCTTGCCTGATTGCCAAGTATCAGATGTTCTATATAAAAATAATGGTACCTGATTCTTGGAGTCCAGTTGGGTGCAATAGTATTAGTCTACTGGAGCATATTTTTATTGCTTTTGAACTCTAGGCGAAGAAACATTTGAGAGGGAACCTGCTTGTCAGGCTCAAAGCAGAGAATCATTAAGTCTTGCTGTTGTTCCTCTTGTCAATTTTCATTGAATTGCTAGTCTATTCTTGAGTGAGTAATCTGTAAACTTGTTCATAAACTTTTATAAACTTGTCTATAAATTCTCCACAGCTAGCTATGCATTTAGAACTGTATCTTCTTATTTAGGAGTTATTATTACAGCATAGGAAATGTGTACTGATCTGGTAGACATTTACTGTCATGTCAGCATTTTAGTAGTACATAATTTCCTATATTAGCACCCACCTGCTCTCATTATGTAAGCTGTCTTGTACCTAACCAGGCAGAATGGTCACTCCAGGCATAGGAGGCTACATCTTAAGCTCATAGACAAATGGGTTGGGCAACTCATACTGCTGCAAAATCACATCCACACACTTGTGGGCTAGAATATTATTGGTTATTATTATTCAGCTCCTTTCCTCGTGTTTCCTTTTATTTCCTTACTTTGCAACAAAGATTATTTTTGTTTGGCAAGAAATACTGGTTTTATGCTGTACTTTCCTCTCAAACCAGAGAGAGGCAGAAACAAACCAACAAACAAAAAAAAAAAAATAAAACCAAACAAAAATAGCAAACAACAACAAAAAATATTTTTCTTGTTTGTTTATTCTGTTATTTTTGTAAATTTATGGAATTGAACCATTTCAGGTGAACCTGGAAACGGTAGTCCTGTATTACCATGGTTTCTTTTTTGACATAGTTGTTGCCAATGCTCCATGAGAGCAGCTGTTGCAATCTCATTTCATTCTCTAAGTAGCTGAGTAAGAACTTGCTGAACTAAGAAAATAAAAATTTATTTTATTTTTAAATTTTTATTAAATTTAAAACTCAGGTTTTATGACTAACTTTAGTTTTAGGGAGACCAGTTTTTGGGGAAGGTTGCACTTTTACTGAAAAATTCTTGGACAAGCTGTAGCTGTAAGCTCTTCATACCTACAGGGTGTTCGTGTTATGTGTCAAAAGGCACTAGCATGCTTTTTATACAAATAATTAGTAACACAGGCAAGTATTGTTTTGGTTGTATTAAATGGGGAAAATAATGTAAATGCTCACTGGTAGGTGCATTATGCGATTCAAAAGGTAGTTCCAGGTTGACTTCTACATCTAGTATCAGGCTCCTGCCTGTCTGGCAACTACTCTTTAATGAACTACACTGACTGCGGAGGGAATTTTGCAGGGGAATGTTATATTTATGATTGTAGATTTTTAATTTATTAGTACTTCGCAATCTACTACTGCTGTATCAGAAAGACTTAACAGTTACACTTGAATTTCAGGCCTGGGAAGAATCTGCTGGAGTAATTGTATTCCCCAACATTCAGCTGTTAGCCAGTGAGGTTTCCAAGCTCCTGACAAAAGAAATTAAGAGGAACATTAATGGCAAGCCTGCAGGTAATTATTTCATACCATAGCCACTGGATTCACTGATGCTGGGAATGTATTGTCATTCACCTGTCCTCTGTTCTTACCATTGGGGAAACATGAAAATCCTAAATGTAGCAAGCCAGATCTTTTAGTAGGTGTGACCTAGCACTGGTTTTGGATGATTGCACTGAAGATCTGGCCTTGTATGCTGTGCTGATCGTGGATGTGGAACTTCTGTAGCTGGAAATGTATGATACTGCAGCTATGCAGTAAAATAGGTTACATGATATTCTGATGAGCATCCTTTAATGAGAAAAGTACTGCTAGCCATGCATGGCTTTTCTGGTCGCTCTTGTACATCCTTCACACTGGTCTGCTGGCAGACTTCATGAATTTAGCTGGTATACCCAATGAAGCTTGTCAGTTTGAAAAATGTAGTTTACATGAACTGACCTGAGTCTGCATCAAAATCCTTTTATGTCCTATATTAAATTCAGTGGACTCCTGCAACTGCTGTTAAGAAAAGACCAATACAGTGTTTTCATCTTTCATTAAAGAATTAAAGTTTAATGTTGTTGTGGTAACAGAGGAAGCTCGTCTGGCTTTGGGGCAATTGTTACAGCAGAAAGGAGAAGCAGAAGATGGCTATTTGCTCCTGAAATCCGTGTATCTGCTCTCACGGACTGACCTGGTAAGAGAAATTGCTACAAAAGGTGTGGTTTTGCTTGTTTTAGTTTTTTCTTTTTTATTTTATAGAAGCTTGGTAGCCATCCAAACAGTGGAACATCTGAGTCTCCTAATATTTGTGTTTATTCCCATGCTTTGTGCTTCAACATGCCTAGGCTTTTCTAAAAGAGGGAAGTAGGTGCACTATGCTTTCAGATACCCTTTTTGTTTTGATCATCAGGCAGATGCGGTTTTTTTAGTGTTCCTCTGAATTATCTTCCCCCCAACCTCACCCCATTGTGTGTCACTGCTCTTCAGCTTTTCTTTGTCACTCTGTCTTACATATCAAACAGAGGACTAGTAAGGACCTGTCTGATAATGCAGTGATTGGATTTTCCAAACTGCCAGCCTCTCATTTTGAAGCATTTCACTTGTACAGCCATCCTGAAGGCAAACTGGCATCAGCAGTACAGCATCCTGACAGGCACCAGGGGTGCATTTATCCCTGACATTGATCTGAGCAGTTTGTTTTATCCCTATTTAGATACACTAAAATATAGTCTTACTGTCAGCTTTTAGTGGACATGTTTTGTGTCATAAGGAGCTCTATGAAATTATATTTAGTCACTGCATGAAATTCTTGATGAGGTTTTTTTCAGGGATTTAGGATGTTGCTGTTTTTTGTAGCACACACTTGCAAACCCTCTGATATGCTGCTGATTTTTGTTTTGATTATTGCGTGCCAAGCAGGCACGCTGGGACTCTGCTGTACATTGTACACAGCCATAATAAAGATGGGAAGACACTAAGTGTTGAGGAAGACAGTGCAGAAACAGCACCTCTTGCATTTATAAAAGCTGTAATTAAAAGTGGGTGTGCAGTTATTCAATATGTTACAAAAGCAAAGGCACTATAGCTAAATTGCTGCAGGGAATGAAGAAATGATGTTTTTAACATACCAGGCCTCTATAACTGCAGGATGTCCTGTGAACTAATGAGAAAGGGGGCACTGTCTGCCCCTGCACTTATTGCTATCTTAGCTACTAGTTACTTTGCAGGTTGTGTGCTTCGCTGGCTGTAGGTCTCCTTATGCAGGACATAGTAAATATCTCTGTCAAGCTGTAGTTCAACTGGAGTGGGTAGTCCTGGGAACAACTATGGGAACACATGGTCAGTGTGTTTACTTCTCCAAAGTGATTTGTGCAGCTATGCTATATGATTGCCATGCTTTTGTGCCCCTGTGAGCACTTGTAATGATAAAATGCTCAAGTAGCTCTTTCATCTGCCATGACTAAACTCAGTGTGTAGAAACACAAGGAAACCACAGTCACCTTCTGGAGGGACTGATTTATTTTGTTCCTTACTCAGAGAACTCTCTGGAACATCATTGGATCTGGTCTTCCAGGTGCTCTGATGCAGTGCCTGTACCTTTTCTTTACATTTCCTCTGAAGAAAACAAGTGAAGATGACACTCAAAATCAGGAAATGCTTGTTAAGGTGAGATGCTCCTCTGGAAGTTCATTTGCCCTGAGTATTCAAATATTCACTTAGGCTTTCACTTGGTGATTGATTCAAATTACTGAAAAAAGGAGTAAGTTTGGACTGAAAACCATTGAACAAGCATCTAGAGCAGTATGAAACAATCTAAGAAGATGTCACTGTATCGCTTCTTTTTTGTTAAACAATACAACATAACTTTGTAAGTGGGGGGGAAAAAAAATCAATAAGAATATCCTAGTTGTAGTTTTAGTTGTTCATTTCACCGCATCCTTTCTCCTGGCATTAGTTTCAAACTATAGTACTCTGACAACCTGCCCCCACCCCAGTGAATTTTTCTCCATTTCCCAGATATTTTTAGAGGTGTTTATTGTACCTCATGTTTGATTTTCAGATAATGCTTAACATGTACAGAGAGGAACAAGCGGTAGAGGAACTTCTGGCAGCTGATAAGCTTCAGTCATTAATTATAGCAACTGCTTCTCTCTGGGACCAGTGTAGCCACTCGTGGAAAGCACCTACAGGACATGTGTTGAGAACAATTTCAAAGGCTCAGACGAAAAACAGCATTGTGTACCTACAAGGTTTGGTTTAGTAATTTGGCTTTGCTTTTCATCATAGATCCACAGAGAATGAATTCTCAAAAAGAGACTGTCTGAGATTTTTGTCTCTACATCATCTGGTAGTCAGTCAGCTGCGAAGCATGGGCTCTTGACTGTCTAGACAGGAACTTTCTCAAGTACTGACAGCCAACTGGAAAGTGAGGTTTCTTCTAGAGAAAAAATGAATTACAAGCAAGAGGCAGTCCCACCTGATTACAGTAATCTAGACAAGGACAAGGTATTAAGGGGTTTTTCAAATTGAGTGACTGAATGTGTGAGCTTAAGGCTCATGCACATTCTGAATACAAGGTTGAGGTCACCGCCAGTAACTACGCATAGGTATTTTTATTTTTTTAAAATAAAAATTTTACTTCCTGTGTGAGATTAAAAGAATGAGGAATACTAGTTCTAAAACTAATGAACTGTTTAGACATTTTAAAACTGTCCTGGAAGGATTTGCCATCAGATTAGACAAAAAGACCCAGGCTTCATTACTCAGAGTGAAATGTGTATACCCCATTACATACACCTCATTGAAATAATCTGTAAACAGCACCGAATGTGTGATTGACTTGGTACAAGACAATTAGATATGAGAGCCTCCACTTACCTTGTACTCAGTTGGGTTCACTGGATGTGAATTTTGGTAAGTGGGTGGGCTGGAAGTTTATATTCTTGACACTGAATCAGGTTCGGAGATGAGTGTAATGTTCAGATATCCTCTTGTCCTTCTTTCCAGAGAAAGTTATCTGACTCCTCATTTACTGGGAAATAAATTTTCAAACTTATTTTTCCATTTTTGTTAGCAACTCAAATTTGTTTGACTGTTAATTCTTAAATACATGCTATATCTTTTTCTCTGCAGCTGTGGATTGCATTAAAATAGCTGTTCAGAATCTCTTCAAACTGGCTGACACCCTACCTGCTTGTGAGGTGTGTGAAGCTGCTAGTATTGTCTTGTCCTTTGTGAAAGATTCCTATCCAATATCATCAGCTTTATTAACAGAGTTTGAAAATAATGATGGCTACCAACTCCTGCTAAAAATTTTACTCAGGTAAGTAGAGAGTTTCTTAGTGGGCTTCTAGAAGATGGTAAAACTTGATTTTCAGAACACATAGTGGTCTGCTTTACAATGTGTGATATCACATCTTTCATTGCTCTTTTAGGAAAGTTCATGAGTTCTACTGAAGCAATAATGGAAATTAACAGTAGGAGAAGTTAGTCTACAAGTGGGATAGGGATTTATCAAGCAAAAGACAAAGATTCTCCATCAGTGTTAAAGGGTATGTAGGTCAGAGACATTTGTGTTACTTAAAGGGAACTCTTGATCCAGGATAGCAGTCATCTAGGGATGGAAAGGTGATCTCCTTCCTGTGCAGAAAATACACAACAAACTTACAGCTGAAACGGTTGTGTTCTTCAGAACTGAGATGAATATGAAGATATCAGGAAAAATCCCCACTAGTTATTGTAATCAAAGGTACAAAGTAGAATCTTCTACTTTCCTTGTCTTGCACTTTCTAAACAGGCTCTGAGTTTGCTACAACAAAGCAGTACTTTATACCACTTCCCCAGAAGCACTTAGGAACTTTGTTCTGGTTTTCTTTAATATCATATGAAGAGAGCATTTCCAGATCTTCCCAATCTATTTTTGTTCCCGTTCTGGCTTTGCCTTTTCTTGTACTTCTTCAACACTTTCAAGAGCTTCGATCCTTGACCAGTACTTTAGACTGAGGGCGGGATATTTTGTATTTTGCATCTAGAGGATTGTAATTCGAATAATGAATCAAAAAATACTCGTAGGTGTGGATATTTTCTGATTATTTTTGGATGACACAAAATTAATAACCTACAATTGGAAAATGTCTATTCTGGCAGTGTTTTCTTTAGTTACCATAGATAGTCTAGCTTTCCCTCATAAATAAGCTGTGTTGAGATGTATAGCTCTCATTAAATTTATACATATAATGGCAGAAGCACCTGATCTTTATCAGTAAGGGCTATGACTGCCCCCATCTTTTTTAACTGATCTAACTAGGCTGGCAAGACAGAAATAGCATACAGTGGTGCTCAGGGCTTCAGACTGGTCTTCCTTCCCAGCATAGAATCATAGAATGGTTAAGGTTGGAAGGTACCTTAACGATCATCAGGTTCCAACCTCCCTGCTATGGGCACGGACACCTCCCACTAGACCAGACTGCACAAAGCCTCATCTAACCTAGCCTTAAACACCTCCAGGGAGGGGGTTTCCACAACCTTCCTGAGCAATCTATTTCAGTGCCTTACTACCCTCATGGCGAAGAATTTCTTCCTGATATCTAACCTGAATGTACTCTCTTTCAATTCAGAACCACTATCCCTTGTCCTATCACTGCCCTCCCTGGTGAAAAGCCCCTCCCCAGCTTTTCTGTAGCCCCTTCAGGCAGGCACTAGAAGGTCGCTATAAGGTTTCCCTGGTGCCTTCTCCAGACTGAACACCCCCAACTCTCTCACTCTGTCTTCACAGCAGAGGTGCTCCAGGCCTTTGATCATCTTTGTGGCCCTTCTCTGAACCCTCTCCAACAGCTGCATGTCCTTCCTATGCTGAGGGGTCCAGAGCTGTACACAGTATTTCAGGTGTGGCTTCACCAGAGCAGAGTAGAGGGGCAGAATCACCTCCCTGGCTCTGCTGGCCACACTTCTTTTGATGCAGCCTTTTTTTAAATTTGTTTGTTCGGGGTTTTTTTGTTGTTTAGATTAAAGCATAATATATTTTTGTTTTCTTCTGAGAAAGAAAAACTGGGTTTACAGTTCAAACTATTTCCTTACGTAGTAGAGACATTCCATCTTTGTTTCATTCAAAAGGTCAGGCAAGACAAAATTTTTGCTTTCCTAAGGGCTGAGATTTTTTTGTCTCTTACCTTGCCAATCATATGCCTACCTTTTAATATGAAGTGTCAGTTTAAATTGTTTGATCTATCACAAAAATTAAATTTTTACTTTCCAAAAAGACCATTCTTTTGGAAAGAAATACTTTTATATACACACACACACACACACATATAACTGGACTAAACTCCTATATTTATCGTCCTTTTCTTCTTCTTTCAGTGTCACTTCACTTTTCTTCTTCAGTTTCTGAGTTTTGTTCTGATTCAGAATATGCCACTGTGGTGTGCAGTTACTGTTTCTAAGATGGCTGAACAAATCACAGAAACAAGACAAAAGACAGTAAAATAGACTGAGGAGGAGCAGGGAGTAAAATGGGTAGTTTCTGTGTGCTTAGTACTTGGTGATATATCTAAAATGTTTGTATTACTAAAGCATGAATAGATGATTGTCCTGTTTTGTTCCTAGATGTCAGGGGCTGCAGCAAAATGAAGGAGACCCCTATCTGGGTGAGATCTTGGACATGCTGACTTGCCTTACAACCTGTGGAAAAACTGAACTGAAAGTTTCTGGCAATATTTTACACCCGCAATTACCGCACTTTGATTTTGAACAGACACGGTCTTCTGGTACAGTATAAATATATGTGGCTATGTAGGCGAGTCATAGAAAAATGAAGCTCTATTCATTACATGCCTTAAGATGGTGGAAGAAGTGAAAGACAGATCAGGACATATGTGCCTTACACTGCAGGAACCTGAATGCTACCTACATCAAGCTGGACTAATCATGTCAGCTGTAGGGTCTGATCTGAGGTTAAGAACATGCCTCCCAGTCATAACCCCTGAGGCTGTGACTCCTGTTTCCCCTCTCAGACATGATTTAGCATTATAGTTGTGGTGCTTGCAGTCTTAAATAGCATTGATGTAAAAATGATTTCACCTGGTTTCATCTCACAGGAATGACAGTGAAAAACCTCCAGGCTTTTCAGGTGTTGCAGTCCATTTTCCAGAAAAGTAATGATCAGCACCTGTGTGGAAGAATCTTGGCAGCAATTAGTACCATATGGGCCTGGGACACAATGAACTTCTTTCTTCTGGAATGGACACTACAACCTATCAGCCAGTTTACTGACATAATCAATTTCAAACCACACGCAGTCCAAGTCCATTTCTTCAGACTGGTGGAGTCCATAGTGCTAGAACTGTCCTATGTCCCTCATGAAATTTTGAAGAAGGTTCAGTATTTGATAAAGGAGAACACAGTGCCATTCTGCACCTTAACAGCTCTCCGGTGCCTTCTCAGCATGACCAAGAAGGACATGTTATTCAGCGACATATTCCGTGACTCTGGACTCTTAGGCCTGCTGCTGGCAGTTCTGAGGAAGCAAGCCAAAATCCTGAGGAAATCAGGTACAACTTAATGTCATTCACAGTGACTGTTGAAGTATGGAGATCCATAGCAATGAGTCTCTTTCTACAGTCTACTTATAAGTTTTATATGCTGAATAGCTAGGTTTTGTCTGCAAACCAACTGGCCTAAATTTATGACATACTAAGCTGGGTCCTTTCTGAAATGTTAGCTGTGCATTGTCCTATTCACTAGCCTAAACAGCTCTGGGCTATTCTTCATCAGTAGGCAATGAATTATTCTTGAGGGTACCATTCAGCCCATTCTTTTAAACTGATCCTAATTTGAGGTTCTCTAGCATGCCAGCTCAAGAGTGGAGAAGAGAGTGAGTTTTACACAGCGCTTAGTTCCTCTGAAAATAACACTTAATCCTGAGGACTGATGATAGAAAGCAGCTTCCTGACTTTTGGCTATATGTTACCCACAATTACTACCAGCCATTTTAATTTAGTACAGTTATTTCCTATTATGAAAAAAAGGAAGATAATAGTCCTGGTGTGGTAACTGTGGGGTACAGATGACTTAGGGGACAGGCATATTTGAAAGTTTATAACTGTTGTTTTAAAGAAGTAAAAATGCATTATAACATTTTCTGTGCTTTCTGAGTTGGGAAATGCCTTTACATTTCTGTGCATTAGTTGTTTAGTAAAGGAGGAGGGACCCAAAGCACTAGGTATAACTTCTGTTGCAGCAAACAAAATTGACTTTTTTATAGACATTTATTCCAAGCAACAGAAGAAATATAAATTGCAACAGAAGTTCTGGAGTTCAGACATCTATTACCTGCAAGGACAATTAGATTAGCATTCTTGATACTGGAAACCTAGAGTTTTGTACTAGAGGACTTAGATAAGGATTATGAAGAAAAATGCCAGGGTTTTTGAAAACATGTTTTCTGTTTATGGACTGCTGCATGGGGACTTTCTTGTCTTTGCATTAATTAAGTTGTTTTAGATCACTTTGTGATCTAAATTTTATAGCATGAGCAATTGAATGACTAGGTGTTTTGTAAATTTCGGCACACAGATGGGAAAGCCTGGTGTGCAGTTATCATTACTTCCCTCTTTTTGTTTCCAGAAATTTAGCCTGAAAATTTTGACTTTTAGATCCACAAGTAACCTACTTTGTGGTCCTGAAAATGTTTGCCTTTGAACAGGCAGGGGTTTCTGCTCTTCACTTTCAGTTTAGGTATTTAAGTACTTCCTCTTGCTATAACATTTTACCACTTCATAGGTCATAATCTGTAATGTTATTCTGTGTGTGTTCCTACCAGTTATCACTAAACAGGTAACTCTACATCATTTGGGAAGTAGAAGCACCATTATTACCAGTATTACCTATGGTTATGTGAGAGATCTGGGCTGCAGAGCGTAGCATCAGATCTGTGTTTCCCAGACTAGGCCCTGATGAATAGACAAAGACTTGTCTGTATTTTGTTGCCCATGTTAGGGTTCAAGTAGCCTGTAAGTATAAATTGAGAGAAAACTAGAATTTTCTGAAGAACTGGTTTTCCTTTTTATTTTAGAATATTTAGCTATAGTTGACATATATATAGTATGTCTTGTAAAAATCGTACTGTGTCTTTTTCTGTACTGACAGCTGGAACTCATCTGCCAGGTCTGGAAGAAGGCATTGAGAAGGAATTAAATGCTGTGATGCTGAAGATGGTGGCTGCCCTTACAGCAGGGTCTGTGAGGAACACTGGTAAGAAATAACAAATGACTGTGTTACTTTTGTGGTACTCAGTGGTAAGTGGTCATAATGCCTCTTGAGAAGCATCAGCAAATTCTCTAACTTTTGTGCTTCAGTGAGAAGTGAATAACAAAAGCTAGAAGTGTAGGGATAATGATTTTACACAAGGAAGATATGTGGCAATGATGTTCTCATCCTGCATAATGAACCATATCAGAGTAGTCACTCTGCTTCTCTCATCCTTGTGGACATTCCTGAAGCATTTACATAGAAAAAACAAACTTACCTTGTGGGAAAAAAAACTGTGTGTGAGAGCTTTGTGTATTGTTTGTTCATCCATATTTTCCTCCATTATAGCTATTATTTGAAGTCTTGATGGGATCAGATGCATGCTGGGTAACCAGCATGTAAATGCATTTAGTACTGGCATACCTAAGAGGACTATGTGTGGGGAATCTTTTGGAACATAATAATACAGAAGTGAACTCTTTTGAATACTAGAATCCACCCAATCCACTCTTGGATCCTAGAATCATCATATTTGCAGAATCTTACATGGTGCAAATATATTGTCACAAACTTTATCTGTCCCCTTCATGAACTAAAGAGATGTTTAAGCTGAAAATTAAGAAGGTATCTTTTCCTTTTCATTATTACTGTATTGGGAAGCTGTCATCTCTGATGATTAGAAAGTGTGGTACTCCAGTCACTTTCTTCCTTGTTGTTCTTGTGCTGTTCAGTTTGTGTTGTCTTTAGCTTAACCAGCTCTTCTTGCCTTTCCTGCTGTATTGTGGAAATGTGGCACTTCACACCAATACTGAAAATCTGCCTGTGAAAACTACTAGTAAGGGATGGTTTAAGTAACAAATGATATCGTGTTTGTCCCTAGTTGTTCTGAAGGACTATGGAATGGTGCCATATATCAAGATATTTTTGGATGACGAGTGCTACAGGAGTGCTACTCTCAGCATCTTGGAGCAGCTATCAGTAATCAACTATGAAGAATATATGAGCATTATTATTGGGGCTCTCTGTTCTTCTACTCAAGGGGAACTACATCTGAAACGAGATCTGCTGAAGGTAATTCATGTGACTCCCCACTTGCTTGTGGCTTTCTTGGAAACTGCTTGGCTTGTGGCAAATTGCTCTTAACCTCAACCCTAACACTGTTTTTTTTCCAAGAAGGTAAGTGCAGAAGAAAAAAGATGTATGGTCCAGTTTTTTATTCTGGTAAGCTGGGCACTTTGATTTTTAACTGTGTGTGTGTGGTCAACACCTTCACGTCAGTATCAGATTGTGAAGTGTTTTGAAGACTTAAATAACAATGCAGGATGGAAAAATGGAACTGGCAAAGGAACCATGAGCAGTTCTGTGTAACGTGACAGAGAAAGGAGAAACGAATGTGAATGAAAAGAGGAAATTGGGAGGGAGGATGTGAGAAGAGGTAAGGGAGTAAGACTGGAAGGGGCAGAGGTAGGCATGAGATGAGCAGCTTGATTCTGGTAAGTTTCCAAAATTGGAACTTTCGTGTCCTTAATTTCGTCATCTCTCATATACACCAGTGTAATGGAAAAAGCAATGCGAGGTGATAGAAAGGAGAAGTCTTATGAATGTTTGGAGGAAAAACTTAGAACTATTCATAACCTCTATTGTGTATAGAGGGTCTGATTCATAAGCAATAAAGCAGGAGAAAGAATCAGTGTGTTTTATTTTGGTTTAGACCTTAGTAATCAGATTGAAAAGCAGCTGTGTTCTAAGCACTGATTTAAAGTTTCATTCCACTGTCCCTACCAAGTATGAACTGTGTTCACCTTTCAACAAAATATAACTGCTTTTGTGATAAAAAACCATGTTACTTTAAGAAAACAAAAATGTGACGAAGTTTACAGCTTTGATCTGAAACAGTAAACTTTAGCAATATTTGTGGCAAAGCTGAGTACTGTGTCCAAACTAATACAAAAATAAATGCAGCTTCAGTGTGTAATTTTGACAAATGATAACAGTATTAAAGCATAATGTAAGCAAATGAATTTATTATCTACATCCATTGGGACTGTGATTGTGTTACACACAAATTGAGATTGATATGCTAATATATATTTAGCTGTTAAAGCCTGAGCCCAAATGCAATTAGCACTGCCATGTTCCAGTGTGGCACGTGGACAATTATGAGGAATAACAAATAATGGAATGTGAAATAAATTCTGTTAGTGTTAACTGAGTTAGGAGATTTCCAGCAGACATCAGTATATAGATTCAAGACAGGAATACTAACTCATAGGCGATTAAATTCTGACTGAGTTAGAGCTGGAGAAAATGTGGTTACTGTTGACCTTCTTTGAAATGTGATAAAGCCATCTTGATAACTTCAATTCTGACATATTAAATTTTCTCCCTGTTCAGAAGTGTCTGCCTGATTTGATACATTATTGTGCAAAATTGAATGACAGTAATAGACATCCACCCTCCCCCTCTGATTCTGGCAGCCCTTTCTCACAGTCCTAGGTCCTGTTACAGGAGGATGTATTTATTTATCTTCAGCAGGTTGTGAACTAAACCTCTTTCACTGGGAACCTTTTTTGGAAAAATTTTAAGTAAAATTAGCCTTTTCTAATGTGAAAAGCCTCACATTGGTGGTGCAACCTCCAATTTGAAATGTAACTGGTGCCTGAAAGAGCATCATATTTACAGAATTAATTGTGCAACATCCCAAATGCCTGGGATGGATTCTATTCAAATACAGTAGACTGTTTACTTGCAAACTCTTTTTCTCTCACTAATTTCATTTCCACCACTACGGCTCTTAATAAATTTTCTAGATTTGTTTTAATATGGGAAGCCCACAGCTTTCCAAATTTACAAGTGGTATAGCTTGATTTTATGCATATGTAATGTTGTCAAGTGGCAGTCAATTATAACATGCTTTTAGCCCATTGAAGTTAAAGAAAATCTAATGACTTCATTATCTTGGTATCTGATATTGTGGCTTTTTTACTCCAAAGTGTTGTGCATACTTTAAAAATACCCCTGCTGAGAGCAGGAATTATTGCCTTAATGAGGAGGCCCTGCTACTTGCAGTATTTTTTGGGCCGTCCTGTGTCTCTGCTTTTTTGGAAAGCCTCAGCTCAGTAATGTGAGCAAAAGTTTGGTGTGGGTCCTCTTGCATTCAGGGCTGTAGGAAGACTTGCCTATAGACGGCTGTGCTGTCTTCTCAGTTTCTGTATGAGGTTATAGAATCATAGAATAATTTGGGTTGGAAGGGACATTTAAGGGTCTTCTAGTGCAACCCCCCTGCAATAAGCAGGGACATCTTCAACTAGATCAGGTTGCTCACAGCCCCGACCAACCTGATCTTGAATGGTTCCAGGGATGGGGCATCTGCCACCTCTCTGAGCAACCTGTGCCAGTGTTATGTTCAACTTTTTTTTGGAATGCTTTGTAATTTAGCACCCTGCTCCAGCAAGTGCAAGAATGCAACAGCATGAGGAAGGGGCAGTGGAATGCCCTTCTGACACAAAGTCTCAGAGGGGCAGACAGCTCCTGAGCCCAGGTAAAACTCTTGTGGTGGAGATGATGATGTGCAGAGGCACTTGTATTTACAATTGAATCTCTGCTTTTATTTATTTAAGGCAGAGGCAGATTTCTTGAAAGAGGCTGAAAAGACTGATGAAAGAATAGCCAAAGGTCTGAAACTAACTCTGGCCAAGATGGCTAGGATATATTATGCAGGAAATTTTATTTATTTGCTTATAAGCAAATTTGCTTTATTTGCTTATGAGCACTACTCCCTACCTGTCAGGCTGACCCCATGGGTTGCTCCTGAAGATACATTAAAATCTTGATTGTTTTCCTCAGTGGATATAGGGGGAAGGAAAGACAAGAAATGGTGTGTGGTGGTGACCTTTACTTTGACCAAATTTGTTTCTTTGTTTTCTTTGAAGAGTGAAATTTCAGTGAATTTTTGGTACGTACTTGAAATTTTTAAAAAATTCTAAAGCTTCTTTGTCTCTTGGTTTAAGTGCTTTTGTCTCCTGTCTTCCCAATGTTTGTAGTCACTCCTGAGAATACTGGAGAGTCCCAGAAGCCATTCAGCTTTCAGAACTTGCAGTGGATTCAATGGACTCCTGTCCCTTCTCTCAGACATGGAAGGTGCATTGCAGGACTCTCCGTCTGGTCTGTGGTCAGAAATTGGACAAGATTGCATATTGGAGCTTGTTTTCTACACTCTTCAGGGAATAACAGCAGCCCTACATTTGGACCCTGCCAACAGCAACTTCTTCCAGAGGAATGGTCTCTTTGAAAAGATGGCAGAGGATCTTGGGTCACTTGGATGCTTCTGGACGCAAGGGGAATGGCAAATCCCTCTGACTCTTGAGAAGACAAGGACGTTTGCAGAATTCTTGGATGCAGCTTTCTGCTCTTCAGAACCTTTCCCAATGTGGCTGAAGAATTGTATCCAGATTCTGAATTTTCTTGATCATATGGTCAAAGGAACCCTCCACTTGGAGAGCTACATCAAGGAGACAAAGCCAGAGATCAGAGAGGCACCAAGAGATGATCAGGAGGGACCCCAAACTCAAGAGCAGTATCCCATTGCTTTCAAAAGACCAGAAAAAAAATTACCTGCCTCTGCCTATAGACTATGGGGAAATCCTGAAGAGAAGTAAGTCTTTATTTACTACAAAAGATACAATAGGAAAACTTATCTGCATTTTATATGATAGTAAACAGAGGTAAAATGTGACATAACCTGTCTAGAACAAACAAATGGGTGCCACAGCCTGCAATCCCAGGCCTCCAGACACCAGGAATCACCTCTTTCTGAATGACAAATGATGATAAACAGGGGGGCATTAGTATTCAGTGGAGTAGTAGGACACAACCTCAAGAGCTGCAGAGTTTGTGCTGAAGTTTCTGACACATGTAGTGTGGGAGCAGGACTGGGCTCTAAGGAAAGGATTACTGGGTCCTGAATCTTGTGTTTAGTCTCTGCTTGAATCTGCCTCAATCAATTTTGACTTTCTCAGTTATGTGGAAAGCTGTTTCTAGTGAACTGATAGGTTAAAAAGAAGTATCTTAAGTTATTTATTTTTTTTCCCCATACATATGTGTACAGACACAGTCTCTTACTCATTTACTCATACAGCTGAAACAGAGAAAATTGGAAGAGGAATAATAATGCTGCCTGCCTCATAAAATGAGTAATTATACAAAAGTGTATATTCTTTTCAGGAAGGAAAGACTGCACCAGAAATCTATATAGCTGTCAGCTGTGAATCAATTCTGAGTAACTTGCATTTTGTAACTTGAGAGGTCTTCTGCCCCTTCATGTGTCTGTAGCTTTATCCTGAACCTTGCAGTCCTTTTCTCAAAAATGTTTCTGGTTGCAGTTATGCTTATAAAGGCAGGTTATTTCTCAGTCATCATCTAGGTTTAAAGACCAAGTCTTCAGGTCTGCCACTAGTAGCAGTCACTGAAGTCTGCGGGACTTTTGTTCTCTGAGTATTGAGGCAGGATAAGTATTTCTGGTCATCTTTGTATTTGTTTGAAGCAACTAGAAAAATGCTGCAGTAGATTTCTTATCTTCTTGTACAACTGATTTTAAAACAGTCATGGGGATGTTTGCTCCCTATCATCACTCCTTAAATCAACACTGAAAACTTCTGCTTAGATGCTTAGTGTTGGTGAGAGGACTTAGTGGCTCAGGAGGACTGAATACTCTTACCAAAGTGGATCTTCCTAGCTCCATTTGGGAGAATGTGGGTCAGTATTGTGGAGACTGTATGGATGGTGGTGCTTGTGAGAAGTCATAGCCTAGAGCTTGAGTGTGTATAAGGGAGGATCAGGGAAGATTAGGGAGAAAGAGTAGATGAGTGGCATTGCTGGGAAGGGTATGGCTTCTGCTTATATTTCTTAAGTTACTAGATTTGAAATGTAAAGCAAGGCATCCGAGGTCCTTGTGTTGCTTTGCCTGCTGAGCTGTGAGGCTGTGCAGTAGCTGAATGAATATCTTTTGTGGAGAAATTAATACTGTAAATCAGGATCCATTCAGTTCAAAGTGTCTGGTTTGGGACACTTTGGCTTGGGCTCTGGAATGTGAAGGTACAAAAGGAAGCCAGATTAGCTAAAGATGGCTGGAGTGTGTCTGGGACAAGTATATGCAAACACAGCAGAGGAACAGGTACTGGCAAGCTGTCAGTCTTCAAGCCGTATAATCTGTATGCTTTTGCAGCAGCAAATTTTCTGAAAATAAAAAGAAGTAGTCAAGTTTCCAGAGTTTCTCCAAGCTTGTAGCTCCCCTTAAGCACCTTTCTGTAAGCTGTACTGTACAATATCACTTCCTCCTGGAGAAGGCTTTAACCTGGGGCTATGCAACTTGAAAGGGGAGATTTGAGCCAAGTCAGTGTGGGTGGCCTGTGATGCCCCATCCTACAACATGTATTTAACATTCTCAAAGAGGAGGAAAGGTGGTGATCTTCTGGGAGCCAGTGACTGAGATACAGGAAATTAAGTATTTTAACTGGATAATATTCTAGCCCTGTGGTCAATGACACTGCAAGCTGCTGGGCCACAGGGTAATTGACACTTTTACTCCCATCTGAAAAACAGCCCTCTGCATTCACAGAATCATACAATGGTTTGAGTTGGAAGGGACCCTAAAGGTCACCTAGTTCTTGCTCCCCTGCATGTACAGGGACACCTTCCACTAGACCAGGTTTCTCAAAGCCCCGAATTCCTGCTCCTGTGTTAAGATTTGAAACACCTTCCATGACACATGGGATCTCTGTTTTTTTTCTTTTGCTCCTGATGATTAGAGAGAGCTTGCTGCAAGCTGTGTTGACAGAGGCTGAACTCTCTTTGGGCATAAATGTCCTCTTTGTGCATGCCCAGTTGCTATTACCACAGACTGACTATGCTAATGGCTCTTCAGGTTCTTTGTGGCATCTCATTTTGTCCCCAAACCTTCTTATTTGGCTCATTTTTTAAGTAGTGGCCAGCGCAGAGCAGATTTGGGTTTCACACCATGATACCAGTAAGGTACATGGAGTGGATTTGTAGGGCTGACTGAATAGCCCTGAGGCAGGAGTGCAAGAGATGGGATATTTCAAGGAGTGAGGAGTTGGTACATGGAGACAGCTTTTGTATTAATACAAGCCAGAAAGTGAGGGGCTCTTGGAAACCACAGAGAAGGCTGGAGATAAGGCTTGTATAATATTCTTAGTGGGGAGCAGTGCTGGCAGGGAAGTTGAGGTGTAGTTTGATGCTGGTCAGGGACTCTTGATTTTCCTTCTTTGTTTTTCCTTCTTCAAAGCCCTTGAGAGTGCTAAACCTGCAAGCAGTGCTCAAAAATCAGAAAATTATTCCTTATAGTTATGGCAATGTCTTAAACATTTCATGATTTTATTTTTTAAAGGATTATTTAATATTATTATCTTCTGATATTCATATTTTGTTAGTTCACATTTTACCCTTACTACACATCATGTGGGTTATAAAATAATTATTTATATGAAAAAAATGTTGACATTCAGAGCTAACCATATTTCTTCACTGCCTAAGACTCTAGGAAGACTGATGTGGGTTAGGAGAGCTAGACACACTGCCTGGAAATGTATTTTTACAGTGTGAGAGATGGAAATTTGAATTGAATTGTAAGTTGGGGAAGTTAGTCCTTGAATACAGTAGCTTAGGCTAAAAATGAACCTGCTCTGGGAAGCACAGCCACGGCAGGAAATCAGACTGAAATTTTAATCCTATGGGTTCTAGAGGGACTGGACTTTTCTCTTTAAAGGTGTTCCGGGTTTTTTGGGAGAGAGGGGAGGAGAGAGTATTTTCAGTGTGTACTTTTTTCTTGTTCGTCATTTAAAAACTCAGCCATATTCATATCAAGTACAGGTGTTTGTGTCCACATTGGAGCCACTGCTGCAATAAGTATTTATGCCAGATCTGATTTTTATTCATTATACAAAAAACACTGCAAATGAACCATTTCTTTGAATTTCTTGAGGGTGCAGTAAGAATTATCTGTCACTGTGTGGCAGTGTGCTACACATTACTCGATGCTCTGACGTTTCAAATAAGCCTTTTTGGAAGTGACTACCGTGTTAATGACAGCCCTTTTACCCTCCTTTGGGTCCGTTGTAAAAGCATTTTTTTATTCTCACTCTTAGCTTTTGTTTTATACAGTCTATAAAGCATACTGTGCTTTATTTTTTCAGTCTAATTAAGGCTGTTGCTTTTCTCATGTGATCTGTTTGGGACAGGTGTTTCCAACAGTGCACATCACAACTCCAGTTCAGATGTGCACCCAGAAGTGTTGATTATACTCTGAACATTAGAAGCCCGCAGTGCCTGAATTAGAGTTACTGCTGTGTTGTAACTTATTTTTTTGAGATATATCTGACCTCCTGTCCGCGTAATGGCATGTGCAGATCTTCTCTGGTGCCTTAGCTCTGTCTTGAGCCTGAACATCCAAAGGTGTTACATGGTAAAAATGAAAACTGGTGGGGAAGCACAGATATTTAACTTTATTTTACTAATTGAGGCAGATTCTGGCGTTGGAAGGAAAGGGTGGCATAGCGATTTCATCAAGACTGTCTCATCTTTGCTTATTGCTATTGTGGTTTGAAAATAGTGAAGTTATCGTCTTACAAAGTGCATGAAAATAGAAAGTATAAGTCTAGTTCTGGGCTAATGCATCAGACAGATCCTTCTGGTTGCCTAGTCTCTGTCCTGCAAATACATTCAAAGGCAAGGTTTGTTTAAAGCTGCTGCTGCTGCACATCTTTGAGTATGCAGGTCTCTGAGATCAGATCTCATCAGTAGGTAATGTCCTGTCTTGTTTATTCTAAACAGACTTTGAGTTGTTCCAGGTCATCTGTATTGTTTGCTTAGTTTCAAATACTCAGGCTAGTTACTGCTAGGAGGATTTAATGCTGTACTCTCCTGGAACACGTTTGAAGCCTCTATTTTTGTTAATGATAAGCCTTATGCATATTTTTCCTGCAGGTGGGAAATGAATGATTGTACCATTGTACATCCAGGTGCTGTCTGTGTTATGGTGAGGTTGCTGCCAAAGCTGTACAAAGAAGAACACTCTATGGTGAGTCTGAACATATCAAAGTGTCATCTAAATAGCATCTGCTACTTTTCTGTAACTTCATTTCCCTTAATTGCTTACTCTTTGCAGATGCAAAACTACAGTTTACCTAGATCACTGGCAGGAGGAACAGTGCAAAGTTTGTTGTGTTTAGCAGACATACTAACAACAAAGGCTCTTGGCTATCAGTTTGGCTAAGTGTTTCTATACCTGTCTTGGTCCCAGAATACTTACTGCAAACACAGAAGAGTAGAAGTTGCTTGCAGATGGTTTAAAATACTGCTAATGGACCTAGCAACCAGAAGAGTCTGGCTCATTAAGCCTGACAGTCCATAAACTTTCAATGCAACTTAGAATCTGCTTTGCTTTGTCAAACCTTCCATACACTCACCTGTTCTGAACGAGTATATTGCCTATATTGTATCTGCTATCTGGTTTAAAATACTCGGATACAGTTGAGTTACATAGAGAAGGATTGAAATAAAACCAGATTGTTCAGAGCTAGGGAAGGTAGGAGTGCAACTAGCTGCTGGCATATCCTAACTCTGTGTAGTGGAACCAAGCCAGCAGCTAGGGAAATGTTGTTAATTACAGTAATTAATTCTGAAAAACAAGTAGAATGGTTAATTGGATGAGATAACATGTCATCAAAAAACTATCAGAGTTGGCTCTAGGGCTGAGCTGTATTACAGAGAAAGACTCCCAAGCCTTCAGTAGATGGCAGTGTTCCTAAAAATATGCAGGGTGAGAGCACAAATTCCAGCAATTTAAATTATGTGTTTAAGTGCATTCATATTTTCTTCCTTTCTCACACCTTTTTCCCTAGTGAACAAGAAATCATTACTAACAGTGTTTGTTTAGTATGGCTGTTGTCAATAGGATTGCCTCAGGTAAATCAGGACCACTGTTGTGCAGGGTTCTGAGGCAGACACTGGCTAGGAGATAACATATGTCCTGAAGAGCTTCATTCCCCTCTGGTTTAGGCAGCCAAGGTCTTGGGAGAAAGGAAAGGGAAACAGACCAGTAGGTCAAGTAGGAGAAAGGAGACTAGAAGCATTCTGGCAGTGGGTCCTTCAGCCTGGGCTGGAAGCTGAAGATCAGGTTTTCCCCTAAGCACTTTCCTGCAGACTGCTCCATCTTTGTCTCCTGGGGCATTTTTCTTTGCTGAGCCTGTTCTGATTATAGAATAAATTTATTTAGTTATTTGTTTTAGAAAATGCACAGCCTCTCTATGTTCATTTCCAAGGTTATTTTTTGCTTTTAGTAAGAAGCTTGCATGTTCATTGATCAATGAGCTTCTGAAGCTTTTACTGTTTGAACAGACCAAGCAATTTTCCTCCTCTGCTTTCAACCCCCCAGCCTGCCCTTTTGTTTGTGCTGTTTCTTTTGATATTCACTTTCTCCTTAAAAAGCAGCCTGTGCCCCTGAATTTGCACTAAAACTTTGGTAATGTACCCTGGATTGAACAGACAAGAACTCTGCCAGGAACTCCTATCTAATTATACAGAAGATAATTTTTTACTTGTTTTTCATGCAATCATATAATTTATAAGGTGGCACACAGAGCTTTGCCTTCCTCTTGGGTGTCTGAAGAACTTTATATTATAGCACTGCACAGTAGCTTAGAAAAATGAGGAGACACTGCATTTTGGAAAAAAGATATTGCAAATAAATGTAATTTGGTAAGCAAGAGGTCTGTCAGACCACCAGAATTAACAAGAAGATTCTTAACAGTATGAAGAGATTTTGTTAGCTGGATTTCTTTAGCTGGCTTCCAATGGTAAAGTCTTGCTAGTTTGTTTTCTCTAGAAGGCAATAGTAATCCAATTGCACATAGAATTACTACTGTATCATTCTTATATCTAAGAAAGTTGCATTCTTTTCAAATTAATCCACACTACCACAGGTTCAAAGTTCATGCTCATCTTAAACGTAGCATAATAATTTTGAAGATTAAGTAAATTGAATCCAGTTACCAGGTTTTGAAACTAGGGGCTATCAGGAGCAAGAATCCAAGAACTACTTAAAAATATTGGATGACATTTTGCCCTTAACATCTGAGGCAGAGCTGTGAGCCCAAAAACATTCTAACTGCACCTTCAATATTCTGATTCACGGTGCAAGTAGTGTGTTAGGAAAATCAATCCGTGCTTATAGAAACACACAGTCTGATTTCCTGGCTGCCATTTATATTTCCACTAAAATCTCATTTTACTGGAACTAAGATCCATGAAAACAGCACATTTTATTCAAAGCAAGGCAATACTGGTATTGACAAAGCTGCTAAGCTAATGAAATAAATCAATTTCTTTGTATGCCTCTTATGTTTTTATTTATTTTGGAGTAAATCAGTATTTTCACTTAGTCGAGGCCTGTGTCCTTCTCTGTTTTCATACGGTTTTACACATCCAGATACTTTCCTGCATGCAGTCAAAACTTGAGAAGACAGTAATTGAAAGAGAAATAAACTTTTGAGACTTTGATACACTGTAGCAGTAAGTGCCTTGCTGTGAAGAATAATGTGGTTTGGTCTGGTGGGTGATTTCTGGGCATAATGAGGTGCACAGTGAAACTTGTGTCGCTGGAAATGGACAGACATTGAGAGAAGAAAATGTTACTCAAATAACAACCTTCAGATACTGAAAATAGTTGTGTTTACAAAAACAATATGTATGTTGCACTGCATGTTGCTAGTATTGTGTAAGTGTTGCAACTGGGGCTTTTGGTTGCTGAAAGCTTTGAAAAAAAATTGCTTGTTGGCTTTGAATTTGTCCCGTATTGGGTTTAAGTTTGGTCTGGATGCAAAAGAGCTGAATTGCTCTTTACACTTAATAAGCTAGCTTATTCTAAATCCAATGAAGTTACTTCTCATTCATGTTATAAAATCAAATCTCAGTGTCCTAATCTGCATGTCTGCCACAATTGTTTTCCTTTTCTTTAAAAGTTTGCATAGGTATTTCCTAGAAGAGCATATGAGAAAACCACAGAGCTCTTGGGGTGGGAAACATTTAATCTTTGTAGGATTTCTGTTTAAACAGATGATACATAGTGTTTGTGAAATCTAGTTAGATCAGTGGGGTTGGTTCCATTCCTCATTTGGAACAAATTGCTCTAAAGATAATTAATGATAATTGAGAAATTTCTTAAGTACCATTAAGAATCAATATTGAGGTAATCTTCAATTCAGCAAAACATACAGAGAAGTGTTTAAAATTCAGTAAGTGTTTCATGATATTGCCAGGTACAGTTTTGCTTAAGAACAGTATGTTTAGAACAAAGAGTGGATCATGTCAATATGATTCTCCACATCCTTCGTATTAAATATATTCTGAGTTGCTGTGTTGGTCTTGGAGCTTATCTGTGCACTGTTCAAGTGCAGAGTTTTATAGAATAACCATGCAGTTGCATTTGAGCCTCTGGCCTTACAGGCTTCTTTTCTGGGCTACATTTTTTTTAACGAGAGATTTGATAAAACCCAAACCAAACAAAAATTAACAAAACCAAATTAACAAAACCCCCAGAAAACAAAACTTCAGTCACCACGTGCAGTTTTCATTCCAGCCCACTGACTGTTCTATGTCTGTTGCAGCTTTCACAGGAAATCCAGTGTGCTTTGGTTGATCATATCCAGTCCCTGGTGAAGTCAGAAAAGAGTCGCCAGGTGATGTGTGGAACTGGCTTGCTGAGCACCATCATAACTTCCTGTCAGGATGCCTTCTGCAATGAGAGGCATCCACTGCATCTGCCCCTCACCAGAGTGTTTGAGAAGCTTGCATCACAGGCTATTGAGCCAGATGTGTTAAGGTATCAGATTGTATCTAATGGAAAAAAATGAAGTTTTTGGGATAATTGGATACTTCATGTAGTGCTCTAATTCAGCAAGACTCAGCCTTTTGTTTCAAGTCTCAGTTAAGACTACTTACATATTGATCACAGGCTATACGTGTAAATGGCTTGCTGAAGATACAAGTCTGCAGGGTTCTGTGACATCATCTCTGCAGGAGCTGTAAAGCCATTTGTTAATGATAACTAATTAAGTAATAACAAAACAACTAGGGTTATTCACTCCTGGTATTCATATGGAGGTGCTGTTTCCTGAAGACTAAAAGTGACCTCCTTGTAACTCAAATTCCTGCCAATGACAGATGCAGAAATAAAGAAGTGTCATCTTCTTTATCAGTCTTCATTGTGAATACTTTGAGGATGTACTTTAATGTTAACAAATGCTAGGCATAAGGGCAACCAGTAGAGATCAGAGTGCAATTGAAGTCGGATATGCAGTGGAAGATCGGATTTATTTTAATAAAAAATAGAACAATTTCTAAAAGGAAAACAAAACCCCCTAAAAAACAGCACCCCCAAGAATAAAAATTAAATATATATATATATTTGTCTGAAAAATTAGTAGTAGTCAAAGGTATTGCTGAAGCAATAAACCTTTGATTTTTTTCGATAGGAAAACCTTGCAAGGGCAAGTGTAAAGAAAAACAAATATTTGTGATGATCCAATGAAAATATTCCTTGTTTGATTTGGAATGTCTTTAAAATGTGGTATCCAATAAGAAAGTTGGTCTCCAGAACACTAAGCTGTATTTGCGCTATTGCTGTAACTCTGAAGTGTCTGGCTTAATAATTTTTCTTTTTCTTGCTTTTTCTTTTTTATCTTTTTCTCCCATGTTAGGCAGTTTCTCTGGTTAGGAGGTTCTCCACCACTAATATGTAGGCCCAGCACAAAGAAGACTAAGGTGCTTTCATGTCAGGGGAGTGTTCTAACTAACGAAGCTTGGAATGAAGGTAAGCACACAATGAGCATCCCGTTGCTGATACAGTGGCTGGATTATAGATATCTCTGTAATGACAGGAACCTGCTCTTGGTGTAGATTGCTCCAAGAGAGTGAAGATGGAGTATGCCTGGATGATTTAGACTGGGTGTTGCCCAGGTTGGGTGGCACTTGATCAACCCTGAACGTTGATCTAATATCCAGCAGAGATGAAATACCTGTGCTTAAGCCAGATGCTGATATACACTTGGACTTTGCTGGATCATATGTGAAAACAATCTATAAAAATGCTTATTATTATAAAAATCTTACTCTAGAAACTGAGGGCACTGTCTCCTGGGTTTTCAACATGTTTTCAGTGTGGTTTATAGCTAGAAATAGAATGCAGATGTGAATGAAGAGCACTGCTTTTTGTAATCCTTAGCATGACCTAGTGGTGTTCTGCCTTGCTTATAAAGGCCATTTTCCATCCAAGTTCTTTCTCTGTTCTGACTTCTTTTGCAGGTGAAAGGATATAGTAGTATTTTGTGCTTAAACTGTTCTCATGCCCGTGAAGTACCTGATACAGCATGGTGCGAATTTGGGTTTTATGTTCTTTGTTGTCATTCTTCAGATCCACCCACACATGTAGCCATTTGTTATGGAAGAATTGAACAGTCTATGTACAAGAAAAATATAACCAATAGGTCAGGAACCTTTTTCGCTAGAAGTGAAGTTTGGAGCTGCCTGAAGATGTGTGGGGGAAAAAAATAAAAAAAAGCTATCACTTCTGTAAGCTCATCTGTCTTGCCAGCCTCCCATTTTGAAATTCCTTCGGTGTGGTATTTTTGTGTATCGCTAAGGATTTCTGCAGGCTGATGATGTTATCTGAAGAGCATGTGGTGCTGTTCTTAGCAGTAATTAATTGAATATGGGAAAAGCCTGTGATTAAAATAAGTATTGGAGACAGTGATTTGGTTAAATACTATGTTGATCTTGTAGGTTCAGAAGAGAACATGGTGGGCAATAAAATTGGTCATTGTACAGTTGTGCCTGTCAGCAGCTCTCCTTGGGTGTCTAAAGGTTCTTCATTGGCACTCCAAACTGCAATGAGTCTCATCTCCATGACATCACCTCGAAACTTCCAGCTCCGCAGCACAGCTTTGGCTCCATCGTTTGTGGAATTTGACATGTCCATGGAAGGATACGGGTATTGCTGCTGTTCCATTTCTCTTTAGCTGTCCTGCAGTCTCCAAGCCCTTATTCTAGACAGAGCAACTAATCACTTCTCTTTTCATTCTAGTCAATCTTTGTGCCTTTTTGCCGCCTTCCTTGCAGCAATGTTACCAAGCTATTTTGTTGTTGTCTTGCTGCTAATAGCATAGATTCTACCTTGCTACCATGATTTTGAAGTATCAAGTCACTGAAGACCTTAAGGGATGATTTTATGCTTCTGATGAATGGGTGCTTACTTTTGTAGGTGTTTGTACCTCCCTACTTTGGCTACTGTCATGGGACCCAATGCAGAGCAATCTGTCTCAGGAGGAACTGGCATGGGTAAGCAATTTGACTCACCTGCAGCTCCCTGAAAGCACTGACCTTTCAGCCCCACTGAAAAAAATTCCATATTTATAAGAAATGGCAGCAAATAAGCTGTGTGTTTCAATACATTTCCATTTCTGTATCCCAGTCCAGCTCTAAGATGTATAACCCAGGCTGCTCACCAAAATGGAATATCAGATGCAGCCTAAAAGTGTGATGCATTAGCATTAACAATAGCAATAAAAATTTGAAGTAAGCTGCTAAGAAAATAGTCTTAACAAGTAAGAGCAACCAGCTTTTAGGGTAGTCTCCCTAAATAGAAATAAGAATAGAAACTGTCACTTAACATGAAATGGGATTCTTCTATAGAGAAAAATCTTCTATTGGGTGAACTTTTTCCTCCTGAATTTTGTGAAGCTTTGGAAAACTTGGTTCTGGCTCAGTGCTTCCCATTTGAGTTCTGTGGTATGAAGAATTTAGTAGGAATTTGTCCTTGGTTAATTTTATGTCATTTAGACATGTGCACAATTATATATGCAGTCTCTATGATACTGAACATAGGAAGCGAAATCTAACAGAAAAGAACCGAAATTAAACCTCCTATTCTGATTTTGGTTCTTATATGGTTTTAGTCTGCAAATGCAACAGAAAGCAGTTTGCTAATGTTTGCCTTTGTTTCCTGTTGACAGGCACCAGAATGTTCCCTCCCTCAAGTGGTCTGACTCTCTCCTGCTGGTTTCTGGTTAGCAAGTTTGGTTTGGGGCACGACAGTCACCCACTCCGTTTCCTCACAGTTGTGAGGCACATGTCAAGAACAGAGCAGGAATTTATTTGCTTTTCAGTAAGCTTCTTACTGCAGGACCGTTCTTTGGTCATTTCCACAGAAGAAGTGGAATTCCAGCCACTTGGTAAGGCTGTTCTCAGTCAAGCGGCAGTGCTGTGTCCTCTGATTATCTGGACTTTATCATGAACAAATTTCCTCTTCTCATAATTACCCAGGACACTGAGACTTTTTATCTCTTTGGTTTTCTTTCAACAGCCTGCTGTGATTATAATTCTTGGTCTTTTCAGTTTGCTGTAGGCATTGAGAATTATTTTGTGGCCATGCAATATATGATAAAACTTATAAATACGCTAAGGGAAACTCTTAAATGGCAATTATATGGTTGTGTGCAGTTGTAGGGACTGGACTTTAATCAGATGGTCCTTTCCTGTTCTGTGTGGCAATAGGGAGGTTTCGAAAGTAGGACTGAGATGTTTTGGAGTGATCTAACTTCTAAATAAGACTGCTGATTTAATAATCTCCTCACTTTTAGAATGTTTTCTATCTTTTTTTCTTGTTGAAGTTTATTCCTTTGTCCTTATTAAGTACAGTAGGTACTTCAAACATGTATGTGATTGAACATTGCAGGGGAGGTTGGGAATGGAGTGGGAATAGTAGCTAGGATTTTTCATGCACAGCTGACATTGTGCAAGTGCTTTGATTCCTTTAGATAAAGTTAAAAATCCCAGCTTACCTCCTTTCATAAAAAATACAAAGTAATGTAGAGTTTCATCATCTCATGAATTCACTAGGATTTTTTTCTGTCAACTTACTCAGTGAATATCCTGGGTGGTGGTACTCTTAAAGAATGTGTTCGCTTTGTCCTCGTTTGGTCTAGTTGTGCAGCACTGAGGCAGCTAGCAGGTGTTATTTGGGAGTATGGCACATTGTATGCTGGACTGATCTGAAGAGTTGTGCAAGTCTCAGGTCTTGATAATAGATCTTCAGGTAATATTTTATTGACATTGAACAGTGCAACACCAAATTGTTCCATACCCAGAGTCATGTTCTTTGTATCACATCTGATAGTTGTGTTCCAGAGGCAGGTGAAGGTGAGAGACTTTCTGTTGACAACCCCCTGTTTTTTGCCCTTACAGACATCATGGAACCTGAGGGTGAGGTCATTAATCCCTCCCCATTTCCGGGGCAAGTGCTGTTTGGCTGTGGCAGGCTGCTAGTGTCTGACCAGTGGCATCATCTTACAGTGACAGTTGCTAAGGAAGCAAAGAAGAACTGCTTTGTGTCGGCTTATATAAATGGTCAGATGCTTGGCTCTGCAAAGGTAAAGGCTCTCTGCGTAGATCATGTGCCTGACATTTGTCTTTTGTTACTTTTCATTTTCAGCTCCCCATGCACATACTGTGACTTTTCAGTATTCCCAGAATCTTAGGGGTTGGAAGGGACCTCAAAAGATCATCTAGTCCAAACCCCTGCCAGAGCCGGGTCACCTAGAGCACATCACACAAGAATGTGTCCAGGCGGGTTTGGAATGTCTCCAGCAAAGGAGACTCCACAGCCTCGCTGGGCAGCCTGTTCCAGTGCTCTGTCAGTCTCACAGGAAAGAAGCTTTTTCTGATCTTTATGTGAACAGTCAGTGAGTCATCAAACAGCTATTGAGTCAGTGGCCTTTTTCTGAATGGTACTCTAAGCATTCAGAAATAGATGTTCTTCTGGGTTCAGTGTGAGAACTCATGAATTAAAATAATAATGCTTTTTTGAGTTAATAGAAATGTTTCAATTAGGACAAATTTGTAAATTTCAATTATCAATTTGTGAGTTTATTGCAAATGTTGGTGTACCTAGTATTTTTCCTAATTTACCATTTCTTGTGATCTTGTTGCACAGGAGTCAGTTCTCAAATGGTGAATTTCTCAGGTTGAATGAGATACAATGATAAAGCAATCTAAATGTACCTGAAGGGTTCACAATCTACAGGGTAAATGAGAAGAGCCCCTCATTTATATTATCATAATGCACCTGGCTTTGAAGCCAATCTCAAATTATTTCTGAGATTTGATTTTTTGAGTTTTCAATGCTTCAGGCTAGCAATGTTGAAAATGCAACTTATTTCTGTTGTAGTCCTGGTTGGGGTGGTGAGATTTTTGGGTTTGTAGTTTTTGTTTGTTTGTTTTAATAGACCCTTTTTATTAATTGAAACTTGCAAGCTTAGTCTCTTCCTTCTTGTTCCCATGTTTCAAATCAGTCTGAACACATGCAAAGCTGACTTATGTGTTTTATACTTCCCTTGTAAAAGCAACCTGTTTAATTTCAAATATTCTCTTTCCCATACTTGAGAAAAATTATCTGTCTTTTAAATGTCTTTTGGGACCTATATCCATTTCAAGAATGAAAATTTAATTTAATTTGCCTTCCTTCATATGAGACTGAAAGTCATCAATAAAACTAGGCCTAAGCATTGCAATTGATTAAAGAATTCACAGCAAATGTGTTTAACATACAGTGAAACAGCTCATAATAAATAAAACATGCTTTTAGTAAATAAAAGATGGCCCCAGTGCTGAGGTCCCTGACATGATGTAAGCCTTCCTCTTGATGAGTACAGTGAAGAAAGGACTGTGTAAGAAATAAGAATTGCACAAAGGTTAACAACACCAACAGCAGTTTTTGGGTGGTGGAGCTGTGGTGGGTAGAGGTAGGTTGCTGTATTGCATCAAGCCTAATGTTTATTCACTCAAGTATCAAGTCCTGCCTCCTAATATTGAGCAATTATGTGTTCTACAGCTCAGTAGTCAGAGATCAGTAAATGCTAGGAGTCTCTCATCCTAAAAGCAAATTGGTATAGGCAGGACTGAGCCCTGAAGTATAAAATAGTTTTTTTACCAAAAAAATTGCAACTGCTTCCTACTAGAGTTCTCCACATTTAAGTAAAATAAGAAACTCAATTTAGGTGACTGAATCCACATTTTGATACAAAAAATAAATGGTCTAGTTTCCTAAAATTTATTGCTTTCACTGAAGCTAACTGATCCACATGGAGATTACAGTCTTCAAAACCTGTTTATTCTCTAGGTGCTTCGTACAAGATGTGAGCTGTAACTTGACTTTCTGTGTTGAAAGTCACAGTCTGATTTATGAAGTTGAGAAAAGGAAAAATAAGCCTGGAGTCAAGATAGGGCTTTTCTTTGCCAACACTTGAAATTATTTTTACTGTTTGGTTGTGGTTTTTTAATCAATAAGTAGGCTTGAATTTTACAAAATGCTCTTTGTGATATTTCTGAAAGTCCTATTTCTAAACAGTATTTGGTAACAGTGTTGCACAGCTGACTGAAAATTGATTGAGGAAAGAGTCAGCAGGCAGTACCTTTCAGGGACAAGACCTTAAGGCACTCCAAATGCATTGAGTATCCTCAGTGAATTCTTCTTCTGTTGCAGATGCAGTATATACAGCCCTTACCAGGTAACTGTATTTCCATGGAACCCTCTTCCTTTATTGATGTTTATGGGTACATAGGTACTCCTCGAATTTGGAAGCAGAAGTCCTCCTTGACCTGGCGCCTTGGCCCTACATACTTGTTTGAGGAAGCCATCTCTGTGGAAAGCATGGATGTGATTAATAAGCTTGGCCCACAGTATTGTAGCAATTTCCAAGCAGTACAGCTTCAAGGTATGTGATAATTCTCATATCCAGCACTATTTGTGTGTCAGGGCAATGCACTTTTTATTATAAACTGCTATTAGTACTCCAACTATGCCTCACTCTGAAAGCCTGGAACTCTGCGTTGCTGTGTGTTGTGCAAGACTGCAGTAAGATAACATTGAGATATTGTAACACAACGTAAATTAGGCAGAAAAAGAAGGGTGGAAATCATGCAGCAAAGAGCTGGAAAGTAAAAAGAGATAACATGTCCTTAAGGAGATGTAAGATTGCAGTTTCTGTTGGACAAACATTAAAGCAGCAGCTTTATAACTGAGACGTTCTGCCTTTATGGTGCAACAGAAAAACATGGCAGAAAAAAGAGCATCATCTTTAATTGCAAATATCTGAAGAGTGGGAGAGAGCACAGGGGAGAGAGGGTTATGGGAATAAGTTACATTCCATTTAATTAAGAAGCTTTTTAACTAATGTATATTGTTAGCTTCAATTATTAAACAGGCAGACAAAACATTTCAGTTATTGATTACTGTTTGTTCAACAAGCACACCAGTGTTCTAGAGCTCAAGATTAAATTGAATGGTCATCTCCCATTTGAAAAGAACAGAATAATTCCACCTGGTGATGCTCCAGCCTCAAGCAAAGTGAAAAGACTAGCTGAAAGTACTCCCTCAGAATGCTATCTAGACAGAAAAAATATTAAATCTACAAATCAAGCATGGAGAGGGGTTGCTGAAAGAGAAATTATATTGAAATACGGCCCTAAAATAAAAATAATAGCATTAAAAGTCAGAAGAATTTGATGGTTTTGAGGTGCTGAGTCTTTATGAAGTCTGAGATGCTTGCTGTCCTCTGCCCACTGGCATCCCCAGCTGGACTTCAGTGCTAATAATGAACTGGGGACATCTGACTCCAGCAATGCAGGTTTTGATCTCATAATTGTGAAATTATCTCTCTGACTCTCTCTTCCCATTCCTGACCTCTGTTTTGGGGGGCTGAAAACAGGGATGGGGTCAGGAAGGGGAGAAGGTGGTACTTAAGATCTCTCTATTCTATTAAAACATCCGAAGAAATTTTCTAATGGAAATTCTTAACTCAAAAAAGTTTCTGCACAAAACCCCAAAGTGTTATGGTTTATTCTGTAAAATGATTTTGACTTTTTTTTTTCAAACAGCAAGTTGTATTGTTTCAGCAGTGTTGTGTCTCATCTCACCAGTATAATACCTTCTCACTAACCAGCAATCAACTACATGGAGGATTAGCCATAAATCTGTGTCCTGCTGGAAGGGCATTTATGTTTAGTAAATCTTCAAACAGAATATGTGCTAATTATTTTTGCCCATAAGGGCTGTGGCACCAGCATTACTGAATAGTTTCATACATAATTTTTCCAGCCTATGAAGTTGTTAAAAATACAATATTTTTTTTAAAGTTACACATAATTTTTCCAAGTGTGAGCAGAAGTAGAACATTCTTTAGAGAAAAAACATGTGAGAATTTCATGCAATCATTAAACAGCTGAATCTGAAACTTCTTATAAGCTTCCCATCGATTGAGTTGGCAGCTCTGAATGTTTGCCTCTCTGTCCTTTTTTTTTTCCACATGAATCCTTGCTCTTAGTACACTTGAGAAAGCACCCAGCAACATGGAAGGCCTCTGAACTGTTCTTTTCTACCCAGAATGTTTCTTTATGTTGTGTGGACAGAGGTTTATTCTGGACTTTTCTGAGCTTCATGAGGTACTGGGAGAGGATGTAGGATCTACACAAACCAGTAACCAGAGGAGTCAAGCCAAGCACATCTCCTACTGGTGCTTACACTGGCAAACTGCCATGACCTAGTTGCAAAGGGTTAGGGCATTTTTCTTATTATAGTTAAGTAAAAATTAAATTCCTGTCTAAACATTGGTTTCCTCTAGTTATTTTTCAGCAGCTTCTATCCTGTCTCACACATTAAGCATGCAAAGTTTCTTCAGAGGTTTATAGTCTCTCTTGTTTTAGGTGATGACCAGAACAGTGGTCATAATCCTGCACCTCTGGTGACAGAAGAGAAGATTTCTTTTGGAATTAATGCCACCTGTGCATCTTTCACCACGGTCCAAGATATAAAGAGCTCCTATAACGAAGTGGATGGCCGGCTGATTGCCAAAGAGGTCATAGGTTTCTCTCATTTGTCTTAGGCACACTTTCTCTTTTTATCTATTGGTTTTCTAGAGCAAAGTATGTGATTTTTGTTTTAGTTCCATACAGTCAGTGTTGTTGTGGTTTTTGTTTCCAGCTTCTCTAATCATGGTTTTGTTTTCATCTGTGTAGAGGAATAGGTTGGCCAGTGTGAACACAATGATAAAATCCTTTCTATAAACAGCAACAGAAGCCATAGTGTTCAGGTCTAATTATGATTTGTTTGTCTGCAATTTCTTAATTCCTTACCAGTGACCTATCACATGTTATTCTAGATCATCTAGGGGTTTTGGAGCTAGGTGATCTTTAAGGTCCCTTCCAACCCAAACCATTCTATGATTCTAGCATTCTTGCCAATGTTAGGTATACCGACATGTCGAAGTAATGATAATGTGGGATCTTTTAAGTGGTTGATTTTGTGACTTAAAAATCAATTTTGAAGGAAGAAAAAATGGTTTGTATAATCTAAAAGTAATATAATAATCAAGAGTATTAGAGTCTGATACTTTTTGTATTTTTTTTGTATTTTTTTAATCTCTTAGATTGGGATTAGCTCTCGGGACAGTTCAACCCCAATATTCCTGGCTAAGAATATTGCTGGACACTTCTCAGGTTCTTTGCGAACTATTGGGTCCATTGCTGTGGGACAATATGGTAAATATGCTGTGATTTAATGTTTTGTATTTTTTTAAGAACTGGGCTTTTCTCTGTCCCATAACATATTTACTCGATGTAACTTCCTGATACAGTCATGTTGCAATTTCCTAGGGGTAAGAGTGTTCCAGTCCTCTCCGGCAGCTACTAGCCTGAACTTCATTGGAGGCCCTTCCATTCTTCTGGGTCTCATTGCTATGGCCTGTGATGACCACACCATGTATGCAGCTGTTAAAGTCCTGAGCTCCATCCTGAACAGTAGCCCAATGAGTGAAAAATTGATGAGACACATTCATGGATACCAGGTAGATGGTTATGGTCTTTCTCTTGATGAACCTTATCCCAAACCCTATCTGGGCCAATGAACCAAGTGTATGCTGGCTATCAGCGCTCTGAAATCTTCCAATAGAGCTGTAGGATAGTACTCTAAATTCTGTGCCTATAATTTCTGGGCACTTCTGTAATAGTATATCTGCTGATGGGAAGACAAGAACAGATGCCTGTTGGTCAGATAGGCTCTAGTACTGTAGAAGAGAAAGCTGAAAGAAGACTATAGTTTGTAAAACCATTGCAGTAGATTTGTGAGTGACCCATCCTTCGCCTTTTACCAAGCCACTTGATCCCTCCTGCAAGATGCCACTTCTCAGGCAGGTCTGCTTCCTCCCTTATCCAACCTAAGATTCCTCTTTACAGACTGCCCAGTGTACGTCTGATAATTAACTCCTGTAGCTCAGTTTTCACTGTGTTAGGAATTGTGCTCATGTAAGTGAGTATTGTCTAGATTTCGTTTATTAAGTCTGTCTTAAACTCATCTTTCAAACCTGAAAGCCATTCAGACTGAAATATTTGGTTGTTTCAGGGCTTTGATAGAACTAGGGCACATTTTAAGCACTATGTACGTAACATTGGATGCGTTAAGGCTCAAATAAGAAGTTTCAGTTCGGTAGCATTTACTTTATGCTGCATAGGCTAAGCAGAGTCTAATGGGAAAGAGAAGACTGCTTAAAAGATATAATTCCAAATGAGGCTATTAACATTAGGACTTCATGAATGATTTATTATAAACTTTCCATTTTCCCAATTTGTTAATTGTTCATAAATTGATCCTGATTCATATTAATATATTTATAATACTTAGATATTTCTTCCTCAGTCCTTACTTGTAGATGAATGTCAGCCTTTAGGTTGTATACAAGCTGTTCTTTTCAACTTTATGCTAAATTATCTTTTCTCCATGTGACTAATCATCATTTTGCGATGGAGTGTTTTTGCTCTTTGTTTAGAAGACTGAAGCTTTTTCTTTAAAACAGCAAATTAGCAAAAACATGAGTTGATATATATATTTTTAATTAGTGTCTATTTCTCCCAACCTATTCAAAATATAGTGGCTTTCTGAACATTTTTCTCACTATATCAGGTATCCATCAAATTATCAAAGATAGTCGGTTGAGAAACTGACAATGTTTTATGCACATCTCTTTCATTTGAGGAGGTCAACAGTAGAATTTTTTAAACTAGCACCATTTGCAAACAACTAAGAATACATCCATGAAGAATAGTGTAGAAAACCTACTGTTATTTACAATTATATGTTGTTTTTTGTAACTTCCATTCAACATAAAATTGCATGTATTTTGCTTCTGTTCATTGCTACATAGTTGTCAAATGCCTTCAAAAACGTACCCTTTGAATTACTGCATAAAATTTAATGCCAAAACTGAAATCTTCTCTTCATAATGCTTATGGAAAATGTATGCATGCATGACTACTACATCCAAGTAAACCGTACATTTGTCTTGAGTTAAAGAATAGTGTTAAATGTTAGTTTTTAAACAGATTTGGACAATTATTAAGTCTTTATTTTCAGTTGCTGACCTATCTATTGAAGAGGAAGACACAGCTATTAAACAACAGGATTTTACAGTTAATGTTCTCCCTAGTGGGCACAGCTGAGCTTGGCTTTGAGTCTTCAGTCATCAAGAATTACAGTGCATTCCAGTATGTTCTTTGCAACTTTGAGGTAAAAGCATTAATGTTACTTTGTGTTTGCCTGATTAAAGATTTGGTTTATAGTATGAGAGTTTTTTTGTTCATAGCGCCTGCTGGTTCCAGTATTTGAGATGGGGTGGTGAGTGGTGATTTTCCACACTGTGGAAATCTGCAGCTACCACCAGGGAGGTGGTAGCTCCTGGAATGGCTGGTCTTTGGTCAACATGGCTCCCTGGTGTGCCCCAGGGTAGTTTCTGGAGTCTTTGTGCAGACCCTGAGGACCTGCTTCTCAGGGGTAGCTCAGGAGCAGCAACTCACACTGGCAGGGATTTCCCACTACCTGCAGGTTGGCATTGCAGAAACAACTGAGAGCTTAATATGCCAACCTCCCTGAAATACTTGTAACTGTTTTTCTGCTATAAGGTTACTGTCCACTCAGCTCAGCAGAGCAGTAAAACCTCTGCTTTCCTTTGTCTTTCAGCTTTGGATGAAAGCACCTGAAAATCTTGACCTTGCTCTTTTTTCACATCTTGTGGAGATTTTGCAGTCCTCCAGGTACACAATCTAGTGTTTGAACCAGAAACATGTAGGACAAGTTCAGCAGTAACCTGACACTGGAACTGTGAGGTGGATATAAAGGGTCCAGTCCTAATTGGAATTAGTGGACTCTGCAAGGGAACAATTTCTGTATTGCTCTTTTGAAGGCTGGAATTGATAACTTGATCAGCTCCTGAGATGACACTGGGGCCAGACTGGAATAAGATATCTCATGACCTGGTTCACGTGAAACCACTGCTGTACAATGTAGGTTTAAAGTCTTCTCGGGAAGGGAAATCTGAACATTTGAATTGAATATGAAATAATTTAAAAAATTGTAAGTGAAGTTGTGTTTTAACACCAAAACACAACCTAGGAAGGCTTTGTTATAACGAGACTTTCTTAATCAGTTGTAACAGAGGTAAATGTTTCTAAGGCATACCATGGCAGAGGGCTGGGAAGAGTCGAATGTTAGATTCCTTATATTTGGTACCAGAAGGCTCTCTGCAAAGCTGTCTGGTGTCTTTGGTTGAGTTTTACAAGAACAGCATTTATTACCACCAACTTACTGTTTGAAAATTCATTAATGTTGTTTTCTTTGAACTCATTGAAATACAGCAGTTTCTGGGGGAGAGGGCAGATGGGAAGTGTGGAAAACACATAAAGAAGTCTTCAGATCTCTGTCACTGACACATATTCAATTTGTCTGACAGTGTTTGAAATGTTGCGAAGGCACTATTAGAAGCCAAAGGTGCAAAGAATCAGTGCAACCTGAGATTCCTTCTAGCTGAAACTCAGCAAATTTGGTTCTTTCCAGTAAAAGTTTTTTTTAAAGTCCTTGTGCTTTTTTACAGAGATGGATGTCGGAATTCTGCAGTTGCCTACCAGGTGCAAATGGTGCCCAAGCTCCTTTTCCTCTTCAATGACCCTGAAATCAGTAACTCTAGGATCACTGTGGTCTGCACCATTCTCTCCCATCTGTTGCAAGGACACTTTAATACAAGGGATCTTCTCAGGTAGCCCTCAAGTTTATAGCTTTTCCTTAGTTTGCAGCTGAGCTATATTTCTGCCAGTGTTGGAGAGAGTTTTATAGTAAAATTTTCCTCACCTCATCTTTGGTAGGAGCTGCTGGATCTTTGGCAACTGCAGGTTCCCCACTGATGAAAAACTCTTTCATGCCTTCAAAGCAGAATTCAGTCCAGTCTTTTATTTGTGTGATGATGAGTTGGGTGATGACCCTTACAGTGATGGCACAGACAGTTCTGCTGGCATGACTCAGTCTGCTCAAAGCTTGCACTTAAAATTCGGTTTCATTAAACCTTGCCTCTAAACTATTGCAATGGCTATGGTTTTACAACTTGACCCTGTTCAACTTCATACCTCATCCTGTTGGCTTGGTTTGTATCCCAATAATTACCCTTTTTGTTCCTGAATTTTAATCAGGTAGTATGTGAGTCATGATTTCGCAAAGCAAGCAATTTAAAGCCTTGTTTGCTTCCACAGAATGTAAATGCTCTTATATTTTATATTCCAAGCCTAGTTGCATCAGCTTGTAGCCTATGAACTGAGGAAGGCCTACACAGTGCTGTCTACAGCCATCTAATTCCAGGGAAATTCACTGTACAGATGCAGTCCTGTTTTTAAAGCACTTTATCAAAACAAAACATAGAAACAGAGCTTAATGTTGAACCTGTGATCTCTGCAGTCAGCCTGTAGCTTCATTGAAGAATACAAGGACCTCAAGTAGTTACTGTGGAGTCAACTCATATGTGCATTTACTGCTTAGCAGCTGCTTTGTGTAATTAACTCTATTTATGTTCCTACCCTGAGCTTGTCTGAGTTACCCTATTCTTTTTTCATACAGGTGTGAGTGGTGGATTTAGTATACTTAATTTGCTGTGTGGTGAAGAGTGTGAATGAGCGTTTTGTTTTTATTAATGCTGTGATTTATTATTCCGTAGTAACTTGGTTGTTAGGCCTAAGAATGTATAAGCAAGTGAATAAAGTCAGTCCCTGTCTTTCCAGCCTCAGAGGAGCTGGGGTTTCTTTGTGTCCCAGACTTCTAACACATCTAAAGGAAACTGCTGTGCAGTCAGTTCCCACAGAACAAGGGATGTTTTCTCCTTTAAGAAATGCCCTTCTTGTGGAGAGGAGTTATACACTTTCACAAAGTGTACATGTCACATTAATCTATCTGCCCTTAGAACCAGGTAATGTGTTAAACTTAAGTACAGGTGAAAAGAGATTGCTAGGTCTCCTCCCTGAGTAGCTGCTGAGGTTTCTCTGCCCTTCTCTGTGGGTCTGGCAACCAAGTGGTGAGAACAGTGATATCTGAATGCCATAGGGAGTTCAGAATATTTTGTGTGAATAGATGCTTTAGGAGTGGTCTAGGGTGAGGTGTCCCTGCTCATGGCAGGGATGTTGGAACCTGATGATCTTTAAGGTCCCTTCCAACCTTAACCATTCTATGATTAAGTCAATATTGCTTTCCTTTAAAGTCAAGAAATTAAAAAAAAAGTTTCCCTAGTAGAAGAAATACTAATTCTATTTGTGGATAGTTGTCCTTTTTATTTGCTTCCTAGTTTATGAACTTTTACATTTTTATTTCAATCCCAATTTCTGCAGCCATTAGAATTTCCAGTTGTTGTAACAGCCATCGTTAATGAGCATTGAGATTTGCAGGTAATTCCAAAGTAATGAAATTAATGTCTTTCTGCTGACCAAAACTGGTTCCCTCTTTCTCTGCAAGGATTGGATTGTTCCTTGTTTACACTTTGAAACCTTCTTCTGTGGATGAAAATCAGATTTACCTGGACAATGTGGCTGAGATGCCCAATGAAGGTGAGGAGGTACATTCAGTGTATGTGTTCTTACAGGTAGTTGCTTCCTCAGGGTATGATGAATCCTAAATGCAACATAGTTCTTCTGCTTATAATGGCAAGAAGAGACACAATTCAAGTAACTTTATGTAGAAAGGGACAGGCTGCATTGAGGTGACCTCAAATTTTTTGGGTGAACTTACATTGCTGCAAAGGCCTGATGTGAAAAAGAGTGAAGTGACAGTCACTGTAGCTATATATCCATGAAGACCTGACCTGCAGCAAGATTTTCCTCCTGCTAAGGAAATTCCCCTACTGTCCTCTCTCTGCAAATAAACCAGCAGTTCTTTAGCTGTGTTTTCCAGAGCCTACACAATGTTGAGTTTCACAGAGATGAAGGCCATTAAATTGAAATTGCTCCAAGACTAATGTACTAGGCTGTTAGGAGGAATAAAATTTCACTTGACATCCTGTTTTTTCTGAGAACACTTTGCTACACATACAGTTGTAGCAAATAATGATGGGGAGCTCTGCATGTTTTGAAGTATCTGTGTATTTATGTCAATTTTGCGTGTGGGAACTTCCAGTCATCTGGCTCTTTTATTGTGGATTTTCAGTTTAGACTATATTGGTTATTGCCTCTCTAAACAATGTATTATATTAGGGAGACAATGATAATGGTAGTTTATATATATAGCCATCACAGCTAGGGTACACAAGTCCAATTGCCTCTTTACATTTCCATCTCTAGTTAACCTGAGATTGCTTCCTTATTCAACATGGAGTCTGGATGAGTTTTAAGTGTCTCTAAGTTGTAGTGTAATTCTAGATTGTAGCAAGGTGAGTGTTGGTGTCTTCTCCCAAGTAACAGGCAATAGAACAAGAGCAAAAGGCCTCAAGGGGATGTTTAGATTGGGTATTAGGAAAAATTTATTCTCCTGAAGTGTTGTCAGGGACTAGAATAGGCTGCTCAGGGAAGTGCTTGAGTCACCATCCCTGGATGTATTTCCAAGATGTATAGATGTGGTCTGTAGGAACTTGGTTTAGTGGTAAACTTGGCAGTGCTAGATCTAAAGGTCTTTTGCAAGCAAAATTGTTCTATGATTCTAAAGAGGGAACTTCGACAATGCAAGCACTGGTCACTTCTGGCGTTAGCAGGGATGTCTAAAATCTGATGACTGTGTCTTTTTACTCTGCAAAAGACTGATATAAGTACTTCCAGTAAGTTTGTCTGGTTGTTCATCAAAGCAATGGAATATATGTTTTGTCTTTTCATTACTCTTTATTACTTTCTGATATTTTTAGCCTTAAGCCAAACATCTGGAAAGACAATCTGGCTTCGAAACCAGTTACTGAAAATGCTGTTAGATGTAATGCGCTCAGACAAACTTCATCTGTCCTCTGAGTAAGTAGAAACAATTTAAGAAGACATAAGTGTTTCTGTCTTCTAGATTTTCTCTTTACTGCTCTCTGACCAGGACTAAACACACCAATAATTGTCTCAACAAAATAGTACATAAGAGCAGACTGGATTCAGAGTTATTTTCTGTCAGTAATTTATCTGACATTCACACAGATCAGATCACACATCTGATCTCCATTTTGAAAGAACTTTAATGTTTTCACAAAGTGTCTCAGAGGAGGAACTCAGATATCGCTGTTTCTTCTGCTTTGCAAAGGCTGTAGAAATTGCAGCTGTCTTTGAAAATCAGCTCAGTTTAATGTGGGGTTACTTGCACCCCCTCTACTGCAACAACAAACATGCAGTTACTATAGTTCTACCTTGTATAATTGAAAGGCAGAATTCATGGTGCTGGGTGTTGTAACTAAGCATTTTCACTAGTTAAAATATCTTGGACTTTAGATGTTTGAATTTCATTGGTTGAAATCTCTAGTCTGCAAGGTTGTTTACCTCAGTTATTGATACATAACGTCAGAAGAAGCTTGAAGTTAATAAGCTTTTTTGTCTGACTGTAATATAAGATTGGATTTAGTGCGAAATAAGTGGTTTGAACAGTGTGGATGAGTCTGTTGCTAAATCTTTGCAATTATGTGTTGTGGTAAAACTTGAATGAGATTTTTTCTAGAGAAACTCAAGCTTCTAAATCCCCTAGAAATAATTTTAAAAAGAATCTCCTTCTTATTTTTCATCATGTCTCCTTTAATGTGCTTTCATTTCCCTATTTGTCCTAGGAAACTAGAAGAGACATTTTTGGCGCTGGGGCCAGACTGGTTTCTGCTGTTCATACAGAGTCACTTGCACTCTAGCACGGTTGTGCTAGGAATCAACCTACTTCTCTGCTTCCTCCACAATCGTTTGCTGCTGAACAAATTCAAGGAGGGGATAGTGGCTGGACGCTGGCTGGAAAACAGCTCTGTGGGGTTGAGTATTCTAGTGGGTATGTGTTGTTTGAATCCTCCCAAAACAACCCCTTGATCTGGCTCAGTGATAGGAGATCACTGAAATAGGTGATAGGAGAATTTCTACTGATCTCAGTAGATCAAGGACTGACTTTCTAGGGCTAGCTTGTCCTAGTACTCCAGCTTTTCTGTGCTGAAGAGTGGAAAGCATTGCTTCTCACTTGCATGATAGTCAGCATTTCAGATTAGCAGTTGCAGGAAGATGGGCCTTTTTGTCTTCCGTAAAATCAAACTGGTTTACAAGCCTGTGGGGTGTTCAGAGGTCAGCTTGTGCCCTCAAACCTTCTGTTTCTTGAAGATTTGTTCAGCTTTCTTTTTGATAACTAGACCTGTGGTTCTGAGAAGGGGAAAAGAAAGCAGGAAAACTTGAGTGAGAATCTTCTGTAACAGAATGACAGTGGGAAAAAATTGTTAGTCTGAGAAAGTTTTGGGAACTATTGAAGATGCAGGCTAGCAGAGTACTGAGTGGCCTGAGATTCAAATAAGGATAAAAGTGGATCAGGAATCCTTCCTCTGATATGGCATTCATTTTTAGACACTTTCTCAGAATGTTTTCCGTTTTTTTCCTTTAAAGATAATTTAAAAACTTATCCTCCGGTGCCTGACAATGAGTCCTTCTTGGTTTTTGGGTTTTCTGTGTTGCAAAGATGTCTGACTGATCATGTCCACATTCCTGAGATCTACTTGCTTATGGCAGGACTCCTTCTGGCAACTCCACAGTTGGAACCACCTGAAGTGGCCAAGGTATGAAAAAAATAGCAGACAAGCGTGCAGCTGTTCTTGCTTTACTACTTTGGTATTTCGTGGCCTTTTCTGTGAGAGAATTCTCAGGCAAGTTAACCTTACTTGATTTTTGTGATAGTTAAAATTATTAATTTATATTTAAAAAATGAAGTGAATTAACTTGGATTTAAGGGAATTTGTGTTTGGAACAAACTTGTTCACACAAGTTTTAAATGTCACTTAACTACTGCACTTTATAAGGCAATTCCAATTAATTTTCTTGTCTGTTCTTACATTGTCAAGACTCGTTAAAATCTCAGAACTAGTGGTTTTGAGTGCTTTTCCACCAGTGCCCTGAGAATCCATAAGGCATTTTTGCCCTGGAAGTGCCAAAGATATCTTTCAGAAAAGGACAATCCTGTGTCATCCCAGCAAAACACATTTAATAAGAGAGGGAGGAGCTGCTGGCTTGAAGATATTTTGTTGTTTTTTTTTTTTCTGATGTGGAGAGAGCAGACCTTGTTCTTGATGTATCATAAATAATTCCAACCTCTCGACATATCGCTTCCTGTTGTAGAAAGATCTCGAGTCTATGTTGCAGTGGATTTTCCAGCACCACCCTACAGAGAATGTCCTCAAAATGGGGTTATGTGCAGAAGCAGCTGCTTTACTGCTGGAAATGGTTAGAGTCACTGTGGACAAGGTAAGTGTTTTGTTGTAAGGAGAATACAATGTCAATGGCAGAATAAACTGCCTGAGAGTGCCAGATGTCAGTGGCAGCCTGTACCTGTAACCCTTAGCATAACAGTGAGCAAAACATCAGCACAGCTATTTTTCTGGTTATTTTAGGAGCTGATCTGCTAGAAAGCAGCTTTGTGGAGAAGGACCTTGGAGTCCTGAAAGCAAACAAGTTATCCATGGGGCAGCAATATGCCCCTATGACCAAGAAGGCCAATGGTATCACAGGGTGCATTAAGAAGAGTGTGTCCAGCAGGTCGAGGGAGGTTCTTCTCCCCCTATGCTCTGCCATAGTGAGACCCCACTTGGAATATTGTGTTCAGTTCTGGGCTGCCCAGTTGAAAAGTGACATACATATGCTGGAAGGAGTCCAACGGAGGGCTACAAGGGTGATTAAGGGACTGGAACACCTGTCTTATGAGGAAAGGCTGAGAGACCTGGGGATGTTTAGTCTAGAGAAGAGAAGACAGAGGGAATCTTATTAATATATATAAATATCTGAAGGGTGGGTGTCAAGAAGGAGGAGCCACTCTCTTTTCAGTCATGCCCTGTGGTAGGACAAGGGGCAATGGATGCAAACTAGAACACAGGAGGTTCCACCTCAACATGAGGAAAAAAGTTCTTTAAGGTTATGGAGCACTGGAACAGGCTACCCAGAGAGGTTGTGGAGTCTGTTTCGCTGGACAATTTCAAGACTTGTCTGAATTTGTTTCTGTGTGACCTGCCCTAGGTGGTCCTGCTCTGGCAGGGGGATTGAACTTAATGATCTCCAGAGGTGCCTTCCAACCCCTAACATTCTGTGATTCTGTTACATAGCAGATGATGTGATGGGCTTGTGTTTAAGAACTTTTGATACACAGTGATAGATCTTACCTACGACATTACTCCTGTTGTTCATTCTTGATGTTGAGGATATACCACATTTTTGACTGGGTTTATCTTCAGTCTATTAGCTGGGAGTTGACTGCATGTGCCTTGCCTGACTTCTCTGTTGCCCATATCGTGTTTGTTTAATTGCTTAAGAGTATCTAGAAAGGAGCAAAGATGAGCTTATATGAGTGAGAGGAATGTTGCCTTGACCAGATACACATTTTTCTGTGTTCAGCCTATTGCAGATGCAGAAGCCTCCTGGGAGATGGCCTATCCAGGGAATGTTATCCAGTTTCTGTGCTTGGTATATCACAGTTATACTCAGGACCCCATGTGGCACTGCCCTGAATTCTTGAAAACTTTGGCTATGGTTGCTTTCCATTCTGGACCACACAAGGTATGTGTATCTGAGCCAGCACAAGCCCTTCGGATCAGAGATACGCTGCTAGGAGGATAAATCAATTTAAAGGATGAGTTAAAATGCATTGCTGTCTGTTTCCACAGGGAGGCTCTGAAGGCCTTTTGTCTCCTAATAGTCCAGCCATTGCTGAAGGGAAAGGCTGTGTTGATCCCTCCCCTCTCCCAGTCCTGCCACACCCTGCCAAGAAACAAGTTTGGGATTTTGTGCAAGTCCTCCTGCTCGACAGTCTTCTCGACATCCCAGCAAGCAAACAAGGGCATCCACTTGAGCTGCTTCTTGAGGTCTCTCTTGTAGTCATCAGGCTTTGCTGCTCTACCTTGAACTGGGGGTGGAAAGACAGGAGGTATTTTGCTAGTGGTCTGAAAAGGTGCTAACAGTGACAAAGAGATGTATTCTATCAGCATTTTCAACAGTCTAGGATAAGGCTGGGATCACAACTCTTATAGAGCATGCACTACTTCCTGGCAGATAGGGACAGCCTATTTAGTGGAATGGGTTTCCTACCTTTTTAGCAAGGAAGAAAGATCTTTTCTGCGTGCTGTACATTATCATAGAATATGTAGGATTTGAAGTGACCCCTAAAAGTCATCTAGTCCAGCCCCGCTGCAGTCCGCAGGCACCTTGTGACTAGATCATGTTGCTCAGAGACTCATTAAGCCTGACCTTGAATGTTTCCAGAGATGGGGCCTCTACCACCTCTCTGGGCAATCTGTTCCTGTGCTTCATGACCTTCATAGTAAAGAACTTCTTCCTGATACCCAGTCTGAATCTACCCTGCTCTAGTTTAAGGCCATTGCCCCTTGTTCCATAGCTACATGCCTTTGTAAACAGTCCCTCCCCAGCTTTTCTGCTTAGCTGTTGAGTTAGTTGTTTCACTACAGTTCCAGTGAACTGACATATGTAAAAATTACCTATTATTTATGGAATTAAAATGTCAATTTAGCCTGAGTTCTGAAACAGGAGATATTTTTAATGCATTTTAGAACATGTTTGCTGAGCATGTATCCAAGAAAATTTTTTTCCTATGGTACATAGCCTTAGGAAAATGCCCTTTTAGCCAATATGTTGTCCTTCCTGTGTTGCGTTGCTCCTTGCAGATAGTTCATGTGAACTAAAAAAATGCTACCCCTAGACAACAACAAAGTTATTTTTCAGGCAACATTTAACATCGAAGTAAGGCATAAAAAGAAGTCCCTTTTCCTTAGTAATTCCTGCTTGTCCTTGGAGAAGCCCTTGAACTTGTTGAGAGCAGATTTCACATGGGGCATTCCTGTGTATTGATTTTTGAGACAACTGTTTATTTCCAGTGCTCAAATAAACCAAAAGCAATTGTCTCCATCTTTAGGACAGATGAATACAAGCTATAACAGCTGATACTGGATTACAGATTTTACCACTTGAGGAGCTGAAAGTCAGAGTAGTCTGAAGAAAGTGAGATTGGAAAATTTAAAGTTCAGCTCCAAGTTGCCAGTAGTCCAGGTGTCTCAAATGTGAACTCTGATGCAGTCTTAGGTTAGTAATACAAATAACAATGAACGGAAGTGTGGCTACACTTGTCATGACTTGAATCATCTTACAGAACAGCAGTTCCCTAAAGAAATGTGCAATAATGTCCCAAGGCTTGGTACATTCTAAAACAGAAGATAGCTCTTCTGGCTATCTGAATCCTAAACCTGCTAAATGGAGCTGAAATTCCATGAGGGCATGATCTCTTGGGAACCATCTGTGAAACTAGGTTCTGGCCCTGTGTGAAACCTTGTTTATTTTTAGTGTGCAGGGGGCAATTGTGCTGGCTATCAGCTAGAGAGCATAGACCTATATAAAATTTCTTTTTTTTTCCCAGCTAGTGTATGAGGTTCTGCCATCTCATCTGCTGCCCAGTAACTGTCCACACATGCACTCTTGCTGAACTCTGTATGACAGGTGCTATGTTGTCTTAGCACAGAGCAGCACACAGGATCTCTGCAGTTACATGTTACTGTGGTTTAGTTGTCACAGATAACTTCTCTGCCTGCAGCAGCTGTTTCATATGCCCACAAAAGCTAAAGTGTGCAAGTGAGGTGGAATAGTTGTCCTTGTTGCTTATGTGCTGTTTTTCCCCTTTTCTACATAGTGTCTAGGCTTTAAGGGAAATGTTGAGCATTTTGAATTACCTCAGGTAGCACTTAGTATGTCTTGGAATTTCTGTTCACTTATTTGAGAAAAACTTCTGCTGAATTTGAATCTTTGGCAGGCATAATCTGCAAAAAATCCAGTGAAGTAAAAGGCCTTTGAATAAAGGCTGAAAGTGAATTTGAGTCTGATTTCCTTTTTATTCTCTTCTTGTATTGATATGTATATGGTCACTACATAGACTTGTCCAGAGGATGCCATCAGTGAGCAGAAGAGACATTTTCAAACAAAAGTTTTGCTGTGTGCTATGGATGTCTTCCATGTTACCAGCCAAGGCGAGGGGAAAACAAGACCCAGAGGTGAGTGGAGAGAATCAGATCATTAGTTAGCTGGCTTTTGGTATCTAGCTATTACTTGCTAGAAAGGTTTGGAAAGCATAGCTAGGACAGTACAGCTCAACAGGCTGTTAACCTGTCTATTCTCTCCTGCTATTGGCCAATTTGCAAAAGTTACTGCATTTTTACCATTTTTCTAGGAGCCTCTTCACTTTTTTCCTCTTTTTAAGAACAGATTCTGAAAATTAGAAATGAGTACTTAGGAAAAAATCTAGATTTATCCTTGAGTGCTTCTGGAAACAACCCTGATAACTTAGTTGCTGCTGCTCTCCTTCCTGAGTCATTAGCTGGCTCAGTCCTCCATGATAGTGTTTTAGTGCAATTGGTCCTGTCCTTAGGGTGATGCTGTCCTTTTCAGTTTGATTTAGATATTTCGGCTAGATATATAATTGTCTTTGGCATGCCGCACCTATGAGACTTTATAGCATGAGACTGTTCCTTCTCAGTTCTGGTAACCTCGCATTCCACAATTTTTTTGACATCTCTACTTGTTTTGGCATAATCACCTCTCTTGTATCCTCACCAGGGAGCAGTGATCCTCATGGCACTTCAGAAACAACTGCACCTGTATCCATGACAAATACTACTTATTTTACTCAGAAGCTGGTGGAGAAGCTGAACAGTGGAATGTTTGCTGCTGACCCCAAGCAAATACTTCTCTTCACTGCCAAACAGATTATGAGGGTGAATCACAGTAATATATTTTTCTAACTGTTATCAACATGTTGTCAGGTGCTCTGTTTCACACTGAGGTAATGATACTGCAATTCTCAAGAAGATGGTTGTAATCCATTTGATTATTGTTCCTCTTCTCTTGCATGAGTACATAATGGCTTTAAATGACAATCAGAGGGCATAAAAAAGGGATAGTTAGCTCTTTGGTGCCACTGTATGTTGGCTGTGTATGTGTTGCTGAACAGGAATTAATTAATCTCTTACACAATTGTGAGGACTTCAGCAGAAATAGAGAAAAATGAATTTCTATCTAACAGGTAGTTCAGGGGAATTTTGCTGAAATAAGTTTGCAACAGCTTAAATTGAGAGGAGTGGATCCTTGGGGAGAGTGTTCGTTGAGCAAGCCAAATATTCTGCTTTTTGTGTTTTCACAGGTCTTAGAAAGCACCATTTCTCAAAAAGAAGTTATCCTCAGTGCCCAGTACAGCTGTCTAAACAGAGCCATCCTATACTGCCTTTCCAGACCACAGCAATCACTGCCTGAACAGTTTAATGTCCTGAACAGTCTCAACGTCCTGCAGGAGCAGTGGGACATTGTTTTTGCAACTTACAACTCAAATAATAATTTCATTGTCTGCCTAATGTACTGTCTTTGCCAACTGAATTTGGGCAGGTACAAATGTTTGTCTTTAACATTTGTTTACATCTCTGTGTTGTTACCTATTAGGGTGAGTGCAGAGGGGGAGATTTCACAAGTCTTAGGTAATATCCATTTTGGGGAACTGCTAGATGCTGAGGTTGAGCTGGATTTAGCAAGACTAAGGACTTTGGATGTATTATATATACAGTATGTCCTAGAAAGCATTTGACCCATTGGGCTCGGTGTTCTGGGGGTTTAAAGCACTATTCTCCTTCAAATAGGGCAAACCTTCTGATCTGATTTGGTGTCCACTGAAGTGACAGAGTAAAGCCACCTGGGTAAAAATGGTTGTTTTCCTTATACACTTTAAAAAATGAAAAAAAAATCCAACAGAAATATGTTGTATTTTTTTAGAATTTCATTTGGAGGAGAGGAAGGTTACTAATGTGCTCAGTATTTTAGATGTAATGGATTGCCTTTGAGCAAGAAAGTGGAAGGGATAAACTGGTCTTCAATCAGAAGGCTTTTTACTCTTTAAATACTAGTGAGCAGAAAATTTTCTACCACCTCTCTTGCTGAGAGGCAAGCTAGTATGTGTTTTTATGGTGTAATAAGCACTGCACAGTGGATGGTAATAACAGAACATGTAATTATTTTTTTAATTTTGAACAGTGTGTTTTGTTTTGGAGACACACAGACAAACTTGCATGTTTGCCTAAGCAGAAACCTTAAATTTGCACACAGGTTTAATTGCTACTCGTTATTAAGCAAGACATCTGTGTTGTGTCTGTTTTACTCATTCAGCATTTGCAGCAGCTTACTCACTTTGGAGTAGTAACTGCAGTTAATAAGCTTGAACTGATTTCAGTGGAGTTGGCTCATAAGCCCATCATTAAAATGAGAATATGGAAATCTTCCTGGAATGTGGGCTAGAATCACTTCACAAGCATGCAGGTGGCCATTCTCAGAGACATCTGCATGGGCTAATTTAGGGAGATGTTTTTTCTGATCCAGCAACTATTGTTGTATGGGTATATTTAAAACTTACATAAGACTGTGCATGGATCTTTTGAATCTTTCTGTTAGGGTTATTCTTACATGGATCTGAGCTGCAAAGTCTTGGTCATAATGAAGCTTGGCCGTTGACTTGTATAGGAGTAAGACATCCATGCCCACTGTTTGCTGTTCTTACAAGTGATGTATTTGAAGTAGTCTTACTAAGGTAGGCTAGGGAGTTATTTTGGAAACTATTCTGTCAAAGGAAGCAAATATTGGCTAGTGCTTTATTCACTATAATGGTGTTTGTTATTTCAATTAAAATCTTCTGCGATGCTTAGATGCTATGAATTGAATCCATTAATGCAGTTTCACATTAGAAATGAGCTGCACTTCCTGAGGTCTTTTCTTGATTGTTCTTCTTCCAGTCAGATAATAATTTCCAGGCCAAAACTGTTGAGATAGGGTAAGGATTGCTTGTATGTAGCAAGAGCAGAAACATTTTTAAAAGAAGTGTTAGTGTTATCCAAAGCCAAACATGGCAAATCCAGGGAATTAGAATTGTGGTATTTAAAAGAAAATCAGAAATAGAAACAGCAGATTTGCATACCCAAGAGATATGACTTTCCCATGTAACAGTGCCTGTTTACAGTTGAAAGAACGTAGTATGTTACTGCTGGCTATATATAATGCATTTGTTATTGATGGCTCTCAGTGACCAGGTCCAGGTTGTCTGGATGCCTAAACTGAGCCTGTTGCATTATTTGTAAGTATTACTGCTGTGCTGAAATTCCTGGTATCTTTTGCCTCCTGATTGGTGAATTATCTGACACGTACTCCATTCTACCCTAAAAGCAGCACTAATTCTTTTTGGCTGTGGTGATGTTCTCAATAATAATGACAGTTACATGATAGTAGTATCATGGTGCTAGAATCTTCAGCTTTTTTTGTGCTGCGTGCTTTATAAACGGAATGAACAGTCATTGGTGCAAAGTAGTTCAGCTGTAGGGTAAGGCAAGGCAGTATAACCCCACATGATGGGATATATCTCTAATGAAGAAATTCAAAGCAAAGAGAGAGCATACAAGATGCTCAGGGGAGAACCAAGAAAACTGGATGCAATCTGGCTACATCAGTACAGCCCTGTGTTCCAGCTAATTGAGATAAATGATAGATACAAGTGCAAACAGAAGTATAGGGATAAGGCATTAACAACAGAGTGATCCATAGGATCTTGACTACTTGGTGACTGAAAACCAGACTGGCAATGGTTTAGTTCCCATTTCCTGTAAGTCTTGCAGTAACATGTGGATGTGTAGAAATATCTGTAACTTTTTCACTATCCTGTTTGTTCTGTTTTCTCATGTGCCCTCCTGTTCATTGTTTTTTTTTTTGTTGTTGTTTGGGTTTTTTTCTTTTGTCACAGCTATCCAGAAGGCTTTGGGGTGGATGCAAAACCTAAGCTGGCTTCATATCACCAAATTTTCCTTGCTCCCACTGAAGAGGAAAAAGGTAGCCTACCTAGTCCAGATGATGGTAATTTATGGCACATGTTGCCTTTGGTTTACATAACTTTTTAGGCCAGGCACTTTTCTGCTATCAGAACACCTTGTGCAAGTGCTACTTAATTGCCGCTTCAGTGTATAGTCACTGCAGACACAACATGGAAAAAGGAAGGTTGAGCTAAATGTGACTTCTGTTTGCATTGTACATTTTTATTAAAAAATCACCCCACATCCTCAGGACTAATGGATATAACTTTGGAGATCTCTTTCCTGTGTTGTGGCTGGTATCAGTGCCCAGATAACTACAATTTGTAGCTCTACAAAGATGTCTTTTTGCTTCCTGTATTACACTAATTAGTTTGCCTTAGAACCTATGGAGGCAGTAGACAAAATGGAGCAGCTCCACTGACTGCAGAAGTTACTCTGGGCCAGTGCTATTTCAAATTAGATGTTTTTTCTTTAGCTGCTGCTTGACTTCTTACACACGCACACAAAAAAGTGAATCTTCATTTGTAGTTTCTTTTGTTTCCTAGTCCATCGGGAGATTCTGAGAACAGTAGAAATCATCTGGAAGCAGCTCATTACACAGAAACAGCAGGCTCTGGAGGACACTTACAAGATGGATCTTTCTGTAAAAGGAAATGACAATGAAAGGGACATGAAGATAATGGAGATCACTCCTTTATGGGAAGAAGTTATGACAAAAGCTTGGCAACACTGGATAGGTCTCTGTTCTTTGATGGAGTGCCCGTAGTATGCAAAGACATTTGTAAATGGAAAAGTTTCCATTTTAATGGAAATCTGCTTATTCCTTGGTTAAAATCTTTTTCTGCACCTTTTACCCTTCATCTGAACTTCAAGCAGATTCTCAGTTTCTCTCATCCAGGATTGTGATTGCTTTGTGTCATGTTCCAGCCCTTCTGCAATCACCTGGTAATGTTGTAGGGCTTGTGCTGTACTGCAAGAAAGAGAAATGTCCTTAGACAGCTGTATTCCATAAGATAATTTAAAAGGAAAGGTATTTGCATTAAGAAGGGCATCCCAATGTGTGAAGTGCTTCAGGGATTCAAAGCTCATGTCTGATCTATGGCAGACCTCTGTGGGGTCTTGAGAAGTACGTGTTAGCTCAATGTTTCTCTTATAAACAGAAGATCAATGAGGCATGCTCGTGTTTTTGTCTTGTGTAACAGGCATACATACCCTCTACCTTCCCACAGGCTCAACTTCAAGTCTTACAAGCTTTTTTTTTGTCTGTTCTGGCCTACAGCATCTGAAAAGAAGCTTCTCCAGAATAAAGCAGGGCCAGGTCTGCCACCGAGCAAACACAATTCTTGGAGCCTCTCAGCTGTTAGGTTGATACCTGGCCGAAACACGAAGGAGGTGACATGTAAATCTGAGGTAACGTCTGCTCTTTGTTTTTTCTGTCGCTGTCTGTCTTTAATATAGCTCTGGAGATTTTTTGTCTGGACTTTGGAGGCTTCTGATATGTCTGTTGCCATGTGCCATTTTAAACTCGACATCTATTGCAGTTAAGCCTCCTTTTCTAGACTGCTAGAAACAATCACTAAGAAATAGTAATTGATCTGAAGAACTGTGGTTGTCAGCCTTTATACATAACGTTCTAATGAATACTTTTTGCATAATGCCTAATTGTTGCACTTGAAAATACTAAGCAACCCTTGTGTGTTTGTGCTCTGCTTGGGTCAGAACAAGGTGAGGAGATACTGGCTTTGCTGCTGCTGCTTTGGACTTTTATCACTTATGTAAACCTTGTTCTTCAGACACTGAATTAGTAGAAAGGATCAGGTGTTACCATAGTACTGTCCTTTTATTTTCTACTCAATGTGGAGTACTAAAGGTTCAAATTTTAGTATAGTCTCAAATGATAAGGAGACAAGTGCTTCTATAAATGAGGGTTGGGTCTGGAGGCTATGCAGCATTCCTACTGCCAGCAATGCAGCTGGACTATCTTTTCCATATGTAAAATCCTCCTCTGCTGAGAGGGCCATTTCCATGGTTTACTGCCTGTTTGTCGAGAATACAAAAAAGAGCACCAATTAGATGTTACTTGTTTCAGTGTGTTAGGGTAAGAGTTACCAACTACACCATTGGATTGCATTGCACTGATAGAATATTTGGAGCTTTGGACTGAGCTTGTCTTGAAGTGCTGGACATGTGGTCATCTTTTCTCCTGTTGAGTAGAGAGTAAGCCTCTTACAGCATCACTTTAGGGAGCCTTAACCTTCTAGCTCAAGCTGTAGCAGGTTGCAGCTTTATCCTCAGTGCTGACTGATTCACTCCCGGTGTGTTGATCAGGAAGGCTATGATACCTGAGCAGTGTGTCTGATAGTACCTTACTGAGCAGCAAGTTTTTTCTCAGCATGCGACTCCATCCTTCTCATTCCTTAAAATCACTTTGCTACTTGCAGAGAGAGCAAGTTCTTTCCAGGTACATTTGTAGACTGTGATGTCATACTACCACTATTTGCCCTGGGGTGTGTTTAATTATTTTTTAAAATTAATTTTTATTATTACAGCTGATTACACCTCAGTGAGCAAAGTAATTGATATTTGTAAATGTATCCCAAGGAACATTTTGTACAACATGCTTTTTGCTGTTGAAGGTTAAAGACTCCGTTATTGGTTTTTCCCTAAATATGCCCACATCATTAGCTCCTCCAGTGAAAAGGTTGCCATCTGGAAAAGGCAGTATGGAGACATTATTCAGGCACAAGTGCATGAAATTGGTGTTTCTGCATCTTCTGTCTCTCTTCTGCAAGGAACCGGCTTGTAATTAAAGAAACTGGGTTTGGAGGAAACATTATTCATTTGGTGTTATTCCTTATCATGTCAAGGACTGACAGCTCCACAGCTCTGATAAATTGTTCCTCTCAATGAGATGCAATGCTACAGTTCCAAATGTTCTTCTCCACTCTCCCTCTCCCCCTTTCTCCCTCCAGCCTATCTTTGAGAAAGTTTTATACACTTCCCAGAGAGATGAAATCTAAGAGGAAGAAAATGAATTAATTTGCTCATTGACAGCTCTCTTTCTTTGTATACATCACAAGCGAGACATAAGGTGGGATTTTCAGCATCAAAGGAAGTTAGAAGCACAAGTTACATTAAAAGTAAAAGGTATTTTTTATCTCACTTTAGTAGTCACTTAAAGTGTTGTCATGTCATTTTATGTTACTTACTGTGTCTTGAATGCATTCTGTTTCTCCTTGGGAAAAATCTTCAGATACTGGCCTCTGTCTTTACCACTGCTGGTTATGGACCAGCAAAAGGCACGTGGTTGAAACACTGAGATAAAAGGAAAACTAGCAGTATGAACTACATAGTGAGAGACAAAGTCTTTAAATCCCATAGAAAAATAAAAATCTTTGCATTTACTGAGAGCTAAGCACAGTTGTTACTAGCTAAGCAAAAGTTAATAAATTTGAGAAAAGTGCAGAAATTCAGCCAGGATTTCAAAGCTTTGCCCGGTGGAAAGAAGAAATGCATTGGTTACTGTGTTATTAATTTAATTCCTTTAATAAACAAAATAAACAGGTTGAAGTAGTAATAGATTTGCAGCAGATTAATCAAAACAAAACCCCAAAACAATCCCAACACCACAAAAAGGCCCCACAAAACCAACAAACAAAACACCTCCCTCAAAGATATCAACATTTCCCTGTTGTCATTTACAAGATAGCAAGAGGGCTTTTAAGATCCAATCTCCAAATTTTTAAAAAACAGCGAAATTCAAACTATTCATTCTAGCAATGGATCAGGCCCTGTGTTTCTGCTGTACTTTCACTCAGGATCTCTAGCATCAGTGAAGCCAATTCCCTGCTATTTGGTGGCAAATGTCAGAATTAACAATGAAATGCAGATGTTTTCCCCTTATTTTAAAATTTACTTTGCTATCTAATGCTCTGCACTTTGGAAGGTGTGGTCATTCAGAAAACAGATCATGGTCATGTATCTGGTAGTAGAATGGTGTTGATCTGCTCTGGTAATTGCTATTTTATGCTTTCTTGGAAGTCTGAGTAGCCATGCAGGAGCAAGAGAAGCACTGTACACAGATATTTTTTTAATGCTCAGAGTTGGGTAAATTTGCTGGCAGGATGGTTTGTAAGATACTGCATACAGTGTCAAAGGTTTCCAAATCATTGACTTCCCTGCTTCAAAGTAAACCTTTTGCTCTTTCTCCTCCCTTTCTCCCTCACTCTTTCCTGAGTATTGCTGTTTGAATCTTGGATGTGTATTTAATTTTTAGATTAGCAATGACTGATGGTTTATGTTGTCTTCAACAAGCTGCAAGAGCAGCAAGGGACCACTATAAAAAATAATGTTTCAGTAAATCGTAAATCAGTCAAGAGCTTCTACCATGCCATGTCCTGAGATTCACTTTGAGGATGAGTGCCCAAGCAAGGTTGCAAGCAACATACTTCTAACTACTCTGTGACACACTGCCTCAGGGCTATAGGTATAGTTGTAGTCTTTACAAGAAATGCTGAACCTCCTGAGTTTTCAAGCAGGCCTGATTATGCCTGTCCTCCCCTGTTTTGGTTCATTAATAGTATTCCTTTATGCCAGAGACCCATACACCTTGAGATAATGAAACTGAAAAGCTCTTTTTAATTCCAGTCTTCAGAGTGAAGAGGTTAACAGAGACCTCCTAATTTATAATTGCAAATCTAGAGACTTTACAGTAGGATTTTGGTCAGCAGGAATATACTTGTGAAGACAGCCATAGCCAAAGAGCCAGCATGTGACCTCCTTTGTGCTGGTTTTGTTATTCTGTCCATTTCAAGAGAATTCTTCCTGGTTAGGTGATGGGAAAATTCAGGCTTTGAACTCTTAAGGTTTTTTGAGCAGTTTGATGGATAACTTGGTTTCTGCTCTGCTGCCCTTAGTGTATGCAAGGTCACTGCAGAGCTAGGAGAAAAAAGAGTTTAATGGTGTAGTTCTATAAGCTAGAAGATACTAGATGTTAAGTTTGGCTTGACTGGGATTGATTAATTGTTCTTTAGTTGGTTTTGTACTAAGAGACCATATTTTGTGCTTACTTTCATAAGCAACAGGCAGATTGTAAAACCCACAACAGGTCTTAAGAAGATAACTGAATCAATGTGTCAGCATTTTTTGTCTCTGTGGATAACAGAGGCCAGCTTGGATGGGGCTTTGAGAAACCTGGTCTAGTGGAAGGTGTCCTTGCCCACGGTTGGGGGTTGGAAGTAGGTGATCTTTAGGTTCCCTTCAAATCCAAACCACTCTATTATTCTGTGATAACTTCCTGAAGTCAGGAACTTCGAGAAAAGACTTCTTGCCTGAGATATAAATCACTGTCAGACACAGAGTCTACTTCCATTTCTTTTTGAAAATTCTTCCTCCTGATTTTTTTACAATGTAATATTTTATTTACTTATACTGACAGCTAAGCTGTCTTGATGAACCTGTTGAAAAGAAACTACAAGTTCATTTACTCATTTAGGAAGGTGCTTTGCAGCTTCTTTTATTCCTGGCTGTCAGTCTTGCTTCACGCTTTTGCAGCCGTCTTTACAGATTTTGCATTAGGTATGGGCGAAGATGGAGAAATAATCTATTTTAATGTGTACAGATCATACTCAAGTTCTTGGTTGACATGTCTGTGTGCTAAAGTCTGTGTTTTAGAGGCTAGTTTTAAAAGAGGCTTTTTCAGCGTTAGTGATTTACGTTGAACTGCAAGGCTGATGGTGTATTCCTTGGCTCTTGTCAGGGCACAGAAAACTCAGCTGCAGGACAGAAAATCAGCATTAGTTCAAATGCTGTGTGTCAGCGGGCTCTGACTTCAGTAAGAAAGAAGCTTTATCTCAAGCTGGCAGACATTAATTTACAGAAACTTGGCCATTAGCACCCAAGATGTCAGTGGTAACACAAGCAGCTGAACCTAGAGCTAAGTAGTGGGAGAGTGCCTTAAAATACCAGTTATTTTTTTCCTGCATCCTTATAGCATCTTTCAGTCACTGACTGCAAATTGAAGGTGGATGCTGACCAGCCTGGATTTTCAAACAATAGTAGCACCACTGCATAGGACTGGTTGTTTAAGGTGGAGAGGTATGTGAGGTAGTGCAAGGGAGAGCAGGGTTGAACAAAAAGAGCATGCTAATTTGTGATGAAGGAGGTATAAGCTCAACTTAGCAGTTCACAGTGGGTGAAATGAATTATACAGAAATATCTGAAACATAATAAAAAATTATTACTTAAATATTTTTCTTACCAACAACTCAGTTGGTCTTTTGCCAGCTTTTTAAGCTGAGTTTAAAAAAGCAAATGCATAATGATATTTCTTTGAGAAGTGCATAATTTGTGTAACATCTTTATCTTTATAATAGAAAGATAATTAACATCACTAATTATCTAATTAAGTTCATTAACTATCCACCAACAGTGCACCATGAAGTTGACATTATGTTCTTCTGTCAACAAATGCTTTGATTTCTTAGGAAGTAATTAAAATGTAAATTAGCATGTCATTAAATGCACAAGGGAAGTTTGGAATCAAATATTCATTTCAAAACTGTTCATAGAAAATGTTTTTTTACTTCAGTGAAAACAGGCACTTTACTATTAATGATGTATATTAAACAATTTCCATTACAATATTATTGTCTTGTTTAATAGCTGGCTCAAAGCTAAATTACAGTATGCTGCGGCAAGCTGGAAAAAGTTTCTTTAACTTTGAACAAAGTAATTTGTATGTCCTCTTAAGTGGATGTCTGACACTGCTCACTTATCATTTACAGATTGTTTTCAAGATCATAAAGAATAATTCAACATGTCCATAAGTTAGATAAGAATTGCAAGAAAACACAAAATGCAGAGCTGACTAATTTCATGTAATACAAATCACTGAACTTCCTGAAATGTATGAAGATAATTTCTATATTAATTGGAGCTAACCTTTTAACAAAGAAGTTGAATTATAAAGGTTGTATTATGATGAATAAGAAATATTAGTCTGACTTAGATCCACAGGCCATTTATCCCACAATCCCCTAAAAATCCAGAACTAATTGCTAGAGGAGACAGTTTGTGACAGCACAATGCACAGTAGAAAATCGGTCCTACCAAATTTCTTCATTTAGAGCAGTTTCATCTTAAAACATGATATACAAGAAATATCTATTTCAAAACTTTCAGTGAGTAATTATTCAGAGGGTTTTTTGGTGTGGTTTTAAACTCAGTGGTGTGCTGTGGTGGTGAAATCCCTTAATTTAATTATATATTGTATGAAAAGATGTTTTCTTTTGTTTACTGCATATTTTTTTAATATGTTTTTCCTTTTCACACTAGAGATTGTGTGCGGTTCAGGCTTAAGCTTGGATATAGGATTTCAGTCAGCAGAGTTTAATGTTTAAAGCTGTTGGCATTGAAATTTCACCTTTCAGGAGCTGTGAGTTGCAGTGTTTTATTTTCATGCAACAGGTTATGTCAAAAGAGTTCTAAAGTGTCAAAATGAATGAAAGCCAAGTTTTGTTTGGTTGCAGACAAAGCCTAGAAACAAATGCTAGCCACTGAAACAGATTTATTTTTTTTTTTCCTCTGCTGAATAGATAGAAAGATAAATATTTTTTGTTTTAAAACTTCAGGTGGGATTCACAGTCTCATCCACAATTTTCCACAAGAAAATAATTTTTCACTATTCATTATTTTTTAAGTTGTGTTTTATTATTTTTAAAGACAATACTTTTTTTTTTTCAGTCATATTGTTATAAATCTTTATAAGGAGAAGAATTATGACCAAATCTGCTTGTCAATACATTATGAGTTTACTTATGGTGTCTTGTCTCATACAGGGAGCAGTATAAAAAGTACATAAGAGTCTGGTTACCCATAAAATTAAGTATTAATTTCTATCAGACAGCAGGGGGCTGAAAATAGCTGAGGGTGGATGGAGGTAGGTGCAAGTAGAGAAAACAGGAAATCGGGGGAGGTCCTAGAAATCTCTGCAAGATGAGCTTAAACATTTTTCCTAAATGAAGAGTATGGCATACTTTCCTGTGCTGAAGACTGTGTCCATTTCTTATTGTTCTCATCCTAGCTAGCCAAATTAAAGACAAAGCTTGATTGTCCCTATTTCTTAATGCTTTCTGCTGCAGAATAGCCTGGAGAGTCCTGGATTATTTTACAGGCATTAAAAAGTCCAGAATTAATCTTGTCACCTCAATTCCTGTCATTTTAGGAAATCTGGTAATTTTAAGGGTCAGGGAAGAAATGTTCCTTTGTATTCTGTACTCTGAGCTCTAAGCATACACTATAATTTACAGAATTCTTCCACCACCTAAAGGATTAGAACTGCAAAGTTTTCTTAAATAAAAGCCATTATTAAAATATAACCAAAAAATGCCAGTGCATGAGGCTTTCAAATAAATGCATTGAGATACTATGTAATAAAGCCCGAAGTTTCATACAACTTTAAGACTTTGTAGAAAATCATCATTTTAAATAGAAATAGGAAAATGATGAGTAAGAACAAGTGAAGGCAAGAAGAGACTCCGTTGCTATTTCCCATAACACTGAAGTCTGATCTTCACCTTTCACTAGAGGTGAAAGCTAATACCTCTGCCAATACAGGATGAAACGGAGCCCTCAAGAGGTTGAGTGAATTATCCCAAATTTACAGAGGTCATTCACAGAGAGGACTAAAGATCAAATATATATCACTTGTCATTGTGCTTTTTTGCTATGAGGAGATGAGTTACCTGTTCTGCCAGGAATTTCTCTCTTTAGTAGTATCATTTGTTGAAGCAGTATGTTTATGTGCACACATACATACCTACATCTATACAGTTGCTATAAAAGTAGAGCTCCTTGAGTGCTGCCTGAGTTTAGCTGATAAATACAATGTGGAAGTCTCATCACATGTACACCATAGTTTGGGTTTATCCTCTTGAAACCCACCCCTGCATGTGGGTATATTTATGATGCACTGAAATATGGAGGTTGTTCCTCATTAAGTTTGCTATTCCCCAAGCAACTGGTGATGCCAGGAATCCATCCATGATCCTTAGGAGCAGTTGGCACAGTGCATTAGCCTCCTAGCGGGTTGAGGCACGAAGCTTCCATGCAATACTTAACTGCTGGAACTGCAGTCTGTTGAAAAGCTAAATGAATTTTGGCAAACTAACAATAAAATCCACATAGCAATAACAATTTTGTGATTCAAAACAGTCTGCAAACAACCCTCACTGTGGAGAGTGTATATGAAGGACTAGGACAAACTGTTCTTTAATCTGCTAAGGAAAAATCTGCCTTAGCTTAATGCTTGTTACCTGATGACTCATGAAACAAATTTTACTCTTATGAAATGAACCTAGTTGCTTCCTAATGCATAGTCAGATACTTGAAAAGCAGTCTGGTCACAAGATGGGTGCCTTATTTTTTGCACAGTGTAGCAGTGTACCTTGTCTCTGATTCACTGTGTTAGATTTAGTAGCAGTAGTAAACTTAGAGATGTTATATGCACTTTGTTCCTGTATATGAATATAACAGAGCTGCTAAATTGGAGACATCAGCCAGCTCTGGTAGTTTAATATAACAATTGGATTCTTCTCAGTAAAGCTGCCATGCTAGCTGCAATCCTATTCCCTGCTTATGAGACTGATGAAAGAGGGATCCATTTATTTGCCATGATTTAGCAGGAAAGGACTAGAAGTACTGGGTTTTACTTGTGCATTCAGGAAGGGAAATTCTGATTAGATGTGTGGAAAAAAGTAGAACCTGAGTTGAGCAAATTAAGATTTCACACCTCAAAAGAGTTTAGGCTCAAAACTGCTGACAATCTTGCTGTGTAGCTTTTTAAGTTGTAATGGTTCAGGAAGTTCCAATTAAGAAGGTTATCAGCTTTTGATGGTGACTAAAACATCATTTGCTTTGGTGAGAAAGTGCTCCTTCCTGACTAAGTCACATCATTGGTGACAAGATCCACGCTGGTCCAGGGCAGGCAGTCCAGAGGACAGAGCTGGGATATGGGGCTGCTGAGAGGAGCAATGCTGCACCAAGGGTGGATGCCATCTTATGTTGAGCTGCTAGGAAATATATCCTTTAGTAAAACTGAACAATTTGCTCTTTCTAAAATAACATGTTCTTTTAATTCTTTTTCATCAAAAAGACCCAGCTTTTCTGTTTGATTCATGATGGGAAGAGCGTGTCACACTTGTATAATGTCATTTTTCTCATTGTAATGATACTGATTTCCTGTTTGTCTTTTGCAGTCATAACCCATAGAGGTTTTAAGCATGTTTAATATCCACTTTTGAGGTCCAAGTGCTGTGTATGTAATATCTGTACCTTTGTATCTTAAATGCTTGTTTTAAAGGCAAATCTGCTTCCCCTCAGTAGCAGACAACCTGCATATAAAGATTGCAAAATATATGCCTAAACACATCCAGAAACAAAATTATTTCATGAATCAGGGTCATCAAATCTGTTTCTGCCATGCGCAAACTCCTTGCCACTGTCACATATGGTATTTACATGCAGTTTGTTGTGTCTCTAAGAGCTTCTTAGCTGCTGTTCTGTTTTTCTGTGCCAATGGAATACTTTCTAAAAACCTAGTGACTGCTTGAATAGCTGTAATTAGCTCAAAAAACATTCCACATAGAATTGTTTAATTGTTAAGAGAAATAAGGTAAGTAGACTCTTCCTGTGACATAAGATGTAATATTTGGTAAATCAGCTATATTAGAATAGCAACTGGGAACCTAAGAGGAGAAAGGAATTTGAAATTAGTTCATCACATTTTTTCCCCCATCCCTCTACTGCATACTATCACCTTATGCATCCTCTTTGCGGGCTTTTCAGGCTATTTCCAAGTAATTATGGTTGGGTTTACCAATTTTCCCTTCCCCTGCAACCAAGTCATAGTGACAGGATGTTCCAGAAACTTGTCTTGGTTTCCCCATCAGTAAGCTGAAGACTTTGGCCTCTTCCTTAAAAGCATCTGAGATACACTTGTGAAAAGTACAAGAGTAATATTTTTTTGTAGCGGTGATGCCATATGAATTCTCTTACTGTGTATGCTTATATAGTTTTCTTTTGCTTAGAAGAGCTAAACACTAGACTGATATCATTAGTTCTAGTCCTCACCAACAGATAACTAAAACACATGCTTCGAAACAAGTATGTGAATATTCTTGCTATCGTCCATGGAACTATTCACTTGGTACAGGAAAGGATCTGGGCATTTGGGCTTTCCTTTTGGCTCTTCCAGGTCCAAAAATATTTTGACTTGAAGTTTATTTTTATTTGTTAATGGTTTTGGCACATACTTTTATGTGCACATGTGTCCTGTAAAACCAAACATAGCCTTTAATTCTCCAAAGAAAGCCTTAAAGTGCAGCACTCCAATGACATAATGTTTATTCAGGAAAAACTGTGGCACACATGGCATCTGAATCATGCAATATGAGTTTATTATGGTAAGCCTGAATATTTATGTGGTGCAGGAGTGTTAAGTGTTATATATATGCATATATATACACACATATAAAATAATATGTAAAAAACATATTTAAAATATTCCAGAGGTCAGTATAGAACTGTTAACTTAGACATCACACCTCAATCTTTTTTCGACCATTTCTTATTACAAGCAGCCTTTCAAGTGCTGTAGTTGAAAGAATGTATAGGTAATCCACTCTTCGGGTTTTTTTGGCATGCTAATTTTCTTTTTGCCAGCAATTTTCTCCTTGCTTGTTTTACCTTTCCCCAGTGCTAATAATTTTCTCTCCAATTTGCATGAGGTCTCCATGCAATAGGATAGATGGTTTTTGATCCTGTGGTTGGTTGGTTTAGGGTTTTTTTTTTTAATAGGGAAATAGCTTGTAAATCCCATCACTTTTTCAAGCCTTAAATACTGGACGAGGAATCTGGGGCAGCAAAATTACCTGCTTGTACTTAGAATTTATTGTTGTCTAAGGCTGCAAAATAAAGGAGTCTGTATTAAAAATAACTTCAAGTGTGGTATAATACTCAAATTTTTAGGCCAGAGTGGATCAATATAGCCTTTTAGTCTGCTCTTCCCTAGGATGCAGTTCATAACTCAAACCTTATGTTACACAATATTAAAAATTACCAAAGCTGGCATATTGTTTTTGTTCAAGACAGATATTACACTGTGGCATTACTGTATTTAGTCTCTTCCATAAAGAGTTGCCATTTTAAAGGATAATCACCTACAATTTTTAATGGAAACTATTTATTTGCTGGAAACTTGCTTGCACTAGTTGTTCATTAAGCATTACAATGCAACAGTTCTGACTGAACACTTAAAAATAGCCTTGTCTATATTCTCCTTGTCTATTGGAAATCCTTTTCAGATATTTTTTTGGGGTTATTTTTTAGTTTTGGTTTGTTGAGTTTTTTCCAGTCATGGTGATCTCCAGTTTTGTTAACTGTTTATTAAATTTTACAACCAGATGTTTTCTTGTGGGAATGACCATCAGGGACATGTTGAAGATGACTAGTTAGAGCTCATTTGGAAGCCAAAGTGGTGGGTCTTCACCAGACATGGCAACCCTTCTTCTTACAACCTTTTGTATGTTTCAGAGGCTAGGAGCTGGGTCAGTGAAGTCAGTGAGAATCAAGAATCTTTGCAATGTGAGCTTTGACCTTAGGGGGCTGATCAGTGGCCATGAGTGAAATACAAGACTATGAGCAACTTCAAAACAGATGCCAGTGAAGCCCTGACTTGGCTTGAATAGCCTGTGGGTTTATGAAATGGTTGTTAGTACTTGGAGGAACTGGAATTTTGAACGATTTTCATCCTATGTCCACAGAGAGCTGGGATCTCAGCTCTTCTCCTGTACTGAGCCCAGCTCAACAGCACAGAGATGCTGTTGCTTTCTAGGTCAGCCTTTACGGCAGTTTTATATGAATTATGGAATAGTTTTGTGAGGCCACAACTGTGATTACAGGTTTAATGATGCTTTAAGCAAACAAAATTGTAATGACTTTCATCAGTGTAAAACAGGAGCTTCCTGCAGGGAAACACCAATAAATGTGACTTTGCAGCAGGGGTACAGACCTGGCTGGCAGCCAGCAGTAATCGGCACACCACATAGACCTTGTGTGTTAACTTAATTATAGCACAGTGCAAGCAGCAGCTAGACAGTTTGCTGTGAGGAATCACTGCCAGCATGGCACAGTCTATGCATTTAAAAGTTACCCATCTGATCCATGGCTTTAGGTAGTAAGAGACTTGGACTTTCACAGCCAGTTTAGCCATGTGCTGTGACTCTCAGCAATCTCACCTCTCTCAGGGAAGCTTGGGTGGGGATGTGAGCCTTTGCCAGGCATTGGGGGCACTCTAATGTCTCCTATATAGTCTCTGAACAGCTTCTGCCCTTTCTGCCATTACTAATGCTCAAGAATCTATATCAAAGGAAAAGATATTTCTGCTACTCTCTTTAACGCAGCTATTGGTCAGCCACTCTACTGCCTTTTTTAAAACTTTTTCCTTTTGTGATTTTAGTGTATCTTTTGTAAGTTCCTGGGAAGGGCAAGCAATCTTACTTGGTTTCAAAATCATGTTCAAGTAAGCCTGCATCTACATATTTGGCTGGCTTTTGGAGTAGTTAGCAGTGTCTTCTTGTATTAGTATAGCTCTAAAAGTTTCCAGTTCCAGAGCTAGCTCAAACATCTCTGCACAACAGTCCCATTAAAAAGTGTATTTATACTCCAAGTCACTTGTTGCAAGAGAACTTAGGCTCTTAAAACTCAAATGTTTTTAGGAACAATCGCTTTCCTGTCTTCAAAAAGAAGACAGGAACCATTCCTTTGTTTGCACTTTCTGTTTATGCAGCAAGGACCAGGTTACAAATCCTTACTTCAGTCATGGTCTTTGTAACAGATAATTGTCTTTTATGCTACTTGCAGTACTAATTCAGCTCCAAAAGGAGGAGCTTTAAATTTTGTCTGCTGTTTTTTTTCTCCTTCTGAGCAGTTCCACTAAGGCCCTTGGTTAAAAAAAATTAATATATTTGTCTTCCTGGTGTAAGTGTGCAACTTGCTCTGAGATGACTGCCTCATCACTACGCTACCTGCAGGGCCTTCAGACTTTCAGACATAGGCCGTATTTCCCAATCATTTTACCAAAAGGCAGAGCAACTAATGCCTTTCTCTGCCCTTCAGAATTTACAGCTGCAGCACCTTGATGCCATGTGTTCTGATGATTCTTCTAGGGATTTGTGTCGTCTATGGAACAGTACCGAAGAACTGGGCAGGAGCTGTATGCCTCTTTGTACAGGAACCACATACAGGTAAATAACAGGAATATCGTGCTACAGCTTGCTTTATTGAAAGGATGCTCTTGGACTACCCTGACAATCAGGCATTTCAGAAATGAGAGGCATAAATTCTTCAGTGTAAGGGTGGTGAGACACTGGAACAGGCTGCCCAGAGACGTTGTGGCGGCTCCAACCCTGGAGGTGTTCAAGGGCAGGTTGGATGGGCCTCTGAATAGCCTGTTCTAGTGGAAGGTGTCCCTGCCCATGCAGGAGAGTTGGAACTCCATGATCTTTAAGGTCACTTCCAACTCAAAAAATTCTGTGATTCTGAGAGGAGTAGTATGCCCAAAGAAATGCTGAGAGTTGACAAAGTCAGTACTTCATTCCTGACATCACCACTGGAGTGTGACATAGTGTCACTCAGCAATCAGATTGCAGATCCTCACTTTATCTTCAGGAGCCTTTTTTCTTTTATTTAAATGAAGTATTTCACTCTCACAGTGGAAGAAATGAAAGTGAGGACTTTGAAATGTTTTTCTTAGCATCCAGTAAGACTTTTCTGGAGGTCTCAAGCTCGTAGCTAGTAAAATCTCACTAGTAAGTTTTTCTTTTCAGAATCGGCCATGAGAGATCAACAAGCTTTTCATTCTTTGAAATTCTCACCTCTTGTTTCCTTTAAATTAATATTGTAATATTCCCCAACTCCCTGCACACACCTCTTAAGTAGATGTAAGTAAATTTATGCCATGCTTGAAGGGAGCACAGTACCCTTCTGACTGAGACTTTCAGACTTAGTTTTCAGTGAGCATGGTTGTTGTCATTTGACACAAATATTTGCCAGAAAAAAACCTGGAGTAAATAAAACCTCTCTGATCCTGTTCTCCTGACTCGCTGCTTTTGAGTTGGAAATCTAATTAAAACAGCCATTTTCAAGGAGGTTGAACTTTGTGACATGCCTTTATTTGTCACTGTCTCTGAGTTTTACTAGTAGCATCTCCCACAGCAAACTTTCAGTGGTGAGTTGGACCTGTGTTTGATGGGCTTGCAGCACTCCCTGTACAGTGGTCCAGTACAGTTGGTTGGCTAGATCTCTCTGAATCACTGGGGTGGTGCCACGATTGGATGGGAAGAGGGAATGTGTGCAAAAGGTGGCACAAATTGGTTATGTCCCACAGGTGCTGCAATGTGGTTACAGCAAAGCAGCCAAGGACTGGATGATACTTGAGGAACAACTTTTCTATAGAAGGGGCCCATGGAGAGATGCATCACGATCCTTAGAGCCACAATGGATTCTTGATTGTTATGAGGGGCCTTCACGAATGAGGAGGAGGATTCAACATGCAAACACCCAGGTGGCAACAATGCAAATGAAGAATGAGGTAGAATGCTTTTGCAGGAGGTGCACATTTTCTGTAACAGTTGCTGGTGACTTTATACTCCTCTCTTTTCTCTGCTTCTTGTCTCTTGACTTAGCAGTATGCTATGCCATGCACAGAGAACCCACTTGAAAGGTCCAGTTTTGGGAGACAGAGGGTCTGCAATGTGTTTAGCAGCAATAGAATGTTTTTCCCTCTTTTCTAGTATAGGATCTCCCCAGACAGATGTGCATATAATCCAACCATCTTTTTCTGCTTTTAATATCTCATGGGTGTAGCATGTTCCAATGTATGCAACTGAGACTGTCCTATAGCCTTATACTTATTAGAGTGGCTAAAACTATTGGATGATCAAAAGGACAATTAGAGTAGCTTGAACTAAGCATTGACCTGTATGAGCGGTGTATTTACTACTATCAGTCTTTATAGTGTCTAAGTGCCAAATCCTATCAACCAGAAGATTAAGCACTTCAGTGTATCAGGAGAATCCCATCTCTAGGACATTTTCAGCTTTTATGTGAAGCTTGGATTCTGGCTGTTTTCTGTAAACTGGGTGGAATGCTTTCTATCCTACAACTGCCCTCATGCAGAGTTGTCTTGGAAAAGAAAATAGTTCTTTTGCTTAATTTTTGACATTTGTTCCTACATGTAATTGTTTCTTTGGGTCCTTTTGAAAGAGTGTATTTGAATTTCCAAGGCATTTATTTCCAAAGTATCTCTAAATCTGTGTTTTTCTCTGCAATAAGTTTGCAAGTTATTTGCATTTCTCTGGGTATGCCACTCTAGTCATACCTAGTCTCTTTTCAGGATCTCCTAGGAAACAGAAATGAAACAAGCTCCCCTGCTGCAGTGAATTCAGGTAACCTTTTAGGGTTAAATACATCATCAAGAGGGTGGACACAAACAGTCAGAGAGAATTTTAATTAGGGTATGGAGTTCCAGGTCAGAATTTCATCTAATTAAAAAAAAAATAATAATTATGTCAGCACTCTGGGCTAAAAAGACACTTGAAAATCCAGGAAAAGACTGATGCTACAGGCTACAGGTGGTATATAAACTATGTTCAGAATTCGTTGCTCTCTTGTTGCCACCAGAAAGACCTGAATTAAAAAAAAGCTATATTGAAGCTATATTGAAATGAAAGCTTTGGGCATTCTTGGAAACCAGAAAAGCTCCCAAATGCTGAATCTCAGAAGGAAAAGTGCAGAATTTCCCCTTGCTTTGGTAGGCAGTCTAGTTCTATCTCTAAAATAATATTTAAAACCAATGATAGATGGCTCAGAGAAATGGTAATAGGAATTGTAACTTTCCAAGAATGTGAACAAAATAATGGAGTGTGGAAGAAAAACAATAAAAAAGCTAACATGTCAAATTGTTTTTCAGCATTCAAAATATAATGCAATTTTTTCAAAATATGTTCTGAACATTTTTCAGTTTCCAAGGTCAACTTTTCTGGTATGTGTGACATGAAGAGAAGTGGGGGGATATACAGAAATCAATAGTTTTTCAGAGAAGGAAAAAAACAAACCATTCAGAAAGAGCTGTAGTCTGGAAATGTCATCAAAATCAAAAGTTGTGGGTTTCAGTCACCTGTATGGCTGCTCCAAGTCAAGCTTCTAGTGTACACTCTTACACAAGCAGTATTGTTGTATATTTTTTAGTGTGACAGGGCCTAGATATCAAGTGACAGTGGAGCTCATTGTTCTAGACTTCAAACAAGATTAAAGTACTATATAGTTTCTGTATGAAAGTGGTTACAGTCTACCTTAATAAGAAGGATGATCATGCCTTCCCTAACTGTATGCGCTATATAAATTTACAAAACTTGTGACACAGCTTGTGCAAGATATGAGTGGATTATCTCTGCTTGGGTTCTCTTATGATCCTGCTCAGTGCATGTCTCCCTCCAGAAGATTACCCTTTTAAATTTTTCCTAATTTAATGTGAGTATGCAAACAGATTCTTTTTTAAAAAATTAAATTATCACATAATCAGCCCAACACAGTACAGAAATAAAAATACATTTGTTTGACATGTTTGAATCTTTAGTGATTATAGTAATTTAGTATTAATTATGACTGAATGCAGGTACCTGTTTTTAATTCCCTGAACTAAGCATCCTTCTTTAGCACAGATTTTATTTCTCTTGCCTTTTACTTTGCAGATAAATAATGCTGTTTCCCAAGGTAGAACAGATGGGTGGCAGTCTAAACTGTACAAGCTTTTGGTGTCATCCAGCTACAACTAAAACTGCCATTTCTTTTATATTGATATAGGAGAACTGACGTTAAATGGAGCAGAAAGGGAAATGGATAAGAAAGGATCTGATTTTAACCAGCTAACGTTCTTCCCTGCTCTACATGAAAGTTTCCATTCAGAAGACTTCTTGGAACTGTGTGTGGAGAGACAAATAATACTGCAGGAGTTTGCAGAATGTGAAAAGGTAGGAAAGGTGAACTAGAAAATTTTCTCTGGGTAGATGGCATTTTGGAAGGTGAATTGGATGTGGAGGCCTGTCTGTACCTTTCAGTTTGGGGTTCAGGTGGATTCAGGCTACAGAAAACATCATCACTGTCTGTTTCCTTAGAACAATTACAATTTTTCAGCCTCTGTATGAACTCATATGTAGACATATTCTTGAAGAGCACTTAACATTAACTCTTTGAAGGAATAGAAAAAAAAATTGGGTGTGCGACCCAAGGTATTCTTGTACCTGTGAGACAGTATTTTCTGAATTTGCCTAAAACATAGCAAATTATGAGACTCAGAGAATTTCTGTCCTGCTTCCCCACCTTTGCTCATTCCCAGAGCAGTGCCTGGATCAAGTTTCTTTATTATCTCTGGAAGGGTATGCCACTTTTGTCTGGGTTGCCAATTCAGTGATGTTTAAATCTCTTGCTGCTGAATGCCAGAAAATGTTTTCTTCTTCCCTTCACATTCCTTTTTCTTCTCTACCTCCCCATAAGTACTGGACAGATTCTTCCCTCTAAAGCCATATTGACTTACCTGCTTCCTGTTTCATGCTTATACCATGTGTCATCTAGTCAAAATGGTGTAGTTCCTTCTTTGTTCTTGTACTGGACTGAATGTCCTTCTCTCAGGTTTCTTCCCAGCATAAGGAAGAGGCAAGTTCAGGAACACTGGGGAAGTACATAAGCTATGGAGTAAATAGGTGTGATTCTGTTAGGGAGACTAGCTTTGGCCTGGTATATTCAATTTAATCCCTTTGCTCAAAAGACCTACCCTTCTCTTTCAGCATAGTCCCCACAATGGGGACTCCAAATCACACAAATCAAATCCTTGATGTTGGATATGCAGAGCACATAGCCATTTTCTGCAGGACTGATTTTTTTGCAGTGTTTATTCCAGTGACATCATTCCCCTTCGTTGGCCTAAGAGTTCATATGCCATAGTGGAAGCGAAGGGTCAGACTTGCAGTGTTTAAACTCAGCCATTAGAGCACTATGATAATAGAACATAGATACAGAAATAATTATTTTATTTTTATGTCTCAATACTAGCACCAAATTTTCTTGATGCTTTGTCAGTGACTGGGGGACACATTTGTGCTCTAACATGGTGACTTCTTCATGCTATTAGAACTGTTAATACACTGTCTGTTGAGTATAATTAATTTCCCTGCTGCTCCTCCTTTCTCCCCCCACATACCTCTCCACAGCAGAAGGAGACAAGCATGAAAATGTGAGGCATGTTTTCCATGTGCTGATCTCATTTTGAGCCTTCAGGCTGTCTGTCTCTTCTCCATGTAACTCTGCAGGAAGCCATCAGAAATGCCAGGCATGTTTTTTTCCAGGAGCAGTCACTGTGCTGCCGAGCTGACAGAAGTATTAAAAAAAGCAGTAGGGGATGACATTAGCTGTCCTGTGCTCACTTAGTGCACTGCGGTCCTGCCTTGTAAATGGCTGCCTAGTGAGCTGTTTGCACTTTAAGCAGGCAACTGGAACCATTTTACCTACTGCACAAAAAAAGTCATTGCAATGCTTTGGCAGGTACTAGATTGATTTCTTTAGCACAGGGATAGCCCTTCTCTGGAAAGCGGTCATTGTTTTAAAATGTCTCCGAGTGCTATTTTTTTGCACTAGCATTAAACAGACACTTTTATACACATTCAGATATGTGACTTGGCTTTTTGCAGAAGCAGCAGATCAAATGCTATTGACATTGTCAATTAGTTCAGAATTTGTTCTTAGCAAATTCAGTCAGAAGAATATGGGTGCAGGTGAGGTGGTGTCATGCTAATATCATCTAGTCTTTTGATTTATCTTCTTTGAAAAATAGACTAGAAAACATTTAGGCATTCCTGTGAAATTATTTTTAAGTCTAAAACAAGATGTGTTCATCACTTGGACTGTGAGAGAAAGTGACTAGAAAGGAGAAAGCAAATGGATGCTGTTCTACTATGGGCTAAGGCTTTGGTATAAGGCTACTGAAAGTGTTGAAGGTTAGTCTTTTGACACAGTGGAGACTAATCATGAGGGAGCATTCATAATCTGTGTTTCAGCAACACCCAAACTATGCAAAGTACAGACTTTAGTTATGTCCTTTTTGGTTGCTTTTTTTAATGTGCTAAACTACCCCTAGAGGAACACATTTCTCAGATGTAAAAGTCAAACACTCTGAATTTAGGAAATGTCAAAAATCAGAAAATATTGCTACAGATGTGCAGTTACAGCCTCTTACAGCCTTTCCCAAAGCTTGATAATGGAAGCCTCTATCAAAACTCCCAAGAATAGCAGGCCAGTGGAAAAATGCTGAAAGTTGTGGGTATCACATTGACATTTGCTGGAGAAAAGCATCCTTCTCATCTTTCAGGCCTTTACAATGGCTTCTGCCAAAGTGGCAGCTAGAGAGATAGTAAGAATAGGTCATGATCCTGGATTTGGGCCTGTACTGTTAAATTTCCTCCACCCTATGTCCTATCCCTGCCTTTAGAAGGGATAGTGTTTTGTGGTGAGTAGTTTCTTCCCTGATTATTTGAAGTTTACCTTCAGCTGTTTTGTCCCTGCCAGCTGCCCCTACGTCCCTGTTGTGTTTGAGCTATCTATCAAATTCTCCTCACATACATAACACAGCCTCCAGTTCTCAGGGTTCTTGATCATATTCTTATTTCCCTTACCCAGAGAGTCCTAGTCTTTCATCTGCAATTACTTTACCCTACATGTGTCCTTTTCAGTTTCCAGGCTCCCTGAGGTTCTTTCCTCATTTCTTTCCATGATCTGCAACAGTTTCCCCTAGTCCCTATCAGCTTTCAGTCATCTACTAGTTCAGCTTCTAAAAGCCATAAACCTTGTATACAGTGCTGGTGAAATGCAAAATACAGAGGGCCATTGTGTTTTGACTTTATGGAGGTACACAAAGAAGTAAGTGGATGTTCAGAGGAGTTTTAGATGTTTGTGATTCACCTGCACACTGGGATGGAGGGTCAGTGTAGTTGTTTGCAGACTAAAGGAAAATGGTGGTCTGGTAGCTGAGATTTTTTTGTTTTGCCTACTCTCTTTATAGGTGGCCCCAGCAGGGACTATTTATGAAAGCTGGTCAAAAGGACTGCTATTGGTGTGTTTGGGAAAAACATGACTTTGAACTAAAAGTTGAGAATTTAGTCACCTTATCACTGAATGTTTGGAGCTGGTGCTGTGTTTTCAGTAGTGTATAGTATCTATGTGTATATGCCCAAAGCACAAGACTTTTTATTCCTGCACACAAAATTCTATGTGTGTAATTCACTAGATTAATCTATCATGCTGCAGATGCAGCTTTACAGATGTTGATGTCAGGGTTATTCTCACAGAATTTTCTGAGAGAACTTTCATACTCTGGTTCTTTGGTTATACATTTTACTCAGGCTTCCACTGAAGTTACAGTGTGTACGGTTGGAGATTGTATTTTGCATGTATCTTTGTTATACTGAGACCATAGACACCATAGGCATGGAAGAAGAGATTATATGCAATGTGGGTGATGTTACACAGCATGTGGTGCTGCAGAATTGTGCAAGAGAAGTGCAAATAGTTACCTATCTTGACCTAATATATCAATTTACCTACCAAAAGCCAGAGCCAAGCCTTTAAATAACCCTGCTTTAGCAGCAGAGACAGGGAGACTGGATTCCTGTATCTGCAACCTGAGTCCCCAGCTGTGAGGTTGTCTCCCTGATCTTTATAAGCCTAAGGCAGTCCTGCCAGGTTTTAATGTGTGGTTAGCATGCAATAGATGAAGAAAGTGTTGGAAGGCTTTGGGAGTGATTTTGGTGTAGAAATTCTGAATTTTGGAGAAAATTAAATTGTAATTTGCCAGTAAGTCATTCGAGATGGTAAGAAATCCAAGCAGCTGGGGTAATGAATCTGAAGTTAACAAGAGGGCATGGCCTAGCAGAAATCTGGGCATAATGCCTTTCCTTGAAGGAGAGGCTGGAGAGAGCATAGGAGGTGCCAAGGACAATAATAGAAGCTACTAGCATATCAGACAGCGTGATGCATAGTAGAGAGAAAGGAAATGTTTAAATAACAGGCTCAATTGAAAGAGAGAGTGGCTATAAGGTTAAGCATCTAGGACTGAAAGAATAGTGCAGCAGCTCTACACTTGGTGGAGCCAGTGTTTCTAAAGGCATTGAACATCACAGCTATGCAAGACATCAAGACAGCTTGTGTTCATAGGAGCACTGTTACACTTCATCCCAATGCAAGGATGCAACAGTAAAGAACTTTATATATGCCAAAGTGCAGTGGGAACACGGACTATCTATTGCAGTCAAAGCAGAGGATTAGGGAGCCAGGGCCTTGGCACAACCTAATTCCCTTTTCTGTGCTCAGTTTCTCCTCTTTCCTCCCTGCTGCAGGAGCAGAGATTGTAATAGCTACCTAACTGCCTTAAGAAGTTCAGATGGGCTTGCCTGAAGAACAACAAAGTGTTGCACATTATTACTCCTCTGATTTAGTTTATCTGGATTTCTGTTGCAGTAGAAAAGCTGCTGGGAGCTCTTTCCCCAGCCTGTGCTCCTCCACCCAAACCCCAGCTCAGTGAAACTGTTACTAGGTGCAAAGGCTATAAGTCACAAAAAAAACCCAACCAAACAAACAAAAAGCAAAAAACCCCACAAACCCTAGAGCAGCTTTAGTCAGTTTTCTTCTGGGTGTGCACCTTCATCATGCTACTTGAGCTGCTTGGACACCGCCCAGTATTTCCCATTAGTATCTGCTTCTGGGTGGGTTTTTTTGGTGTTCAACTTGATGAAAAACATATTTCAATTGTAAGGCTGTAGCTGCTCCCTGGATCTCTGCAGAGCTCATGAAAAACCCCAGCATCCTGACTACCACCTCAAGCAAGCACAGCTGATCCCCTAACAGTTAGTTGCTTCATGTGGAATGATGCAGAAGGGAAGGAGGTAGACTTTGCTATTGTTATTCCTGAGACAGCCATGGGAGCAGTGAGAAGGGCACGAATTTGAATTAATTGACTTGAGGGGAAATTTAAAGGCTCATATTAGCTTTCGGCAGCATTTTCTGTTTGAGAGGAGTCTGGAGAGAGACAAACTCCTGGGTGTGCAAGAGCTATGAGCACAATCCTACTAGAGCTGGCTTCCAGATACTATCATTAGCTAAGGGATGTCAGCTTCTCAGGCTGACAATGGGGTGGGACAGATGGCAGCTTTTGTCACAGAAAGCAAGGACATAGAGGAGTCCCAGTGTCCATGACCATGTACAAGACAAGATCCTCCTTCTGCCACTCCCCTTTTCTCCTAAATATCTGAGATTCTTTCCTTGTAGCATTTGTGAAGTTGTTAAAACCTGAGAAGTGCACACTGAAGAAATACACATGGGGTCTTTTGGAATAAGAAAGAGAGGGTGAATGGAAGCTACCTACAAAAAATGAATGCATCCTGGGATCTTCCAAAGTGAAGTTGTGACTGCAAGGCTTTCTTTCTAGTGATTGCAGTGGATCCACTCAAGTCTTAGCAGAAAAAAAGTGATCCAATATTTGCAACAGTTCCAGTGTGACCAAATTTGAGCCTAGAGCCCCTACCACTAAAGACTAGGTCAAGTAGATTAAGTTTCCCTTGGTCATTGAGCATTTGGAGAGAATGAAGCAACCTGTCATGTATTCTTAAGTTGTGATTAATGAGGCACATCTGTGACCATTTCAAAGTAAGATGAGACTTCAACAACAAGCAAACTAATAATCATTGCAGGAAAGGTCTTGTAAGTGGCACAAAGTGTTGGTCCTGTGTTGCTCTCACCATGATAACATGTATCTGTTTCCCTAGCAAAAATTGTGAAAGCAACGTATTTTATTTCATGTACTCCTAGTTATTTTAAACTCTGTGGCCCTAAATAACATGGACCCTACCTTACTGTCAGGTTCTTTGCAGCTTTTGCACCCTGGGATTCCTCAATACACAAGAAAGATGGCAGGAAGAATAAGTAACTACAGGTTTTGTCTCTGTGATTCCTGATACAGTGCTACCTGAACATGTTGCTTTTATGTATATTGTGCAGAATTTCTCTACCTTTTGATGAGCAAGTGATGAAAGAGAGCTGTGAGTGTTTATAGGGAAATATGAGATATGACAATGAGAAGGAGAAAGGGGCTTCAGGAAGTCCCTAAGCCACTGGTTGCTGTGAAGGTATTTGAAGATCAAGAATGAGTTCATATCTAGCATGTTTCTTATACGCTTTCCTTAAGCATCTGTTACTAAGATGCAGGATAGCTTTTTGGATGGACCTCTGAACCAACTTGGAGTAGCCACTCTTTTGTCCTTATTCTGTAAAAATGCTATGCTCAGAAAATTGTGTGGCATGGGTTAGTGTGTTCCAGTGACATAGCTTTGGACTTCAATTTCCTTGCATTGTATTTTTCCTTGGAAAGGCTGTGCTAATACTACTAGAGTCTGCAAGAATAGACAGCTAACCTCCTGCAGTATTTTTGAAAGCTGTATAAAGGCTGTATGCATCTTTGGGTATGTAATTCCTTTGGAAATCTGTCTCTTGAACTCCAGAGCAAATACACTTTTACAACTGTTTCCTTAAATGCAACTGGAACAATTTACAAACCGCTTGTCTGAAAAAATAAGATAAAAAATAACCACACCTTTAGCTTTGATTTCCTTGTACATTTGAATGAACAGAGCAATCAAGAGATGCAGGGCTTTGGGCAGTACCTTGAAGGTTATTCAGTCATTTTTTGTCATGTTTGCTTCATTGATTTGTGATTCTATTGGCTGGTGAACTGGATTCTGTTCTGACATAAAAGCAAAGGTTTTATTTAATCTGTGGTAATTTCAGGCTTCTTGGATCTTCAATGCAAGACTGTAGGTACAAGACTGTCCTAGTGAGGGTTCTCTAGTATACCTCTTTGACAGATCTGTGTTACTTACCTGGAAAAAATGAGAACTGACTCAGCCCAAGGGCAGTAGTATATCTAGGGGTGCAGATATATTTCATTCTATTGGGGGTGATAACGTAAAACTAAATAAATTGATTTGGCACTGGTCACTGTTATTGGTTGGATAGTACAGAAGACAATGTATTTGAGTTTAGAGTTTAAGGTTTGAGAAAGCGAGGTACATGCTCCATCCCCTCTCACAGCCTGCTAACATGATAATTTGTGCCAGATTATATTAGTGATCATTAGCAGGCCTCCTTCACAATGCAAGTGCCTCTCAAAACCACTCACATGATCTCTGGCATATGGGCCGAGTCTGGGTTTCTTAGAAGTCTGAATTTCAACTTTGTATGCATTTAGCTGTTTTACACAAAAGCCTGATGTTTCAATATTCAGTTACTTTCCTTTTGGGAAGAAGCAATCTTTCTGCTATTTAATTACTTCAGGAAACCCTGTGGTTCGCTAATGTGAGAAGATTTGCCCAGCATTTTCTGTGCAAGAACACATACCTTTAACCACATAATGGGGCACACACCTGTTCAGGCTCTTCAGAGAGGTCTGTGGTTGGTATATCCCCACAGAGACAGGCATTCCTGTGGGATCTGCAGGAGAGGTGATGGAAAAATGCTAGAATCCTCTTAGAAATAATTTAGAGGGGAAAGAGAAAGAGATTGAAGCTATTTTAGTTTTAAAAATCACCCCCAGAAATCTTCCAGGATTGTTTTTGGATTTTTTTGACCCAGAATGCAAACAACTTTTTGTGCCCATACAAGTGATTTCCAAGTGGGACCTCCCATTTTGTTGGTAAAATAATTGGTTATCAGTAAAGAAAAAATGAATGTAGAAACAAAATTTCATTTACTAACTTACTATGTTATGCTGGCATCCAAGACTGAAAACCTGTGTAGCAGTGCAGGTCTGTTTCATCTGACCTGAGTTAGCCTATGTGTATTTTTGGATGAAGGCAAGGAAGGTTGTAGATTTGGTTCCAGAAATAGTAAGGTAGGAACAAAGGCAAGAAATGAAGGAGAACCATGCTTATTCTACATACCACAATGTAGACTTTACATGATCTACTAAAACCAGTGCTATTTCTAGGTCATTTTTTGCATGCACAAAAAGTAATACAGGACCCCTGTTCTTATGAAGTTTAGTTGAGATCTTAAGAGCAAAAATACTTGCTGATACTTCCTGTAATTGTCAATTAGTTCTTTTAAGAGCATTGCACTAGAATCCTGAAGCAGCAAACTTCTGTTACATAAATATCCTCTAATCCCTCTGTCTGTAGCCCTCTGGTACTTGCTGTTTCAAATGGATTCAGCTTGCAAAATTCTACAGTCATTTACAGACTGAATGTGGTTCAGGATTGCGTTGATTTACAGGGAAATCTCAGCAATAAGCAGTTTTCTTAGTATGTAAAGTAATATTAGTGTTTTAAGATTTTGGGAACATTAGTGTTTTCTTGTAGTATGAATGTTTGAAGAGATTTTTGCAAACAGAAAGTGCTTCGTCTGAGATTGGGCTAATAGGCTGATAATTAACTCCTGCCTCCTTCCCTATTTCAGGTGTCTTACCACCCTCACACTGAAGAATTTCTTCCTAATGTCTAACCTAAATCTCCCCTTCTCCAGCTTTAATCCATTACTCCTTTTTCTCTCACTACAAGCCCTTCTAAAGAGTCCCTCAACAGCTGAAGAAAATTTTCTATGAACTGGCATCTGTGACTGAGGATCTACTTCGTTGAAAAATTCCCAATGCTTCTAAACTGTGGGTCAGAAATTAATCTATATTAAGGGCCAAGTTCATTTGCTCAGGAGAAAGAAAAAGAAAGTGAGCCTTAGGATGTCAAGGGAGGTTTCTTAAACTATGCCAGAATGTTTAACTAAATCTTTAAGACAGTTGAATTCATAGATTCATATATTTTGATTGGACTTCTGTATAAAATAGGAAGGGAAAGTATCAGTGCAAGTTTTATGTCACTGAGATTTCAATCCATTGTATGCAGATTCAACTGGCCATGGTGAGATTAATACCTAGGGTAATAGATCCTTTCCTTGCTCATTGCTCTGTGAGATCCCTTTGCTGAAGTTTTTCAAGTATAGATTCACTGGGATCTAAATAAAATTTGTATTTTCTCTGAATTCTAAATATACATGTGTTTATTAGATACCACTGTTTTTCTGTATGATGCTGTGGAAGTCACATATTTCCTCTGTGTTTCAACTCCCTACCTGTGTAGTAAGCATTGGAGTCTAATAAAGTTTTGCAGTACTAACTTCTGCAACAATTGTAAGGTCTTCAAGTTTTATAGTGATGTTGCTTAATATAACCACAGATAGATGGTGAAGGAACAGATTTATTGGGGGAAAAGGGCATCAGACCCTCACACTGCTAGTACCACAGGTGCCTGTGCTGTCAGCCAGTGTTTTCTGACTGCATCTCTATAGACCTGCCAATCAAGAGGCAGCTGGTTTGCTACAAACATATGTCCTTCTGCACCATTTGGTCTTGCTCCCTGCTGTCCCTGCCTCCTGTGTTACTCCTGGCTTTGTTATTCTTGCTTCCATACTAGGTCACATTCAAGTGCTCTGTGGCAGTTGTGCAGGGGCACACAGCAGTGGAAGGAGTGCTGCTTTTTGGCAAAGAGCACTTTTACATCTGCGAGTGCTTTGTGTTATCCCCTCTAGAAGAAGTCTATTGTACACGTCACTGTTTGTCCAGGTGAGTCATTCTTTCCACACCGAGATTTTATTGGATAATTGCAGTATTGGCACATGAATACTTAGAATTTGCACAGACTTCAAGAGGATTACAAGAGAGATAACTAGCACAGCAAGAAGTTTGCCATCCTTTCCAGCTGTTCACAGAATTATTTAGCATAATTAGCATAGGTGCTTGTTCACAGGCTTTGCAGGGCCAATAAGAACACCCAGCTCCAACAAATGGAGATGGTGGACAGCCTAACACACATGTTGCTGTTTTTTCAGTTCTTTTAAAGTGCTATTAATGTTTCTTTCTGACTGCTTCCCATCTTTTATTCATATGGAACCGTCATTACAAGAGCCTTTAGCTTCATTGTCTCAGAAGTTTTTTGTTTATTTCTCCAAGATGGAATCATAATATTTGGCACACTGCTATCATCTTTGACTCATGATTTGTTGAAACTGATCAATATTGCAAATGAGTCTGTTAGACTTAGCTTTTTGCACATACTGTGTTCTCGTGTGCAAAACCCAGTGGGACCACAAGTAACTCAGTATTTTTACTCCCTGACTGTCTGCTCTGCATCCGAGTCTTCCTAAGTCCAATATCGGTCAATCTGATCAGGTGACTTAAGGATCGATTAGAATGGAACTGCTAAAAACTTAGGTTGTTTTTCTAAGGGACTTGCTATGGCCTAGGCTATATATAGCAATTGCAGTACATGTACACAACTAAAATAATAATGAATGAATTGCTTAATTGTTCCAATTAAATGTTGTTTATAATAGCTGTGTGTCCATGTGATGCTTGCCCTTGACCCAGGCTTGCAGGTTCTTCCCATGCTACTTCTCAGACTTCAGTATATGCAAAATATTGTTGTCTGACTATTTGCACACACTAAAATAATTCCAAACCTGCCCTTATCCTCCACAGGCTCCTTATTTTGGTAATTAGTACAAAATTTGCCTTCAGTATTTAGCTTTGCTCTAAAATCATGAATACCTCAGTTGATCTTGCTATCTCTTAGTATTTTTATTCTTCTTTAGGGAGGAGTTGGATGTCCATGAGGGCTCTCCTGATCTTTTTGTTTCAAATTATTTTTTCTTTCTTTGTATTTTTTTCTTCCAGCATAAGTGACCCATTTCTTTTCAACTTATGTCATAAAGATCATGCTGTGGGAGACCAGACGTGCTCCCCTTATTTGTATAATGATATAAAGGAGATTCATCTGATGCGCTTCCTTCTGCAGGTAAGAACTCATATGCTTGCTTGTTGAAGGGAAAGGTGCAACAGCAGGAATGACATGGGACTGAAAACTACATGTACAATTTTTATTAAAACTGCTGAGATTTCTTTGCTTGAATCCCAAAATGCCTTTCCTCCTATCCTTGCTTCATTAGCCTTTGGTAATACAAACTCCTTTCTATATTCACAAATGTTTAAGCACCCTTCCTGGAGTGGCTGGCTTATTAGTTTTTAGGCTAACAATGTTCTTCACAGTTTATCTCAGTGATTTTGAAAATAAGACTTAAAGTATATGTCATGTGTTTTTTTGAAGGCCCTGTGTCTGCCTTTCAGTAATAATCAGCTCTCATAGATTTCAGTAGTTTTGAACATCAGTGAATTATGGATATGTGTAACATGCTTACCTTGGGCCTCTTGTTTTAACTTTCAAGCTGTGCATGTGAGTCAATAAATGAATCGTAAGTCAGAGCAGAGCAGTGGCCTACTACTGTTTTAGTTTTGTCTGGTTTAGATGAGCCTGTGAAGAGAATCACAGAAGAGTTGTAGCTGGAGCTCATTGCAGCATTAGAAACTGTACTTGCTCCAGAGGGTTTTTGTACAGTCTAAATAGAAATTCACAGATTTCATTTGACAAAAAAAAATATCGCATTTTAAAGCAGCCATAACTAGTTACCTGTTAGTTTAATCCATTTTTGGAAGGCTGAGATTCAACAGAGTTAAGAAATCATAAAGAAAATAGGAGAAAAGAGGGCTGAAAATTGTCTTAAGTCATGTAATGTGGCACTCACCTGTGAGTCAGCCCTGTTTTATTTTATATTTAATTATGTATGCAAAATGGACAGTTCAGGCTATAGCATATCTCAGTGGTTAGGTCACATTCTAAGTATAGGAATGTCAAGCTTCATACAGACTTACTTTCTCACAACACTGGTGAGCAACCTGAGCAACAGAACTGATACCTCTTCTATTTTGTGAACAGCATCACAGTTGCCAGTGAAATCTTGCTGCCTTCTTGTATATTCATGTGTGAAATGGAAATGTTTTGTGTGACCCAAAGTGAACAATGGGATAAAAGCAGTTTTTGGTCCTGGGGAAAAGGCAAGGCATGATGGTTTGAGCGTTTTTTTTGTGGTTTTGAAGGTTTTTTGTTTATTTTGCTATGTTTCAATTAACTAACTGAAAACTCAGATATCAGCATCAGGCTCTCAAATTCTTGCATTTGAACTCCATGCTACAAACAGCTTTGAAAAAATATTGCAGAAAAAGAAGAAAACTGATTCCTTGTGGTTTCCCCATAGAACAAATGGATCAGCTGTTTAGTGTTCCTGGGAAAGCTGATCTTCTGCTCATTCACGTAGCCCAGCTCAGAGCAAAGCACTGTGAAACCGCACAGCCTAGTTCTGTAATGGCAACACTTGAGCAGATTTGGTTTGGAAAGCTGAGCTTCAGAGCAAGTGCTGCAAGCTGTTTATTGTCATAGCTGCTCTCATATTACCTTTCTGCTTTCTACCTCATTTGAGAATCATGCATGGGGCAGTTGCCGTTGATGTTTTTCTAGATTTGTATTCCACCTGCCACATTTGGATTGAAACTCATGCCTGGACTCCAAGATACTGCATGTTATTTGTAGTTTTGTTTGACTAACTTTGGTGAAAAAAGGACGATGCACTGAGTAAATAATAGGATTATATGCGTATGTCCAACATAACAATGTATGGAGACATTGCAGAAAAAAGAGGTCGAAGTTTTCAACTTTGATTATTTCAAAGCTTCAGCGAGAAATGTCAAACTCCCATTCCTTCCCTGCTTCTTCTAGTTAGGAGAAATTATCTTGGCTTGTCTGGTGAGCTCACTATTCATTTAGGAAGAAGTATGGTTGCTTTCTAAAAGGAACTCTCATTTAGCATCCTCTCCATGTTTTCTCAACTAATTATAAGGTAATGCTGCTAGTGTCTTGTTAATTACACTGAGATTTCAAGATAAAAATGCTTCAGGAGGAGGTGGGTGATAGAACCAATGTCTGGAGTTTGGTTTTGCTTCAGAGGAGCAGGACCATTCCTACTGTTTGAGAAACTGGGAATATTAAGCGTAGTTTGCTACACTTCACACTTGATACAAAGTCAAGGCCTTTTTTTTAAAGCACTGAAGAATTGGACAGGCCATGATGGACTCTTTGCAGCACTAGGCATTGCTCTGCAGCTCTTCACAATGTAAATTATTTGCCTTTCCAGGAGATCGCCTTGGAAATATTCTTCAAAAATGGTTACTCCAGATTTCTTGTCTTCCATGACAGTGACCGAAATAAGATATTTAAGAGGTAATAATTACTTCATAATAACATGTGAACACCCAGGTGACACTCCTGGTGTATCACTCCTTATTATCCTGGCTTCAGATGACTGTCTTGTGTCGCCTCAGGGGCTTTTTCTTCAATTGCAGCTCCTTGGTCTTCGAAGGGTTATAGTTAAGCAATGCTATGGAATTTTCCTTTTGCTGACATATGAATTCTTCAGAGCATTATATAGCCATTGATTTATCAAGGGAGGTAATGCATGTGTAGGACTTCCCTAGCACCCAGTCGTGAGTTATATGTCCCTGCATCCCAGGAAACTGGAATTGTAGCCATGCTGCTTCCTCTCACTGAGATGAGAGCCACCTCCATCTTACCTCACAGTACTGGGTGAAAGAAGGTTTCTTCCTGCTTTCTTCCAACACATAGAATGTCATTAGACTCTTTTGGAATAAAATGTTTTTATCTCTCTGACTTTGTATCTTTGGTATGGAGTTAACTTTTAATGATGGAATTTTTGTTTAAAAATTTTTAATGTCCTTGTCTTATTTAATCAAACTTGAATGTAAGACCATGAAGTGATTAATTTGCGCTTTGTTTTCTTGCAGTTTTTTTCCAAGTGCTATTTTGGCCATTATCATAGAATTGTTTGGGTTGGAAGGGACCTTAAAGATCATCTATTTCCAAGTCCGCTTCCATGGGCAGTGATGCCTTCCACTAGGTCAGGTTGTTCAAATCTCCATTCAACCTAGCCTTGAATACTTCTAGGGATGGGGCATCCACAACTTCTCTGGGCAACCTGTGCCATTGTTTCACCATCCTCACAGTCAAGATTTTCTTCCTAGTATCTAATCTAAATCTCCCTTCTTCCAGCTTAAAGCCATTCCCTGTCATCCTATTGCTACATGTCCTTGTAAAAAACCCCTCCCCAGCTTTTCTGTAGTCTCCCTTCAAGTACTGGAAGGCTGCTATAAGGTCTCCTTGGAGCCTCCTCTTCTCCAGGCTGAACAATCCCAACTGTCTCAGCCTATCTTCACAGGAGAGGTGCTCCAGCTCTCTGATAATTTTCATGGCCCTTCTCCTGGACTCTCTCCACCAACTCAGTGTCCTTGTGTTGGGGACACCAGAGCTGGACAGAGAACTCCAGGTGGTGAATCATGAGAGTGGAGTAGAGGGGCAGAATTACCTCCCTCAACCAACTGGTCATGCTTCTTTTGAACTGAGAACTGGTACTGTTAATTTTTTAGCAATCATAGCAGTTCCTTCTCCTCCTGAAATTTCTGAACAGTGTCTAATGGAGTATTGCTTTAAAAGTCAATGCAGATTTATCTTCTTCCTTTGCTATGCTTGCTGCATAGTGTGGCCACTTAGAATCACAAGGTTCTGTCCAAGAGACACCAGCTTTGTTTAACCCTTATCTTTGCTGTCTTTCAGCTCTGACAAATACCTCATCAAAAAATCTTGCAGAGCCAGGTCAAAATAATGTTTTGATCCTCAGCTGCCTGTGTGGCACCTCGGCAAAATGTTAGCCAACCTATGTATTTTAAGATTTTAACATGTGTGACGTTTTAAACCCCCAGTGAAAGTAAACAGGAATGGCTGAGAAAAGGGCTGGTATTTTTTGCCATTTTTGCTAGATAAATGTCTGACTGGGTTCTCATTCCCTGGCTTTTTTTTTTTTAATCACCTGATCATAAGCCCAGACTTCTCTATAGCAAACCAAAGCCCTATTTTGGAAAGCAACTGCTTTTATCTAGCCCATAGGCAGCTCCTTAACATTTAACATAAACATAAACTCTTGTGTTGTCTTGCATCTTTTTTCTGGGTTAGTCTCAGTGAAATGCTGTGGCAACCCTTGGGAAGAATGTTGCTGTGAGGACATGACATAGATTATATGCATATGTAATGTATATAAATAATAATTTGAATAACTGTAATGTGACCTTTCATATCTCCTATAGATTTTGCTCTTTCCAACCCGCTTTAAAGTCAAAGGGGATAACAGAAGAGACCCTGAATATAAGGTAAATGATGGGAAACAAGTGAAATTGTGTAGCTAATTTGCACCCTAAAAAAAACCATCTAGAAACTACCTATTTGTGTCTGCCCATTTTGAAGTTTCAAAGATGTCTTCATAATTCCAAAAATCTTTCTAATGTACAACATGCAGAGTATGAAGACATGAAGAATGATTTGTGTATGTCTATGTAGAATTGATTAATAATAATTACCTCCTTAGTAAGACTTTATTGGTAAACTCTACAAAGACAATGTGAGAAAGAGACAGTGAGGTGAAGTTAGAGCTAATCCATAACATTTCTGCATAATGGCTTCTTTATTGTGTGGTCAGGGCAGACAATGATAGATGTACACATGGATTTTTTTGCATGTTACAGTGGTGGTGATTGTGTCGTGCAAGTTAGAGATCACTACACCCTGGTATAGAACCCAAAATCCCAGATAATTTGCTTGTGCGGAATCTAGCTGATGCTGAAGCATAACCTGAAATAAAATAGTGCCACTGCCTATGTAATGATTCCGGAAAAGCTGTGCTTAAGTACAAAGAGAAAATTACCCCTGCGAGCATGCTTCTCTTCAGCAAGCTCCAGTATGGGAAGTGAAGGACCGGTGACTTGATGAATTTACTTTTCCCTGGAAAAGTGGCTGGAGCCACTTCTGAGAATAATTCAAGTAGTACATGGGGCTTCTTTCCCATCTAGGGAGCAATGGCCATCTTCCATAGCATCCCAGCTCTTCCTGCTGTACCTGAGACAGGGAGGCAAGCCATTTGTCCAGACACACTCTTAATAATTGCTCAGATGAAGCACTGGTATTACTAGTCTGATATATCATAGAAACTAGAGGTACTAGTAATTCTGGGAAACCCCTACCAGTTTTTGCATGTATTGCCTAGGTATAATAGACAGAAGTTCTGATTACTAAGCTCTGCTGTAGCTATTTAGAAAAATTATGATGAACTGTTACTGAACAACTGAACACTTCGCCCATGGCACTTAATTCTTCATTTAAACATACTGAAATGTTTGCTGTCACCTTATGTTACTATGGCCACAGCCAGCATCTCTTCTTGGGTCATACTTCACTGCTTTTATAATCTGCATATTGCTTGTACCTGTATATTGCTGTTTGCAGGCTACCAGCACTCTCTGCCCTAGGGATGTGATTTGAGTAAGTGAATGTGTTTGCTCAGGTGCGCGTGTGCATGCACACATGTGAACAGAAAGCTGAAAGTAGTGTGGGGACACCAGACCAGAATTAGTCAATTCACCGGCTGACTCTTTGGTCAAGGAAGAGGGTGACTTTTCTCTCAGTCACTGGTTAAGTAATATGCCCTGGACTCTTCAAAAGATTAATCTTTTCCCCACCCCCTCCCCTTCTGTACCTTCCTCAGGGGGAGACTCAGAGGCAGAAAAAACACAATGAGTATAGTTAGAGATGCTGATTGTGTTGTGCAAGTTAGAGATCACTGCACACAAGTGTAGCACCTAAAATCTCAGAAGATTCTGGCCCCTTGATAGCAAACAGGACCTCTGGTTGGTTAGCTCTAAGCACTGTGTTTGCAGTGCTTGCTTACTCGTGAGCATAACATTTTTGTCTGCTGAACTGGAGCAATTGTTCCTACACTGACAGTGCCTATCTGAGATTATCTGAGGGGTTTGTAGCCAGCACCAGAAGGTTCCCAGGTATGTTCCTGTTCCTCCAAATGTTTTTTACTGAGATTAGTTGAACTGTGTCTTACTGTATGCAAATGAACAGGACTAGTGTTTGGGGCTCAGCGGTGGGAGTTAAAGTTACTGGAAAACATATTTTTGAAGTTTCCTTCGCTGAACACATGCACACACAAAAGACAAAAAAAATTCCAAAGCCCAAATATGGAGAACCTGTAAAAAAAGACTCAGATGCTAAAGAGTAGTCTTTCCTTTCCCAAATATACATGTCTTTTAGTTGTTTTGGATTTCATTTTAGAGACTGCACAGATTTGCCGCTTCTAAAACTGAGTAGATCTTTAAAGAAAGAGAACTGCAGGAAAAGGGAGGAGGAAGGTGGCCAGTTTTTATTAACTTGGATTGAACTTCATGGGACATGGTCTGTGGAATACCTTGCTTGATTTCAAGGATGTTCGCCTTTTAATCTCCATTCTTCTTGGTTATCCTTCGCAGAGGAATTGGGTGTAAGGAGTAAAGAGAAACTTGGCTTCTTTGAAGGTCTGGGCATCATATTCGTTAACTCGTTCTGTTTGTCCCTCTTACCCCGACACATCTTCAAGCAGGAAGAGCACAGGTCTTCCTCTTGTACTAAGTAAAGTGTTTCTACACGTTTGATGGAGTCGACAGGCTCTTCTTGGGTTGTTGAATCTGGGAAAGGGTTTCTTTCTGCATTCAGTTTCTTGAGCTTGGGGAGGTTTTTTACACTGTTTGGGATGGTGGTCAAGGCATTGTCAAAGAGACCTATCTCTCTAAGTTCCATCAGGGTCCCAAGACTGGTGGGAATACTCTCAAGACAGTTCAAGCCAAGGTTGAGAATGTGCAAGTTCTTAAGAAGCTTCAACTCTTCTGGCAGATTTCTGGTGGTCAGCTTGTTGTTGCTTATATTCAGATATAAAAGTTTCTGAAGTGTACCAATTGCCTTGGGCAGCTCCTCAAGCTGGTTACTATGTAGGTCCAGCCAGCGCAGATTCTCAAACTTCTCGATGGTGTTCGGAATTTTTTTTAGCATGTTTCTACTCAAATCAAGCTCATCCACATCAGCCAGTTTCAGAATGCACTTGGGGAAGGTAGCGATACCCATCTTGCTTAAGTCAAGACGACGTCCTCCATCAAAAGATATCCGGATGGAATTTTTTGCAATTTTCATGGTGATCTTCTTCCCTTTTGGACCTTTTTCTTTCCCCATCTCTCCACTGAGAGACAGAAAGAAAGACACACCAGACTCTGTGGATAAATTGTGGAAACTGTGGTAAAGCCTTTGAAAGCAGTAGTTGTTACTCTCTAATTAAAAACAGGATAATCACTTAGTTATAAATTAACCTGTGACTACTGAACTCTTCAGAAGTCTTTTTTTTCTTTTTTTTTCTTTTTTTAAGGTCAGGATTCTCAATCCTGTAGCTGCAACTCTGAAAGTTCTTCCTAAAAGTATTTTGAGTAGGTGAAATTCTAATAATTTACAATATTATTTTATTGCGTTGTAACACCTATATTGCATTACAGGCTGAAATTACAAGTGGGAGAAATTTGCTGTCTTTCATCCCTAGATGCTAATTTGAGGTCAGCATCTAATGAAACTGAATTAAATGTGTTATCCATTGGCTGTTTGAGGACCTGAGCAAAATGCATTATGGGTCTCAATCCAATCCTTAGTGGCTGCACTGTAAGAAACTATCCAAAATTGTACTCACTCTACCAGACCAACAGGTTGCCTTCTTTACAGACCTAGCATTTCTTGACAGGTTGGTTAAACACCCTGTTTAATGGACCTGAGATTTGGGCTCTGGAAATGTTTGAAAGATTAAATATTTAAAGCAAATGCTTAAGAGTCTTTTTTTTTAACCGGGACCTCAGGAATATAGTGGGCTCCCTGATGTGCCAGGACTGCTTGCAGTTCACACACCCCCTGCCAAGCAGACTGCAACAGGTCTGTGTCAGTGCTGCTTAATGGCATGTGACAGCAGGCCTTCGTGTCCTCCATGCTTTCAAGGCCAGACTCTGGATACTCTAGCCTTGTTTTTCTATCCATGCTGGGAGACAGATGGACTCCCACTGTGAAGGTGGTGCCTTGCCTTTGAGAAATGCATGTAGGTGTCCTGGTCAGATTTTTGACTCATACTGATGCTCAGCATGTGCTACATGTTTTGTTGAATTGAGGCCTGTATGCGTAGTAGTCCACTGTAGTCTCTCCTTTTAGTGAACTTATCTCTCTAAATTAAAGGCCATCAAATACAGCTATTAATTATGGCTAGTGACAAAGGAAGCAGGCAGATTCCCTGGAAATGGATTACAATGTCCCATCTCAGCCAGAGTGCAGGGAGGAGCATGGGTTACAGCTAGCTAATCTCCAGGATGGGTCTGGGTGCTCTGGCATTTAATTGCAAAGAGTCAAATCGCAGCTTTGACAAATGATTGTTTGGGAAAAAAATATGGATTTGTCTACAATACATTTTCAGATTTGAGAGGCTTCATTATAAACCCTTCAGGCTTTTTGGCTACTCATTAATCATGTGCAAAAACATTAAGGGGAAGCTCAGACTACAGCTAAGGCATTTCAGCTCCTTTTCAATTACATGTCATAGCCAAAAGTAATGCAAAAGCAAGGGAAATATCTTCCAGTTATCACCCACTCTCTTGGGAGCTCTGTAATGAGGCAGATGCTTCAGAAAATCCTGCAAGCAGCACAGGGTCAGTCTTGCCCTGAGGGTACGCTCCAATATTGAATCTTTCTTATTTTATATAAAAATATTTAAATACAGTTAATTTTTTTTATTGTCATTTCCACGTTTCTGTCTCGCACCCATACTTACAGGGCCATATTACCATTATATCTGAAGGCCTCTGACTCTTTGCTGTATTTAACCTTACAGTGTCCCAGGGGTAATATCAATGCTATTCTTTACATAGTATAGGCTGATAACAGAAGCAAAGTATTGTACAGTGGAAAATAAAGTTATTTTTCCACTTTTGCTGATGTTAGCTTAAGTAATTTGTCCAGGAGTAGGTAGGATGTTCTCAAGATCAAAACAATCTTTTTTTTTAAATAAAATTTGCTCATTTTAAGGATTTGATTCAATATTACCACTGGCAATTCTCTGAAAATGAAGTTCATCATATAATCATAGAATGCTTAAGGTTGGAAGGGACCTTAAATCCCACCAGGTTCCAACCTCATGACAGGGACACCCCACATGAGACCGGACTGCACAAAGCCTCATCCAACCTGGTCTATACCCCCTCCAGGGAGGGGGCTTCAACAACCTGCCTGGGTGGACCTATTCCAGTGCCTTATTACCCTCACAGTACTGATTTTCTTCCTAATGCTTAACCTAAATCTGCCCTCTTTCATTTTACAACCATTACCCCTTGTCCTATCACTGCCCTCTCTGGTGAAAAGCTCTTCCCCAGCTTTCCTGTAGGCCCCCTTCAGGTACTGAAAGGCCACTATAAGGTCTCCCTGAAGCCTTCTCTTTTCTAGGCTGAAGAACTCCAACTCTCTCACTCTGTCTTCATAGTAGAGGTGCTTCAGCCCTTTGACCATCTTTGTGGCCCTTCTCTGGACTGTCTCCAACAGCTCCATGTCTTTTCTGTGCTGAGGGCTCCAGAGTTGTACACAGTCCTCCAGGTGTCGCTTCACCAGAGCAGAGAGGCAGAATCACCTCCCTGGCCCTGATGGCCACACTTTTTTTTTATGCAGCCCAGGATGCAGTTGCTCTCTGGGCTGCAAACACACACTGGCAGCTCATGTCGAGCTTCTCACCGAATACCACCCCCAAATCCTTCTCCTCAGGACTGCTCTTCAGCCATTCTCCCCCCAGCCTGTATTTGTGCCTGGGGTTATGCCAACCCAGGTGCAGGACCTTGCACTTGGCCTTGTTGAACTTCATGAGGCTGGTACTGACCCACCTCTCCAGCCTGTCAGGGTCCCTCTGGATGGCATCCCTTCCCTCTTGGGTGTCAACCACTCCACACAACTTGGTATTGTCAGCAAATTTGCTGATACGCTCAATCCCACTGTCTGTCACTAACAAAGATGTTGAACAGCACTGGTCCGAATACTGACCCCTGAGGAACATCACTTGTCTCTTTCCTCCACTTGGACACTGCACTGTTGACCACAACTCTTTAGGTGCAGCCATCCAGCCAATTACTTATCCACTGAGTGGTCCATCTGTTAAATCCATGCCTTGTCAGTTTGGAAACCAGGATGTTGTGTGGGACAGTGTCAAATACGTTGCACAAATCCAGGTAGATTATATCAATTGCTCTGCCATTATCCACCATCTCTGTAGCCTTGTCATTAAAGGCACCAAATTGGTCAGGCATTATTTGCCCTTAATAAAGCCATGTTGGCTGTCACCAATCACCTTTTTATTTCCATGTGTCTTAGCAGGTTTTCCAGGAGGATCTGTTCCATGATCTTTCTGGGCACAGAGGTAAGACTGACAGATCTGTAGTTCCCTGGGTCTTCCTTTTTCCCCTTTTTAAAAATAGGGGCTATATGACCTTTTTCCCAATCAGCGGTAACCTCACCAGGCTGCCATGGCCTCTCAAATATGATGGACAGAGACTTAGTAACTGCCTCTGCCAACTCCCTCAGGACCTGGGGATGGACTCCACCAGGTCCCATAGACTTGTGCACCTTTAGGTTCTTTAGATGGTTACAAACTTGTTCTCCTACAGTTGGGGGTGCTTTATTCTCCCGTAATTCTCCCAGTCCCTGCTTTCACCTGCTGTGGCCTTTGCAATGAGGCTGGAGCACTTGCCAGAGAAGGCTGATGCAAAGAAGTCCTTGAGAACCTCAGCCTTCTCAATATCCTGTGTAGCTAGGTCTCCTTTTTCCTTCAGGAGAAGGCCTACATTTTCCTTGTTTGTCCTTTTATTCCCAATATACCTATAGAAGCTTTTCTTCTTGGTTTTTACATCCCTGGTGAGATTTTCAGCTGCACGGGAAATGACAGAGCCCTACTTCCAATCCAGGATATCCTAAGTCCCTTACTGGTGAACAGAGGGTGACTGCCATGCTTCAGAAAAAGATCTGCAAGGCAGCTTTCTTACACTTTGTCAGGACAGAAAGAGATCTTTTTATTCCTGCTATTGATGCAAACTGGTGACCTTGGGGTCCAACTTTCTCTTCAAATTTTTTGTCGGACGGGTTGACCAAAACATTCAATGCATTTTGTTAAGTGAGGTTTATCATCCAAGAATGCCTTTTAAAAAAAATATATATATATACATATATATGTGGGAGAGACCCTCCAGGAGAAAAACATTTTTTTTTCTAAATTAAAAATTATAATTTTTTAATGCTTTTTAAAGCATCTTTAAAACTCTCAGAAAACATTTTTTACATTTCAGAGTAATATTTTTCTATTACTTTTCATTTAAAATCCAAGGGGGAAACATTGATCCAAAACATTCCGTTAAAATGCCAGCTAGCCAAAAAATCAGCCTGTTCTGCAGCTGTCAATGCTGGTTCCCTGTGCTGGTGTCCCTCGGTGCTGTGCGTGCCTGAGAGCACTAGAGGGAGCCTAGGGTAGAAGACTGAGTGCTCGAGGTTTTCAAGTACAGTGCAGTTTAACCTTTTGCGGGTTGGGTACTTCTCTCAATAAACCTTGACAACTTGTTACAAAGTTTGAACCTGGACTTTTCAGATTTTTAAGAAGTCCAAACAAACAGATTAGTGTCGTTTTCGTGAAGACAGACCTCTGTATGATACACTAGACAATACACAAACTTCAGAGACTTAACCACCTCCTGTAGCTGAATTTTTTAAAAAATCCTTATGTGGACTTCTAAGATGCACTGATCAGAAAAACATAAGTCCCTAGGGAGTTCTCATGATCTCCAAGTTCTATTTCTTTTGGGTTAAAAGTTGAGCCACATTTCAAACTTTCCAAAAGGTGATTTTCAGTCCCAGAAATAGAGATTAGCATTAGAGTTCTGCAGGAACACTGAAGCACACCAGAGAGTTTGAAGGAGATGAATATACCTCTCTTGTCTCTGTATGCTTGTAAACTAATTATCAGTGTTTCTCAGGACTGTAACTGGAGATAACGGAGCCTACTTAGCCATGTCTCATTTTCTTTAGCTTCGCATAAAAGGGCTCCAGTTCTGTAGCCACTGATATTAAAAATTCAGGAATTGCAGGAGCACTCCTTGTTGTAACTGTTAATTATGCTGTGCCATCTCATGTTTGCATTGCATCTCCTGGGATGGCAGCAGGAGAAGTAAATGTGTTGCTCTACTACCTAGGAAATTAGGACAGCAAGAGGGAACACTCTTTATTCATTTTCTCTAAACCCTCACCCCTGCTGTCAGGTTCATTCTCTGAGTTACTGGCAAACTTTTTCCTGAAGGTTGGCATGCTGCATCTCTCTGTGATAGGTCTCACTAAAGAGGATCTTGACTAGAAAGCTCTGTCCCTTTTTACACACATGTGGTATAGTATTTGGTGTGCATTGGGCTTTTGAAAGCCCAGGGCTAACACCAGAGCTTTAGGAGTGTTTCACAGGCCCAGAGCTTTGAGACTGACCTGATACAGAAATTACTAGAAAATCCTGTCTGTGGTGCTCTGTGTTGTTGGGATCTGCAGGGAGGGGATAGACATTGAGCGTTGGTGCTAGAACTGTCAGTGTCTTCCTGAGGCAAGGAGGTTTGGAAATTAATCCTTATCTGCATTTAAGCACTTGCACAGGGCCCAGTTATGATGGGTAGTTTGTTTCCTAAGAAGATCTGATCCTGGGAGAATCCAGATTCGGACCCTGATGATGCAGTCTCATTCGCTTCACCTTTTTTTTCCACCTTTCTCGGCATAGAGCTAGGAGGACTAGAACATGCCCTGCGCCTGTGACACTGTTTCAGGACCACCTTATCTGTGGTTCTGCCTATTCTTTTCATCTCACAGGGTGCTGTTTCTTGCTTCTGTGCACCCAAAGTTTCACAGAACCATCTCAATCCCATCTTGAACTACTCTGTGAGAAAAGTTTCCTCTTCCTGCTGGAAGTCTGTGTATTGCAGAGCAGGCTTGCCATGCCCAGTGGAGCTACACATGACCTGCAGTTCTCTGGAGGCAGGAAGGCAGTAGAGGTAATGCAATCTAATTCACCAACCAGATAGCTCTATGGAAATACTTTCATAAAACTTAAAACCAGGATTTTTACAGTGAATGATTTTGCACTAAGCCAAGCAGTTCCAGCTAGCCTGTGTTTTCATTTTCCTGCTTAAAAGCCTGTTACCATTTCTGCGTTGTTAGATACAACCTGTTGTGGAAGAGATGTTAATTCACTGACTGTTTTAAATGCAGTCTCTTGCTAACAGACAGGTTTAGGCTAAATCCTGCCATGAGCAGATAGAGTGAGCGAGATTACCCTCCTTAATTTTCTTACTTTTCTACATCACTTCAAAGCTACTGTGCTATCACACAGTGCAAGGTCATCTATAAAACCAAGGCCCACTAAGAATAAAGAAAAATATAGTTTCATCTTACCAATTCTGACAGACTGTGCCCCTGCATAAGTTCTTACCTACTAGCAGCTTGGAAGTACTAGAAGGCAAGGTACAGATGTCACAAGCTGCTTGTTTTTTTCAGTAGCGTGGGATGTGCCTTCATGGTCTGTTACTGTGCAGTCGTCCTTTGTATACTCTTCAGTAATGAATTAGTCTTTCAGTCTGAATGTGTAATGAACCTGTGAATGAGGAGCACAGGATAATTGTCTCTTCAAGTAACTTATGTATGTGAGTGTGCAGGGAAAGGAGGAGTAGCAAAAAAAGACTTTACCAGTCCCAGGATCTCTCTATTCAGTGCTCCTTCCACAGCCTGTGAAACTTGTGTTCCTAAGCAACAGCAACGCTAGGTTCTTGGAGATCATTTGCATAATGCTTGGTTACAGAATGCAAGTTCAAGCTGGAGGGAAATGTTAGATTTAAAATTATGCAGAAAGAAAAAGCATCTGGACTTGGTTAGAAGCTGTTTGTCAGCTTCTAATATTGCCTTTACTGTCCATTTTAGTCATTTGGCTGTTTCAATTTACTTGGCTGTAACATAGAGTGAGATGCTTGTATGTGTGTGTTAAAACTTGCAACATTTGTGACACCATCCTTAAAAGGTTCCAGATTGGACAGATAGGAACACGGGAGGGAAGGCTCATTCAGGGGTGCAGGAGAGAGGATATGAGCTGCAGATTGTATTCATCTGAGACCCTTCCAAAGTGAATTTTCCTTTTGTAGCATGTTAATTTACTTAAATTTGTCTCTATGACTGGGTCTACCAAGCTCAAGGATTTACTAACTGGTTGCAGTAATTTCAAAGTAGTATCTGGGAAAAAAAAATAATAATAATGAAGAGAAATAGCTGCATGTTTTGTGGTAGATACCGTTCCCAGGAAATGCAACATTGAGGTCCCTCTGTTGCTCATCTTTGGTCCACAATATTATTGTCATAAATAAACTGATAAAGTTGATGTGCTTGCCTGATTCCAGGGTTGAAGATTGCAGTCCAATTCCTCACCAAACTAATAGAGTTTCCTTGATGTTTTTCTTCCACAACCTGAAGTGTTCCTGGGTACCACATTTCTGCCATGGAATTTTTATCCCTTTGTCTGATTTAAGCCTGTGGATACATATGGTGCAGACATTATTCCATAAATGAGGGAGATTCCCTTCTCTCTAGCCCTTTCAAGGCATTCTACTTCAAGGAACCCTACTTTAGTACTATATTTATTTATAATTATATTCATTATACTAATTATCTAATATTATACTTATTTATAATTCTGTGGTTCTATATTTTTAAAATTATATCTCTAGTATTTGAGCACAGAAGATCCCCAAAAGAGGGATCAGTACAATCAAACAGCGAGGACCCTGTACCTTTATTCTAAAGTAATCTAACCTAACAGTTTTCTGAGGTTTGAGAGAGACTTGATTGTTTCACAGGGAAAGCTATCTTTCATTTTGACCTCTTCTTTCCTTTTTTAATACTAGGACTTAGACCTAGGTTATGACTTACCGGGATTTTAATTTTGCTCACAGTATTTTTGGTAATTGCTAAGATTCTTTAAAAAAAGTTATTTTCAGAGAGTCTTGGCACTGTTTTGCAGACTTAAGAAGTCTGGAGGATGGCAGACAAAAGGAAAATTAAAGAAACTTTGTGGAGTCTAAGAACCCAATTAAGTTTGTTGGAATTTTAGTATTCTTTTCGGTGGAAGGCAAAATCTTATCCTTTGAGATTATCTCATCTGCAATGAATCTTCAAATGGGTTGAGGTCCACCTGTCTCTAGCAAATGGAGAGCACAGGCTATCACAAGAGTGAGATCATAGTCTGATGTTAATGGAAAAGGGATTAATAAATCACTTATGTATAGTGCGGCTAAATTATCATTAATACACATCATGCTTAGATTCTGCCATGGCTAGTGCCCTACAAACACCTTATAGTTTTAGATATCAGTAGATATGTAGGTACTTCTCCTGTCTTCACTTAGCTTCACCTCCTTTTGAAGTTTAATTATTAACATTTATAAAACACTTGTTTCTTTTTCAAACCAGCCTTTGATTATTTATTTATTTTTAAATGCACTTACTGTGGGTGGATAGGTGCAGTTGATTTACTTTGAGCTTTTGCTGTGCTGGCCAGAGAGGTGTTGGCTGGAGGAATGCTGATTCATTACCAAGGGGAGGTAAAGACTTGAGCTGCCTGTAATGCAATTCATGTTCTGAGTCCACTTAAGTCAACAAGGGAAAATGCAGAATTCCAAATCTCTGGGGGCTTGGAGGGAGCATCCTGCCTGGTTCCCTGAGATCCAGAAGGATGGCTTTTACAGCAGAGTGGCTACATTTAGCCATGCGTATTTTCACCAGCCCCTTTTGAGTTATATAGCACCTTTCAAAGTCAGCAGAGAGATGTTTGTTTTGACCCTTGTGAGTCGTTATTAGCTGTTTAGAGCTCGTGACAAGCTGAGTGAGAGTTTCACTTGGTACCCACAAGCCAACATTTATTATGTATATTTACAAAACATACACACAGGCTGGCCCAGGTTAGTCCTGCGTATAGTATTTTATAATGCTTCACAGTGTTGGAGAACTGATGGATTGAACAGGTTTGAATATTACATAGCTTCTTTTTTTCTAACTCAGCCATAAGTTTAAAATAAACTTGGGCAGTTTTAGTAAGGCTGTCTGTCCTTGTGAAAAGGAAAGAACCTAACCTGATCTCTATGTGACAAACATACTAATCCAACCACACTTCAAATGATGCCAGGAATCCAAATCCCTTTCCAAACCTTTGAGATGCCCTCTCTGAGTTCCAAGTGTCTGTTGGAGACATTACAAAGTCTATTGGGCCAAAGTTCTGTGAAATCTACATATAGTGTGAGAGGGCAGAATTATAAATGGTAAGTGCTCACAATATGTGTTTTCTACTTCAGAATTCCTACAGTCCTGAGCTACGTGTGGCTCATATTGGGGGTGCAAAACCAACATAACTCTAGTCAATGAACTCTCTTCTTTTTTACAAATTAGTATAATGTGTTAATTTTATTCAATGAAAAGTGAAAATCCTCTTCCCAAAGACAGTCTGATTTTGGAATTATTTGGTCAAAGATGAAGCACCAGCATTCTAGTCTTGGAGTTCTCTTGTTTCTGTGGTGTGAGAGCAGGGGACACAGAGTAAACAGATGTTAATGTATTGAGTTTCTTTTATTGTTCTGAAGCAGACTATTTCAATTGAATGTTTGTTACATACAGGAAATGCTCAGGAGGGGAAAAGACAATGCTCCAGAAGTGGCAGGTAAGATAAATCTTAGCTGAACATGGCTAAGTGAAGAATTCCAGCAACTGTCTCTGTCTGCACATAGATGTGTGTGCATGTAAATATGTACTTCAAGGCCTAAGCTGTTATCTCACTGCTGGAGGTGAAGTTATTGGCAGGAGGAGCAGAGCATTTGTATTTGATTATTGCAGAGGTTTTGCTACTCCTGCTGTGAAACATATGGTGCCTACTGTCTGGCAGTTTGTGATTTTATGCATGTTTTTAAACAGAGACCAAAGAGAGCCACCTAGGTGAACGACTGTTCACAAATCATCTGTGAATCTAAATCAATGTACTTTTCATTTTCCCAGATGTTTTGCTGAGCATAGAGATACATTTTCCTTCCTGTACCACTGGTGATCCAAGAGATACTGAATAAATCTATACTTTCTTGTTTATATGTATCCCTTTGTGAAGCATTTTCAGCACAAGCAGTTGTCCAGGATTTTCCAATATACAGATTGCATGCATTTGGCTCACTTTTAATTTTGGGAAAAGTGCTCTGTTATGCAAATACAGCGTGAAAGCCCTTAGTGATTAGAGACAAATGCAAATGGCCTGGCTGAAGATGAGCCAGAACGAAGACTTGTATTACATTGAATGGACTGTTGTATAAGAGATGTTGCACTGATCTGAATGGCAATAGGTGATTGATTACACTATCTATGCTTCTTGTCCTGGTGGACCTGGGAAGCACAGGGCTCTGAGTGTGCCTTTGAGGCATGGTTTTCAGGCATGGAGTTAAAATCTAATGCTTGTTTCCTTTCCCTGGCAGAAGAGGGAGATCAGCAACTTTGATTACCTCATGTACCTGAACACACTGGCTGGCCGAAGCTACAATGATTACATGCAGTATCCTGTATTTCCATGGGTCCTTGCTGACTATCACTCCAAGGTCAGTGCTTTCTGCAGCATTCTGTACTTGCTATGATAGCAAGCATACAAACAAAGGTTTGTTGAATTATGCAATTGAAGCAGAGGGCCTAGACCGAGGTTTCAAAATTTCAGATAGTTAATTTGAACTGTACTGCTTCTTTATAGATTAGCTATATCTTCACATCAACATGCTGAAGATCATGCTCTGTCTCAGAAAGGTGGATGAACATCTGTTAAATATATACCTTATGTAATCTTGTATGGAAGAGAAGATGGGCTGTTCTCCACACCTAGTGAAGGGCAGGCAGCATTGGCTCAGCAGATAGACAGGAACAGGCTTCTGTGAGCCCTGACCACAAAGTTTGGACAGAAGAGCCTTGGGAGCAATTTGTGACCTGCCAGATCCCTTCATTGTGAATCTCCTTGTACGTGCTATCCTTTCAGTGGCACATGCTGCCATTCTCTTTCCAGGTCCCTTCCCACTTCTGGAGATGGGTGTTCTAGTTATGAGTCTCTGGTCTTCTTGTATATGTTAAACCGCCAACACAGCCTTGTTGTTACCCAGTGTCACTAAGCTAGTCATAATGTCTAAGTCTCGGAGATCAAAAACTCCACATCTTTTCTGGTTTTGCTTTTCAGACTCTAAACCTTACTAATTCTCACACATTTCGGGACCTGTCAAAGCCCATGGGAGCCCAGACATTGGAGAGGAAACGCAAGTTCATCCAGCGCTACAATGAGGTGGAGAAGAGTGAGGGTGAGTATTAGACAACAGAGCCTTGAGTCCCCTCAGGCCTTTGGTGATGATGGTGAATTCCTTGGAAAAGGTCACCCAAATCTTTCCAGAGCTGTGGCTATGGGAAGCATAATGTCAAGGATATCCTCTCACTTCTGGATAGAAACTGGTTGAAAATTCAAAGAGAAATTACTCCTGGAAGCACTGTCTTATGTACCTTGTTATGCTGCATTCTGTCCTCTTCCCTTGGCCAGGAAGAGATGTTGAAGCAAAAAAGCAATGTTTCCTAGAAAAGACTGTTCTGTTATCTAAGCTGTACACAGTGGTCTTCTTTGTTAGCTAAGCTGCTTACAGAACACAGTTGTGTGGAGCTTAGGTAACGGCTACTTTAAGAAAACGAAACAGGAGTTTGAGGCTGTTGGGCTCTGGAGATCAAGACCTTTTTTGGGACTAACTGGGAGGGGGATGGTCTGGAAAGTTAAAGGCCTTATTCTTCAGAAAAAGAAATGTGGAAGACAAAAAAAGAACATGTAGAGAAGGTAGTAGCTCTGCATGTTACGTTCAATGCAAATGTGCAAGGTGTGTGTTTGCTCACAGATCCTTAAACACCTAAAAAAAACCCCCTAAAAGTAGGTTTTAAAGACCTACTCCCTGTTTAGTTGTGCTGTAGTAACTGGAGGCTGTGGGCTTGAAAAGGTGATGTTGTGAAATCTGATTTGTGTCCAATTTCCAGGAGACCTGTCAGCCCAGTGCCATTACTGTACTCACTATTCATCAGCAATTATAGTGGCATCTTACCTGGTCCGAATGGAGCCATTTACGCAGACTTTCTGTTCTCTGCAGGTAAGGGGGCAAGACAGGTTCCCTTATAGGTCTTTATGAACCGTGTAACACATTACAGTGTCTTTGTAATGAAGGGGGGTTACTTCTTTTGACATTTTCTGTACACTGTGTGGATGCCGGGCTTACTGCAGGCTCTGTGCTGTTGAAGTCAGTGACAACATCTTAATGGGAGCATGATTGATGCCTGATTAACTTGTTTCATTCCGAGGGAGAAGGATTTTGGTCCTGTGTTGCATTTTGTGAGAGCTGAGGCATGTATATACCCAAGCACTATTTTATTACCTGTCTGAACATAAGCTTCTGACTTTGAGGCAGATGAGACTTTTATAGTAGGTATTATAAGCCCAGGTACCCATACAGTAATGCATCTGCAGGCAAGCACTTGGAGCTGGCTATGAAGGCAGAAAGCATTCCTGGGCCAGATGAGGAATCACAGGTTCTGGTGGATGGGCAATGACAGGGATCATGCAATGAGCTCCCTGAAGGAGGAGTAGAGTGAGACTATATCCAGTGCTGTAGAAGGAATATTTTGTTTTAGCTTATTGTGAACTCAGCACTGTTTTATGGTGTCGTAAGAGCTCACCACAGAGTTGAATCTCATGGAAACTGAATTTTGTGCTTACCTTTCCTGACTGGTCAGTCTATAGGGGCACCAAATTTTTTTACTGCCCTCTTCAGCATCCAGTTGGCGACACACAAGCACAGATACTTGGGCTGTAGCAGGCAGTTGTTACCCTTATTTCTGTAATATGTTTTGTGCTATAGCAGGAGCTATCAAGAGGACAGGTTCTTGAAAGTGTGTATTTAAAGAGTTTCTTGCTGAAATTGGCCTGTCCTTAAGGAGCAAAGTGAGGGAGTCAGCTAGGCCAGAACATTCCACATTAAGAGACTGCATGGTGAAGGCTGGCCATGCATCCTGCAGTTTTCTAAGTGCTTTACTGTTGTGGTGGTCTTTTTTCTTTTTTTTCTATTATTATTTTTTCTTTTTTTAATGAACTAATACAAATAAAGTGCTGTGCTAATTAAGTAATAAGCCCTATGATATCAGCTGTTACCAGCTGTAGCTGATGGGTTAGTGAACCACCTGAGGCAATGGTTACCATTGCACTCTGTGAGCCATATGTTAGCTGCAGTCTTGAATGACTGTGGAGCAGTTCTTTCTTGTAAACAGCAAAGGCTGCTGTATCTCACTGGCACACTTTTCATTCATAACAAGTTCCCAGTCTGAGTAGCTGCTTTGTGGCTCTGTTTATGTGTGATTAACAGGTAGCCAGCATTTTTGTCGGGATAGTTGTCTCCAAAGGCTGCTGAGGTCTGAAGTGCTCAAACTTTGTCTGATGTGGATCCACTGAAACTTGAATTTCTTCCATTCTCTTTCCTTTGCCCTTATATTGTTGCATGTTCATCTGAGCTCACTGCTGTCATTTTCCCAGGTGACTAGTCCTATAGTGACTTAGGAATTGCTAACTGTGACATGCAGTCAGGCAAACAGCAGTCCTGCGAGCTGTAAGTCAAAAGTAATTTTGAAAAGGGGTACTATTGAACTGAAAACCTTGCAATTGTTCCATGTTAGGAGTTGTGAAACTGTCTCAGCATCTTAAAAAGTGGTAAAGCTATGTTTATAACTGCAAACTACCAGTCTGAATGCACATGACAAGGAAATGCAACAACTTGGGTGCGCCCCTTGTGAAAAATTGATGTTGGCATACCATACTGTTTTTAAAGTCAAATAATTGTTTTGCACCTGATCACAGAAAAAGACAGTTGATGAAGCATTGCCTCTGGTAAGGGAACTGTACAGAAGTTTACAAAACTTAATTATTTCACATTTTATTTAAGTGGAGAAAAGTGTGTTTGTGCTTTGCGTATTGTACTAAAATGGATGAAAGATTGGCTCATCAAATAGGTGTTGGATGGTACATTCTGCTTCACTTGGCTAAGGTGTCGAGTACCTCCTAGAATTCCTTTCAGGAATTGGTCTCAGTACCACATAAAACCAGTAAAAGTTTGTGCTTAAGTGTCTTCATTTGAAAGGCATTCTAGGACCCCATGTCCTCAATAATTAGTGTCATTTCCTTTGGATTAAACTCAGATTTTACCCCCTTGTATTCTTATCCCACTGTAACATTTCAACTAGCAGGCTGATCTTCTTTCCTGGCATTTACCTTTCGAAAGTAGTTACAGAGAACAGGATTCTTACTCTTCATTGTGTCACTGTTAAGCAGTCATTTAAGCACTGACTTCAGGTAATTACTTCTCAGCATTTCTGGGCTTGTGCAAGTCCTTGCACCTTCCTAAGCATCTCTTAGAAACACTTTGAGGCCTTTGGGTTTAAAGCACCACCAAGGATCAGTAATGCTTAGTTTTATAAACATGGGAAGTTCTAAACTCTCACAAAGATCCCCCTGACTAGTTGCTTTGTATGTACACTGCTGAACTGTAGTTTTAAAAAGCGTATTTTTTCCAGTATTCCTGATGACATTGTAAGGCCTCTGCTGAAAGGAAATAAAAGAGAGACTTCCTGTATCTAGCTATAAAAAAAAAACATAAGAGTTTCTGTCGACTTACAATCTAAAGGCATAAAGCAATTCTTTATTCTCTTTCCCTTTGTGTAGTTTTTGCATTCACAGAGAAAACTCATTAATTCTGATATAAATATATGCAAATAAATTTATTAATATAGGAAATGGGAAAATCAGTTATTGCTTCCTTTATAAATAATACAGGCTTAAGTTTTAAAGATATTACTTTTCCCTAAAATGAATTAGACAGCCAGAGAAAAAATCACATTTTTTCGTGGTGGTAATATCTTTAACCAGATTTGTCACGCTAACAGCATTTCCTATGTATATATTATTTTTATTTAATACAGGTAATCTTTTTATTACAAATCATATTGTTTCTCAGGAGATTACCATCAGCTCTCATAAAAACTGCAAAAAAAGATGAAAAAGCATCAATCACCACCAGACACAGTGCACTGTGTGCAGATTAAATATACAAAACCCTTTAATATGCTTCAATGAGGTACTTGTTAGCTGTTGATTTATTTATAGTTCTTCTCCTACTCTGTTTTAATTTCAATTTGAATTTGACTCCAAGGGTTCCTGCCTCATAACGATCAAGAACAAGATGACCTTGTGCATCAGATTAACTCCAGCTAGGTTTACTCATGTGATTAGGCACTTTTTCACTCAGTCCTGTGAGTGGGTGTGGGAACGCTTCACAAGTGTTGGTATGAGGAGGAAGGACATAAAATACAAGGAAGTAAAGCAGAACTATACTGTCACTTAGAGGTGAGGCTGGACCAAAAGCCTGGTCAGAATTCCCCTCAGGGAAAGGAGTGATGGGGTTTTTCAATGTTAAATCTGTTGGCTTTTGGTAGGACTCTATCTCAAAAGGATCTTCATAACATGAGGATGCTTAGATGTTTTCTTCATATTTAACAGATTGCAATTCAAAGTTACAGCTGCCTGTTATTGTGCAGGATGGCATCTTCCTCACCTGGTACATGCAACAGTCTACAGGCAGAAAGAAAACTAACCAAAAGCTTTCAGAGTTTACCTGGGAGGTCAGCCATAGGCAGAACCTGACTGCATCTCATATTCATTAACATATTAACCTGCCTATGGGTTCTAGTGTCTTCATTCTGCAGTCCCTCTGGTTTACTCTTTTTCCTAGGGAAGCAGCTTTTGAGGATGAGCAACCGTTCATACATTTTCACTGCAGAACTTTTTAAAGATACTTGTTCTGTTTCCAACAATGTCTCTTGAGCCCTGGTAGTGGTATGTGGTGTTATGTCCCATGACATATAATACAAATTAATTAACCCCAATGAGAAATACCTATATCAGCCTGGGAGCATGCTGCAGTTGGGCAGCTATACTGCTGACAGTGCCTGAACTCTAGGTATTGAGAAATAGTTTGGTTCTGTAACTTTATACAGTTAAAAAGTCAGCTTTGTTCTGAAAAAGCTTGTTCATTCTGACACTCATTCAGATAATCTTTGAAAACTGCTTTCTGTTTTATTATTTCCATTATTTTAGAAACCTTACGCTAAAATAAATCTTTTCATGCTGAATGTAGGGATCCCTATGTAAAGGTAAACCTGGATTTTAACAAGTGGATGCAGTATCTGAAATCCCATTAGTGCTGTAGGAAATATGATTCCAATGTAAGGCATATACCCTTCATTCAGTTACTTATTTATTTATTTTCTTTCTTCTTGAGGCCTCAGTTCAGAGTGATGTCCAGGGATACTAAGACTGTTTTTCTCTATTGTTTGATTCTCATTAAACTAAACATGTTCAAATCCTCTCAGGACATGAAGCAGTTTATTTCTCCTCCCTTACACATAGATTCAGCTTGGGACCCATACATTCTTCCTTTCTTCACCTCTTTATGCTGTCCCACCTTCCCATAAGGAATTAATCCCTGCAGACTCCTGCCCACTGAGTCTTTCCTATTTGCCTGCATCTGCTGAATATTGTTTCAGTGGTTACCTTAGCTTCCTCAATAGTTTTTCTCTTGAGAATTGCTCATAAAATTATTCACAACTATTTGGGTCACAGCTGAAGTGAAAACACTGAACGTGTGTCCACTGCTTGCAAATCACTTTAGGATGAAAAGAATAGATTGTCTTCAGAAGCATTAGTAATCTGTACACTGATATTCTCAAACTGCCCATGGTAATTTCTGCTTGCCTCTGTGTTCTTGGAAGCCATGCTAAGACTCCAAGCTTTATGGTATTCTCAACCTACATGCCTACAAATCAGGATTAAGATGGCACCTAATACAAGATCACAGTAAATGGAGCTGGGACAGATCTTAAGATATCACCTAATCAAACATGTGATGAGGTGATTATTGCAGGATTGGCTAAGGTTCTGCATCTGCTTTTTATTTACCAGGATACTGCAGCATTTTGTCTGTCTTCATTTCACAGGGTGGGAGTTTTGACGTTGCAGACAGGATGTTTCACAGTGTCAAGAGCACATGGGAATCAGCATCAAGGGACAACATGAGTGATGTCAGAGAGCTCATTCCTGAATTCTTCTACTTGCCAGAGTTCTTAACCAATGCAAATCACTTTGAACTTGGTAAGTTCTGGAAGGGTCTTCAGTGCTCCCCAGCATTCTGCCAAGGGGAAAGATCCAGATCACATGTTGCGAGTTGGTCCCTGGACTGTAGGAACTGATGAGTCACTCTAGTATCTAGCAATTAGACCCACAGGATTATGTATGAAAAAGAAAGCTGTGCCAAAAGTTTGTCTTGTCTGAGTTTGTAGTCTGCTAAAATGGCTTGTGCGGAGGACATGCATATTTTTACTGTATTAGTGACAGTTACTAGAACATCATCTTGGTATTTTATTACTAGATCAGAAATCACAGGAGAAGTTGGTTCCACAGTGTCAAATGACACTATATTTTGTGTAGAACCTGAAGCTGCATGTATGCAAATCATCTCAATATCCTTTGACTTCAGTGTTTTAGAAAAGCTTCTCCTGTTTGCAATGAGTGTTTTTATTGTTTTTAAACTCTCCCTTTGTAATTCCCGCAGGCTGCATGCAGGATGGAACAGTGCTGGGAGATGTGCAGCTTCCTCCTTGGGCAGATGGGGACCCCCATAAATTCATTCTCCTGCACAGACAGGTCAGTGAATATCAAGATTTGGGACAAAACGCTGAACTGGGTCCCACTGAAAATAAAAACCTGAAGGCCAGAGTCACAAACTAGAATGTTAGATTCAAATGCATCCTGCCTTTACAGAGTTTGTGTGGGTTCTGAACTTTGCATGTCTACTTGTCTACCCAGCAATTCACTCTGAATCAAGGCCGTTTTCCAGACCAGCTGAGGTTTGTACCTAGGTCTGGGGCGTGGTCCTGTCTCAGCTCAGAAGTGCATGTGAACACAAAACAGTGCATACATATGGCATTTATATTTGTACAGTTCCATGTTGTTGCTAACCAGCTGTGTGTTTACTTTGAACTATCTGCCTCCATATCTGAGTCAGAACTACACTTATCTTTTTTGGTTTTGGGGAAAAAAAACCTAAGGTGATTTCGTGTCTTTAATGGAGTCAGCCCTGGCAATTTGAAAGATTTATGGTTCTGAGACTTGCAACAATTAGTGCTGTCTATTAATAGTTAGAAAATCTTACTTCTCTGTGATGTTACCTGCTACGTAGTAATGAGAGGATAGACAACTCCGTATGAAGGTTGTTGTATTGAAGACAGATTTTGCCATGGAATATCTTGGTGCAGGACTTTCTTTTTGTGAGAGCTAAAAAGGGAATGGGCAGTACTATAATGCCCCTGCATTATCTCATCATATTTCCTCTGGCAAAAGGGGTCATTCTGTATTTGTGAGTGCATGCAGATTGCTGCTGCATACAAGACGTGTGATGATTGTATGTTAGCGTTGGTGGGACTAAACAAATACTTTGTTATTTTCAAGACGTCTCTTCATCCTGGTTTGTCATTTGAACCTTCAGTTTCTGCCTCAGTGGGCTCTTCTCACTTCTCTTTCTATAATCTTTTTGTAGGTGATTGCATCCAAACCTCTGGCTACAACTGTCTTCTGTATTTTGATATGTCCAAATAATGCCACTCCTCAGTTGACCTCTCCAAATGCTGGTTCCTAAATCCTGTCTCTGGCCTCCTTAACTTTTTGTCTATATTTTGAACAAAACTAGAGTCATACTCTTGTCTTGTCAATATTTTTTTCTCCCTTTTTCACTTGACTATTAACAACCACGATGGTCCCGTTAAATTACTATTACTTTCATGTCCCTTGCTTTGCACTTCAATGCTCCATTCTTTTTGTGATTGTCCATACTAATAAAGAATTTCCATGCTTTTCTTGGGCATCTCCTAGAATTTTGGTCTCATTCTTTCGGATGTTTTGATACCTTGTTTCAAGTCAGTACAGAGACAACTGGAAGGGGACCTTCTTCGTTGTGTGGCATTATGTAAAAATCTCCTTTCCCATGCCCACTCAATTTTCTCAATTTTGAGTTTCTGTATGACTCCATTCTTTGTACTTGAAGTATCTTGTCTTTTCCCTCTCAAAATCCTACATATCTGTTTGCTTTATTTGTTCAAGGCTCTTTATTTACATCTCCTTATCCCTGCAGCCATGTGTATGATGTCAGTAATCTAGCCTAGTCCCATGTTTGGCAACGTCATCCATGTTTTTTAAAAAAATAAAAATCTTTTGTAAGCTGGTCTGTGACCTCTGAATCCATCTGGTAGAAAACTTTTTCCTATTAAACCAGTTTTAAAAGAACAAGCTCCTTGTAAGTATGCATAATTTGCATATGAGTTGGTGTTAGATTATTATGTTCCAAATACAGGTCAGTGCTTTGTAGCACCTCCATCCCATGCTGTCTCTATAGGTTCCTGATGTTGCAAAAACTTTGGTTTTGAACAGCTTTGAGTATGAAAGAGGCTCTTCAGCTTGGGATTCATTCACACATGCTCAGGTTACTCCTGTGAGTGAATACAGATATGATTTGAACCTGTGCTTGCCTATTTTTTGGACATTTAGGACTGTTGAGCATATACTGAGATTTTTTGTTTGTTTATTTGATTAAGAGTTTTTCTTTAATCTCTATTGTGAGTTTATGACCTGAACACTTCATTTTAAGGTATATAGTTTCATTATTAGTAAGGTAATAGGATATAATTTTTCCAAATTTAGAGTTGGGTGGGGAGGTGTGTATGAGTTTTTAATACATGAGAAAAATTCAGATTCGGGCTTCTTGTCCTCATTTGGAAAAAAAACCACTATTCAGTGTCTGAATTTCCCCTAGAACTTAGCTTACATATTTCAGTCAGACTCTGTCCCCTGACTTTTTGTTACCTATTATCTTGAGAGGATAAGGAGAGGAAGTTTTTCCAAAGAACTGAGATGCAGAGAGATTGAGTCATGTTCAAACTGCTTAATCTCCTATACATAATAATAGGTATTACTGAGTCAAGCATCTCAGAGTTCTTCCCTTGTAGGGAAGCAACTCAGAGCTACCCACTGCAAATAGGGTTTGGTCACTGAGGTCAAACATTCAACAGTTCCCTGATGTTCCCCAGTGATTTCAATTAAGGTATTGGGGTTCTGTGGTGCTCTTGTTCCTCCTTCTGCTTTGTCTCATGCTCTCTCTGTGGCCTTCCGAGGTGCTTAGTCTTTGTGCTCCATTTTCTCAAATATGGGAAAGACAACACTGTCCTCCCCTAACAGAAGTGTTGCAGACAGAAATCCATGGATGCCTGAAAGATACTGCAATTTTTCACTGAGTTTTTAAAGAAAAACGCGGGGACAAATGCTGTCTCTTATATTGTGGCTTGTTTGGCATGTACAGTACTGAACTGTGCTCCTTATTGCTTGTATAATAGTGGGAACTCCAGAGGCTTTTAGATACAAAGGGGAATATCTGCTTTCACGTTGTACTTTGGAGTAAGGGTGCAGTTTGGAAATGAATCTATCAATCATCCCTGCATAGCATGGGTTTGCTCTCATTGTAGAGCCATCTCAGATTGTGTAAACTAGACTTGTTTTGGATGAAATGAAACCAAAAGTTGCACTCCAGTTGTGCACTCCAGATGCTGGTGGCATTGAGCCTGTGGGAGGACACTAGATCTAGTTTGAAATAAAGCCCCCATAGTGCACATAATGTGGATACTGGGCCCTCTCTACCATCTGTTCTATTCTACAGACCTGCTTCCACTGAGCTGCACTGTTTGATAACATTGGCACAGCTGACAGAGACATGCAATTTTAACAAATTAATTCAAAACTCAAATAGGAGAAATTTAGCAAGTGAAAGATAACATTTATAGACTTGTATTCTTAATGATTTGCCACACCTGATCAGACCTCATATTCAATCAGTCCAACAGTATCTCTCCAACATAGCTAGCACTAGTTGTTGCACAGGATGGTGCAATTAATCTTGCTATGAAAAGAAAGTTGATTAGCCTGCCTGGGAATGTTTATCTAACCATGAAGTAAGTGAAGAGTTAGAGACCTTGAATTCTGAAATGTTAGGGTTCTGTCTCCTCTGAAATCTGGAATGGATGTACTTGTTACTGGTATCATGGTCATTTTTAGGAGCCTTTACAGTGAGTTTGGTGCTTTAAATAGATCCAGGTCAACACTGCTCTGAGGTTTGGCTATTGCTTTAAAGAATACGAGAGCAAAGAATTGTTCTTGACATAAAACTCCGAGTTTCATGTTTTATAAGTTAGGAATCTAGTCTATTAAATAAAGTTACTTCCTTCCTCGTTGTATCACAAGTTCTCCCTCTGTGGCTGGGCTTGTCATAACACTCAGTGAAATAGTGAGAAGCTGCACAGTTGCAGCTCTGTTGGTTGCTTTGTTTTGCTCTAGTAGTGATGCCAGACAAAATTTACAGTTTGTAATTCATGGACTAACTGCTTTTATTAATGAAGATGAGTTCTGAGTCTGTTTTCAAGTGTTTCCCTGTTGTTTGCAGGGGACAGATTGTATGTTGTGTTTGTTTTCTGAGCTGCCCTGTGATCGTTATAGCTGTGGGCAGGGTCGTTTAAACCAGCTGCACTGGGCTAACTGTCTGCTCTGTGAAATGAGCCATTGTTCTGGATCCCATTAGCTTGTTTATTTCTGCTGTGCTTTGGGTGGGATGGTCTGCTTGGGAGACCTTTCACTGAGCATCAGGGAGTACTGCACAGTCAAATGATTTGGAGATAGGAAAGTATTTTTAATAATGCTTAACACTGCTGCTTGAGTCATTGGGCTGGGCCTTTTGGGATTGTATGAAAATTTGGTGAGGCAGGTGATGGGATGGGCAGTAGCATTTAGTGAAGCCTCAAGGGTAAAGCTTGCTAACCTGGAGGTGGGTAAAGTCTCAACTCAAGCTTGTGTCTGCTGCTTATGTCTTCCAAGCATAGGTTTTCCTCTAGGATTACACTGAGTTTTCTAGGGAGCCCACGTTGGGTTGGTTGGATGTATTGCCTTGCAGTAGCATTTCTCCCAGTTTTCTCCAGTAGTAATTGTTTCTTCTGGTCTCATTAATCCACATGCCTGTCACTTGGGGTGGCAAATTTAATCAGAGTAAACCATTTCTTATTTTGGTTCTTCACAGTACTGGTGAAGACATAATAGCACAGGCTTTAATATGTGCTGGAAGCTGGAGGATATGCCAAGATCTGTGGAGCGTTTGCATTTTGCTTTCTGGACTTTGCTTGTGTTGTTTCTGAGGATATTGCTCCTGGTATCTGTTAAGTGCTGCACTCTGTCCTTCCTCTTCCTATGGGGATTCACCTTTCATCTCTTCATTCACATTTTGTGAGAATTGCTGAGAATGATGGTACTGGAGGAAATGAAAGTGTGAAAATTCTCCAGCAGGGATTGAAAAGTCATAACACATTTGTCGTGGATACTCTCTACTGAATTAATTAATTTTCTTTTGGTTTCAGGCACTGGAAAGTGACTATGTCAGTGCACACCTGCATCGCTGGATAGATCTCATTTTTGGCCACAAGCAACATGGCTCAGCTGCGGTGGAGGCAGTTAACACCTATCACCCTTACTTCTATGGCAACAAGATGGACCTCAACAACATTAAGGATCCTCTGATTAAGAGCACTATTCTGGGGTTTATCAGCAACTTTGGACAGATACCAAAGCAGGTACAACTTTACTCTGCGAGTAGAGAGCATAATTTAACTTGATCTTGTGGTATTTCAACTGGAAAGCAAGAATAGGAACTTAAATCGGAGACATTGTGCTGTTCCTGTTGTGTGCCATAGAGCTGTGGCATCAAATCTGGTTCTGCTCCTTTAGTAGTCACATAAGTAATCACTAGTCTGGAAATGGGTAAGGTACAGGGCACACTTACACTTTTTTCTCTTCTCCTGAATCGCTAGGATTACCTTCCTGTCTCTGTGAGGAAGGGATGCAGTCTCATGAAAATGTAATAAGGGTAAGATGATATTTTAGAGAAGAAGTTCATGTATGACAATCCTGGAGTCTGTGATTAAGAATTTAAACAGATATGTCTCCTTCATGATCTAGCAAATAGAGATTAATTTTTCAGTGCTATTACTTTTTTCTAGCTCTTCACAAAACCACATCCATCCAGGAATGCCCAGGGGAAAAGTTCATCAGGAAGAGAGACTGTGCTGCACCTTCACTCAAGTGGAATTCTCCCTCCTTTTATGAGCAGCCTTCAAAATCTGAAGCTCTCACCAGTTACAATAAAAGGTGCTGCAGGGGCTGTGCTCCATTTTCTGAGCTAATAAGTGCAGAATTCTTAGATGGGTGAATCTGGGTTTTCAAGAGCACAAAAATAGCCACACGGCTTTGTGTGAGTTGATACCACCAAGATCCCTTCTCCCAATTGTTAGTTGTGTATGTAAGTATTGTGAGTAGGTATTAAAAACAATCAAATATTCAGGAGAAACCTTGAAACTTCTGATATAAAGTTCAGAACATATATTTTTTTGTAAGACACTTAAATCTTTTCTGTCTTCTACATTCTGAATATGTTAAATTGAAACATAAAGCTCGATGTTTTCCATTCTCATTCTTTCTTTTTATATGCAACAGCAAAGTAAATGCTGTTTGTCTTTACCCAGTTCTCAGTCTGCAAATCTTTTTCTTCATTGTTTTCTTAATCTGGTACTTCTCGTACCATGAAGAAGCCTGGAAAATGTCAATGTGTCTACTTTTTCATTCCATGGTGGTGTTCTTTACATCACACATCTTTGTGGGGACAAAGGGCTCCCATAGCTGTACTACAGAGGCTGCTGGTGACATGCCCAGCATCCTCTGTAATGCACGGCATAAGGCAGTCTGCCAATGAAAAGGAGCTTAATGACACTACTGTTAAACCCCCTCTTTTGTAGCACTCCATCTGCATGGGTTTATGTGGTCCATTGGAGAGGAGTGTTTCCACTATTTTGTCTGGAATTTCACTTCTGTCTGTGGGCCTGGCCACAGAACTGATCACATTTGTGGGACTTGATAGCCTCGCCACACAAGTTGTGCAAGGAGGAAAGTTAACATAACTGCTCTGAAAGCAACAGAATTAAATATGTTATCTGTCTTGACAGACTATCCCAAGGGACCTATTGGGCACATTGTTCATACTGACAAAGGCATTCTGGCTGTGGAAAAAAATAAAGTTTTGATTCCTCCTCTTTGGAGCAAAACATTCTGCTGGGGGTTTGAGGACTTCACCTGCTGCTTTGGCAACTATGGGTCTGAGAAGGTAAATAAGAAAAGGTCTAAGAATTCAAGAAATGAATTATATGTTTTGATCTTTGATGAGTTTGGGCATCCATTTCAGAGCCTGTAGGGGAATTGATTTCAGAGGTTGCTCTACAGGACTTTCTCACAGTCAAGCTTCTTGAAGATTCTCAAATTGGATATCCCAACAGGGTACAAAATAATTCTTCACTGCTGAAAAATGTGATATTTGCCCTCTACATTATATCAAGTTTTCCTTTCAGTGACTGTGTTGTCTGTCAAAATTAAGAACCCCATCCTTAGGTTGTAAGGATAATACAAGGTCTCCTGACCACTGAATAGAAATTTCATAATGCAGAACTTTCTGCTGGAATTAAGACAGAACCATCTGTCAATTCCCCTCTGGCTCACAAGCTTAGCCCAGTGCACTCATTCAAATGAATAATGTCTTCTATTCTACAAAGTTAATACTCTTACTTCCTTGCTGTTAAAAATCAACAGTCTATGTCATTACACTGCTTGTTAGGGCATGTGGCAGACCCAGTTTCTTCCACTCCCACAAACACACGGGGTTTTGGGTGTGTTTGGGACACTGCTATGACACATGAGGACATCTGAGTTTTATTGGGTGCCAGAATAGCACAATACATCGTTCAGCAAGATACTTGGTATTTGTGCAAGCCACATCATTATGTTTTTACAGACATATCCATAGTTAATGGACATGAAAAGCCACTAGATGTATTTTATTTTCTGCTCTCTGTATAAAATAATTTAGAGTTTTCTCTATTAATTTAAATTAAAATCAGTTTTTAGCAAGCCATAGGGTTGCTCTATGTATAAATCTTCAAAAGTCAAGGTATCACTGAGCCTAGTGACACTGAGCATACTGACTGTGATTACACAGTCACTATGAGAAGTAGTTGAGAGTCCAACTTGAGTTCTCTCTGGGTCAACAGTGCCTCTGGACATAAGTCTAAAATAAATGTTTGTCCTCATTGTAAGCAGGTAAAGGTTGTTCTGTCTGTGGTATGGTTTTTGTAGCTGTGCCATGCGGCTCCACCAGAACCATAGAATCACAGAATCACCAAGGCTGGAAAAGACTTTTAAGATCGTCAAGTCCAGCCTATGACCTAACACCACCACATTGGCTAAACCATGGCACTAAGTGCTACATCCAGCCTTTCCTTGAACACATCCAGGGATGGTGCCTCCACCACTTCCCTGGGTAGTCCATTCCGTCTAATCACCCTTTCCATGGGGAAGTGCTTCCTAATATCCAACCTAAACCTCCCCTGGTGCAGCTTCAGGCTGTGCCCTCTTGTCTTGTTGCTAGTTACTTGAAAAAAGAGTCCGTTAGCACCATAGTGTTGTCCCTGTTGTGTAGGAGAGAGCTGATAAGAAATGTCAGCAGAAGGATGTTAGTACTGTAATTGTGTCCATGTGTAATAGACTTGACCTGGGTTATGCTGGTTTGGGTGCTTTTAACAGAGCTATTGGCACAAAATGGCATTTAGTGCTTTGGCTTTTGGCATTTCAAAGTAAGGGGAGGATTTCAGAGCCTGGCACTAACTCTGTTAGCAGTGGCCATCACAGCATAAACTTTCTTTTTAATCTACATTGAATTTTTGCATTCTGTCACTATATGATGCAGAATGAGCCTGCCTGAAGTTATGTAGGAAGTCTGTGGCATAAGACATTGACTTTTGTCCAGCCTTCCTGTTTGGCCCCTGGAGGATGGCCCAGCTGCATGCAGCCACAGCCTGTGCATGTGCATAGTTTGCAGCTGTACTGTGAGCATAGAGACTGGTTAAGATGAGCCTTTCTTTCCTGGGTTTGAAGAAATGGAAGCTCAATTCTGAAAACTGAATCTGCCATTTGGTATTAATAAATGCATGGTATAATCAGAAGAACATTTGACTTAAAGCTGCTTTCTTATCTAGAACATGACTACATTTGAATGCATGGCAGACTGGGGAAAGTGCCTCTGCGCCGTGTGCCCTTCAGCAACTACCATTATCACATCCGGAACAAGCTCAGTTGTGTGTGTCTGGGAACTTTCTTTGGCTAAAGACAAAGTGAAACATCTAAACTTGAGACAGGTCAGTACTATGGCTCTTTTGCTGTAGAAACTTAATGAAAAGCAAAATATTAGTTTGTTTCTCTGATGACTGGCAGGAGAAACACCTTTGGGTGAATCAAGAAGGCAGAAAAAATCCAAATAATCAGCAGTATCATGTGACAGCCTGTTATTCGATCAGGAGCTGAAAATACGCCTCATACACACAGCTTGTAGTTATGAACTCTCCTTGGGGATTTTTTGTCTCTTTTGGTAGCATTTCCAAAGTCTATAATGAACAAAGGAACAGTAGAGATTAGAATCATAGAATCACAGAATGGCTTGAGTTGGAAGGGACCTTAAAGACACCTGCCACTAGGTCAGGTTGCTCAGGCATATGCTTTCTTCTCTCAAAGTTCAGCCTACTCTTGGATTCTTTTCAGAAACCAGTATAATTCAGAAATTCTTACAATTATTTTTGGGCTGCTACAGTAATGGACAGGATCTCCAAAACACCCTGTGAAATTAGGTGATGGACATTTGGGCTCAGCTAGGCAAAGGTCTTGATTCTTTTCTCTCAACCTGAATTCAGAACATAAAAGGTTTGGAGCTCCTCTGTAGCTGTTAAACAGCTGTATAAATGCTGTTTCATTTACAAAACGAATTCTCATGCAAGATTTGTGTGGTTCAGCTATGCTGCATTTTCAACTTTACAAGAAAAGCTTGAGCACATCTCTATTGTATCTGAAAGACAACATGGGACCCTTTTCCATAAGAAATCAAGAGACAGAAAGCTTTCTGCTACTTTTAAGCAAACTAATAAAGGGTTCACTGATCAACAAGGTCTACAAGTGTTAGAGGCTTCTTCTGTCCATTTATTTGCTCTGGGTGGGTATTCAGATGATACTTCAGTGCTTTGCTTTCGCTCAGTCAAAACATTACATTTGTCACTAAATGATGTGAAAACTTCAATGTCTGTTGGAAGGCCAAAGAACTATTTAGATCTTCAGTTATCTGAAGGTCTTGTGTGTTGAAATTAGAGGAAAACTGTTTAGAGCAGTCTCTCTTCTGAGGTTTGTTGTTTCCTACTTGAAAACAAGCCAGAAATATGAGAAAGATCTTCAGTGATGACCTTTTAATTCACCTGGTTATTATTCCAAAACAGGACATGGATATAGAAATGGAAAAAATAGCAGTAGAGAAAAACATAAGCAGTAATCGTCTTCAATATCAAAATGATACCAGTCAGGGGGTAGTGTTAGATTAATGCAGCTGTTTGAAGAAGCTGCCTTTCATCTCCAATACGATGTTATTCTTTTACCAAACTAAACTCAGCTGTGCTTATGAGTTTCACTGTGATTAATCTGGTATTACCCAGTCCACAAAGTGGCATGAGATCATGTAATGACAAATGCTGTACTTTGTGCTTCTCTTTGCTAGCACAGGCACTTTTTTCTTTCTTTCTTTTTTTTTTTATGATACAAAAAAATGTATCATCTTTCCTGAGAGAGTAAGCTTTGCTTAAGTAAAGTTGATGTGGTATGAAACGGATGCTATTCACTTTCCATCTGTCTCATGAGACTGACACATTCTAGTTTGGAATGTAGTAAAGTAGAGAAACAACATTTCAGCAGAAAAAGTCACTTTTCCCTCTCTAGCAAGGGCTGCTTCCACAATTTTGTGGAACACTATAAAGATTGAGCATAATAGCCTCAGTATTGATCCATGCAATTTACCAGTTCCCTCAGTGTTCATGAGGGGAACAATCTGTGCCAATCCAGCACCCAGAATTTCTGGGCTAAATGAAACACTAAACTGGGAGAAGTATCTAGGCAAGCTGTGCTGTCTGCTCTGCAGACCTCTTAGGGAGGTGTTGGCCATAGCTGTAAAGTGTCTGTGTCCATGCCAACCAGTTAAGTTGGATGGTCTCACTTGGTTTAAATTTTCATGGACTAGGCATTCCTGCAGAGAAGCTGGTCTTCTTTTTTGTCTTTTGATATTTGTGACTTTACTCTGGAGACAGGCCTCATGGCTATTTCTACAGATATGCTGCAGGGTATTTCCCATTAAGGGAAAACCTGTCAGTATTTGCAGAGCAATAATGAGAAGATTGTAGAGAGCTAGAAGCATGACAATTTTCACATGAATATGCATTGAGACACTGGGAGATTGAAATTGAGATTATAACTGGGCTCAGGTCTAGTCCTCTTTTCCACACTCAGCATGCATTTAAAGCAATTCATTGCCAGATAGGATCTTTCTGAGTCATAAAAAGAAGGAAAAAAAGGGGTTTATTAGAACTTGTGCTGGAGCTTAGTTTGGCTCAACTGGACAGTTTAGATGCTGTCAAAGTGGGTACATTTTCTTTCATGCTTTGGAGGAAGAAGAGAAAGTTTGGAACCCTCGAACCTGCCTTCTCCCAGACCTTTTTGCAGAGATCTTGCACAGTTCTCAAACATAGACACTGGGCTGTTCCCAGTCTTTTGTAAAGAGACAGTCCAGATCTATTCCTGAGCTTCTTTATCTATGCTCATTTGAGAGTGTTTCTGACCTCTGAAAACCACTGTTGGAGATCTCTCTTTGTGTCAGTATTTTTCGTCAACAGTTCTTGTGATTGGAATAAATCACAAGCTGAAATTCATCCCTCGCAGCTGCAGGTCACCTTCAGTAGTACATAGTCTGGTGCAGCTCAGCTTCTTCACCAGAGGAATAATGTTTGAACACTGTTGTCCTAGTAACCTTGGCAAATGGCAGCACATGGTAGACAGCAATCACAGCCTCACAATCACATGCTGGAAAAGAGTCTGAGATTTGTTTGCAAAAATCATCCAGGACATGAGGCTCTCTTGCTCCATGCTGAACTGAGATAGACTCTAAAGAAGGGCTAATTATGTCATGTAGAGAAAGCCAGCAGGGAATATGAATGTACTGTTTCAGCCAGCATTAAAACTGGTGGGTCTGATTTTTCACAGTAAGATAGCTAAAATTTGAGCCCTGAAAGTCTTTATAGGAAAGCTGTGAAGGACTTTCTTTCTGTTGCCCTACAGGCTTTACTGTCATTGGTGATTATGCAGCAGAAATGTATTCTGTTGTCATCTGAGAATGCTGCATTAAACAATTGTCATCAGTATACTTCTATCCATGATTTCTTTATGTGCTATTAATTTGCAGTCTTTTTTATGAAGGCTAAGTTAAACTGAGCACTCATTTTTGTCCCTAGAATGCATAAAACAAACAAATAAAGGATGTTAGATGATGATGAAAGAGAAAGGAATTCATATATGACTTTATGTAAAAATTATCTCAAATGTTGTTTTTCTTCTTAAAATTGGAAAAAATATTAGTACATGTTCAGAAAACCAGAAATAAAATACTGGAGAAGATCATTGAAATATGCCATGATAAGTTTTGTTTAATTTAATTTATTTTTTTTTAATCTTGGGAAATAATAATTTCTAAGCATAAATTTTACTTAAAACTGTATGGATTCAAGTGAAAGATTTTTTTGTTGCTGAGCACAAAGTATTGTCATAGAGTCTAAAAAGTATGCCAAGGGCCCTGAGTTAGTATACAGCTTGGGGCAAAGAATTTATTCTCTTGGAGACTCAACTTTCCTCAACCACAAGTTAAGCATAAGGATGCTTCTAGAAGATGCTTTGGGATTCTCCCCATATACCTTTTTTAGTTGTCTAAATAATTACTAGCTTACTTTTTCTTACTAAGCAAATGACAGTAGAATCAGCCACCTTCTGCTGTGGTTTATTGGTTGCCCTTTCCCCACCAGGCTTTGTACGGGCACACTCAGGCAGTGACCTGCCTTGCTGCATCTGTGACCTACAGCATCTTTGTGAGTGGATCAGATGACAGAACCTGCATCATTTGGGACCTGAACCAGCTGACGTACATAAACCAGCTTCCTGCCCACGGGGCAAGCCTCTGTTCTGTTGCCATCAACAATTCAACGGTAAGATCTTAATTTATCATCTTTCTTCTGATGTATCCATGAACATTTCATGATAATTTAATGGGTGCTCTTCCCAACATAAAAACATCCTGAGAGTCGGATACATTGATTTTTTTCTCTTTCTACAGAGATTGCTAATAGTATTCTTAATGATGAGAGTCAAGCACTAAAAGCAACATCTTAGACCGAGTAGCTAAGTAGAAGCATCTTTGGATAAATAGCAGGATTTAAAAACTTTTAGTTCACAAAGCATGAAGTCTTACTCTAGTAACACCTGGATTTGTCTCACCCCTAACCTTATTGCCTCCCTTATTTCATTATTTTCTCCTGATATTCACGCAGCAGAGCCGTGTCACCTGAGGCGTTAGACCTGGGTCTGCGGCCTCGGCTGACAACTTCCTTACACCTTGCGCTAACAGTGTTGGCTTTTTGCTTTCCTTTCTACTCTCAAGTATGGAAGAGGCTCTTAACAGCAGTGGGAATAAGTCTGTTGGGATATGTGCCTGGCTAGAATTGTATGCCTGTTGATAGGAAAATCCCTTTATTGGATTTTACAGTAAACACTCTGGATGAGACTTTTCCAGGCTTCTACCTTCCAAAAATGTGCATTTGTATTTTCTGTCTTTCTTAACATAGTAGAGCAGGATTCCAGCTGCTCAGGCCATTCAAGGTTGGATCCAGTACCAAAGCTTGTACCAAGAATGGCAAAATTAAGTTCTTAGCAGTAAGAAGTTGGGCAGACATTCTTTACTTTCTTTGTGCAAAAACAGTAATCTCATATCAGAGCTTTATTAACCATGCAGTCAGAAAGTTAATAATGGAGGGTGAGTCCATTATGAAGTCACCTGAAGCAGTGTCAAGAATGTAGAAAATGAGTGGGTGTGTTGGCAAAGAGCGTGGGCTTGACACCCCAAGAGAAGGATGTCAGCTGCTTTCAGTGTACCAGCCCACCACTGGCAGTAGCTTTTAGCTCCTCTTCTGGAGCTGTCCAAAAATGTCATGGTCTGTGCCAGGAACAGTCTGGTAGTTGATCCAAATGCAGTTCACCAGCTTGTTGGAGTGCAAATGGTTAAACTGATTGGACAATAATCTGCAGAAGGGTTCATTTAAAGGAGGAAAAAAACTAAGGAAACTATGACTGAAACTTCAAGGAAAAAAAGATTAAGGGGTCTGTAAGTTGTGGATGATGAAATTCTTTTTGACATTAGCAGAACAGGATTTTTAATTCTGAACTGTGTTTTTGTTTAAATTTTCTATATCTGTTTATATGTTGTAAGATAAATATACAAACAAAATATTAATATTCGGCCAAATTAAATATTTTGATTGACACAAAATTATGTGTTTGGTAAAGTTTTTTTTCCTGTAAAATTCACCATGTTTTGAAGGACACAAATTTCTGAACCACATACTTTACTGTGAAATAAAAACCCTATGCAGCTCTTTGTTACGTGATTCTTGGTTTCTGTATTTGCTTCAGCATCTAGAAGCCATTTATAGATCCAAACCTCATGGTGTTTTTATCACGTACACATAAAATAGAAAGGCTGTCTCAAAAAGTTTGTAAGTTAAGGAGGATTGTGAAAGTTTGTTGTAAGTCATTATTTCAGTTAGTTTCAAATCCCTTGTCTGGGCCTGAAAAATACTTTAGACCATTCCTAAATTCCTGGACATTATGTACTCTCATGCAGATAAAGTAGTTTAAATTTAAACTCTTTAATTATTGGCAGCTCTGTTGAGAATGTGCTATCCTAGTTTTATCTTCAGAATTCTGCCCTGCAGTGTGAAGAGCCCTGGCCCCAACTCAGGCAGGGGTGAGGTACTGTGTTAGTTGATTTAAACCAGATGTGCTGCTAATTTAAGGGCACACTGGCCTTTGACAGAATTAGATGACTTTGCTGATGGTTTTCTATTTAGCTGGTTCTTAATATGCATCAAGTGTAGAAAGGTTTTGATAAGATAACTTAAAATTGCAGCATTGACTCCTGGTGTGTTTCTTGCCTGTATACTTGCTTCTTATGTGCAGTCTGTGGTAAGACTGTTCTGCTGCACAGAAGGGAAAGAAAAGGAGAGATTCAGTTGCAAAGGATATTTTCTGCATCAGAAGTGCAGCTCACTGAATGCAGAGCTGTTCATTGGTCAAATGCAAAACACAGTCTAAAAATGTGATGACATTAAGCTCCCTGTGAGGGGCAGAGGAGTATTGTGAAATCACCGAAGACTTCATTGCTTAGCATGTGAACACCATGTCCCCGTGTAAGAGAATGCTTATTTGTAAAACTTAAAAAAGCAAGAATCCTTGCCCAAAACCTGTGCTACGCATCACCTGTGCACAGTCCCTGTCCCTGACAGTAGCTACATCAGTCAGTCTACTTTTTTACTAAAAGCCTGGGTTTTCTGGAAAATAGAATGGGAACATTTAATAAATGTTTTCTTATTTAAAATGCAAAAAAACTTTGTTTCTGCATTATCTTGCTAAATCTGAGATGATTGGTTTGGGTTTCTATGATGTAAAAATATCAGAATTTTTAACGAGGAAAAAAAAATATTTTTACTTTCTCTGGTTTACATCATCTGCCTAGAATAAAAGTCAGAATTTAAGTCAGAGCAACTCTGTAATTTATAATCAGCACTTAAAAGTTATTAATAGGATGAGCATAGGATTTTGAAACATAGTCTCTTGCTTTGTTTCAGGGTGATATTATATCTTGTGCTGGATCTTACCTATATCTGTGGACAGTCAATGGTGAGCTTCTTGCAAGCATTAACACCACCTGCAGCCCTGAAAGCCGTGTCGTTTGCTGCTGCTTTGCTGAAGTGATGGACTGGGACACACGCAGCATCATCATCACAGGAAGCACAGATGGAGTGGTGAGGGTATGTAGATGGGAGAGAGGGAACAAATTCCTGATTCATTGTAGAAGCAGAATTTTGCATTCTAAATGGAGAGACAGAGATGCTAAAAGCCCATGCCACTTTCTTAAAAGGGTAGCACAGGGCAACAGCAGAAAACCAGAGTAAAATATTTACTTCTTATCGACTTTTATGCTCCTGAATGAAGGATTTTTTTGCCATTCAGGAAGAGTTTTGGAAATGTGTTCATCATTCTGGTTTGGTTTTGAAGGCAAAAATTGCATATAAATTTTATATTAAAATATATATGGTTGAGTCTGTTTTCTGATAGTTCGTTCACGGCTCAATTTATTAAGTCATACTTTCTCAGGAGCAGGAATTCACTGCCTGTTCCACCTCCAACCTGGTGGGAGAGCTTCCTTGGTTACTGGGATCCTCATGAGTGTGTCAGCCTCACAATCCCACCAGCTCCCTGCATATATTCTCCAGGGTGACACGCTGCAGCACAGTGGCAGAGGGAAAGATGACTGTGAAACCAATTTCTGCTCCTTGCTGGAAAGCAGGCAGCCACATCCCGCTACTGTTGCGTTGTTATAATCCATTATTTTTTGGTTTTTACCTCCTTGCTGGTGCAGCTGTGGAAGACTGAATATACCAGTAGCCCAGACGAAGCTGCTGAACTGAGATCACAGGGAGTTACAACAGAAGAGCCAGGCAAGACAGGTATGACTACAGGGTAGGCTGTGAACTGCAGTGTGACTGTGTGCTGCATACCCTGTTTGGTTGTGAGGAAGAGGGTGTGTGAGCACAATGATATGAAGGGGAAATGGTGTAGGTAACTGGTGCAGTGTTACTGTAACCAGCAGCAGAAGCAGTGGGTAGTCAATGCCTGCCTTAGAGACACAAAGAATGCCTAACACCACCAGTCTCAAGGACACATCCTGCCTGAATGAAGCTGAAAGATTCCTCATAGGCTTTGTCATGGGTTGTTCTGCATAAAACTATGAAACTAATGAACTTTCCTCCCTCCAGAAAACTGGTTCCCTTGGCAGTCCTGCTGATGGCCTGTACTAAAGTATTCTGACATAATGTCAGAGTGTACAACGCCAGATCCTGCTCTGAGATGGAACAGGGAAGTTTGTTGTCTTTGCCACCTTAGAGGAGGTCAGAGTCCCTTCAAACTGGTGGGAGGCCAGCAGCATGCCCTAATGCATGGAGCTGTTTATTCAAAGTTGTGCTGAGCTGAAGCTGATGCCTTGGAGTTCTCACAGAGCTGAGGTTAACAAGATGATGGGGCTACAGTGCTGACTGGTATTAAAAACAATTCAAGCTCACTTTTCTGTTCTAACAAATACAGGAGCTGAAACCTGACAGGGAGCTTTAAAGGCACATTCTAAATAGCACAGCACATTTTATAAGAGAGAAAAAAATGGTGTTAGTATGTATCATTTACACCACTTACTTGCAATGATCCTCGTTACAGACATTCTCTATTACTTCAATTTTAGGCCCACAAACTGCATGACTGTAGAGCTATAGATAAAACATCTGCATAAAAAGATATTATATAGTAATTAAGCATTGCCATTAAGATCTTCAGAAGTTTAACTGTTCATGGAACCTAGCACCTACATTACTTAGATTGCTATGTGAAAGTATTTATACGTACATGGGCATATTGGAAATGCCAGACCAGATGCTCATCCTACCTTGCGTCTCTGAGAGTAGCTAGAGTCAGATGCTTCCAGGGAAGATGCAGGAACACCAGAGATGCCAGATATAAGATAGTCTGACTGTGGTAGCTACATATTTGCTTTCATTGTGATTTCTAATCAGACTGCTATAAATCAAAGCAAAAGACTTATCCTTCCAAACTCCTTGTAGTATTATGCGCTTATTTTTCAGATTATTTTTACACATACAAGCATCCAATTTGTCCTAAGAATTTATTAAATTCTGGCCAATAACTTCCTGTGGCATTTATTTCCATGTCTTATTTACTTAGGTACAGTTGCATAGGAATGCCTTTGAGCAAAGTGAGATTTTAGCTATTTTTAACATTTATATCATAAACAATTCTCCAAACCAGAACTTAAAAAATGCCCATGGGAGCACAGCAGAATATTCCTGTTTGTTTCTTTTTAGGAGAGGATCATAAAAGACAACAAGCATTGACCAAGCATGTGGTGATGTGTAGACACACACTTGTTCGCACACGTTCCCAGATGCATACAGCAACAGCATTCTTTATTAAAAAGTTGAGAGGTGTAATCAAAGCAGTGACACGCTCCCTTAAAGTATTCAGATTACTTCAGAATTATTTTAAATGGCCAAATATTCCCACATCTCATTCTACGCATTAAAAAATTAAAATTAGTACAAAACATGGTCATTAAAAGACCAAAGTAGCAATGATTGAGTTACGTTGTTAGGGGGGTGTGTGTGTGTGTGTGTGTGTATGTGAAATGTTCTCAGCATTTAATTATTGGTTTGGTTATGAGCAGATTTAGATAAGTTGATAATACCAGGGCTTTATATAATTTCTTTTTACTAGACAATTATGAGCTGTATTATATCCTGGCAGCAAGGTATTGTGGGGCATCTTATTAAGCATAGAGCCAGTGAAAACTGATGAACAATTTTGCTGAACTAGGCATGCAATTTAGAAAGCAATAATACACAAATCCAATTTAGCACACAATTGATACAGCCGCACGTCAGCACATGTAACTATCATAGCCACAAATTAAATTGGGATGGGCCTATTTTGCTACTGCATAGGCTGAGATTAAATATATTTGTTTTCAACTTAACAACTTGCTGACCATAAATAATAACAATCCCATCCATGCTGCCCCTAGACACTATCTAAATATTTTATTTTTTTTAACCGTACAACAGGTAACAAGCATGGAAAACATCTTGTTCTCTGTCGGGAGCTGAATCCCAGCCTTGCCTTGACTGGAAAACCAAGTAAGACCAGCCCTGCAGTGACAGCACTGGCTGTATCCAGGTACTGTCCATTCCTGTGCATTGTGGCCAATGCCTGGCAGAGCTGGGGTGCTCAGTTCTATTCTGGAGTTTGTGTTACTGCAGGGGTTGGATTTTGTTGTTGTTGGGTTGGGTTTTTGTTCGTTTATTTTTATTTTTTTTTCTCTCAGTTGAATCACCCTGTCTTAGCCAAATGCAAGCACTCTGGGAGCTGGCCTGGCTAAGTGTATTAAGTGAAGAGTGTTGGGATAATCAGTAGTCAAATAGGAGACAATGCAAGAGATATAGAAAGTATCAGCCAGAATAGTTTTAGAGACCAATAGATGCTCCATTGCACTACAGAAAAAATACTATCCTAAGAGTTACTTGGAAATACTGTATTTTTTAAATGTAAACAGGAAGTTTTTTGGCCAAAGGACAGCGCTGGTGTTTAACTTCACTCAGTTGCACAGCCAAAAGTATTTTAGTTTACTCAGTCTCCCTCCTGCAGTTTTGTCTGACTGTGATATTTGTAATCTCGTACTCCAGAATGCTATTATGTACCGTAAAACAGTTGCTGTCTTTCCCTCCAAAAGTTTTGGCATTTTGGTAACTGCTAAAATTATTCCTATATTCTGCATGCTCAGATTCAGAACAGTTAGTGACTGATGTTTGTATGTGTTGAAAGCTTGAGAGGGAGAGCTGATTTCATTAGAGTTGGTGGCACTGCAGGCAGCAGAGTTTTCAGTGGCTGAAGCCATGGCATTATGTGATAACAAGTCTGAATTCTGAATCTGGCCAGCAAATTATTTAGCATTCATAGTCTCAGAGAAGGGTAAGAGCTTCTGATCTGGCTAGGTTGTCCACAACTAACCCTCTGACCTCCAGGAAAGTTTGGATCCAGTTCTAAGTGCAGTATTTGAAGTACAAATCTTTGTCTACTCTGTATCATTGGTCTTCAAATTTAACATTAATGGTAACCTGCTCCCCTGAATGTTGCATCCTTCTAATTGCTACACATACAGGAGAAAACCTTGATCCTATTTGCATCTTAGTTCTTAAACATTTTTCTGTTTTTCTTTCTCAAGAAATTCCTCCAAGCTCTTAGTTGGTGATGACTGGGGAAGAGTCTGCTGCTGGTCTGTGGATGGGTAGGAAGAAATAGCCAAGAATCCTTGTTTATTCAGCCTTTCAGATGGAGAGAAAATTACCCTTCAGAGCATGAAAGAATCCGAAAAACTGAAAGGCTATGATTGGAGGCTGAATCTCAAAGGAGTTGTTGGACTGACCCTGCAGTCAACTATGATTGCAATTAGAGAATGGACTCCAAAGTTGAGAGATGCTGACAGACATGCACATAGACAATAAGATTTTACAATATTTGTTCTGAGAAAACTTTTGTATTTTATATGTTATTTTAGATACTGAATTTGGCATAATACATTGTATTTCACAAATAATAGCAAATAAAACTGCCCAGATTATGCCAAAGAGCAATGTAGCTTAATAAAATAACATATTCTAATTTTAATGCCACTAGATGAGGAAATACTGAGGCTTCAAACAGATGTTAAGTAAGTTTTTTGCAGTATCTTTTTTCTTACTAACTTACAAGTATGTTGATATCTCTTTTTCCACTTTTTCTCCTTACCTGAATCTACCTGAAAATGTATGCATGCCTTATGAAAAGCAAAATGAAGGAAGGAATTCCCAGGTTAACAGTGGTGCCTTTATTCAGCCAAGAACATTCTCTGATTTCCACTGCACTGGGGCTAGTTAGCATTGCAAGAGTAAAATCCTTTATGTGCAGAACTGGACAGCCAGAGATTGAGGAATGTGAGGAACTGCTATACGTCAAAATCTTGGTGTGAGAGTTGCCATCATCATTAGGAGGAATCTGGATTAGAAGACAAGATTTTACCAGTCTTCATCACCATTAACTTTCTTTTTCCTGTAGGGCACTGCTTTGTTCATGACTCTTCTTTTGCTTTATGTTGCTGAATGAGCAAGACTTCCTGTGGCAAAGAGCTTTCTCTTTACAGAGTGCTAAGATATGTGCTCTCCCCAGCCCACCCCACAGCTCCCTATAACCTCCACAGTGAGTGAGGTAATTGCCTGTGGAAAATGTAGTCATTAGAGGCTAGCGCATGATGCATATATACAAGGAAGGCTGCATTAAGTCTACACAGATGACCTGGCTGGTTCTCCTTTCTAACCTCCAAGTGCATGACTTGATGACTCAAATACTGTCCTTTGTGTGGTCAGTGAAACATACACTGAAAACAGGCCAAAAAGCTGGTGTTTTTGCAATCAAAGTGATCCTTTGGAGCAAAGGTGGACCACCCCCATATTTCTTGTTTTCTGAGGACTGGAAAGAGGTCATTTGCCATAGAATTCAACAGTTTAAGTACACTGCTTCTTCCCTCTTCCCTGTCTGTACAGTCCTTAAAAATAAGCTGTGTTTTGGATACATGGACAGCAAGACTTGGACTCCTGTAAACTGTGAATACAGGTTCATTGAACTAATTAAGAACCATGAAAGAAGCTCACTACCTGGGTTGGATTTTTTTACCTAATAAGCATCTTGATAGCTTGCTATTTGTGTCTCCTCCTTTAGCCTTTTTGTGTAACCTGTCTTTACCAGTAGCAGTCACTCCCATTCCTAGAGCTGGCATTGGCACTGGCACCTACTTTGCAACACAGACAGCAGCACTAATGATTCCAGTGCTCCAGACATCAGCCTGACTTTGTTTGGTAGCAAGCTGTTGGCTAGCCATGAATGAATTTAACAGAGTCATCTCCTTGTGCCCAATGTAATTTCTTTTACATCCTCAAGAGAAGAATGAGGTGCATCAGCTGTTGGCCTGGATCACAGAGAACAAATCCAGAATGAGCATGTATGAATGGAATTCAGCAGGTTAAGAGTTAATGTCTTTCTGATTCAAGGTTATTCTAATATTCAGGGACTTGTAATTTTGAAGAATATAAAAGGCAACTGGATAGAAAACAGTTGTGAATGTTTCCTGATGAAAATTCTGATTAGGAGGAATTTACTGTACAACAGTGCTTGGTTGAGAAACTTTTGGTTTCTTCTCTATCTCTAGAGGATATTTCTCAAGTTGTAAGTCATGGGAAGAAGTGCATACTGTGAATACCAAAAGCACCACTCCTTGCTTGCAGAGTTAAGGCACAAACATAAGCATCTTGCAGTCATCAAATTCCTTAGGTCATATTCAGCCAGTGTGGGAGACAGTAGTACAATGCTTCCTGGACATTTTTCTGCAGGTAAGTCTCTGTGACGTTAAGTTTTTGCTAGAAATTTTTAATACATGATTTAACAATTAGCTGTGAAACCAACCGTCTTACAAGCACCTACTTTTATAATTGTGTTGGTTTCCTGTGTATTTGGTGAATTATGAATGTCCACGGATTTCTGTCAACTCTAGATGTGGAGGTAGCTTAGTGCTGGCTCAGGGGCAGGAGTGGTGCCTTCTTGGTGGGTATCCTGATAGGTTACTGATTATCTAATGGCTGCGTGGGATGTAGGGGTAGCAGATCTAGAATATGCTTGAAAAATTAAGCAAGCAGAGAATTTCACAGCAAATACTTTCTGCATAACTCCATTGTCACTGTAAATGGCATAGTGCAAACATCATCAAAGTGTTGTCATTATCTCAGAGCCAACTTCTGCAAGGGTTAAGTAGCTCAGGGTGAGAATTACCCTTAAAAGAAATCCAATCCCATTAGGGTAAGAAATGCAGAAATAAGGCACATTCTTAACTCTGCCCTGCAGGGAAGCAAGAAGAGAAATGTGGAACAGAACCTTTATGTGACTTTAAAAATCAGCTTAATCTAATCAAAGGCCATAAACCCTAAAATGCTTTAATCACACTTATTTAGTTATTTCACAGACCATCTTGCTGCTTTGTTTTGGAATAGAAGCCTTACAAATGTTGCAGTGAGCATTAAATACTGTCTGGTTTCTGTTGGTTAATAAATGCTGGTGAGGCAATATTTGCAGAGCTGCTTGTGCACTGCAGGACCTTTGCATCCTCATAAAAAAGAATTTGTTCCAAGCTTTTCTGAGAAATCCATACAAACCCATCTGTAACTCCCACAGGAAAGTGTCTCCTGTGATTGTCACCATGTGCTTGCTACTCTTCCCAAGTCCTTTTCATACAGGGATCTCAAAGCTTGTTACAAGATGGTATCGGTAAGATGATCATCTCATTCATGATAGCCCATGGCTGTCACAAGGGAAGTTATCTAAGAGCCATATAAGCTAAAATGATTTGCAGGAATATGCTCCCTTCTGTATGAAAATGCAGCCTGTTTGTGTTTTTCTCTCGTCTTTCAGGAGGGACATCTCAATGAAGTTGAAAAAGAAGCCCAGAAATGTCTGGACACAATCCCAGCTCTCTTATTTCCTCTTGCACTGCCAAGTCCGGTAGCTGGAGTAATTTGTTCACTTATGATCACGCACCACTTAGGTATCAGACTAGTTGTTGCATTACTGGTGTCACTCTTCAGATGTGTGCATAGCAATTACCGGCAATTAAGTCAGCCAGGCTGATGGGGATGTGTGAGGGAACAGGACCGGTGAAGGAATGCCAACTTTCCCTGTGCTTTTTCCCTAATAGGCAGATTGTCCTCAGCCTCTTCCAAAGTGTCAGGAGGCTCCTGGAAAATTGCTGCACGGAGTTTTTAAAAAGAGAACCCCCTCATTCCCTCCACTGGCATGGAAACCTGGTATCCAGAACCAGGCAGCCTTCAGCAGTACATTGGGATCTTGGTGACCATGAGTAATATTTGCTGTAACGAGTACTGAACAAATGTAGGCCTTGTGATGGGGACAGTCTGTGTCCAGTGATCACTCTCTTTCATACACAAGTGTTGTAACCCTATGCATGTGGAGGGTTGTTGGTGTAGGGCAGTCACTGAGGGAGCAGCAGTGAGTGTGCTGGCTGGGTGACTGGAGCTTGAGGATGCCAGGTGAGTCCTGTGGTGGAAAGAACATTGTGAGCTCTTACTGATGTGGGAGATGCCTTCTCTCTGTCAGTGACTGCAACAGTAACACGGAAAATGTCCCTGTTTTAGGTCAGAAATTGCTTGTTCAGTCCTGGCAGGAGAGACTAAGGACTTTGCTTCTCCCTTGTATATCTGTACCATGGCCAGAAAGGACAAAAAAAGTCATGTGCCAACACCTACTCCAGTTTTGGTGGGATACTCAGCATGCATGTTGTAAAGGAGGGATTCCAGTAGTATTATTGAAATAACCAGAGTATGAGGTAATGTGGTTAGGAAGGTGAAATCCTGATTTACTCTAAAGCATTTGTATGGCAGGTTGGCTTCTCCCTGTAACCTGGTATTTGTTGACTTTAGTTGTGTAAGGACTCATTTGCCACCTTGCTGGGTGTAGCAGCCTGTAGTGTTTCTGGTGCGTGTCCATTTGAAGGTCTGGGCAACTCTTGGCTCTTCAGAGTCCGGTTATGAGCTGAATATATAGTCTGTATTTGGGCTGTGTATTTACAGGCCCTTACCTGTGGAAGTGCTGGGACTGTGATAAGTGGGAGGAGGCCCACTAGAAATCTACTCAAGCAGGTCTAATTGTACCAAATAGAACTGCTCAGTAGAGTGGAAAATAGTCCTCATATATCTACCCGAAGAAGATAATGACCTTTTAAATAACAGAAGCAATTTTATTTCAATACCCCAATTACTCTGAACTCTCAAATGTCAAAGTGCCGAGCACTTTCAAAATAACTTAATTCAGACATTTATAGCACTTAGACACTGCTAGTTTCTTATCTAACCTAATTATGGGTTGTACAGGAAATTGCAAAGCATCCCAATTAATGTTATTTTTTGTAGTGATACATAGGAGTGGCCTTTGCCATTTGCTGTCATCATGTGCACAGTGATTTACTAATTTTGGCTTTTGAGTTAGTTTCCTGGTGGGATAGAGCTCTTTCTGTCCTATGGTTGCTCCTTGAGAGCAAGCAAGGAGGAAACAGAGGTAGAAGTGGTCATAGCTATGTTTGCCTGAGGGATTTGAAGAGCATGTCTGTGTGAGAACCGAATGTCATTGCAAGGCAGGACCATTTAAGGAGTAGAGGTGCCATATAGAATAGTAACACCTGACTGTCAATCTTTTTGATCCTCTTTGATCTAAACACTTGGGTCACGGTTCTCCACTTACTTGTCTCCCACAAGACTAGTTCAGGGGAATGAGATTTGTAAAGCTGCTTAACTGGCTGCCTGAAAAATCCCCTCACAGATGGTTATGAGCAGTTTCCAGATGGAGGACTCTGTGCATATGACCTCCTGCTTTCTTGGTGTGAGAGTCCCAGGTCCTGCACAGCCGGGAGAAATGTCATTGTAGTGACTAGCTGTGTGATGTACTAAAATGAAAACCTGAGCAGGTCTCAGCTGGAGGCTCAAAAAGTGCTGCCAAGAGATTTCTGATCAGGGTGGTCAAAGACTAAACAGCCTCTTATGGGGTTTGCAAACAGCCCAGCAAGACTAATGAGGGAGAGACTGAACACAATGTGGTGCCAAGACAGGTAGTGTTTTTGTCCTACCTGTTGCTATGCAGTCAACAAAGCCCATTGCTTCAGCATTTGGTCTCTGAGTGGAAAGGCTGAAAGGTGAAACTGCTGTGAAGTTTGCTGGAAGAGCTAAGGCATCCAAGGTGAGAGAGGGGTTGCTTGAGATTCACAAGTTGGAGCTATGGTGCATTTTGTGCAAATGCATTTTCCTCTGTGGGCTGTGCTCAAACTCAGATCTGCAAACCCAGCTCAGAACCCAACCTAACATTCCCTGAACTTTCAGGTCTGTTTTCTCTAACATAATTTGTTAATCTTTTCCGGAGAAGCAATGTTGGGAATCATTCGTTCTTTACAAGAGGAAAGCCTGAAAGAATTGAGGCTGTTAATTCTCTTTTCAATCTTCCCTTCAACAGTCTTCAAATATGAAGAAGGCTGTTAAGAGGAAAGGGAAATGTTCTGTATGTCTATAGGGAAAAAGGCAAGAAGATGCAGCCTATATACTGGAAACATTGTGAATTTCTAGGTCTGTGGCAATGGATGGTGGGAAGACAATGTAACATGATTGCTCTAAGTTTCTAAAAAAAGGTTAGACCAAGCTCTATCAGGTTAAGTTGAGATCAAGTGATGAACTAGCTAGTATCTCAAAATCTGTTCCATGTCCCTTTTTTTTTTTTTTCTTTTTTTTCTTTTCTTTCCTCCTCCTGAGAGGAATAACACAAACTCAGAGTCTTCTGCTGACATGTGGTCTTTTGATCTACCCTGCCTTCCAGTCAAGGTAGTAAAACAGAGTCAAGCCCAGATGGTGGAACAAAGCACAAAAAATGAGTATATTTCAGCTAAGTGCAAGAAACTGAGAAGAGTAATTGCTACGCAGTGGAATTCAGGATTTTTGTTTTACCCTGTCAGATTAAACTGACCGATGTTACTCATCAGGGGTGTTTTGGAGAAGCCCTCAAAAAGCAGAATTTGACCTACGAATAGGACATGAAATGAGGCCTCATCTGGTCTGAGTCCTTCTGTGCCAGCAGAACCTAGCCAAACCCCAGCTAAGTAGACCAATTTAACTTCTTAATTAAGAGAACTCCACAATTACGTTACAGTTATTCTAAAACAAATAATTTGCTTGTAATTGCAAAGACAATGGCATTCTGACCACACCTACACCTTAGAAAGTTGTAATAAAGAGTAATAAAACACCTTTTCCTTGAGCTGCAGAATCAACCCACACACAGCCCGTGACACTAATATGATTTACTCCTATTTGCTGATGGAGGATTCGAGTAATAAAATTTAATGCGAAGGAACAAGGTGCATTTAACAAAAGCTGTAAACATCTCTAATTCTACTTAAAGCTATAGGGCACACTACATTAACATTTAATAATCTGATACTATATTGGTGTGAAGCTAATAGAGTTGCATTTGGTAAAATTTCAGCACTAGGCCATGTTTTACCAATGACAACAGGAGTAAACAAAACGGTATGATTCTGCAGACTCTAACTACTGCTTAATAAGTCATTAAGAGTCTTCATGGGAGCTCCTGTCATAAAAGAACAGTGGACCACATTCAACTCTGCTGCTGTTCTGCTGAAGGCAGTGGGAGTTAGGCCAGAGATTAATTTGGCCTTGCAGCTTCTGTTAGGAGGAGCTAAATCCAACTTAATTCTGCATTTCTCCTACTAAAGCAGAATATGCTCAGTTGGATTTTTTTCTCTGTAGTCTTTCAAGTGAGTTGCTTTGACACTTAAAGATGTACAATTAATTGCAGAGTAAAGACTGTTGTTTTTCTTTCTCCAATGATATGATCTGACATTATTAAATCTGTTTGGAGTAGACATTGCACAAGAAAATGCATAGGAAATGTCTGCTCAGGAAAACAGGTGTTCTCCTAAGTAGTATTCCTAGCCTCCTTTCGCTCAGCTGGTCTCTTGCCTTTCAGGATTCTGCTGTCATTTGAAGTCAGTCACAAATGGAAACCATTTTAAAATAATGGAATTTTCTGCAGAATGAAAAATTAAATTCCCACCTATTGAGATTGTCTAAATGGTGAGTATGAGATAAAACCATATCCTTGAATCATTCTCCAATAAATCCTACACAGAATGAGAGAACTTATCTCACACACAAAAAAAGGTAATTTATTTAGTTCAATTAACTATAATTTTGGGGAATTAGATATCAAACATAAGCAAGAATGTATAGAATATTAATACACAAAGAATGGTACTCATTAAAATACTGGGCATAAACACACAGTAGAGGATTTTTTTGAACAATGGGCACAATGACTAGTTGTATGTAAAAGGAATGTCTATATACCAAACTTTTAGAAGTTTTCACAACTAAGTGCTCAACTCACTAACGTGTTAGAGTTTTAGTTTTAATTCCAAGGGAATCACTAATAATTTCTATACTTTTTTAAAGCCTTCCTTATAGTTGTCTGCATAAGAGATGTCCTCTCTGAATAGTCAAACTGGCTGTTCTAAAATTGATCCTTGAATGCTAGATCACTCTTTAGCATTAATTGCTTTTTGGTCAGCAAGGTGATTGCTATTGTTATTGAAAGTCCATTAACCAATCAGAGAACTAGGAAAGATACCATGCCCTTTTGATGAGTGATTGAACTCCTGGGATAATGAAATTATTAAACTTAACATTTTCTTGACAGCTCACAAATGCAAATATTAAGAATGCAAATAATTCTTAGCAAATATTTATAAATGCTGGCCTGCTTTGATGAGGGGCTATAGTTGGAACTAGTGCTAGACATAATGTCCAGCCTGAAAATCTTTTATTACATTCTTTTTTATACAAGAGATGTTTATGCTTATGGAAGCAGGTGACTGCATGTTACATTTACACAAGGTGGCTATTCAGTAATGGATTATGTATGCTGCCTAATCTCTACCCCTCTTCCAAAAAAGTTAAAAAGCAGTTTATACAGACTTGTCTGTTAGGGTGAAACTCTCCAAAACGCAGTGATGTGCTCTCTCCCTTTGTTGCATGTTCTCATCCCTCCCTTCTCACCCTTACCCTGCTCTCATGTGCTCTCATGTAATAACAGGAATGAAGGCATGAGTATTCCTGTGATGGTTCCCAGCTGAGCTCTGAGCCCTGGTGAGAAGTTTTTTTATCTCTAAAAAGGCCTAACCTGTAACACAGGAAGCAACTTGGATCGCCTTGGTTAGGATTTCAAAACCCAAGGCCTGCAAGTGCTACTCCAAAATCCACACTAAATACTGCTGAAGGAGTGGCCTGTCAAAGGGCTCCCTTCCAGAGCTGGAGGACACCTGGAACATGGCAAGTATCAGATCTTCACAGCCTGATGGTGAGCTTAAGAGCCAAGTTTTTACTTCTCCATTAATTCTGCAGTTACTCAAGGCCTAAAGCTTCCTAAGGGCTGAAAGATGTTGGACACGTGATTCTCCCTGAGCTTTTGTGGAATCTGGGCACTGGAGACTGGAGCTGAAAACATCAATCCAGCTGTCCTGCATGATGGAAAGGCCCAGGATGCCATAGAATACACCATTTTCCATGAATGTGTATCAAAGGAAAAGGAAGAATCCCTCCTCAGTTATCAAGATATGAAGAGAGAGTATTTTGTGTTCTCACCTTAAGCTGTTTTCCCTATCTCCTGAACCCTGGTCTTTCCAAAGAAAAGACTCCAAATCAAATGAGCAGGGCCTTAACTCCTGCTCTGTTAATAAAGGATAACAAAGGAGGAGCTGTGTGATTTTTCCTCTAGATTAGCACTCAGTAATGTAGACCAAAGAAGGAAACTTTTGCAGGTTTGGGAGCATCAGTCTTGATGCAGCCTGAAGGCAGTGTCCTGGTTCTAAGTCATAGTCATAAGTTCTAAGTTTTAACTCACTATGAAGTTTTTCCTTCCCAGTCAGAATTTTAAAAAAGATCAAATGCTGAATAATACTCCCAAGATATAATTATTCTTCCTCAAATAGTTGTGTTTTAACTACACGTGTTTCCTTTGGATTATTTTGATTTTATTTTTTTTTATTTCAAGCACTTAGAAGAACTTTACTAAAAGTAACTTTTTAAGACAATGTAATTTAGAAAAGGAATTTGAAAATATAAAACCCAAACCCTTTTATAACTATTTCTGAAGGGGAAAAAAAAAAAAGCAGAAAAAGTAATTTTAGTTTTTCCTTTTCTGTAGGGGGGAAGGGGGGGGGGGGGAAAGGCTCAGCTTTATGGAGTTAATGTTTTGCTGATGGAAAAATCAGCATTAAAGTGACAAATTTACTTGTCAGTGATCTTTATCTTCAGAAGCAGGTTCATGTGCATGGATCCTTCCACTAGTCCTTCTGAAGATTGCTAAGATGTTGATGTTTGCAGCTGAACTCATCACATTAGCACCAAAGGAATAATGTTTAGTATTGAAAATACCCCAGGTGGAATGTCAGTCCGTTTAAAAAAGGGGTGGCTAACACTACAAAGGCTGTCTCTGGGATGTCATTTGTAGAAGAGCTGCTTTTTCTATGATTACTTTCAACTATGTTTTGTTTAAAAGTCTCATAGAAAAATAGAAGTGCATGAATGGAAATAAAAAAATACAGACATTTACATTGCTTTTATAAATAAACAGCACAGCAAGAATTAAATAGAACACAGACAAAGGATATTTATACAGGCATGAACTATTACAGCTTGTTCTCCTCAAAGAGTATCTGTGCATAGACTGTCATACTGGGAATGCCTTTGGCTTCCTGAATCGGCTTCATCAGTTCAAGTTCAGCATATGTTAAATTCTCCTCTGCAATTTTTGGCTAGGAAACAGAACCAAGAAGTTACAGTTAGAATGTTGTTATGCTGAATGTACAACATGCCCGAAATATTCTATAGAATGGGCTATATTTCTTCTCTCACACATGGTAATTCCACTATGCTGTTAATCAGTTTACTCTGCACTAGAGTTAGTTCATAGAAGATGAAATAAAAATAATATTAAAAATACGAAATTGGAAGTAGTAGGATTTTCAGGTTAATTTCCATTTTCTCCTTGTTTCTCAAACAACACTTCAGTTTGAAAATTCAAATGTTTCAACTTTGAAAGATGTGTGTTAGCAAGATGTTCAGCTTCTTTAATACTAAATTTCCCAATTAAATTTTAGTTATTTCAGATTTCATAATTTGAAATATATATGCCAGATTTGCTGCCCAGCTGTAAACCTTGAGCCAGTTACATATCTAATAACAGCAAATCTAAATATCTCTCTTTATGCTTCTTAATAGAACAAAAAAGTGTGTTAAAAATATGCAGAAGGCAGCAAAAATTGATAGAATTGTTGCTGTCATTCCAATGGGATTTCATCACTTTTGCCATGCTATAGATGAGTTCAGAGCCTAGAAGAAAAGCCATAGTGCCAAAGCTGTCTGATGTATTACACAGGTTGAGCATTAGACTTAAAACTATAAAACTTAGCTAGGAGAGAAGGTATTAAGAAAATTTACTTAACAAATTCCATATGGTTGACAAAAGCTGCTTACTGCTATTAGGGACTTCATTCAGACTCAGCAAGGTGGCTTTGAGGAGGAAAGTCTCTTCTTGTATTCCTTTGTGTGTGTTGGCTCATCAGTTGGGATTGGGTTGCTCATACCAAATTCATGTCAGAAAATATAGCAACAAACAAAAGCTTCTGTTCAATTATACATGGGACCCTAGTACTTGAAATTGATTTCGGTTCATCTGTAGAAGATTAAAGTCTGTGTTCCCAAGAGAATGATGAAGTGCTAAGGCTGTGTGGGAGTTAAAAACTGGAGAATTTTTTCTTTTATCTCCTTGGGTTCTGTGTTTTACCTGATGTCCTCAAGTTTAAGCCTAAAAAGGGCAATTAAAACAATACAAAAAACATTTCAGCCATGCACATTTTTGCATGGCCACTAGACTATACCTTATAGAAAAGGTTACATCTGTAAGACCAAGAAAGACTTTGTCAGTTGTAAACTGAAAAATGACTCAAAGGTCACAAACCAAGATTTCTATACATTACTTAAATGTTATAATGAAGAAATTTACAATATTTTTCAATGTCAAGAGTTTCCTTTATGTTTTATTTACTGTTATTTATTTTTTTCTGATTTAACAAATGATTTCTGTTTCCTTTAATTGTGTTTGAATAATTACTATATTGTCTTCTGTCAAAAAAGGTAAACATCTAATACCCTCTGAAATCCGTCCCTGTGCTCCCCTGCTTCCTGTCTTTTGCACTGCTCTGGAATCTTCTCATTTTGCCTTGACAACTGCTCTCACTCTGGATTTCAGGTTGTTTCCCTTTGGATGGATGAGTTTACACTTTTCCAGCATTAATTTAATCTTATTTAATCTTATTTCTTCTCTGCAGATCTGATCGTGAAATACTTCACGCAGCTACTGCTGCAAGTGGTGTTGTTGAACTCAGCTAATCTGTACATGTGAGTAAAGGCCTTTGCAGGGCTCACTGCAGGACTGTAATATTTTGCATATGATTAGGCACATGGTTTTCCCTCCCTCCTCCTCTTGCATGGGTCATCCTATTTGATCTCATTATCAAATATTTCACCATTGACTTACTACACAGATTTCCCGCTTTCCTTGAATTCTCCAGTGTAATGATGTAAAAGGGTTTTCTGTGGATGACAGCCTGATCTTGTATGTAATGGAAATAAAATAACACATTTATTTTATTTGTTCATGTATCGGGACTGAACTGAACCACAAAGTTTAGAAAGTAATCTGTCCTATTCTGGCTTTGGCTTAAAGAGTTAGAAAAAACTCTTGGTCGACTGCTTTAATATTTAAATAATTTTTATATTTCCCTTTTCTTTTTAGCCAGTGAGAGTATTAGCCTCAGTTTCTGGTTGTTTTTTTCTTTTTTGAGATCTTTAGTTTCCCTTTTGAGATTTCAAAACTGTAAGTGCCCATCTATTCAGTAGGTAATACAGAAGCTCAATACAGGAAGTAATTTGAGGCTGGACATGTTGAAGATTTTAATCTTAGTGTATGATAGAGCATCTAGTCTCTCTTTGAAGGTACTGAGAGTTTTGCTGCCAACTTCAATGGGTGTCACCTCAGACCCTGAACACAGAATGATAAACTGCATGTGAAAACCTCCTAAAAAGGAATCTGATAAAACTTTACAAGCAAGCTTTGGGTCACTGCCAGAGTGAGACTTTGTATTTCCTAAAATTGACCCAGTATATCTTTTGAAGTAGAAATATTTTCATTGTTCTGTAGAAATCAGTTGCTAGGGGCGAGCTAAATCTGTATATGCTTTCCCCTTTGCTGTTTAATTGTATTTCATGTTGTTTCCATTTAGAAAATGCCACGTCCTAAAATAGCCAACCCAATGCCCAGCTCATGTAAGTTTTAGAACTAAGATTTATGAAATCATATTGTCCAGGTGTTTTATTATATTATCTCAAAATTGCATTGTTTTCCAGTGTAGATTATCTCTTTATTCATACTTTATTCTATTATGTTTGGATATGAAAAATAACACTAGATTCCCCAAAACAGGTCATTGGGCAGTAGTGGCTGATGTGTTGCTTTCATACATTTTTATGATGTTCCTATAGTAAACATAATTTAATAAAGCCAAAACACACTAAATAAATAATTGCATCTAGAAAAGCAATAAAACCAAATAAAATTAGTACTTTCATAAGTGGAAAAGGTACTTCAATTACTGCTACAAGCAACAGCACACCATAAAATGTGTAGAATAATTTCCCTTATGCATATTTCTAGTATGTAATAATTTGATTGAAAATATGAGGAAACACACAGGAGGTTCAAAATTGTGAAGGGTATACAGTTTTCAGCAAAGGATGTGTAATAACAGTGCATGGAAGCCAACATTACTTTAAAGTAGCTATAGTAGCCAGAGTTTGACTCCATACACTCTCCTGTACTTCATTTATCAGTCACATGTTTAATTTAATTTTGCTGGTTTGTTTGTCCAAAACCTTTTTTTTTTTTTTTTTTTTAAACAGGCTGGAAAGAAAACTAATTCTACGATTTCATCTCTCATTTGGATTGGATAGCGTTTTGGCAGTGTAAGCCTGGAATCCTGCCACCACCTCCTTTTTGGAACAATAGCATGACTTTAGTAACTGATGGTAGAGGTGGGACTGATCCCAGGGCAGAAGAAGAGACAATGAATGACTGGCCATTCACCCCTCTCTTTCCATCCTGGCTCTTCACTAGGAGGTCACTGGCATTTCTGTGACTACAGCATCCTTTCTTGAAACAAAATTGCTCTAAAATAATATTGAAATTATTTCTTCAAATAGAATTCTGTTCCAAAGTGATATTTCTGGATACATTCTTTATCTCGTATGTCTGTTTTCTCATCTTGGGATCACATACTTTTCAGAAATATAAATTAGGAACAGTCATAGTTTTCCAGCATATCTTCTGGCAAATGCAAAATTATTCCTCTTCCAGATTTCTCCAGTTTTATTTTAGTTTATTCCAGTCACAGGGTTTCCCATGGGCAACTATTAAAAAGAGTTCACTTACAGGAGCATTTTTCTTAATAAACAATCTGCAAAGTCTATCAGGTAAGTATTTAAAAGAAACTCAAGTATGTACATACATAGTTTTGTTTTTATTGGGTTTGCCCAGTATATAAATGCATTAGAAATTACCAAGAAGGATTGTTTTTTTTAATGAAATTTATTGATTTTTATGTTATAATTACTAGGAATGTCAATTTTGGTCTTCCAAGGCTTAGCTGGTTTGTTTCTTGGCCTTCTCAAGGATGTTTACTGTGAGCACTGTCTGACTGAAAGCTCTCAAAGTTTTAACTGAGACCACTTTTATCCAAAATTTATAATGAATTATGAAAAAAGCAAATAATAATCTCACAAATTTAACTTGTCTGGAAAAGCAACTGATGCAAACTTGGACTTACAGATTGCTGCAATTTTACTGTTCCATGACTACATCAGGTACCATGAACATGAAAAGAATGGGTGTGAATTTCTAATTTAAAAAAAACATAGAGAATGGCTCACTTTCCAGTTCATTCAATCCTAGATATTTCAGTGACTATCACTGCAGATATTTGCCTTGGAATTCAGCATCTATATGATTGCAAGTGATGGAGTGTTGTTGTTTGTTGTTTTTTTTTTTACAATATGATACATAATTACTTTAACATGGGACCAGGGCAAGAAAATTGTTTTTAGATCAAATCAAACTTTTGCCTCTGACTTTTCTGAAATTAATAGGCATATGTCTCAAGTTTCAGTCAGAGCTTCTTAATATATTAGTAACTTGGATTTCCTGCAGCATCACCCCCACCCTCACTGGCGTTCCCTGTGCTCATGGGTGAGGTCAGCAAGGGTAAAAACTTGCCAATTATGCTCAGGTTTGCTGCTGATTGCCAGTACAAGGCAAATTGCCATGTATGGACTGTCCACGATGTGCTGCTGGGTGCACACCGTGGTGCCGAGGGGATGCTGTAGGAAATACAAATGGAAAAGATACAGAGTCAGAGGTGTTGGTGAAGTTTGTTTGATCCAGTCCCTAGGAATTGTACCTCTCTGCAAGTTAACTCAGAGCATAAAGCAAGCAGCCCTGCCCCAGCACTGTGAAGTTGCTCTTGCTTAGCAAGCACATGCTGGAACTACCATTTTTTCTCTCCCTTTTGCTCGCAAAGTCCAAACTCAGATCCTTGGCCTTTTCCCTTTCACAATTGAGAAGCATCCTGTTTTGTATTCACACTTGGTAAAAAGCTCAGCAGGAAAAACCTGGATACTGTCCAAATGGCACAGCTCAGGAGCATCCTGTGTGTTTGAGCACAGTCAAAATATGTCTAGACAGGACTCTCCAGGTCAACTGCATGGGCTTTGGCCACAGGGAGACTGATGCTTCTCTCTGCATGAATGCCCACATGGGAACAAACTGCATACCTGCAGCCTAAGAAAAAGGGGCTAGACCATCTTCTCCTTTGCCTATCTCCTTTTCATAGCATTTTTTTTAAGCTGTGGGAGGGAATAATGTATGGCTGCCAGCTTGGCCATCACCAGAGGGTCAGTTATGGAGCCAAAGGCAAGAGTCTGCTGAAGTGAAGATCCAGTATGTTTTGGTGCACAGGCTGCAACTCCCCCTTCTGGGCTACCGAGACAGTCCTTTGACTGCCTTTGATAGCCTTATTTTTAAATATACACTGAAAAAAATATTCTCTCTAAGATGAGTTGTGGTTTTTGTGCTGAAATCAGTAGTGTTCCTCAGTGCCACAGATACATTTTATGACCAAACCCTATGAACTTCAATAGGATGGCTCCCTCATCAAAATAGTGACTTAACTCAGAAGTCAGAAAGTGGTATTTTTTCCTCTTCAGAGATTCAGGTGTTTACCAATCTCTATGTCTTAACTGCAGGCAAAAAGCCAAAGATTCCCCTGGAAGAAAGGAGCTTCACATATTACTTTTGCAGAGTTTCATGTAAAAATGCAGCTAGATCTGTAAAATGAATTATCCCATAGAAATGCAACTGCTGGCCAGCAGGAGCGCTGAAATACCAAGGGAGCCATTTTCTTCCCAGTGCCAAAGATGAGAAATATGACATTGGAAAATATGCCGAGTAGGAAGTATGATTTTAGTGGCATTATCAGTTAAAAAGGACAGGTTGTGTTTTGTGTGGGTTTTTTTTCTACTAAGATGCTATTTAATAGCTATAGCTATTTTTTAATCCCTAGAGTGAAAAAAAAAAAAAAAAAACACAAACTTCCCAGACTCCCTGGAAATGATATCTTCAACAATTTGTGAAGCCTCTTTTAGCACTGCATTAAATGCAATTTTGCTATAGAAGCCCACAAAATTTATCATAACATCAGGGACAAAGATGATTTACTGAATCCCATTGAATTATTTTAAAGAAACAGAATCCCACAAATGTAGGGCAGATAGTGACTTTAAGGGGTGAGTCAGTCTATCTTTCTTCATTAACAGAATTAAATATACCTGGCAGAGGTTAGTCCAGCCTGTGGTGGGAGAAAAGCATCCTCACCTTTGCTAATGGTTTACTCATTATGCAGCTGCAGAGTTATTCCTAGATACTACACCAACACTGCTGGCAATCAGGCTGACTACTTATCATTCAAAAAGGCCCAAGGAAGTAATTTAAGGTTTTCAGTTTTCTGGTGTCACTTTTATTGCTTCAAATATATCATCACACAAAAATTACCTGCTGTGTGATTTTTGTAAAGACACAGGTTTCAGCACAATTCCAGCAAGAGGTTTTATGTGTTTAGATGGATGTGTTTATGTGTTTAGATGTGTTTATGTGTTCTTTCTTGGGGGTGAAAACAATAACTTGTAATCTGAATGAGTTTTGAATATGTTGTGTTCTGAGTGTCAACCTGAATGTGTAAATGATAATCATATTCCTATGGACACCTCACATCCTAAGGAGAGATTGCAAAAAAAAAACAGGATTATGAATCTTACAGAGAGAGAAATTACGTGGACTGCATGGAAACATTCAGGAATCCCAGAGAATCTAGGAAAAAAATGTTCAGCACTTACTTGTATATCACATGTACAGTGTTACTTGAAGTCTGTGGAGATCAATAATGCCTTAAGAAATTGGGAACTTAAATCATCACCCATTGTTACATATTGTGGAGGAAACAACTCTTCTAACAGAGGGTGGCATAGCTTTTCATTTTAAATCATCTATGGAAAAGGAAGATCTGATTGTTCCCATATCCAGATTCCACAAATTACTGAACAGATGCATTTCACTGCCTTTTCTTTCTCAAGGAAAGTGACAACAGTAAATACAGGTTAAGACTAATGAGGAATCCTAGTTGTTGTGCGAAAAAATGACTAGTCTGCCTTTCCTAACTGGCTTGATGCATATGGTATAAGATGGGTTTGAATGATGTAGTGCCTAATTGTAAGATGAAAAAGAAGACACAGAAAAAAATCAACTCTGACCATCAAGTACAATCCTACAATGTGTATATTGGCTCCCAGGTTGCTGTGAGGCTGAAGCTGCAGTACAGCAGGCTGAGGTGTAGCTTAGAAGGCACAAATTCCCTTAGCAATCAAAAACTAAAAGCAGCTCTTTACATTTCACAGCTCTGATGAGGTAATCAGACTGCAGATAATTCACTCCTACATCTAGACTCCTTTCCCAAAAGGACTTGAAGGTCACTGGTTCTGATATGCAGTGGATCTGGTTGGTTTGTTGTATGATGGGAAATGCAGTTCTGAAACCTAAAATTCAAAAGGATTTTTTAGGTGAAGTAAACTTAAGTTTCTGGGCAGCTTCTGGAGCACCTGTCTTCATTGCTTGATTCACAAGTATACACCAGTGTGGACACTGAGCTAAATGGACAGTAATGCTGAAAGCTTGATTTTGCTGAGTACGTGCAGATGATGAGACCAAGTTGCAGCCTTCTCAGTTCCACAGGTGCTAAATCTCTGTCAAGTTTTTGCTCAAAGCAACACCCTTCTGCTTTGTGGGCATGGGAGGAGCAGGGAAGCTGTACTCTGAGTAAATACTTGCAAATTCCAGACTTTCAGACATGTTACTCGTTACAGAATAAGCATTTTCAGAGCAGGGAATATCCTGACCTACACTGGCTGGCACTCAGCACATTGTCAGCACTTAGTTTGTAATGGTGAGGATGGCATCTCCAAAGCCAGAGAAAGACACCTAAACTTCCCATTTTATTATATCTGTAAAAACCTGGGAATCCAGTTCTCTGAGCTGGCTTTGCAAATCTTAGGATAAAATATATGTGGTGCCTGAAAAAGGCAGACAGGCAGAACGAGTGCAAAAGTGTATGTTTCATTCAAAGTTAACAAAATGACTTCCAGAAATTTCCCTCAGTCTTAGCTAGCCTTAGGCCCTTCCCATTTCTCAAATCGTTTTTACATCATCATCATCAAAAGAAAATCTCAGCACTCATTGGGTGCCAGGCCACTTGTGGTCCAATTCATGCTGTGATAAAAAATACTGTCTATGCCATATGATCTGAAGGTAGAAGGATACTTCTCTTAAATAGCTCAGCTATGGTCTCAGAACACTCTGCTGTGGAAGTCACATAAGCCCAATAAGTATTCTGTGCTGGGGAGTAAGAGAAGCCAGATACACTGCAGTAAAAAGGTTATTTAAGCAGTTAGTGTAGGAACAGCAGAAGCCAACTCTTATGTACTGTGTGCTTTACATGTACCATGTGTTGGAAGAACTAACCAAAGGAATAATTTGTAATACAAGATACATTTACCTGACTTCAAAGTTGTACAATTATATGACTTAGCAGAGGCCACTTAAGTCAGTGGCAGAATTGGGAAGGTTCCCTATAGCCTGCCTTATCTAGTCTGAAAATTATTAAGTCAACTAAAAATCTGCATAAGTAAAGATTGCAGGATTTGATCTACCCTGAAGTCTCAGGTCTTTTCCATTGGCTCCAGTGAATCACACAGGAGCTCCTAAGCTTGGTGGTGCAAACCCTCATGAAATGACACTGAAACCTTTTCATTTAGATGATGTTCTATAACTGACACTCTTGGGCTATGACAACTAATCTCTAGAAGGCAATGAAAGGCTCAACAGAAAATTTGGCTGAGGAAGTATAAGATTTATCTCTACCAACTCAAAAAGCTAAGTACTTAAGGCTATAGCAGAACAGCCCTTAGAGAGCAGAATTTGTGGGCCCCTAGAATTTTCTTCTTCCTAATGACTCTCCATACTTCTTGCATGCTATAAAAATCATCCCTTTTTGCATTTCAGCATCTCTATTTCCTTTGATCTGTACACATTTCTCACTGATGTTAATAGAGAATGACACTGATGGGGAATATTTTTGCAACAAGGGGAGCATAGAATTGTTATTCTGGCTAAATCAAAAGCAATATGACTTAAGCAGAGTTTTTAAAAGTATTTACTCAAGGCTGTGTAATTGAACATGATATTAGGCTTTCTCTTTTTTTTTTTTTTTTAATTTTCATTGAGATTATGTCCATATTTTATCCAGGTTATTGTATTCTTGTAAAATTATACTGCAACCCACTCTAGCATGTTAACAGCAAAAGAAATTCTCTAGTTTATTATAAACATCTTTCAAGAAACCAGAAGCACATGTCCTCTGGAAATAATTTTGCTGGTATTTAGGTTATTACAAAAAATTTCCCAAAACACCGGAATTATTTTGTAATGTTCCCTTATACTCTAGCTTGCTTGCTTAGGTTTTCTAGAATATTCTCCTGGTTCCTCAGTGTGGTACTTTCCTTGGGTTGCAAAAAGAAGCTGCAGAAGTCCTGAAACTCAAAAATTTGAGTCTTTCTTTACAGTGACAATTACCTCATAGCTGTGTGCCATCAATGAAAAAAGACCTTGTGCAGACACCAGCTGTGCAGTAATTACAGCTGGAAACACAAAATTATTTCATCCTGCAGAGATTTGGCAGGATGATGATTTCCTCCAAAACAGACTGAAAATGTATAATCTGAGAAATTTCTGAGAATCAAGAACATGATGAGGCAAGTATGCTGAAAATCAAGAATATGTTTCCTTTAGATGAACTTCATATGTCTTTCCCTCTGTATTTATTATTATTTTGTATCTTTGTTGAAACTTTTTCTACTTCATTTACTTTAAGTTTCTCACTGAAGTATAATTTAAAAGCAGATTTTTTTTTTTTTTTTTTTTTTTTTTTCTGAAAATACTAAAATAGGAGCTTAACTGCATTGTAAAGGGAGGCAAGAGGAAGACAGGAAACAGCTCCGGTGAGTGTCCTGCTCAGCTTCTCAATGTGCCTCATCAACTGACTTAAGGTTAGTTTCCTTTGCCCTTGAAAGTATTGCTAGATGAGTTTGGGTCTTGAAAATCCTCTGGATAATATTTGTTGCATTACTTTTTGACTTAAAACTAACTCACAGCCATAGATTACGTGTTTTCTGCAGGCTGCGATGCCCCTCCAGGTGCACTCCGAGGTGAAATATGAAAGGAAAAAGCACAGAGAGACAAATCTGACAGAGGGCATTAAAACTGAGTCTGCTGACTGCAAACAATGTGCAGGTTCTCAGTCACGCTAGGGAAAACAAAGCTGGATTCATTGTTTGAAAAGGCTCACCTCCAAAGAGTTTGAACCTTGACTGGGTTTGCGCAGCAGGAAGGGAAGAGCAAACAGCTATTTGTGGCCCGTATCCTTGGATTTATTCCAGAAAGAAAAAGCATCTGGGAACGGATTTACCTCACGTTCAGCATGTGTTGATGTGTTTTATTGACCTGCAGGAAGAGTCTGAGTGCTTTAACTGATGAGAGCTTTTCCTTGGAGGGCTGAAGACTAACCGATTTCTGATGGAGTCACATGCCTGGGTGCAGTGATTAATGCCATGTGTGCACAGCACAAGGTGGCTCTTGTCCCCTGATGCTGAGTGCTCTCAGTGTGGTTTTTCTCTTAGCATAGCTTTGTTACACACATGAATGTAAGCTTTCTTTTCATGAACTTTCAAAACTCTACATTCTCCTCTGCTGAAAACTAACCTGTATGAGCAGAGCCTTGCCAGGGTGCCATCCCTGCAGGACCAGCAGAGGAGAGGTGAGCTCCATACCCAAGCAGTAGTGTCACCTAAGATTTTAACTGAGATGTTCTGAAGTCACATGGCGTTATGCCCAGGTACCCTGGGTTGTACCCTGACCATGCTTTAAAAGGCAGAGGATATTTACCGGCAATTGGTGGGAAGGTTCCCAATTCTAACCCTCATCTGAAAGTGAAGCCATCACAAAGGTGTTTGGGTTATTCACATGGCCTAATTTTAGGCACCCACCTTCACCTAAGTTAGGTAGGCAGTTCCTCTGGGCCCTCTCTATTGCCAGAGAACGGAGAAAGGATGCCCAAAAGACAATTCAGAGCTTGTAGTCTGAATTAGGAGCATCAGACTCCTACTCTAATTCATCTTTCTAACAACTACATAGGGAGCCAAGTAGACCACAATTCCTGACTTATACCACTGTAGGGCAGATTCAGCCCCACCTCATTTCTGATTTGAAAAGTCTCTAGAGCAATGTGACCAGTATTGTATATCTGTCAGTAACCAACTTTTTTTTCAAAGCAACGGCTGCTAGGAGCATGTGAGAATCAATAGCAGATTTAATGTAAGAACAGGCTAAAATTGTAGACACAAAGAGTGTTAGGTAGTTGGAAAACATAATCTAGGGTAACCTAATGCTCAAGATTAAAAGAGCCACGATAATCCATCACTTGAAAAAGTATTACTTTAAAAAAGAAAAGGACTTGTATGATTTTTAAGCGAATTTATAGTTTCTGAACATAGAGTTTTGGCAACATTACAGCAATTGTATTGAAAGAGAAGAACATGAAGAAAATAATGTCACAGAAAGCTACTTACCAGGATCAATTTTCTTTGAGGTTTCAGGAGCTTGGGCTTAGGAAAATTATTGGCTATCGGAGCTATAGAAATAAATATTAAGGGTTGATCTCATATTATCATGATTCATTGTCATTTTTTCATATAGGTATTAGCAATTTATAAATTACAGATTCATAGCAGATTAGGAGCAACTACATGCACATATACCAGAGTTTAACTGTATTCCAAGTAATATATTTTACAATGAAGCATAGCACTTAATAATTAGAAAAAGTCACAAGATTAAAGAAACTGATACGGAAAACACGCTGGGGTTTCTGCAGAAGCCAGAACAAATATACCTCCTGAGAACTGATCACTTGTGATCTAACTCACAGTGCTCAGAAAGGACTCGCAAGACTTTGTATGATTGACCCTGGAGGCAATTGCAAATTCTCTTTGGAAGTGAGGTTCCCCAAGAGGTTGATCTTTATCTCTTCAGCTTGCTTGACTTCCAAGTGCACATGCAATTTTAGGAGTGCAATGTGCTGGCTTCCTCCAGTCTATCCCTAGGGTGAAATTTCATCTTGCCTAACTTGAATTTTCTCTTTGAGTAGGGTGAATATTGCTACAGAGGTTCCCTTTCTCCTCTGATTACTGGCAGCTGAGACCTTTTGCTTCAACTCGGTGACTAGCTTTTCAGTACCTAAAGCTGCAGGGAGGTGACAGCCCTGGTCCAAGCAGCAGACATGGGCCACTTACCCCACGGACTGTCCCTTCATGGTTGTGCTTGGGACTTGAAATATCTCTGCACTTTGTTTTCATACCTTTTGCTGGGATGGCTGGTGGCTGCTCCGTTTTCTCTTTCTTTTTCTTTACTTTCTTGGGCTGTAGAGGGGACATGCTTGTCACACTGGTAACTGTCTCCCCTGAGCTGCAAAGCAGAGAACCAGATGTGAGGAAACATGAAGGCAATGGAAGGAAAGACATCTTGTCCCACTGAGTTCGTGCAAACATGTCACCTTCCACTTGTAAGAGTCCCTTCTTAAAAACTTAGATTTTGACCTGGGCATATACTGAAAAACCTCTTACAGGGGCTGGAAATTATCTGAGTCCTTTTCAACCATACAGCCTAGCTGAGAAACTCAGGAATCTGGTCTGTCCTGGAACAGAAAATGCAAAATTTCAGGTTTAAACAAGACCCTTTTCAATAGCTCCTATTCCTTGAAAACATGTACGACCCCACTGCTGCATCCACGATAAGCTTGTACCCTTCTGTCCTCGAGGACCAGAGGCACAGACAGGTTAGGTGACTTGCATTAAGGTCACACAGGAAGCATGTGGCAAAGCAAGATCTCCAATGTGGTTTCTAGGCTAGGACTAGATGAGGGGCCAGCAGGCCAGGAAGGTGTGCAGCATGTCTTCAGACAGCTCACAAACTCACATCTGAAAAAGCCAGATTTTTAAAAGAGGCTGGTGTGCTCAGTGCATAGAACGTGAAGAAACTGTGCTACAGTCTCTAAGCTCGGTCACTCTCCAGTAAATCAGTAATGAAAAAGCACTAGTAGGTATGAGGGAAAAGTACAAGCTCTATTCTAGATAGACTCCTGTCCAAGAAAGCATCTCTGTTTGGACTGTTACAGTGTAACATCCTCTGGGGCTGGGTATTTTACCCTGAGCATCTCCCAAAGCCTGAGGTAGGATATCGTACTTCGAATATTTAGGACTTGGATACACAGTCGTGTTGCAGTAACTGTCACCATGTGTCTGTTGAGCTGTGGTCACTGACTGTGCAGGTGCTCCTAGCTTGTAATTAGTGTGAAATAAGGCTGAATTGGCTTAACTGGTAATGAAATAAATCTTAACTTCCAGCTGAGGTGGAACGACAGTGTACAGCAGTTAGTTATGATGATTACAGAGGTGGAGGTGACTTGGTAAGCTGTTGTTGCTCAGATGCTGTTCTGTGCTGGTGAGTTTCAGCACACAATGGGATCCAACTAGGGTCTCTATAGTCCTAACACTGACAACACGGTTCTCACTGAAATTTAAATCATTGATCCCAAGCTGCTATTCCTCTCCAGGTTCTTTTGCATAATGAAACATCCTCTTTATATTAATAGAATAAAATATTCAAACTGGGCCAAAATCTTAATGAAAGTTAAGATGTCTCAGCTATTGCCCACACAAGAATAACAAAATAACAAATATCATTTTACACAGCAGTAAATCCAAATGAATGTCACTACCACTGGTAAAATCACTCTGGATTTACACTTGTGTGGATTCCAAAAGCCTCTGGTTTGCTGATTTTCCCCGAGTTCTGTTCCATGTACTAAGACCAAAACATAGGCTTGCTGTCAAACTTCTTTTAAAGTGTTTAAATAGTAAAATGTTTTCATTATTTATACATAAATCACATCAGCTATGTAAACTGCAGGTCACATTAAAATAACTCAAAGTCTGCTTGCACTTTTGTGAACCTATCCCACAAAAACATTTGTTTCAATATTAAAATGAAAACATTAAATGGTTTAGGATGAGCAGGAAATGAAACTGTCCTGCCTGGCTCCATTGCACAAACACAACTGCGAAGAACAAAGAACACCAAAAAAGGGATGGGAAAGGTTTATTTAATGTTTGTGGTTTTAATAATCCAAGGTCCTTAAGACAGAGATGTAGCTCAAAGATACTGTTATTCTGATATAGCTACTTTAATCACAATACGTGAAAAGGCTTAGTGTCAGTTAATTGCATTAGTTGTTATTGCTGCTTTGCCACTGGAAAAGTGAGGATACAGAGAAATGTATTTGTGGTTTAGGCTTTTCTTTTAAATGCCAGGGCCATAAAGGGTTAACTAATTTTGGGAGATACAATAACTGTACTTGCTGTCTTAGAAATTAGCTCCTCAAACCAAATAAGGAGGCTCAGAAAATACTCCTTGGCTTGGAAACACAGCCTCTTTGTAAGCTTGTCGTGTTCTATGTCTACAAGGAAAGTTAGCTTTTTATCTCCAGCTCCTCCTCCAGCCTCCTGACTTCTATTTCAACAGTGCCACATTGTGCATTTCTTGAAGGATCTAATGAGTTTTCAGAGAGCTAAAAAAAATACAGGAGTTTGGAGGAAAACCTGTGGAAGGTGTGTAACAATCATGGTACCAGGACAGCAGTTGCTCTGGAGGTCACGGCTGCCCCAAGAGCTGGCAAACTACTAGAGTTTTGCCTTTGCTATCCTTATTAGAGTCAAGGATGTGGGACTTTTCCTGTTGTCATGTAAGTCATCTATTTCCTCTTGTCAAAGGTCTGCAGGACAATAACAAAAAATTCACTTAAGTGCACTGGGAGCTATTTTGATGTTTTCCAAATAGGAAAGCTGTGTGGAAAGGTGCCAGGGGTGGACTGGCTACTTGGTTCTGGTTCAGTCTGGCAGAATTTATTCCTAGAGTGTTAGCTTGGCACTGTGGAAGCAAGGTGTTGAGATGGACAGTTTTCTGAGGTGAACACTTTTTTCACCTCAAAATACTTGTCTCCAAAAAAGCAGTCATTGGAGGAGTGGAGAGTTCAGGCCAAAACAAATACAGAAGACAGAAAAATATCATTCCTGTTTTCAAAACTACACTTCCTGAGGCCTTCTGGATCTGAAAATTTACAAAATTATCTAATGACAAGGACGATGATAATAACAAGGAGGTTATTTAAATAAAACCCCAGAAAAAATGAATTAGGTGGTTTGGAAAACTCAAAATAACTATACTTTTTATTTAGTTGTTTATTTTTAAAATGTGGGAAATAAATGGGTTTTGGTTAACTTATTTTTTTCTTTGTTTTTGGTCAAGTAGCAAACCAAAACCCCAACAATTGCTTTGTTCTACTTAGGAAATCTGGATTTAATTTTCTTTTCTACCAAGGCTATTTTGTGAGACTTGGGGCAAATCACTTAGCCCTTTGTGCTTCAGATTCCAATTAAGTAAAAACACCATTATGATGTCAAGACATGAAATATTTTAAGATCCTTAGGTATTACTGCCGTGGGAGTACAGATATTTCTTAGACACTGGACTATTAATGTAATTTTGAAACTGGATTCTGCTCTGAGTTTGAAATATCACTAAGGGAACTGGAGCTGAACCTCTCTAATCGAGGCTGAATTTTGCACAGCTTATTCATTTTGACTGGCAGGAATCTCATGCAAATTAGTTCATCAGTTTGGCCTAACAGATCTTTAGACACTGGGTTTTAGGTCTAAAAGTGTTGAATTAAGTTCCAAAACCAGGCATGTACAGGTGAAGAGAAATCAGCTCAAAGGAATTAATGGTTTGTGTTTTGAGCAGAAGGTGAAAAATAAATGGCACCAAGTGTGAAACATAATAAAAATTATGATCCTGGTAACAATTTTGTATATATTTAATTTTAGAGCCCTGAAGTCATTGTACTTTAGACATGTATTTGTGGGATCAAGGCTTACATTAGCATATCTTGTCACATTGAAATACATTAAACCATATTTTTATCCATATAGAGTAGTGAATTTCTTTCACTTTTGGAGATTCCATTTTACATTGAAGAAATCACGCTAGCTTTTTTCCCCATGCTATTCAGCCTCCTAAATTTAGTATTTGCAGTAGTATCACTACAATATCATCTGTTCCCAGAGAGGTAGATTCTGTAGTACAAGTCTTTTTATTTGACTGCCATGCTCCATTTTTTCAGTCATCTTTTCAGCTGAGTCTCATTTTTCTTGTCTTCTTGTGCTCTCTACGAATCTACTTTGATTTCTTCCCCCTTCTTGTTTTTGTTTCTGTAATTACAACTTCGTCCCAGCAGCTAATAAAAAAGGGGAAAGAGAAAACATCCAGGGAAAAATAAAAAATTGCTGAGCTTTCTCTGAAAATTTTTGGCATGGTACAATGGCTGGTCAGGGTCACAGAACGAGGATCTATCCATGAATAACATTGATGTTTCAGTTTGTACTGGCCTCTCCTGAACCCTCTGTTGCTTTGTTGTGACTTCACTTACATCCAAGTATTGATTGGATTGAATATAGCAAAAATCCCATGTGAATGTACTAAAAATTGCACTATCCAAGGATCTAGGGTATGCTGTACTTGGCATTCAATCTCATAGTATCTAAAAAGATAGTATGGGAAGTAGTATTTGTGATACCAAGTGATACTGTATTTAAACTACAAGGCTAGAAACACATGTTTTATGTCACTGAAAATTGGGAAACAGCTTTTATTCTGTGTTGTTATGAGGCATCCCTCTTTAATCTTTTTTGTTTGTAAAACACTTGTCATCTTTATTTATATATTTTCAACCACAGTTCTAGCACAATTTATATCTCAGGAAAATCATACAATGAACATCAGTTTTAGAGCACCACACAATCAAAAACTTTTGGCAGTCGATGGTATTTAAAGAGACAGTGATGAGTCACTGCAGCAGAAGTAGAGTATTTCACATCACTTGGAGTCTTCAGCTGGGAATAGACTGTGGGCCTTGAAAATCTGCTTTTGAGCCCCACTCCTTGTTCCTGAGGGCAGGAATCACTGAGTAACTTTGTGGTTTGTGCTATGTATGTGCATGGTTTAAGTCACTACCATCTGGAGAGGTATTAGGAAACCCTGAAGTCACACAGGATGAAAGCAGGCTTCTCCAGAAAGCAATTCAGAGTCTAAGCAAGAGGTTTGTCACTGAACCACTTGCAGGACCTATAGCTAGATAGCCAAGGAGAATCTCCCTTATTATGCACAGCAGATGTTGGCTTGCAGGCACATTCATGAGTCCTGAAACCTTGACTCTTTATCCTCCTGGCATTTTGGAGAACATTACTCCTCTTCTTCAGCATACATAGCAAAACAAAACCAGAACTAGTGCTTTGGGTTATAGGAAAGATAAGAGTAATCTCCTACCTGTTCTGGGGGCATTTCACCAGGTAATGCTTCACTGTTAAAGAAACAAACAAAAAAAAAAGATAATGTGGCTTCACATCAACACAGATTATGAATTACGAATGGGCAGATAGACCTGTGTTGCTGAGACTGAGGAGCTGCCAAGTTGATACTCTGGGAGAGCTGCTAATCTTCAACATAGATGAAGTTGTGCATTACAGTGTAGTCTGACTCAAAGATATATCTAGGCCTGGGAGAGGGGAATGTATCAAACAACACCAAAAAATTGCTGTGGAAGTGCTGGGCAACACACATTCCAGTGGTCAGCACAGCCAAAATACAGCTTGCTAAGGAAAAGCACAACAGGCTAGCAATTTTGCTTTGAAGACTTTTATTTCACTTGTGGTGCCTCTATTTATTTTGAGAAGCCTGAAATAAACCGTTCGCCCACAGGAGCCACTTCTGCTTCTAATGTAAGCTAGACTATGGGCTCAGGCATAAAGTGATTGAATCCTGGGATCAGATCAGAGGTCCAGTCCAGCCACTATCCTGTCTCTGACAGCTGTGTGTGTGAGTTGTGTAAATCCTTCTACTTCCTACTCCTTTGAATCAGCAGTCCTGCACAAGGGCAGCTCTCCCCACTGCAGCCTTTCAGGAGCCAGGGTTATTAAGATGCTCTTTTGTGGCTTAGTGGCTTCTGTGCTCTGCCCAAGCTGTGCCGTGTGCTGAGTGCAGAGACATGCAGGCAGGAGGAAAGGCTCTGGGTCTTCTGGCTGACCTACTGCCGACATATTTCTCAGAAGGAAAAGAGGGTGCAACCCTGGGCCATTACGTGAAGTTGAATACAACATAGACACCCCCCACTCTTCATGTTCTCTGTTCTTTAAACGGCCAGGAAAACCTGACATGATTATGCCCCACTCTACAAGAAAGTTTCCATATTTCCATACGTTATTATCTAAATTGTCCCATTCTAAGGAGGCTACACAGCTACTAAGGGGGTGTATTTTAGTCCTAAGCAAAGGGGACCTGAGATCCCTAGGAACCGGGACCAACACAGGGGCCATGTGTAAGCCAGCCAAAGCAGTGTGTCCATCTATCTGGCCTTTTCAGATGTACAGGAGGACAGCAGGCCTGACCCTTTGGCTCACGTACACTGTTGACATGCTTTTGAGCATGTTTAGGTATGTATTATTTTGTTTTGCCCTACTCTAAGCCCTTGAATCAGGGATTGGGAAGAGCAACTACTGCTTTAACAAATGGGCACAGGCTTCTACTGAAACCACAGAAGGGTTGCCAGCTGCAGCCACTGCTGCTTCCCACAGCATCCCATAGCTGCCCCATGCTATGGGCCAGCCCCAGCTGCACTGCCAATCCCATCAAACCCAGGGAGCTCTTTTGGTGAGGAACTGGGTTCACTATTACCCTTTTCATGTCAGGTGAGCCAGGATCTGCTCAGGTTTCACAGATAGATGTTCCAGAGTTATCATCTCCACCTTCACCTGCTGCAAATCCCACCTTTTAGTTCAGGTATGTGTTTCTCTTTGTTCCAGGCTGGGTTGTTCTTCCACAGGGTTGAGCAGAGTTTCCCCTCTCTCTTCTTCTTCCATGCCATGGGTGTGGTAGGGTGGTCTTGGGTTGCTGTGGGTTCTTGTGGGGAGGGGCGGGGCAGGGAGGGGCAGGGCAGATCAGATGATCCTCCTTGTGGTATTAGTGCTGAGGAACTGGGGGAGAAAGCTGGAGTGGTGGAAGTTGCTGGTGTTCCTGTGGCAAGGACTGGGTGACTGGAGAGGTTCAGAAAGAAGCCCTGATAGAGATTTGCCCAGCAAGATGAGGTATGGAGATAGGGTGTCCTGGGAACAAGTTACTTGGTTGTCTATGCTTATTCTGTATTGTATTCTGTATTATTTCTATATTCAACTGATGTTGGTCCTATGTAAAAAGGACTTGTCTCCAAGTTGCTTGTATGCTTACAGCAGCATAAATCACTAAAAACTGAATAAAAATCTAGCCCACTGTTGGCTCAAGAAAAACCAGGTTACATCAGTGTATGCAGTGCTTGTGGCTTCAGCGTGACTCACCATGACCAACCTACTTAAGTGTGGGGATTCCCTTCACACAAAACCTTTGTCATCACTTAACAGGGCAGGAAGAATACCGTTGATCTTGCTTCTTCCTCTTGGCAAGCAGAGTTGTTGGGCTCAGTTAGAACCAGAGTTCTCAACTGAGCACATGAGCAGAAAGACCTGCAGCCTGAAATGTGTTTGTGGTCAGGCAAGGACTTCTGTATACATCTATTTTTGGCTTACATGTCTTCTCCCTTATGTATCTGAGTCACTCAATCCTTCATAGTGTGTAGTGCTGAAAAGGCAGCAAGGTCATGATTCTCCCCTGTCACTAACAGGACAAGTCACTAACCAAACTCTTGAAACCTGATTTTCAGAGATGGTCTTTATGGTCTCCTCTAACATGCTAAGAATGCTGGTACATCATCCTCACAGCTTGTGTGAGGTCTCAAGTAAACCACTCTTAAACCAATATGGAAGTAGAGCCTGCATGGGCTACCCAACAGATCTGAAATAGCACTTCTGACTACTATAGGGCTGCTTTCATTCAGGCTTTGCCTCTCTTGGAAACCCTCTTTGAGGCAGAGAAGGATGAAACAGTATTCTTCAATCTTTAAAGATTATTATGAAAATGTTCATCTGAATGACAAAATGATGCTTTGGTTTTGAAGAATGCTAAAAAGAGAGAGAGCTAATAACAACCCCCATTTTCCCAAGAATACTGATAGCTTGTCAGGAAGGGAGAAGAAAACAGAACACAATCACTTTGAAACCCCTTTAAACTTGCCTACAGAAATGCCACTCATGCAAATTGTTAGCTAGATCTGGTCTGAATGCAATTTAATGATACAACACTTGGTCATCTTTGAAAGAAATTCCAACAGGCTTTGATTTATGTCTGTGCAAAGCCAGAAAATGTTGAAAAGTCCAAAGCAAATTTAAATTGAAGCAGCTATTCAAAGGGAGCAAAATTCCTTTGTTCTGTTTTGGTTTGGGTTCTTTTTTTTTTTTTTGGCCAGTTTTTTTTTTTTAATTTTTACTAAAATCAAGGCAATGAGGTACTTGTCTTCTATGTATTTTCTGCATTCTCCCTCTCCCCCCTCTCTCTTTGGTAAGGGCCTTGCCATCAGCAAAAATGACAATTCACTCACCTGTGGATCTCCTCTTGTTCAGGAGAGACTGACAGAGAATGACAAGTGTAAAAAGGAGGACACTGATGATTCCTACTGAACACACAAAGACTGCATACACATACAAATCTGAAAGCCAAACACAGATGATGGTCAGTGTTGCAGTCATATGTTTCATGCTTACAGGATAGAAAAAGATATGTGTACAAGATCTAAATAGACACTGGCTCAAAAGATTTAGGGTAACAGTTCAGAAGTAATTCAGCCTTGAAATTTTCATTCAGTATCCTGCTCAGTTTAAAATTTGGTTGAAATCCCCATAAATGCAAACAGGTATAGTTAAGAGGGCTTGCTTTCAGGAGGGAGGAGAGGGCTGGTTTGAGTTTTTTCTCTCTTTTCCCATTTGGTGAGGCAACAAAAAGGACTTCAGTTGGATTACTTCACAGTTCAAACTTGTTTTAAAAAAAAAAAATGGTGGGGGCAGGAGTGCTGGGTGGTTGAGGAAGAAGGAAGAAATTCTGTGATTGCTGCTTCTGGAGGCAGCACTGGCTTGAAATTTTTGTATATAACTTTTTGTATTATTATTATTTAATCTACTACCTCAGTCTCCTTTTCTGGCTTTTATTCACGTACCATAACACATTCCCTCTGGAACTGATATGAGTTGTGCTGTGGCAGATCAAGATGGAGTATTTTGCTCAGAAGGAGAAGAAATCTTTAGTGACTTATTTCTGCTTTTACTAGACCTTTAAATAGAGATGGCATGTTCTACCCATTAATGTGTTGAAATGTCCTCAGGGAGGTATATTGACTTTCCTGCTTCACAGAGAGGAAACAAAGCCTCAGAGGTCAATTGTTCCTGTAGAAAATAGTGTTGCTGGAACTAGACCCCTGACCTGCAGTTCTGTGCATCATTCCCCTTATACCGTACAGTAATATAGTTTATAAACTGTGTTTTAAACAGTAAGGCTCTTTATAGAATCAAGGTCAGCCTGCAAGCAGCAGTACTGCCTGGCAGGCAGTTCAGCAGAATGGCCATGAATGCCAGGCTGGGGCTTTCCTGGTGCTCTGGACCGGAGCAGGAGTAGGAAATCCCAACTGCCTGCAAATCCTGGATTTCAGTCTCCTAGAACAGTTGTTTACCAAACCAGACAGAAAATACTGCTCAGCTTGAAACTCAAGGGAGTTTTAGGCTACTTTTGCAGTGCAGAGCACATCTGGTGAGCAGTTTCTAAGCTGGTGGGGGTGCAGAGTGCTTGGTACCTCCTCAGCACCTTCCTGGATAAGGGGGTTTATTTGCACTGCATGATTAGCCAGGCATAGGTTATTTTCCCATTCACCATAACAAACATATTCTCTTTTCTCCAGCACCCCTTGTACTCTGTGCAATGCTTTCTTAGGCAAGACTTGAATTCGTACAGAAACTAGAAAAACTGGGCCTGACTGGGGCACTTTAGTTGGACTGTAGCATTGAACTAAAGGAACATCTGTATACAACCAGTAGCAGTTAGATGTATCTTTACCTTCAAAAAACTTCCAAGCTTCATGGTTTTTCCTTAAAGTGGAATCATCAGAGGATATTGATGAAATCACTGCAAAAAAAACAAAGACAACATGATAAGAACTGAAAGTATGTGACACCTCTTGAAGTAAATGTAGTTCTGTCTCAGACTTCAGTGCACTAAGATCGTGCCTTATTTCACAGGATAATTATCTTTCAATGAAACACTTCAGTTATAAAACTGCATTATAAAAATGTCTTCCAGCAAATCTCATCTAGCTTGGCACCCCTCAGAAGTGCTGTATGGCTTTGAGAGACTGCCTTCCTGTTGTCATCTTATTCCGGGAAGTTACAAGGGCTGGCTCTCCAATTGAAAGTTAAATGAAGAAATAACAGAAACATATTTTAGAAGAGCCTAGGTCTTAAAATATGGTGGACATGTGCTTGTAAGGTTTGTAATGGCATTGTGGGGAGTGTCTGAGTATCCCAGGGCAATAACTGCTATTAATGCTCTGTGTAGCTGTTTTTATTCTGATTGTGTTCTCAGTTACTCAGAACTCATACCTCTAGGGTTGCAATTTGAGTGTCTGTCCTGAAACAGGCTACTTCTGAGAGAGATGAACAACTTTTGCTCAAGTCAATGGGAATTTATTTTCCCTTGTAGTTATATATTATGAAGGATTTTTAACATGTAGTTTATTTCTAAGTCTTAGGTTAAGGAAAGAGTAACTGGAAGAGCAGTAGCTTACTGAAGGACACCCCTCTGAAGGCTTCCTCAGAATTGATTTGGAGCCAGACACATCAGGAACAGCTTTTTTCAAAAACAGGAAACTTGTTCTAGCAAAGCTTGACCCTGAAGTAGTTTCTGCCTATAGGACAGCATTTCCCCAGCTTCAAGACTGACTCTGTAGACCCTGATTTTGTCCAACTTACCTTCCTTCCAAAGCTCTTGCAGGCAAATGGATGCACATCAATGTCATAACAGCTGTACAACACAGTACTAGAATCTAAATTCTCTGACTGCTAGATCACTGTTCAAAACCCTCTCTGCTCTCCCCAGGCAAATTTATATTTTTTTCTGCTAGCAGTGACTGCAACAGGAGTCTGGTGATGTCCCCCAGATTGCCCGTGAGGTCTGAACCTCCTTCTTACTGGAAAGATAATTCATTAAGGAGCACCCTGCAAGAATGTGAGGTGTGAGGCTAGCTCACTGGATATGGAACTGCTTTCATAACTAATTAAATTTTCTGTTTAGTTGGGATGGGAAACGCATACTGAATATTTTAATAGATCTACTCATTTTTCACATGAAAGCATCACAGATGTAGATTTTTGGCAAGTATTTTAGAATACTTTGCCTGACGATAAAGGCTTTTGTTGATTTTTTGGGGGAAAAAATCTTGCATTCCTGTATCTTGCAACATTTTTACTGTTAGAAAACACCACATGTAACTAATGTTTAATATAATTCAGACTCTGTTATATGGGACACTCCAACACATAAACTTCCTAACAAGACATTGTGATTATCACCTCTACTTATTTTTGTTGTCCGTGCTAGCTGGATTATAGTCTGACTGCCTAATTTTCTGTTTGTCCTCCTACATGTAGTCTCTTCTCTTGGATTGTAAATTATTTGGAACATCTATTGCACTTCCTAAGAGATGTGAAGTACCTTGCATAGCAGGCTTGAGGGATTATCCAACTGCAAATGATGGTTTAGATGGGCTGCGTATCGTTCTGAGAAGCCTACTCACTATTTTGACCTTTTTGATAGGAAGGCAGTGGGAGAATCATCTTTCTGATGTCTTGTTTTTTCCTCAAATGAACTGCTTTCTGGTGTATTCTATACTATATTGAAGATCATTAACTTGTTTTTAGGCTAATACTGACCACATAAGCCCAGAAAAGATGCCTTTGACAAGAAGATGTAGGAAGAGGGAAAAGGTTCTCCATAGCTTAGATGTTGCATGGCTGGAGTAAGAGTCATTTCTCTGCAACATCAGGACATGGATTTCTAAGCAGCTTTTTTATAAATCCTATTTAATGTCTTGTACTCATAACACCTAAAGGGCAAACTGCCACAGTTCAAATTTCAGCTGAGTTTTCTGAAAACCCTACGAAGTTGCTTTAGTTGAATTCTGAGTCCATGAACAGAAGATTGTAAGGACTCCATCCCCAACAGATGAGGCTCTGTTTCTGAAAAAAAATGTATTCTGTCCCGAAAGACAGATATGTAGCTAGACTTTTAACTTCCATCATTACACATTAAGGAACTATACCCGGTAACTCATTTTTTTTTCCCTGTAACTCAGATGTTTCTCCACAACACCAGTACATATATCTCTATAAATTCGTTTTGTGAGAAAATGCATTTGCAAATTCTTAACTTCTACACAAATTCATGCCTGAAAACTTGCTAGCAAATAATAAAAAAAAAAGTTTACAGCTGGGTCTGTAGTATCTACTGCTATTACCTGGTAAGGTCTTTTGCTTTGAATAGCACTATGCTTGGCACCTGACAAAGGCCATATGCTGAACTGCTCCATGTCTTCTCCAGAGCAAGTTGTGAACAAAAAAAGGGACCTAAATGCTGTTTCTGCATCCACTTGAGAAGTTCTAAGAAATTTAGTGGTTTGGCATAAATATACTATTTTGAATATTTGCATAAATGCAGACACATTAACTGGAAAAAAATGTTAGACAAGACAGCAACTGTGATTTGTTTGAATACTGTTAACTTATTTGATAAAGCACAAGCAGTACCATTTAAGTATCCAAATGCTTCAAGCAATTTGTATTGCTCCTTTTGTTGCATCCTGGATCTAATTTTAATATAAGTAAATCCCTTTGCAATAAAAAGCGTAACCAATCATAAAATTCAAAATGTGTTTGGAAGAAAATTTCCTTGAAAAGCCCAAGTGTTACCAGTGGGGACATTCGAGACTTTTATCACCACTCTGGAAAGAGTTGCTTTCCCTCCCATGTGTAGCAAGTCCTGCACATTGGCAGTGCATTATCCGAATGTTAGCTCAGGTGGTCCTTTGCTTGCAGTAAAGAGGCTTTTAGCAGTAAAACAGTTGCTATGGCATTTAAAGATGTGTAATTTTTCAGAAGACTTTTAGTGTCTTTAATCTGGATTTAGAATGAGAATAAAATACACTCTCAGGAGGGACAGGGGGGTGGTAGTGTCTGCCTCAGAGCCCCACAGGGTGTTTTGTCAGTATTTAGTCTACAGGTGGGCCACAGTCTTCCTCCCTTGCCTCTCACTTCCTGCTCTGCTTTAGGTCATGTTTGAAGCAGGGAGAAGCAATACAGCTGACCAGACAGTGTGAGAATGGTGAAGTAACGAGTCTCAAGTCTAAACAGAAGTTCAGCTTTGGATCCTTATTGTCTTTCATCATTGCTAGTAATAATCAGCTAATTATGTTAATGCCATGGTTTCTGAAGGCATTTAAACATTGCTGGTCAATGTGAAGCTGTTCTTTACCCCTTGTTATATTATATTGTTCATATCTTTGCTCTTGTACTTCCGATAGATCAAAATTGTGATATCTGAAAGCTATCCACAATAATTTTTTTTTACTGTCACATTTGTCTCCCTGGTATATGTATAATCCAAAAGTGCTACAAAAACCCAGAGAAGTTGAAATTGACAGAATGTGCTTTGGATGGATTATGACTATGTAAATGTGTTCAAATCTATCTTGAGAAGGGCTGTAGTCAACAGAGTTCCCTCAGAGCAAAACTGGTTTCAGAGAGGTAAGGCCACTTTCCCCAAAACATAAGCTAGGTAAGAGGGATTAGAGTTTCCCAGCTACAAAAATAACCTTTGCAGTCTAAACACAACAATAAATTTAGCAGCAACAGAGATGGCAGAAACTTCATGAAGTACAGTTTTCTCCCACAAGGTTGCCTGTGATGGCTGGATGAAACTCCTGGATTTCCAGACCCAGGGACCAAACTGTCCTTTTGGCATTACCTTTATAGTTGGCCCTATGGGAAATTAACTTTACTGTTTATAAAACCACAAGCAGGGGGCTAGTTTGCTAGTTAGTGCTAAAGGCACAACTGCTGATCTCAACTGATCCTTCAAAGGACTCTGTTCTCTAAAAGCCATTTTCACCCATCTGTCAAAGTGTGGGTGTGGTGGCATTAGATTTGAGCTGATCCATCCCAAAAAGAAGGCCTGTTTCCAACTAAGTTCAAAGCCCTTACTTGTTGCTGGTCATTTCTTTATCTGAAGTTCAACACCAGCAGGCTGGTCACTGCTTTTCTGGCTCTGCTTTCTGGCTATAAGTGGTATAAACAAAACTAGAAATGTTATACTAGAAATTATACTTATAATCTGCTGCCAAACTAGATCTAAAAGCAATGAAAATGCCAAAAGAGAGGTAAATCGTATATCTAAAATATAATGCTTCTATTTCTGGCTGACCCACTGCATACTCTTCTGAAAATAGTTAATTTATCTTGGTTTCTCTCTTTGTATTTATATAACAATGGGATTTGTTTATTCCCACTAGCAAAGTTGGAGAAACCTTTAGCTGAATGTAAAGGACATTTAATTGCTGCTATTCTGGTAAAACGCAAAGGAAATAGACTATCTTCTACAAATCTACCAGTCTTCTCACTTTGCATTTTATTATGGGCTGAATAAAGTTTAAGTTGCAATGTATAAGTAAAGAAGTTGAGTATTAGGTCTTCTTTCCATATCCACAAATAATTGAACTTCAAATGTCTTATGGATGAACTGGCAAGAAAAGAAAAAAAGGATCATGGGAAAAGAAAAATATTAGAATTTAAATCAGTGGTCTCTCACCTCTTATTTCAGTAGCTGCTGTGCCATTTGACCATGCTGTCCACTTATTCCTGTGTTTGCCAATTTCCTGGACTTTGCATATATAATGTCCTTGATCTGTTGACTGAAGGCTTAGAATAAGAAATTTGTACATAGTTCCATGTTTCTCTTTAAGAAGATGAAGTCTTTGCTTGTGGAAATGATGAGTATAATTTCCATAATACTGAACAGACCCAAACTTTGTCATTTTGATCATCAGATACTCCTGGGTAGGTGATGCAGCAAAGACCCACCGCACAGCCAGCAAATTGTCTGTCTTTCTCTTTTGGGAAATGTGGCAGTAAAGGGTGGCATTTTCTCCCTCCGAGTACCGCACTGTTGGTCCCGGAAAGACTGTCACATTTAAAGCCTCACACACATCTGCAAAGGAAAGAAAAGATGGTGAGAATCCTCCATATCGGCACAACCAGCACCACTATCTGTCCCAGCACACAAAGCCTCAGCAGGTAAACTGATGACATCCATGCAGTGTGCAGCAATTTAATAAGCTTTAGAACCAGACATCTTATGTCTCTCTGTGAATGTTAAAGACAGTACGAGGCCCTCCTTTAGTGAGTCTGCTGTAGTGTTCTTGCTGTTGCTAATTAATGTCTGAAGAAGACACCTCACTGCTGTCATAGGCCCAACATCACATAATCTTTCATCAGTCTGAAGTAAAACTAGCCTGGAGCAAGAGCTAAGAATGTTTTGGAAAGCTGTTCCACAACCAGCCTCCTGATGACTTGCATCCTTCTTAGGATATCCAGGCTGAATTGTTTCAATAGTCAGTTTATGCCCATTTGTTCCTGTGCCAACTTTAAGTTAAGTTTAAATAGCATTTTCTTCTCTAGTGTTTGCTTCCTAACTCCATAGAGAAAGCAATTATCTGGTGTCTCAACCTTTGCTTTGTTGAGCTTTGTTAGTCTCTTGTAATACAGTAGTGTGTCCACTTCCCTATTTACCATAATAGCTTTTCTCTGCATTGAGTCCAGTCTAGTTTGGCTTTGATTGTAAATATTTTAAATCATGTTTTTCTGTCCTTCACCATGAACATATCTTAAACCAGTTGTTTGCCTTGCTGCTTTATTTCTAACCAGGGCCAGTATAAGTGAAGAAATCTGTCTCTTTTCATTAGAGGAAGATTTTTTTTTCCTGACCTAACTGATTTAAGCTGGAATGATTTTCTGAGGCATGGGAATCAACACTCATTTTATTTCTTTCCTAATGTACATTAAGAATGCTCTTATTAGTCTTGTCAGAGACTGATCTATTTTTGACCCATCATATATTGTGGCAATGTGTTCCCTAAATGACTTGTAATGTGTAATCTACCAGTCCTCTGGCATCCACTAGAGAGAGAACTATATTTCAACAGTGAGCAAGCACTCCCTGAAATGCACTCTGCAAAGCATGAAATGTCCTCTAAAATGTGAATATTAAGCTTCCTGTTATATTAATCTGCTTTACTCAAATACTAATGAGAATTGCAATTCTGGGAGAATGATTTTTCATTTCTGGACACTTTTCTAGCACATCAGCTAGGAACATTTAACAAAAGGGATGAGCGTTTTGGCAGAGACTCTTGTCTGACATCAGCTCTTAAAACACAAACATATATTTATCTTCAAAATAAGCAAGTAAAGCATTTCCCTTCTATTTCTGAAGGACTATTGGAGGCATAGACACTGGTTTTATGGCCCCAGTGAAGCTGGAAAATGAACTGGTCAATAGTATCACCTTACTTAAAGTAAATCCACTAAATTCAAGAAGTTACATTGCAGCTGTCTGAGAGGAACCCTCTAAAAATTAATAGCATAATAATTATTTGGGGTCATTACAATAGAAGACTCTACTGAACTGTCTATTATTTTCCAGGTAGGCATTGTTATTTCTTTTTGAAGAAGAAGGGGTTATTGTAACTTTAAGAAACTACAGCTAAGCATGGCCTAGATTACTGATATAATTATCTGCATTGTGTTTGTGTATGCAAGAGATCGTTTTGGAGTGTAGAAAGCTCACAAGTAGAACAGGATGTTGAAATTTAAAATTAAGGCTAAATAACACCCAAAGCTTTCCTGGCACAAAACTTCAGTTTTTACTTGCTGGAGTTATTTGACCTTAGTGCTTTACAGGCACATGTGAAGATGGCTGCCCCTGACATCAAAATAAGATGAAATTTTTAAGGTTATGCTGCTAAGGAAACAACTAAATATTGCTGGGGGTTCTCATAATTACTTAGGCTATAAAGGTTTAATAAGTAATTTATAAAAATACAGTTTGGGTAAATTAAAAACACAAACCTTTCTTGCTGAAATAATGAGCATGTCCAGAAAACTGTAATGAAAAACAATTATGTCATTTTCCTGACATGTGAACTTTTTGTTTGAAAAAGCTGGCTAGGATTAATTGTGGAATTGAGTCCCAAAATAAAAGGCAAAAGAATCAGTGCTTAATTCAAAACTAGGCAGAACTTTGTGCCAAAAATACCCAAGAGAAAACAGAGAGGAACTCAGATGTGGTGATGATGGAGGCTTCTGCAATAAGATAAAGAGGCATTGTACGTGGAGCTTCTGATCCCTTTCTAGTGGTTTACAGCCATACAAACATTGATACTTCATAGCTAAGACTTCTTCTTTTCCTCTGGAGACATGCCTTTTTATAAGGAGCTATCAAATTTTGTGTTCTTCATGTCTGCCCAGTGGGAACCCATCTCCTTATCTTTCTTCTGTGACTCCTATTGGTGTGGCTGTACAAGTGCAGAAATGGGGAGAGTTTCAGAAATCTCCTGATGCTTTTACAGCAATCTCATACCATGTTGAGCAGGACCAGGTGATGCTTCATACAGAACAGAGCAGCAGTGTCCATTTGACTCTGTTCTCCCACTGCCATAGGAGCAGGAACAGCGGTGGATTTTGGAGGAAAGAGGTCATTTACCTATTTTGTGGAACGGAAGAGCTTCATTCAGGGCTTACCAGACACTAGTGGAAATGTTCCTCCTGTCTTTAGCAGGCACTGGATCAGGCCCAACATGAGATTTACTCTTGTAATGGGCTCCTTGCCAAGACAGGAGACTCCTCCATAACTTGAGTACAGGTTTGTGTGCCAACAGAGCACTGAATTTCTAGCTTTCAGGTTGCTGCTTAAAGTGAGGAATTACTGTTTTTCTTCTCCTGCCTTCCCAGTATAGCATGATGTAGCGGCTCAGGTGGAGCTCACCACAAGTTTGTCTTGCTTCTGCTTGGAAAGGGAAACTATTCATAGGAAAGTGGAAGGGAGAATGTCAAAGACTTGGGGATTCCTTTGCAGCATGCTTTATCATCAAACACATCTCTCCAATTTGCAACCAGTTCACTTAGTTGCCTCTGTCCTCATGTTTTAGCTGTTTGTCTCTTCGGTACCTTCCACCTGCACGTCTCACTAGCCTGTTGGGAGTCAGGGAAGGTTACTGCTGACTAAATTCTAATTTGAAAAATCCTATTTTGAAAACAGAACACTTTTGCTTAAAACAGTTTGATTCCAAGTATTAGCTAGGTTTGAACTTTCAGGAATAACAAATTGTACTTTTAGCAGTCAGAAACTTGTCTCTGCCAGGGCTGTTCTGTCTGTGCTGGAACAGTAGCAGAAGACCGATGGTCACTGCTGGGTCCTTATATTTGATGAGTGGAAGAACCCCAGCTATTTCAGTGGAGACACTCATGAGTAGAGTTACTCCTGTGCGCCGTTGCTCACAATCCAGGTTTAGTGTTATATACAGACTCCTCTTCCTTCTTCCACGGAGACTTACAGGCAGAATCTTCAGCCCACCCTTCAGGGCTGAGAGGACTTTTCTTCAGCCCCTGCTGGTAGCTAAGGGACTAGAGATACATGCTACCAGGGTTTTTACCTTCTGGTCTCTGATTTGCCTCACCAGAAGCATATGGGATGGTTTTTACCCCTGTTGCAGTTTGCTCTGTGAATCTATGTTACTATCAAAGCCTGCTTTATTTTGTCTTCTCTACAATTACAAAGAACAGCAGATGAGCCAGGAAAAAGCAAAGCTCTTTTAAAAAATTATCATAAAAATCAACCAGGTGTTTACAGTTGAATGGATCCATCTGCAAATTTCACCAGTTAGAGGCTCCTTCTTTAAGAAAGCTTCTGCAGTGACTAAAGATGGACTTAAATCAAGCCTCTGCCTCTATCATCTTCTGCCTTTTTGAGGTGAAGATCCAAACCCAGCTCTTACTAGCCTTGAGCAAGCAGGGCTTCCCCACCCCCTGACCCCCACTATGCCTTGAAGTTCAGATCTGGACTCTCTGTGAATGTTAAAGACAGTACAACGCTGGCCAATGTCCCTTTGCCTTGGGAGGCAGAAACTTCTTGAGTGGTGAAGGTTTTTACAAGTGAGACCTACAGGTTCTGTTTCCACTGGATGCCTGTGGGATCTAGGCACCTGGGCAAAAATCAATGCCAAATCTCCCTTGGCCTCAACTTTGCCAGCAGTTCTTCGGTGCAGCTAAGCGTTGTCCCGCCTGGCACAGAAGGTGCCGTAAGAAGGACTGTTAGGTTGTTTCGTTTTATTTTCAAAACGCAGTTGCGGGTCTGGTCAATGTGGGCACCGCTGCCGCCGGGAGCTCGGAGAGCAGCGGCAGAGGGGGGTGAGGGATCAGCCCGGCGTGCGAGGCGGCAGAGGAGGACCCCGCAAGCCGGCGGGGACACCCGCTCCCGGCGGTGCCCGGGTGGCGCCTCCTCCCCCCGCATCCTTCCCCCGTCTCCCGCTAAGCCCCCTCTCCCGGTGCCGGAGCCCCAGCCCCTACCGCGGTGCCGACAGTGTGGGGGGAGCCGGACCCTGCTCCGCAGCGCGAAGGGGCGGGCGGCAGCCCGAGGCGGAGCCTGGGGTCCCGCAGGCGGCCGAGGGGGGCTGCCCCGTCCGGGAAGGGGCTACCGGAGCCGGGCGCCGGCCGCTGCGCGCCCGCGGTGCCGCTTACCTGGGGCCGGGGCCGTGGCCAGCAGGGCGGCCAGCGCCGTGGCCAGGAGGCGCATGGCCCGCGGGGCGCCGTGTCCCGTCTCTTCCCTCTCTGCTGAGCTGCCTCCCTCTTCTCCTTCCCGGCCTCTCGCCTCCTCCCCGCCCGGTCCTCCCTTCTCCACTTGCCTTTCATCTCCTCCCCTTTCTCCTCCTTTTTTTTTTTTTTCCGGTTTCTTCCTTCCCTCCCTACTTCTCTGCTTTTCCCACAGTCCTGCCCCCTTTTCAACTCTCCTCCTCTTTTTCTCGCCTTCTTTCTTTTCCCCCACCGCTCTCAAGCCTGTGGGGTGGCACTAGGGCTAGATAGGGCTGCTGTACCTGTAGTCTGTGAGGTTCCCTCTGTGCATGCAGCCCCTGCCCAAAGGACATGGATCTTTGCAGGTGGCAGGTGGAAAGCTCCCCTCTCTGACCACAGAAAGCCTCTTTCGGAGTGGGTGAGACAGCTAGGGGTTGTGAGGCAGGGTGGTGGGACAGGGAACGCTGTGTTATGCATCCTCTCTGCCTTCCTTGAAGTGTTAGAAATTTTGCAGACCCTCATGCACATTCCCCTCATCGCACTCCTTAACTGGAACAGAACTGCTATTTCCAGGCAGTTCTACTTAACGGCTGTCTCCCTTTCTGTGGGTTCTGTTGATGGCAGTTTGGGGACAAGGAGGTCTGGCAGGCAGGAATGGCCCTTCAGCAGGCATGGGGATGGATATGCTAGGACATTACACACGGTGCTCTGGTGTTGGGAGAATTTTGCCCTCTGCCATGGCTGCACAACTACTGACCACTGACATTCACACTCTGAAAAAAGTCCTAATTTAACTGATAACAGCAGCTTAATTTGCATCACCTCACCACAGGTTACTGTGCTTGTTTTGCCAAATGGTACAGGCCAGAAAGGACAAGTGAAGTTGGCCTCTAGCAGTCTATTCCTGCCCTACCTCTTTGCTCCTTTTGAAAGTTTTTTGAAAATTCACAAATGTCCAGAGATGTGGGCTTAATTCTTATACCAGCAGGTATGATGGGTTATGCCTGATTTTAGTGTTCATGTTGCATGAAATGTGTATGATACAAACACTTTGGAATTCCTGCTTCCCTGGATAGGGCAATTAGTACCAATTTAGCTACTCCACCCCTCTCCTAGTAATCACTTGGGCAGGATAATACATGTCTGCTTTTAAGCATCACAGAAAATTTATCATGTACTTCATTAGATCCTTATGAGACTGAACACTGCCTTTAGTATCATGCAGTTCATTTACTTCAAGAACAGACTTTTGTGTCCATGCAGTAAACACTCACTGCAAGAGAATGACCAGTCTGGATTAAGCACAGAACAATCAGCAGACTTGAGGAAACAGAGGGGGCTGTTAAAAGTTGTAATGCCTGGGGAGCTAAGATTTGTAGATTCAATTCTACTTCTTTAATATAGCAAAGGGAAGTCCCATCAAACAGATAAGCTAATTCAAAAAGAAGCAAACAGATTCACACACACACAAAAAAAACCCTGTACCAGCAATTATTTGATTTTGTGGTCCTGATGGAAGCTCCAGCTCAGGAAGTCCTTGAACTGCTGATTGAGAGGGAAACCAGGGGTGACTGATTTTGCATATTTTCCAAAGCATTTGCTGTTAGCTATTGTTGGATAAAGATAGTAGCCTGGATGGACATTTTAGACCTTCTCATACAATTCTGTTAGGGTCAGTCATGCCCCACCCTATGTTTCTTGTAAGTCTACTAGTCTTTTAATGGCATGTGCAAAATACTGATGTAAAGATATCAGTAAGGACTGCCTAAGCTTTCATGTGAGTGCCTGTACCCTACAGAGCTTAAAGTTGCACTCTGAGAATCAGTTTCAATGTTTGTAGTTTTCTATCAACTATCCCAGATACCGATGACACTAACAGCTCCTTTAATTGCATCAAAAGTCCTAATGAGCTCTGGGACAGAGCTGGATCAATCAACAGGTGTATGATGTATTTGCCTGTGTTAGAAGTTAGATAGAAGAAGAATCCGAGGCCCATCTGGGCTTCTTCAGTCTCATGTGCTTGCCAGTTTACTGAAAACATATTATTTCTGTTTTGCAGCTGGTGATCTTGGTACGTGTGACAGTTCCCTGTGTGCTGTGGGTTCTTTCTTTTGAGTAGAATTATTTAATTAGTTTTCCTTCCCCTGAAGGTTCTTCATTAACATGAACATTGCTTCTTATTCCTAAAGGGAGATTTATTTTAAATTTAAGGATGTACTTTTGAAAGTGGTTTAGGCTGAAAATCTTATATACTTGTCATCACATAGATAAGCTCAGATGATACTGCCCTTTTAGGTTTTTTACCAAGAGATAGCTCTTCTTTTCATTGCTAGGAACAGGACCTATATGCACAGGTTTCTCTCTTGCCGCTAACACGTAGCACCACCAGGATTCGTTAGGCAACCCAGCACCTAACTTACCTAAATAAAGCTATATTTTACCAATCTCTTGGGATATACTCATGGGCCAGACAGCACGAGTGAGGCTGGTGGGCTGTGGAGAAACATGGACTGCTGAATTTCTATCTCAGTTTTGCTGCTGACTTGTTGGATGACTATGCATATCAGTTCCAACCTCTGGGCTGCAGCTGGCTGATCTGTAACCGCCCTTTGTGCCTGGATTGGAAAGGTTTGCTAATGGAACTGGGGCAATCTCTATGAAAGGTTGCAACTATGTAGTTTTCATTATTTCACTGTTAGTCTTTCATCTCTTCAACACATTAGCAGCAGCTAAGATGTTTTTGCTTTTGTTAAATGTTTATTCAAGCTTGTTGATGCCGCTCACCTGATACCATCACTACTTACCTATGCACCAAAAATCCCAGAGGCCAAATGAATGTGCACTACAATTCCCTTTTTCTGTTACCCACAGGCCAGGCACACAGCTCAGTAAGCCAGTGTACCTCCCATAGCTTCTCTGGAAGTGTGCTGATGCCTGCAAGCAGGGGATATGGCTTTCTCAGCTTTGGCAGCACCTACGTGGCCTTGTTTCCTGCCGGAACAGTTCTGCTCTCACGCGGAAAGTGCCTACTCAGCACTCCAGTGCAGCTGACACAGCTCAGACTGCTTTTTCACACAGAGCTTGGAGTCCCTCGCTCCCTGAGGGCAGTGTTACTGAAATCATCAGCCATTCTGGGTGAGACCTGCTGTGCAAACCCCCTTTGCCTCCTTGCAAAGTCACATCTATCAGGAGAGGTAATCACAGCCTCTTGGCTTTCGCTGTCCTGTCCTGTTCTCCCTCCCTTGTTGATACTCTTAACCTGCCTATTTCTATTGAAAGGTCTTACTAATGTCCCAAATCTGTCTCCAAAAACCTCCTGCAGGATTCCTGTGAGAAGAATTGTGTCTTGCCCTGGTAGCAGTATTTTAGTGCAGCGGAGGGACACAGCATCCACTGCAGCTCACACAGGGCTTCTTTGGCTGTGCTCTAGCACTGGGAGAAATCTCTCTGTGAGGCTGCAATTCTCACAGAGTATGTAGATGGACTGGGGTGGATTGACTGCCTGTTTTCATACCTGATACATTGTTAAAGAGAGTTATGCTGAGTGATGTATGTGAGTTTGCTACCCACCTGCAGCGATAAACAGTCCCTCTGAAATTCTCTTCTCTAGCTGGATTGATCAGTGAACTTACAGCTTATCATCCTCCCACACCTCATCCAGGCAGTGCGCAAAGATGCTACCTGCCTGCCTGAACCTTATCATGGGTGAGTCTTCTCCAGGTCTTCTTCAGAATCTGCCACCTGGTAGCTCCCATGGCCCAAGGAATCCTAATTGCAAATGAATATTCTGTAATTAGAGACAGATAAAATCTAAACTGATTCAGCATTGCCAAGCATGGAGGGAGTTTGGGTCTGCATCCAAACTTTCCCATCCCTTTAATGGAACAAATTAGCTTTGAACTGAAACAGTCCAGAGCTTTTGAACAACATGTTTTAGGATTAAGGATACTACCCTGGTATTTCTCCATTGCTATTTTGTGGACTGGTGTTTTGTGGATCCAGCTCCATGTCAGTTGGACAGACACTACATAAGAGCTTCCAAAGTGTAAGCATCATGCTCTTATGTCTTTGGATGTTAAGTAATGTTTACACTGTGTTTGGGGTTTTGATCCTGGTTTACTTGTTGCCATTTATTTCTGGCTGATTGGCAAGTTGCTAGATAGGGTGATGTTGTTACTGATGTTTTCCTTTTCCCCAGTTTAGGGTGTCCTTCCTCCTTTTTTCCTTTTTCTTTCAGGGTTATAAATGATACTGATGTATCTGCACAGGATCTAATCTTTTGTATGGTGCAGCCATACCTTTCTGGGTACATGAAATCCTTCATTTTGATGCTATTATGTGCATTTTTCCATTTTTCTCTTTCTTCGGAAAGAGCGCTTTTTATTTCAGTAAACTTGCTTTTGTTACTACTTTTGTGATTATGTTTGGGACTGCATAGAAGAACAGGGGATTTATGATGTTTTCCTTAGCTCTGTCTTCAAGTTTGATCATTCCAATTTGCAGGGCACTGCTAATCCTGAAAAAAATTAGATTTGTGAATGTTTTAGAAGAGTTTTTAGAGCCTCTGTCATCTTTACTTTATACATCCTTAGGTGTGTGCAAGAGTTGAAGCCTGATTATTCTTACTGTTCATCCACAAAGGCATAGTCTCAACTCCATGTAGTGGTACATAGCAGTGCCATTTGAGGACCACTAACAAGTCATTTGCAGTTCCACTTCTGTTCTCCAAAGATATTAAAATGTCACTATTAGATGTCCTTATTTCTGGCAGTAATTGAGCAAATGCCATGCTAAGATGGATTTCAAAGCCTTTTCAGTGCATTGATATGTCCTGGCTATGCATTTTCAGTAGGCACCTGTCCCAGTTAAAACATTACTGACAGCGCTTTGCTTTGAGTTACCCACGGTGGGCATGTTGACCCCACTCTGCCCAGATCAGGGAGGGCATTGGCTCCAGAACCACACGGCTGCTGAGGGTCGCCCTGACAATGCACTGTGCTATCCCCTGTTCTAGCTTGCTTACCTGCCCAAATAAGTTTTGCCGTCTAGTTTGGGGGGAAGCACAAGCCCCTCGTGGAGACTGCAGATACACTGCATATCTGCGAAGTCTCCTATCTCACAGAATTTGGTGTCTGTTTTCCACACAGCCTGTGCTGGCACCATATTTAAAATTTTGTGGATCTTCAGTTTAAGAGACATCCAACTGCCTCTTTGTCAACAGGAGATGTAAGAATTAATCTAGTAGGAAAGACCAATGATCCATCTAGCTCAGTGCTTTCTTTCTGTGACTGATAGCAAATACTTGAAGAGGTGTAGAATGGGCAGGGCAGACATACAGTATTGTATTCCCTGGAAACTTTTCCAGATGCATATGGTTTGCAGCACTCACTGTCTCAGCGAGATGTTGTGTCTCAGACCCACACTGATTGGACCAAACCACACTATGTGCTGCTTTGTCACTTTGTTCTGGGCTAAAGAGATAGAAGTTTGCCAGCATATCACTCTTCCTTGGTCAGGGTGAGTCTGTGGCTCTCACAGTACTGGATGTGGCCCTGATAGGAATGAAGGCTGATGGTTACAGAGGGAAAAGTTTCTGAGGTAAAGCAGCTCACAAAAGAGTCACTGAACATGCATGGGGACAGTCAGACAGCCAGTGCTGTCAACTGGAGCTACGTTGCTCATAAAAAAATCCCACTATAAAACTAGTGAACTAATATCATAAGGTATCATGTACTTTCTGGGATTTGTTTGATTATGTTTGGATTTAAAGTCTTAAGTTTTCAAACATTTCTTCAACAAATTTTCCAAGTTAGCAAATTTAGCCTGGAATGCACCTTAAGAATAAAGGCTTTCACATAAATTTCTTAGGCCTACACACTTCCAATCAGACCAGAAATATCAAGAAATGTGCCCCTTGCTGGGATCTGGTATTTCTGAGCTGGCCTTACCCAGCCACACAGATTAAGGAGAAAGATGGAGGTACTGTCCAAGCAGAGAAATGACTGGTTGTGGGATGCAGGGTTTGGACGAAGGTGAAGTAGAATGGAGAAGTGGATGAGAAATGAACCCAAATTGTTCCTAACTGGTGTTACATGCTTTTTTCCTTTGCATTAACTATTATTCCTACCAGCAGAGCTACAATACATGTAGAACCTGCCTTTTCCAGGAAGACTGTTTGAAAAATTGACTTAGAAACTTATACTATTTCTGTTGTCTAACAAATGGGACCAACTTACTATCTGCACTTACATTTGGAAAGACCTGAAGTTCACAGCCAGAAAGCAACTACAAATTAAAAAAAAACATACCCACCATCTGGGGTCGCCCTGAAGGAGAGCCCAGTAAGGAATATCACAGCTCTATAAATCACAGCCTGTGAGGGAGCACAGAAATGCTGTCATTACTCATTGAGTCCCAGAAAGCATAATAAATCTCCAGGTATTTTAAGGCTCTGCCAAAGAGAGAATAAACAACCACCCATGTCCACTAGCGGTAGAGTTAGAAACTTCAGATCTAAATTGCAGGAAACAAGATTAGACATTGGAAAATGCTTTCTAACAATGAAGTTAGTTAAGGTTTGGAAGAGGGACGTTAGGGGTCCTCATTAGGAAAGGTTTTTAAATATAGATAAATATTTGTCAGAAATCATCTAAGTATACCTTGTCGGTGTTTCAGGAAAATGTTGGACTAAATGAAACCTGAAGAGCTCTTTTAGCCTTATTTTCTTTGATACTGTTTTATGCTCTCCGTTATTGTCTTCCCTAGTAGAAATCCACTAAATCCTTGAACATACCATGGAAAATATATTTAAGCTCTTCACATCCCAAGGAATATCAGCATTTTTTTCTCTAACCTGTTTTTCCTAGTCATTCACAGATAGCATCTCGCCCTCTTATCTCTATTTTCTACCATGTCCTGCAAGACTTCGTTCTGTTTCTATGTTTCTTAAATTCAGATCATAAATCCTGCATCTCTGTGTTTTGCACTTTTTAAAAGCACTCATGGCTGGAAACAAAGTACCCACACACATACCCACAGCACAGAGTTTTTTGTCAGAAAAGCAGGGAATCCTTCCCTAACCTCAGGAATGTCCCTGGAAGACATGCCTTTTTGCTCTGTTGTTAGGAATGGTGTTGTTACACTTTGGCAGCTGCTAACTTTAAAGAGATTCTTTAAACTTAAAACCAGAAGTAAAACCCTACTGTTTCTTAAGGAATTCTCTCAGTAAAGATCTTTACCAAAGACAGTTTAATTGGTTAGCTGCAGTTAGATTTTGTATGCTAGATAGGATTAAGTGGTGGTTGAACTTGGATCTCTGAGCTTCAGGAGGAGCTATGGATAAGAGAAGTGGTTACATTTTCTGCTGAGCAGTGAAATAATGAACAAATATCCATCCAAATATCCAGCAGGTCTATGAACTGCTTAAAATTTACCACACTTGTGTTTCTAAGATGACTTCTCTGAAGAGTTTTTGGCACAGCTTTGGATAAACAAAATATTTTACTTCCATGCCTTTCAATCAAATATTGAATACTTTAGGATACATTCTTTTTCATTTTGGAAGTGAGGATATATTGTATCTGCCTTTAAGTAAAAAATAGGCTGATACTGCAGCAAATTAAAGGCATATCTGTCAGGTACCAAATACTGTGTGTTCTTTGTCATCCTTCCTTCAAAGATAAAAACAAGGACCACGATAAATCCTTTTTCTGTTCTTTTTTTTTTTAAAAGTACAGAAGTTCAGGTGCCATCGGTTAAATTATACTTTGCAGAGAATATGAGAGAAGCCACATCTTGCATACCACACATACTGTATTCTTGGATTAATCCTTTAACCAAACACAGACCTTTTTCTTAGCAGAGTTGTGGCCATGTGGATAAGATGTTGGGTTGCCATATCACAAAATGAGCTTGTATTTCTTCTCTCTGAATAGTAACCTCGTATAAACTATCAAATTTGCACTTCTTATTAAAAAAACAAACCAAACAAATATGTTGGGTTTTTTTCTGCATTCCTCTCCTTACATGAGAAGGCAATAGACAAAGTTTCTTGTCTATGTCCTAAAGCAGGGAGAAGATGACTAGTTCAACTGTGGGCCTTAGAAAGGCTCCAAATTATTTGCACTCTTTGATGGAAGAGACAAGGTCATGGCCCATTAAAATTAGTGATTTTGATGTGGTGAAGTAGCAGCCAAATCCCTTTTGGCTCTGTCCCATCTGATTTGTTGGCTCCATGGCAACATGGAACAATAGTCTGCAGGGCAGCAGGGACGTGGGCAGAATTACAAGTGAGCATCCATGGAATTCCTGTGTGCAAGTAAAACAAGGGTTTTTCCTCTGCAGTTTCTAAATGACAGAAAAGCTATATGAATTGATTCTCTCTGACTCAGGCAGGCTTGTCACCTGGAAACATGACAAATAATTTTTCCCACCTCTGAAGGTATTAAAAATTTATTTTGTTGATTTTGAGTCAGTTGTTGGCAAAACTCTTTTTTTCTTCTCTTTTTTTCTTTCTGTTTTTTTTTCTTTTTTCAAATGGATGACTATTATTTGCTCAGTTTGAAAAAAAGAAACAAACAACCACAACTCCTTGTGGAGAGAACATTTCTACTCTGATAGCTAAGGTCTGACAAAAGTTGTTAATAATAGGAGTGAAGGATTATGATGAGGATTGGTGGTGGAGGGTGCCAATAAGCAGTGTCTGAGTGGAATGGCAGAGGCAGCACAGCAAAGTGAACATTAAACTGTGAATTTTAAAAAGGTCAGATATGAAAAACTTTGGGGAAACTGCTAGCAAAGGTTACAACAGCAATGCTGAGAGCAGCAGAGCTGATACAAGCCAGTTTATACCAACAGGCCAATTATCCATGACTTCTTTTCTCTGCTGACTCTCAGTACTTGCAGCAGGAGGGGGACTTTTCCAGCTACTTTGGGATTTGTTGGACAGCAGCTAGGAAAGAAGGTTGCTATTTACTGATTTGCCACTGTGGTAATTCATTATATGCTTTAGAAGATGCTCCATAACAATGCATCATCCATTTTTTATTTTTGGGATCTGGTAGGAGAAAATGGAAGAGGGGTGTCAGAGGGTGAAATCTGTAATACCAAGATCAGTGCATCACTTCTAGGTGAAGCACTTTAGGCTCTTCAAAATAATACTGCCCTGGACAGAGGTAAGATCACTCCACAGGAATAGTCAGTACCTCTCTGTTCCTTTTATGCATCTGTGGGATTATATTTTAAAAAGCAATGCTGTTACTTGGAGTAGCAATTTTGTCAAAAGGTATGTGGACAACAGCTGACATTGAGCCAAGGCCTTCCAGCTGGGAACATTATTGCTGAAAGGTGTAAACTCAGTGTCCCACACTTGGCATTGACTTCACCAGTCTGATGGAGGGGCTCAAAGGTTGGTGTGTGCCCAAGTGGCTATGCAGAAACACAAAGAGAAAATGGGGATCTCACCTCCTGCTCTGGGATTCACAACAGACATTGTGCTGATCTTTTAGGAAGGCTGTATCTGAACCGAGGTAACCTCTACAATTAAATAGGATAGGTGGTTGAAAGCATCTAAATTCTGCCTGAATGGCACATGAGGTATGTTAGTACCTTGTTGAATGTCTTTGGGTAATCCTGCTCTTCAAGTCTGATTTACTGTTTTTTTTATACAGACCCCTAACTGATTGCCAGAGCAAAGGCAGTCAACAATTTGACTGAAAAGAAAAGCTAGCTGTACAATAACTGACCACAACACTAAATGATCATAATAGAGCTCATGGCAAGTAATTTGGAAAAAAAGAAGTATTTCTTTACAATTTCTGTAAACAAGATTGTAGAAACAAAAAAGGCAAGCAGGATACTATCTTTTAAAAATAATAGCACAAAGTGCAGGCTCCAAATTGTTTGTGGTATAGCCTGAGGGTAGGAAAATATTATCATTAAAAAGAAGTCATTTGAGTGAAGCTGGAGTTCATAACATTCCACTTACCAGTTGCAGATGTGTATTGTCAAAAAACAGTTCTCTGATAATACACAGAGAATTTCTCTGCTTCTTTTGATGTGTTTGCATGTGGCAAATATACTTTCCTTCTCCAGAAGTGAACTTAGGAAAGTAAATAAAATCAATACCATACTTAAATCACTGACTCACAGAAAACATTTTGCTTATATATTTGTCTAAGTCATACGTTATATTAGTCATTATAATTAAAATAATACACATCTGTTTTACAATGAAATGTGAGTAATGTGCTACTAATTACTAACATCTGTAGTTCTTTCTAGCTATGATGCTTCCATTTTTAAATGCTGCACATTCTGTTGGTTAATAAAATGTGAATAGCATACTTAAAATTGCAGTTTAAAAATTATAATACCCTGAGCCATACTTTGATTTTGCTTATCTCAGCACATGCTGGCAGGGACTTCCTGGCTTTCCATGAATTGCCTGTTTTGCCCCCTACAGCAACCAGAGCAGACATTCACCAATTGGACTGGTACTTCTTCCCTGTTTTCCCAGAAAAATAGGCCTCCTCATTAGAGCAAAGGTAACTTTCATGGATGACTGTGTCTTGGAGTAATTGTGTCCTTTCAGGTCTGTTCAGCACTCTTTGAGAGCTTTCCTATTTCCTGAATTGTGTCCCTAGAGGTTTTGGTGATTCCTTCTGTGATGGGTGCTCTGTCATGATCAGACTTATCATGTTAAAATCATCAATAGGATTTTCCTTTTCCACCAAGTCTTAGAAAATTTTCTTCTTTCAATTTTTTTTAATTGTCCATACATCTAATTCTTAGAGTTCTTTAATGGAATTTGTCTTTGACTTATTTTATTCACAATGTAGTGCTAATACTGTTCCTGGCATTGTATTGACTAGCAAATCAGAGACAAAATCAGTAAACATTTCAATCATCTTTTAGCATCCAAATCATGTTTTGTAGCCATGCTGTCTGGACTTCCCAAGAAGTAGCAGTGTTGGTGTTACCATTGTTGAACTTCCCAGGCCTTGCTTGCCATCTCCTGAAGAATTATGGCTCTCATATTGTTTTAAACTCTAGGCATGGTTTTGGCTTGTATGCCGAGTCACATACTGATGTTTTAGAGTTCCACAGGCAGGCCCTCTCTTGATTTCTTTACTTACAGTGTTTTTTATATAGTCATGGCCACAGTATTAAAGCAGCCTGGACTCTGTAAGATTCAGCTGAGTCTGGGGGACTTCCTTTGCTTGGCAGATTCCAGATGTTTTGCCAGAGTTTATTTCTGGGTCTTTCATGAGCCTGTCTCTGACTTCCATGTGTGTATGTCTTAACACCAATGAAGAACTGTTCTCTTATCAGAGACCTGGTAAGTCAACTCCCATCCTCCTCAACTCTTTCTCCCCCCAACCAGGAAAACAAAACAAAACAAAATAAAACAAAACACAAAAAAACACAAAAAAAAAAAACCCAGAAAAAAGTTAATCTTTCAAGACTTAGATCTGTTACAAATTCTTTTGCATTTTACACTTTCCATTTCCACTGCATTAACAAATCTTGTTCCGTTTTTTCGTGGAATTCAAGTCCTCCTTAAGTTTCAGCAATCCATCTTGGCTGTATTAATTGAAAACTATTAAAATCCTCATCTGAGATCCAACTTTTATCAGAAATAAATTGACTTTCTGCCCAGTATCCTTCTGATAGCATTTATTGTTTGTAGCTGTAGAAACTGTGCAGGTCTTCTCTAAAGGTTTTTTTCACTAGTAAGGAGTTTACCCGCTCCCTTATTCATTCCTGCAGAATAGTTTGATTCTCCCCTGATACTTTGTCCTGAGATAACGCCAAGCCTGGGAGCATGACAGACTGTAAATGTGATATCTGAGTGTGCCAGTGTTGCTCTGTATGAACCTCCATTGAACTGAATGTCTCTTTCTATGCTTCTTGTACCAGCACTTTTTAAAGGCACAGCTCCACTCATGTGGTGAACTTTCCTTTTTCCTCAGGACATTTACCTTTCCACCCCTCTTTTCTATGCCCCATAATGGCACTGAGGAACAAGAAAATTAAAATAACTTAATGCACCCTGTAGCCTAGGGCTGCAAATTCCTCCCAGCTCCTTGCAGAGTGTTAATGGGCACTGTACAGACCAAAAAGGGACACAGGGAGTAGTTTTTAAAGTTTCAGCTCTGTTGCTAATGACATCTTTGAGAGCTAATGAAATAGTTTTCAGATATGGGCCTAGGCTCTGCTAATGCTCATGAGTGTGAGCATATGAATAGGATTGTATACTCCAATGGGAAGTTTACTTGGGCAAAATTCCCACTGAGGTCAGCTGGACTTTCTCCAGAGCAATTCTTGCCTAATAAATCCCTTAATGGTAATAATTATTGAGTTTGGGGTTGTAGTTAAATATAGGAATATGAGAAATTAAAAAATACAGGGACTGTGCTCTCCTCCTGCCTGCACTGCCCTTTCCTGCAGTGATTCCATCAAGGTACTCCTGGTCTTGGGTGCATAATAAGCATATAATAACATTAAATAACTCACAAAAAAGCCTCAGCTTTATACAGTTTATTTCAAATATGAATTTATGGCTTTAAACTAGTGCACAGCATAACATCTAATGAGTCCTGGAGTATCTTAAGCATAAAATAATATTAAAGAAAGTTTTTATTTTCCCTAAATGAGGGTGTGATGGCAGAGTGGTTACCACATCTGGCTTTTTGCCAGAGGTATAAGTTCCCTTGTTGCACGAGTTATGAGTGTTTTCAATGCATGTAGATTATCATATCTTGCCACTTTGACGCTTTCCTTGGTCAACTGAGCTGTAAATGGGTACCAGTCACTCAGCTGGAGAGTCAGAAAGGCAGTAGCCTATGATAAAAACTTCTCTTTTCTTAAATATGGTTTGCCACAGAGTTGGCATGTAGTGGCTGTGCCAGTCTGATGGGCTGAATTGGCTTGTCTTAAATTGAGATCATATTCGTACTATTTCTGCTAAGAGATGTGTATTTCAAATGCAAGTAGGTATGTCTTGTGAGCAATAGAACTAATGAAGTCTGCTTCCCAGCAGATTTGTGTTATGCACTTGATTAACATTCTAGCCAACTAAGGCTGTGAGCTATATCAGGTAATCTATAAAGAGTGATCTAGAGAATGCCCCAGCCTTGGAAAAAGCTTCAAATGGGGTTTTGTGTCTTTTTAGGCACTAGGATCCACACTATAGACAGAACTAATAAAGTATTTTTCTAATGGCTTTTCTTCATAAAATGTACTGTAACATAATTATCTTGGAGGCTCCTGCCCTTCTGTCAAGTTCTGATAGAAACTGGCCAATCTATTCAAATGTTATGGAGAGGAGGCTGCTGTGGCCTGAGCTCCAGAATTCTCTGAAAGAAAAGATGCCCCAGATCCTAGCACTTGACGAAGTATCCATGCTGTCAAACATGAAATCTAAAAGGATCTGCCATGGGCAGAATACCACTGGGTCTTACCAGGAAATACCTTGAATTCAGTTGTTCCAGTGACCAGTTCTGATGCTCAGAATTCAGATGCTCTGAATTCAAGCTACAGTCAGGCTGCAGCCAGCCATGTGTAGGGATTAATCTGCTTAAGCTCACTCTTCACTTTGAGTTTACACACAGTCTGTAAGACCCTTCTGTGGAAATCAACATTGCTTTGACACTAGATCTGCTTCTCCTCCTACACCTTTTAACATCCACTCAATTGCTTTGATTTTTCTCTTGATTTTCCCAGCATGAAGGAGGCTGATTTTTACCCTCAGCATGAAGCTGCATCAACTTCTTTAATGCCATTGCATTAGTATCAACTGGCCATGTCCAAAAGGACTAAAAGACATAGTCCCTTTTTAGATTTTCCTCCAGAGAAAAAGAGAGAAGAAATTCCCAGCTGGCAGGCCACAATCAGGTACTACTGTTAGGTACTAGGGTTTTCCCAGGAAATTGCACTTAGGAAAATAGGAGCTTTAGGAACTGGGAGGTGAGATAAATCCATGTATACTATAAATTTCCATACTATGTTGAAATTCTGTAAATAAATATGTAACTGTTTCCCTTTCCCAATGAATTCTTATCGTTCCTACCCAAGTCACAGAAAGCATCCTGTTCTCCAGAGTGCTTATGTGTGTGTTTAACTCACAGAAGGAATTTTAAGGAGAATTTCTGAAGAACCCTGGGTATTTCCTATCAGCCAGTTTCATGTGGGAATCAAGCCATTTATGTATACAGTTCCTGACTGTGGGGCAATTAAAATTTCAACCATAATGCTATAGTAACACAGAATTTGGAGTGCCTAATGACATATTAAATCTTCCTAAATTATAGCTAAATTACAAAAAGGACTAATTTACCAAAACTAGTTAATAAATGTTTAGAAAAGGAAGCTAATTGAATTATCCCTTGTTTGTCAGAGACAGATAGTCTCCTTGTGAGAAATCTCATTTTTTCTGAAGCATGATTAATTGGCCTGACGAGTCAGATATTATGACAAATTATGCAGGAAGAGATAATAAATAAGTCAGTAGGAAGGCTTGGGAGCAGAGAACTAGCAGCTGTTATTTGGTTTGAGGCTTGGTACTGCTCCTGGATTGACCCTGACCCTGTGTGGTTTCTTTGCTCCTGCTGCAGCCAAGCCATGCAGCAGCCCCAGCTACCCTTTGCTGCTTTCCCCCATGTGCTCTGAGTCTTGGTCTGTTTCAGATCAATAGCATCCCCTCTCCAAGATGGATGCCTGAGAATTCTAGGCCAATGATTGGTTTCTACTTACTGAATAATAAAGGACATGAGATTAATTTTCTTTTTTCTTTAGTCGTGGTGGGAAGCATTTATGACTCCCACAGAAGGTCCAGTGACAGCTTCATTTTGTTCCCATTATATGGAATAGAGAAATAAAAATCAGTTGTAGCTGTGCTTGATACTGAAGAAAAAGTGTGTCTAAGCCCTTCAATGCAGTCCATCTGAGGGGCAACACTGCGTGACTCTGCACTCCTTCAGAAGGCTACAGCATGTGCACTGAGACTGCTCAATTTTAGTGCATGCTGATGTGGCTCAAGCTTCAAGTTCCACAAGAAGCAGAGAAGAGCCAAGGGTGGGATGTATGCTGGTGCACCAAACTGAAGCTGCTCCATCTGGGCACAGATCAGGGATGAGGCTGGTGCTGAGGTGCCAAATAAGGCCTTTTGCTCTTCCTCTCCTGGGTGTCTGATCTGAGGGTCTTTCAGTCTAATTCATGAAAAGCACATGGCAGGGATGTCAAAATCTGATCCTAATGTTTGAACCCTGTGTACAATGTAGCTTACTTTCATCATCTTGTTTGAAAAGCCTGGCAGTTGATAGAACTGAATTAGAAGTTTATTTAATTTGTTAATATTATATCATGTGGGCTTGAGAATAATTTTCCACTTGCACCTTCTTATATCATGCTATTTACATATGCTATTTAACAGGAACTAGATCTGAGTTATTGTCTCGTTAACATTATTTGGGAAACATGAATTAGATCTGAATTATTTATAAATGTGATGCATTGGTATCTGGATTATAGTACTCAGGGAAAACAACTGTAGGAATCATTTCTATGCAGGCAATGTAGGACTAAGGCTGTGATCTTGTTGGGTAAGTTTAAGACAGATCTCAATATAGTGGAGGGAAAGAGAATGGAGATGGGCAAAATAATTTCTATTGGCACTACCTAGTAGTTGGATATCCATGATATTTAAACTTAAATGTCAATGCATACTTTTCATTCTTCTAAATACACCTCTAACTCATTTCTGCCAGTCTCTAGTAGAAATCATTTGCTTGTGAGTTCCCAGCTATATGCAGTGGGCTTTTCCTGCACAACATCTTGGAGTAATTTTGAGAGGAGATGCAGGGCTGGGCTTTCGCCCTTCATAAGCCAGAAACTTCTTGGGCTTGGTGTGTGTCACAGGGAAGGAAGTGCCTCTCCAGTAGCAAACAGGTATGGGCCTGTTGTTTACTGAGCATGTGTTTGAAACCCTGAGAATTCAAAAATCCATAAGCACACCCAAAAAAATCCAGATAGTTTAAAGTTATTGGGTTTTTTGTTTTGTTTGGCTTTTTTTCAATTAGTAATTTTGATCTCATGGTTTCTGAGCCTTTATGATATAGCAGAGATCAGAGCTTCTCATTGTTCTCTATTACATCAAGAACAAGGTATATTTTTAATTCAAGCGAGGGTTGCCACAGCCACGTTATTTGAAGATCTAGTGTATCAAGTAAAGAATTAGACTGTGCAAAACTGTAAGTTAAATGATGGCTCTTGGCAGCACTGTGCTTTTTCTGTTGTTCCTGACTCTGCTAAAGCAGTGAATTGAGGCGACTGTAAGTTCACATATCCTGCTTTTTCCTGTGCAATCACTTTGTCCTCCTTCCCAACATCAATTTGTTCTCTCTTATATTACTTTTCTTTACATCATCTGTTTGCTTACCTGAAAAAGCAATTTCCCAGGCATCCCTAGCCAAGTGCCTGGGAACCTGCCAGTGTCCCCAGTCCCATACCAAACACATCCAGTCAGCTCTTTACACCCAGACCCCCTGAGATACCTCAGAGTCTCTCCAGCTCTACTTTGGTCATTGCATCCCTTTGGCAGGAAGGAGCAGAAGCTTCCAGTGAGGACAGGCCCAAATGAAACAGCTGGTACATGAGGCCTTTGAGACCTGAGGTCAGGAGCCCTCCCTCAGGACTAAAAGATGACCATACCCTCCCAAAGAGGGTTGGAATAGCAAGGGCCCAGAGCTGTTGGAGATACCCAGCGTGCAAGGAGCAGATTCATCCTGTGAATACACAGCAGCCTTTTCTTCTAAGTAGCTGGTTTGTGTTTTGTATGCATTTCAAGGTGGCAAGTCCTTTGAAGCAAGTTGCAGAAGCCCTTGTTCACTCACCACAGTTTTCTGTTGCTTCCCTGGTGTAATTCTAATGAATTTAAATATCAAGCAGCTTAAAACATACCAGCATTTTTCCCAAAAGGGATGAATACTCAGTGTTTTATATTCATTGAAGCATTTCAGTCAGTTTTAATCACAACAGAGTATGTTTGCATCTGGTCCCAGCCCTGTGAGTCTTCCCTCAGTACTGTGGAGTAATTGAAGAATATGATTAAAGGTAATTATTTTAATTGCCCATTGACTCAGAAAGATTTCTGATAGTGCCAAGTAGAATCTGATTTGTAAAGGAAAGGCCTCGTGGATTGTCTGCACGAGGATTGATGGCCATTAGCAGTGGTGTGAGGGATGTGATTGAAGCACTGTTAGCCTCCTGCATGGATTACAGAGCAGGGAACACATTTTCTAACTGAATGCAGGAGATGGAATGTGTACACTGTGCCAGTTTGGCTGTGAAGCATTTAGGTTTGTTATTAGTCCACACAGTGTTCAGTCCCACTGTAATGTCTCTGACTTTGCTCCCATTTGATGCAATTGTGAATGAAAGCATAGGGTTCTTCTAGGACTTAAAGCCTGAAATACAAGGATCATAACCCTGTATATTCAATAAGGTGAAATACTTAACACGTAACCATTCCAAAAGCAGTAATTTTATTGAAGGCAGCAGTAAAGGATGATAGTCTAATAATTAGGTCACTCCCATTGGATCTAGAAAACATTGTCTGTATTGTCTACCTTGCTGATCTTGCATTGCCCTTTGATGCAGCACTTGGGCTGCTCCATGTCTCATTTTCCCTCTCTGTAGATAGTGGATGTGCCTTCTTAGGAGTGTGTGAGTTGCTTTCATGATATGTTAGTAGTGACCATGCAAATTCACTGATGCAATGATGGAGAGGACAATGGTATTTGTGATATTTTAAATGTATAAATATATGGCATGTATGGAATCAACCACTTATGACTATGGAAAGAAAGTACATCACAATGCACTAAATTCGACAGGACCACTTTTGGCTTAGCCATGTTGAGCAGAAATTTGCTGTAGGGTGGGAGTTAGGGACTTCTAAGAGAGCATTGGCCCATGATTGCAATGCTCTTAGACTTCATCTATATGTTTTCTACTAGCCCCTGTGGCAAAGACACTGTTGGAGAACATGGACTTCAGTCAGACCTAGGCTGGCAATTCTAATACTCCCCGTGTGTGGTGAGTGTTATTTTCAGAACTTTGAAGCCTAGATCCTATTTGTATGGTATAAATATCTTTTGTCTACCAGATTTGCAAGGCAAGTTCTTTCCTCTGCTTGTAGTTTCCCGTATTTGGTTGGTGAGTCAAAGCGTTTTTAAGTCTTAGTCTTTTGTATTTGATTAAGTGCAGTTATAAGAAACAGAAAAAATACTTGACTAAAATTATCTGATTTTTCACTTATAAGCATGAGAGAGGCCAAGAAAGATTCAGGTTATACTGTTTTGAGTATTATGACATTTGGCATCCTTTCTTTTTGGGAGGAGCTGAATTAGATCTTCCTCACACTGCTCAGCACAGATTTATGCCAGTGAAGTCTGATTTACAGAACTCCTCCCACAGACACTTCTTTTTTACCCATACAATTTTTCTAACCCTAGAGGATTTTCAGATGATTTATTACCATGTGAGTGAGCGCTGCACTGAGATATGTGACTTCTGCAATTAGTCTCGATTTGCACTGATGCAGCTGTTAGCAGGATTTGACCTGAATGATTCCACTGTTGCTGTGGCATATGCATTATAACTAAAGTTAATGCTGCATCATTATCTCTTTGGAAGTTCATGCTGTGTATGCAACTCTTAGCTCACTTCTTGTGTCTGCAACTGTCTCCTCTTCTGAATAACTCTATTCACAAGCATCATTAAGTTGCTGTGCATCTGTCATGAGGAAACTGCATGTCTAGCATGACATAACCAGGGCATGTGTCCAAATCCTGACTCTGAAGTCCTTCCCACTGTTATCTATTCAGGGAAATGCCAGAGAGCTCATGGAGAGCTTGGGATGCTCAGCACAGGCAGGTATAACCTGTGCTGAACAGGCAAATAGGCAAGCACAGATGCCTGTGGTGCTGGTTATGTGCTACCTAGACTGCATCCTTGATTAAGAATTCGTGGAGCTAACAGTGTCTATTTTCCTTTGACTGAATGCATCCAAAGTGCTTCCCTTTCAGCTAGATTTCCTGCTCTGATTATTTTCAAGCAGTGCTGTGCAGCTTGGCCCAAATTCAGGAGCTTCTAATGCTGCAAGTGTGGCTGGTAAAGCTGGTTGTAGGAATGGCCAAAACCAGCAACTCCTTGGGGTGGCAAAATGGTTGCAGCAGCCTCGTTTCTCTGTGCAGAGCCAGGCTGGCTGCTGTTGTGAGGTGGGGGAGGTAGGCTTTATGGGGCCCTGGTTGCTGCCTCCATGGCAGCCCCATGCAGTGGTGGCAGTTACCAGTGTGCCCAAGCAGCAGCTCTGGGGGCCCCATCCCCAGCTCCCTGTCTCAGCACTGCCCGTCCTTTTCCCATACCAAGGATTGCCAAGGCACATGCCAAAAGGTTTTGGGAACTTGTAATCTATTCACCATCCCAACACATTTGCCTGATCGACATCACTAACTTTAATTCTACAGGTCTTTCACATCTGCTGCTTGTAGCTTACAATTTTTAATTTATTTTCATCTTTACTTCCCATAGTGTACTGAAATGATGCAAAATAAACATTTGTTCACACAAATAAGGGAAGGTAACAGCTTCCCTCTCTGACCACATGCTCTTTTCTGTTCCAAGACTTAATTAAAATAGTACTAAAGGAAGCAAATCAATTAACAGATACTTTGCACAGGAATCCAGGGAACTTATTCCAATATACCTGTTTTCTCTGAAAATAAACCTTACTTGTTGTTCAAAATGTGTAGGAAAATTACCATCTGGTTTTCTGTAGACATTTGGAAAAATACCTGCTTTGCTAAGGTTGAAACAGAAACATTAAAATTCTTCCAGTTACAGTAACAAGTAGTACAGTAATCTTCATAGAAATAAAATTTTATATATCTGCTCCTATGCTCTGCCAGTGTGTTGACTCTAAGTCCTTGATTCAGCACATCAGCTCTGCCTTTAATGTGTGGGGTTAGTTGCAGCTACTCATGACCTGAAAGTTGATAACTGGATGGGAAGCCTAGTTTCCATGATTTTGTTGAGTGTTGTTTCTTAGTAATACACAGAATTTCTAGGTTGGACTGCAGTCTAATGGTTTGTTTTGTTCTGGTTTTGTTTGGGTTTTTTTGTTTTTGTGGGTTTTTTTTCCCAAGTCAGAAAAAATATTTTATTTTACAGTAGTGAAGAACTGGAAAGAACTTTATTTGTTATGATCTGCCATATGGTATAACTGAGAGCAGACACTGGTTTAAAGGTTAACTTTAGGAATGTATGTTAGATGAGAGATTTAAAAAATCCAAAAGTCTATAGACATTGGCCTCAGCTAAAAGTTTAGGAAGACCCAGTCTATTTACAGTTTGTGGTCTTTGGATCTGGATAGTAAGTTGCCATAAGACAGCGGAGTCATCCTGTAATGCTACAATGTAACAGCTATGCCTGTGAAATACCAGTGATGTTACTTATTGTTGTGTGTGCTCTCTACCTGAGGCTCTCAAGCCTTTGAGTCCTGCTGGGTTTCCTGAGAGGAGCTGTAGGAATAACAGAGGATGCCCAGCATGGCGTTGCTGTTCCCAGAGCTCCCGTGGGTGACGTTTCCTACCCTGTGTTCAGAAGCCAAAAGCAAAGCCTGGCTTGAAATAAAATTAAAAAAAAAAAAAAACCAACACCAAAAAAACCCCCAAAAAACACACACACACAGAAAAACCACACCAAAAAACTTCCTGCTTTTCTTGCACATTGTGATGCCAATATCTGTTATAATACAGCGTTCTTGAACGAACTGGATTAAACAGAACAGAACATTATTTTCTGCACTGATGCTGAAGGCACAGGTTCCCAAAATTTGGAAAAGCTGGAATGTTACAAAGTAACTTGGGTTTAAACCATTTAAAATTACTTAAACTATTCTAAACATTCTCAAACAAAGCTCTACTTTTTCTTCTTGTCGCTCCCACTAATTGGAGCCAGGCAAAGCAAATTTGAAGAAGTCAAATTCAACAGAATATATTAGGCTATAACAAGAACAAAGGGGTGGAAGACTGAAATTATTTGCAATTTCTGATTTATCTTAATGCATTGTTTTATACTAAGAAACCAGGGATATGTGAATTTTGGAAATTCCAGATTAGCTTGTTTTGTTTCAGATGTCCAGAAACTTTTTTTTTTAGTATAAACCTGTTTTCAAACAGGTTTTTATACTCAAAACAAAAACAAAAAACCAAACCAAACACAAAACCAAACAAACAACCCCCCACATTATTTCAAAATGAATTTTTCATTTTAAATTACCACAATTCATTTATTTGGCTGAAATGAGCACTACCACCTACAGTTCAACAAGACATCGGTCTTTAAGTGAAAAAAACATATAACTTTAGTGTGACATGTTTTCCTATTAACACAAAATATCTATTTCCTGAAAATTTTGAGGAGCCTTGTTTTACTTCAACCTCAGACGAATGGTTTTAAATTTACTTCAGTCATTATTGACCTATCTTGAAATATGGGAGTGACCATGAATTATGCTGCTGAAATGTATTGCTACCTTTTTAATTACCCTGTATTTAACTGATTTTAGAAATCAATCATATACATATTGCAGACTAAACAGAATTTAATAATGAGCAGAGCTCATCTCTTGTCTTTCTCATTTCTTTCCTATCCTTGCTGTTGTTGATTGCAGGCTCTTTGTCTACAGGTGATTGAAGTTAGCATGCACTACAAGCTCTTCCTGTAATCAATCAGTCTTTCAATTAAAGCACAAAGAAAGGAATCAGTATTGGTGAGATTTCTGGCTGTGCACAAGAGACTTCTGTTCATCCTCAGATCAGGTAAGTGTTGATTTCAAAAGGATTATTGATCACCTGTACTTTGTTTTTGTAGTATGTTGACATCATCTCTGAAAAGAAAGAAACATTGCAGGTTAACAGCAACTTTCTGGCTTTGGTTTTACCTGGAGTGATGCATAGCATTATTGTAAAAGCTGAACTGGGAGATTCCCACAGAAAAAAAACACAAGAATTCTAGAAAATTAGTAATGGAGCTGCTGGAATTATATTTATTAAGTTCCTCCCACTTAACTTTTATTTTCCTAGGTGTTTCTTTGTATCTTTGGAGGGAACTGTTTTTCCTAAGTGAATTAACACAAGTATATGACTCTGGCTGCTGCTTTGACTCCCAGATGCCCTCTTCACCTCCAGGTAAGAATCCACTAGCAGCAAGCAAGGCATTTTAGGGCAGCATCCTACTATGAGAACTGCTTACAGTGTTATAGACTTTGGATGATTATCATTTGGGGTGCTTCCCAATGTTGTCTCTACATGAGTGGGGAGCAGCTGAGCAGTTCCTGGATCTATCTTGTAGCTGCATCTTTCTGTGAACTTACTATGGGAAGTACCTGCTAATGGGGAGGCAGCAGCATCACAGTATGGTTGTGTCATAATGCAGACAGTATGCCTGGCCTTATGCTGGGGTATTCTAGTCATACAACTAGGAAATCGGAGGACAGGGCAGTTGAGTTACTTGCCTTAGGCCATGCAGAGTGTTTGGCAGACCTGCAGGCAGCTCTGGACTCTCAAGAGGAACTCAGAATAACCCCACAGCTTTTATTGCTGTGCGACCTTTCCCTTTATCTAGATGGATGTGCCTTTATAGCTTCTATGTGTCACGCCCTGCTCCACCAGACTCCTCTGGAACATACCTGTTTTGGCTTGATCCCATGTTTGACCTGCAAAATATAGAGAGCAAGATATTGTGACTTTCAGAGCAGTAATCTGAGATGAGCATTCAAGAAGCAGCTGGGAAAACACAGGAACCTTCATCCTTTCTCTTTCTTTCACTGCTCTTAATCTTTTATTCAGTTTTACTCCATCTAGCGTCAGTGCTTGGAAATAAGATCTCCTCTTGAAGCGCTCACCTTGTTTATATTCTTAGATCTCATTATTCCACTGGGCAATGGCATCCATCGTAGTCCTTTTCCTTCGATACTGCTTAAGCATTTTCTGGTGTCTTTGCTAAAGAGAGAACTCGCAGGAGATTTGGCCGGCACGGACTTGCTTTTTTGTAATTTTTCTCAGTCTTTTTTCCATCTGAGAGAAACTTTGTCACACTCATCATTGTGAAAGCTGTGGTTAAATTTTCTGTTGATATGATATTTACGGCACTAACCATTAGAGTCTGCAATAAAGAGTTAAGACCTGATTCTCATCTTTCTAGTCTAAACTGGGTGTGCAGTCCATGGGAGACTGCACAGTGAGGCAGATACAGGCTACAATCAGAGGGAAATACTTGGTTTTGGTTTTGTTTGGTTTTGGATTTATTTTTTTTCTCCTGTTTCCTCCTATTATATCTTTCTCCACTTTGGGGCTGGAGTGAGTGAGCATAGCTCTATAAAATTACAGTGTCTGCACTGTCCTGCAGTGCTTTCATAGCTCAATTTCATAGCCTTCTTTGTCCAGCCCTTGGGTTCCATGCTTCATTCTCCTCCAGAATTGGAAACTCACTCAAAGGAACCAGTTCACAAAGACACTAAATACAGATTTCCACCTAAAGTGGTAGTTACTATTCTTTAGTGCTTGCATTTTGGTGTCTACATAGTAAATCAGATTTGGGAGTGGACCAGGTGTTGTTTTTAATGCACAAAAAGTACCCTACTTACTTTTTCAGCTAGTGGTTTCTGTCTTTTTCCATTTACAAGTCTGTAGAAATTTTCCATTGAAGCTGTGGGCCTCTGTGAAGTGTGATTAAGCCCAATTTAAACCCATTTGTAAAGCCTTTAAGCCCATAAACCTCTGTGAACCCATGACAAACACTCTATGGCTCCCCAAGCATTTGCAGCCTACAAGGTAGAGTCAGCATCACTGTGTGATACTTGCTCATTTCTTGCAGCTTGCTATTTGTGCTCTGATACCAGGCTGTAAAGTCCACATGGAATATGGAAATGGTTGGTTATAAGCAACAGCCAGAAGAAAAACAAACTTAGCTTTCCTGATACCTAGTACAGATCCTTCCAAGTAGATCTCTTGGTAAGAGATAGGAGAAATGAATTAAGAGGATCTGATGGACAATATACATTATCTTATAAAAGGATCTATAATTAATCTTATTTTCTAAGAAGGCTCCTAAGAGTCCATTTGATATTTGTGATACCTTTTTCATGAACTTGTCCAGAAATTCAACAGGGATACAGGAAATTCTGTGAGTTGGAATATGCAGGAGCTCTGATGCTGTTCTTTTCTAGCTAAGACCTGTGGCACTCCTAGTCCCTTGCATCAAGAGGCCTTGTTTTGTTTTGGTTTGTTTTCAAGCTGTCCTTTAGCTATGATAGCAGTCTTTCATTCCAAGCTAATCCCATGTTGTCACCTCTCTGACAAGCTCTAGTCAACATAAAGCCGTGCCAGACTAGATGGAAGATGGGTGCTGACTGGGAGCAGGAGGCTTTCTGCTTGGTGGCATCTAATATTTGAGTTACCCTGGGTTTCTGTTGACAGGACTGAAGAGGATACTTTTCCACAAACATTCCTGATTTTTTTTTTTATCCGTACTCGCAACAGCTCTAGGGAAAGGTAGAATTACCAATTTATTGCTGGAATCAGTGGCACCAGGAAGTTTGCCAGCAGAGACCATGATGGCTGTGGAAGGAATTGCCTCCGACAGGTGTCTGAATATTACCAGGAAAGCATTCTCCTGACTCAGCAGGTTTGAGAACAACTCTTACAATCAAATGATTTAGAGCTATTCAAGACTAGCTTCAAACAGTTGTGCAGAGGGGTAGGAAAGAGTAAGGATTCCTCCCTGTTTGGCAGCTGTGAAAAGGTCAGTCACAAATGCAGACCCAAATATGAAGGGAGCACAGGCATCCCGGGCCAGATGCTGTCTCAGGGAATGTGGAAAGTGGCCAGAGAAGAGCAAAAAATAGCCAGAAGTGTGGCTTTGCTTGTCAGGCTGGTAGCTGGCATCGGTGAAGTATGCTGTATCCTGGAAAGGGGTTTAACCAATTCCTCTCACCCTAACAGTGTAAGGTGTATGTGTGTGTGCAAATATTTATGTTTCTGTGTGCATGTGTCTAAATATGAAGTATTCTTCCCATTCAGGAATACTAAAAGGAACTAAGAGCCTGAGAGTGCCTGCAATAGTGCCTTAGTGATGTGTTTTAAAGCCTGGTGTTCCCAGCACGTTGCAAATCTTGGTGTCCTTGGTTTTGAAGTGTGTGATATAAAGATTAATTTCATTTTATGGATAGGGTAACCTGAGTCAAAGTAACTTGCCTAAGGTTCAGAAAAACAAGTTAAGCTAGAAAGGACAGTGACAGAATGAAATAGAAAAGCTAGTTTGTTGCTGTTGTCACTAGTGACCGCTGTCGCAACACAGAATGAGTATTTACATTCTGTTTCTGCAAATGTGTATGTGCAAGGAGTTGAGACAGCTGTTTCTGCTAAGATTATTTGCTCATTTTTTAACATTTACACAAACACACATGGAGTTATTTACGACATCTCTGTTCATTGTTATGTTAACTTTCAATATCATGCTCTAGTATGGCATTTGTGTAGCTTTTAAATGTTTTTCATTAAATGTCATTCCCAGGATGCATACTGAGAAAACCTAAAGTGGTGAATACATTCTTCAGTCTATCAGCCACCCACTAATCCCTGCCATGTTGAGCAAGGAATTGGGCCTATTTGGGTGTATCAGCAGGGCCTGACATCTCTTGTGCAGATGGCATCTGTTCCTTAGTGTAGTGCAAATGCACTTTGGCCTAAGACAACTGTAGCCCTCCAAGTATTGTTCCACTCCCATTCTCCTGGTAGTTATTCACTACTGATATTTGGCCATGGTGGCAGCTGTGAAGGGAGGTTCTGCAGCCAAAGTAGACCACAAAGGAATAATTTTCCAATTATTTTTCAAGGCTTATTTAGATCACTGAGGAGGCTCTGTCTTTGCTGGCTCTCATCTTCCTTATTTGTAAACTTCTGACAACTTATGAAAACTTTATGTTGACCTGATGACTGGGTTGTTTGTAGAATATACTAGTTGGCAGAATGGAAGACTTTGGGAAGGGCTGCTTGAGCGGAACCGCGCAGGGGCTGGAAAAGTTGCAAGTAAAATAACAGCTTAGGACATAGCTAAGGTATGTTAAGAGAAAACGTTCAAGTCTTTGACCCCAGAGGTGTCAAAGATTCTGCTGAGTCTACGTGACTGATTTTCATCATATCCGGGAAAATGACACTGACAGTCATAGTTTAAAAGGAATATTCCTGGGAGAGGGAGGAATAGGAAAAAAAAGGCTTGGTTTAGGAGAACAGAGACAGATGGAGGTAATGCAGTGGTTCTAAGGAAATTGAGGATTACTGAAGAAATCGAGGAAGTTGTCTGGATTAACAGGGATTTGGAGAGAACCAGGGTGCATGTAGGGTATGGCTAGTATTTTCCTGTTGACGCTTCACTTCTGTTGTTGCAAGAGACATTATGATCATGCATGAGGAGTGTACTTTGAACTGGCCACAGCTCTTGTAAAGAGGAATTGTAGCACTGACTTTTGTCTCCTCCACAAGTCCAGACGATACTTGGGGCACACAGGAATGGGACAGTGGAGGATAAAGTGCCAAAGGGTACAGTAGCCCAAAACAACGACAGGGATGTAAGTCAGTCTGTCCAAGAGCAGTGATCTGAAAAGCATGGAGTGAGCTGTGGCATTCTTTATATTGTATAAGCACCACCATTTCTACTTCTCCACATGGGAAGAAACAGACATCTGCAGGCTACAGGTGAGGGGTGAAAAAAGCCCAGTGGGCACTGGGAAAGATAACCAGAGTGGAGATGGGAGGATAGACTAGAAGGCAACAGAGCTCTGCCATTTCCATCAGCAACAGTGATGGTCATAGGCAGGTGAAAGCTGGATGGAGTTTGAAGCTTTTTGATATCTTCTGCAGTGTTTTTTCTTCTCTGATTTTCCTTATGCCTCTGCCAGGCCCTGTTCTTTCCAGACCAGATAATATTTTCTTGCTATGGTAGGAATGTCATGGCTGCATGCAAAATGGGAAAAACCAAACTGAGCGGTGAAAAGGAGGTAACAGAGGAGCTGGGGCAGATCCACTGGGGTGTGATTTTGTGGGACTTTATGATGTGATTGTTGTGCCAGGGAGACCCATCTGTGCTGTAGTGTGAGCTGCCTTCTGCCAGGTGTCTTTCTGGCAGCTCTAGTTTCTGACAGCTGAAGCTGCTCGTTTGTTTGTTTGTTGGGTTTTTTTGTGTGTTTTTTTTTTTTTTCCCAAGGCTAGTGAGTTGAGTTTGGAATTTGAGTCAGTCACAGTTGGAGTGAATCGTAGGCAGAGTCATATGTTACATTTAAAGAAGGAAGTACTTTTTGAAATTTAGGATTCTTCATTGTTACACATCTGAAGGCCAGGCTGGGAAGAGACTGAGCAGCTGGGATTCTGCGTGAAAGGCCAAGCCAACTCACCTATTCAAACCATTCCATGCCAATACTTGTTCTTCCGATAAGATTGGTAACACTTCAGTGCTTTCCTCAGAATAACAGTGACTGTGCTTAACTAATTCCTTTTCTATCTCTGTATTTCTTACTTTCATCCCATTTGTTGGAAGAGGTGAATCAGAAAGATTAGAGACAGCTTGGAGCATGTTTAAGCAATAGGAAATGTGGAAGATGGAGACTGTAATCTTGCACGTAAAGGTGGGATGCTATAGTGCCCATCTCCTGGGGACATTGATGGACACAGATTTATGCCTAGGAAAATGTGTATTCCTTCATATCCATCTGCAGTTGACAATGTTTGTTAGTGCTTTGTAGTGACTGACAATTCAGTGGTAACAGGTTTTGTGTAATGAGTCATTGTTTTCATTTTTTCTACAAAAGTGTCCAAACAAATACTATTTTTTTTTTTTTTTAAGTTATTTTTTTTATAGTGGTCTTAGCAGGAAGGCTACAGCTTGAATGAAGTTAAAAGAATGAACTAGCCTCATTCCAGGTATCTCCAGGCTGAAAAGTGAGATACATTATTACCGGGGGAAAAAAAAAAAAAAGAAAATGTCCTCTTAAAGTCAGATCAGTGCCAAGAAAACATCTGTCTCCAAGTCTGACATATTTCCACAGGAGAGAATTACTTCAATGAAAAGTAATTAAAGTTCACACAAGTTGCTGTAGCATGGTTTAAAACAACCACTACCAGTCCCTGTTTCCTGCTCTCTTTGTGTAAAAATCTTCTGTGGAAAAGACATCTTTGTTTTCTGATTAGGAACTGGCTTGAGATAATTCCTTTTCAGATTTATTTTTGGCATCATGGTATTTCCAGCACTTTTACCATTGAACTTGCCTATAGTAGACCAGCAGTATGTGCTTGCATCTTAAGCAGTTATTATTTCAATGGATAGTTAAACGGCTGAGGCAGGATCACCCCTGGCTGCAGATGCAATGTATAGTATTATGTGTGAATAGCTGATGCAGGATCTGAGTCCCTGCAATGAATTTCAATACACATCGTCCTGTGCAAGCTGTGTTCTAGATCTTGATCTTTCTTCCTCATGCACCACTCTTCCAGTGACAAGTTCAGACAAGGCCAAAATCTCTTTTCTTTCAATACGAATTTACTTACGCATTTTGATTTGTAAATTTTGGACTCTTTTTCTGAAGGACTCCCACTGTGACTTTCTCAAGCATCCCAGCGTCAAGACTAGGTTTCCAGCTAGGTTTATTTGTGAGCTCAGACTCCACTGATGAGACTGGTTGTGTCTGTCATTTGCAGCAGACAGCATCAGTGATACAACTCATGCCTACTCAATTGGCTTCATTTGGTAAATGATGAATTCTGCAGTTCACAGGATTACAGATCAGTTTGGATTCTTAAGAGTAGAAAGAATTTCTCTCCACTGTAAACCAGAAGATTTTTCTTTCTATCTGACTTTAAACCTGTTTGAAGGATCTGAAATTGTTAGATCAGCTCCTATTCAATATCTCTGCACGTTAGCGCAGCTGGCTACAGACTTGAACACTGAAAAATGTTCTTGCTCAAATTGTTAGACTGAGGCAGTTCTACTGGTTGGAAGAAACTGAAGCTCAACATTCAAATTTGCATGATTGCCCAAACCTAGTCTTTGCCATTCCATCCATCCCTGATGTTTGTATTTTCCAAATGGATGATTTCTACATAATCCGTGGCAATTCTTAAACAATGTGGAGACTTTCAGAGTGTGATAACATTCCAAGCTCTCCTCCATTCGCCTAAAGAATACTCTGATTCTCCAAGGCTACCTTGTGTTTCCCAAGCATAATCTAGCAAAGGAAAGAAAAGTCAGTCCCTTAGAAGAAATCCAGTGGGAAAGTGCAAGAGAACATCTAGGTTCTGCTTTGGGTAGCAAAAGAAATTAACCAATGTGCTTGGCACTTGGCCAGCACAGCTCCCAAGCTTCTCCTGTCCTCCATAAAACATTAGAATGACTAATGAATTTAAAACCTGATCTCCTGCTGAGTGATTTACATGGGGTCCTGTAGAAACCCATGAGTAACATGGGAAGTTTTGGTGTGTGCTGTTGCCCAGGATATGTTGAGGCAAAAGATTCCTTTTTGCTATTGCAGTAGGTTTAAAATATGTACGTTTTCCTTTTTAGTAAATGTTCTATCTTTCTCCTTGTCTCCTTCTTTGTCTCCTGTCAAAATAAATCTGGCTGCCATGCACTGTAGTTAGCTCAAAATATTGCTAGCATTAAATGTACCCAGGCATTTTTATTAATACATTAAACTTGCATGAAAATTTTAGGCATTATAATTTACCAATCACACCAAGATGGCATTTGAAACTGACATGAGCTATTAATTTAAAAAGAGGACATTAAATAATTGTCAGTTGACATCTAAATTACTGGTTTGTTAGCTGACATAAGCTTGCCTCAAGCATCTTTCTCTTCTCAAGTGTTAGTAAATATCCCATTGACTTTAAGGACATCCCATTATTAATTGATTGCTTAAATCTTAATGTTATATAACTGACTATATAAAGTGGTAAATGATGTTAATTATTTCACAATGAGCTGTCAATGTAATGTGGGTGTAGAAACACTTCTGTTTTAAGTATTTGGGAAAGTATCAAGGAGGACACATTGGAATGCTTCCTGATTGTATTGGAAACCTGTTCTTGCAAGCTGTTGGTTAAGTTCAGTACCAGCTAATTGGGGTTCTATCATAAAAGAAGTCTACTTGCTTCAAGGTCTTAAAGTGGTGCGAGACTGACTATGATGGTACTGTGCTGGGTGACACTCACTCAGAGCATGTCCCAGTTAGGGAGAGAAATTACTGAGTGGCTTGAAGTGCTTTGGCAATGATGATGTGAAATTAAATTTAAAAAAAAAATAAATAAAATAATAATAATTTTTAAAATGGCTGACGGTGAATTTTTAAATTAGTGAATTATCAAAGATTATCATTGAAAATGTTAAATTTTGCTGCCATGAGAAAGCCAGTCACTTTCCCTAGAAAGATCAGAGGATGGCATCATAGATGATCAAACTGTCTCTGAAGGAAATATCACATATAATAAACAGCAAGGGGAGGAAAAAAGTTCAGTGTGGAGAAGTTCATAGCTCATAACATCTGCATTTCATCCTGACAGTAAATCTACTGCCTTCTGTGTCTCTTCTTGTCTTTGTCCCTCTCCTCCTTTTATTCCCTTTTCTCTTGACTCTCGTCTCTGGCTCTTCTGCTTTGACTTAGTTCTTCCTCATGCCCTTCCCGTTCATTGCTCTATCTATACTGTCCTTAATACACCAGGAAGTTCACTGGGTATTGTATGTTTGTTCTTCTGGCCATAAGATAATACTAAACTACTGGTCTTTAACCTGGTTCTTCTCTACTGAGGGAAAGTCTTCCTCTCTCCAGACCTTTCCCCTTACTTTCAGGGTCTGGGATTCATGAGCAACAGCTTTAGCAGCGAAATACACAGGTCTAGCAGGTTGATACACAGAAATTGTCATTGTCTTGTAAAAGAATACTATATTACTAGAAATGAAACATTTTGTGACAGTTTGCTGTTTAAGATTGGGAAAGTGTCTCCCTGGGAAAATAACAGATGTTTTCTGGCTGGGGCCCTTCTCTGTTGGACACGCAAAGCATTGAGGTACTTGCTGCAAGGGATGCCCTTGCTTTGATCTTCAATTGAGTGTTTACATATGCTGTGCTCTCTTTATGAGGAACGACTGTGATAGGGAAATCCTTCTATCCAGCTCTCTGTGACAGGCCAAAAGCCATTTCTTAGGTCACTGAGTACAGCTGTTGCCTTCTGTTTGTGAGAATGCTGATGAATTAATATCTGGGCTCTTTTAGTCACTTATGTCTTAAAGGGACACAAATAATGTCCACATCTCTAGATTACCATGAGCCAACAGAAGACTTGCAGTCGAGTGTCCCTTCTCCTGTACATCTCTGACCTTTTGCCCATCCTTCAGGAGATGGGGAGTGGCCATTACCTAAACAGTCTAGCACTGCCTCTTCTACATGTGAACCCATCAGATGCTCAAAACTGAGAATGATCTTACTGTTCCTGGGTAAAGGGGAGAAAGATCAGGGGCAAAAAGGCATCCCTTTCAGTAGGATTGGTCACTGCATGACCTTGACCTGAAGGAGCCTGGAGTGAAGAGAGTTCTTAGAATGGAGATCCAGACACAGTAACTGGGAAATTTCTGATGAATCAGTGTACCCTGGTTTATGTATCTTCTTATTTTTGTTTTATTTCCTTTAGTTTGTTTCTGGTTTGTGGCGGGTTTTGGTTGGTTGGTTTGGCTTTATTTTTGTTTTGTGTTTATTTTTTAATCTCAACAGTTTGTGAATATATGTCAATAGAGTAAAAATTTAGCTTTAGAGAAAATAGGGAAAAGTTCTGGCAGTGTCAAAGGTTATCCAGTTTCAGCACTTTTGAAACAAGGCTTTTGGCTTTCATTTCTTAAAAATGCTTTTTAAAAGGAGTTTCTATTATAATACATAGTACAGACTAAAGAAAAAAAAAATCAAGCCCCAAAAAACCATAATAAAATTTTCCTTTGATAAAGAATCTGTCTGCTGGAATTTTTGTCCTATTCTTTCGAAATGTTAAAACCCTGTTCCACGCAGATCCACTAGATACAGTGCCTATCATGGTCCTCTAGAGCCTTGCATGCCCACTATGTCTTGTCATCTAAATCACAGTTGTGGGAAGCATCATCCATGAAGAGGAAGGAGTTAAACATTACTCGTTGTGTATCACACCACCTCAGAAAACACACAGGCCAATGACTCTTACCTTCTATCCATTTTGCCATCTGACTCTAAAGAGAGAAAAGAAAAAAGTGGTTAGTTAAGAAACCGGAACAGAGTGGTGATAGGGCTACTCAGAAGTTGTGAGGATGCAACCAGGAGAACACGGCTACAATTGGTTAAGATGTTAAATCAAAGAGCTTTTGCCTGTTTCAGTTGAAAACCATGCTTTCCTGTGGCATCTTGAAAACCTGTCATGGTGGAAAATTATAGACAGTTTTGCTATGCGTTCTTGTGGAAGCTGCAAATCTTAGAGTCAGACTGTCACATTTGAAGGAAAAGTCTGGAATCGGTGAAACAAATAGTCGTTTTGACTAAGAAAAGTGAGTGAGCCTCTTACCCATCCTGTAAATCCAACAGGCGCTCTAACTTAGGTTGAAAAGACAAGAGTTTGTTTTTTTAAAAAACTAGTTATTCTAAAAGATACTCAGGCAGTATGCTGAGGTGAAGTTTGTTTCTCTTGTAAGGCTAAAGAGCAGAGTTGGTCATACTGAAATGTGAATCTGCAGATCTAGGGCCTCCAGCACTTTAGACACTTTGAAAACAGTTCTTCAAAGAAAGACTAGAGTTGTAGTGTTTGCACAGTTCCTAATACTGAAGCTCAGATCTGCTGTATCAGAACATAAAGAGATCTAGGTCTTTGGATAAGAAATCGAGAGTATTTTTTTCTTACCTCCGAAGACGTTGTCAATCATTTGCTTTTTGATCATGCAGATTATTATTGCTACAAAAGCGATTGCTATCAATGCTCCCAGTGTAGCTCCTATAGTCACATAAGTGAAATCTGCAAAAAAATTTTAAAAGCTAATGAGTATACACCCTTAAGTAATAAAAATAGTCTTCATGTTTCAGACATGACCCAAAGTTTAAATGCATCCCTGAAAAAAAAATAAAAAAATCTTATGTATTCTTCAGAAGGGGCTGATAATGCTGAGCCAGATCAGGTAGCTGGGAAGAGTTGACTTTCAGCCCCCTACATATTATGAAACCATGTGAACTTGTGGGTAAAAGGGCTCAGTGCCATCTTACGAAAATAAGCAAGTTTAGCCCTTGGCACATGCAGGTCTCTGCTGAGTTTTAGAGCTAGATCTCTACTTTTCCTCACAAAGTGAAATTCCCCTTCCCCACTCCCTTGCCACTCTGTATCCTGCAAAACAGTATTCCTGCTTCCCATAGCTGCACGCACACAGCTTCATATCTGCCTCTGTAGGTCTTCAGTAGGAGGAAGCCGGAGAAGTTTTAAGTGTAAACTATGAACTACATTGTGATTCTTGCATCACTGTGTTTACATGAGTCTACCTTCATCTGTCAGGCAGGAAGGTGCCTGTGTTCAGGATCTTTGTTCCAGTCTCTGTCCTCCCCATGCTCATTGCATTTACCTAAAAGTAATTTAAAGGCCCAAATCACATTGGCAGGACTCTGCTGTGCAAACATGCAATCAGATTATTATCTTCTACACATAAAAAATTTCTGAAATCTAAGTACATTAATTTTTTTTACATTCAATTTGCCCCTAACTTTCTGTCTGGAAGTGAAAACCTCACCATGAACTCACCTATTTCCTCCTCTGGGTTTCCAGAAGCATAGACCTTTGCTCTCCAAAAATCTGAAATAGAAATATTTTAGCCTGTTAGGAGAGCAAGGAGAATGCTCTACGTTCAAGGAGAATGCCATGTCTGGCTACTTTCAATGGGTCAGTGGATCCTGGTAAAGCTTAAGAAAGGATCTGAGACTTCCTGAAGTAGTGAAGTGCTGTCAGTCAAGTTAATGAGGACACCCTAGGAATGTGGCCACCATGTTGTTTTTTGGGCAGAACAGAAAATACTTCTTTAAAATGTTGTGTTGTCTTAGCATTGTTTCAGTTTCGGTGTTTCCTCATTGCAAGCCTGAGAGCTGTATGCAAGAGAAGTTGCTATAAATCAAGGAAAAGATTGTAGATGCAGTAAAGCTAATAAGACATGCTATCAGAGCAGTTATGGCACACCTCAGCATACCTCCCCAGAAAACATGAGTCCCAATCTCTTTGCTCCAAAAGATGTAACTGATGTGTAGCTACATGAGGTGCCCAGAGCATGAGAAAGCTTTAAAGGCAGATATGAATCCTGCATTTTAAAACAGCTTGCTATGCAATTTCTTTCTCCTCTACAAGCTTCAAACAGACTATCAAGTCTTCTACAGCTATTGCAATCCATTGCCTGGGTGAGAGGAAATATGGGACCAGTGGGAAGACAACTCTTTTGTATGCGACGTTGTCTTTTCATAGGCATTCCCCAGTGTAGTGGGGAACTGTGACAGAATATTGTCTGATTGAAACTGAAGTGGGACTTTAAGGTCTTAAATACATCTGTTTTTTCTACTGTTAAGTTGTCCAGCATTGCAAGTCCCAGCTTGCCTCTCCTCTCTCCCCTCTACCTCTTGTGGAGAAATAATTCCATCTTCTTGAGGTTTTGGGGGACTGTGCTTTCATTTCTTTTCCAGTAAAATGAATGCTTGAAATATGATAGCTTTAAACTTGAAGCATAGTCCGACTCCAAAACCAGCCATTTTGTTACCTGTACACAAACATATATTTTGTTTGCTTTTCTGACTGCTGAAACTCTCTCTTGAGATGAGTGTGGGCTTTGGAGCTTCCACAGTTTCTTTGGAAAAATCTGATATATTGGGTGGCTTGCAGCAGATTTGTTTTTATTTCCTAGTCATAATCACATTTCTAATCCTGAATTTTCATAGATTATGAGCCAAGCTGCAAAAATCTAGAGAGAAACTTAAAAAAATCTTGGTTTAAAGCAAATGTATTTTGGGAGTCATAATTCTGAGCTGCAAGTGCTTTTGTGCCAAACTTTTCTTCATAGTTTAAATGTATGGAAGCATAATTTATAAAAGCAGAAATGTTTTCTCTCCAAAAACCCCAAGATACTCAAGAGAAGGCAGTTGGTATGGGTACAGAATCCAATTGCAGATACTATCACGAAAGCTGGCTATACTAAATGGCCAAAATCAAAGTTACAAATGAAAGGAAACTTAAAAACAAAAAGTCTAATACTACACAGTGCCTGTAAAAAGCACAGCTTCTGATTTTACAGATTTCCAGGCTCTTGCCTGTGAATTTATTTCATTATAAATAAATAAATAAATACACTTTCTTCCATCCCTGTAATTATTCTTTGTGCTCATATGAAGAATGTTTTAAATTCAAACATAATAAAAGTGATATTGTATTACTTTTATTATCCTAATCGTCATAATACATAGACCTTAATGTATGCTTTCTAATGGAATTAAAACACTGACGGACTATGTGGTTTACGGCAGAAATAATATTTTACATGGAATATTTTATGTAGGTCAGTTTAATATATTGAGATTAAATTATTAGTTTCTTTTTAAAAAAGGGAGGGAAGGAAATGTGTGAAAACCCACAGGACTAGAAAGAACACTTTCAATTCATAGTTTCAATATGGTTTTAATTAAGTTTTCATATCACTTACTGGATGCTACTTAAATACCATTTGCTTTTGAGGACTGTATTAGATAGCTGGATTCTGTTTGTTACCTTCTTCAATTTAGATCTTTTGGGGATGTAGAAAAACCTGCTGGTACAGAGTGGTTAGAAGTGATGCCTCAGATTCTGCAGCACCACGGCTCTGCTGCAATCTTTCTGACCCCTTGTCTCTGTGTACTGGGTTTTGACCAACTCCCATGCCTTGATCAAACCTTCTGGACTTGGAGAATATTTGCTTCTGGATAGGAGAGCATTGCAGACAAATTTGATATCTATACTTGCGTGACTTGTGGATCCTTTTTTCAAAGGATCTCCAGGCAACTGATGATGCTGTCTCACCTGTCCTGTGAGCCTGGCTTGGGCATAGCCTGCACCTGGCACTGCAACAGGGATGTGTCCCCTGGAGTCCTGGTAGCACTAGGAGGCTGGTGGGAGGCACAGGCTGTGTCTCCAGCTGGGGGGAGAAAGTTTTTTTGCGTGCGTTTTGGCAGCGAGTCTGGAGATGAGAATGCAGACTAGACAGGTATTATGTCAGAGGTGAGGGGATGGAGAAAGTGTAAGTATGAATCTCCTGTGGCAACCTGCCTGAGGAGCCTGGCTCACTCAGCTATGCTGGAACCAGGCATGCAGCTTAGGAAGCTTTTTCTTCTGGCTGCCCACTGCAGTCCTCTGCCCACACAGTTGCCTCCCTCAAGGTACATCTGCTGAGTAGGTGGGGGACCCACAAATAAATACACTGACCTGGGAGCCCCTGGCCCATGATCTCGGTGCATGTCCTGGCAGGCTTAGCCCTTCTCAGACTTGCTGCGCATGGAGCTGGGCTAAGCAGAAAACAGCTTCTGAGCCACACTGAGGGACATCCTGTTCTTCCTGTGTCCTCTGCTATGTAACTGTGCTCATCTGGTGCCTTGCCTGTAGGTCAGTGCAGCATGGAAGGTGGTGCAGAATGCAACTTGGGCATCAGGGAGCAGGAATAACTTGCTTTCCTCTCCTTATTGATATTGTGAACAACTCCCAGCTATAACCTGCACTGATAAACAGCAACATGTGCCTTGTCTTTCTCAGTGCACGCCACTTGCCTCAGTCCCTTTACTTGTCTTCTGCTTCCATGTGACTTTCTTCTCTCTTACTACCCCATCTCAGGTTTCTCCTCATTTCAACAGAGGCTGGTCTTGTGGCATTGCAGCAGCCAAGGGTTCAGTGCCATTTCTCTTTGCAATAACAAATGCAAGGAAGCAAGGTGGAAAAAAGAGTTTACTCACAGTGAGTGCCTGAGCAACTCCAGAGTCACATAATGAATATCTATGACAGAGACGCTACAGGCAATGATCCTGACATTGATCCAAATGTCAATGATCCAAACACCCGGACAAATGTAGTCTTTCCTTAGTGCTCAAATTAGAGGCAAAATCCTTCTTTGTAGTAATAGAAGAGAACAGAAGTCACTCTTGCATGAAAACAATTTTTTTTTTTAGCTCTACTCATTTTTAGGCACCCCTCCAACCAAAAGCCTATAGATTTGCCATTCCCTGCACCTATCAATGTGAGACTTGGAGACATGTTAATGCATTCTCTTTATTATCTGTTGTGATGTGCCTTTTGCTGTAGAACATGTATTGCTGCTCTTGAGTTTGCATCTCTTTGCTCTAAGGAAATGCTACCGTGTTAATGGGACTTGTGCCATTTGATCGTTGAGCAATAACTAGTCAATAAGTAAGGAGCAGTCATTACTGACTTCACATCTGTAAGAATGGTTGGTTACCCATGTCCTTTGTGGTGGAAAGTCTCCATTCCTCTGGTCTCTTGGAAGCGTCTATAGAAAGGTGTAGAGGGCTTGCAGGACTGACAGAAAAGGGTAGTGAGAGCAACAAATTCCTCTGTGTACCCTGAGAAGGTCTACAACAAGATAGAGCACTGCTGTAGATCTATGCATAACTTTGCTTGCAGAATCTTAGGCGGGAGTATGTATCCAGTCAAGGCAATCTGAAAAAACAGCTGGTCTGCACACCTCAGGTGGGGCAAGCTGGCCTTTTGGGATACCCCATAGATAGATGATGACTCTACAAATTTCTGCATGAAGTGTGGGAGATGTAAAGATAAGGCTTTAGCTACCAGAGGGTGCTTCTCCCCTTACCCAGTGTCTCAGAGGCCACAGTAACCCATTTAAACCACATTACTCTCAATGTTAATATGACTCATGCTGACACTTCCTGTCCATAATACCTGCTTTTTCCCTGCACAAGGTGCAGGTGAGTTACTCTGAAGAGGCAAGTTGTAAGCATAAGAAAGCCCTGCTTTGGGCTGGCAGGAAGTGTTAGAAACAGCCTGAATTAGCAGCATCAAAGTCCTGCAAGTGAGAGTTGCAGAGACAAAAAGTGGCTTGCAGATAGCATGCACACAGATCCTTGTGCTGTACTGAAGTACTACACAGTGCCAAACAGTATGCTCAGCAGGTCTACCATCTCATCTGCAAAGATGCAGGTATTTAAGCTTCCCAGGGTCTTCTGGATTGTGCACAGCTGACCCCTGAGCAGTTTAGGAAATGTTAGCTAGAAAACTCAGCAGAATATCTCACTATGTCTATAAATGTTCTTTCTTCAAGGAACAGGGTTTCAAAGAGAGTTTTAAACAAAATACACACAATTAGACTAGGAAATAACCAGCCCCACCAATCTCAGAAAAAAAAACAACAAAAAAAAACAACAAAAAAAAAACAAACCAAAGCACAAAACTCTTAAAAAGAAAAAGAAGTAGTCACTTACATAAGAGAAGAAGAAATGCCATTAGGACTGAAATCCAGCTTCTTAGTAAGGTCATTGTGGAGTTTTGATAACAGAGTGGTTTCACTCTAGTTTTCTGAATTTTGCTCTTCTGCAGCACCTTTAAAAAAAAAAAAAGTTTCAGCAGGTCACGTGACTGCGTTGGGAAACGATGGTCACATCCTGAGTAGTTAACGTTCACAAACAGAAGTTCCCCTTTTAGGGTTTAAGTTCAACATATAAATGTTTGAAAATGTACTGGGGAGGAGGTGGACAGCCAACAGTTACAGCCTGGGTCAGCTGTTTTGCTCTCTAAGAGATATTTACATGCTCATATTTGTTTCTGTAAAATAGAAAAAGTCCTACCACATTGAACTGGTCACTGCTGAAGTTTTGTAAATCCATGGAGATGCAAGTAGGTTTTGTGTCTTAAAAGGAGAATCTTCTAAAACAATCTCTCTCAACATTGCCAACTTTTTCTTTTTTAACTCAATGTGAATTCCATAATAAGGTTTTGAGGATAAGAGTACTTGGCTGAACACTTCCCTTTCCTAATAAATGTTTTCAGGAGCAGAGTCTCATCATGGCTGCAAAACCATTGCAAGCTTGTTCCTGGAAAAGAGCTTCTACCTGAGAAAAATGTCTGGACATAGTAGGAACTAAAATGCGGGAACTTACTGGCAGATAGGACTTCTGATAGGAGTCAAACTTATACTTTGAATCACAGTGAAAACCCAGATATTTCTGTCCTCCAGGAAACTTCATCTTTTCAAACAGATTAACTTGTTCTAGGACTGCATGATAACAAAACATACAAGTTAATATTAATGTTTTTTGCTAAGTGAACCCATTTCTCCTAACACATTTCAGGTCCATTCTTCAGAAATGGAAGGCACAAGGATATGGGCTTTTCCCACCCCTGCCCCAGCACTCAAGAGTCTCTGTGTTGCTTTTACCTCTTGATTCTTGATTTGCCTTTCTGCTTTATATTAGTCTGTTGCTGTCTAGTATCATCATCTCATGTAGATGCATATATACTGCAATCAAAAATAATCTGAAATATATCTTGAGTGAGAAGCTGTAAGATAAAAAAAAATATTTTTTTGTTTCTGTTAGTGAGGGAATGTCTGAGGAATCTGTTCTCAGCAGAATCTTACATCTTAAGGCTGGATGAAATATCTGTCTTGCTGAGTTAAATCATAGTTGTGAAGACCTCCTTCCAGAAGTCTGTTTTTAATGGGACTATTGTAGACCATAAGGAATGTTAGTGACTGCATGTGTATGGCCACCTTGGAGGAAAAATAGCTCCAAATGAGCAAGATATTCACAAATGTTTAGTTGTTCTGACAAACTGTGAGTGAAAAATCATGTTTATGACTTCCAGGTGTTTGTGGAGGGATTAGCAAAACAAAGTGTTAGCCAAAAAATAAGACTCTTGAGGGGCTAAAGATATAAGTAAAGGTGACCCATATATCCTCTGAGGTGGGCTTGATTCCTGGCTTATTTTGCTGTATGAGGCATAGGTAGAACTGACTGAGTATGGTAGATGTGATAAAAATTATCAATGCTTTGACCCACGAGTGTGTGTGTGCGCACACATGCACATGTGTGTAGTTCATTTTTGCTCTCTGTTTCTGGTTCTCCCAGGATCACAGTTCAAAACACCAAAACCAAGCAAACAAAAGCCTCTGCACCAGCTGGAGGAAAAAGATACCAGGATCCTCCTAAGAAGCCCCCAGTGTTTATGCACATCACATGTTTCATCTGCGAATGATCCCATGCTCCAAGGTTCATGAGAACCTCTTATGGAAGGAATAACATGAATGTCAAATCTCTCCTTGCTTTCTTTTTTTTTTTTTTCTTCTCCCTCCTCCCCCGCCCCAAGTCAGTGGTCATATTTCAAAGAAGGAACTAAACATCTGAGTATTTGGCTGAACTCTCCAAAGCTGCTTGGTGAATTCTGTCACTGCTTCTCCACAAAATAGTTCAGATAGCTCGGCTATCTGACTGTGCACTGCTCACTGTGTATGCTTCACTATTCTCATTCATAGCATAACTCCAGTAAGGAAAAGCACTGATTAGAATAAGCCAGGCTTAATAAAATCCTACTTTGTAGTAGGCTTATTCTGATTATTGACCAAACTGGGATATGTGTTTTTGAGCATAGTCATCATAAACCTTCCTTCTATTACCCACTCTCCAACATCTGGCCACTGGACAGGATGTATATGTTTAATTAATTCTGCTTTTACCTTCAACCTGTAAATAGTGAGAGTAATGTCAGATTTATATGTTACATGAGTAACAAGGATTTCTCAAGAGACCCTACCCTGGTGAAAGAGGCTAACTGTAATTTTCAGCTGTGAGTAATTGTATATAATATAATCCTAAATGATTTTTCTTCTGTAATTTCATTAGAGTTTAGAAATTTAATTAGATTTTGAATCACTCTGAAATAAAGTAGCAAAACACCCAGAGACTAAGAGCAGTGGTTATTTTGTCCTCTGAGGCCAGAATTCTTGGTCTCAAATTGGCATGTGTTCATTAGGAGGAAGTTTGCAGAAGTTCTTGATATATTATTGTATTTCAGAATGGACTCTGAATAGGTCCTTGGAGAGCATTAGAAGAGCACACAATTATTATACAGACTCTTTTTGAGGTTTAAGATCATCTGCCTTGCATATACTTAATAAAAATATGCCTCTAAAGTTGTTTAAGAAACTGTGGAGATAGGAAAGATGCTCCTCCAGTGCCTCAGTGCTCTTCCTGGTTTATTAGCAACTCCAGTACCTGTGTATGATGATACAGAGAGGAGCTGTTTACTTTACTTTAATGATTAGGTAGGTTTATGGTTATTTTTATTGCTACACATATGAACAGTCATGGTGTCTGCAATTAGAAACACATTAAAATGCTGTTCCTTCTCCTCCATCAGAGGATAAAAAAAAATTTGTCCTTCTGTCAAACTTTGATTCTCTGTAGAATTCATCCCATGTACAAAAATGTAATCAAACTGCCCTAAAGGGAACAAAACAAAGACCAGTACAGCAGCTTGTGATTGTAGTGGGATGCCAGGATAATTGTAGTGGGTTCAGAATGGGGATCCCCTGAAAAGATTCCAAGGAGCTAGATATGCAAGTGCTCATTCCTTTTTTTTTTTTTCTTTTTTTTTTTTTTAACTGACACAACACAGTTTGTGTTTGTGAGATGGACTGATTTTTATGACTTAACTAAAAAACTGATTTGGGCATTTAGGAGCATGTTCACCAAAGCCTTTACTCACATAGCAGTGCCTCTTTTCTCTTTCAGGTTAGTTATTTGAACCATGACTAGCTGCATGATTTTTTAAGATTGTGTCCTTAAAGCAAAAGCATGTAGCAAATAGAGGCATTAGCTAGAGAGGAGAAATTTCAGATTGCTTTTAGCATGGCAATGATACAAAGAACCTCAACAGAGCCATAGACAGCATGAATTAAAGAATCTCATAGAAATGAGCAAGGAGAGAGAAAGCAAATGTGAAGATTTTAAGCAGGACAAATAAAACATTAAAAAACCCACAATGCTCATTAAATAATGACAATTGAGTCTAATTGAAGAGAAAGAGGAAACTCCAATGCAATGGATTCCCTTCAGTTCCAAAGTGAGAAATCAAAAAGAAGGCTCCTGGCTGTCAAGGATGTTCCGTTACTGACTGACCTATGTGTAGCCATTGCCAGCATCCTCTATTTTGGCCACTGCAGGAAGACATGAAGTGAAATGGTTCATTGGTCTGATCCAAGAGGCCACTTGTTTCATTGTCCTTTTTTTCATTAACAGCTCTTGATGAGAACTCATTATCACACAAATCCAGTCCTCAGGCTCAGAATTTGCTTTCAAGGGTGTGGTGAAGAAAGTCTTGGATTCTGATTGAAAAAGATTCTTAGAAAAATGTTGAATTTTTGTGCACTTGTCTTGATGGTTATCAACGGAGATTAGGCAACTTTAGGGCAGACTGGTGTGCATGGACATGCTGCCTTCCATCAATGTGTCATGTCACATCACAGAACAAATTGAATGAAACATGTTCAGGCTGGTTACTGCCAAAAATCAAGGTTCTTTTGCTATGGGCATCCAGAACAAATGGATACTATGTTTGAAAACTCACAGCTGCTCTTCCTTTGCTATTTTCACCATCTCCTTCTCTGTCAGGATTCTGAGCTGCTGGGACAACTGGGAGAGATTCCACATCTCAGCAAGCAGCAGAATCACAGATGTCTGGTATGTTAACAAAGGCAAACATGCCTGCTCCAACTATTCAGCACCTTCCTCCCTTGACATTAAGAAATGCTGTGGGAAACCATTCAACATTTCAGTCTTACACTTTTTTTTTTTTTTTCTTCCTCCACGACTGTTTCCTTTTCAGTATGAAACAACATGTCATGTTACAGAGATGCTGGTATATTTTTAAAAAATGTTTTCTTGATTTTACTTGAGGGATACTATAGCTTAGTGCTGTTGCCAGCTCAGATAGGTGCAAGAAGGCAAAGAAAAAAGCCTTGGGAAATGTGTACTCAAGTGTCTTTCGTGCAACATCAGGGAAGAAAATGCTGAGACAGTCCATGGCTCATCTGAGCAGTCTATTTGTTTGCTGATGTCCTGCCCCAGATCTTGCTCTTTTCTTAGGTTTATGAAGTTGTGTGGTATCCTCACTTTTACCAAGCTTAATTTCTTCTATACTAGGGGTATTTGTTTTTTTCAGTCAGGTGGAGTGCATCTATGTGTCATTATTTCTTGCTTCCCAGTGAAGACTTTTTGTATTTTTAAAGTAGACTGATTCTGTGTTATGCTGCAATAAGGAAAAATGATATTACAACAATAGGGAATTTCATCCATGATGATGGAATGCACCTGCACATCACTTCGGGAAGTTGTATGTCTTTTGGGGTAACACTTAGCAATGAGCATATTAGATGCTGGGATGAAACAGGTAAGTAGGTATAAATTTGGGTTGAAAAAGAAAGCTTTTTGTAGGAAACTATAAAGCTAATATTTCTACTTGAAAAGTGCATATCTGGTATGTGCATGAAAACAGTCTAGGCTGAGTTTCAGATGCCTGCCACTGTGCCATAGGCATGGTCTTGGATCTTGGAGAACCTACTGATACTGTTTCCTGATGACACAGTTTATTGCTCAGACTTCAGTGCAGACAACACGAGTGTTCATAGTTTCTTTTTTGTGCTTTCCCATACTGACAGCCTTCAGCTGGAGAGCTTTGGCACCTGCATGCAGTGAGGCAGGGTTTTCAGCAAGGTGGTGTTATGGTCAGGATGGTATGTTTTTCCACTCTACCTGCACATCTGTGTTTGGCAGGGGGAGATCTGGTTAGACCTACCATGTTAATAAGCCATTGAAAATCTTTCCTTCCTGTCCAGACCTTGTGCTGCATGGCTATTGCAGCAAGTGTCTCACTAGCATTTTCCTTGTGCCTGTTACTGTCATTTCCCACAGACTGGAATTCCAGGTACCATATGAAGATCACCATCAATGGCAGCATTTTTTCCCCAGTTGCCTCTGTTTTAGACTGGAGGTTTTAAATTCCTTTCTGGTTTCAGGTAGAAATTTTCTAGGAGAGGTATCTATCTCCAGTTAGTGCATTTAAACCTATAGGTATGTTCTTAGGATTACCTTTGCTGACCCTTAAACATAGTCCACGACGTCATATGTATTTGTAGACCATAGCTTTAAGGAATGATTTTACACAAACTTGTAATCAGAGTCGTTGTGTCTCAGACAACCTTAGCCTGATCTGAAGCCTGTTATAGGAAATGTTTATAAAAGTTGGAGACAAATTGTCTAGTATGAAATAGTTTATTTAGGTTAAAAAGATAAATAATAAAGCTCTCCCAGGCCTCTCATAAAATCACTATCTGGCCTGTCAGTTAGTTAGGAGAGTCTAGAAGTAGGAGATGACTGGGAAGTGTTTCAGCCAGCTAAGGATATAGGAAAAAAGTCAGGATCATATCTGAGACACTGGGAAGCATGGGTGTGGGAACACACAGAACAAATGTTTAACAAGTCAAAGGAACTGAGAAGACCAAGAATTAGGCCTATGTTCCTTTAAAAGCAAGGCTGCAAATCACAGTCAATAGAGACAGAGGCTCTCTTTCAATTTTTATCTTGATCTTGTTTTATGTTCAATAAAACTTTTAGGTCACAGGTCACATTTTAGTAGCAACTTGAGACCATCTGACGTGCTTTTTCACCTGAAAGGGATTATTTTTCCACTCTGTTAACTTTCAGAGGGTTAGCAGGTGGGAGATTTATCTTAAAATTATAAAATCTTCACCAACTTGAAAAATATCTTAACTGTCTCTCAAATTTAGTTGAAATTGTTCAGTAAGTTCAGGTGCCTTTGGGAGTTCTGAGGAAAACACACAGTCAGTGGGATCATATGAGCTTTGTTGCTGCAGGTAAATATACCATAGAGAACCAGTTGGTTCCCCATCTGTCACCCACATTGGCTATTGAAAATACCCTGCAATATTTTTGCCTTCATTGTCTAAAAAATGTTTGTACTCCCGTATGGATAACCCATTGGGTTTTTTGACTGTGTGTCCTTCTCTATTGTGTGGATAGATTTCTTGTGTTGAGTAGAAAATATCTATTACAGTATGGAAAATTCAGGATTCTGACTCTGAACAGATGCTGTTACAAAGGCAGAGAACCAAGTCTGGATTTTTATTTATTTCTTTAGAACGAAAACCAAAACATACACCAACAAAACACTACCAAAATAACATTAGAAAAACTGTATTGTGCTAAGACAACCTTTTTGGAAATGCACTTTTGTGCTACCAGGTGAAATTTCTGATGTAAGACATGTTAATTCAACCTGTTGCATATTTCCATAATAGTATGGACTTCAGTAACATGGTCCTTTGACACACAGTCCTCCCTGTCCCACCTCCATTTGGCTTCAAGAGCAGATCCTCATCTCATCTGAAATAGATAATGAATGAGGCAGAGTGAACAAGGCAATTGTTCAATATATCTTTTATTTCCATCATTCAGTGGGATTAACAGGCCTTATTTATTGTCTAACGCCTATGCCAAACACAGAACAAATTTGTATAAATCCCAGCAAAGCTGCTCATATGCATCATCAGGTGCTTTTCATCACTTGGTCCAACTCTGTCAGAAAGCTAAGTTTGACTGTGGAAAGAGATGTCTGCTTGTTTTCCTTGGCTGGCTTTGGCTAACAGCTCCTCTCTGTACAGGTCAGCTCCAGGCTGGGGTTGAATGTGCTCAGGGAGAGAAGGGACCCTCTTCACAGAGCATGTGGGTTTCAGTATGTTCAGCATCCTGTGGGAAAACTTCTCTATATTGCATTTGTCTCATTGCTCACATCTATATGAGCTGGTGAAAGAGATGCCTATACTTACTGTGTGTTCTCTGAAGCACTGTAAGTCACAGTGGAGATACTGTAGCATTTGAAAAGGTGCTAGAGGAGCTGGGAGGCTGTGGGGGAAAGCAGTAAACCTACAAAACAGATTAAATATGTCGTTAGGGAGAGTTTGGCTCTCTGAGCACTGAGTTTAGGGCTGAGTGACCCTAAACAAAGGCTCCAGTGTTCACTGGATGATATTATCTGCTCCTCTGATTAGTAAGCATCTCAGTCACTGGAAGACTCTATGTTGATAAAGTTCCTTTACTGAGACAGGGCTGCTCGAATTTTTCCTGTGTAGGTTGTCATATGGTACGAACAAAACATCCCAGGCAGCCTGACTTTGTTGTTGTTGCACATTCTGATACATTCAGCTGTGTCTTAAAATACCTTTGAAGCACATGATGATAAATTAGAAAGCTCCTAAGCAGCTTCAGAAAATGGCTGGGTGTTATTCTTTGAAGGTGGCATGTGTGATGAAGGAGCAAAAATGCAGTGCCCATGAAGAAAGGGTAAAGTGTGTCCAACTCTCTTCCAATGTTGTTGTATCTCCTGTTGATCTGTACTCTGTATAAGCTTGTTGGACTTTGTTCAAGTGAAGCCATTGTGAGTAATTCATATCAGTAAAATGGGGTCAACACTTCCAAGGGCATTGTGGTTATTGGGGAGTGGGGGGTGTGAAACACTAGGGACTGAATAGTTTTACTTCAGGGGAAGTTAAACCATTGAAATTTCAAAGTATTCTTAGCTCTCCTGGGACTGTATGTGATTTTAAGGCAAAGGAAACTTAGTTTTGGTTTTTTTTGCAGATGATGTTTAGATTTCTGTCACTCAGAGTTTCAGGACTTGGGAGGCAGATCCCAGCTACTCTCAGGTTGTGTCATGTTCACCTTAAATTCCTTCTTCTGCTGGTGTCATGGTACAGAGCAGTACATTTTCTGCTCTGCAAGAGGTGTTCTGCACTTCTGGAAATCAGCCTGTTTATTTGTTCTACTGCTAAATCAAGAGATGGAGCACAATCTTTAGCCAGTGTTTGTAAGAATATGAACATGAATACCTGTGTTAGAGGTAAATTTAAGGTTGCACAATAAAGAAATTAGGAAGTCAAATTATATTAAAGGAATGGCAGCACAGACAAAACAGAATGTTTCTGTTGTATTCTAAAATATTAATGTTTTCCTGTATCAATATTTATGTAATTTAAAGCAGGACATGAAATGAGCAAGACAGGATGCTTGGTGTAGTCAGTTCCTGGTTTTTAGCTTTGCCTTTTCTGAATGTATTTGCTTTGTAATTGTACAGCATCTTAAGGTACTTGGGTTTGAAAATAATAATCAAAGGAAGCGGATGGGAGGAGAAGTGGCAGAGTTGACAGATTTGCTTTTGCTTTCAGTTGCTGTAGTAGAGGTGATCTCATGCTTTGCTCGTCTGCCTATGTATATTGTCTTGTTTTAATTACTCTGCTGTCAGGAAAGTGTAATAAGTCCTTTGCATCCTGCATAGAACAGATGCAGTTTTGGAGGTGGTGGAAGAACTGGGAAACTTAATTTAACCATTTTTGCTAATACAGCCACAGACCCCATTTCTTTCCATGCAGCAACAGCTGCAGTCTAGGGAGACATTTGAATGAACAGCCTCATTGTTTCAGAGAGGAAGGGCAGGACATCAGGATTTCCTCTTCGGCTTCTCCCCACATTGGTACAAGAGAATCTACACTTGTCTCTGTGGGTAGCAAAAAGGTCACTTTCTGTGCTGGATGGTGAATGGGGGGGAAAGAAGATCTTCACTGTCTGGTGATTTAAGCAGTTTATTAGTATTTCAAGAATAGTAGTGTTAAAGGCTTGGCGTCTGGCTCTGAAGATAGATTTAAGGAAAGAATCTGTCTTTTGATGAGATATTGTTGATTTCTCTCTTAAAAGCTATGCTGGCTGCAGTTACCTTTAGTATCTGGGTAGCTCTTTGAGAGTACAGAAGTCCTTATGTCTCTCCATGTTAGCAGCAAGAAAACTGTCCATTGTTTGTCTGCCTACCTCATCTCAAATCCTGAACTTCGTTAAGGGGAGAATGCCTAAGTGGTGATGGCTGATATGAGTGCAGATTAAAACCAGTGATGTAGGAAATTCTGGGCCATATCCAAATATGGAAGTGACAAACACATTCAGTATTTTCAGGAAATAAGTATTATAACACACTGCTCATAGCTAGTACCTGCTTCTACAGGTACAGAGCACTATGAGTACATGATGCTCTTTCAAAGCCACTTTGTATCTTCCATGGCTCAGTGTCCATTGCTGCTTTCCCCCTGGGCAGGAGAAGTCAGTTTCTTTTTGGCCGAAGGTCTGTAGATTGTTTCCTCCAAATGACCCACTAAGGAATGTGGTTGTTGGAATGGATGAAACTTTTTTCTGTTCTGTTCCTAGGTGTAAAATAAGTTTCTTCAGCAGAATAAATATTTCAAGAAAATGTGCTTTAAGTGTGGAAAGGTTGAGCTTCTATAAGGAATTAATTCCTGAAAAACATGAGTTGCTCTTTTTTGAGAATGTACATGCAGTGCCCCATAGTAATTTGTAATTCAGGTAGTTCATGTCCCTGTTACCATCTTTGGGCGGGTCACCAGCTGAGTTGCATTCTCTTGATGTGCTGTCACCAGAGGACAGAATGATCCCTTGCACTGGTGTAGTAAAAATTTGATGCATCCAGGGAATTCTTCTTTGGCTATTCAACCATCAAGAGAGAGGGAACATGAAATGTTGGATATGTAACTTCCACAAGAAAGTCTCGTAAGTTTCTGGGTAGAAATTTCAGCTGGGATTTGTGTGTTTTTGTTTTAATGATAAGGGAATCATTTGATGTCAGACTGCTAGTCACTGGCAGCAATGACTAGTGATTAGTAGACAAACAGGCATGTTTATATTATTCCTCAAATGCATTAATATGTTGCACTTTACTTTTGAATTTCTGTTTGTTTGGAAACAAATTTTGAATGCACATAAAACAAAACCACTTGAACAAATTATCCAGTTCTGCCTCAAAGTAATCACCATTTACTTTTTTTATAATATGAGCAATGTTGGTGACATTAGACTTAACTGCATCCTGTTTTGGTGCTAACGAATATTTGTCCTTATGCTAGGCATAAATAAATTGGGATTTCTCTTGAGATACAGCAGATATTGCATCTTTAATGGAACATAATAGGCATAAACAAGCCAATTGCCCTGCTTTGGGTTTAGAATTATATTATTTTTCTCCTTTTACATTTAACAAAGAGTGAAAAGCACCAGAAGTCACTAGGCAATCTTCAAAAACTCCAAGTTAAAGTAGAACAACCATTCATCATTAATTTCCATGCAGATTCCCTGCAAATACACTATCTACCTGAGAAGACTGTGATTTTGCTCGTGCATGGAAAGCTGAAAGCTTTCACTCCAGTGTCTTCTCAAAAATCCCAGTCTCTGCATGGTGGGGCTGTTCTTGCCTTGCTCTCGAATGCTAAGCAGAGTGAGTGAAGAGATGTTTATGGACAAACAAGGAAGATGAGGGAGTTAAATATGTTTCTAGTTACCTTCCTGCTCTCTTTAAGCTCTTATATGCAGTTTTAAGTATGTAGACATCTGTTTTAGCTCCTTCAGCAGAAATTTAAGCACCTACATTATGGTTTAAGATACTTAAATAAGGTTAGGGAATGTTAGAACCAATGTTATCTTTCTGACAGATCAGGCCTGAGGTCTTTCCCATGGAGGCAGTGTTAATTTAGGGCAATTAGCAGAAGCTGCATTTCAGTGCATAGTCACCTTGCTAGTAAAATCATCACTATGCATGATTGAGTGACAGCCAAAGCATTCAACTTTGACTACATTAGTAACCTCTGCCTGCATCACAAGACAAATCAATTTTATTGGAGGAATCTGAAACAAGACTGCCTTTCCCACTACATCCTTGAAGTGGCACAGATTCAGGTAGATGTCATTCCCCAGCATTGTCCATCTCTATCAAGCTTGCAGTCTGCAACTCCCCCACTTCTCCTCATACAGAACACCTTGTGAATTAGATTTATTTGAAGATATCCTTAAAAAGCTCTATGTGGTGGACAACAGAAGTGAGGTAGCCATTGATCACAGCTAATGTCTGGTCTTTATTGCTCTGTAGAAATCAAACCCTTGGCCATAACGTGTTTCTTAATTTCCTCCCTCTTGTTTGTTACTGCCATTGTTTGTCAGTCAAAAGTATATCATATGGAGAAGCTCAGGGGCAATACAGGGTTGCTCAGATGTGTTGATGTCTAGGGAAGAAGGAGCAGAATCAGCATGTGAAGTATTCAAGAGCTGACTTTGAGCTATGTGAATTTGTACTATGCAAGCTGCACCAGAGAAGGCAATGTGAGGTTACTGCAGTCACTCAAGCCTGGGCAGATATTTGTCATTCCAAAACTATGCTGTTGAGGGGGAGCATCAGCGAGAGGAAAATAGAAAGTGGAATGTAGGTTCTCAGAATTGCAGTCTGTTAAGAGACAGAAGGGCCATCATCACAAAGCACCAATGGGAAAAAGTGAGAACAGAGTAGATAACATCACCTGAGGTTTCTTGGTGTGAATTTTGCAGGGTTTGTTTATAAACATCCACACATCTAAACTCAGGTTGGAACTTGTGTAGTCCAGGGCAATCTGAAGTACCCTTTTGCCTCATTTGGGCTCTTATTATCTCTGTGGACTTGCTGTAACCCAAACTTACCTGTGGGTACCAAGTCTCTTCATGAGTTCAGCAAAGCAAGAGTTTGGAGGATGATGACTGAGGAAGAGATCACATCTAAATATGCACGTATTTGCCACAGAAAATCAAAATCATGCCCCTTTGGTGAGAAGTATCCTTAAATGCCACCTTCCACTCCTGAGATGCCAGGAGGGAGAGGTCTTCACAGAAGTGCCACTCCTCCAGCCTCTAGGGCTGTTTTCTGCCTATAGTATGTAGGTCTGGGTTCTGCCTGGGAGCCTTTCAGTAAAGCATTTCAGCTTGTGTCATTACACAGTGCTAAACAGATAGGAGGCACTTGTCATCTCTTCAGTGCCTGCACAGAATTCTGTGAATATCAGCAGTTTCACTTTTCTCTGATACTCTTTGCCTCCCCCATGGCCTCCCTACATCCCACAGAAACCCTGCTCACACATCTACACAAAAGCCCAGTGGTACAGGGCTACATCGACCTATTCCTTAATTACCTAAAGAAATTTAAGGTAAAGCCACAAGTTTCCAACATCAGGTTAGACGAGGGGACAGAGTCATAACCTTGTAGAAGGCAAAGCTGCAGCTGAAGATGGAATTAGAGAGCACAGTGATCTTAGTCTAAGCAGAGCCAAGTCAAAGGGCTTAGCTCAGTCTACTAAACTACGAAACTCACATACTCACTTTCCCAAAGAAGGCCTGAAGCTGTCAAGTACATCCTCCAGTTGCATCCCTTGGACTGGGTATCTATATCCCCGTGGCTCCTCAGACTATCCTCTCTCTGTTCAGTTAAGTCCTGGTATCCCACTTGGTGTGATAAAAGAAACTGCTAAAAACTGGAGGCTGCTGAGTGCTGTGCTGCCTCTTCAAATCTCTGATGAGCTCCTCCTTGTATCTCTAGGTTTAATTAGTTTTCATTGCAATATTAATGATCCAAACAAACCATTTTAACTTTCCTGTTGCACAGCTGGAATCTTCTTATTTAGCATTCTGCTCTATAAGGGAATTGCACAGACTTCCTTTCCCCTCCCCCATTTGTCCCATTAATATGCATTAAAATCACAGTCTCGTTGGCATAGAGTTTCAGACCTGCTATAAAACTCTAATAATTTCTAAAAATGGCAAGGTTGTACTAATGGCAGAGCCTCATCCAAATAATACAAAGACAGATTTCTCCCAGAGTTTGATGGCAGTGGTTATTAATACTTCATTTATTTATTTACAGTCTACCAGCATTTACAAAGATTTGCTCATTCCTCTGAGCACACATACAATCTCTCTTGAACTCCATGGTATTACAGCAGAAATGTCTAATCTGTTAGTGTTCAACAAAACTTTTTTTTTTTTTTCCCCGGTAGGTCAAGGGTAGGGTCTGCCCTTCCCTACATAGATCTAAAGACCATATTCCTCAAAGTCTTCTCCCACCACAATACAATAGTTGCATCTGGCATTTCCCTTCCAAAACCCCTGATGGGGAAGATTTAGAGGTGAGTCTTTCTGTCACCTTCTGATGTGCTTCAGCTCCTGAACTCATTCTGATTTGCAGAGACTGAAATAAATGAGTTCTACATAATCTGGGGATCTTTGTGCTGAAGGATGCTGGAGAGGACTAGTCTTACCATCACTTTCTCCTTTCTGAGCTATAGAAGGCATGGAATGTTGGTGGCAGGGAGCTTGCAGAGTTTCTTGCCCAGACTGCTGCTCAGAGCTGGTCAGTTTTGGCTTTGTCTAGCCTAGAAATTAATGTTTTCTAGGAGCCTGAAGAGCTGTGCTCTGCAAATAGGCTGTCAGCAGCTGGATAAAAGCATGTGCCAGCCATACTGCTCAAGCAGAGGTCAAGATATTACTTTGAAAGTGCCAAAGAGATTTAGTGCCACTTACAAAGAGTCATTTTCATTGGATCATTCTCTCCTAAGTGCTCACATTGTTTTAGAAAATGAGAGTTTGTAGTGCGAGCATGAAGATCAAGGGGTGAGGTCTGATTGCTTGCTTTGGCACTGCCTGCAAGGTCTAAGTTCAAGAGAGCAATGAGTGACTTGATTGCAGAGCATCAGCCCCATAGCCCAGGCAGTGGAAAGCTGGAAGTGCCTTACCTGGAGCCCCTGCCCTGGGACCCTGATGCAGGGAGTCTTGCCTCACACACTACTCCAATTTGCCCCAACTCAAAAGTGTGTCTTCACAAAGCATTTTCCCTTATGAAGTCATCAAGCCAGTTGTGGGCTGAACACACACTAATATAGCTAAACAAAGCATTTCTAGTGTCATAGACTTCCTCAAAACCAAAGCAATTCAGTAAGTGCAGGAAAGAAGTTGCATCATCAGGGCACCCTGGTCTGCTCTCGGTGTTCAGATAATCCAGGAGATAGACTGGATACTGAGTGTCACAACTTCCCTCAGTGGTCCCAGGACTCTCTCCAGCTCTGTATGATTGTAAAAATCGACCCCCCCACCTCCATCTAGCTGTGTTTATGCTTTTTTTTTTTTTTTTTTTTTTTTTCCTATCTAGCTGACTGGTTAGAGACTTTTAGTGGATGGGTTTCTTGACTGATGTGATTCATAACCCATTTCCTTAACTTGTGATCTTGTAGAGAAAATACTTCAGTGCATGGAGTTTTTGCCACAACATTTATCTACAGCAGAGGTTTCTTGAAGGTTTATATCAGTGAGATAGTTTTGGTAATGCTTTTGTATGAGTCTCCTTGATGTTTATGGGAGTTTGTCATTAATTTGTTGTGCTGAAGTATAACTGTGAATGGTAACCTACAAAAGCGTATTGTCAATGAGTTGAAATGTATTTGTCCAAATACTCCTGTCGAGAAGTCATAGGTAACCAATTTGTTTCCTCCCAAGTGGGAAAAAGCAAGAGCACATGTTATCCCATCAGAAACTGAGAGTAGAAGCTGGAGAGAAGCAGACAGGTAAAGGAAGGATGCTATCTCCTTGCTCCTCTGCAAATAGTGGAGATAAGCCTAACATGAACTGAAAACAGTACTAGAATTGTATCCTGGCAGTATGACAGGGCTATCCAGCTGCACCCATAGATATGTGTGGTGTGATGGAGGACCATTTCCCTAGTCTGGAAGTGCAGCTCATTGCTGGGCCATATCCTAGTTGGGAAGGGCACCATCAAGAAAGGAACATAATAGAAACAGGGACATAACTACCCCCAAGCTTCATGTAGTCAGAGTTCCGTGCTGTTCTTTGCTGCAGCTAACAGTGCCACAGCATGAAAATGAGCAGTTTAGACACATTTCTTACTCCAAAGGCAACTGTTGTTTAAGGTTAAAATTAGAAAGCTCTCTTATCGCTTCAAACTAGCCACAGCTTGCCACACAAATATCTCTCTCTCGCTTGATTTCCTTTCGCTATCAACAAATATCTCTCTCCACCTCTGGGAACATACTAGTCCCTTCCAAAAGCTCAAATTAAATGGTTCACCAAAATCAACATGTGGATGAGTCTGTTAGCTGAAACTGAACCTAGAGCATTCCAGCCTCTACTGGCATTTATAGTTAAGTTTGCTGACAAGACTCAAGCAATAAGAATATGTCCATACAGGTCAGCATGACTTAACTTGAATGAGCTTAACATCACTCATTTCACTGGAATTTAAGCCAGCACATTTTACATCATATTTGCAGAAAGCTGCAACAATGAGCCCATGGCTAGTTAGCATGGGTCAGATGATATGTAGTGGTGGTTATAAATTTGTACCCTAGTGTGGGAAACTGTTCTTTTCTTCCTGACACCTGGTTTGCCACAGGAGCACATCTCACTGCATGTTTAGTGTGCTACATGATATTGGTCATGAATGATTGAACCAAGTCAAACAATGCTCAAAGTTCTAAGCAGTATAACTTAGGGTTCAAACTGAAGTCTGAGTTCCTACGGCGTATGGGTTACCACATATTACTACTTACCCAGGGTCTTATTGTCCTCTCTGGTCTACCAGCCTAATTATGTCTGGTTTCTCCCTCACCCAGTTCCATCAGAAAGGTGAAGTTTAGCTTTAAATTCTTAAAGGGAGGACTTTCAGTCTGTGCTGTTTCTGAAGAGTCAGGCTGGAGAATCCCAAGGGGTCAGTAAGATTCAAATTGGGAAGATAGGGCAGTAAGTTTAAGCTAGAAAATTGCTGGTCACTAACCTCCTGACTGGCTTGACAGCACTCAGCACACCATGTGTAACTGCAGCTTCAGTGACCTGTTTTGCACTTTCTTCAGTCAGTTTCTTAGCCAAAATAGTGCTGTCAAGCTAAAAATCAAAGTAAGTATACTAAGGGATGGATTTGTTTTAACAAAATTGTTTTCTAAATTGATTTAAATTGGTGTTCAAACTGTGTGCATGGCTTCCTTCAGTGACAGAAGTATGATTTTACCTCTTTTTATTCCTGAGATAGGACCAGCATGTGTCTCTCCATGGCTGGGCATTTCCACTAAAGCTGAGCCAACTTTTGATTACAAAATTCAAATTGTCAGTGATGTTTCAATTAAGCACCTTGGGTGACTTTCTACTCCCAGACTAAATCACATGGCACTTAGAGAAACATCATTTTCTTTCATAGCAGAGCACATCTTTCATTGCTGGTGGGGCTGGCGGCATCTCTTAAAAACACAAGACCTCAGGAGAACAGATGCTTCATATTATTTCTATTTCCTTGGCACTTTGAGTCTGACTGGTGTTGCAAAGGTTCAGGTTTTTCTTCTGCAGCTGTGAATGTGACCTTAAGGAGTTTTTAGAGGACTGAGGTCTGATTGCTGTACATACAAATCATTTAACTGCACTGTCCTCTCTTTAGATGAGTCATTTCTTGTGCTAAAAGAAACATAAAAAATTATATGTTTTGGGGGTAAGCTGATGTCTCTGCATTAAGCACTGGATCTTTTGATGCTCAACAGAAGCATTACAGCCAGCAACTTTTCCTTAGGTGTGAGTGCACTGAAAGGGAAAAAGCCAGACACCTACCTGTGATTTCAGCAAGGCCATTTTCAAAGACAAATCATCCTGCAGGAACTAGGTGCATTTATAGTTGTTTATAAATAATTAATAATTATATTAAAGGTGTAGGGTTGACTGGGCAGGCTTCCCCTTCTGGAACTGAAATCTCATCTCAAAATCTTTAGCCATTGGGCTTGTGATTGAAAGCTGCACGGTGTTTCCACATTGGAGCTCATTGTAGGGACTTGAAGCTGTCAATTGTAAGAGCTAATGGAGTTATTAAAAATGTAGCAGCTTACTGGGGAGAAAGCAGGGTGGGTTGGGAATGCATGTTACTAGCATATGCTGTAACTGGACTGTAAGTGGTCTCCACATATTCATGAATGATGGCTGACCTCTATTCTGCTAGGGCACATGTGTGCACGTCCGTCATGACAACACACTCTGAACTTACTCTATCAGAGGCTCTTGGGAACATAACCCATCTGTCTCTGAATATAGCTCTGCTGGTCTGCAATATAAGGCAGTGGGGAGAGCTGTTGGATCAGGGAGCCATTTGGAAACTGTGCTGCACTGATATCCACCAAGATCTCTATGCCTGTTTGGTGACCTTCTTCGCTAACAGGCAAGTGTCTGCAGCTTATAAAAGAAAAAGATGCCTCTGAATGCCTTTCCACTTTTAAAAGCTCCTCAGTGACGGCTGAGAAGAGCCAGTAAAACCCACAAGTGGCAACACTTACTGTATTTGTACTGTATGAATGTATGCAGCCATACATCTGGACAGGGAGGCATGTCCCAAGCAGAAGGCTGGGAATTATTATTCCTGGAGCTGCCTCTGACCTACAGCTAGAGCTCTGAGCTGAGCCTGACAACTGTTTCAAAGTCAGCTCCTGTGAGATTAAGGCCAGTAGCCCCTCTCTGCCTCAGTGTCCTCCTTTGTAGCCTCTTTGTAAAGTATGACCACATAACAGCTCACAAGAGACTAAGAATTTAAAGTACAACAAGATCCTTGGAAGAAAGTCCCTTATTAGAGCAATAATGAATAAAATAATAATTGTTATCACTATGAAATGTCAGGGATTTGGTGATTATCACTTTACTACAGTTTGCTTTGTTCTGTAGATTACAGAACCCTAAAAAAGAACAAACCACCCTCTCCAAGTGTTTTTGAACATGGAGGATGAAAATGATAGATTGCTATCTTTTAAAAGAAAATTAAAACTTTAACTCTAAGGTGTGTGTAATAAAATGGCACTTTAATTCTCTAGTGTGCCATGCAGGCTTCTTCTGTTAATTTATTCTTTTCTTTTCTTTTTGTACTTCATTTAATATTCTGAAGTTATTAATGTGGCAATATATTTGACCACAAAAACCTGCCTTCTAGTGTTGTTAAGACTGTGAATTAACTCCACAAATGGAAGGTACTTCTGACTTCAAGGCAAATGGATCATGCTGGGGATAAAATGATTAGCAATATGATAGATATGCAAGAACTTTTAGGGGAAATCTTGCCAGTGTGTGGGCTTAGCTCTCATGAACCCATAGGACTCCAGCTGTCAGTAGTGTCTCTCTGTGGTGCAAAGTGGGGTGCAGACACCTCTAAACACCACCACCTGAGCTGCTGAAGCTCTTAGAACACAGCAACTTGGTGCAGCTGGTTTGCTCTTAACAGCACTGCTACTGCCATGCTTGGATACCTTCCTGTGCCAAAGAGAGAGTGCTAGCTGCCAGATTGAGGTACCTTCAGCACACCCCCCACTGTACCACACACTGGCCAAACTCCCTTGGTGAGGTGGCATCTCAGCCATTAAATGACTTGGATGTCACATGTCTCAACTGGGTAACCCAAACCCCAGCAACAGCCAACAGAAAAGCATTCATTTGGATTGAATTCTGTTCAGTGCAATCTAGACCAAATACTCGTAAGTCTGCAAACGCTTCCAGGACTAAGATGTGGACCTAGAAATGCTCAATAAATTTCATCTTGTACTTATGAGCTAAGGGTTGATGGAGTGCACTCTGTAGTGAACTACTGTTTCAGCATCAAGCCCTGAAATCACTGGTGCCAGCCTAAGTTTGTAGGTACTTGCACATAACTTTCCTTGTCTGACTTGTTCCTTTATCCCCACACTTAGGCATTTGCAGGACTCAGCCTGCATCAGAGGTACAGTTTACACTGAACACAAATTAATGGGCATGAGTTTAATGCTCCCTTTTGGTGGGGCTTTGGTAATGAATGGCAAATTCATCAGAAAAAGGAACAGGCTTTTGTTAGTGGTAGTTGCTAGGATTAATATCAGGCATGGGGAATTGGAGTAGTTAAGGAAATAATGGATAAGCTAAAACAAATGGTACATTTCACACATGGCATCAGGAGTTTCTGAGGCCTCCACTCTGCTTGAATGCAGCACACACTCATGGGGTAGCCTGGAGAGGCTGTCTTGACAGGGACCTAAAAGGAGCAAGGTTTTCCAAGATGTTTTGCTGAAGCATATTGCTGTGTTAGCTTTGATGTCTGTCTCTCTGTGCTGGTAGCCTAGACTCATGCTTCCAGAATGTCTACTTCACACTCAACAGTTAAAAAGTCAAAGGAAAGATGGGGGGAAAGGAACAAGAATACTACTGTGTCCTCACATAAAGCTATTCTGAATAGTGTTTATAGTAATTGCTGTAACCTCAAAAAGGTCATAAGAGTAGATTAGAGATAGTACAGTGAGTAGAGGTGTGAAGCAGTGTGGAATATCTTCTTCCATGAAAAGAGATTAAGTGGTATTCTTCAGCCTAGAAGACAGACAATTGATAGGGAATTTTTTTTGCCATTTCCATAATCTAGAAACTACAGGCCACACAATGAATACAAGTGGGAAGATAATCCTGGCCACAATTAGAGCCATTTTTCTTATGTCCTTGCAAGACACTGAATAACAGAATTTGCATAGGGGAGAGGGCGGGGGTTTACACTGGTTACCTGGCACTAAGAGAGCTTGAATGGATGCACAGAGGATCTCCCTGCATCTTTTTCTTTGGCTACACTGATGAGGCACATCCTGATGGATGTCAGGTTGCTATGAGGAAGATTGGGCTGACCCGTGGCATTTGCATCCACCTGGATTTGGTGTCCCATTGTGTAGAAACTGCAGCCCCTACAGAGGGCTGCAAAAGCATCTGATTCTTTGGCAGAGGCTGCAAAAATAGTTTCCCTGCTGGCATTTCTACTAGGGAGCGGATGACTAGCTCTAGGTGGACAGGGATTCTTGTCCTTAGTGGTATTAATCAAAGATCGTCTAACTAGCAGCAATTCTCAGAGTAAAATTACAAATGGCCCCTTCTCATGACTGTTGATTTACCACTCTTCTTTCAGGCCTTGCTGGTCAGACTATTGGTTCCAGTGCTATTGTGTGAGTGTTTACCCCACTTTTTTTTTTTTTTTAAAACCCTCCTTTCTGGGGGCCTGAGTCCTGTCATCTTTCTTCAGCTGTCTCAGCACTCAGTGCCTAGGCTGAGCTGATCAGGAAGGCTTCCTCTCTCACCTACAGGGAGGACTGTCTCCTGAGACTGATTTTTCAAGGAGGAAGAAAGGCATTTCAGACCTCCCAGATGTGTCTGTTCAACCTCCACTTATGAGAAATGGAGCCTAGATGTCCAATTTAAACTTGTAAGAGGCCTGCACTGCGTGTGATGGATTCCATTCACTGGATATCATCTTCTTGCTCACACAAGATATTTCGCACTAGAGCTTTTCTCTCCTTTGTGTCACTGATTGTGAAGCATCCATGCATCCAAATGTATCCATTTGAAGCTGAAGATGAGATTTCATTTGACAGAAAATAATTGCAAAAGTTATTAATTATTATTGTTGTTGTTTATGCAGCTATAGACTCAAGAGCAATAGGCACTTTTTAAACACTACCAGTTGGTAGACAAAAGTGCAAAGGCATTATGATCATACCATAGTAATTTGCAGAAGGCAAAATGTGCTAATAAAAATCCCCTGTTGGAGGCTTTTCCATCTAGGACTCAGCATTAAATGATGAATGGTCCATAATGTTGGAAAAGGAGAGAGCTGGATTCTCTTCCTGGCTTTTCTGTAGATTCCCACTGTAACCTTGAGCATTTAGTTTAGTTGCACAGAATCTAACAACATGTCTACACAGCATGTTGTGAATGTTTAACTAAAAGCAAGATCTGGAAAGCATTCCAGTAGAAGAATTTTACATTAATCTCTATGAGATTTGAGGTATGATTTTATTCAAATTGACAATTGATGTTTTTTTTGTCTTAAGCAGCAGGAATAAGTGTACATGGGTCTGGACTTATAGATCATCTTCTCTGAATGCAAGTTTAGATTCATGCTTACTTTGGTACTAACGACAGCAGAAATCCCCAATATACTTGATGACTTAAAGTCTCAGGGACTTTACAAACTATGTAACTCAAATAGTTAACATAAGGACTGTGTGATTATATCTGAAGTATTCTGTGGAAACAATGAGTCTGGAAATTATTTTTGGATGCAAGTATGAGAATTTAGTGACTATAAAATTTTACATTGATGCCAAAATAAATGGTAAAGCTGTGAAAGGCACAAAGGAAAATGTGAATCAGGGCACTGGAATTAACCCCACATCAAAACATCTGATGTTGAACAACGTAAAAATATTGTTGTTTAAATAACATTTAATTTTTACTTATTTCTATTTACATCACCAGTTCCTTGTTTTCTTCATCTTTCCTGGTCTTGCCTTCCTAACATGAAAGTTTTCATTTGTAGTTGTTTCTTTGTTTGTTTTCCTTAAAATCAGTAGACTTTCAGAACTGGTAGAGGTATTTTTTCTGCTGAGATGTTTCGTGTTTGTCATGCTCAGCTAGACTGGAAAAAGACTAGTCCAAGGTTTCATTAGCATCCCTTCTGTGAGGAGTGCACAAACTCCATCTTTAAAACAATAAGCTGGCAGAACATGTTCCTCCTCCCGCTCATGGATCTGGAAGGGTTTCTGTTGATTGGAGCTGTCTCAGCCACATTTGCTTGGCTGCTTCTGCAGTCAACATCAATTTCCAAAACATCCAGCTTCCATTCATCACATTGAAATGTCTGAGGGGCTATTGTCTTTTGGCAGGGTTGGAATATTGAAATCAATAGGATTTTTGATCCCAAATGACATGCACACTGTCATCAGTAGAGAAATCAGACCTTGTCTCCTTGTTCAGACCTGCCTGCATACACAGGCATTTTTCCTAATGAATTTCAGACGTACCTTTAATTTGGGAATTACTGCTGTATTTTGAAACAGCAGTACTTTGTTGTTAACAAAAGACTGCAATAGAAATGGATTTTGACCTCTCAGTGTTAAATACTTCAGTGTGTGCTCTATATTGTGTGTTAAAGCTTCTGCTGAAGCGACTGACAATATCTGTAGGAATGATGTTAAGGATTTGCTTAGAGTCCTGATTCCATGAGTGTGTTTGGTTTTGTTCCAAACAGGAGGGCCTGTGATCTCTGCAGAAAGATAATTAATAACATACATGTTTGTGGGATTAAAATTTTCATCAGTAATAATTTTGTTTGTTTTACATTTATCTTTTTTCTCCTAAAATGCCTTTGTAAATTTTAAAGGAAACCAGTTGTGACTTTTTTTTTTTAAAGGCAATATTTATCTTGTTATTCCCATTATATTTTTCTTCTGATATTTGACAGCAGAAATTTTCTAATTAGTTTTGCAGACTACAAACCTTTAAAAAGTGCCTGAAGTCAGTGGTTTATATGATCGTAATTCAAACCACATGCCCTTTCCTTAATGGAATGAGATTAAAGAAAAATTATTTTGTTTGCATTTGTCAGTTTATTAATACCAGCCACTTTAGTACATTTGGTACAGCAAATTTCAGTCCCAGGAATCACTTTACTGCTAAGAGCAGTCTCTGATTACCTGGGACTCATCTGATTAATCCTCATTAAGGGGTTGTAACATAGTTTTTAGACCTGGGGGATTCTCTGATTCTGTCTTGATAGCTTCTCCACATATCTCTCTGACCCTATTCTCCAATTTCACCTACAGGGAAAGAATGAAGATCCATCCCTAGTTTTCCAGTCCACCCCATTCCCTAAGCAGATTGTGCCACAGACCTTGCAGCCAAGTCCTGGGCTGTGTCAACCAGCCCAGGTAGGTGTGCAGCAGGTGGAGGAGCTGGGACTGATTTTTGCAGCAAATCTGCACAACTGAGCTCAGTTTCTGATTGCTTCATTTCTGTTTTCTTGCTTTTCTGCAACACTTGCTTCTGTTCCTCATTTGGCTCCTTTCTTCTCAGGCATTATTTAGCACTATTCTGCATAGAAGAACATTTGCTATCTTTCAGACTAGGTTTTTAGCTGTTCTTGGCTTTTCTGTGTTTGTGTCAGTTCCTCCAGCTAACACTGATAATCTCACCATCTGTCGGTTTGTTAATCTTCCATTCCTGACATTCAGCAAAACCTTGCACAATTACAAATTGGCTTTTTCTGAAAGGCTGGGCATAAACTTCTAGTTCTCTCTCTAGTGTTTCCTGTTTTATCCGGCATTCCTGAATGCCAATTTTAGATGACTTACTCTTCTTAAACATCACTTCAAGTCACATCATTTTAGAAGTTCAGTGTTCTAATTCCTCAGATTATTGGAATGGAAAAAAGGCAAAAAGCTATGTTTTGCTTCTCAGTTAGCTGAAGCACTCTGATCTGCTAGGGGCTTGGGAACAGGTTAGGCAATGGTGTTTGCTGTGGCTTGTATACTAATGGTGTCCATTTTTTTGCCAAGATATGCAAAACTGAAATGTTTTTCAAAACCTTTTGTGGTCTCCAATGATCCTTTTTTGGGAAGGGTTTTGAGCTAGGAAGAGAGCTGGTTTGAGAAAGAGGAAGTTCAAATTTAAGTTTGTTCCGTCTGCTTCACATCTGGTCTGCAAGCTCTCTCCAAATCCAAGCTGGCCTTCCCTGCACTGCCCACCAGTGCTCCAACACAAAACCATGCAGGTACACATTTTGCACCCCAGTATTTTATGAACAAATTCTGCAGTGCTATGAGTTTTTGAGTTAATGCAGATATGCTTTGAAACTTCAGTGACTGCTGAAGAAAAAAATTCTTATCTTCTCTTCTGCTGTGCTTCACTTGTTTCCCCTTCCTGGCCCTCAGCAAGTGTATTCTGCAGACCACAAAATGAAAGCCTGTGTAGTTCAGGCAAACTCATTAGGCTATAACAAGTTTTAATGTTTTATCTATTATCTCTTCACCCCTCCCCATGCAGAGATAAGTCTGCATTTGAATCGAAACTACCTCTGCAGTACCAGCTGTACTGCAGCATGACAATTTACTCTTGTAAAACGTGGTATTCCCAGAATGTGGGGAGAGTCAGTTTGCTGCTGCAAACCCATCTCTCAATTGCAAAGGAACAAGGCACAGGACAGGGCCAGCGGTTCTGTGAAAACTTCCATGGAAGTTCATCCAAATTGTTGTGTAAAATGCAAAGTATTGCATGAAATCTGGATTGGAGGGAGGGGGAGCAAATGTTGTACTGGCTAGTTCACCTTGTCTGTGGTGGAGTGATACATTGCAAAGGACTGAGAGCAGCCATGTGACACCTCTGGTTGACTAGACTTCTAGCTGCTTGGGCTCTCATATGATGCCCTAAAAATAGCACCTTATGTTTCCCATCGTTGCTGTCCAGCTATTTTAATTAGCCTGTGCTCTCTGTTTTTTTCTTTGTGATTTGTAAATAGAAAATATTTATGCTAGGCCAGTAGCTCCACATTCCTCTAACCTCTTTTCTTAAATTAAATAGATTATACCTAAATTTATAAAATACCTAATGCATGTGTCCTAATATCTCTAAATGTCACTGGGTTCCAGATTATATTTTTAAAAAGAACTAATTTTTAGATCACTCAGACTATTTACAGGTATTTTTTCTCTCATCTGACCTGTCACAAGTGTGCTCATTTATTAGCCTTTAGCTAAAAAACTGATTCAACACCTGTGCTGGGATTAAACGTTTACTTGCATAATAATTTAACCATCTTCTGCTGTTTAGCATTTCCTGTTGTAAGTTTCTTATCTGCCACATCTGTCTTCTGCTCTTGGCAGAGTGTTTAGTAGTGAAACAGTTATACTAAAGCATCTGCTCGGGGTTCTGCAGATATGATCAATGTGTGTGAGGTGACTGTCTTAGTGGCAAAAACAAAGCTGCTCCTGACTGAAGAGTCAGTTTGATTTGGGGGAAGTAAGTAGGATGTGGTTGTGACTGACATCCTTGCCAAAGCTGCCTCTGAGGCGGCGTCCCCAGAGTCCTTCTAACCTAACTTCTGTTCCTGAAAGCCATAAGAGGGCTGCTGAACCCCAGTGTGGTGCCACAGCCGGGGACCTCCTGGAGTTTTAGGATGAATGTTCAGGGCTGGAATCCATACAAGTCATCTCTGAGTCAGCTGAGTCTTGGTGATATTGATGAGGCAGCAGTCAGGAGAGCAGATCAGACTGTAGAAATTCTTTTTAGATTGAATATAAGGTCATATTCAAAGAGCTAAAAAGATGGACAAGAAGATGGTGGAATCAATGTCTGCCAGCAATCACAAATGGAGACAAAGCTGAAACATAGCAAAGTTTGTTGAGGAGCTGTTTCATTGCACAAATTCTGCACAAGGGATGGATAAGAAGTCCTTCCAGCAAGGTGGAGAAATGGCCCAGGGGAAGAGGCCACAGGACTGCTACTGTTGCTCAGGTGCTGGGGACCCTTCAGTCCTCACCTACATCTGCTCAACTGGGTTTGTTATGACAGAATTTGATTCAAACCAGGACATGTTTTGAGGCTGGATCCAGAAGAGAATGCAGGCAGAGAAGGATATAACAGAGATGTGCTTGTCATTTTCCCTGATACCAGGTGCAGCACAGCCTGTGTTAGCTACAGGAGGCACTGAGCAGAAAATGCAGCCTTGATCTTGCTCAACTTCGGGTGAGAAAATACCTACAACAATACTGAGACATATTCCTCCTTCGGGACCCTGCCGAGACCCTTCGGGTCTCTGCCGCCTCCTGGAATCAGGGAATAATGGTAGGCCTGACCAGAGATTTTGCACAAAATCGTGCTGCAAGAGGAAGCAGTGATGCCTCCACATTTAGTAGAAAATATACAGATGAGCAGGCAAGTCCAATACATCCTAGAGGAGAACGTAAAACTGGAGACCTAAACTCATTTTCAGGCATCCCCTCTCCTTCAGCATGATGTGAAATGCAGAGACTGCAAGAGGAGGAACAAGGGAAGCACCTCCTCCCCAGGAACTGGGACCATTTCCTTCATCAGAGGAGGTATGCATTCATATCAACATGAGCATGGGATTTGGATCTTGACTACTGACATGTTGCAAGAATGGGACAGAACTGGCAGCCACCTCCCCATCCAGACATGTCTCATGGATGTGGAGCACCCTTGCTGGAAAACAAGCCAGAGGTACTTGGGCTGTCCCAAGGAGGCAGGTGGAACAGCAACTGGTTTGCACCATGAGTCCTTGCTCATCTCTGTAATGCTGCTGCACTCGTGGGCACATCCTGGAGCAGACATGCAGGTGCTAGAAACACCCTCAGAGAAATACAGGCCTTGCAAGACTTCAGGTGGGGCACAGCAATATCTACCTGCAAGTGTGGCAATCAACATGCAGAGCAGACAAATGTGTTGTCCAACTCTGGAACATGTTTTAGTCCACAGTTCACTGCCTTTGTTCAGTTAATATAACCCTGGAGCTGCTCTGTCCAGCCAATGCTCTGCACTCATCTGTCCAGTGCCCAGAGACCAAGTTACTGCACTGACAGTGATAACAGTCAACAAATGATTCAGTCTGTGGCTGGCAGGTAAGAACTGAACATGCATTGCTCTGCTGGACAAAAAGTGCTGTAAACAAACAACTGAAAACTCAGTATAGTCATATTGCTCTCCTGGGTTATTAAATAGGCCCCTTGCTTGTTAATGCCAGGAGAATTATAGACCATTTACTTTATACTACCAAAGCAGTTTGATGCTTGCATTTTCCTAGGGTGGCATGTCTTCATTTCAGTTTATAATCAGTTTTTGATTGCCATGTAACAGGGACTTTTTGCATATGATCAGTCCATTGACTCCTCAGGGTCTGCATACTGCTTCTCTGGGATTTGCAGCTAAGGTAACAAAGGAAAAAAACTCTCTCTATCAGTAGGGCAGAACATCATTTGTTTCCCTGGAGAAAGTGTTAAGGGATGGGATACAAGTCAGAGAAGGCTGAAAACTCCTGCTTTTCCATAAAGCTCTCATGTCTGTATTCTCAGCCTTGCCAAGCATATGAAGTTTTAAGTGTGTGTGTGAAAGATGGAGTTCATTATGTATATGTACATACATTCATTTTCCGTTAACATATTTGTGCAAATTGCATGCTCTTTTCATATAAATTTAGAATTCTGGTCCAGATTCCTGTCTACAAAAGTTGTCTGATCTGTTACTGCTCTGCATTTACCAAAAAGAAGCAGCAGGAATTTTGCTTTTTAACTTTCTTGGGAGCAGGATAACAACATCTAAGTGCCACTGGGTTGTGTTTGCTGTCTGTTATTCAGTAATTTTCCCCAGAAGTGGTTTTATTTTAATGACAGGCCATCTGATCCCAGAGTCTCATCTGAGCACTGAATTTGCAAATATATGTATTTATTATCATCATATTTGAACAAGCATAATGCCTATCCCAAGATCTGAGTCCTTTCAAAGCTGGAGTCTGTAAAGCACATTCATCATGATGAATAGTGTTAACCCCAGCTGCTCATGTGAGAGGCCTGGTTTGGATTTTCCAAGCAATCAGTCACCCTTCCTGCACTAGCAATTACAATTTCCATAGGAGTCTTTCTAGTTGTGATTTAGCCTCTAGGCAGTTCACAAGTTCATGGGCTTACAGAAAGCAGGGCTATACCTGCCTCTCTTCATAGACAGCAGGGATGGGTTTATTTTTAGCACAAGTATTCCAGAAATACATTCCACCCGTCTTTAGAAATGTGCGGGAGAGACGTACACACATATACAGACAGTTTTGCCTGCATTAGTGTCAGAGGGTGCCTGAAAACTACTTTTCCACTGTCTTCATCGCAAACCTTTTTTTTATTTGCAAAATGTGCCAGTTGTTTTTTCTGATGTCTCAGTTCGTAGGTGCCATGATTCAACCACACGCCAAATCTGTGCACAGTGCACAGGTGCTCTGATGGGTACAAAAGGGTGGGTTGGAAGTTTGTTGTCTGGGGCCAGAATGTAGCAGAAGTGCCCTGATGCTTGGCAAGACCAGCATTTAATTTGAGATGAGTTGGAAGAAGCACTGCAGCACCAAAAGCCCAGGCCAGGAGAGTGAGCTTTGCAAGAGCTTCCTGCTAGGATCTGAGGTGAGTGATACACCTCTCCCAGGTGGAGAATTCAAAGCTGAAGGCTACCTCACAGAAGGCAGGTCATTGTCCCTCCAAAGACTGGTAAACTGAGGCTGCTATTGGATTGCAGGAAGGATTAGTTCATCAAAAGTTTCATGGTGCTTGGAGATTTTCAGGCAGCAGATACTACATAGTTGTTGCCTTGCTCATGCTGTAGCAATGTGATTGGCAGCTCTTTTTAATATGCGAATGAACATTGGTCTTATGGAGCCCTGCTCTAGCATGAAAACAGGAGTTGGCTGTAACTGTAGGAGATTCTGATCTTCATTTTGCTGCAGGCTGTGGCTCAAGTCCAGTGTGATGCTGAGTCCCATGACTTCAGTAAGGAGCTCTGTGCACTCATTGTGGCACAGGGTGCAGTCCGTTGTTTATCTCTACAGTACAAAATCGTAGCTTGTTGACTTCACAGCATATTTCCCTTATTATTCAACATCCTATTGCAGTTTGCCAAATGAAACCCAATGCTGGCATGTGCCTCCCAGGGGGCCGGCCTGCCTTGTTTGCTTTGGAAGGACAGTGGAATGGGGTTCTTACTCCAAGAACACTGCACACATTTGTCCAGCCTTGATGATGAAATGATCTATTTATGAAAAACTACCGGTAGGGCAATAATATGTTACTCATGTGCATACTTCTTACACAGTTTTTTTAATGGTGACCTTAGAAGACATTTGGAGTCCTACCTGTACGTACAAAAATGTGGTGCTTTCAGGTTGGAATCACTGGCAGTGTCAAGCCAATCACGCAGCATTGCTTTCTGTATTATCTCTGAAGCATTACCAACAGCGAATCTGAATGTAAAAATAGCTGATGACTGTTTCATCTGTCTGTTACTTGACACCGCATGGTTATTCCAATACGTATGTTTGTCTCTTCCCCACCATGATCTCCGTTTGGCTTCCCTTGCCTGATAACTATTTAAATACATTTTACTAACTTTGGATTCCTTGCTCACTTCACCTGGCTGGACAGGTCTGCGAGGGCTAACAAGTTAGCTCCTCCACTTTTACTGTTTTACTTCTTTTTCAGTTATTTCTATTCAGATAACTAAGTTCAGAAGGACAGTCTGAAATACATAAATAATGGCAAGTGCTAATAGTAAGCAGGCTGCTGTAAAATGTGCTGGGGCTTTGACTTAAGGGAAGAAAGTGCAGCCGTACACTGTCCCTGATCAGGAAGCTGGAGCACAGAAGGTAAGGGGGAAGCACATGGGTGTTTTTAAGCAGAGAAATGGTGAAGAATGGTGGTGTCTGAGTGTGTGAATGTGTGTGCACTCAAGGGTCAGTTGTGTATTTTATCAGATCAGTCAAACAACATTTATATATTTTTAAAAGTTATTAGAGGTTGAAAGTCCTTTAATTTTGTCCAGCTTTTTCTGCTCTGAAAAATGCAGGCTTGTCTCTGAAAGTCTGTGTGAAGGAGACATACGTATAGATTTGTATGCAGTGATTACTGTTTATGACACATAATTATTTGGTAAAGAGGTACGTTATTTAAAAAAAAAAACAAAAACAAACACTAAATTGCTATGAAGCTCCATTTAATTGCCCTGTGCATTGTGCTGTAAGCAACTTTAAGCAAATATACATTGATTTTATTTTCCAGATTATTACTGCCTACAGATATAAAATAAAGCTCTTGAAAACTTTAGTGATTTTTTTTTTTTTAATGTGAGGTTGAAGGCATTTTTCATTCTCTTTTTGGAACAAAAAGGAAGGGAATAATTTAAGTATTTTATAGAGAGCAATTGGTATATTAGAGAACATGAAAAAGTAAAATAGTTCAAATACCTAGGCAGTACTAAGAGGCCACTATAAATGACTGTGACTATGACTTGTATCCAATTTTAATCACTGGAAAATTTCTTAAATGGCATAAGCTTTTCTGAGTCCAGTTGTTGCAGAACTTCTTAATCTGCCATCTCAAGGAACTGCATTTTGTTAGCCTAGTTGCAGAACTCAGTAGCAAAATAAGAACAAAATAATAAAAAATGAGCTTGAGAAATCAAACTGCTTATGCTTTTCAAAATTGGCCTGTGAACAGGCAATCCAATTAAATCTGACTAAGAAAAAATTTTCCAGCAGCAGGCCAAAGCTACCAGTTCACACTGACTTTGTACAGTATCAGCTAGAGAGTTCCTCACTAGCCCTCTGCCATTGCTGGGAGGGAGGCTGGGGAGGAGGAACAGTAAGAAGAGACAAGAAGAAGAAATAAGCTTTCTGGACAGAACTAATATACATGGCTCTTTTCTTTCACTTCTTCAAGGAATTGACCATGTAAAAAAAAAATACCCTTGGCTAAATTCTTGAAGGATAAGGCTTGTGGAAAATGCCAGCAAACAAGATTCCCAGTATGTTGGAGCCCCAAAACTACTAAATTTCTGCATCCTTCTATGCCTGTCACTAGGAAGGTATTTACCTATATAGTCACAACTTTAGTTACCAAAACATTTGTAACGGGCATTCATCAGTGAACTTGAAGGCCTCAGCTGGGTGTCATTGCATCCCTGCACCAAAAATCAAAAGCACGTGGAAATGTCACTCTGTAGACTCTTATTCCTGCCTGCTCCTCTGAAATGTTTGTCTTGACTGTGCTTGCATTACTAGAGCTGTGCAAAAATCCCATGGAAATGTAAATCCCTCCAAGACCAGGAAAAAAGCCAATTAACCCTATGAGTCATGTTGGGAGAAAATACTACTCATCTGTCTCAGTCTTTCCTTTCTTCAGTCTAGCTGAGTTTACACACACAGAAAGTTGCTGGCAGAGGCAAATTCTGCAAGTGGTTTTTAGCTGCAGGCTTTGATGTGTTGTCTTGCCTGCAGCTGGGGTGCCAGGTCACACAGAACTTTGTCTACTGTAAACAAGTGGGTGAGTCCGTTGCTTTTAGAGCTAACGTGCGCTGCTTGAGGCAGCATCACTTTTTGGGACCAGCAGTCTGTGAGCCAGGTGACAGTGTGTGGGGAAAGGGAACACAGTGGGAGCTGCATGTGTGCACTGATAGGGTGACTTTACCCTTGGGAAAAGGTTGTTCCTCTTCATTCAAGCCTGCATATGTTTTTGGGTGGGTCGGTGATTGCTTAACATAAATATCTAAAGGTGTGTGTATATATACACGCACATATAATTGCATGTTTGTATTAAGCTTGATGTTTTGTGGCTAAGTTGCTGCTTGTCAGGTATTTATGGCTTTCATGTATGTGTGGTCAAAGAGACTGCCACCAAGCCCCCTGTTCCTTAACAGCCCCAGAGAAACTGAGGCAACATTGAAGCCATAAGAGGACAACCCTTCCCAAGAAGTAAAGTATCCCTCTTCCTTGGGTTGCCCCACCAAATTATCCTCTTCAGACAGATAGAGAAAGCAGATACTTAATTTTAGTCCAAGGTTTCTTTATCATCCATCTCCTGTGCTTGCAAATAATGATTTACAAGATGGCTTTATCTGGTAATGATTCATCTAAATCATCTCATAACAGTCAGATCAACCTTCTTATGAGCCAAGCAGATCAAATAGTGATGCATTTTTTTCTTCAGTCTCTCACATAGCTACATCTCAGTAGTTTCAGGGCTGCTTTTCCTGTTACACATTTACTCTGTCTGAGGCTCTTTTGGGAATCATGATAGGGCTATGAGAGTCAGGTACATGAAGGCCATCTAACTCATACTAGATAGAAATGAAAATCCCTGCAACTTTTGGAAAAGTTTCTAAAAGAAAACATAGTTAATGTTTGGCTACACCTTAATATGCAGAGTCAGCAAACAGCAGTGCATGGCAGTTCACAGCTACTGCAGATCCTCAGTCTCAATTGTGCTTCTATTGCCTTTATGTGGAGCAGACATAAACTGTTATATCTTAAGTTCAGCTTGGCTTGCCTGTCAGCTTCTTTATAGACCCTTCTACAATTCTACACACTTCTGATGGCTTCTGGTCTGTTGAGATGTATGTCAGTTTTGTCCCTGTCCCCATTCTTTGCATGTTGCTAAGCATAGGGAGTAATTGTGCAGAAATTGGAGTAAGCACTCAGGTCTGCCTGGGATATTGGTGCAGAAGCAGCACTATGTTAAGAGGGAACCATACCCTACCAGATGCAACCAGGATTTGGGCTGGAGCAGCGGAGCAGCATTCCTGATCATGATACTTTTGTTCACTGAGGATCGTTGTTTTGACTGATCTGCTGTGAAGTAGTGCTATTAGGACTTAGTCTGTTTCTCCAAAACTGACAAATTATTCTTTGAGCTACACGAGTTGTGACCAGGCTTGTTAATTGAATGAAACCATAGAGAAGTGGGTAAAATTGCCCCTCAGGGTATGGGGAAGAATTGAGGAGAAGGGCTGGGGAAGAAGAAGGGGTTGGTAACAGTGTTGAGCTGTGGTTGGTGTTATTGCCTGCCTGCAAGTTTCTTTAGAGGGCCTCAGGGGTCTGGAAAACCCTTGTGATGACAGCATCACTGATGTTGCTGAGGGACTGATTCAGCCAGACTCACTGGAATCTCTCTTGGGGAACAACTGTAAACTCTACTTAAAACCCTTGTTATTTTCCTTTCTGTCTTTTGCATATATCCTTTACAGGATAATCGCAAGAAATGCCTTAGCATATGCATTAACTGTAGAAGAATGAAGAGGTGCCTTGGGGACACACCATTAAATCATAACAATGAATCAATCTCTGAATAGGAAGAGGGAGTCTTTAATTTCCCAGGGAAGAAAAAAAAAATCTAAAAAAAAAAAAAAAAACAACAAAAACAAAAACAAAAAAAACACCAAACAAACATACAAAAAAACACCACCAAACAAACAGACAAAAAAAAAACAACCCAAAAAAAAGACCCAAACCAAACCTCTGTTGCACAGTGAATAAAGAACTGAAAGGACTGTCTGTCTTGCTCAGGACAAGGCTACTGACCAGTTTTTGTTCCTCAAAATGAGGACTATAGTGTGGCCTCCCAAGGTAACAACTTGGACAAGGGTGAGTGGGCTCTCTTCTGCCCTCTTGAAGTCCTACCATAGCTAGCTGTCCCATAGCCATCTTCTAGATAGCAGGCAGGAGTAAGACAAGCTACAGCTTTTGTCCTTCAACTGGAATGGCTCTTTTATCATAACAAATGGTTGAGGAGCCATTTTTCATCGGAGCAAAGATGTGATGCGAATGGATGGTTGTGTGCTTGAGTCATAAGCTCTGGCATGTATAAAGTGTGTACTTCCCTCCCTGTCACACTGCTTGCTCAAGAATGGAGCTCTCTTGACTGCACTCTAAAGTTATAGCTAGGTATAAGTAAGAAATAGCTCTATTCCTGCAGCCTGAGCCAGAAAACCTTAAAAACCGAAGTGTCTACCTTTTCGCCCCTTAGTACACATACTTATTTGGCTTTGGTAACATAATACAGTTATTTCAGGATATTGCACACCCCTAAATCCCATGGAATTCAGTAGTTGATAAAACCAATTAGAACTCGAAACAATTTTGAACCTAGCACCTACAAATGACTTGCATTCTTTACTTTATAGAAAACAAATTCAGCAAAATCCTTGTCCAAACCTTGGAAATATCCAGAAGATATAAAGGAAAGGAGCAGGTGAGACTACTGGTAAAATAATAATACTTTCTGCAAGCCTGTTATTTCCTGAGATGCTATCCTATGTGAGTGGGTGTGGGTCAAACTCTCCTTGTCAATAAGCTTAAATGGTCTAAGCGTAAACTTGGCAGTGCAGATGGTATTGGTGTGCTGGGGAAGATGCAGAGAGCAGTACAAGTAGGGGATGGTTTCAGATTCCCCAGCCTGGAAAGAGAAGTGAGGCATGGCTGGTTGCTAGATGAAGATTTCCTTGTGTAGGTCACAGAGGAGAACATGCCTGCTTACCTCTTGTGTCTAGTGTACTTGCTGGTACCATTACAGTTTTCCCATGACAGGGGCTGGGACTGTCTGGCATACTCCTTTACAAGGCATTCAGGCCATTACATTTGTTTTCTTGTCCATGTGTTTTTTTTCCTTTCCCTCCCCTCTGTCATCTCCCGTCTCTAGCCACTGTGATGCTCCAATACTTTACAACTTCCCCTCTACTCTGGGAAAATCTCCTTTATTCCACTCAGAAAGTGAAATCTTGGAAGCTTTCATCCTCTAAGCCTTGCTTGAGAGTAAATGACAGTAGATTAATACCTGTCTCATTAGCCAAAATCCTGTCAGTGCTCAGTGGAGGGGCTGTACCAATACAATGTCAGTTGTCACCTTGAACTAATGCAGAAAGCTGGAGTCTTGATAATCACAAAGAGAGACATAGGTATCAAGGACCTGATGTGGAGCTGAGATCTTTGCAGTTAATCAGTCACCTGAATATCTGCTTGGATTTCACTATACAATATGATGCCTGCGTTATATACATTATACAATATAATGCTAAGCAACAGCACCATACTCAGTTGAAGGGTATTTTTCTTTTGCAGAGGCTCATGGTAAAGTACAATGCCCTGTGATGGGCAGTGTGAAGACACATTTTTGCCTTAACTAACAAAGGTTAAGCTCTTCTTGTGTAACTCAGAAAACAGGTTTGGTTCCCTGCCCTGCCACAGATGCCCTGTTTGATCTTAGAAAAATCAGTCAGTTGAAGCTGGGCCTTAGCCACTGATCTGTATATGAGACAGAAATCCTGGTCAAAGTGGGAGAGTTTGTAAGGATAAGTAGCCACGAGGTGTCCATGTGCAATACTACTGGTGAGCTGTAAAAATATCTCAGTCTATAATGACTGACTTAGTTACAGAGAGTGGCCTTTTCCAGTCAGACATTTAATGCCAAGAAATGCACTGTTTGGGTTCAGTTGTTTAAATGTCACTTGTCTGTGCTGACTCCAGGTCACGGGAGGAGCACCATCCCTTTGCCTTGTGATTCTCGTAGACTTGTGCTGTTTGTCAAGTGCTGCACCTGCCCTTTGCTGCATTAGTCCTGCACTCTATGCCTTTGACTTACTCCATCATGTCTGCATGTTACTGATTCTCCAAAGTGGTGGATAGGGCTCAGGTAATGGAAGGAGTGTACAGGAGTTGCAAGAAAGCCTCAGTTCAGATACAACTCTTTCTGAGAGACATCTCCTTCTTCCAGACTTGACAGACCTCCCGGCAGGATGGGGCATTTGGAGGACATTGGGAAAGGCAGTCCAGAGACCAGCTGGAAATAACTGTTGGGTCTTTGGCATTGATACAGAAAGGGAAAGGTAGAGAGACTTGCCACGATTCTTCACAGCTGTCATAAGTTGTCTCTGTTCCTTCCAGTTTTCTTCACGAGGTCTTCACCTCCCAGTGCTTGGAGCTTTGAGGTCTGAGTTGAAGAGATAAGCATTCCATTTGAGGCCTGGAAGAGGTTTACATCCTTTGGGGAAAGGACACAGAGCAGGATATATAATACAAGGTCATTAGCTAGGTGCACTTCCTCCTCACATTCATGCTTCTACCATGTTTCACTGACCTTCCTTGAGCTGTGAGTCTGATGAGTCCCTGGTTCCAGCTCCTATGGCAACAGATGCACTAGCTTCAGTGAAGAAAAAGGATTCAGATGTCTTTTCTTCAGAAAAGAAATTGTTTGATTAAATAAATAAAATCACAATCATATTCATTTTAATGATAATTCCCCTAGAAAGATAATTGGAAATTATTTTTTTTATTTGAATATTTACTTAGGGAAATTTCAGAACAAGATCATAATCTCTGTTGCAATACCATCAGGGTATTGTTTGATGTAGAAAGTAAAATCAAAAGTTTCAGTTTCTTTTCTTAGTATATAGTGTAAAAATAGTGAAATAATCTGAAACTTTTTTTTTTAATTTTGAATAAAACTTTAAAATTTGTAATTTACTTGCTCTTCAGAATCCTTGTTCCATGTGAAATGTCAAAACTATCTAAATTAGAACATCCTGCCATCACACACACAAAAACACATTTCAGAAGATTATAATGTCCACAGGATGACAATTCAGGTTGCCAGCCAGCTTTGCTGGTCTGGGACTACACGATGTCTACCACACCACTCTTGGGTCTAGATATTCTAGTGAGTATTGCAGAAAAGAGCAAAATTACTTTATCCCAAATGCACTGCTGTTGTCAGTGGTGAGTGATACATGTTAAAAAATTGGAATTGTCCAGAAGACATGATTTGGTGGTATAGCAATGTGGCCTCAGTTCCAAATCCCTGTCCTTTGCATGTTGGTCTGAATGCGACATGAGGGTTAGGTTTGGCTCTTCAGAGATGTTGAATTTCACTTTACTGTGGTTACAGTCACTTATGTAGCTTTCTGGATAGTGCACCAATGTCAGCTTAGGAAGTAGATGCATTTAGAGTCACCAATTGTGTTCTCAGTTATTCAACTGACGTCAGTAAAATTATTCTAGATTTATATTAGTGTAACTGAGAACAGAAGTTGGCCCAAAGTCAAGAACAGTCTCTCTTCTTCTCTGGCCCAGGACAAGCTGTTCAAGACACAATTGCTGGCCCAAATCCACAAGGGGAATGAACCCCAGACTATACTGGTTTGGTCCAGACACATGGTTCCTTCACCTTGTTTTCCAGTGCAATGATCAAAGATCTGATGCTGGAATAGCTGTGGTCACTTTGTTCTATGCTAGTAATTTCTGTCAGTGTTTGAGATTTTCACCCTTAGTTGGACTGACCTAATTCTCCACCCTCCATCAGCTGGAGCAGGTATTTATACTTAAGCAAATTTTCTTCCCCCAAGCAGGAGAATTAATTTTGGCTGCCCTTTATGACTACAAAGCACAAATGAAAGTGATCTTGTTGGATGAGGGAAGTGGAGGCCTTTGCTAATAGCTTTCACCTTATGATCATCTTAATCTAGAAACTGCCTTTCTTGACAAACTGGGGACATGTGGCTGGATCACCACTGTCTCTCTTCCCAAGCAAATGCACTCTCCTTGGTGAAGGTGTCATGAGCCTCTTCCGTGTTCATGTGCCCTGAGGGCTGCTCAGAGAGGCAGTGTGCCTAGAGCTGCCCAGGCAGTAAGGCAAATCAGAGGGAGCTTGACTGTTTTGACAGTTCAAGCAGCCCAGTGCGAGGGACGTTTAGTTATTCTACACCATAATCTACAGGGGGCTTTCCTTTCTTCTGGACATCTTTCTGGCTCCTTGTCTCTGACAAGGACTCTCAGGGTCTATCTGTTTTCCTAAATGCAAAATGAAGACAGTGGTACTATGATCACTGACTGACAGCAGCACAATCAATAGTCATTGATGTACTGATTGCTGCCATGTTGGACTTCCTGATGATGATACCCACGAGAGCTCAGTGAGTCAGCCCTACTTGGGCTAGTGAGGAGCTGCCATTGGCTGGGAGTGTTGTCTCATCCTGATGACCTATAGCTGTTTCCATCCTGTACTCTAATCTGGTTATGAGCTCCTGTATGTGACATGAAAAAACATGCCAAAAAGTCATTAATTCATTAGGGAGTCTCCTGTTTTACATAAGAAGCTAACTAACTGTCATGATGAGCCCTTGGAAGCAGCAGTGGCAGCATGTGTGGGAGCAGAGCTGCTGAATAAACCTCAGCCAGCAATCACCACAGGGCCCTGAGTTTTGGGCTGGAGCTGTGGATGGATGCCATACAGAGAGCACTACATGAAGAAACTATCTCTCAAAGATTTATAAAATCTAAACCTTCCCTCCCTCTCCCTTCTTCCATCCTCAAGGGGAGTGCAGTTCTGCTGACTTCAGATTGCAATGCAGCTCCTGAGGGTGCTGCTGTAATGCCACCATGATGTCTCACAACAAAACATGTCAGCCAAATACCAGCCGAAGGGGGGATGGGGAAACCAACAGGCCCTTTAGATATTGCAGCAACAGTGATGTCACACACTCTGGCCAAGTTTGCTGGTTTGCCTAGCTCCTGTCCAGTGAAAAAAGCTGACATTCAGTCTGTGCCAGGCCAGAAATAGTCTCTGTAATTTAACCTCCTCATCACAACTTGCTAGGCACTTAAGAGAGCCACTGAAAAAAATCTCCTATTTAAAGTAGATGAGAGGTTGGTTTCTGATTAAGCTCCTTGAAATCTGTACATTCATGCAAGCTTTTTTGGTAGCTCATATCAGATCATGCCTACTGCAAATACTTTACATGTTTCTCAGCGTTTCCAAGGAGTTCCAAATGCCTAGCATTGCTTTCCTCTCTCTTAAAAATAGCCTAAATTCAGGGATCCTTAAAGGTTTTAACTACTTGAATCCCAGCCTAAGCCTATGAGACCCCACCTGGAGTCCTGTGTCCCATTCTGGAGTCCCCAGCATAAGAAGGACATGGAGCTGTTGGAGTGAGTCTAGAGGAGAGCCATGGAGACGATCAGAGGGCTTCATCACCTCTGCTATGAAGACAGGCTGAGACAGTTGTTCAGCCTGGAGGAAGCTAAACAAATAACAGCTGAAACTTATAGCAGCCTTCCAGTACCTGAAGGGGCTACAGGAAATCTGGAGAGGGACCTTTTACAAGGGCAGGTAGTGACAGGACAAGGGGGAACTGTTTCAAGCTGAAAAGGGTAGATTTAGATCAGTGGTAAGAAAGAAATTCTTTACTGTGAAGGTGGTAAAACACGGAAAAATGTTGTCTGGAGGAATTGTGGGTGCCCCCTCCCTGGAAGTATTCAAGGCCAGGTAGTATGGTGCTTTGAGCAACCTGACCTAGGAGAAGGTGTCCCTGTCTACACAGGGGAGTTGGAACTAGAATCATAGATCGTCAAGGTTGGAAAGGACCTTAAAGTTCCAACCCCCCTGCCATGAGCAGGGAACACTACCACTAGATCAGGTTGCACAAAACCTCATCCAACCTGGCCTTAAAAACCTCCAGGGATGGGGCATCAACAACCTCCCTGGGCACCCCATTCCAGTTCCTCACCACCCTTATAGTGAAGAATTTCTTCCTAATATCTGATCTAAGTCTGCCCTCTCTCAGTTTAAAACTGTTACCCCTCATCCTATCACTATCTTCTCTGATGAAAAGCCCCTCCCCAGCTTTCCTGTGGGCCCCTTTCAAGTACTGGAAGGTGCTATAAGGTCTCCCCAGAGCCTTCTCTTCTCCAGGCTGAACAGCCCCAACTCTCTCAGCCTGTCTTCATAGCAGAGGTGCTCCAGCCCTTTCATCATCTTGATGGTCCTTCTCTGGATCCTCTCCAACAGATCTATATCTTTCTTGTTCTGAGAGCACCAGAACTGTACACAGTATTTGTACCTGGGGTTGCCCTGACCCAGGTGCAGGACCCTGAACTTGGCCTTGTTGAACTTCATGAGGTTGGCACTAGCACACCTCTCCAGCCTGTCAAAGTCCTTCTGGATGGCTTTAAGGTCCGTTCTGACCCAGACTGTTCTATGATTCTATGAAACACTGCACTTTGCTTTCTGGCTGCCATTTGTCTAAAAATTAAAGAAATTGGACTTTACCAGGTTATTAAATCAGCCATGAACAGCTTCTTTGCCCTAAGTTCAGAAGTTGCCATCATACCTATGCAAGGGATAGCCAGATCAGTACAGTTCTGCTGTTTCAGTCCAATCCCAGAAGCGATCTACATCTTGAACACTTGTTATAGATCCAATGTTTCCAGCTTGAAACGTTACCCTGCTGAAGTATTAGTATGATGGCCAGGAGAGACAAGAATCTTCACATGGGTTTCAGAGACAGTGACAGTCACTATTCTTTTTTAATCAGTGGCGCTGAGTTGTTTCTGTAACAGTGACTCCATCTAGGAATATAATTTCTGACATTACATCATGCTCTCCATGTTCATTGTTACCCTACTCACTTTTCAGCAAATGTTCTCAGTTTACAAGGGACAAGATGTTTCTTTAGACCTGTGTTCATGAGATCTGAAAGCCAAGCTTCCTCTTAGTTCAGCCACCACCACCAATAAATAGTGATAAACACTGTGCTGCTGGAATTTAGTCAACAACCCAGTGATGAGTGAGCCAGAACATAATCACAATCTCCTACAGCTCTGTTGATTTTGCACAGTCAAGAGTACCACGGAAGCAGTAAAATTTTAATTTAATCTCTGAGCAAAGAGGTAATTGAGTACACAACTTAGCAATGAGGATGCCCCTTTACATCTGGCTACAACAAGACTTACCAATAATAGTTGTTTTTTTTCTTTGCACTTACTTTTTTTTTTACTCAGACATCTTAACCAGACCACAGAAAGCTCAGACTGGTACAGGCTTGTACCACTCACAGCTGTCCTTCCTCAGGTAAGGTGTAGGAGAGCATTTCAGTTTGTGAGCTCTTGCTGTTTATACCAGTGGGTTTTGAATACCACAGACTGACACAAAAGTTTCATTAGAGGAGACCCTTGCTTCAGGAAAATCTGGAGTAGCATCTATATGCTATTTGCATTACCTCAGGCCCTGGTAGTTCTCCTTGTAAGAAACTGATATGTTCTTGCAAAGATTAAACAACCTAGCCTAAACCTCGGAGGTCTCCACAGCAAAAGGACAGCAGCAGTACTCATTCACCATAGCTGAGCTTTCCTTTAGCATCTCCTGACTCTGGTTCATGCATGGAAGTAAAAAGTTGCTTTGTTTAAAGCCCCTGGCAATCCTACCTGTCTACCTTTCTTCTCCTTTAAAAGAGAAATAGTAAAAAGGATGGATTTTCAAACCTTAGCTGCATTAGTTGCTAGTCCACCAGGCTTATATCTGTCTATACTTACTGGCAGTAGGAAGTCATATACAGGTGGACCAAAGGCACACATTTTCCTCTGCACTGCTTCTGAAAGGGTGGCACAGCAGGAATGAACAGGGAAGAAGGAGTCTGGAACAACCCCTGCTTTTAGCCTGGAGATGTCATCCAGCATGGGCAGACTGCCAAGAAACCATTGCTCACTCAGCTGTTAGTCCTTTCTGGGTCTGCCATGGGGTGGTGGAGGTTGTGGTAGTTTGCTAGGAACCTGACTGCACTCCACTACCTTCAAGGTATTTGGTTATTATCACTCTGGGATGGATACTTGTCTCTTATGGTAAGAAATCTTGTAAATCATTCCCAAAATAGTTGTAAAATGTGAATGAACAAATTAATTAATTCCTCACAAGGCAATCTTCAGATCATGCAAACAAATGTCTTTGTTTTCAAATTGCAGAGTTCATTTAAGATAAAAAAATGCTGAAGGTCGGAAACATCCCAGGACACTGCTTCTGTCAAATCTATATCACCAGACTGTTTCTACTTTCTCACTAAAGATCGTCAAAAATGAAGCCAAATACAAGCATGACAAGGAGTTCTAAAGATGAGAAGCAAGATTGCATGGCAGGTATGTACCTGTACTTCCCACTCATATAACAGTTAAGAATCAAACCAAGAAAGGGATGGCCTTTTATTAGTCTTCTCTTTTTTTTCTTGCTGCACTGTACAGAAATACAGAATTGTGGGGCAGGAGTGAAACTCACTTTTGAGAAGTCTTTTTACAGGGTAAATGGAGAAGCTCTATTAAGCTCATGTTACATCTGGTGTAAATCTGGTGTAGTTCTGCATAAGTCATTGGAGTTGTATAACTGGAAAGACAGAATTAAGATTCACTCTGATACTTTGAGTCAAAAAATAGGTTGGCTGGGGTGTTTTTTAATGGAAAAGGAAGGTGAAGAGTTTGTTTCATTTGAAGAAACAACTGAAACTCAAAACTCAGCTGATTAAGTCCAGTTCCTCTGACTTTTCTTCAACCAGCACTGAGTCATCACAGGAAAAAACATGCCCTTTCCAAGAGTCTCACTGAGATGAGCCAAAATGGAATAATGGATTTAAATAGATGGAGGGGCTGAAATCTGGATCTGGATCTCATTGCTCAGTTCTACAGTGGATTCAAGCTTGTGATGGAGACAGCTTCCACCTGTATAGAAGCTGGAAGCTACTGTAGATGTGAACCATAGTATTTCAGCTCACCACAAGTTAATGATGCAATCGTACTTGGAAACGGAGATACAGATCACTTTCCTCAAGGAATCTAAAAGGACTTTCCTTTTAACTAGCTCTTGAATGTGCTTTTAAGCTGAATCTCACTGTAATTTAGTCAATGCCCTTCTCAAGCCCTTGAATGTAAGAATAAGCATCTAAAGAGATTACACAGTAAACTTTTAAGAGGTTTAGTGTATAGACTTCAAGTGTAGCTGAAAAGTCTATTTTGCTTATACCTGTTCCATCCAAGGATTCCCCTATCCTGTCTTCAGACTGATGTGGAGATAGTAAAAAAAAAAAACACAGTGCTTTGGGCCCTGACTGTGCATTGTAAACAGGGATTAATGGAAGGCTATGATGTTTTATAATTTTGTTGAATGGGTTACCTTTTGCTCTCAGCAGTTCTGGAATGGAAACCAAATGTTACCTATGATCCTTTAGTGGGTCTGCTGGAGTCCCCTAGGCACTCCTGCCTTCTGCTGGCTAAGCTGATATTAGCAGCCTCTTCACTTTGCATCAGGCAACCATATCTGGATATGGGTGACTAAAGGATTTTACCCCAGCGATGTTTGCCTGGAACATACTGATGCTCCGTAAATCATCTTTATCTGTTGCACCACTCTGCTTTCTCAAACAAGGGTTCTGCTCAGGGTAATTGGCACAGCAAAGCTCCAGCCTGCATATAAGCAAATTCATCTCTATAGACTTCATTTCCCACAATCATGAGCTAATAAACAAATGAGAATAGAGTCTTCTATAACAACTTTATTTTTCACAACATTTATTTCACAATTATTATTATGTCTTGCCAAGTAAGTTTTAGCAATTTTTCTTTCATTAAGTAAGTTTTTTTTTCCTTTTTATTACTAACTCTTCCTGGCCAAAGACAGCTAACCTTCTCAGCTAAACACAAGCACAGCACATGAAGTGTTTCTGGTTTGCAGGTGTAGAAAAGGAAGTACTTGAAATTTGGCTCTTATATCCTTGTTTAAGAACCCAAGCAAATAATCCGAGGTGAAACCACTTCTTTAATGGCATTTTTCAGAAATTAAACTCTCTATCATGATCTACTGGAATTGACAAAAATAACCATTATTTTTCATATTGTTTATTGTGTTGCTAGCATCTTGCTTAGAATACATGTAAGAGCAAATTGATCAGTGACTGATATATCTGGAAAATGCTAATAGTGTTAATATAGGGAAATGATAATTTATATTTTTTGGCTTTACAGATAAGAAAGTTTCCTTCAGCTGTTCTGTAAGATGAATGGATGTGCAGCATCGTTTGGAGGAACTGCTTTGCGCTTGTGAATTGCAAACAGCTGCAACCACCCAACACAATTCAGCTGCCTATTTGACACCCAAAATTCAACCTTTGGATAATTAATTCATGACTCCCAGGAACAATGCAGGGAAATAAGAAATATACAGAAGGACATAGTGACTCCTCAAGTATTGGGAGTCTTCTGGATGACACAGACAGAGAGGTGAGCAGTCTCACAGACCGGGCTTTCAAAAGCTTGTGTGTGGCAGAACTCGAAGACTCCTACAATGAACCAGATCTTGCCATTTCACCTGACTTTGCCCTCCAGTTCTCTGCTAAATTTCACCCAGGGCCATTAAACCATACCATCAAAAAAAGCAACATCTGTAAGAAGCAAACACCAATAAACAATGAACATACAATACGGGCTTCAACATTCCAGCAGTTACCAAAATGTGCTCCAGAGGAGAAAAAGATTGCTAAAAATAACACCTTTGCCACAGAAAGGAAAAAGCTGAATTTATCAGTCCCTGGTCCAAGGAACAATAAACATATTTCAAAAGTGTCCTCATTAATTAAGACATTCGATAAAACTGCAGACCAAGGGTCAGAAGGTTCCCTGATAGCCCTTAAACAACCCATTACAAACAGCTTTCAAAAATATAAATTAAATCATGGAAACAATATGGCCTGCTGGGATGACACAGACATTTTAAGCGTTGATAAGGAAGTTTCTGAATTTTCAGAGGCTTGTCAAGATGCCCACTGTCTCAGTGGCAAACAGGAGCCGCTGGAAAGACCTAATAACATAGACCTGAACTATTGTGGCTCTGATGGTTATTATCCTGTGCTGACTGAGATGTCAAAAGTAGCCAAGTCAAATTTTTCCCGTTCATCTAAAAAGGATTTAAAAACCAGAAGTGTGAAACCTAATGAGCCAGCAAAAAAATGTAGTTTTCTTCATAGTGAAAATAGTGCTTTTGAATCATGGAATGTTCATAAAAAACTGACTGAAAAGGAGAAATTTGTTGATGTAAAAACAAGAAAGGAAGGACTTGCATACCCAGAAGAAGGACCATTTATTAAAGGATCCCACATACAAGAACATAAATTCAAGATCACTGTTGCTAAGAAGCAGGAGAAAGATTTTCAGACTGAGCCAACTCCACCAGAAGCTACTTTCAGCATCTACCTCCCAGCTGTACACATACCTCAGGGCTCTCTCTCTTCAGAAACTGAATTTCCTGAGGTTCTTCCTCCCACACCCCCCCCTAGGATCCATGCACACCAGGGTCCTCCTCGGCCACCCCCTGTCCAGCAGGAACTTTCTCTTTCACCCTCCACCCAGCAGGGCCATCCTCCAACACCCTCTACTCCTGAAGCCCCTCCTGTGCCACCACCCCCAGTGCCAGCTCGGCTTTCCCCCCTTGCCATGTCCCAAACCTCTGCTTCACCCCAAACTGTATCCTACAGGATGGTTTCACCCTCACTCATCTCACAGGCACCTAGCTCACCTCCACCAAGACCCCAGGCAACCTTAGCTAAAGAGGAGGCCCTCAGTCCCCAACTGGGCAATACTTGTCCACCCTGGAGAAGACACAGGGCTACAAAAATGGCAGCAGAAAAGAGCCAGGCTTCAAATGAGAAGTTCACAGCCAGTCATGAGACATTGTCTGAAAAGGCAACTGGTGCTGAAGCTGAACTGGTTGTGACTCCTCTGGCTAAACAGGTAAACTCTAGATCCATCGGTCCCTCTTTCAGCATCACTGAACTCTTAACACCCATCATACCACCAAAACAGGAGGCACACTTTCTGGAAAGTGAGCTGATCCCACTGGCAACTCCTCCCATTGAGAGTACGGCAGCAACAGACCATGAGGGGAGCATGTTTGATGATTACAGGTCTCGGGATAGTTGCAAATTGAGAGCATCGAGTCTGTTATTCAACTTGAAGGATGTGCGTAAACGTGTTAAAAGCATTTATACCCCTTCTCCCTTGTTAAGGGCCTTGGAGGAGAAAAATAAAGCTAGGCAAAGTACACAGGAGAGTACAAATATGAATGTCTCACTCTCGACTTTACAAGAAAATAGTTGCAAAAATATTGCAGAGAAGGATGAATTGAGTGATATAACCTCTGTATTGTCTGGCAGTGTTCATGAAAAGGACAATAAAACTGATTTAACTGGACAGTTTACAGACAGTTACCTGACTCTGAGTTCACACCAGACAACAGCAGACCTTTTCTCTTACCAAACTGGAGACAACTTGCAGGAAGATGATTCAAAGCACAAAGATCTGATTAAAAATACAGGGCATAATGAAAACTTCTTGTTCAGACATGAATCAAATGAACCGGATTTAAGGAAATTTCTGCAGTATCCAGCACTGAAACCATTCAGTAAAGACAATGCAGATACAGCAGCTGGGCAGCCCATTCAAAATCCCAGTGTGCAGGGTGAAGAAAAAGAGAACCAGGCTGCTAATCAGAATGAAGAGTTTGTCTTCAAAATGCTCCCGAACCAACTGTCACCAGTGGAGGATGTGCCATACAGTGATATCCAAACCATCCAGTTGGTAACTGGCTGTGAAGCACAAAGGAAAAGAAGCAGTAGCTCTTCAGAGCAATCTTTTGTCTCCACAGTAGAGCAGCCACTGCAGGAAGAGCCATTTCCACCAGTTCTCCTGATGCAGAAGGCATGCCTTCAAGAAAGTCCGAAGACTGAGAGTGAAATGGGTGCAGACAGTAAAAAAAGCCACAAGGAGAGAGGGAAAGAGTCTGGGGAAGATGAACTGCAGTATTATGCTTGTGTCAGCTCTACTACTGGTGCAGCAGAGGACAGGAGGGTTATTGGAAATGTACAGGGAAGCCTCATGAAAGAGAAACTAAGGAGAGAGAAAAGGGAAGACACCAACAGCATTGATTCTGCTTCTGGCAGTAAAAGGGACATAACCATCCCGAGGTCTGAGGAGCCTCAAACACCCCCCTCTTCAAGCTCAACAAAACCCTGTTTGTTTATGATTAAAGATAACACAGTCAGGTCACCTCAGGTAATAAGGGCTGTCAAGCTGCCACTGTTCAGGTCCTTTTCCCTGGATGATACAGTGAGCAGCAGTTATAAGGAAATGGAAAGTAGGCTTGTGCCCCCAGCAGTGTGCAGCAAGCAGCACCGAAATATGTTGCATGCCCAAGCGTTAGGCTGGTCGGCACTGAAGGGCAGAGGGCAGCAGAATGTGAGGGATGAAGGAACTGACAGAGGGAAAGAGGCCAGTGAGCCTGAATCTACTTCAGCAACACTGGATCCCAGTATTCTGGAAGATAGAGAGAACCTTTCATTAGGGAAGCTGACAGAGGGTGAAGAGACTCAAGCTTTGTTAAATAAAGTTGGGAAAATGAATGAGGAAAGTGTTTGTGGAAGGAAAGAGAAGTCCCAGACTAGGGAGGCAAGACACAGCTTAACACAGCCAAATTTAGGTCTGGAAAATGACCAAGCACAAAGCAACCCCAGCTGCTCTGCAGAAAGAAAGACAAATTACTTTAAGAATCATCATTTATCTAATCGCAGAGGTGGCTCTTGCACAAAAAAAATAATCACTAAGGAGACCATTTCCCCTGTGACTGGCTCCGTATCAGAGGACCACACATATTCTCCTGTATCCCATGAAGCTTTAGAGGACAGCCTACATATGGAAGGTGCACCAGTTTTGTTAGACAGTCTTGCATGCTCTGCTGTTGCAAGCCCCAGGTCAGGCAGCACGACACACTCTATTGCTGCCTGTGTATCATCAGGCAAGCCAGCAAGAGACAGAGAGGATGTTATAAACCCTGTCTTGCTAAATATGGCACTAAAGAGCCATGCTGACATGTCTGCAGAAGAGATCCTTGATTTGACACAGAGGAATCTTTCTTCTGATTCTGCAGGGGCAGCTGAGAGAATGGAACCCAGGGGACTTGGGGACAGAGCAGCAGGTAAGCCTCCCGCTGTGCCACCAAAAACAGAAAAGGCTCTGCGGCGGGCCAAAAAGCTGGCAAGCAGGAGAAAGAAAATGCAAGAACAGCAGAAAATACATCAGACTGAGCATACAGATGCTGTAGGGAGAAATTCTTCTCATTCTGGAGAGACACTAGCCTCTCCTTCAGCCTTGGGATATTCTCCTCTTCATCCTGTCCCTCACTCAACTTTCACTCCCATAGAAACCAGTACTGGAAGACCCAGTGGTGCATCAGCAGTAAGCCCTTCACCCTCTTCAACCCAGCGTAAACTCCTCCAAGACCCTGATTCTGGCCAATACTATGTAGTTGATTTACCAGCTGAAGTTAATTTAAAGACATTTTATGACCCAGAAACTGGCAAGTATGTTCAAGTATCAGTCCCTTCCTTGGAAGGGAACTTATACCAGCCCCCCTCTTCAGAAATTATAAATTCTCCCTATGCCTCCTACCCTAGAGTGCTGCCTTTACCAGCTTCATCTCTAGCAGTGCTGAAGTCACCTCCTCAGCTCTCTGAACCTACCTGGTTAATGCCAGCTGCACCAGGAGAACCAGCTGAACTACCTGAAGATGGCCAGCAGGACTACAAATATGCTGAAGCTGTGGACAACCCACCCTATATTGAACCAGCCTCTTACCCCTACAGTCAAGATGCTGTAGGAACTCAAGTTCATTTACAAAAGGACATGAGCCCAATCCCAAACACTGACATCGTGTCCCTCACCGATATAGGTGATTTTGCTGCTGAAGGAGTATCCTGAAAACTCAAGTAACAAAATATGCCAGCTAGTGTTTTTAAGAACCATTTGGACAGACACATGCACACAAAACCACATGCAGATTTGATGTTTGTACAACACTTTATGTCTGAATCTCATTGTGATTTGCATAGAAAGGAAAATGAAAACTAGCCCTGTTGAAAGATGCAAGGTGATGATAACTGAAGAAGTGTGAAACTGAGAAAGCACCTAATTATCACTGAGATGAAGGGGCAATGCCAGCTAAACCAATCAATACAACAGTATGAAGCCACTGCTTGCTGCTGCTGCTGCTTTGCCATTATGATGGTTGGGATTGCCAAAGCAAATATCCTTTTACCCAGATGTGTTGCACCATCTATGACACAAAGTAAAATGTGTGAGACCATTCTGTCCATCCTATGAGAACTAGGGCAGATGCTGCATCTACTGAAGTTTTCTCACTGCCTTTGAACTATACTGACAAGTAGAAAGCATGTGGCTACAAATAAGTCAGAAACCTGACTCATCTTTTGCACACTTTTATTGCCCAGATATTGTTGACAAGAAGATTGTATGCTGGATGCACAATACAACAGTCATGTCAAATAACCTTTATAAACAATTAGAATACAGTTGCAGCTGCTCTAGACTTCTCATATACTTTTGCAATGTCCACTAACATGCTGCTGAATTCTTTATATTCCTTGATAACCTCCAAATAACTTTTCTTAGGATCAGGGATTATTTATAATGCAGCTTAAAACCAAGTACCTTGATATTTGGCCTGAAATATTTCTGTTAGGAGCAAGGTTGAATGAAATCCCATAACAGTATTTAATGTTTTGTTCAGGTGAGAAGACCTTTGCTTATTACAATTGAAGTGCATTTTTTGGTTGTTTTGTTTTCAGGATCCCACTGAAATAGAGCACTAACTTTTAAAACCTGGAAAAACTTATACCTAATTTTGGTTTTGTGAATTCTGAGATTTAAAGGGAAAAAAACCCACAAAACACAAAAAAAAAAAAAAAAAACCAACAAATAAAAAATGTGAGAGATACAAACCACCCAAAATATTAATTTATAGAAAAGTGCTTCTTTGGATTATCACTTTTCTTTGAAAGATCTGTATCAAAATATTACTCATCCTTGCGTAAGCTCTTTTTTATCATAATAGCTAATGAGAGAACCTTGGTGAAAAAAAAAAAAAAAATGAATGTAATATGCCTGCTTATAAATATCTATATTTGGAGTACTAGTTTCCTTTGTCTCATTTTCATGCTGTTTTCCTCAACTAAAACTGAAGTGCAGGAGCTCTAAGGAAGAATTATACTAGTGATTTTCAGCCTGATTCACATCTCAGGCTACTTTTACAGGATTGTTTTCAGTGAGGTGACTTCACTTCTTGAAAACAAAGGGTGGAATCAGGCCTTTTGCTAATAAATACAACATGAAGATATAGCATAGGCACTGCTCTTCTCTCCCAGTTTTAGTATTTATTATAGAAGTTTTCTTCAGTAAATTCTTCATTTCCCACAGCCGAGGCTGCTCTCAGGACACCAACCAATGCTTGGTGTTTCATCTTCTTCCCTAACCTGAAGTCAGCTCTCAGCCTTCCCCCATCCCTGAGAAGAGCCATCTGTTCAGAAGCTGTCCTGAGCCCAACAGACTTTCATCAGAGCTAATTGCTAAAATATTTCCCACCGAGATGCTAGAAAGACACTAAAGGCATCTCTTCATTGATTTCAGTGGGGCTTAGATTTGGCCTTTAATGATTTTTTGAAGTCTGCTTTACCTGTTCTGAAGTATTTTCAAATTTGCCATTTTGTGATTCAGCAGGGATGGTTGCAACAGAGGTGTGGGGTATAAATGGAGAAGGTTGTACTGGTTTGGTTTGGGTTTCGAGTACATTCAGCTAAATACCCATATTTGAACGAACATTTATTGTCCAGTCTCCACTTTTTGAAGTTTTCAAAGCTATGAACAACCTGGGCTGGCCTCAGACCTGTCCCTCCTTGAGAAGGAGGTTCATTCAGGCACATCCTGAGATCTCTTGCAGCCTGAATTATCCTATTATCCTATTTTACAAACATTAAAATTTTTAAACCAACTTTGACTTGGAACTCAGAAAATGCAGTCTCCCCTTGGAAGGGAATAATTTTGAAAGAAACAAACAACAACAATAGTGTTTCAGGAACAAAGATAAGTTCTCAAGTTGTTAAATTAAGGGAAATGACACCTGTTATGAATCTTTTCATCTTTTTTTTGGTCACAAATACTTTGCTAAACTGCCATGGTGCCATCAATGTTGCACTTCTTTGTTGCTGTTGCAGCATGCCTATCCAGGATGAAGCAGAACGTCATCTACATGTTAAAATGTAGATAAGTAGATCTGTTAAAGTTTTACACAGTATGTTTAGACAGAACCTATGTAATCTGAAAGCTTAGCAGAGTGCATAAAACATTTTTTTGGTTTGCCAGTTACAAATGTAAATGCCTGTAACAGCCACAAGTCCAGAAGTAGGCACACTTGCAGTGAACAGAATAAAATTAGCATGCTTTCCAAAGGGACACTGCAGATACAAAGTATCCATGCACAGATAGAAAAGAAATAATAATTTGATACGCAAAATATACAATTGAATTTTTAAAAATCCTCTTTGAAGGCAAACTGAAACGTGGGTATCTGAAAAGGAGCCAGTCCTAACTTGGATACCTAATACATTTCAAGTAGGAATTATTTATTTTGGCCAATACTTTCCGTTAGCTTCAAAGAGTTGCACTCACATCAGACTGTGTCTCCAAACATGCTCGTGCCTCAGAGGGAGTTTTGATGTAGAGGATTTGTAACTAAATTAAATAAATGGAACTGGGGAGCTTTGAAAACAAATACGAAAGTGTTTCTCATCATGTGTCCAGAGATTTCCCTAGAGCACTTTGACACAGGGAGTAAATGATGTTCTAAAAAAGTGTTGCTCTAGGTGCCAGCCTGGTATTGACTCCATTTGAATATGAAATCATCAGCAAACTTGACTCTGGCCTAGACCATGCTGTTGGCCAACTGCTTGCCAAGCTGTAGGAATGTGTGTGTCTACAAACACACACATAAACAACCATATATTTATATATATACATACATATATATATATGCATACATATATATCTATGTAATATACCTATAAAACTGCCATTTGCATACCAGTATAAGACAGCAGTAATGCCTGTGGTTATGAACACAAATTTTTGAGCTTTAAATTAACAAGCATTTTTCTTCCCATACCCTTTTCTGTTTGTGTTTATTTGGTTTTGTTTGTTGGTTTTTTTCCCATTGCTGCTGCAGGAAACTAGGATGTAAGAGGTCATTATTAGGAAAAAATGACAGTGAATTGACTTTTTTCTTTTAGGGGTGGGGAGACTATGGGAAACGTGCAATAGTCATGAAAGCAATTGTAGGAAAGCACAGTGTTGTGATGCGACTGATAGTGACATTAAATCATCGGTTAAAGGGGTGTTGAGGCAAGCTAGGATGATTTCTGCCTTGCCAGCAGCCAGTGGTTTGTACTGAAAAACACAGTAGACTCGTTGCATTCACAGAAGAGCAGCAGGCTGAAGGGAATAGAGGACCATTGCTTTCACTACTCCATTTTTCTGCACATGGCCTTTATTGCATGTTGCATTTCTGGATGCCCTGAGGCTCATTTACAGCGGTGATTCTTCCCTGGCAGATGTGACTGAGACCAAACCTGGCTTACTTAGTCTTTGGTTCTTGAGCCAGAACTGCCTCCCTTTGAACCTCCTTCTCCTTCTGCAACACCTTCCAGTCCAGTGTCACATGGCAGACTTGTACTGCCATCCCACAGCCATGGTTCTGCTCCAAGAACTCAAATTTCCTCATGCAAAATGCTGCTTTTGTTTTAGAGTGCAGTTTCATTGAAATGGCCTACATGCACGGATTTTTATCTACTCCTCCTTGGCTGTTCAGTGCCTTCCTAAGTCATCTGTTCAAGAAAATGCATTGTCATCAGCACGATCCATCAATGCAACTGTATTTGCAAATACGTAATTATTTATTAATTAATAAAATAAATGGGACTTGTTTTACAATACTGGAGTGGCTTCTAGACAGCTTTTTCATTGTAATTTTATCTCATTGTAATTTTATCTCCAGTTGCAACAGCAGAAAAAGTTGACAACATGGAAATACGTGTTTATGTGTGCATGTGTGTGGTACACAATTAAAAGAACTAGGAGATGACTGGATACAGGGCATCTGCTCCCTTCCTACCCCTTATAAAGAGAAGGAGCAAGAGGCTAGAGAACAGCTTTAGCCCAGGACTTCTGCAATCATTCCTGCTGCTCCCTGCTGTGTGAGGGCAGCAATCTGGCCAGAGGACCCTGGGGATATGGTACCAGCACCCAGTCCAGCAGCACTGGAAGAGGACCAACATCTTGCCACCATTCAAATGACATCAGGACTTTCTCATTCCCTCTGCCCCCTCTACTTGGAGGACGTTAGCAGATGTGTAACTTAAGGTAGCTTGTCTTTTTCCTTACTAACCAGTTCTGCAGACTGTATGTAGTCTCCAGATTCTTGTCAGTGATGATTTTATATTTCTCGGTTTCTCTCATTGTCTGTTGTGTTAAGAAACACAGAAGAAAGTCTTCTCAAAGTGATTTTGGCTCAGTCCTGGTACAGACTAGCAATTTTATTTAGGACTGCTCTGCTTTGATCCCTGACTATCCAAGCAGTCCTTCCTGACAGTGAAAGTGTTACAGTGCTTTAATATAGCAGAGTATGAACAGAAAAATGGCTAGCTATGTTTTTACAAGAAATACATTGACAGGTTTGCATATCTGTATTTGAGGCATATACTGTCTTTCCTTTCTGAGTAAGTAAAGAACTCTAAGTTTGATCCTCTGTCTCACTACAAAGCAGTATCAGAAGCTGGTGATATTGGACATGATGGGTTACATGGGCTCTCATGAATGCACAAAAATGTGTGATTTGGAGCAACTGGTGTACATTAGTAATTTTTATTAAGAAACTCCACTTCAGAGCCTGATAGGAGATAGAAAGAACATGGAACACTTGAGTAAATTGAACACCAATGTGGGTTGCTTGTTGTTGTGGTGGTGGTTTTTTTTTGTGAAGTGCTCATTATAACAGCAGAGGTCAGTGATTAATTTATTTTGCCTTTAGGATTATTATTCTGGTCTTATGATGATCTTACATTCACCACTGTCCCCTGATACCAAAGGTAATATTATAATTATGGGGTTTACATGGGTAGGGAATGGCTGAAAATGACCTGTGGTCTTTCCTTGCTTCTTTTTTATATTCTCAAAGTTTTAATGATGTTGATTTTTTTACATTAGATAGTCAGATCTTTGGTACTCTATGGCCAATTAGAGATTTATTTCTAATGTGCTATTGAACATACTTAGAAAGCAGTGTTTCAATAGTGCAGAAGATAAATCATTTATGTCCCAATTGCCTAAAGCTCTCTGTTTTTATTAAAGCAGATTTAACTCAAGCCTTTGGAGAAGCAGCTTGCAGTGCTAAAAGATAAGCACTTTCACATAACAAACTCCATATCAGATACATAAAGACCTGGGGTATTTTGAAAGAAGGAGAGAGGAAAGATTCTGAGTTGCAAGAACAATCTTTGAAATCATTCTAGCAATAGAAATAAGTTGAACTCCAGCAAAAAGTAAAAAATGTTCAAAGCACCAAAAAGCCAGGGCTTGTCAAAATCAAGCTGCCTGGCAGGCTAACTCTTCACCTATGTTGGCTTGGACTCCCTTGTCCTGGAGCTCCCCAGTGTGTTCACACTCCTGCCTGCTGGCATTCAGTGTCAGAGCCTCATCTCACAACTGCCCCTCCAGCTGCTTAAAACTGACACAGGGAACGCTAGCATTCAGAGCACATAAAAAAGGTTCCCTCTGCTTTTTTACTATGCCAGAAATGCCAGTGTTGTCGCTAACAACATGAAAACTTTTGGGTGAGCAAAGGTGGTCTTCTTCAGGATCTTCCACAGGCTACAAATGGCAGACAGACATTGAGATAAAGAGCAACCCTTCTTTCTATTCCCAGTGCTGATATGCTACAGAAGATGTAAACTGGATCTGGCCTAAGAGAGACCCTTTCTTCAATTGCACTGAGATTCCTGAAAGTCTTTTTTCCAGAATCAGTTTTTGCAGGCAAGAGCTGTTAGCCTGGATCATGTCTCCTGAGACTGTGTCCATTCCTAAGAAATGTGGATAGAAACATTTCAGTAGTATTCCACACCAAAACTGGCTGTGGGTTTGTGAACTTTCAACAGGAAAAGTCAGAAATAAAGGAGAATATTATATTACATTACTGTTGATGGATGTCTGCCTATATAGAGATATATCAATGTCAATATATAATTATAGATATAGTATTCATGTTCTACTGAGGTGTCTGGACATGATCTAAACAGTGCCCTCGAACTGTCCTTTGCATCTCCCACCTGTCAGTCTGCATGTCCTGTTACTTGCAGGGACTTCCCAGAGAGAGCTCCATTTTCCCCTGGGTTTCCCATGTACTCTGGCATATTCCACTACCCTAGGAAGATAAATTTTCACTTCTTTCCATATTCTTGCCTTTTGCTTAATGCCTCGCCTTCACAAAATGACTGCATTATAAACCCAGCAAAACAAACACTTCTCCTGGCAACGGGATCAGCCCCAACAGTCCAACCCAGCAGCATAACTGGCCTTAGCACTAATACTACTAGCATTAAACTTTTTACCTTAGCAAGCAGATGAACCCTAACATAAACCAAGCAGGATCAAATACCAGCTGGAGTACTGGCCCAATAACTTACTGACACAGCCAAGTCACCTGACTACACCTTAGTAGGAATTTTCCAATAAAACATCTTCTTTGCTGGGAAAAAAGGGGGAGGAAGAAAAACAAACAAACAAAACCAAAACAAACTGAAACTACTCAGGGGTGTTTGGAACCATATTTGGGGTTTTTGTTTACAACTGCTGTTTTCTGAGCTGGGAAATTTGTTGAAAAATTATTGAGTAGTCCTAATTTGCTAACATGTATGTATAACTGAACATTCCTAGGCCTTTTGTATTGAAATTACTTTTTAAAGAAATCTTTAATATAAAAACATGTATTAAGAAGTTGAAGCTAAAGCAAAAGTTTTCAAATATCTCAAAATGTTTCTAATACTTCAAGTTGATTTATTACTTTGTGGTTTGTTGGGCTGAACATTGTTTTGGCTTTTTTTTTTTTTTAAAGTGTTTGTTGTTTAGGTTGTTTATTTGTTCATTTGTTTTTCTCCAGTTTGGAATGAGGAAGAGATGCTGCCATCACCAAAATGGTTATGTGAGGGGAAAGCAGTTTCTGGTTCAGTCACAGATGAGTGCTCCTATCACCAACTGTCACTGATGAGTCAGTGGAGCTCCCTTTTACTCTGCACTGTCCATATATCTGGACTTGCCTGCCATATGACCAGCTCCCTGCTGACAGTCTTGTTATTAACACTGAGCAGGGGCTATTCCCGCTGTTAACTAACTGTGTTTTCAAGTGGTAGAGGAAGCTGGTCATAGTTTTATATCCTTCTGTGTATCTAAGACATATTTAATGGTGTGCAATATCTGCATCCCTGGAGCATACTAAGGGATGTTATCTGATCATGCTCAGTAGGACACTAACCATGTGGTTTACACTTGTCAGTTTTTATGATTCTCACCCTAAAAAACCCAAACAGCATCCTGGTCCTAGCAAAGGTTCCAGCCACATTCACACTATGAGATCTGCACTAATGGAAGAGCAGTGGTGCATTCATACTGCACTTGAAGCTCTCCTTCAGGGGGCACAGCTTTGTCAGTAAAACTGAGCTGGGGTCCTTAGTAGTAAAGCCCATGGGAAAGTAAGCCTAAGCATCTGCTTCAAAGGGGACTTGCTTTGGCCAGATTTTGCTTTTGTAAATGAAGACACCTGTTAAGCACAGGAAGAGAGAGGGTCCCAGGCAAAGAGCAGCAGGGAAGGATGAAGGAGAAGCAACAGGCCTTGTTAAATTGTGGCCCAAATATATCCACCCTGACATTCAGGAGCTATTTTGTTCAGGCACCTTTAAGTTCCAGGGGCAGAGACTATGAAATCAAGGCTAAAACACCTGCCCATGCAGTGGCAAGAGGAAAAAGGCATCTGCGGTACCTTGGCTCTTCATTTCCTGTCTCATTAAGGTAATTCTAAAACCTAATTAATTACAATTACTTATTTATTAATTCCTTACTTGTTTTCAGAGTAATTGGCAAATGATGTCTTGCAGTGCAGAAGAGCACTAATGTTAGTAAATTTAATATGTATCTGATTCATTAAGTTGGTGCAAAGGCATAGCCCTTAACTCACTGTATTATTGTTTTAAAAGTTTTATTTGAAATGAGTAGAAATTGGAAGGTTTCCAGAATTTCCCATAAACAAGAGTTTTCCCAGCCTCAGAAGCTCTCTAGACATTTGTACAATGCAGCAGACCTATGAACAAAATAAATTTAATGTAACCAACACTGCTTCAAAAGAAAATTTCATTCCAGATATAGTGATCTCTTTGAGTGGGGCCAAGAGCATCACCTGTATCTTCAGCTGTGCTGCTCCTCATCCCTGGTTCAATGTGATGCAGCCAAGACAGTGTGGCATTGAGGGTGATACAGAGACACTGAGGTGTCCCGAAGGCTGCACTGTGGGGACACCAAGCCTCCCAAACTAAGGAGGCTTGATCAGTCACTAAAAAAAGTGGGCCCCTAAGCAAGAAATACCTCCCTTTGTATGTCTGCACTGAAAAAAAAACACCTTAGGATGGCTAAGCATGGTGCAAAGGGATCACTTGTAGGAGAGCACTGAGTAAGAAACCATCTTCTTTCCTTCCAACTTGGAACTAATGTGTGAGCTCTGTCCCATAGCCTCACAGTGGAGGAAGGGATAAAATATTGTGCAGTGCCTCCTGGGCTTTGATGACAGAGGAACATCTCTGTGGGGTGCATGAAGGTGACTCATATGCAGGTCCTGAGCCCCATGGAGGGAAATTAAGCTGCTGTTTGCTAGCATACACACACACAAATACCTGATTGCTTGTTATCTGTGTTACTTGTCTGAACAACAAGCTGCAATATCAATTTGGATTACTCTCAGGTTCAGCCCTATGGGAAAAGTATTTAGGTACTTGTCTTTCTGAGTGGGATTTTGAAACTTTCCTTTCTGACCCTCGTTGGACTGTAATTGTGAAATTGTCCCTGGAGAGCCTCTGGCTGAGTCCCAGTAAGATTTAGCTCTAAACATGAGTAATGGTTCAGAGGAGAAACAGGATAAGCTCTTCTCCCCTGTACATCTTCCTTCCCTGCCAGCAGCCAATTTCTTGTGCACTGCTGCAGAAATATTTCTAATAAAAACAAACAACTCCCAAGGATGGTCCAATCCCTTGCTGTGCCAAAGACTGGTGATCACATCAGCATCTTGGTTCTCAAGCATCTGCCAAAACCTGATGGCTTCATCCAGCACAACAGAGCAAGGGGGAGCCAGCTGCGATATAACAGGCAGCGTTTCAGTTCCAGGGGACCCTTCTTTTCAGAGTCGGGCTTCTTCATTTAATGGGCCTTGGATCTTATTTAACACATCAGCTCATGTACAGTGTGGGTGTAAAGAAGCTGTGTGTATATAATAAAAAAGCTCAGCCTATTCAATACCTAGGGGAGCCCTAATAAATTCGTGACTATAGCAAGTGTTAGTCTCTAGGGCCAGTACTGAATGCTGGAGTTTAATAAACAAAAATTCTGAAGCGGAGGAACAAAAAGGTAAAGCAGTTCAGCTGACAAAGCAAACACAATTTTATTAGAAATTAAAAGCTTTCTCCTGGCCTTGACCAGTCCCAAGGACTGGCATTTAAGAACGGTTGTGTCTGGGCTGCACTTTCTGACTATACTATTACAGGTCTCCTAACCTGGGCTGAAGGGTGCTACTTAGAGAACAAAGGAACTTGCATATCAGAATAGACCTTGGCAGCTAATGAGCCATATTTTTCCAGCCATCCATGTGACAGAAGATGGGTAAGTTGTGAGAGATGACATGCTTCCAGGTATCCACCTGTATGCAGCTTCGAGGTCACAGTACTCTGGTTTATGCTGAAGCTTGATAAGTGGGGCAGTAACAGCGACCCTGCCATTAGACCAGCCAGAGGAGTGACTGTTACCTCTGCACAAACAGAGCTGTCGCAATATCAGGTGCTATAGGAAATCATAGGGCAATTTAGCTAAACTATTAACTGACCACGACCAGCAACAGCTTCAATGCTGCTGTCACGTTTTATGAGAAAATACAAGTGCAAGGCAACTTTCAAGTCCATTAGAATGGAGCTGGGGGTGGACGCTAGTTCTGGATGTAATTCAGCTTGCAAAAAAAAGTCACGTTTTGTTGCTCTACATGTGAGAACTCTTGACTAAGATGACACAGCTGACTACATTTTATTTTTGTTCTCTGTTTCATGTCATGGATGTTACAGCGGTACTGTAAAAGCATTGACTACAGAAAAAGCCATTGGAGTTAAATACTAGAAGAGTTATGTAGGCCAATACTTTAAATCCTGGTGAGTTTTAACTATTATGAGTTTATCACATGAGACTTTTCACAGCTCCAAAAAATGATGCTAAGTTTTCTGAGATAGCTGACTAACACCTACTTGTTATGGCAGAGAGCTTAGGGAAGGCAATAACAAAAATGCGATTGGATTATTAAAATATTTTAAATTAATAATTCTCAAATAAGGCTGGATTTTCTATATGCCACTGAAATTCTCATTTTTACAGACCAGATCTATGTAAGTCTTCTTTGGCTGGTATCAGGAAAAGATAATATTTTGTGGTAATATGGTCACTTGAAGTCAATATTTTACTGCAGTGTGAAGGAAGTTTTTAACTGTAAAGAGTAAAGCATTGTTTATTGTACTCTGTTGCCCTTTTATTTATGATAGGGGTGTCAAACTCCTCAGTGGAGAGGTCTGAATTATGTATTCAGAGCTCAGATATCAATTCAGGGCTTCTCACTTCCTCCTCTTCACACACTGCTTCCACCGCACTAACAACCAGGAACGGCATGATCTTTATTGAATAACAGCTCATTTAGAGGGAGAATATGCCACAGCAGAACACCACAAGCATTTCATCTCCATCCTCTGCTCCCTCGTGGTCCACCAAACAGCAAACTACTTCCTCCCGCACTGTCCTACCTTCTTTCTACTGCATGGAAGCAGAAAGCTTAAGGATGCAGCTGAAGTGCAAACTTCCCAGAAGATAGAGCCCTGCCCAGCAGGCTTTTCTCCCTGGCCCTGACACAGGATGGAGGAGTCCTCCAGGAGGTCCAGAGAAGGTCAGCCCAAACTTGCCAAGGGCAGCAACCTGTGGGGAATACAGAGAGGACACTGACTGCAAGAGGGAAGAGTTCAATTGTATACCAGGATCTTTTTCTGCATGCTCATGGCCTTCAGCATCATTGTAAATAATACTCTTAATAAAGAGCCAATTAGCCTAACAATCTCATTTCTATCCAGCATGCAGCGTAGAAAGGTCTAGCTTAAGGCATAACTGAATAAAGGTGCATTCTCTGCTTCACATTTCCTGATATAATGTATAGTAGCATAAGGAGGCCTAAAGAGGTGTGCAAGAGATAAAACAGATAGAGGGCTGAGACAATGGCATGCAACTGCACCAGTAAC